>NC_133552.1:47955193-49205193 GCF_048773025.1 Camelus bactrianus
GACACAGACTGCTATATATAAAATAGATAAGCAACAAGGATTTACTCTGTAGCACAGGGAACAACATTCAGTATCTTGTAATAACCTATAATAGAAAATAATCTGAAAAAAATGTATATATAACTAAATCACTTTGCTGTGTACCTGAAATTAACACAATATTGTAAATCAACTATAATTCAATTTAAAAAAGAGATGTTTCTTTGCAAGCATTAATAGAAAGATATGATCAAAACATGGGACTTGGAATCAAAAGTCTGGGCTTGAATATATTTTCACTTGCTTGCTATATGATTTGGACAGAATCCTCTCATGTATAGAAACTCCAATTTCCTGCTATGTAAAATAGAAATGTTAATGTCTGTCCTACAATCATCTCAGAGCTACCTGTGAGGATCAAAAATCAAAATGAGATTATGCATGCGAAAGCAGCAAGTCAGCAGTAGGGTCCTGTAAAATGTAATGAATCACTATGAATTGCACAGATGTGGCCCCAATTTGCATGTTAAAATCTGGGTCTAGAACTTGGGGGGAAAACAGAGATAGGGTACATTGGTGCATAATGATATTTAGTCTAAAATGGTTGTATTTCTTTTTTTTTTTTTTTTCCTATTTCAAAAAGCAGTTTATTGTTACAACAGCACCTTAACTCCAGTGCTTGACACTGGAAAAGACATGAGGCAAAAAGAGATGATCTCCTTTAAAATGGTTTTATTTCTATCCTGCTTCACCCTCTGAAGAAAGTGAAGTGGCTTCTTAACAACCAAAGCTGCCATTCACTAAGTACTTTGTCACGAATATTACAAAGCCAAGGCACGTGCCAGATACTGGGGATGTCCCTTGCCCCTGTCAACGATTATACAAACCATCCTAAACCCTGTGAAGATATGTCATAGTTTTAATCACGAAAGAGTCCGCAGAAAGAATAGCTTGAATCCCTCTTTTATATGTGAGTAAATTAATGCTCAGCGATGTTAAGTAACCACCCTAAGGCCATTCAGCCAGCAGTGGTGGCACCAACATGAGATGCCATCTCTCAATTTTCAGTGTACGTGATTTGGACTGTTTATGTTTGTGTTGCATCAAAATAAATTTTTTGGTGCTTTCCTAGAGACCCACAAAAGCTCTAATAGGTCATTTAGACATTAAATTGTTCTTTTATAGAGTTATTTACATACACAGTGATATTTTAAAATAGATCCATTTTCAGAAGAGAAATATATTTTATATTGTTTAAAATAGCTCTCCTCTTAATTCTAGAGGCTTAGTATCCCAATTTAAAAAGTCCCATTCTTTTGTCATCAGGCAGTGAGTGTTTTTTAAATTAAAAAAAAAAATTGTAAAATCTTTTTTTAAATTGAAGTATGGTTAATTTACAATGTTGGGTTAGTTTCAGGTCTATAGTAAAGTGATTCAGTTTTATATATATACATATATATGTGTATATATATTCAGTTTTATATATTTTTTTTCAGATTCTTTTCCATTATAGGTTATTACAAGATATTGAATATAGTTCCCTGTGTTAGACAGTAGTTCCTCGTTGTTTATCTATTTTATATATAGTAGTGTGTATATGTGAATCCTCAACCCTTAATTTATCCCTCCACCTACCCTCTGCTTTCCCTTTTCATAACCATAAGGTTTTTTTTCTGTCTGTGTGTCGATACTCGTTTTGTACATAAGTTCCTTTGTCCCAGCTTATTTAGATTCCACATATAAATGATATCATATATTTCTCTTTCTCTGACTTATTTCACTTGATATGATAGAGGCAGTGAATTTTTGATGTACTGATGAAGGCCTAAAGGCAAAGTAATTCAGGTATAACTATTCTAATGAAGAACCAAGTGTTTCCCCAGATCCTTGTTGCTTGTAGTAATTTTATCTGTCAACTTGGCTGGGCCACAGCACCCATGGATTCTGAGTAAAGTAGATTGCCCTTCATAATGTGGGTGAGCCTCATCCCCTCAGCTGAAGGCCTTAATAGACTGAAGACTGACTTCTTCCAAGAAAGGAATTCTACCTGCAGATGCCTGTGGACTTGAACTGTAACACTGGCTCTTCTCCAGGTCTCCAGCCCGTGGCCCATTCTGCAGATTTTGGACTTGCCAGCCTTCATGATCATGTAAGTAAATTTCTTAAATTGAATCTCCCTTTCTGCACACACACACACACACACAATTGGTTCTATTTCTCTGGAGCGCCATGACTCCATTCACTACTCAAGGGTGATCAGCAGACCTGCAGGGAACTTGTTGGAAAAGCAGAATCTCAGATCCCTCCCTCGACCTATTGTTAAGAATATTCCTTTTGGCAGGATCCCCAGGTGTTTTGTGAGCACAGTGAAATTAAAGAAGTCCTGCCCAGAATGACCAGAAATCAAGAATATTTTTCTCTTTTTCCTCTTCCTTTCATGTGTGTAAGTGTATCTCTGCTGGATTGGTATCTTTCTTCCAAGCATTAGAAGGTCCTTTTATTTCAGGCTAGTTGAATGCTCTGGGGTAGTGAGAGGTTGGTAAGAGAAATTGTTGCTGCTTCTATTTGACTACTGCCAAAGCTCAAGAAATTTGATAAAACTCTTTCCAATTCTGTGATCTAATTCGTTGCCACTAGGAAAGCTAGTCCAAATTTCTGTTTCGATTGATGGAGTAGATACAGAGGCTGCTCTGCTGAGAAAAACAAGTATCTTAAAGGGTCATAAGTATCTAAGATATGAAATGTATGCATATAAAATCATAACAGACTGATCTCAATAATGGTTGGATTGTGGTTGGTAAAAATCCATTTGTTTGAACGACATTTAGAGAGCATCTGCTTTGTGCCAGGTGTTGTGATAAGTGCTGAAGACAGAAAGAAGTTCTCATTCCTGTCTTTAAAAGCCTTACAATCCATTCAGTGGAAGGATAGGCGTGTAAGTAAGTGAGAGCAATAAAAAATACAGCTGCCTCCACAAATGGCCATGAAAGGAAGAAGAGGTAAGTTTTTCTTTAACTAAATTCTTACTCTTCCAATTAATTCCACGTGAAATAATCAGCTGAATTTTCCAAAATGGCTACTTCTTCATACCTTTTCTGTCTTAGACACCATCAGTATATCTTTATTCTATTAAATCCATTCATTCATTTATTCATCAAAGACTCATCGAGTACCTCCTATACCAGGTGCTGAGCTTGGCCTTGGAAATCCGGCTGTAAACCAAATAAAAAAGGGTCTAAGGAAGAGAAAGATTAAACAAATATTCACACAAATAATTATGTAGCTACATTGATAATATGTGCTGTGTAAGAAGAAGCTGAATAATATGAGAGCAACTTACAAGGGGACATCATCTAGACAAAGGTCAGAAGGAGCTTCCCTGGAACCCGACATTTTCACTGAATCTTAAGTGGAAGAGTAAGAATTTCGCAGGTGACTGGATATGGGATGAGGGCTAAGGAAAAATATTCCACATAGAGGCAACAGTATTGGTAAAGGATGTGTGAGGGAAGGAATGAAACTGATGACGGAAAAAGCGAGAAGGCAGACCCTGAGGGTTAGGGTGGAAAGAGGCTGAAGGATAGGTATTGGAGTGGGGAGGAACCAGATAACTCAGGATCCTGAAAGAACTGGAACTCTGTTCCAAGAGCAAAAGGAAGTCATCAAATCTGTTTAAAAAGGGATCAAAATGTTTAGAATACACTTTTGAAGGATTACGCTTACTGTCAATTGGAAAATGTTATGGAATGACCAAAAATGGATTTGGGGAGACATGTATGGATAAAATCCAGGTTCTTTAGTTTAACATTCAGATTCCTCAGAGTTGAGGCTAAATCCATCTTTTCAGTCTTCATTTTCACTTCTCCTTTTTATAAATACGCATTTCAGCCAGACTGGTCTATTCATTCTCCCCCAAATGAGACTTTGCTCAATCCTGATTTTTGGCTTTCCGGAATGCCTCCTCACTATTTTTCAAGAGCCAGGCAAAATTTTATCTGTCCTCAGTACTCTGGTTGAACATTGCCAATTTCTCTAAATGTCCCCAATGTCTATCACATTTTTGAAAATTTAGGACACCATGGATTATAAGAGACACTGATAGTTTTGAACCATGAAGAAAGTGACAGTACTGCTGATAAATTCATGACAAAACCTTAATGTTAGCCTACTGAGATATGCAAATTAGTCATACAGTCTTAACATGGCTCTGAAAATTATCTCATCTATTCATCTACTTTTGAGTCTCTCTGTTTCTTAGGTCCTTTAGGCACTCATTTGTCTTTTGAATGAAAAAATTAGATTATAATTTCTCCAATAACATATTTTTCCTTACTATTAAATTTAAGCCCAATAATACAGTATTTAATAGCTTTGCTTTGGGGCACATGCTAACATCATTTTCATGCTGTTTCATGAAGACACTTTAAACACAATTAAACTTAAAATGTGTAGAACTAGCAATCCATATTAACTCAATAAGAGTGAAGCAATATGATTAGCTATGATCAAGTTTAAGTGCTGCAAACAATGACAAGTATAATTACGACAGCTGCCTAGCCAACGGCAATTGTAAATCACCATTGACTGTAAGATGCTCCTAATTTCAGAGATGCATAAATGAGAATAAAAATGTTCATCTTAAAATTGAAGAACTGTATCTATACCACTCAGCTGATATTTACGTTTGTCATGTATTAATATTCATACTTTTTCTTTCTTAGAAGACTTCAGTATACCTTTACTTTCGATTGAATTCATTCATTTATTCATTCATTCATTCATCAAAAGGTCATTGACTATCTCTTGTATGCCAGTTCTGGGCTCTGTCCAAATGGATAACTACCACTAAATTCTACCTCCTCACACACACACACACACACACACACAGACACCAAAAAACAAAACAAAACACCCGTATTGGTAACATTGTGACAAATCTAATTAGGACTTTATCAATGTAAAGATGTAGTACTTGGGACTATGAATGAATTCCTAAAGTTCTTCTTTCTGATGGGGCCCTCAAAGTAAATTAACATCGGATGAAACTAACATCTATAAATCCATTCACACAGTTATTTGCTTTAGTAGAAATATTGCAAAAATCCATATGGGCACACAAACACACAGATACATGCATATATACATGCATGCAGTCTCTATGGAGAAATTGTAGTAAATTGATCTATATTATTAACAATGTCCATTTAACAGTTCCCTACTAACAGATACTTTATTTAAAGGGTAGTATCTCATTTAATTGCCAGGCTTTTCATGCAGTATGTATTATTACCCCATATTTGAAGGAAGAAACTAAGAGATTAATCACAGAGAGGCTAAGTAACTTGCCTCATAAAATACATGGCCTATGATTCTACAGACAATGTTCCTCCTATTAAGCCATATAAATTTTTTACCTTTGAAGTATTTAATATCTAACAATAATGGTTTTATACACTTCCTTTTCAGACGTCTATCTTAATTTGGATACTCAGATTTGGAGTAATTTCTTATATGAAAAATTTTCATTGCTTTAGAAAAGGATTTACCTGTTTTTTTTTTTTCCAATATAAGTTTATTTTAAAAGTATGCTTCAATTTGTCAACTACTTAGGTGAGTGGGAAGAAAATAACATGTTAGTACCTATCAACAAGCAAAAATTAGTCTAGAAAGAAGAAAAAGGGTTTCTGAACAGATCTTCAAACTTAACAACCCAACATTTTTTTAAACCAGAGTATTATTTATAATGACTTAAACTCTTACCTTTTCTCTAAGAACTTTTAAACAGCTTAATATAAAAGGTAGTAGGCATACCACAAATTGATTAAAACTAGAGTAAGCTAGCTAGTTTCATTTATAGAAGCATCCTAGAATAGGTTTTCATTTGGTGTGTTTTTTTTAGGTGGCAAAGGGATTTTGTGAATTTTGTGGGACAGCTGATTAAGGTTTGCTACTTGAAACAAATTTACGTCCATTAGGAAATGTCAAAAACACTTATAACTAATAAATTCTAAAGATGCACTTCTCTTGAGTGTATACACACACATACATTTATTAGAGGTCAATTTTTAGGTACTAAAATCTCAAAGAAACATTTATTTGAAATTCATCAATCCTTTGGCTTACGTCCATCCTATTTTTGTCTTTTACTTTCAAGAACAAGTCCCTTTCTCTTTCACACCTGGCTGACTGTGGGCTCCTACCTATCACCTCAGTTTAAAAGAATCATTCAAGTTGCTTTGCAGACAACATCCTCTCTGATGAAACTTTCCTGATCCCACATACTACACCCAAGATAGGGTTAATATTTCACACATATCTCTTCAATCTTTACAACCTTTGGGTCAAGAATTATTATCTCTCAGGAGGGAACATTCCTAAAGTCATTCTATGAAGACACCATCATCCTGATACCAAAACTAGACAAAGATAGAATACCAAAAAAGAAAGTTACAGGCCAATATCTTTGATGAATATAGATGCAAAAATATTAGGAAATCGAATCCAATAGCACATAAAAAAGATCACACACCAGGATCAAGTTGGATTCATCCCAGGGACACAAGGACGGTTCAACATATGCAAATCAATCAGTATTATATACTGCATCAACAAAGAAAGGACAAAAATCACATGATCATGTCAATAGATGCAGAATAAGCTTTTGATAAAATTCAACATCCATTCATGATAAAAACTCTTACCGAAGTGAATATAGAGGGACATAGATCAACATAAGATTTAATGTAATCCCTATCAAATTACCCATGACATTTTTCACAGAACTAAAACAAATAATCCTAAAATTTACATGGAACCATAAAAGACAGTATTGTCAAAGCAATCTGAAAGAAAAAAAACAAGGCTGGAGGCATAACCCTCCCAGACTTAAGACAATGCTACAAAGCTACAGTAATCAAAACAACATGATATTGGCACAAAAACAGACATATGGATCAATGGGCCAAACAGAGAGCCCAGAAATAAACCCACACACCTACAGTCAATTAATCTTTGACAAAGGAGGCAAGAATATACAGTGGAGAAAAGACATTCTCTTCAGCAAGTGGTGTTGGGAAAGCTGGAGAGCAGCATGTAAATCAATGAAGTTAGAACACTCCTTCACACATACACAAAAATAAACTCAAAATGGCTTAAAGACTTAAATATAACATACGACACCATAAAACTCTTAGAAGAGAACATAGACAAAATATTCTCTGACATATATTGTAGAAATGTTTTCTTAGGTCAGTCTCCCAAGGCAATAGAAATAGAAACAAAAATAAACAAATGGGACCTAATCAAACTTATAAGCTTTTGTACCGCAAAAGAAAGCTTAAACAAAATGAAAAGACAACCTACAGACTGGGAGAAAATATTTGCAAAAAATGTGAGCAACGAGAGCTTAATTTCCAAAGTATACAAATAGCTCATATAACTGAATAAAAAACAAAATCCAATCAAAAAATGGACAGAAAACCTAAATAGATATTTCCCCAAAGAAGACATACAGATGGCCAACAGGCACATGAAAAGATGGTCAACATCACTACTTATTAGAGCAATGCAAATCAAAACTACAATGAGGTAGCACCACACACCTGTCAGAATGAAGATCTGACAGAGTCTACAAAGTCTGTGAACAACAAATGCTGGACAGGTGTGAAGAAAAGGGAACCCTCCTACACTGTTGGTGGGACTGTAATTTGGTGCAGCCATTGTGGAAAACAGTATGGAGGTTCCTTAAAAAGCTACAAATAGACTTACCATATGATCCAGCAATCCCACTCCTGGGCATATATCTGGAGAAAACTATAATTCAAAAAGATACATGAACCCCAATGTTCATAGCAGCACTATTTATAATAGCCAAGTCATGGAAGCAACCTAAATGTCCACTGACAGATGAATGGATAAAGATGTGGTGTATACATACAATGGAATACTACTCAGCCATAAAAATGAATGAAATAATGCCATTTGCAGCAACATGGCTTGGCCTAGAGATTACCACACAAAGTGAAGTAACTCAGAAAGAGAAAGGCAAATATCATATGGTATCACTTATATGTGGAATCTAAAATATGACACAAATGAACTTATTTATGAAACAGAAACAGACTCACAGACATAGAAAACAAACTTACCAAAGGGAAAGGGGGTTGGGGAGGGATAAATTAGGAGTTTCAGATTAGCAGATGTAAACTACTATATATAAAATAGATAAACAACAAGATCTTACTGTATAGCACAGGGAACTATATTCAATATCCTGTAATAAATCACAATGAAAAAGAATACTTATCTGTATGTATAACTGAATCACTTTCCTGTACACAACTAACACAGAGTTGTAAATCAACTACACTTCAATTAAAAAATTTTTTTAAATAATTATCTCTCAGATGAAGACAGTAAGCTTAGAGAAGTAAAGTAACTTGCTTGTGCCTACACAGCTAACAGGTAACAGAGGAGGACATTTGTACAGTGGTTTGTCTCCAAAGCTCATGGACTTAAGGTACTACAGAGAAAGTAGATGTGTGGACGTATATAGATATTTACAAATGTAGGACTTTTTTCCACTAGAAGAATTTCAGAGGCTTAGCGTTTTGAATGGACATTCTAAAGTGATCAGAGATCTCCCCATGTCCTTTGACCGCACCCTTTCTTGCACAGCTGATGTCTGTCCTTGCTTTGTGTCTGAAGGATATATTACATTCTCCCCACTCCTCCCCTAGCTTCCTCTCAGCATTTTCTAAAACTCAACATTGCTGATGTTTGGTGCTGAATAATTCTTTGATATCAAGACTGTCCTGGCCAGTGAAGGATGTTTAGCAATTTGCCTCTACTTGCAAATGCCAATAGCCCCTCCCTTCCACCCCCTGTAGTGAAACCCAGAAACATTTCCAGATCTTGCCAAATGTCCCCTTGGGAGATCAGCTGCCCAGGGCAGGAAGTGGGTAATTCTACCAATCATTTTCTATGACTTAGAGTCTAAGTCCTAGATTATTAGCCTCCAAAAAGCTACGGGCATCCTTCTTCTTTTGCTAGTCCACAAGCATAGATCTAAGTGAACGCTTTTTTCCTCCCACTTAATGTAACATGTTTTACACTGAAGACACACAAAATATTAAATTAGTGATAAGTAATTGCGCCCTGGGCCTGTAGTTTTGATTCTTCATGTGACCTAGAAGACACATTATTTTGTTTTTATCTTGTGACTTTTCACAGATAACTTAATCAGAGCAATAACCTGTAAACATATCCGTTTCAAAATTTAAGCTTCAAAGTGTAAGTGTTAATGAATGTTTGGAACAAAATCGATCAGGCTGTATCCTAATTGCGCAGGTCAGAATCCAGGTGACACTGAGACCTGAATGCAAATGTTGATTGTGTGTTTGCTGGTGCTCCTAGAGTCAGCTCCTCGAGTCAGCTCCTCACTAGCAGAGGGGCGGATCAGAGACAAATCTCTCTCAGGACATCCTAGCTGTTAGCTTGGCGACGGAGCGGGTTCTAAATGTTTATCCAAAGGCTGTTTGTGCTGCTGCTTGATGCCTGTTAGGCTGCTTGGTCACTGGGCTTTATCATGTTCACAGAGACCCTTAGATATGCATCCTTAAATGCAGCTTGTAACTTATGAAGATGATTTTGTAACAGGAATCTCAGGAAGAGTTTCTGGTATGACCAGTGGCAGATATTTGCGCCTACTTTGGAGCAGGAAAGCTGAATCTACAAAGCATGCACCGAGCCTATTAAGAACTTGGAGAAATGAGAGATGATACAAATATGGTATTTACCAGACCCTGCTTGACTGTAAGCCTTATTGCTGCAAATCAACAAACCAGATGTTACTGGAGCACAAAACCATTTCAAAAATGGAAGTTGTACTAATTTAAGTGCCAGAGATGGCCATCAGGGCTTTGAGATTCACATGGACCTGCCAAGTCAGGTCTCAGGCATTGATTTTCGGCAAGGGCAGGAGTGCGCCAAAGCTCAACCACTTCCTTTTTTTGCCCCCCTCAGCTTGATTATCCCCAATTTGTTCTTCATGGGTATTAATTTTTCTCTTGGTACAGAAGCAAGCTAAAATTATGGGTTAATGATAAGAGGTAAATTCTAGCAAAACCTGGAAAAACAAGAATAAACATCTTTCCAACTTATTTCTTAGATGTGCATCTTAAAAATGTATGTTTAATCCATTTTAGGGAAAAGTTGTAGTGAATCATGAATCATAAAAATGAGAATAAACAGCAAATTATAGCTGTCCAAATATTAATTGAACATCTCTACATTTCATTCAGAATTTGAGATACGAGCATAGTGAACATAGTTTTATTTAATGAGTAAGGAGAATTTTGTTCCATCTCCCTCAGCAAAGAACTCTTTGGCTATTAAAATAGCTGTAACCATTGCAAAGCCCTGGAGAGCAAACCCTCTATGGAGAATGCATCAGTACTTTTCCCATTTTCTTTCATAGCACCATGCTTGTGGCTTTGCTGTGAAGGTCCTGTCTTGCATTAGCCAGTAACCCTTTCTTTTTGCACTACATCAACTCGCCCTGTGATGGGTAAGGAGTAGGCATTCCCCCCAAAAAAGTTAAGTTGAAATGCGTAGTTATTTGGTGCCCAAATTCCATTCAGAGAGGTCGGAGTTTCCTTGTATTAAGCCAAATTATTTATTCTTCTCTGTGTATTAGAACTGTTTTGAGACATAAACTCTATTAAGGTATGCTGAAGCCTCAGATGCCTCATCTAGCAAAGCCAGAACCTAAGGCCAACAGTCTTCCTTCTAATCTCCTTTGATAATATTTTATTAAATAGTTTATTATAATATTAACACATAATATTATAAGGTTATTAAAAAACATCAGTGAGTTGCCAAATAAGACTTTAAAAAAAATTTTAGGTCAATCAAAATAGAATTTTAAATAAAATTTAAAGTTTTTAAACTTTATTTAAAGTTTTAAATAAAAATGTAAAACATTTGGATAAAAGTTTAAGTGCTAATCTTTTATTTGCTGTATTTCTATATATTTTTATATTCTTTCTATATGGAATACATATAATATATATTATATCCTAGATATATTTCTCCCTCTGCTTTTTTAGACTCTAAGTTAAATAAATACTTTTTTTTTTTTTTTAAATAAATATCTTAAATTCTGACCAGCAGTGCACTGTCATTAGTGGAGTTCACATTTGGTCTTTCATTGTTCACATAGCTGACTCTTATGATGTAAGGAAGGAGGTGGTATGGCATCCAAGTAAGACCGAAGTGTAGGATATAGTCCGACAGCTTATCCTCCCAGGAATGGTCAAGCTAGTGATTGAATACTCCTGACGTAAAGCTTCTCTCTGATGATCAGTTAAGCCAAATTAGATGGGCCTTATTTTAAAATTCTGCTCTAGTCGTCAATCAGTGGAGACTCACCCTTAGTATCTCACAGAGAAATGAGGCAATTGGCCTCATTAAAGTAGAAATTAACATAACTTGTGTCTTAACAAATACTGAAAACCAAAGAGTGGATACTGATACAGCATTGGTGTAACTAGTTAATGCCCTGTTTTTATTTTTCTTTACTAAAATAGTGTAAAGTATTGCACACAAGATGACAAGCAATGTTTTTGATCTACACAGTTTAACTTATTTTCAAAGTTGAGATTTAAGCACCTACATCCTGGTCCTTTTGCACCTTTAAGAGGATGGCAAATGGCCAGTTTTGGGAATAACTGCAATTGAAACTCTAAACCCATTAAACCTTTGAAAGTTTTGATCTATGTGTTCAGAAGTGTCAAACCCATCAACTGTCTATCAGATACCTCACAGCACTGTGCAAAGAGCAAACTCATTTATCTGAAATCATCGATATCTTATATACTGGGAGGCAAGCAGTCCTTGAGACCAAAGTGTATTGGAGAAAGAAATTATGCAAAGAATTTGGCTGGGAGTACCTGCACTTGGTTTTGGCTTTCTTCTTTCACAGAGACTGCCCAGAGCGTGCTCCAACTGGAGAAATCTGGCAGGGCCTTAAAATCTCTTCAAAACACATAAATGACTATTTCAAGCAACAACAATCAAGTTGTCATCCTTAAATGAATCTCAATATAGAGAATGCACAGGTTTCTAAGAAAATAAAAAGGCAAGAAACCAAATATATATATATATATGTATATAGTTAAGTTTTCTCCAAATGCTAAGCAATCAACTAATGCTTTCTGTCTCATTATACTTTTAATCTATCACAATATCAAAACAGTGGCCACTGCATTATCAACTTGCATTTATAACATGAATTGTCATCAACTTTAGAGATGAAGAACTTGGCGTGATTAGTCCTCCACCTCATTGATGAGGTGCAACATTTAAGAACTCTAATACACTGAAGTTAAGAGTGAGCACCAGCTGTTTTCAATCCGTTTAGATATAATCATCTCATTTTTTTAAATCCTGAAAATGAATTCTATACTGGTTTACAGACAAACTCAGCATTTAATAGGTTAATTGGAAGCTTCTTGAGGAACCCAATTTTCCTTATTTATCTTTAAATAATTTTCATCAGAACTTCATACTTAAACCAAAACCAAATCCTCTTCTAACTTCAGCTAGTTTATCACCATGTCGTACATTCAAATTAATGAATTATGTTTTACATTGGACTCCATTTAAAAAAAAAGCTAAATTAGAAAGCAATTTGTAGGTCAGTAATTCTCAAACTATACATAATCGCTAGTGGAATGATGAAAAATGCAAATCCCTAGGTTGTACCATCAGAGACTGACTCAGTTACCATAGAAAGAGGTCCTCAATCGACCTCTTCAACAAACACCCCATTGCATCTGATACAATTTGTCTAATACTTTGAAAGCTGCTCATATGATTAAAAAAAGAAGAGGATTCTCATAATTTCTACACCAGAAAAGTTCTATTAGTGCGTATGGTATTTTCTGATGAATAGTCAGGAACTAATTAGTCAAAATTCTTGTGCTTTACAAATCTTGACACCTACACAATGAATAAGATACCCTGCCCTAAATTTTTTTCAATATTTTAATTCCTTTTAGACCATCAGAGTCAGATTAAAGAGTATTAGAACTGTATCATTCAGTATCCCATAGGTTAAACTTACGAGTAAATAACTTCTAAATGAATTTACCCCCTGTGATTTTTGAAGAAAGCTTAGAGGAAACTGAAGGTCCTCATATCAGTGTCTTGGTTGAGGAGGCTCTATAGTTCCTTGAGAGCTGATTTCAAAAAAGCAAAACAGGAGACAGTATGTACTAAGACCTCTTAACCTAAGAGAAGGAGTCTCCCAACAGGAAACGAGAGATTAAACAATACTGACAGGTAAATCATTCCCTAGACTTCCGGTGATTCTTGGCAGCAAAAGGCTGTGCTTTTGGAAGAAAAAATAATCAGCCATAAAGTGACTAATTAATCAAGTGACTTATTACAAATAAGAAAACCCAATATTTGTCAAGATGGGCTTGTAGCAGCTTGCTGCGTGTTTGCTTCCGAAAGACAATGCAAACACTGACTTTATGGCCATACTGCATCCTCTTCCCGCAGAAAAATTTAACAATTTTCTGGATAACTTGATTAAATAAGTAAGACAGGGCCTCTCAAGCTGGCCTGCTTGGGCTTGAATTATTAGGCCAATATAGGATGAAATTTCATGATACCCAGTACCTGAATCGAAACAAGTTAAATATTCCGTGTCTTTTCTAACGTAAGGAACTTGGTATCATGAACTTCAGAATCCAAGACCAAAGAGACTAGAAAAAACACACCCATGGTCAGCAATACATTTTTGCCTCAATTATAAGCATTGATCTGTGTACACTGGATGCCTAACACACAGAGGACAGTCAATAAATGTTGAAGTGAACTGGTTTCTCTGGTCTTGAATTAGCCTCATGGCACTCATTCTTAATACTCTTTATAAAGAAAAAGTCTAATTATTAATTTTTTAGGGACATCTCCTGAATGAATTAGTTAAGATTTTTTTTTAACCTGCAAAAAAAGGCAAATCAGCAAATCAGCAAAAGAGGAGCCAAAATGAGCTCTTACAGGATTCATATGGTTACGTGGGTCAAGTGCTCGGTTATTTCTCCCCTGATGGCTATAATTATCTCTGAAAAATCACCAAATCTCCACTTTACTTTAAAGCAGCAACCACAAGATAATCTTATAGTTACAGTGAAGCTATTTCACTGAAATGCTGTCCTTGACATAAAATGGTTTTTTACTGTGAAAAACAAAAGGTAAAATAAGACAATACAGCTCAGTTTAATTTCAAACGTTAATATATTTTCTATTTTATATTGAACATATGCATCTGTAACCCCTTATTTGCAGCAACTATCACATCCTCATAAAAGGGGCTAAATTTGTAAGATGCCTCTTAAAATAAATATTCTTTTTTATAAAATAATAAAACTTCAAATAAATATTCTTTACACTAAACAATATGTTGAAAAAATTAGAAAATAAAGGTTGAATTTTACTGTAACTGTACAATATACATGAAGTCCAAAGGGAAATCAGAGTCTTACAATAAAGGCTTTCTGTAAGGCAAAATACAATCTAAAAACATACTGATTGATTCACATTCTTCCGAATGTACAACATATTAGTATAATATTTTGTGACTGTGCCACGTAGTGTGGCACAACTTGTTTTTCACAGTTGCAAATATTATTGTATATACAAAAATATAGCACATTATCTCTGGAGAAAACAACGAGGGGGCTGGGGGAGTCATTTGCTAATTTACAAATTTTGCAAGTACTATTCACAAACAAAAACTTTGCTTAGGAGTGTCTGTTGCTTTAGCTTATGCAACACGTGAGTCGCCAAGATCTGTACTCCACACTCTGAGCTCCATTAGCTGAGTTCTAACAAGCATATCAGTTAAAATGGCACATGGACAAAAAGCATTTCACTGCAAACACCAAAGGATATCTCAACCCTCTATTAACAGTGCCAAGATTATAACTGTTTAGTTGGTTGCATATGTGTGTGTTAAAAAAAAAAAAGGAACAATTCTTCTTACTGCAATATTCCTGATTAATGATGCTATGTCGGTTTTTCAAAGTTCCTGGGTGGGACAGTGGGAACTTTGCAGCAAACTGTGTTTGAATTTTTACAGCGGCATCCAGGCCTGTTCACCCGGTCATAACACCCCTGGCACAATTTAAGGCAACCCTTGGCTGGAAGGTAACACCATAAACAAGGCAAAAAGAGGGACATGACCCCCATGGCCGACCAACGTGTACAACAGTGAGACTGGCTACAGGAACACGGGTTGTCAGCACAGTTGTCCTCGTCATCGTTAGAACAGTGATAGAAGAGACCTTTCACACAGCACACACAGGTCCCATAGTCAATCACATTCTGGGCCGAGCAGAGGCACTGCTTGTCGCAGATCCAGTCTGACGGCAGAGGCCTCGGGTACGTGCACTCCTTACACTTGCACTTGCCGCAGTCCTCACACCTGTAGGCGTGCAGCCCCAAATCTTCCTTGCTCAGCGGCTTAAGCTCACCTGGCTTGAGCTCTGATTTGGGCTGCACCCGGATTATCCCGTCAGCAACAGGCCCGGAGGAGAAGGATGAGCCTAACAGCCTCTGTTCAGAGGAACTGCTGCTGGTGCTTGTCCTGGTACTGCTCCGAGACCCCGAGCTGACCGTGCTGATGGACCTGGACAGCGGGGCCCGCGCAGAAGCAAGGGCCTGCGAGGGCTGGAGCCTGGGAGGCTGGCGGTGCTCGGGCAGACCGTGGAGTCTCTCATGTTTGTGCTGAGCGGAGGGGCGAGGAGCAGGCTTGAGCCCAGGTCTGGGGACCACGGTCGGGCCCTCTGTGTACTCATTGGTGTTTCGGATGGCTCTGATCTGGTCCAGAGACAACACATGTACCTGCTGGGTGAGGGCGTCTCTGGGGTCGGGCTCCCCACGCTGCCTGCCACCGTCACGGGGTGCCTGCAGCAAGGGCTGCGACCCGCTGCCACTCTGAGCTCTGGCCTCCATCAGGTCTTGGAAGTGTGGTCACTCCAGCAGGCTTAGAACACATCTGAATTCCTGCGGGAACCAAGAGGAAAGAGACGATTTACACTCCAGGATACTTCCCACTCTCCACCTACCTGAGTTAACTCTTCACTTCCCACTTCCCCTAGAGAAACAGGACTTGAAATGGAGTGGCTATGAGGGTATTGGAATAGCCATCTGATCAATGCCTGTACCAAAAAGTAAAAATTATGACTAGGTACTGACAATTCTTTAATCCTGTGATGTGTAGTGACACAAAGCCGATCTTTGTTCCAATCACGTAAGTAACAATTCCTTATTCAAACAAGCATAAAATTTGCAAGGTTCAGGTTCAATGTAAAAATTGTGGGAAAGTAATGTTGGAATATAACATTGCCAACTGACATTTTCAAAAGCTGAATACCTTTTCAAATTTTGAAATAGGTTTAAATTGATCATGGTCATTTTTGCCTTAAGCATCAATAAATACAGCCTAGAAATTCTTAGCTTTTACTTTCAGTCTGCTTTTATTTCAAATACCTTGAACTATGATTTACCTAGTATTCTGGAACTTTATGAAACTCCATAGGATGAATATGACGTGCAAAATGTATTTCCCCCCAAGGAATACTTATACATTTTATATAACAATCATGCATTATCATTAACTATATGGTAGCACAAAGTTATAGAATTAAAGACATCAATTCAAATCCCATTAGATGCCAGGAAGACAATCAAGCCAACTTACACAACGAGCAACAAAAAGACAGGAACTAATTTTCTTCAACTTCTTAACAACTTAAGAATCACGTATTTTTCAACCTGATAGCCTAGAAAAATTCTGTTCTCCCTGTTTTAGAAATAAATTATGTAAGAATCTTAACTGCTTTGCCCGTTTCCAAAAACCTAGTAATTGAGAACATAAACTGATCAGTGGTAATAGAAAGTGTTTTAAAAATTCAAGTGTCACATCTCAAATCTATCATCCTGACAAGTAACAGCTTAAATTGCCATCTCTCTGTGAATTCTGAAACTACCATCCCTTTGCCAAGTCTACAATGACTGAAAATGCGCAAAGGTGGACCTGCAGCCAGTCTCCAGTTTTCAGAAAAGAGACACAGGCAGGTAACATACGTATTCCAATTAGGAAAAAAAAGCAGAGCTGGAAAACAGATCTCTGCTGTAACAGAAAGGCAGACAGGACAGCATTGCTCTTTGCTTTCACTCCATTTATCGGCTCTTTATCTGCGCCCCAACACCGTCCCCAGCAGGTGGGACACTGTTGGAGCCCCAAGGGACTTTGCTCCGGGAGGACCGGCACAGGCCAGAGGCCAAGCTAACCCCCCTGCGCACAATTCCGAGACAGACAGGCGAGGGGCGCGGGCGCCTGGGAAGGGGACGTGCCCTGAAATGCTAGAGCACGCTTCTCCCTCCCTCCCTTCCCAGCTAGATATCTCCCCCACCCCAGAGAACTGCCTCCCAACTCCAAGAGAGAGAGTCACTCCACCCTCAGGCAGAGGTCACGCAGCCCACCACAGGACGTTCCGGCCAAGGCACTGAACGTCGGGCACTGGTTTCCAGTCCCGACGCAGCGTGGAAGAAAGCCCTGCCTTAGACACACAGCCCGGAGACGGAGGTCTAACTCAGGCACACCGGGCGACTCCACCCTGCGCTGACCCAAGGGGCACTGCCTGCAATGTGCACACGCCTATATATTAAATATATATATACACACACGCGCGCGTGCGCGTATATTTCTTGAAGTCAAAGAAACATACTACTTTTAAAAGAACTTTCCAGGGCCCCACTGCACAGCCAGGAACGCAAGACCCGATCCCTGGGCTGGAAACTTTCCCCGCAGATTTGCTTGCAGTTGGAAGTAGCATCTTTAGAGGAAAGAGGGACTTTAAAAAGTGATTTCAGCTGATCCCTCGCCTCCTTCGCAGCGCCCCCACTTCCCCTCGAACCCTCGCCAGCTTTGAAAAGTGCTTTGAAACCCCCATTAAGAACAGTGTGTGATCAGACTAAAGATTAGGGGAAAAGGACTTCAACACAAGCACAAGGGTGGGGCAAACCGACACAGAAAGCGCTTTGTAAAAACGCACACGATTCCAAATTAAAAAAACAGGCAGCAACAACAAAAAAGTAGATCAGTCCATCAAAGGGAAAAAAAACCTAGCTTCTTTTCCCACCTATTTTCAGGTAATGGAAAATGATCACGACCGCTCGATGACTTCCTGTGCTGGGTCAACCCAATCTTCCAAAAATAAAAAAAGCGTGACCCAGGCCGACCAAGGCGAACGGAAAAAAGAGAAAGCTGCACTTCCGAACCGCAGAGACGCGGCGCCAGGCAGGGCGACGCTCTCACCAACTCCGTGCTCCCTCTGTCCCTCTGTCCACACCGTGCAGAGGCGGGGGGCTCCCCCCACCCGGCACTCTGTCCTTTTTTCACCAGCGGGGTCTCGCTGCCCCCGTGAGGCGAGCGACCCGCACTCCCCTGGTCCTGGCGGCGCCCCTGCCTCAGGATAGCCTCTCCCAGGACTTGCCTTCCCCAAGAGAGGAGCAGGTTAGAAACGCGGGCGCCTGCAAAACACAAAGTTTTCCCTCCCTCTCCCGCTCTCAGCGCCCAGTTCGCGTGCAGTGCACCGCCGGGAGCTGACCTGGGGCTAGCCGACCACCACCCCAAACCCCCAGAGCACAGGCACGTGGGGTCCTGGGGCCGGGGACACTGCACCGGCGCGCATCGCAGCCCCCGTGGAGGCAGGCCAAGCCGGAGGCAAGACACATTTCTGGGCTGCTCCTGGGATCCCGCGGGGAAACTGAGGGGTTAGAGAAAGGCAGGCGGGAGGAGAGACAGACCCCACTCTCAGTCTGGCCGCACCTACTCCATGTTGCCCACAACACGCCGGCCACGGCGCAAGGAAGGGAAGAGCCAGCCAAACCCGCCTCACCGTGTTCGCGGCTTTGCACCAACCCCTCTCCGTTGGATTCTGTTCTTCCTGCGATGTGCAAATAAATCCAGCCCCGATGCGAACTTTCCCCCTCTTCCTTCCAAACTCTTCTTCAGTCTAACTTCAGAGCAATCGGCAGGGGGAGAAAAGGAGAGGAAAATCCGGAGTCAAGCGTCCAGCCGATGAACACTTTGGGCTTTGGGACTGGAGGCGACCCCCCTTCTAGAAGCGCACGCGGAGTATTTCCTCTTTTTTCTCAATGAACTGGAGGCCGAAGCACCAACAGCGAGTCTCTTTTCCTGGCTGATGAGCAAATGAGAAAAGAAAACAGCCTTATAGAGAATCTAAAGCCAGATGGCCAAGTCCTATGGCCCCGGCAGGGTCGGAGCACAGGCAGCGGGCTGGGCCGGGCGGGCGCGGGGGCCTGGGCGCTGCGCGCTCCGCCGGCCCCTCTCCTCCGCTCGCGCTGCGGCGCGCAGCTCTTGGCGGTGCAGACTGGGCGTTGTGGAGGCACGGGGGCGAGGCCGAGGCGGGGGCGGTGGGTGAGGAGGAGGAGGAGGAGAAGGAGGAGGAGGAGCAGGAGGGTCTGGGGCCCGGCTGGGGGGGCTTGCCGTTGGCCTGCGCCCTCGCCTTTCCGGAGGAGGCAGGGAGCTCTGCGGCGGCCTCGGCAGCAGTAAATGGCGTCATGTGGATCCGAGGCGGAACAGAGCAGTTGTTGTCCCAGAGGATATATCGCATCCGGTCCCAGCTCATTGGCTCCGCGGGGCTACATTCACTCACACTCCAGCGCCCGCCAGCGCTCCGAGCCGCAGGAGGCATTCAAAAGGGCAACCGCGCCGCCCCGCGTGTCCCCAGGCCAGTCCTGCCGCCCGGGCGCCGTCCTGCGGGGTGCCCGCGGGCCGGCTGGGCACGGCGGGGTCAGTTTACCTAGTTTCAAGGAAACACTGACTTTAAGGTTTCCCCAGAGGCCATGAGGACGAGCGGTAGCTCGGACTGATTTTAGGGAAATTTCTCCTAGCAACTAGGATAAGGGAACCAACATTTAAAACTAATCCGGGCAGGCAGTGTTAGCATTAAAAACAAGTTGCAGATTTTAGACTTTATTCGGAATCCATTTCAAGCTACCTCTCCGCTTTTCTGTTCCCCCCTCGAGGGGGCGACGGGGAGAAGAGAAGGGGGAGGAGAAGGGGAGCGGGAAGTGAAGTGGGAGGGCTATTGGTTTATTCTTTGTCTACCGGATTAACCCGATTATACACCAGGCACCAGCACAAACCGCCTCCCCCACCTCAGAGCCGCAAACGAGAGGAACGGAATGCAGATTCGGGTTTCAAGTACCTTCTGCTGTTGCTGGGATTTGCTTTTGATTGTGTCGATTTGTAGTTTTTCGATTTTATATTAGATTTTATTTTAAAAGAGGAAGTTAGCCACAGATGGAGACTTTTGGAAGATCTTTCTTACTCTTTTGTTTGACGCAATTGCAGAAGGAAATTCTACAATCTAGGCCTTTTTAAAATTAGTTAATTCAGTCATACACATATATACACGATTACTAAGGGAGACATCATGGGTTTCTGAAAAGCGGGGGGGGGGGGGTGTTGCTATTTCATTGAAGATTTCCTCCTCCACTTAACCAGAAGCGTCATCCTTCATTTCCGATTATCCTTGTCATGTAGAACATTTCTCAAGAAAATCCTATTGTCCATTTTGAAGGTGGTCTGGGTTTTCTTACTTAAAAAAAATAGAAATATGAAGATTGAAAATGCACACATTATGCACTGCTCTAACTGCCATCCATTAAGTAAGAAATGTCCTTGCACCTGGGAGAACCAGTGGGAAATTTACACCACCCTTCCAACATACTCCTCACATTGGATTCTAATGATTTCCAGAATGGTTTTACTTTACAGGGAAGTACGGTCAAAACTCCCGAATAGCACCTGCGAGCTTGCCGTGCTGGGGTTAGAATTCTTGAAACAGTGCTAGGAAAACGTGGTGCTAGATTCCCCCAGGGCCGGCTCCAGCCCACATCCGTTCACAGCTACCCTGGCATTCGCTGCCTTCTCCCGAGCTCTCCTAGAACGTCCCAGGCGCGTTCCTGGCGGCACTGCGCTCTCGCCCTGCCTTCTCCATGTTTCTCTAGCGCTCTCCCTCCTCACCCGGGGTTTGGAACTAGAGGTGACAGGGGAAGTGGCATGCGTTATTTCCGGGCGCTGACCTACGTCCCCCAACCCCTCCGGTGAGGGTGGAGGAGGTTACGTCGGGTCTGCTCCTCGACGTCCCTGGGGCTGCGGACGCGGGAAGACGGGGTCTCCCTAGCGCACACCATTCGCCCTATGCCCCAGTGCTTTGAGCCTTAGGGTGAATGCAGGCGCCGCTGTGCTCACGGACCGTCCGGCCACCAGGGGGCGCCCACCCGGCGCGGGGCTGGGCTGCTTTCTTCCCCTGGACTCGACGAGGGCAGGCGGGATTGCCTTCCAGAGTGTACCTCCGGCCGGCTGGTTCACAGTGAATAAAAACACATTTATAATGTAAGTGCAAGAATTACCATCTCCTCGGACACATTCCGTTTGAATGCGAAATGAGGTACCCAGGTGCAGTACCCTAGCTTTTACCAAGGGGGGACGGAGTTGGGGGCCAAAGCCGGGGCATGCGCGGCTGGCGGGAACGCGCCGCCTGCGTCCGCCCGACAAGTCTCGGAGCAGGTGAAAGAAACGCTTCCTCCCGCTTCCCCTGCACCCGGTGACTGCTTTTTCCGAGACACTTGTGCCCAGGCTATTCTTCCAGCGCTGCAGGAACTCTGTGAAGACACGTTGTTCTGGATCAAAGCGTAAAATGCAATTTAAATTAGGAGCTTCCGGCTGGTTAGAACACCTTCTATTTTTATTGGGTCAGTAGGGAAGAATCTAGGAATTTATACTTATCTTTCATGAGCTAGAAAGAATCCCATGTAATCTAATTCTTTCCTCCCTCCCCCACAGCCGCAGGCTTGCAAGCTGGGAAAACATTTAACCTATAATTTAAGCACAAGGTAAAAATGAGAATCTGTTGGATTCTTTATAATTTACTCCTTACTATTTATTTAGTGCATTTTATTTTTCGGACGTGGTGTATAAAGCAGTATACTGTGGCTCCAAAGTTTACTTAGTTTAGTCCCAAAGAGGAATTATGTTTCTCTGGACGTCTGTGCGTGCACACACAATGAAATGTTTGATGCAGTTATTGTAATGTGTCCAAAATTGATTCTCATGTTACATTCCAAAATTATAACTGGGGTTCATTTTGGAAGATACTTTAGAATTTTGAAAGAATGTTATGTAAAGCTTCACAATGAAGCCCATTCTCAAACGTGTTGTGGAGAGTTCTGGAGAGCTAACCATGATGTGTGAACAGGTGTTTCTGTTTGCCTAATGCTGAAAAACACCAAATCCTTGCAAAGTCGTGCTGCACCAGTACACACCTCCAAGTTCTCTGGAGGCACCAAGTAACGTGGCCTCTTAGTCCTAGCCACTGAACAGGACTGTGTGTCGTGCTTTTGGGATCTTGTCTCTGCTTCATTTAATTTTCTGAATTCATTCTTTAGATTTATTTCATTTTATAATTGATTATCTTTAATTTTTTTTTAATGAGGCAGCATATAAACCTACGTGACTTTTGCCTCCAGTCTTTGTAGAAGGCATTAATAGGGATAGCGTTGATGTGCTTCTTTACAAGTAGGTTGTTGGCCAAGTTAAGCCCCATATTTTCACGGTGGCACTTACTCATCTAAGCTTCTGGTTTATGTTGTAGTCATGGGAGAATGTAGTTTTAAACAACTCTAGTTCTAGTTTCTTTGTGCAATTGACCAAACCAGTTGACCTTACTGGGCTCAGACCTAGTTTTGATAATCAAAGAGATACCTCGCAGTGATACAAAGAAAACTGATTATTTGGTTATTTTGTTAGTTTTATAACCAAGGCAACTAATTTATGTGTTCATATTTAAAGATCGGCCAGAACACAATGGTGTTACTGCTTTCAAGTGTAACAATTCAGATCTTTCAGCCATTATTTCTCCTCATATTCCAGTTGCAATAGTAAACTTAATTTATGCATGGACTCTTCTGGGAGTGACCTTTGTAAGTTAAAGGGCTTTGCAATAATGGACCTTTTGATTTGGCAGCCAGGACTGTAGTCATTTCGCTTTTTGAATTGCTTTGATTCTCCAAATTCTATAGATATTGCCTCTTGGAGGGAACTGGGAGTGGCTGTGATAGGAGTTCAAAATAGACCACTTGAGTTCTTATCTACATCTCTTGGAGGACTGGGGAAAGCTTATCTCTGCATCTGACCTTCTTTGGTGTGTCCTTTTATCCTTAACTAAATGGGGGGTGCAACGGGGGGAGGGGGGAGCAGATCTGGAGTTATCCTGGATAAGAGGAGTGGTTTGATGAGTTGATCTTGAACTGGAGCCTCTGGTTGGCCTAGTCTTTTTCAGAGATCTTACATTCAACCTGAATCCACCTGATGGTTTCTACTGGTTAATCAATTTCCCTGCTAGCTCTGTGCAATTATTATTACAATTTATGCAAAGTCAGATGTGGACTGAAGTTCTGTAACAAGGCAAAACAAAATTTCTCTGCTGACCAACATTTTTCTCATTATATTTCCAGTATATTTATCTTCTGCCCTCAAGGTCAAGCTTCTTCCTTTGTAGGACTGATGTGTGCAGAGAAAGTCTAATCAGTGAGATCACTGCATTGTTGCTTTGCCTTTTCCCCAAAGCCCTAGGTTTGCTAGTTTTATTCTGTTTGTTTTTAACAGTAGATGCCCTTTGTTCTGGGATCTTTTTAACCCAGATGGTAAAGCCTCATAAAAGTGAAAATCATAAATCAAAACGAGGATTTGGATATTACCAAGCTGAGTAGCAGCAGGAAGATTTTAGCCTCTGAATAAAAAGGAGGTGTTGGTTTTATACTTCCCATTGTGTGGACACATGATCAAAAAGGCACAGGAAGTTCAACCTGTTCTCTAAGGAAGATGTAATCAAACAGATTCCACGATAGCTATTCTTATAATCCAGAGGTCATAATATCCAGGCTGTCAGCCAGCCCTGAATTAATCTCAGTTAACAGGTCAGGTCTAAAAATGTTCAATTTGGTAAACAGAATATAAGTGCATGCAGATTCAGTTTGTTTGTTCCTTTGGACAGGAGGCGTTTTGAACATGCAGTGAATTATGAATCTTTGAGAATATTGTGGGGTTATATAAAACAGCTTTTCTATACAAACTCTGTATTCAGTGTGACTCTTCAAGATGCTAGACCACTCCAAGGATCTGAAGAATCTATAACAGGACAACCTTGGACTTCTTTGTTAGTGGACTTGAATTGAACTAGAAAGATTCTTCACCACCTCATTCTTTAAAAGAAGAAAATACTCACTCTGATCTCTGTAAACATTAGATACTCAATAAGTATTTTTCAATGAGTGAATGAAATTAGTGGATATAATTAAAATAAATAAATATTTTTTGCCTCAGTTTTCTAAAAGCAGATAAAGAGTTTTTGAATTTTTAGTGGCAGAATTTAAGACATTGTGCTAGCCTGGAGGTTACTATTGTATTTCGTATAAGTATTGGATAGTAACTGAAGTAAGTTTGTTAAGGCCATGATTTTTAATTCTTTTTTGTTTTTTTTTAACATTTTTTATTGAGTTATAGTCATTTTACAATGTTGTGTCAAATTCCAGTGTAGAGCGCAATTTTTCAGTTATACATGAACATACATGTATTTATTGTCACATTTATTTTTCGCTGTGAGCTACATGATTTTTAATTCTTGAAATAGTAAATGTTACAAAGTTAAAAAAATTTTGAAAATTTTATGTATTTGGAAGGAAGTTTATAAGGGACATCTATTCTAAAACTGTGTAATAAAGAAAATAACAAAAAAAGTTGATCATAGGCAGCTGGGGAATATAAATAAAAGTAAACTCTTAAGAATTTTTTACTTTAAGAAGTGCATCTGGCTAAAGTCTAACTATATGAATAATTAAAATTAAAATTTAGAAGTTAGCACTTTGCTAACTTTAAGAATGCATTTTTAAAATAGCTCCAAGAAAGCCATCAAATAGTGAATGATTTTTGCCTTTCATGTTCTATGTGAAAATCCTCTTGCAGTTTTGAGAACCATCTCACTCTGTATACAGTGCAGAGACATACTTGCATTCTAAAAGATGTTAAAAGCATGTACAGGGAAAATTAGATCTTCCTCTTTTTTTTTTTTAAGCTGTAATTTCTAAAGGAAAATGGTAAAGGTTGAACTTTTAAATATCATAATAGGTTCCAGAGGCTTTGGGAGCTCAAGAATTTTGGAACGGGGTTCAGTGCAGGACATTTTGGGCAAATCTGATCAGGATCCCCTGTTGCTTAAACCCCGACTCTTGGCTTCTCCTTTTTCCTGGGGTAAAGATCCAAGTCCTTAACCCAACTTCCTGGTCCTACAGTCCAGCCCTTTTCCCTGCCCAGCCTTCTGTATGTCACACTATCCTGTTTTCTGCCTTGCAGCTATGACTATTTCCTTTTATTTGCTCAAAAGTACCCCTCTCTTGTAACCAGGACCTTTGTATATGCAATTCCCCTTTTCACTTTTCTGGCCTTTTGCTGGTTTAAGTCCTACTTACCTTTCAAATCTCTGTTGTCTTTCTTTCAGGAAAGCTTTTTCTGACCCTTTGACTAGGTCAGATGTCCCTTGTTCCTCTCCTGACCTTCTCTGCTACAAATATACGTGTAATTGAGTGATCATTTATGAACTGTCTCCTTCACTGCATTCTAAGTGCCATGAGGCCTGGAATCCAAGCCACATGTTGCCTGCCATTCTATCCCCAGCACTGAAGGGCCTGGCACATATCAGTCACTTAGACATTTTAAAATAAGATGAATGAGTGAGATCATTAACCTTAGTTCCCATCTGTAAAAGAGTTGCTGTTAGGATTGGATGATATAAATTAGCTACAAAGGCTAGCATATGGGGATGCTCTGAATAAGCAATGATAATTTCAGTTAAATTGAGCTTGGTAGTTTATTGGGTAAAATGATCTGTTTTGCCTCCATATTTTCAAAAAGTTTTAAAATTACATAGTGAGCACAATTTATGTATCTTATTTGTTTATACTTACGTAGGAATTAAAATAGAGATTTGGAACAAGTTTCAATAGCTATATTCAGCTATTAATAGTATTTCTATAGAAACCTTAACCTTACATTGATTTTTGTTTTCATGTGTGACTTTCTTAGAGTAGGTAGGGAAGAAGGGACCTATTTAGCTGATGTGGTTGTTTCTGACTGAAGTGTCTCCTCATCGAATTGCTTGTTCAGCAAATCTAGAGGCTTGAAAAATGTGAGTTCTGTCTTCTCTGAGAGTGACTTCAACATTTGGGCTCTTATGCAACACTGAGTCTTTAACTGTATATTTTTGGGATGGAGCCTTGTGTCGGCAGCTCCATCCCCTGTCAGGTAGAAGGCACACCTTCACTTACATTTAATGAGGCGTGGCAGAGGGATTTGTTGTACACTAGAATGCTATGATGTTTTGTTGTTTTAAATTCTTTCAGTTATGATCCTGTGAAGGTGAATGGACAATGACTCAGAATAATAATATTAGAGTCTTAAACTATATCACAAATCCTATTCTCCAGCATTCTGGACAAAACTTAAACACAGAGCAAGTACTCTCTATTGTCAGCGTGGCGTGGCCTTCTGGGGGCAGAATTCCTGTCTTCCTGGCCTTAGTCTGGGAGCTGCTGGCATTATCACTTTGCTCAGTGGGTTTGAGATGGGAACTAGCTAGTTTCTGACTATAAGGAGCTAACGATCTAAATGGGAGAGAAGACTGACGAATAGTCATGAAAATTCTGGAAAGCCGTGCAAGGGCCTCTACTAGGTCAGTTTTCAGCCGGGTAATTTGATGCTTGATGGTTTGTTGGCTCTGCAGAGTTAAGGAGGCTCCGGAAGGAGGCAGCCTCTGAGCGGAGCAGTGGGCTACTCGTTTGATCTCTGTGTGCCTCAGTGAACAGGTCCATCGTTCTCCCATTTCGGCAGTACAAACTCTAAGTGGCTTATTAAGAAGCTAAAATTCTCTGAATATATACCAAGAGTGTGGGTGAAAAAGACCTTTATGTCTCTAGTACTGTAACTTTACAATGGAATTCAGATAAGACAGTTCTAGACAGAGGCTGAAATATTTGAATTTCCCAGAGGAATCCTCAAGTGTATTCAAGACATCATAGGAGCGTTTCAACCTCACGCAAGGCCAGGGTTTGTGGCAACAGACAAATGATTGTCTTCACATTATTTGGCATCCTTATCTCACGAATTTCATACAGTTGTTAAAAGAAGTTGTTTTTATGCCCTAGCTTCTCAACCACTTTTCAAGTTATTAGTGGGTTATGATACTTCAGAAATCTAAGATCATACCAAATGTCCTGGGCCCATGGTACCTAAGGGGCAAAGGTCACTAGCTTTATGGCTCAGCAGGGACTGGGAGGAATTTAGCATGCTTTCAGTAAGACCGTAGAGATTTAACCAGCAATCTCTCGTATATTTTGATAACCACGTTCTATCAATTTATATAGAGTACTTTGTTTCAGAATTATCCAGAGATAACTGACTCTGCTCTACTTTTCTCTCTATGAATGCCTCCCAAAGGACAAATGGATTAATTCAATTTTATTTTGTTCTGAATTACATGTTCACTGTAAGAAAAAAAAAATCAAACCGTTTTGAAAACTATAAAAAAGTGGAAACCTCATTAGTGGATAATATTTGGTGAATATTTCTTTTAAAAATCCTTCATTGCTAGTCAATAGATTTCTGGTTTTTGTGGGTTTGGGGGATAGTTGTTTTGCCAGAATAAATAATGCTGTGATAAGCATTCTTGCTCGTATCTTCACACATTTGTCTTATTTTCACACATTTGTCTTACCTTGTTAGAGTACATTTTTAGAAGCAGTTTTTTGAGTCAAGTTTATGCATATTAAATTTTTTGATTATATTGCTAATAAGCTCCCTAAAGAATTACTCCAGTTTACATTTCTAATCCTAGTTTGTAAAAGAGACTGTTTCTCTGTAAGTCTTACCAATAGTAACTTTTGTCAACATTTTTAATCTGTGCTTATCTGATAGGTGAATCATGATATCTCAGTGTTTCATTTTGTCTTTCTTTGTTTACTTCTGAAGTTAAGTATATTTTTTAATATTTCCTGGACACTTGCATTTTCCCCCTGTGATTCAATTTCATACCCTTGGTCCATGGTTTAAATGGGGTGCTCATCCTTTGTCTGTTTGGGCTCTCATTTTACATTGCAAACATTTCCCGTTTTCCATTTATCTTTCCGACTTCCTTTTGGTCTTATTTTGTTTTTTGTTTTTGCCATTGAAATAATACATTTCAATTTGTATGTGAACTCATACCTATCAATCTTTTTATTTATGATTTCTGTCTGTGTTCAATTGCTTAAAACAACTTTTTGGGATCCAAATTTTAAACTTTGATCCTTGTAGTAAATTCATAATTTAACATGAAGACCAAAATCATTGGGAATAATTTGGTATAAATAGTAAAGCACTATTGCTTGTTGGCATACTCATTAGGCCAAATGTGAAGGATGGATACGTTTGGATGGTGAGAGGTAATAAAGGGAGACGATACTGTATAAAATTTTGACTCAGAGCATGAAAATTCTGGCCCCAAATTAAGCTGGAGCTGCCAGATTTAACAAATAAAAATACAGGACACTCAGTCACATTTGCATTTCAGATAAACGACAAATAGTTTTTTCTATGTCCCACGTTGTGTTTTAGCTGGTGACCCCAAATTAAACAACGAAAGTAAATAACAACACAATAATATTTGAAATAAAAGCTAGATAGTCATTTCAAAATGTGCTGCTGCCTTACTTACTGAGATATTTAGGTTATTCAGAGTATTTTTTTAGAAAAAACTCTTATCACCTCCAAAAGATGATTCTCCACGTTCTCAGTGTGTCTCCAGCACATTTGATGTGCACTTACACACCGTCAAGTAGAAGTGTGAATTGAGCTTTATCGAAGACCTAACATATGGATAGCCACATTGGAAAGTTATATATTTTTTCCAAATAGCAAGCATTCTTGTTTTATTTTCTAGATAAGTGGTTCTTAACCCTGGCCACACATTAGCATTACTTGGGAGATTTAAAAAAAATCAGATGGCAAGATCCTTCACACAGAGTCAGCTTCAGGCTGATCTAAGAAGGGGCTTTACGCAATTCCTCAGTCTCCCACGGGGTTAGTTTCCTCACCCATAAAAGGATGATGAAAGTGTTTCCTGTGCCCGAGCATCACCGTGAGGGTTAAGTGAGTGCTACATGTGGAGTATTAGAAGTCTGATTTGTAATAACTCTTCAATAAATGGAAGTCATTATGCTATTATAGCGAAACCAAAATAGAGACTCATAGCTCACGGAGAGCAAGAATAGAAAACGGAGTAGACACCAAACAAAGCATGAACAGATGAAAATGCTAGAACAGGCCCGCACTTGCGGACAAGAGCTAATCATTTGGGATATCTCTTCTCATCTCCGCATTCAGTGGCATTAGGTTTGAAAATCAGCCATGGTGAGTTTATCTACAGCACAGAAATCACCATATGCTGAAATCAAGGTTTTATTTGTTTTGTTTTTTGCATCCTAGAGATCCAGTTATTCATAAAATCACCACCTGAGAGGATCGAAGAATCTGACAGGAAGGGCTGGGGTGAAAAACATGGTGCACTTGCTGCATGGTTTGGCCTGGGCTTGGACCTGGCCAGGACTCCGACCTGTCATTCATGGACCCGGGGCCTGGGCTTCGAGTCCCACGAGGTGGTGGGTGGAGAAGCAAGGAGGAGCACCTGGTTTTAAATCTAGAGTCACCAGAGTGTGATTGAACTCTCAATCAATTATTAGTTCTTGGGGCCAATTATTTAATCCTGCTCTCAAAACCGTAAGGATTTGAACTCATAGAGACAGAGAGCAGAATGGTGATTGCTAGAGGCTGGGGAAGGGGAGATGGGGAGATGGGGAGAGGTTGGTCAAAGGTACAAACTTTCAGTGATACAGTGCGTAAGGATTCTGAGGCTTTAATGTACAGCATGATGGCTATAGTTAGTAACACTGTATTGTGTACTCGAAATTTGCTGAGAGTAGATCTGAAGCATTCTCACCAAAAAAAAAAAAAAAGAAGAAAAAGGTGATATAGGAGGTGATAGATGTGTTAACTAACTTGATTGTGGGAATCATGTCATGATACATATGTGTATCAAATTATTACGTTGTAGGCTTGAAATATATTACAATTTTATTTTGCCAACTTGTAGGCTTATAGCAGGGGGCATAGGAATCCATAAAATAAACATGGTTACCTAACCTTATTTAAATTCATGTACATTCTTAAAACACAAGCCCAAGACAATGATGCTGATGATGAAATCCCCCCAGGTCTACTTTCGGTTAGTTTTGGAATGCTCCGGGAGTGTGTTCTCATCTTTTGCCTTTGTTAGGGACTCAGGTGGAAACAGATGAAAAGTCTTCCTGGAGTGTCTCCAGCTTCCACACTGGTCAGAACAGTATGGTTGTCAGAATGAAATGAGATCACGGATTTCAACTGCATAGTGATTGTAGTCAGTGTCTCAGTTTTCAAGAATGTTTGTTGGGTCAGTTTATGACTTAGGAACTTAGAGCTAAGTAAGCATCCTGCCCAGAGTCTGAACTTTGACCTTGTACCTCAGTAGCCATAAGTGCTCCCTAAGACCACTAGTCCTAACAGACTCACTGGAGACAGCGCTAGAGTTCTACTGCCAGGCAACTTATTGTTGTTGATTGCTACATAAATCAGCATTTGTCATTGTTCTCTTTAACCTTTATTTGACTTGCTTTAACAAAAAAGACATGAGAAACATTTTCTAATAATGATTGAAACATTAGTCACTTATATTACATTGGTTTTGAAAAAAGCAGCTGGCATCATTCTGCTAATTTGCCTTAGATTAAAAATGTGCAACATTGTTATTTTGGATTATTTTCTGTGAATCTATGTATAAAATTGTGCATTAAAAATTCAACATCATACTTTAAATTTCTTAATCACAAAAAAAGCCAAACCACAATTGTAATATTTTAGCAAGAAAAAGAAAAACTCATAGTATTTAGCTATACAGTTATATTAAACCAGGAATTGACATTTGTACAATTTCTCCTCCTTGGAAGCAGCAGGTATATAAAATTATTGTATATTGTGTTTATGCTTCATGCCCTTAAAAATTGACCAGAGACCCACAAAGTAAGTAAGCTCTTTGGAACCCAGACTGCATTGCCAAACTGAGCACCCCTGCAAAACAAACTCTCTTTGTTTGAACGTATGAAAGGTACCAAAAGAGAGTGAAAACCAGTTTTACTTTTTTTTTTTTTTTAACTTTTTTTTTTTGTTTTGGTAGGAGAACCAGCAGTGGAAGAAAAGATCACTTCCTCTGCAGACACTTTATGGGTTTCGGATTCTGTAAACTCTGCCATTGTAACCTGACCCCAAAGCTAATGAAATCCTATTAGACTTTCCCTGCCCTCCTTCCTGCTTCCATCTTTTTGATTGTCTCACCTTGGAAAACCTTGATTTGTATTTGTATACGTGTGTGACCCTCCTGCCATTGTTTGCCTTTTTACCCAGGCACTTTTCACCTACACCCTCTCCTTGCCTCATTTGGCAGTCGGTTTGGCTTCTTCCTGCCTTGAATACCACATTCCCGAGTTATTCAAGCTCAGTCATTAGCACCCTGTCCCCCGACTAAAATTATGAATGAAAAGCCTTGTTGTTCTTTACAAATAACGCAGGCTCCCTCAGTCAGTCAAATTCGAATGGAAGTGACTGCTGGACAAAGGGGTTGGGATGATGGACAGTCCTCACAGCGAGTCATCAATGCCCACAGGAAGTTTTCTGAGCCACAATATAGGTAGAGAGTGTTGGGCGTTCGGGGAGGACAAGCCTAGGGGAGGGGGGCTGCGGGGGGTGCTCTTTGTGTCCTTTTGGATCTTAGGGGAAAACAGCCGCGAAGACCAGAGATAACAATGTACAGAGTCAGTTTTGCCCTCGCGAGATCTTTAAAAATCCTTCCATGGAGACATCTACCTTGCAGTCATTCTGGTTGGAAATGACACACGCAGACAAAAGTGAAGGCACCGGACCATTTACTGGGCTGTGAATGCGGAACGGTGCAAGAGTGGGTTACAGACTGGGAGCTGCACGACTCCCTGCTGAGAAGTGGCATTGTCCTGGGCCCCTTTTTCACAACAGGGGAAAAGGTAATTGACAGCCCGATTGTTTGGCTGGGACCCCTGCTGTTTTAAAATCCTGGAAGGCCCCAGTCACACGTTGTCAATAATAGCCGTCGGAGGTGCGGAGTGAAGGACTGTTCAGGAAACAGTTTGAGCCCTTCAAGTGGACAGGCCTCAGTGACTTTTCTTGCACTCTGGCTGCCACAAGCAGCTCATTCAAAAATAACCTTCAAGTAATAAATCAAACTTGTTTCCTGAACTATACAAGGAACAGCTGGTTATTTTTCCTCACTTTTTTTTTCCAAAGACGAAAAGAAAAAAAAAAAAGAGGAGATTTTTTACTACAGGAAATCAAGCATGTCAAAATTTGGCAAAGCAATTTGGATGATTTAACAGCTGAACACTTCTCTTTTTAATGTTACGCTTTCATCGGTCTTTTTTATTTCGCCTTTTCATTTTTGCATTCAGTTTGCTGCAGTGAGTGTCCCTTATCTGTGCTCTCCTCACTTTTGAAAGCAAAATGAGTTCAGTGTCTTGTCCTTAGAATATTGTTGGTGTCATTTCTAACGTATTGGTCAAGACACTCAACTTCTTCTATGGCTAAAATTTGTTTTCTTCCACAGAGAAAGTTTGGATTTAGACCTATAGCCCATGTATCTGTGTCTCCTGAGATCTGTATATTTTGGACTTCTGATGACAAGGCAGTTTTTCTTCAGTCTGCTGGTTTAGGAACCCCAAGCTAGTGCATATGTCACAACTGAAGTAGTCTGGTATTTTAAGAAAGTACATTTTGGGCTTTTTTCGGTCTTTTTGTGTCTCTCTTTGTGCCTGACTTTGTGTTTTCTTTGTGTGTCTTTCCGTCCTTGAATATATTTGCCCTTCAGATTTTGGAAAAATCTGCCAATCTCTGATTGACCTTACCAATAATTAGAAATATAACCGTAAATAAGGAACATAAAACAATTCCCTTCTGTGATGATTACTGTGTATCTTTGTTTTATAGATGCCTGCTACTGCAAACAGAAATCCATTCTAAATGAAAAACTTTTAAGATCCATCCGAGTTTGTATCTTAGAGATTAGCTTTTCACAACTTGTGGACATTTAGAATTTAAAAAAAATATATTTGAAGATCTGTCAGATTTTAATGCACTAGGTCTATTTCAATCAATTTCAATGTAATTAAACAGCCAGTGTTAAGTAGATATTAACATTATGCAAAACACTTATTTTACAGGATATTTTGACCACTGCATTTAATAAATGAAAAACAAAAGACATTGATTATAATTTAGTATTCTATGAGAAATTATAAATTACACTTTGGGGTTTTGTCCTATATGTGTAATACATTTATTTTTCTCCTTTATTTGGTTGAAGGGATTATTCATTTGTAATAAAACATTTGTAATGAAAGGTATGTTTACAGGAAGATAATAATGAAATTCAATTATAGTAGAACTAGGTCACTATAGGCTTCTTTTCTATTTCTCTCCTTTTCTTTTTCTATTTCTTTTTCTTTGTATTTGTAGTGAGTGACAATGCCATCATAGCACAAATAACCCATCTTTGTGCTACACGATTACACTTACACCCTTTGTATATATACAAATGTCTTGGCTGATATAAGCGTGCATTCAGCAGTGGGAGTGGTTTCCATATAAATGTTTCTTCCATATATGGCTGATGTTCATACTGAACCTGTTTTGATGCAACATTTCTTTACTTTCAGCCTTTAAGCTTCAAGAACCTGTGATACGTGACTGGATGGAATTCCTGGAGAACTGTATTAACATGTTTCGCAGAGTTGAATTCTGAGGTTAGTACCCTGTCAGGAAACAGTGTTCCTTGAGAATTTGCACAGTAATTATATGTATGGTTCATAAATGATTGCATAATATCATTCATAAGTGAATTATAACATAAATCTTATATTTAAAATAAGGTAAAGTACCCAGTTCTGCCGACGACTCGTTCCTTATTCAGTCTCAGCCTTTTGTTTTGCTCAGAGTCGCTCAGGAATTGATGAGTTAAGTGGACTTGGAACCTTCTGGTGTCCTCCTGCAGCCTTGAAACCCCTCCCCTTGGACCTGTGGACTCTGGCCACGGTAGGGGCGAGGTAGCGAGTGTAGACTGCGAGTGCTCTGTGTGGACTTGCTTTCTGGCCTCCTGCTCGGCTGCCAGTCTCACAGCTTGCCCCGAGAATGGACTTCCTGTCCTGTCATTTACACTCAGTATCACACTAAGCACTCTTTGTCACTCAGGCTTTGAGACAGAAGGGGGCGAGATAACAAATCTAGACTGCTTGTGTTGACTTTGTGGATAAAGTAAAGGGCTGGAGTCAAGAACCCTGGGTCTTATCCTCACTTTGCAACTGCCTTTCCTGTGACATTGAGCCAGGCTTTTGACCTCTCCCTTCCTCAGTTTTCCTCATCTATCAAATGAGGATCAGTATGTGGTGTTCTCTTATTTTTATCAGGAGGGTGTGGTTATTGAAAGATTTGCTGAATGCTTAAAGCCCTTAGCAAAAGGAAAAAAGGAATCAGATAAAATGACTTTTTCCTGCTTTTTTAGGGGGAGATAGAAAAGAAACCACAGCTGGTTAATTACTCCCTACTCCCAGAAATAATTCATCCTATTATCCTGCAGGGAATTTTCCCTCCTACCCTGGTCAGTTTTTTCCTCAACCTTTTCTTTTGCTCTTTTCCTCTCTCTCTCTCTTTTCTGTCTGTCTCCTTCTCCCTTTCTCTCTAAGCCTGCAATGTTTCTTTTGTAGCAACGAGCTGTGACATCAGGGTGGGTGAAATTAGCAAAGAGGGGCACCTCTAAAAGGCTTTGTCCAGAGTGGGTAAGCAGAGGCACTGAGGAAACAGGAAGGGCATTCTGAGTGACTGGATAGGGAGTGACAGTAAGGCTATGAGAACTTCTGCAAATTTATTGGGCTCAGAAAGGCAAACCTTCAGAGACAGCTACCAGCTGTCAAGATGGGTCTCTTGGGCCCTGCAACCATTTATTTAGAGGCTCTCTTTGTGAAGTGATGGGGTTGGCAAAGAGTTGGAACCTATAGTGAAATTCAGGGGTTCTCTCACTGGGGTAGGATGGAGGACTTCTGGCCACAGCTATGGCTATATCCTTTTCCCTTTTCTCTTAAATTATGCAACTGAATAGTGTGTAGCTTTGAGTGGAAAGGGACTTCACCCCCTAGTTCAATTAGAATATGTGAAATATCAGGAATTTAAAAGAGTGCACTTTTATACATTTCATTTTTAAAAAGCCTTTAGTGGTGGAGTATTATTGCCATTGTTTTCATTTTGTCTTGTGAAGAAATTGGTATTATGTAGTACAAACCAGGTCTTAATTCATCTAGTATTCCTCATGGCACTTTAAGAAGGGCGTTGTATGTTCCAGCTTGCTTATTTTATTTTCCAGATTTATACACTCATTCATAGGTGTTTAGATTCTTTCATCCAAAAGGCAGCAATATCATTTGGTGTTGTATGCTTTTTTTCCCTTTAATTTTAAAAATTTTTTATTGAAGTATAGTCTGTTTACAATGTTGTGTCAATTTCTGGTGGACAGCACAATACTTCAGTCATATAGGAACATGCATATATTCATTTTCATATTCTTTGTCACCATAAGTTACTATAGGATATTGAATATAGTTCCCAGGGCTATAGAGTATAAACTTATTGTTTCGTGCTGTATGCTTTTGATCTTCTGTACATACATGGTTTTAATATGGTCCAACATTGTGTCTATTTGATTTTTCTTATTGAATCCACTGTACATTTATGGCTGTTTCATGCTATTTTGCTACCTTAGATAGGCTTTTTTAGTATGACTCCATAAAAAAAGCAAGTAAAAAGCTATTACATGGGGGAATATATATATTATACATATGATATATATAAATATATAATATGCTAAAAATGGAATACATAAATGTATACATTTTACTTGTTTTAATAAGGAGGATATAAAAAGATACATACACGTCTGTTTATAATACACAGGATCTGAAGGAGAGGCGGGAGATTACTAACTTTTTAAACTTTCTTTCTGATTTGTTTCACTTTGTACAACAAATATGTATTATTTTATTAATTAAAATACTAATAAAGAAAAAGTTTCAATACTGATTTAAACACTTAAAGAGAAAACTTAGCAGTCATCAATAATATTTGTATTTTACAATTTTTTTTAATTAAGTTATAGTCAGCTTACAATGTTGAGTCAATTTCTGGTGTACAGCACAATTCTTCAGTCATACATAAATATACACATATTCATTTTCATATTCTTTTTCACTGTGAGCGACTATAAGATATTGAATGTATTTCCCTGTGCTATACAGTATAAACTTGTTTATCTGTTTTATATATACCTGTCAGTATCTGCAAATCTCGAACTCCCAGTTTATCCCTTCCCACCCTCCTGTATTTTACAAGGTTTTTGCCAATCTTGATAAAATGTCTAAAGATCCGTAAACACTGTCCCTTTTGTTTTTAGAGCACGCATACTAAAAAGCAATGGTTGGTGCTCCCTCTGCTGGGCTCCCTGCAAGAGTTAGCTGGCCAGTTTGGGAGGATGAAAAAGACAGCCAGGAAAATTACAAAAGATCCTTTGATCTTTAAACACCTTTTTCACGTACAGGTTTTATCCTCGATTGGCAGCAATTGTCAGTGCAGTTCGTGAAAATGTGTTATTTTTTAACATTTAGTAGTGATACTAAAATTGGGCTAGATAATTATAATCTTTTTTAAAAATGAATTTCTCCTTTTTCATATCATAAAGTAGGATATAAAACACAACTACTCTTAATTTATTGGGAATTTTTGAGTGAGGATTAATCTTACAAAACTCACTCTCAGTAATGGGATCTTGTAGTCAGTTGGCTATTTGAGTATCTTCACACTAGTCAGCAAACCTGATGGAGGAGTGACTGTCACTGGACAATTACATTTTCAAAATTAAATGTCTTGTTATTATTACTGAAATCTATACATACCTATATAAAAGATATTTGAGAATTTCTTAGTTTTGTTAATATTGATACGCAAACTACAGGTAAAGATTCTTAGAATTCATTGAATTCATCAGCTTTTTTTTTTCCCCCTGGGAATCCTGACTTTCTTGGATCAGAGTATGTTGAGCCATATATACTATTCCTTTATCAAATACTTGTATTAATTCATTCCTAAATCTTTATCATACTCTGTATTATATGTAATACGGTATTCTGTGTCTGTGTCTTAATGGTGTTTAATGTGATGATTCTGCTTGTACATATTCAATTCCTTCTACTAGTTTTTGCCTTTAGGTAAAAGTCAGTTATAGTATTATCTGACAGAATATATGGCACTATTTTTCTTAGGGATATATATATATATATGCATTTAATAGGAAGCTCTAGAGAATCAATAAGCTTTCAGAGAAAGCATTTTCAATGGTAGGTTTCAGGGAGAGGGCTTTTGGAGTAAGATGAAGTAAGACCTGGAGAAGGGTCACCTCTGGAAAATGGACAGGCCCATGGGAATGGAGTGGAGAATGAAGAGGGCTGCAGGCAACAGGCGGGAAAGAACAGGGGAGGTGCTGTTCAGCACGGGAGAACCAGAGCTGTATCTCCTGGGTAAAGAACTACTCTCCTCTCAAAAAGTCATCTTTGTGAGGGGTGCTCAGGGAAGCCAGACCTCATAAATCAACCTTAATCATCATTGATGAGCCAGATACCATAGTTAGACCCTCCTAACACTCTGGAAAACACCAGGTAGGCACTGAGGCAAGTGACAACATTAGGGACAGGCAGTTTCAAGTAGCAGAGATCCAGCCACAGCTCCTGGAGTTTGGGCATGGGATTTCTCGGCTCTGGAAAGACTGGGGAGAGTGATGAGTGTTGGGCATATGGGTATATTGAAGGTGTGCACATTCTAGGATTCCAGTGCTGGAGAACCTGTGTACCAGGCAATGCATCAGAGCAAAGACAAGATTCAGTTGCTGCAGCTGGGATCTGAGGACAGGAGGATTTCTGCCAGGATCCCTGTCCTGGATCGTGAAATCCGAGAAGTTAGGGTCAAGGCTGATTTGATACTGAACCCAATGTGCTAACAATTTCCTTCATCCTGAATCTGTAGAAGGTTTGCCCACAAGTGCATGTTCACTTAAAACCTACAAGCCACACAGATAACAGCCCAGAGTGGGAATTTTAGGAGATGTTATTGGATGGGAGGTCATGCCCCTTGCATCTCAAATCATGATATATGGGCTAATGCCCACTTAGCCGACTTATAAAGTCACTCTGCATTAGATGTTAGGGATTAAAAAGACCAGAACACCCCTTCTTTAAACAACTTGAATATTCACCATCAGTCCCACATAATTGTTCTCTAATTTTTTATGTATTTGTTTTTAGTTCTGTCCCTTTAGATGACATATTTTAAGTTTCTTAAGTGCAGGATTGTTTTTTCAGATCTTTTGCATTTTCCTAAAAGTTTAACTTAATTTTCTACCCAGATTATTCTAAGTGACAGAGATGTTAGGGTTTTATTTGTTTTTTCCCAATGATGCTCCAAAGAGCTGTAGCAAATCCACTGAGTTTCTACATGAGGGTGGGAGAGGGAAAGGAGCTTTGATTCTACATATTTGGCTTTCGCATAGTATTTCCCTTGAAGAAAAAATTGCCCTAAAAACGTTCAGAAAACTGAGTGTGCTTTGCTAATGATAATCAAATTGATACCTGTGGGAGCAGCCGAATGTAGGGAACTTTTCGTTGAGGATCTACATTTCTAAAATGGGTTCTTTATGAATTGATTTCTTTATGAATAAATTCTTTATGCGTTTTTAGTCCTATACACATCAACTTAAAAATTAAATGTGTTTCTTTTTCTTGTTTTGTTCACAGAAGCTACTCTAAAAGCCATGCTTCTTATTGTTAAAATAACTTAGTCAAAGAGTGCTCATGTGCCCATAAGCTTCATAGTCCAGGAGAAGCAGTTTGGAAAGAGAAAACTCCCTCTGTATTCCCCAGGAGTTCCCCATGGACTAGATCATGTATTTAGGTGGATGCATATTTTCCCCATCCTTGGACCACATCACATCTGACACTATGCAAGGCATTGAACTAAGTCAGGCTAGGAAGCAAGCATATGAGGGCTGGTGGATTTATTTCAAGCTCTTTTAACCAAAGCTATCTTTTTACTTTACTTATATTATCTGAGAAAAAAAGTGTGAATTAGGTATCTTCCTCCTTGCCTTCCATTCTCTTCTAGCTAGAGAGATGGAATCCTTTAGACCTACCTTCCCTGTTAACAGCAGCCATTAGTCACAAGGAGCTGTTGAGCACTTGAAATGTGTAATATACACTAGATTTTAAAGACTTAGTAGAAGAAAAAAGAAGACCGTGAACTTGCTCATTTGTATATTTTCATATTGATTATATATTGAAATGACAATAGTTGGGTTAAATAAAATATTATTCAAATTAATTTACTTTAATTAATTTCTGTTTCTTTTTATTTTTTCACCACCTAAAAACGTTAACTTTACATACGTGACTCATTTCTATTGGGCAAAACTCTCATAGACCAATAGTCTAAACTTTTTTGAATAATAATGCATTCCTTTGGAAATCTAATAGAAGCTCAATAAATCATAGACAGATGCTGTCAGTTTTGCTAGACCCAACACTTGTCTTCCTAAGACTCACCATGCTGTGCAAAATCATGCAATAGAAACTACAGGGCTGGGTTTGGAGTAAACACTCAAAAATGTCATCAGTGAGATGTAAAAAAGATAAGAACGTAATAAAAACGGTAGCACAGTTTTATCCATGGTGAAAGGTAAAGAAATATATCAGTATTATGATAAATATGGTACTTGACCCTGAACACATCTCATCCGTCTGTGGGAGTGGGTGTTCCTGCAATTGCTCTTCTCCCATGCCTGCCCTGGCCCCAGGGCCACTGCCCTGTGTGCCAGAGGAAGAGAATGTTAGGGAGGTAGGAAGAGTGAGGGAAAGAGAAATAAAGAGAGAAAAAGTGCAGAGAGGAGAAAACACAAAATAGGCTGAGAGGACAGAGGGCAAAACAATGAAAGAGCAGAGAGAGTGCATGGGGCGAGCAGCCAGTCAGCAGGGTTGCGGTTGGCTTCTGAGCTGTTGGAAGGAGGTTACCTGAAATCGGACGGGAAGTTGGAACAGCGCATGTAGAAGTTGCAATAGTAAATGGAACAGCAAATAGAGAGCTCGTCGTCCTGGAGAGGTGTGTGCATGCACGCATCTTGTTGATTTGTGTGAAGCTCAGTGCAGTTGGGTGCGGTTTTCTGAGTTGGCCTGGTGATGAAATTGGCACAAGCAGATCCAAAATTAGTGTTGTGCTAAAATTGTCCCTAATTTATCAGTCACGTTGGAACAAATTCGCCTTTTCAAAACAAGCGTGCTAGCAGAACGGACTGTAGAAACATGCGCCGCAATAGATTGTCGTGCACTGCCCACGTTAGCAACCTCCAGACTGGGGGAGTGTCAGAGCACGCCAGGCATTAGGCATCCAAGCTGAAATGCCAGCCTTAGGTTTTTTTCAAGGTATTACAGTCAAAAGGGATTATGAGAAAGGGAGCGAGCAATTCGTGGGTCATGAGTGGAGTGGAGGGGGTGAATGCATTATTGGGGGAATCCATGGGGCTGGAGGACATGTTGAATTTGAGGGGCAGATTGAATTTGAGAAGGTAGATTCCTTTACGATACCAACTGAGAATGATCTATTTGCACAAACCTTTTCTAATCTATGCCAAAATTGTCCAGGAAAATCCACTTGCAAACAAAACTATCCCGGGGACCCTAAACGAATGCTTGATGAGTAGGGAAATTCTAGCAGGTTGCAGAGAAAAAGAGCACAGATTGTCTTAATTTCCTGCCCCTACGTGTTCTGGGCTTTAGTTACAATTGACAGAATTTGGTTCCTGGAAATTCACAGCAATAGGCCTGAGTGTCTGTCAGGAGGAAGTGAATTGGGAAGACCTTCAAGCCACTAAGAGTAGTGAAGTAGCTCTGAAAATTAGATCAAGCCATTGAAGGTAGTTGCCCATTAAACGTAATGATTCTAATGATGATGGTGGTGATGATGCTGCTGCTGATAAGCTAATGTTTATTGGGCTCTTAGGATAGCTGGGAGCTGTACTCTGTGTTCTATGTGGATGATTTTATTCAATATTCACCACATTTTGAGGAGGAGCTTATTTCTGTCTCTTTTCATGGAGACAAATAACTCTGCCAGCATTGCGCTGGTAGCAAGTATCTGAGTTGGGACTTGAATGTAGGCAGTCTAAAGCCGGTGTCGGTGTGGAAACCACCGGGCTCTGGTTTTATTAGTGATCTTGCTGGGGACTTTCCTTGTCCACCATTGCATATTCTGGAACTGTTTAAATGTGTGTCATGAAATGCTATTACTTACGTTATTTTTAAAACAGAAAAATGCACACACAAAAAGGGCTTAAAAGAGGAAGCCTGGAAAAAAGAAATAAAATAAAAACAACTTTAAAAAGTGAAAATCAACTTTTAAATTCAGCATCTGACATTTTATAGTACGTGTATTTGGGTGCCATTACTTGAAAATGTTTTTACTCGGTGCACATGTGGAAGGGACTGTCCATGTGTAAGTTCCTCAGGGAGTGCCTGTTGCCATCACGTATATACGGGATTGCCAACCGTAAATTATAGTAACAGTGGGCAATATAATCAACTTTAAATTGCTGTTCAATTTTATAGAAGAAAAATTTACTATTTGGCTATCAAAATGTTAACGAATGCCATTCATTATTTTTCAGAAGTGGGTAGAATCAATCATTTTTTCACATGTCCAGTTAATTTCCTTGTGTGTCTGATAAAAGGATGTTAATGCTGTTCTGAAGGTAACATATTACTGTAAAACCCTACGTTGCCTGTTTGTTAAAATTATTTTCCATTTGCTTTTCTTTGCTCTAGATTCTAATTTATGAGAAGTATATAGTAAGATATTTCAGATTTAAGCTAAGTCTATTTTTTAATGAGATTTTTTTTTCCTGCAAGTAACAATGAGTAGTACCAGATTTTATTGCCTATTGTTTTTCTAGTTTCTTGGTTCTTGTGTGTGGATTAGAAATAGGAGTTTTTAGGAATGAAAGTAGACCATCTCTCCTCTCCGTCTCTTTTAATCCCAGTCTCAGAGGTTCCAAGACTTGGGAGATGTTATTTCACAATCTTTTTTTTTTCTGTTCCCTTTTGTGTGAGAGGAAAAAAGAGTACACATTTGTAAATGAGACTTTTCTAAGAAACTCTGACTTTTTAAGAATTGCAGTAGGAGCACCTTTTCTCCTATTATAGGATAAATACCCAGCGAGCTGCTCTCCATCCCTTCCTTGGCTTCCTCTCCAGACTTCCCTAGAGAACTGTGTAGCTACTTTGCTTTCCGCATCACCTTACCTGGCTCCACAAACGTTCTTGGCCGCACTTCCCAGGGGGAGGGAGTGTCTGGGGCTGCTGGGGGGCTGGAGCTGTCAGGGGCAGCTGCTTGGCCCTCCGGCACTGGCCATGCTCAGTACCCCTGAAACGGGTATCTGTACACGGCTTCTTGGCTTCTCGGGTGGTATAACTGTGGAGTTCCTGCCAGCAGCCTTGGCCAGGGACCAAAGGAGAGAAAGGAGGGTGGGGACTGTCTCCTTTGCCAGAATAGAGATACCTTCCTGCCCTGAGGGCCTAAAGAGAACTTAGTTCACTCCTTAACATTAAGGAGGAAGAATAAGAATGGCAGGTGGGAACTGATTTTTAGTAAAGGAACATGCTTTTCTAAAAACTATGACACTGATCATTTGGAATAAAAGTTTGAGTTCAAGTGCAGTAAAGTTGATGCCCAAGTATTAGTGATATCAGGCAAGTGGACATTAGTCTGGCAGTTTCCCTTTGAATCTGGGAAAAGGCATTTCTCTCAGAGGCTGAGTCATCTTTCCCGTCTTGATCATGAATGGAAGCATTTCTTGGCTGCCCTGGCATTTCCATTTAGCTTGTCCAGGGCACCAAGAAAATGGTGCATGACCAGACTCTTCCCTTGGCAAGAGACAGCAAGCTGATGATTGCACTGAGGGCTGACTTTCCCCTCTGATCTCTCTCCTCATCTCCTTTCTGCCCTCTGTGCCTCTCCCACAGGGCCCAGGACATGCTCTTCACTTAGGGTGACTGCCCGGGGCCAGGGGCAGACTGTGGGCAACACACTGGTGCTTGGCAGGGTGACGCCCTATGAATCCCAGCACGAGTCCTTGCAAGTCAACTCTCGACCCCGCCCCTGTAACAACCAGATGGGGAGGGGACTGGGGTTTACACTTTCTTCAATATCTGAACAAATGAACTTATTTACAAAACGAAAACAGACTCACAGACCTAGAAAACAAACTTACAGTTACGGGGAGGAAAGGGGGTGGGAAGGGATAAATACAGAGTTCAAGATTTGCAGATACTAACTACTGTATATAAAATAGATAACAGGTTTCTCCTGTATAGCACAGGGAACTAAAATCGGTATCTCGTATTAACCAATAATAAAAATGAATATGAAATGGAATATATGTAGATACAATAATCTGTATACCAGAAATTGATACAACATTGTAAACTGACTATACTTCAATTAAATTAAAAAAGAAAGAAAAATAATGATTTGCCCTACCCTACCTTTTGGAAACAAATTTTAAAAATCCAGTAATAACTCTAGCACCACCACATCCTCCCACCACACCAGAGGGTTGGATCAGATGGATGAGGAAATGGTTTACCAGATCAACTTCTGTGTGCACTCGAGAAAACAAAAAGCCAACGTGCTAATGTAAGATCACCAGGCATATCAAGATGGGTAACGTAGAAGAAGGCGATGGGTCTCAGGTACTTATTCAACATTTCATCCTGCATCCTAACTATTAAACAAAGCACGCAGATGAAGGAGAAGAATGTGAGCCTCTGAGACTCAACACTGTGGCAACTGCAGTGTGTAGCAGGACCCCTGGCACTTTCTCCTGCCCCTGGACAGACCTTTCTCTTCAAGAGAATGAGTGTATCCTGGAAGAATGCCGGGGGACCTTACCCAGCTGTAGGTCATTCTCTTTGCAGAGGGCAGTGGGAGATCAGTGAGGTTCTGAGACCAACTCAAAGTCTTGGGGTTTTTGGGGGGGTCATGGAAAAGAAAAGTTAATTTTTCTCCCCTGCTCTTAATACTTCTGACACTAGAGGTGTGGATTTTTCTCACAATAAGTAATTCTCCAGTTCTCAGTGGACACTATGTCCTATAAATTTAGCTTAATTCCAACACTATCTACCTGGAGATAATGTTAAATCCCCCAAGCCAAGAGCTCATTCTCACAAGACTGTCCGCACCTCAGATGCCAATCACCAAGTCCAGATTTTCACCTGTACTTCTGACCAACCGGGCTTCTCATGACCCACTCCTTTAGGTCTGATAATTTGCTAGAATGCTCAAAGAACCCAGAGAAGTGTTCACTTACATTTGCTGATTTATTACAAAAGGATACAACTCAGGAACAACTAGATGGAAGAGATGCTTAGGGCCAGGTGTGGGACAAGGTGTGTGGAGCTTCCATGCCCTCTTGGGTGGTGCACCTTCCCAGCAACTTCACATGGTCGTCAAACTAGGAGCTTATCAAATCTCGTTGTTCATGAGTTTTTATAGAGCTTAACCTCCAGCCTACCACACCTTCACCTTTCGGGTGGGAAACTGAGTTGTCCCACAGCCTGGGAGGGTGCCAATCATATCAGGTATGTTGCACATGTCTCGGTCATGTTCACTTTATATCTTTAGCTCCAATCCCATACGTTGATGTGGTTTCCTGTGCCTAAAGAAAATACTTGAAGACCTAATAGAAGTTAGACTGATGTGTTTCCAACAGAAAGCACTAGAGGAATCAGACCTCAACCCTAGAAAAAAATGAATTGAGGCCCTCAACAAGGGCCTCAAGATAACTCATCCCACATGACTGGGTAGGAGATCCAGCCCTACTTGCCATGGGAATTGGTTTGCTAATTCTGCTGCAGCCAAATACCGCAGACTAGGCAGCTTGTACAACAGAAAGTCCTCTCTCACATTTCTGGAGGCTGGAAGTTCAAGATCAAGGTGTTGACAAGGTTGATTTCCTCCAAGGCCTCTCTCCTTGGATTGAAGACAGCTACCTTCTTGCAGTGGTTCCCCATGATCTTTCTTCCTGTGTCTCTCTGTGTGTCCTAATCTCTTTTTGTGAGGACTCCAGTCACCTTGCATCAGAACCCATCCTAATGTGGGCTCATTTCAATTTAATTACCTCTTTAAAGGCCCTCTCTCCACATACAGTCCCATTCTGAGGTATTGGGTTTAGGACTTCAACATGTGGCTTTGGGGGAACACAGTTCAGCCCATAAAACAGGCGTAATTTCTCTTTGTCCTCACTCAGAACACCCAAGCAGTGGTTGATTTAGACCTGGCCTTCTCTTTTGAAAGGCAGGAGGGTATTCTGGGAAGGAGGGTGGACTATGAAATTAGATTGTTAACAGTGTGAATCCTGATTTGATCACTTACTCTTTTTACACTTTGGGCCTCAATTTCCCCATTTGTAAGATCTATGTAAAGTCTACTTGGGGATTAGATGAGATCACCTGTGTGAAGTGCTCGGGGCAACAGTGTAGGCAGTAAGCTTAGTTCTACTTCTCTCCCTTCAAAAATAAGTAAAGGTTTCTGTTACCATCAAGGGAAGACTTTCTTTCCTGGCTCCTCCAGTAGGATTCAGTACATTTCTCAGGCGGAAAGAAAATGGCAAAAGGGGTTGCTGGAAGTAGTTCAATACTACTTTTAGGTGTGCCATGGATTACTTAGGCTTTTGTGGGTTGGACCGGGGATTAATAAACATTTAGAGCCCCCCTTTAAAGAAATGGTGTTCAGTTTGGGAATAGGAAATAAGGTAATGCTTGCTCTGAGCAGATGTGAGAGTCTGGTAGGGAATTAAGGACTCAACTAAATGATTACTGAATAAACAGCAAAGCCAGTCCCTAGGATGAAGCAAGTAAGTTGGGTTCGAAGAACAGCTACAGCTCAGTGGACTTCAAAGAAAACCACGTTTGGAGCCATAAGACAACTCTCAACTTGAACCTAGTGGTGGATCTAAGGCTTAGGATTATATTGCTAAGCAGAACTGCTGGGTGTTCACTTATAATTGTAAGCCTTAGAATTTGTTATCAGAGTAAGACTGGGAGAGGTCTGAGTGGATTGCAGTCTTCCACTTGAGGGCAGCTGATAAGCATTTTCTGAGCATAATTATTGCTCACACTTTGCCCATTTATTTCATCATAGAAATAACAGACTGGGCAACATGTAATTTATAGTATATCACCATGTTTCTTTGACTCTCAGATCACTTCTAGAAAACATTTTTGATACCTCTTTTTTTTTTTTTTTTGCTATCATAATGATTTACAGTGACACTGCATGAAGAAAGAATAAAGAAATAAAGTTAAGTAGAGAACTCAAACACACTGTCTACTGGTAATTTTCCACTACTTAAGAGAAAATGTAACTTTTCTCCCAAATAACCCAATCCTTACTCTTATCACTAGTGTACATAACATGATTGATATAGCATATCTGCTATGTAAACATTGCTTTAATATTTTTCATTACTTTTGTCCAAATGACCCCGAGTAAATGTAGTATCTGGCACAAGGTGCTAGAGTTGTGGCACTGATTCAAAGCCAGTGGCTTTGTTGCTCAACATGGAATTCTCAGAACTTTGGCATAGCTGGAGTTTTTTCTTTCCCCCCTTAAAAAAATTCGTTGGAGATTTCATCTTTATTATCCATGAAGCTCTATTGCCTAGTATCAGATGCTAAATGCTAAAGGGAACCAAACAAGTGAGGTACTCTTAACTCCCTAATAAGATAATGATAAAACAAAAAATTGTATATGACTAGTATCTAGTAGTTGGCAAAATATTTAAAATATTTCCATACACACATACACACACACCATTCTGGGGAGAAATAAGAATTCATTTTGGCAGGAATAAAGCTTACCTTTCTAACAAAAGAGGAGACTGTTATCCCCTCATTATCTTTCTGAAATGTCCTCATATTCAATGATAATAATCTTTGGGGAGAATTTTTTAAACCCTCTGAGTCATAGTTGTATTTTCATTCAATGAAGGCAAGCTATCTGCCCTCTTCCTACTAAATCAAGCAAATTTCAGAGATGTTTAGATTTCCACGTGATACCACGTGGAGCTGAAGTACACACTGTTTTTGTTACAGTAGAAAATTAAATGGAGGAAACTGTTTGGACCCATCTTTACATCATTTTACAATAACTGTGATATCACCTTCTCCATGTCAAAAAGAGATGAGTGTATATATTGAATGATCCGAGCTCATCTAAACCAGTCGACACAGTTTTCCTATGTCTACAAAGTATTTTATGACAATTTTTTCAAAGAATTAATTTTTAAAATAAAAGTTTAGTGAGTTATTTAAAGACATCTTCTCTAATGTTAATCTGTAATGCTCACAATGCAATAATCAACTCTGTGGGAGAAAAAAAAAACAAACCCCCAAAACCCTAACTAAAGCAAAACCAAAAAAACCTCACACTTAACTGTATTTTAAACAGGTTGGGCGTAAATTTCCATGATTGGAAAGCTAAACAGAATTACACAAAGACATTGGAAATAGTTGACAGTTATTTTTACTCTTTCATCATCATCATCATTCATCATTTTAGGTCCTATTGAGCAGAACTCTTCAAAAGAAGTTTTCTCCCTGTGAAAATATCCCCAAATCCCCATAAAATCCAAAATAGTCCAGTTTTCTTCATGCACAGAGGCAAAACTGTTTATCACAAATATAATTAGATAAACTGAGATGTTTGACTAAGAGGCAGTGCACACTCTGATACAGCGGACGGGAATATGATGAGAGAGGAGTCTCAATGCCTGGCGTCTAGCTCTGAGTTTGCCAATTGAAAGGTGTTTATTCTTAGATAAATCATTTTACCCCTCACCCCGACCCTCCTTGGTTTTTACATCTACAAAATGGAGAACCATTACTTTGTTCTGCCTACATCATAGCAGACATCTAGGATCAGATGAGATCATGCATGCGAACTTCTTTAAATATTTCCAAGTGTTATGAAAATCTAAGTGGTTCTTCTTATTTTCTGAGTAGAGGTGAAAAGCTTGGTAGACTTGCTCAGAAAACCTGAGTCCAAGTTTTCCTTCTTTTTCCTTACCTTTAAAAAAGGGGTAGAAATATCTACTTCACATATAGAATATATAAATATACAATATACAAAATCTCTGTAAAAGCTGAAGTAGTCATTTATCTTCATGTATGGGAGATTGTTATAGATATTGTCATGAATGCAATTAGGTAAAGCAAGGTAGAATTTATGTAGGAGGTAACGTACAAATTGTTATAGTGTTTTTCAAGCTGTAAAAACATGCAAAAAGCTTTTTTTTTTTTTTATTGTAAATCTCCTTGAAAATGTTAAATCCACTTGCTGACAGTGGCTGAATTTTTCTATAAGATGAACCAGCAGGGAGATCAGGCTTGAAACGTCATCAGCATAGGACTTTGCCTGACAGTGAGCAAATGCCCCTGCCCCGTAGTTCTTATGGAGGGACAGGCGGGAGAGACGTGCTAACTGGGAGGTCGCCACCTCCCTCTGCTGCTGCTACTGGGACCCACTGTTGAAAGCCAGGCAGAAGTATCTAGGATTCCTTTGTATGAAAGGGTCAAATCTAGCTCATCAAGGGGGTGATTTAGAAAACAGTGAACATATAAAGGAAAATCTTTAACCTTTTCTTTTTGAAAACTAAGACAGCCTTTAGGAACTTGAATGAAAGTGACTGATAGGAAGTAGACTATGCAGTTGATGATAAAAATCAACACAGCAGTTTCTAAGTCTGATTATTAGTACATTAGTGCTCCTGTGTCACGTTGATTTTTGATGTTGGTAACCCATTGCTGATACTGCTTTTAATATGGTAATGTTCAAAGGTAAGTGTGACAGGTGTATTAGCACAGCTCCCTCCCTAGGTTTGCGCTGATTTCCGGCAGAGTAGCAGGGTTTCAAAGGCTTCAGGCTCCAGTGCTTTCCTGGCTGTTTGGTTTTCCTCAGAAAGTGGTTCTCATGGCTCTCCAGTTCTGTACTCTTCCTGCTTCAGCTCCTTAAATTAACTTTGTGGCCAGCAACCAGCCTATTTGGCTTTTGGCATATTTTAATAAATGTTGTGCTGTTTGGCAATAGAAAGCAAGCAAAGAGTCAGAAGATCTTCAACCAGATAGCCTTTTATGGTTGTGAAAAAACCACTGCTATTGCCTTTTTTCCATTTTCTCTCTGTGCTGTTTCTGATAAAAATGACTAAAGGGAGAATAGAATTACCAAGAACCCAAAAGATTCAGGATCCTGTAGAGAACACACTGGTGGTTACCTGTGGGGAGACGGAAGAGGGGAGGGGCAACATAGGGGTAGGGGATTGAGAGGCACAAACTACTATGTATAAAATAAATAAGCTGTAAGGATATGCTATACTGCACAGGGACTGTAGCCAACATTTTATAATAATATAATAACTATAAATAAAGCATAATCTTCAAACATTGTGAATCACTGTGTTGTACACCTGAAACTTATATAATATTGTACATCAACTATACCTTGATAAAAATTAAAAAAAAAAATTCAAAGCTCAGTGCAGAAGCTCAGTGCAGAAGAGGACATGAGGTGTCTGGGTAGGCAGGCATAGCAATTTTCTTGCCATATTTCAGCCAATGCAGTGTGTTTGGCATACCATGAGGGTTTCCCATCTGAGGTCCTGGGTTACCTCTTCTGCAAAATTAACATGATGACAGATCAGCAGATATAATAGCTGGAGAAGAACAAACAGATCATTTTCTGGTGTTTTGAACTCCCCCAGGAAGAGTGACATAAGTGAATGAATGAATAAATAAATGAATAAACAACAATCAATGGCAGACAGCATTGATACTTCTGACTGAGAAGGATGCTTTCAAATCAGTTACTTAGCTAAGGACACTTATCTTTAAGATTCCTCAACAGCCATTCCCCTGTCTTTTGGTAAATCACTTTATCTTTTATAATTTTATAATTTAGGTATAGGATCCACTTTGAGTAAATTTTTGTGTAAAGTATGACATTTAGGTCAAATTTGACTTTTTAACCTATTAACATCCAGTGTCATTTGTTGAAAAGTCTGTATACGCTTCACTGAATTTCTTCATGAGTGGAAGTGAATTCATAGTGTTCCATTTTAATAAGCATATTTTCTTTTTCCTTCAATGCAGGTAATTTTTTTCCTATCATGTTTATATATTTTTCTTATTCTATTTGTAGATTTTAAGGAGAAACACATATTACCAATTTCTGATATATCCTTCAATGTAGAGGTAACTCGTAGTGTAATTAAGTCCTTTACTTAATCTGTCCTAGAGAGCAATCACTAATGCATCTGAGTGCTACAGTTTGGATGAATAAATTAAACCTGCTTGGCTTGGTTTCCACTCTTTTTCTTGTGGGGAATAAAAGCCTGAGGGAAGCAAGAACCAGGAAGCAGGATAACTTCTGCTTTCCATGCAGAATTCCATTAATTAATTCCATTAATTCTTCCTGGATCAGACCACCCACCTCCCATCATGAAGAGCAGAGTTTTCACCAGTACTGCCTATGTCTGAATAATAAGTCTGCCTAATTCTAGGACTCAGTTAGGCACATTAGGCTGTCACAGTAAACTGTGTCCTCTAGCTTTGCCTCTATCAACCATAAAGGTGATATTTTGGTTGCATAAGTGCTGGTATGTCTTCCTTTTAGATTTATTCTATTAGGTTTGGATAGCCTCAGCAGGAGAGAGGGATGGTATTTATTAAGGCCTTTTGAAGTTCCCAGCATTTGGTGTATAGGTCAGAAATATTGTTAGACGTAGCAGAGAATAGAACTTGCTGATAAAAATTACACCCAAAGAAGCTTTTGGTATAGCTTTGGACATTTGATTTTAATGTGCATGTAGATTGTTTTGACCTTAGTACTCTGTAGACGTTTATACTGTACTAGCTTTCTACTGCTGCTGTTTTTAGGCACATGGTATTTGACTTTGGTCTGTGTATTAGTCAGCTCATCGTGCTGTAACAAAATACCATAGACTGGGAGACTTAAACAGCAGACATTTATTTCTCATAGTTCTGGAGGATGGGAAGTCCAAGATCAAGGTGTCAGCAGATTCAATTTGTGGTGAAGACCCTATTCCTGACTTGTAGATGGCTGCCTTCTTGCTGTATCCTCACATGCAGAGAGAAGAAGCTCTGGTGTCTCTTACTTTTCTTATAAGGGCACTAATCCCGTCATGAGGACTCCACCTTCATGACCACATCTAAACCTAATTACCTCCCAAAAGCCCCTCCTCCTAATATCATCACATCAACAAATGAATTTTGGGGGGACACAAACATTCAGTCTATGACCTTCTGTAACTGTAGCTTATGGGGGCTTGGGAAAGGTAAGTGATAGTTTTCTACAGATTCAAGGAAAATATTTCAGAATTAAAACAACAACAACAACAACAACAAATCTGCCCATGGGCTATTTTGCTGCCTTATCAAGAGTATAGAGAGACATCTTAGGTGTGGGGTATGTGCAGGGCTCTGGCTTATGGCTTATGGGAGCCAGGGTTTCTTGGCAAGAGCACACAGAGGCAAAGTGGGCCTGGACAAAGGTGCATAGATCCTAGTAAGTGGGCTGTGAATTGTTGTCATCAAATGTCAACCACTTAGGGGGCCAGAACCACATTTGTGAGCAGGTTTCAGGAATGGCCTTAGAGTGCAGACTGATATAGATATTTATGCAGACTTAGCTTTTCCTAAGCACATCAGCTGAGGTGTGATATATTAATGGCACCAATGGTCCCTATTTGTCATGCAATCTCTATGCCCTCTGGTAGTGCTCTCCCACGCTGATTCCATACTTGCTCACGTGACTTTCTTCAACCAATGGGACAGTAGCAGACATAATATAAGCAGAGTTTTGGAAATGTTTTTGAGTGATTCTACTTCCTCTCTTGAGGAAAGTCATGAAAACAAGCCTGTGTAGTTTGCTAAAGGATAAGAGACCACATGAAGCAGAAATGAGTCATCCCACTGATGCTAGCATAGACTACCTGGCCCTGCCCTGCTCTTTCAGGTGAGCACCAACATATGGAGGAATCCAAATGAGAACAGCTAAACTCAGGTCGACAAACAGTTCAACTGATTTATAGATTCATAATAAATAATAAATAATATTACCGTAAGTGTCTACATTTTAGAATGATTTGTTACACAGCAATAACTAACTGATACAAGAAGCAATGTTTCAAAGAGAGAGAAAACAGTTTCTTTAGAAGCCTTTTAAGTATTTTTTGGCCATACCTCTACCCTTCTAATTGCTTCTCTTGAACTACAAGGCAGCTGAGATTTTGGCTTTATATTCTTAGTCTCAGGCCTGAGTAGTCACTGCTGGCTAGACTGCCAAAAATTCAGCTGGATCTTCCTGAGAGGAGTAGAAGGGAGAAAACATACTTGAGAAAAAGACACTGGAGAAAGAACCACTTTCTTGAGGCCTGAAACATTGCATAGTACTGTTCTTTATTAGAACCCTGAGGGCTCATTCTTAAGAATTATAATTAGTTGCTTCAGATTAGGAATCTGGTAAGGATGACTTTTTCCAGTTAAATGTGGAGACAAGATGAAAACTTAATTAGGAGACTTAAAAAAAAATGCCTAAGCCATTTCATAACACAAAACAGTACCCACTGAGGAGGTATAAGGCTGAAAATGCCTGGTCACAAGAATCTGTGGATACTTTCTCACCAGATAGAATCCATACTAAGTTCAACACTGGAGTGAGCAAAAATCAAGAGGTTTTTAGTGTACTTGAAAGGAAAAAAAGGCACCCTGAATCAGACCAGGTGACTGGGGCTGCCTCCACTGCAAATTCCTAATCTTTGCAGGAAAGTAGCACACACATCAGAACGCGCTAGATCGTGCTGCAGTTAACAGACAACTCCCAGATCTCAGTGGCTTTTAACACAGCACAATGCAGTTTTACAGTATATCTTTCACTGACTATGTGTTCTCCCTGGGTTAGAGGGGCTCTGCTTCCTGAAGTCTTTCAGGGACATAGGCTGTTAGAGACTCCATCTCAACACATCCATAATCACCCAGGCAAAAACATAAAAGGGGAATGTGGTAAATGACATACTGGCCTTAAGAGCTACCACAAGGAAGGAACACATGGCACTTCTGCTCAGATTTTACTGGTGTAAGCAAGTCATGTTGGAGAAAGAAATTCAATCATCTGCTTTGCCTGGAAGGAGAGAGGGAGTGGAACATATCTTACTATCTCCCACAGTCTTTCCACTCAACATAATATTCAACTCGGTCTCCTTTGTGTGTGTGGTGTGTGTGCGTGTGTGTGCCTAGTACATTTATTCTCATCTCAAGGAAAACAACCAAAAAGCCCCACAAAGCGAGGACACCAAATGCCAAGTCTAGAGCATTTAGTGATGTGCTGCATTCTCTACACCAGGTCTAGAAATGATGCTTTTGGTTCAGAGACTCTAAGACTAACGTGGTGAGTTCTCTCGGCTTTACACATCCAGTACACAATGATGGTTTTCGGAATAGGGTGACTGCTGTAAACTTTCCCACTCGGAAGGGGGACGGTTGGGAGACATTCAACAGAGGAATTCTAAAAATTTCACCAGTTAGACATTCGGAGAGCCCTTTTACTGAGTGAGCACTGGCCCTCTTATAAAGTGTGCTCAATTAGTATAACTCATAGCCTTTGTCCACCTCTTTACTCACTCTGTCCTGAGGCGTTAGAGTGACAGGTCATTGATCATTTTGGAAAAGCAGGTTGGGGATGATTAAGTCAACACTATCCCTCTGTCTCATGGGAATGAGCCAACATTCACCTCCGCTCCATCGTGCTGCACCTGATCAGGCCCCCATCCGTCCACCCCTCAGGTGGGGTGGTCTGCCCTGACAGCACTGCCTGGTGGATCAGTCAGTGTGCCAACGACTGCGATTCAGACAGCAAGTCTGTGTAGCTGCCCAGATAAGTGACGTACTTAGCCTTTATCAAAATAATGGTGATTTTTTTTTAAATTTTTTTGGATTCTTTATCACTGACCTACTTCTATTTCTCAGTGTTTTCAGATGGGAATGAGTAAACAGGCTTCTCTCAGAGAAAGGCAACTGCTAGATTTTCTATTTCAGAAAGTCCTGTTGGCCTTGTGTTGGGATGTCTTTATTGTCAATATTTATGTTCTTTTCCTTAATCGCTTTGATCTGTTTATTTTATTGTCTTCATGAACGATCTTTTTTTTTTTTTTCAGGACTTTCCTTCATGTTGGAAATTATATTTTAGCGTGCATATTCTATTTCTATTTCTCATTTTTCAGTTTTATAATAGTATAATTTTAGTACTAAATTGATTTTTCCACAGACTTCTCTTTTATGTTATTTTGCTGATATTTGAATATAGTCCAGACAGAGAAGAGAAGTTAGTTCACTTCTGCAGATCTTAACCAACTGACTAAGGGAGAGGAGAGAGGTGTAAGAGTGAAGATAACTCCTAAAAGTCTGGCTTGAATGACTGAGTGGTACGAATCATTGATATGGAGATTTCAGCAGGCGGAAAATATTTTGATTCCTGAAATAAACTGCTTGTGCACATAATATCTGATTGCTTTCCCAGTAACACCCCAGATCTAAAGAATTAGGGTTTTTCACAGGGCAGTCCTGAGTGAGTTGCTTTAGTGGGTGGGAGGGGAATTTAAGAGACATGTAAACACTGAGTTTCAAAAAAGAGGGTTTCTAGAATGTTAGGAAGCAGCGCTAAGAAATGATTGGAAGAGTGGCAAAGACTCACTTAGTAAGTTCCATACTTGCCTTTTACATTGGCTTTTAAGTATTCTTTTGAGGGGATATATGGTTGGACACTATGTGTTTTTTTTTTTTTTTAATATTTTGCCATTTTAAATAATACTGCCATTTTAAATTTAAAAATTTATAAGTATATAAATATAGGTGAGTCTTTTTTTTTCTCTTGGATTTTTACATAAAATAAAATTCCCACAAGGAAGATTTATTTGGTAGAATAATGAATATAATTCCTTTTACTGTGCAGTGGCAAATTGCTTTCCTAAAGATCGCATAATTTATGTTGCCACCAACACTGTGTGGGTATATTTTGTGAACCTTGCATTGTCTGATTTTAAAGGCAATAATTAACAATTATTATTATTACATAAAATTAGTAGATAATTTTAAAGGCAATAGTTATTTTTAGGCATAAAGTGATATCTAATTATTATAAAATATTGCATTTTTTGTTCCTGGTGAGACCTTTAATATTTTATTTATTTACTGATTGTATTTCTTTTTCTATTAATTGCTCATCCATATTTTTTTGTCAGTTAACTATATGCCTTATCATTTTAGTTTTGGTTATTCCCTAAAAAGTTCACATATTTGTGTAGTTAAATTTGTTAATTATTTTCTTTTGTTGTTTCTATTATATTTTAACCTTAAAAAGTCATCACCTCTCCAAAGATCTGATAAATGTAAATTTCCTTTTTAGTTTTCTTTGATTTTATTGAATTTATAAAAAGCGATGCACTCATTGATCCAGAAAATATTGTTGTGTATAGTGTGAGGTGTATCTTTACCTTTTGTTTTTTGCCAGATTATTAACCGTTGATGCAATGAGAGATTTTTAATAAGAGCTGTCTGGAAATGGAGTAGTTTGCTATTTCTAGATGGGGTGGGGAGCATATACTGGGCATCACCCTGTCATGAGTGTCAAGTTTCAAATGGATTGAATTGGAAGATGTTTTAAGAATTCTTTCAAACTTGAGGTTCAGGAAAAAGATGAATTCAGAAGGAAAATTAAATGTGCCTATTTCTTATTTATGGGAGATTTCCTAAGAAGAATAAACTCGTCATTGTTGTCCAAATGACTAATAGAGGATTGTGATGAAAGGTAATTAAAAACAACAATAGCAACAACTAAACTAATGATTTCTTTTATTAGAAAGTAATTTTTTTCCAAGAAGAAGTAATCCGCCTAAAGTCACAGATCAAACTCCTCATAGTGACCTGATGTCAGTCTTTAAAAAAGACTCTTTGAAATGCTCATTATTCTCATATGTGCCTGATTTGCCATAGAGATGCTGTTAATGATGTATCTTCTGGGCATTTAGAGACAAAACTTCTTTGGTCCTCTAATGAATTCTTTCTCTTAGTCAGGTACAAACCTCTGTTCAGTGGAAAATAGTACTCAATTGTCCACAGCCTGAAGCAGTTCCTGATAGAATTTTGTTGCAAACACTTTAAATTCCATGTTGAGTGCTGTTGCTCTGTGCCTGGATTTCCTGTGTCTGGAAGCAGGATGGGCAAAAGATAAGATAATTTACTCACTGGAGACACCTATGATGAAAAAAAACACTAATTATTATCTCCATTTACCAACCAAAAAACCGAGCCTTACCAGGCTGAGATCTGATCTTTGCTGTCAGTAGCAGAATAATTAATTTTATTGAACAAACACTTATATAGTGGCTAGTATGTGCCATCTATATTACAACACTATGAGATGAATATTGTTTTTATTCTGATTTTAAGATGAGGAAGCTGAGGCTCAGAGAGGTTAAGTGACTAGCACCAGTGACACAGCTGGTAAGTGGCAGAGCCAAGATTCAAAGCCAGGCAGTCTGGCTCTGGAGAGCATATTGCTCAGCACTCAGTAAGGCCAGAATTAGGAACAAAAATCTCCTGACTTGTGATTTAGTCCTCTTTCCAGTAAACTAGGTAAGTGCACATTCAGTTATCTGCTGAGTAACGGAAGCCAGATCTACATTTTTGTACAAAGAAACGCCTCTCTCAAGTTTTCATCAAATATTCTCACCAGTCATACCCCTTGTACTTGATCAGCTGCTGGTTTTCGTAAGTGACTCCACCACAAAACAAAAACCAAATTAATGCCCTCTTGTAAGGAGCTGAACCACTGGTACATGAAGTCATAAAGTACTAAAAATTTGCTCCAGAAGTCATATTCTTTAAAAGGATACAGGTGTTAGAGTAGAATTTCTTGCTTGACTGCTTCAAAAAGATAAAAAAGGAAGCCAAAGACGAATGTGGTCGACGTAAAAGGGATCAGGAGACCCCAGTGCTTTCTCTCCTACAGGCGGTTGAACACTAGTTCTATTCTCATCAATGTACTGATCTGAGCCAATGTTCACAACTGATCTGAGGGCAAGGTTAACCCCTGAAGAACCAAGAGAAATAGTAAGATTTCTCAATGCTAAAATTATTTATGTGAGTTTATATGTAATAATGTAATTTATACATTATTATGAGAGTTCAGATAATCAGTACAGTGATTTTTCTCACCTCTAATCTGGATTTGACTGCTGCAGCTAGCCTTGGGAGAGAGCCACTGGCTTATGAATAGTACCCTCTATACAGATTCCATTGGATTCCTCACTTCCTTTTTAAGTGAAGTGCAAATCTGAAAGCACTGTGCTAAAATGTGTCATCAGTTTAAGTTTCTTTGAAGTATCTAATTTTTAGGTGTTTCTGGTAAGAAACAGTAGGAGAAAATGGAACATTAGTTAAAATGTCAATGTTTGTAACATTCAGAGGTATCAATATTGTTACTAGTGTATTGTCTTCTCAGAGTCAGACTTTTCTGCGTAATGAGCTGAAGCATTTATTTAACCAGAACTTTGAGCCGCTTGCTAAGGAGAACTGTAGCATGTGGTTTTCCTCTTCCACTTTTTAATATTTTGGTCTCCAGTGAATCCACATACAAAGGCTTCCTTCCTTTAGCTGGAGTCCACAAATGAAAGGCTTTTCTTTTTCTGATTGTAGATTACCCTGCCAAGAAACAAACACGAGCTGGAGAACATCACTTTAATTTATTGATGGGATACAGATGACAAGGAAGTCTGTCCTCTTCTAGGCTTTTGGGAACGCTTCAGGCTGACCCAGCACAGCCGAGTTCATGCGGCAAAGACAGATTTTTGCCAAAAACCAAAGCCAATAGTCATTGCAAACCTCTGAACCAAAACATTCCTTTAGTGCTTGAGTTTCCCTATAATTTGTGTAGATTCCCCTTTTGTCAATGAAGCTAGCAGTGGATAACTAGCTTAGTGCAATCAGACAAAACAACTGTGCCCTTCATTCAGTAATTAGATGATAGCCTCAGTGCATGCTTTATGGTTTCCGTTCTTCATTCTTTCCTTTCTTTTCAAGTCCTTGGAGACAAACTCTGGGATGTTTGGCAAAGCGGAGGCCCTTGTTGAAAATATCCTGTCTTTTTTTTTTTTTTTTTTTTTACTTTAGGGCTGCTAATAAGTTCTATTCTCAGAGGCAAAACATTAGATGCACACAGCAGGGAGGATCGGCCAAGTTAAAAAAAAAAAGTTTGGTTCTTAGGTATACCGCTATTTGCCTCACTTTAGTTTTGCTCGAGACAGAAGACAGTTTTGTTCTTTTATCTATCAGCAGACAAATGTATTTGATACTCAAGCTAAATGCTTACAGCGGATCGTACATAAATCACTTTTTAAACATTCAGACATAAAAGTTTCATGAGACATGAAGCAGAGACAGAAAGATAGGGAAGCAAAACGGAGAGGAGGGCCGTGTGGTCAGCCTTCACCTGCTTTGAAGCCTGCTCAGCAGATGGCATTTCTGTGTGGTAAACTGGGCTGAGCAGTGGTGGTGTGCTAAAACTTTGACTTTTTTTTTTTCTCAAACTCTTGTATGTTTCCTAAACCGTGAGAAGAAGAGGGAGGGAAATCTTCTGCAAGAAAACAGGGATGCTAAGTCAGGTTCTATTGCCCTTGCTGCCTTGAAGTTGTACTGGGTTTAACATCCACACAATAGGTGTTGTTGGCCGTCTTTCCTGAAGAGTATCTGGCCCTGCTGCTCGGGAGTCTTGGTTGCAAGTGGTACAGCTTGAGCTGCTTGAAGGAAAAGAGGGACTTTTTGGACGGCTCCTTCTCATCGCTGCTTCTCCTGTGGCTTGACCTCTCCCTTTTTTCCTGGGCCACCTGAAAGCACAGCTAGAAATACAGTGTTAAAAAGACAATAATCTAAAAAATAATGCACATATGAAAGAGAAACCGACTCACAGACATAGTAAACCAACTTATGGTTACCGAGAGGGAAAGGGGATGGGGAAGGGATAAATTAGGAGTATGGGATCAACAGATAGAAACTACTATGTACGAAATAGAGAAGCAACAAGGATTTCCTGCAGAGCTCAGAGAACTACACTCAATATCTTGTAATAACCTGTAATGGAATAGAATCTGAAAAATATGTATTTAACTGAATCACTTCGCTGTAACACTCGAAACTAACACAATATTGTAAATCCACTACACTTCAACTAAAAATAAGCTGAAGTCTGTTAAACATCTTAAGAGTTTATCTGAACAAAAATCAGTTGGAATGGGGCAACGCCAAACCAGAAGTGGTTAGAAGTGCTTCTCCAAAAGCAGCTCAGGGACAGGCTTTTGTAGAGCAAAGGCAGAAGCAATGTGAGAAAATTATTGGTTGACTAGAGCTTAAAGCCTAGTTGGCTGTTTGTGATTAGTTACATTTAGGTTTCAATTTCCTAACCTTGTGGCATGAAAGGCTCAGGTTTTGGTTTACTTATACATGCTGCCATAGCATTAGCACCTCCTAAATCTAATAGCTTCCTTACTTAATTAATTTAACAATGGATAATGAAATTTTTGGCCTCAATTATAGTTCTGAGATCAAATTGTTGAAAAACAAAAACAAAAACTACTCTCTTCTCAAACTCCAGATTACCCAGGAAAGTACTTTGATTTGCCTGGTTTGGGGAATTTCCCTCCTCTCGGACCAAACACTTTGGACATTGGGGTGAAACCTCAGTCTAGGTCACAAGCCCATTCTTGATCTGAGGTCAAGGGCGGGGATCATGTATCCTATTTCTATTACATAGAACCACTAGAAATTTTGTCTCTGTTCTTCAGTTTATCCACTTGAAAAACATATTTGATACTTGGGAATGCCATGGGTTGAGATTCTCTCCTGAATATAGCGGAAGTGACTATACCAAGTAGATCTTAGTTGTAACACTGAGGGGATGGGTGGGGTGCTGGTGGTGGTTAATTGAATTGCAAAAGAAATGTTTATTGTTCTTGGCCTGATACATAAGCACAAACAAATGTTATGATTGCATTGAGGTTAAGATCTCAGCTCTGGCCACGAAAGATTCAAGGTCACTAATTTGCAACAATGGGAATAGCTAATGAATGTATGTATGCATGCATGAATGTATATATCAATATGCATATATGTGTATATACATGTATATATATGTATGTATCTATCAATCTAATTTTTATAGCTTCCTCCAGAGCTGAAAAAGGAAACTATCTCTTTACTCACCCTCAACCTTGTGTAAAAACTCGGTTTGTAATTGGGCATCATTCATTCTTCATGGGTGTTACCGATACTTTGGCTATGCTGATGGCTGAGCAGAGTCCATGTGCGTGCATGTGTGTGTGCACACACGTGTGTGATTTTCAGCTCCTGAGTGCTAGTTCATTCAGTGTTGCACAGAGAAGGAAGCACATCTCCACAGAAACATATGAAGACTTTACTTTTGGGGTTTGTAGAAGTTCACTTATTACCTGGTAAGTTGAATGGTTAGTCTTACTGATGGTATGTTAAGAACTCATTTATTTCCTTCAGTCCCCTAAGTAAACATCAGTTCTGTCTATTTCAGAGGAGGAATCCCTTGTGTCTGCTTGGATTCTGCATGTCCTGGAATTCTGCATGTACTACAGCTCTGAATTTGTGGCTGCCAGGAAAATGGAAGGAGATCAACAGACTTCAACTTTGCATCTGTTTGTATGAGGTGAAGTAGAGAATTACATTTAATGTACATTGTTTGTGTGCACGTTCCCTTGGAAAGACACTATGCTGGGGGAACTGCCATCATATTACGTTCCTGGCTCTGTTTCTGCTCTTCCTTAGTCCGAGGCCCCCTTGGATCACAAGTCCGGTGTAATGTATACATTGCTGATGTGATAGCATATAAACCTGTGTCTCCACAGGTTTTTTATTTTATTTTATTTTTCGATCTTTTATTTTGTTTTCCTAACTAGACTTCATCAAATCTTGTATTCTTTGAAAACATGCTTACACTTTTCTTCACCTCCACTCCTTCCTACGTTTTGAGAGGGTTTGCTAACAAGATCTGTTGCCAAATGGCGCTTGAGGTGCTGTGAACCTAACCTGGATTTAAGCAATGTCTGCAGGTGGGTTGCTTAATGCTTTCCCATCACCTGCTGTCCCTTTCCCCACCCCTGTCATTCCAGGAATAAAGAAGAACTGAAGCAGAGTGGCTGGCTCTGTTGCACAATTGCACCTAGCAGATCAGCAGGTACAGATCTCATTTGAAGCCTCCTCCTTGGGTCTATGAGAGAATCTATACCATCTCTTGCAACAAATTCATTCAATTTAGAAAAACAAGCAGCTCTCTGCCAGGAATTTTGCATTCTTTGAACCATGAGGAAAGTTACCTCAGATCCTGCCTCAGAGTTCAGTCTGTGCTTGCCTCCGGCACTAAATAGCTAGTCTTTGCCAAGAACTTGGTTCCAGTTTTGTTTTTTGTTCCTTTTTTTTTCCTCAGCTATTTCTCCACATAATTAAAATAGCAGCATAGACAGTCACTAGGAAAAATGTGACAACTCATGATACAAGGAGAGTGAGGCCAGAGCTGCTAAAACTGGGCCCACAGCTGTAGCTTTTCTGGAGACATGGCTGCGTAGAGCTGGTTACCTCAGGGTCTCACCTTTTTTTAAAAAAATTCATCCAATTAAAAAAAAATTAACTGAAATTCTTTTCTGGTTATGAAAGTTCTATGTGCATGTTGAAGAAAAGTTGGGAAAAAACAAAAGCTAACGAAAACAAAACATCCGTAATCTTATTATTTGCCGTTTCACATGTTAACACATTTCCTTCCATGATTTTCTCTAGCCTTTTTTTTTAAAGATATTTAAAATCAGCTGACTTTTACAATGTAGACAGCTTCATTCACTTAGCATTCTACCAAGAGGTTTTCCAATGTCATTAGGAAATATTCATACACATAGTTTTAATATCAGTATTGTAGCCCATCATCCTGAAAAAAATATTAAGTCTGCCTTAGTGTACTGTTCATTTCATTTGAGGAGTTTGTTGTAGCCAGATTTGTAATTTCAAGTCCAAGTCCTAATGAGGGCTCACACGACTCTAGCGGTCTGGTGTCCCGACACCTCTCTGAGTTCACCTCCTACCACTCCGTCTCTTCCTCATCCGACTCTGGCCCTGGTGGCCTCTTCCCTGCCGGTCTCACTGCACCGCGGGCCTTCCCGGCTTGCCTTCTGCCAGGTGTGCTTTTCCCCAGAAAGCTTCCATGGCCTTTACTTGAACTTCACCTTCTCTTATATTTCTGTCAACACTAAAATTTCAGCCCACTCACATAATTTCCCCAGCTTCATTTACCTATGTCCTTTTTTTGTTTTCTATAGTATCTGTTCCCATTGAACGCATTTGATATGTCTATGTTTGTATGTGTGTGTTGATGTCTGTTGCTCCTACCCCCATCTAGAAGGAGTTCCACCAGGACAAACTTTTTGGCTTTATTTACCACTGTGTTCCTGATCCATAGAACAACAGTGCCAGGTCTTTTGTCTTCAGTTAATATATGTTTAATAAATAAATAAATAAAAAACCCCACCACAGTAAGTGTGTTTGTAAATGAAACTACCAGCATTATAGGATAGTTCCTTAAGTGGAGTTTTTAGATTTATGAACATTATTTATAATTAATAATAAATTATTGAGAAGGATACTTTTGAAAATTACTCAAATGAGATATTCTCATGTAATGTTTTTATTTTTCAACTGAATCAAGGGAAATTAGTTGTCTTTTTTTTTTTTCTTTTGAAAGATCTAGATAATTCAGGTACTAACCCAAATAAGTTTCTTCCTTTACCAGATAGAGTAGGTTCAAAAACCAATTAATTCCATCCATGACTATTTTTCCTCCAGTTTTCTTACTATGAGTGACAAATCTCCAAAATATTCATGTGGAACTTCATTGTTAATATGTCCTGATCCACTATTGTCTGCATGTCTTTATTGAAAAGAGTGTTAGCATTATGAAAGTGCCAATAGTCAAGATCAAATTTAGAGCTTTTGAAATATTGGAACCTAAGAAAAATTGGAACAGTTTCTCCTGTAAAAAATATATATATATGTTTAGCATGGTGAGAATACTATTGGTGTTCTTTCAAAAGCAGAAACTAACATCAGAAATCTTACATCTTAATACAACACAATTTATCTCTACTTTGATTAATTTTGTTTTGGCACCCAGATTAAATATTTGAAACAGGGGCAACTTTCACACTTCTTGGTAGTCCATTATCAGAACATTATTAATATATGCTAGCAACCCATGCCCACCAGTATTTTTCTGCATTTGTCTGAAATTTTCTGGAAAATATTTTTAGAACCTATCCTTTCATTTAAAAAAAAGATTTTAAATGAAGTTACTTAACCAACAAATGTATGGCCAAGTTTGCTGTAGGTCAAAGCTTATACAATTATTTATGTAAAACCATAATCCATTAATTCTTTTGTGTTCTCCAGATTAACTTGTTGTATGGAATATAGCCCAGCTTCATGCTCTTATTTTCTAATACTTCTGGAGGTATTTGAAATGCAGTTCCAGGCTCTCTTGTCCCTGAACAAGGGTTTTTATCTTCGGGTGACAACTACTTCTCCTCCTCTCTCTCCTCCCCCTTGTCCTCATCTCCGACTGCCTTCTGTACACACACATACACACACCCAGACACAGACACACACATGCACACCTGACACATATATACCTATATGTCACTATTTGCTAGATGCCATATCAACACTGGGGACTTCTCAAGTGGCTTCAGCGGGAAATACCTTTCATCTCACTTGATGTCACTGATATTTTAAAGTTACTGTTCCTGAGTGAACATGTGAGTCCCTGAGGTGAATGCACCTTTCTGATGAGCAACTTACTGTTTCACTGTGTTTCTCTTTCCTTGGGTCTTGGAAGTCGTGAGGGGTTCCTATTCATCTCCTCTCCAGTTGTGCAAGTGGGTTGACTCTCTCCACCCCTGTTATAAACTCCTTCCCCCATGACTTCTATAAAATCAAGAGAGAAAAAAATACACTCAAGATCCCATCTCCTGTAAGCCAGAGTAAGGATGCAACATAGTTCTAGGCAAGTAGATAAGGAAGGAAATTCTGAGAGAGGACTTCCCTCCTTTTCTTACCGATGAAAAAGGCGAACCTTGAAGGAAGGGGATTTCACTCTTCCCTTTGCACCCTTCTTTTTTCTTGTCTGCAGTGCCAGAGGTTTAGCAGCTGTCATGTGACATGAGGATGGGAATCATATGCTAAAAATAGCAGAACAGAAAAATTCAAGCATCCTGATTCCTAGGGCAGCGAGATTCTTGTTATTTGAGAGACATTCACCCTTCCTTTGGTCCTTGTTTGTTCGATTTCCAGTTACTTGCAATCAAGCCCAATCCTAACTTAGCCACGTGCCTTACTATCACCTCTCTCCGCGCCACACCTGTTTTCTTCTGAGGCCGTGCCAGGCTCTCATGGCTTCACGTCCTACATTCTGAGGGGCTGCCCGCCAGAGTGACTGAGGCTTTTCTATTCCCGCTTCCCGTTGGAGGCACACCATGTCCAAAAGCCCAGTGGAGTGGCGGGGTCATGGTGAGGGCAAATTTTAACTGATTTTACTGTCTTGTGATGTCTTGCATTTGTTTCTTTTGAACTCTTTTGTCCAGGGGGTGACTTCTGCCGTCCACTGCCCCTGCCCCCCGTCCCCAAATTCCTCTCTGGTACTAGGACATGCATTTTCCACTTGTTTCACCCAGAAGTATACTGAAGCAACTGTTTTTATGTCAACTACAGACCTGCAATAGCAATATCTCATGATGTAATAATGAAGGGACAGATCTGCTATTTAAAGCTATAATCACATTCCAGAGGAACAGGATGATACAGAATTTGATGAATTTGGATTATGCAAAGGTAGGCTTATAACTACATTTGGACAAGAGGCTGAAGAGAGTCAGGCGCATCAGGGGTTACACTGAAGGGATGGACGGAGAAGAGAAAGGGCCACGTGAGGAAGGAAAGGCCAGAGAGATGGTTTAGGCGGAGTCCTAAATTGGATAAAATGATCCATGGGAAAAAAACAAATCATAGCTATTTGGGTAGCCAGAGGCTTCAGTATTTAGTTTGTCTTTTTTAAAAAAATTTTGTTGTTGTTTGGGGGGAGGTAATTAGGTTTGTTTATTTAATAAAAATAAATAAAAATTTAAAAGTTGGATTTGTTTAAGGGGAGGTAATTAGGTTTGTTTACTTATGTAACGAAGTTACTGGGGATTGAGCCCAGACCACATGCGTGCTAAGCACATGCTCCACCACTGAGCTACACCCTCCCTGCTGCAGTATTTAGTTTGAATGGATGCCTTGCTTGAATGCAAATCCTCTTATATATCTTCTCCCACCTTCAATTAAATTTGCTATATTCCTAAATGATTTTGGGAAGGAAACTACAGGAAAAGTGTGACTGTCACCCTTGGCTCAATATTAAGAGAAACAGATGTGGGGAAAGCAGAGTACTTCATGGGTTCAACTGAAACTGCCACTTCGAGGCGACACTCTAAGGCTTCGTTTAAATCACCAAAATCCTGAGGAGTGCGGTTTAAGGCAATGATAACCTGCCTTAAAGAGCCATGTGAACCCAGGTGTTCTGCTCAAGTGTTCTTTCAGATATGAGAAAGTTTGGGGAGAAAAATGTTTGTTTTCCTCTAAAACTTTTCCCTTTCTTCCTACATATAATGTAAGCTGAAGAATGGAGGAACTATGTCTACTTTGCATTCCAGTAGGTTCCCAGGATTCAGGGATAGTGCCAGTCATAGGATAGGTCTCAATAAATACTTCAGCTGAATAAAATTAATTTAGAAATGGCTTTAAGATATAAAATTAGAAGACTATAGAATTGGTAAGGAGTTTTGATTTCTTTTGCTCCATGTGCCATTTAAAAATAATATTTTATTTAAAAATTCTGTTAGACCCCAGAATGTACATTTCTATAGGTGTATTCAGATCCTTTGGTAAAGAAGAGCAAAATTTTCTGCAGAATCCTACTTCTACATTTGGTGAAAAATGTCACTTGTCACTTTTTTTTTTAAAGATTGGTTTGCTGAATCTCATTCATGGTAGAGTTTTTGTTTCTCACTCTTTGTATTTATTTCACTCTAAAATACAGTACTATTTTTGATGAATTTGGAATACATAGTTAAAGAAATTTTAAGCAGAGCATAGTAACCGTAAGTAACTATACATCATGGAAACTTAGAAATACTCTTTTAATCACCTTGACTTAAAGCCAGCCCACTCTGAAATGCTGTCATCGTTGCTTTTATCATATTGTCAGGCTCGTTACTAGAAAGCACAACAGATACACATTCTTCAAATAAAATATCATTAGTGTTTAAATATGGATTGCTATGTAGGCAAGTATTTTCTTGAAAAATCCTGGCATTTCTCAATAAGTTTCACTGCAAACTTCTTCCTCCCATTTTTTCCCACATACATCATTATCTGAAATGACTGTTTTTCCTCAAAAGCAAAGAGGCCATCAGACAAACCATTCCTCAGTTGAACTTTAGGCTTTTCTCTTCTATATTATGAATCAATTCTATTGTTTTCAGTTGGTTTTGAAATCCAAGAGAAGTGGTGGATTGTATTAACGTACATATCCTGGCTACCATATGCCACTGTACTGAAAAAAAAATTACTGTTGGAGAAACTGGTTAAAGTGTAGACTTCACCACTTTGTGTTATTTGTTTACTTATTTAACTTCATATGGTTGTACAATTATCTCAATAAAATTTTTAATTGAAATAAAATTCAAGAGAACTTTGTTTCCAGGCAAGGCAGGTTGACTTTGGAAATGCAGGCTGTCAGTGGTGATGGTTAGTGTAAAATACAGTCTGGATTGTTAATTAATTAATTAATATGTTGCCATATGTGATATCTTTCTGCTACCTGCAGATAAGCTCTTCCACTTCACTTCTGGTTTATCTCTTCTTTCAATGAGAGGCTCGTCTTCCTTTGAATAATTCCTGCTTTACTACGTCCATTTCCCCTTCTTGAGTATTATAGGGGCATTGCTTAATTGTTCCCCAGATGTATTGTTTTACTGCAACTTTCAAAGCTGCTAATTTCTGATTTTGCAAATCCATGTGGCTCTTGAGTGGATAATTCAGTTCTGAAGAATTCCCTGAGTACTGATTATTCAGCCCGTGTTATCCACATGGACCTAGGGATTGGTTCAGTAGTAGACACATGACAATTACAGATCCTTCAAATTCCAGAGAGTGTTGTGGGAATTCCATGTCTCTGTGGTGGGCAGATGTTAAGCCTGCCTAGCTTTTGTTATTAGAAGGGAAACCACCCAGGGGATGATGTTCCTGCACAGAGATGAGCAGATCTGAGAGAGAGCCAGAGAAATGGAGCCTGGATCAAAAATTAACTGAGGACTGTCCTGTCTCTGGATTTTTTCAAATGCATGAGATAAACAAACAAAAACCAAAGCCAAAAACCAAAACCAAAACCCTGCAAAGCAAACTCACCTTTATTGTTGCCACATAATGAGTCTTACTGAACTAGACTGACGTTGAACTCGACAATAGAAAATAAGATGTTGTGAATAAAAATGTAGAACTTGCTGAACCAAAGAAGGAAGGGGTGGTGAATTGCTCTGTCTTGTGCTGGAAAGTGAACTTTTCTTATTTGTGGTGACAAAGGAGTTTTTTGTTTTTTTGTTTTTTTTTAAACTATGGCCTGTTGAATTCTGGGATAAGAATCATGTAAGAAAAATCAGTGCTAAAGTATGTTGTCTATGTTTAGTGTTCCATAATGTCTTAAGATAAAGAGATAACGCTTCTTTTGAAATCAGGCCTCCTGGAAGTTGAAAGGAGATATTTTGTTAAGGAATGTCTTCTGCTTTCAGACTGTTATCAAACATGACTTGAAATCTGGTTATCTGGTTTCTCATAGGGTCAGAAGGACTAAATTCCTGGCCACAAACTGAGGTAAATATAAGCAGAAGCCGGGAGAGAGAGGACTCAGAAGAGGTACAGTCAGAGTACAGGAGGGGCCTGTTTACCGATCTTCTTCCCAGTTCCTCTGTTGAACCTTCTCTAGTTTCCCCCTAGGGGGTAAGGGACCCCTTATATTTGCCTTGTCAGTCTTAAGATTTTGGGTAGAAACTATTATACTGAGGGCTAAGCGAATGGGAGAAACTAAAGCTGGGCTACTAGGAAACAGAAACTTCTAGGCCCAGGTCAGGGTTTAACAGCTCTTACCAGATAACATCTGTGGCTTTAACTACTAACCCTGATCTGGGCTAGAAACAAATAGATTAAGAGTCCTTCTCATTTCCTGAGAGAGCTGTTTTGCCAAAAACCCAACCCAGCCTGGCTAAAAATAGCCTGTATCCGCTCACCCCCCAATCTATTCATAGACCCCCAAATTCACACTGTCAGAAAGTTGACTGCTAAAATAGTCAGCTCTCAGATAAGGCAGCCACTCCAGTGTCCATCACTGATGTAGCAATGGAGGGAAATGGACAGGGAAACTCTCCCCAGAAAACTGTCCTAGGAACTGTGCCATTTAAAGAGAGTGCTTGACTTCAATTCTCCTTTTCCCCAGGTGGGAGGTTTTATTATGATGATCCTGTTTCCTTTCCACTAGTAGCTGCTGGGTGTTGTGTGCTGGACTTCTCAGTTAGCTGTAGGTACTGGAGCCATTCCTCCTGGAAAAGGCTGCACCTGTCACAGAGACCGTGGACTTGGCCTAGATGAGGTCATGGGAAAGGTTTATTGAGTTCACTCCATTTGGGGAAGCAGGGAATATATTTCACATTGGCACCGGTATTTTTGAAAGTGTGTATGTGGGATCAAAGGTATGTTTGGATGTCAGTTGTTGTAACCAAAGGTGTGGACTGTAATGGAGTCACTTTCTGGTTTTCTCCCAGCATCTGTCACCTCCTTTTCCCTTCTCTCACCAACAAATTCTAACTGGGGAAGCCATGAGGTCTCAAGGAAGCTGATCCCACTGTGGACGCTAGTGACCAGTTTTCACTAGAGAAGCAGAAACTTATCAAACCATTCTTAAAGCTGACTCTCCTTCTGGATCATTTTACTTTAAAGAGCCAGTAAATTCCCTTTGTTGTTTAAGCAATTCAAATTGGATTTCATATTTGGCACATAACAGGAAAACATGCTCAATGCTCAAATCTCTTTCTGAAAAGAAAAAAAAAAAAGCTTAACTTCTATCTTCTTCTATCTCCTTCTGCCTCCTTCTAGCTATCATTTTATTATTTTTCTCTTTACAGCTACGGTTGTTGAAAATATAATGTTTGCTTGATCTCTGCCATTTTTTCCCGTCTACTTGACAACCCACTGATTTCTGCTTTCCATCCTCATCACTGTACAGACACAGATATTGACAAGGACATAAATGGCTTGCCAATAGTCCAATCAGTGGACCTATTTCAGTTCCTAACTCATTCCATCCCTTCAGTTGTGTCAGATGATGTAAACTTAGTTTCTTTTCTTTGTTTACTTTCTTAAAGGCCTTCTTCATTGCTTTTTTAAAATATAACTTTCAAACTGCTTTCGCTCATTCTTTTTGCTTTCTCTTCTTTCTATGTTGCTCGGAGTGTCATTGATGCGATTTCTCATGCCCTTGACTTTTAAGCTTTACCCTACATCTTTATATAAATTACAAACATTTTCCTAGTTTTTAACAACCCCCAGGACTCCTCTCACTTCCAGTATTCTTGTTTCTAACCTAAACTCTTATTACCTCTGTGACTTGAACCTTTATTTTAATCTCTGAATACTCTGAACTTGATATTCTCACATATGTTTGCTTCATCTAAATCTCAGCATAGTCCTATGAATTTATACTTGGCTTATTATTTTCTTTTTCATTTTTTCCTGTTACATTGGTTAGGAATTCCCTGTCCTATCTTGGGCCTCATATTAGTCAGGGTTCACCAGAGAAACAGAACCATGAGGTGTATATATATAGAAAGAGACTTATTGTTAGAGAATGGCTCACATGAGCCAGTGAGCCAATTATGGAGAAGAAGAAGTCCTAAGGTCTGCCATCTGCAAGCTGGAGGCCCAGGAGAGCCAGTGGTATAGTTCCAGCCCAAACCCAAAGGCCTAAGAATCAGGAGCGCGGATGTCTTATGGCAGGAGACAGTGGATGACCCAGCTCATGCAAGAAATCAATTTGCCCTTCCTCTGCTTTTGTGTTCTGTTCAGGCTCTTAACAGACTGGATGGTGCCCACTTGCACTGGTGAGAGCAACCTTCTTCACTCAGTCTACTGATTCAGATGCTAATTTCTTCTGGAAACACTCTCGCAGACACATCCAGAAATAATGTTTTACTAGCTATTTGGATATTTCTTAGTCTAGTCAATTTGACACATAAAGTTAATCGCAACCCTTTCTTCATCCTCCCTCCACCCCAAGACAAGGGGAAGATGGAGGAATGGAACATAGATTCGTCTTATCACCTCTTAGCTGTGTGGTAGCAACATTTAAATCTGAGGAGGCCAGTGGAAACTAAGAGAAAGACAGATGATTTGATAACTGTATGCAATTTCTTTTTTCATGTTGACAGAGTCTGCATCTTTAACCAGCAGTATTGGTTTGATATGAGTCAGCAAAGATCAAAAATAAGGTTAAAGGCATGGGAGGAGCTGGTAGAGTCCCTTTTTGGTTAAGTAGCTCCTAATTGGATGGCTGGAATAAGGCTCTGCTTCTTTAGAACCTGTACACTTAGGGTGGTTTTAGGGGGAAATGGAGAAAGCCCTCATACATAAGAGGTCGATGTGGAAGTATTAGTGACAGAGAGCTAGTCCCTTCTTTGTGTTGCTTTTAAAGATTTGTCCTCTGAAATAATTGTTTACAATGGAGAGGGGTATGTTGTATTTCAAGCCTTGCAGGTAGAGGTTGCCAGCAAAGAACAGAGGGCCTGGATCTTGGGTTAGAAACTTCAGGCAGGTAATAATTATTTGAAATCGTTACTCATTGAGAAGGAGCTGCCAAAGATAAGAAAATGATTTTCCAGGGGCTCTACGTGTCCAAGGAAACTAGAAAGAGTAATTGGAGTCATGCCGTCTCATCAAGAAAGGAATTGTGGTCGAAAACGATGTGATTTATTTTCTAGGCTTTTTTCCTAAGCTCATCTCTTAAATTATGGTATTCTCCAGATGTCCATCCTCGACCCACTGTTCTCATGCTGTGAACTCTACCAGAGTGATCTCATTTCCTCTCATGATTTCAGTTCCTGATGACTTCAATTCTCTATCTTTATCCTTGACATTTTCCCACAGATTCATACATCTATCCATCTGTCTACTCTATGTCTCCCACAACGTCATCTCAAAGTCTCACACTCAACTGTTATAAAAAGATAATTACTCCCATCACCACAAAGGTGCTCCATTCCTCATCTGCCTGACTCCTTTATTATTGTTATTTCTCTATTCTTTGTTGTATTTGGAAGTACTAGAAACACCTCATTTACCTCGGCTAAAAATCATCCCCTGTGACTCTCTTTCTTCTCTTTCTCTCACTATTCAACAAATTCTTATGAATTTTAACTGCTAATTCTTTTTCCACCCTCCTCTCTCCTCTCTCATGATACCCCTACCTTAAGTCAGGCTGCCATCCTCTTTTATCCTAAATTATTGCAGCAACCTCCTGACTTGTCTGTGTTGGTCAGAATTTTCACGGGAAGCAATAGAAAATGACTGGCTAGCTCAAGCAGAAGAGAATATTTCCTACAGGTTTGGGAATACTTGTAGAATTGACCAGATATTGGCAAACCAGATTCAGAAAATGCATGGGAAACCAGTGGGGTCTGGTTAGCTGGGGCCACAGCCAAGGTGATGTATCATAACAATCTGTTGAAGATGTCACCACCAGCACTGGCCCTCCTGAGAAAAGTACCATTTTCCCCTCTGGTCCCACTGACACTCCAGCCCCTGGACAGTGCTGTTGTGACATGCCACAGCTAACTGTCCCTTCACATTATTTACAGCATATTCAAAGCCCTGAGCATGCGTATCAAACCCGCCTACCTTACACTGCTTACGCCTGCCTTAGGTAATGGAAGACCGCAAGAAAAAAATCTGTCCTCTTTCATTTGTTGTGGTGAGAAGTACATCCTGCTTTCCCCAAGCTTCATAAAATGGGGCATTTCTCTTAAATTGGAAATATGAAAAAATAGGGCAGCAAGAATAATAACAAGAAGAAAGGTCCGATAAGTGGACTCTCCTAACTGTTTCCCACTCTATTAATCTTTGCCATGGAAACCAGAAGGAAGAGAGGAGACAGGGGTACCCATGAGGAAGTTGCTGCAGAGACCCAGGCAAGAAAGGATGGGCTCCTGAAGTAAAGTTGGGACAGAAGAATGTAGAGAAGTGGGGCTAAATTCAACAGCAATTTGGGATCTTTTTGATGTGTGGGATGAGAGAGAGAGAACTTGAGATTGGTGTCAAGATTCCTTTATTTCTTCATTAGGAAGGAATAAGAGATTCCTTTAATTTGGGGTGTATTTAATTTGGGGGCTTGTGGGAGAGTCAGTGAAAATGTCATATAAGTAGCTGTCTATGTGAGTCTGGGGTTCAGAGGACGGCAAAACCAGAAATGTATTTTTGTGAGCCATTAACATAAAACTGATCATTAAAGTGGTGGGAGCTGTTGGGATCCCCCAGGGGTGGTATACAGAGTAAGGATGCCCAACTCCACGGAAGCCTGATAGACAGGTGGCTCTCTGTGGCAGCCATCCAGACGTTTGGACCACATCACCTCAGTTCTTTCAGATTTCGCACTTGGCTCACTGCTTCTCTTGTGTTGACATTAATCCTGCCAAAATCAGTGATTTCAGTATGCCTCTACTGAGTGTATTTCCATCACCCTGGTCTCTCAAATCCTTGATCTGCTCATTTCCAGAGATTTTTGCCCTCAACTCCACATCAGCCATTCAACAACTTTCTGTTGTCAGACTCTAGATTGCTGTTTCACAACCATGACCTTTTAGCAGATAAGCAAATCAATGAAGTTGTCTTAAGCAGCAATTCCTTTTTCTTAAATTGAAGTATCATTCATTTACAATGTTGTATTAGTTTCTGGTGTACAGCATAGTGATTCAGTTTTATGTATATATATTCTTTTTCAGATTCTTTTCCATATTACAAGATATTGAATATAGTTTCCTGCGCTACACAGTAGGTCCTTGTTGTTTAATGATTTTATGTAGTCTATATCTGTTAATCCCATACTCCTAATTTATTTCTGTCCCCCTTTCCCCTTTGGTAATCATAAATTTGTTTTCTATGTCTGTGAGTCTGTTTCTGTTTTGTAAATAAGTTCATTTGTATCTTTTTTCAGATCCCACATATAAGTAATATCATATGATACTTGTCTTTCTCTGACTTATTTCACTTAGTATGATCAGCTCTAGGTCCAGCCATGTTGAAACAGCATTGCTTTTCAATGAAATGTAGTTGAAAATATCAGCATGCTTAGTATATATACTTAGTGTGAAGCTGGGTTATATATCAATCTTGTCTAACTGTATACAGGATTTACAATTATTCACATATTGTAAAAGGAGAAAAGGAAGATTAAAAGCAGGGGTGGCAGACTTGGGTGGCATTATTTTGAATTTTTCATGAATTAAGAGTATGGTCTTCAAACAAGGACAGGAATAATGTCTTTGAGTAATCAAGATGAAATGGAATCCAATAATCAAAATATTACTTCTGCAATTCTCTCTTTTTACTGCATGAGCAGTTTTCTTTGTCTACAGGATTATGCTCATCTGTGTACAAAAATGGAGTAAACTCTTCTGTCTGAAAAAAAATGCCCCCAAATACATCCTACTCCACACAATGCTCTGTACTCATTATCTTCTTTCCTTGCAGCTAATTGGGCCACTGCAGTCAGATTCTCATTTTCACCACTCTTATTAAATCTCTGCTTTACAAACTCAATGACCATCTGATCGTACTTAATTCGTAAACATTGCTGATCATCATCTTTTCTGAAACCTTTTCCTTCCTTGGCCCTGATTCCTTACCACTCCCCGTTCTCCTCACACTTCACTGGCCACTTGTCTGTAACATTTTACCTTGCTAACTACTTCCTCCTGCTTGAAATAGTCACTTCCTGTGGCTTCAGTGTCACTAGCCCTTCTGGTGTATTTGTCTCCTCTTTGGAGACTACCTAGTTTTCTTTATAGGCTTCTCTTATTATTATTTCCTAAATCTTCAAATATCATGGTTCCTTCAGAGGTCCCTTTTTATGCATCCCTTTATTTAGTTATTATGGAGTCAGGGTTTATGTGCATGGGCGTTATCATAAGTGCTGGGATGTAGCAGTGAACCAAATAAACAGAGTTTGTTTACATTAAGTACGGTCTGGTGGGAAGCAACAGAAAATAAACACATAAGCAAAAAATATGGAGGCAAGCAGGACAATGGAAAATAAAGCATAATGAGAGAGTACAAAGTTACTCGATGAGAAGGCTGTTTTATGTAGGGGCCAGGGAAGGTCCTAAAAGAAGTAAGAGAAGTTACAGGTTATAATTTGGAGATGGGCCTTTCAGAAGGATGTAATAGCAATAGACAAAGAACCTCAAGTTAGGTATGTACAAGAAAAAGCAAGGAGACCAGTGTATCTGGAGTGGGATGAGAGAGAGAGAGGAAAAGGTAGGGTAGGAAGTGGGTGAGAAAATAGAGGACCATATCAAGGAGAGCCTTGTGAATCATAATAAAAATGTCAGATTTTACTCTGAGATGCAAAACCGCAGGACAGTTTTGATCAGCAAGGACTTATGTGATAAAAGTTTAATTTTGATAAGTGAAAACAATGTCAAGGTTGAGTAGGGGAGGAAACATTTGAATGAGAGAGACCAGTTAAGAGGTTCCTGAAATTGGTCCTGTGAAAAGAAATGGTAGCTTGCACCAGGAGGTGAGCATTGGTCAAATTCTGGATATCTTTCCATGATAGAGTTGACAAGATTTCTTGATGGTTTGGATGTAAAATTTGAGAATGAGAAAGAAGTCAAGAAATACTCTAAATCTGGGGGGACTGGGCAACTAGTGGAATGGAGCAGCCATGAACTGAGATGGGGATGACTAGAAGAGGAACAGGTTAGGAGAGGGTGTTGGCGTGATCAAGACTTTGCTATTGCTCGTTTTAAGTTTGTCCTGCCTGTTAGACATCCAAATGTATATGTCAAGTAAGCAGGTGGGTATATGATTCTGGCATTTTAAGGGAGAAATCTATGCTGAGAATATATACTTGGCTACCTTCAGATGATAGTTGAAGACGTGGAACTAGAGGAAAATCAGGAATCACCTAGGACGAATGTGTTAGATACAAAATTAAAAAGTCAGGGTCCCCTCCCTGCCCATGTTTCTTCTAGCAGGGATGACCCTACAGAGCCCACAGTCTTTTCTCTCACTCCACTCCTGTTGCTGTCCTGAGCCCCAGCAATGTCAATGCCATTAACTGTGATGTCGGTGTAGAGCCCTCAGACACCTCTGACACTGAGTGGGAATCTGAGTTAAAACTAATGGAATATCAGTAGCTTTCTAGTTCAGGAGAAAATATAATAGATTTGACTTTAAAGAATAAGAGACTGCCTTTAACACATGAGAGGATGCTCAACATCACTAATTATTAGAGAAAGGCAAGTCAAAACTAATGAAGTATCACCTCACACCAGTTAGAATGCCCTTCATCAAAAAATTTATGAGTAATAAATGCTGGAAAGGGTGTGAAAAAAGAGAACCCTCTTACCCTGTTAGTGAGAATGTAAATTGGTACAGCCATTATGGAAAACAATGTGGAAGTTCATTAAAAAACTAAAAATGGAGTCATGATGTGATTCAGCAAGCCCACTCCTGGGCATATATCCAGAGAAGACTCCAATTTGAAAAGATACATGCACCCCAGTGTTCTTAGCAACACTACTTACAGTAGCCAAGACATGGAAGCAATTCAAGTGCTATCAACAGTGGATAAAGAAGATCTGGTGTATAAATACAGTGGAATATTACTCAGCCCTAAAAAGGAATGAAATACTGCCATTTGTAGCAACATGAATGGATCTGGAGATTATCATACCAAGTAAAGTAAGTCAGACAGACAGACAAATATCATATGATATCACTTATATGTGGAATCTAAAAAATAATACAAATAAATCTATATATGAAACAGAAACAGATTCATAGGCATAGGAAACAAAACCTATCGTTACTAAAGGGGAGGAGGGTGGGGGTAAATTAGGAATATGGGATTAACAAACACAAACTATTATACACAAAATAGATAAGCAACAGGGATTTGCTGTACAATGCAGGGAACTACATTGGATAACTTAAAATAACCTATGATGGAAAATAATCTGAAAAAAATATAACTATTACTTTGCTGTACATCTGAAACTAACACAATATTGTAAATCAACTATGCTTTAATTGAAAAAAAAGACTGCCTTTAAAATACAGAGCCAGAACTTTGTCAATGGAGCGCTGCCAAGTCCTTTCAGAGGCTGCCCGGCTAAGAAAGGAGTAGGAGGATGAGAACCATTAACAAAGCAAGGTCATGCTGGAGGCTCCTTGGGACGTTGACACCTTTGTGGAAATGCTTGCAGGATTATCAGGCTGGGCTAGACTCCTAGTGGAGGAGTTTACTCAGCTCCCTGGTGGATCTTTTTTATTATACCCAAAGAGAATCATCTGAGGAATGTGTGGGAATTGGAGCCTGGAATTACATACTTTTGGTCTCCTCCATTTTGGCTTGTGGTGACATTAAATCTTCTCCCTTCATTGCTGCTCCCGTGTTGCCTTTGGCTAGCATCCCTTCTGAGGTCGTGTGCCTTTTGGGTCTGGCAGGAGGTGCAAGGGGGCAGTTTCTTGGTCAGCAGTGCTAGTGGGAGCCCGCCTGGTGGCATGGATACCAAGAAGACGCCAGCTGGAAGAGTCACACTTACTGCCTTAGAGTTTGAGGTCTCGTCTGTACTCACCATCTTCTCAAAGGCCTGTACCTGTGTGTTTAGGGAAAAGGATATGTTTTTATAAATTTAAGGAAGTGATAAAACACAATGAATAACAGAAACTGAGACTTCTGAATGAAGATATCAGTCATCTGAAATATGAAATATCAGACTACTAAATTAACTATCTACATTTGGAGAGTGTGCTTCAGTTTGTTAAATTGTCTAATGAGTGGGATGTGAAATATCATTGTGTTACTAAAGGGTTTTAGTTTAAAGGCCAGATACAAATGGAGGAAGGAAATTAATTGAAAGGCGTCTCACAGAATCACTGGGAAAGCAGAACAGAGTTTGAGGTTTGATGTAGCAAGAACCACAGCCTAAAACACGTAGTGTAACTGGTCTGGAGAAAATAGGACTGCTGACAACTGCGGCTTGAGGTGTGTCCCACCTACACTGCTGTTGGTGACCCCCTGGTTCTGCCCTCTCTGACCTCACAGCCACCAGCACCAGAGCACATTTTCAGCTGTCCCTTCTTTTCATCATTAATTTCAATGCACACTTCCTGCTACACTTAGACTTCTAAAAGAGAAAACTGCTTCCATGTAACATAAAATTATTCTATATAAAACTGTCTTCTAAATCTTACAAGTTATTGCATCGAGCTATGGCCGTGCTCTCTGGGTAATATCCATTCCTCCCTTTGTTCTGCCGTGACCCCAACCAGCGAGCCTTTCAACCATGGGTTGTGTTGTGATATGAGCCACTTTATGCATAATAGTAGGGGAAATAGAACAAAAATAGTAGGAAAAGTAGTTTAAGTGTCTAAGTTATAAGAATAGATGTAACCCAGAGAGGAAGTTTTTTAAATAATTCACAGAGTGTGGGCTCACAGAGACCATCCTTCAATCCCATCCTTTCTTCTCTTTCCAGCCCTGCCCTCCTCGGACATGAAAACAATCACTGTCTTCTTAACAAGACTTTCTCAGTTCATCACAACCTTTTGTACATTTCCTTTCTCCATGGCCATCATCTTGGATTGAGAGGTTGAAGTATTTCAACAGCCCCTGGACATTTTTTCTTTTCCCTCCCTTTTCTCCCCACTAAATTCTTTCCATAAAAGATGGTTCTCTCGAAAAATACACATCTGATCATGTCGCTCCCCTTCTTCCAGTGACTTTAATTATTCTTTGGAGAAAGTCCACAGTTCTCGAAGTGGTCTGGAAGGTTTTCTCCATATGACCTCTGGCCCTTCCCAGCCCCATCTCCCGTCTCACCCTGGCCTTTGTGTTCCATGTACACACTTCTCTCCCGGTTTCTCCAAAACCTCACTCGCTTTCCAGCCTCGTGGCCTTGCAATGATATTCCCTTTGCTTGTTTTTGCCAAGCTTTCTCCTCCTTCACTTCTTTGGGACTCAGCAAAACTGCAGATCTTGGCGTCTTCATCACACATTTGCCCCCAAACTCAGACAAGCAAGGCCCTTACCTTGACTACTTTTCACGCTACTGATGGTCACAAATATTATTTTTATTATTTGTTAAATACCTGTCTTGACCCATACAACCCAAGGTTCACAAGGAAACAGGCTGTGTCCTCAGTGCCTGGGACATGGCAGGTGCCCGACAGGTAACTGCTGCATAAGTGAACACGTGCACAGGGCCTGCATCTTGGGCAGGGGATTTTGTGTGGCTACTTTCAGGTTTGCATTTTCTCATGATAAAACTCCTCAATTATTGAATCCTCTGACTTCTCAGGTAATTAGTTTTGGCTGGGAAGCTGTTAATAGAAGAATTCTCTTTGCATTAAGATATGAGGCTCATATTTGCCACGAGAGATGGGTCAGCTTTGCAATGGTCCAAGTGTCATTTGTTTTCCAGCACTGAAGTTTGGCGAGAGTAGCTCTCTGTTAATTCAAGTGACCAAGAATTTATGCAATTTCCTCTGAAGAAAGTTATCCTTTTGAGAGCATGAAGAAATATTTCATTCCCTTCACCCAACCCTCATCGTTTCACCAGGTTCCACGTCTCCTTGCACCTGATTTTTCTTTGCTTGTAGCCCCAGTCCTCTCTGCTTTGTATAAACCTCTCATCTTTGAAAATTTGCATTTCAAATGCACGGTGTCCTAGGATGTGTATATTGAACCAGAAATAACTCAGTGACATAGTCTTGCTTATTTCATACATATTTCCAACTTATGACTCATTGGTTTAAAGAGGACAAATGTGAACTAAGAGCAACACAGAGGACTTGATGTACTTGTGCCTGAGCGGAAGATGAGTCACTGGGCTGCTGGCGGAGCGTCCCGGTCAGGGCTGCCTGGCTCAGGGGTTTGAATGACCCCCACTGTTCCCCGGCCCGGCCCTGCTCGCAAACTCACATGCAGCCTCACACAACACACGTCCAAACACCACTCGCTTCTTACTTTAGAAGCCCCGTGGAACTATTTTAGGCCAGAAGGCATGCACATCATAAAGAGAGTGACTGTCTTGGAGGCTATAACGTGATATATGAACACGTCAGAGGGACCCAAAATGGTAGCGATGGCATTTTCATTCTCGGTTTTCAGAGAGTTTTATTTTTCTCTCTCCTTCCACCATCTGTTTTTCTTACTGTAGCAAATGTCATTTCCTACAGAGTTTAATAGGATATGAAGTGGGATTGTTTTACAGTGAATTTTGATGTAGTTTCATGATTTTCCTAAGAGTAGTTTTCTTCCCTCTGGGCCTCCCTCCTTCCTTCCTTCCTTTTCTTTCCTTTCTGTCCTTTTTCCTTCTTTATTTCTCTCTTCTTTCTCTCCCCTTCATTTTTAATCCTCCTTAGCCCCTTTTTTCCTTTCCTTTTTTCCATTTTAATCAGAGAAATGGAGCCAGCTTTGACATGACATGAATCCCACCAACTGAAAAATAGCTCCTATAGGTTTGCTTCTAGATCCTGGAAATGAAATCCATGAAAAGACAAAGTTCTGAAATATGTGAACTTTCATTTGTTTATTCTTGTAACAAACACAGATTCCCAACATGGCATGAGACTGTTAAGCAGTAAATTCCCATTGAAGTGGTGAGCCAAGGATCTTAACTTCCGCGGGTGTTGGTGTGTGTAAATCAGTCAGTGGACGGTGCAGAGTGGGGGCAGCAATGAGAGGGGGACGTACCGGGAGCAAAAATGAAGCCCCACCACTTACATGTCCTTCCTTTGTGATAAGTGGTGTTTAAACTCTACATGTACGAATTCATCTGAATGTGCTCACAACTACGTGCCAGAGGCATTATTGCTTTCTCCATTTTACAAATGAGAAGTCTCAGGCATAAAGAGATGAAGGCCACGCAGCTGTCCAGTGGCAGAGGCAAAGGGGCTGCGCATAGAAGGATCATCCTGGTTTGGCTCTGCTCTTCTCCACCTCCGACACTCAAGAACAAATCTGCAGCATGAGGGAGGCTGCTGCGTGAGTCATTAGAACGGTCTTTTACTGTCTTCCTTTGAGGAGGGGAAACCCCAAAGGGGTTTAGAAAGCTGCTCTCACTATAGCAAAGGGAGGAAACGTCCAGAAGGCAGGAGGGCGGGCTTCTTGCAAGGACGGCTGTGTGGCATAATGGGAAATGGGAGAGAGAAGCAAAGAGAGACCTGGCATGCTTAGAGAATGAGACACGATCACTGGACTAGTTGATGGAGGACCCTACTGCAGACCAGAGAGATGGCAACAGCTGCCCTGGGAAAATCCCGCTGCCTCAACTCTCTTCTCTCTATGACTGATTCAGGGAATTTACTCTTTCTCCAGGAGAATGAGGATTGAGGGAGGAGGACAAGGCTCCATCTGTTGAGAATGGCTCAATTTTGTGGAATTGCTGGGGAGAGCGGTGCCCTGGGAAGATGATATTTTAAACGTAACAACCTGCATTTCTCGGGGACGCATAGGATAGATTTATATTTTGGAGACATCTAAGGGTCAACCGCTGTGCTTTTCTTTTGAAAAATTTCTCTCATTACAGTAGGGTTTCTCCTCCAGCAAGGTCTTCAATACTTAGATGTAGTTAAATGATGGAATCGGTTTCTCGGGTTTCAGATCCTGCTCCTCACTGTTGCTTCTCTCCGATTTATTCAGGGAGTCTGGTTTTGATCCCAGACTCTATTAAATTAGCTTCTTCAAAAAAAGGAAGTAGTCTTTGCAGCCACTTTCAGGAGTAGCAGCTTTGGGAATCCTCACCGACTTTGACTTCATGGCTTTCAACAGGAAGACTCAGAGACAATGACAAGTATATTTTCCAGATTGTCTTCAGGATAAATTTGGTGGGCCCTGTGTAACTTTGGGTAAGACTTTATCCTTGCGCATCTTTTGGCACACACACGTATTGACTTGCCAACTGTTGTGGGGCCCATTCAGGCAAAACTTTCTTGGCACTTGGAGTATCTGAGAGAGGAAAAGAAGATATCTTTTTTTTTTTTTTTTCTTGGCTTTAGGATCTAACATAAAAGAAAGACTCATGAAAATGTGATTTCTTTGTTACATGCTTGAAGATATTTTAGTTTTATTTTGCTCAACTGGAAGATAATTTACCCATAAAACTGGATTCTTGTTACCCAGTGGAACAGGACTAGAGAGAATGGCTACAGAAGCACACAAGTGCTGCATCCCAAACAGAACGAAGCAGGTGAAAAAACAGCAATTCAATAAACAAGCAAAATACAAACAAACAAACAAAAACCTCCAGAAAAAACAGTGGATTGAACATGCCCTATATGGATGTGATGTTTTCATACTTCTTTGATTCAAGCTAGATTAACAAAAATAAGGGAGTTCACTGTCTTTCAAGTTTGAATAGGATACTGGGGGTAGTTCACATGATAGAAAGAGAAGTTTCAGGGATTAGGACCTTACTGGTTGGGACGAAAGCTGAGTCCTGGTAAATTTCTCCTCTCCTGTCATCTCCCCTCCCCACCTATTCTGTTCTCCTCTAGTCTCCTTCTCTCCTCCCCTCCCTGCTTCATACACACCCACATTTGTGTGAGTTCATACGCTCTTCCCAAGTGGCAGGAGCTATTGGGTTACTATAAAGCCAAGATTCACATTCTTCCAGATTAGCAGTCCTGGTAGAAAGAAAATTTCTCTTCCCAGGTTTTCTCCATCCCAGGTAAGGTCTTTGATTAAGATGCCCACTCCTGGACTGAGCAATAATACACATAGAAAAATAAAAATACTCATTATTTGAAAATGCTTATTTTACCAAATTTCATAAAATTTGTATAATTTTCTATTTTATAAAAACTGAACTATATTTATGGAAGACCTACAGAAATACTAAATCCGTCTTCCACAAAAGCTTTCTTGTGGTCCCCTAGAGTTCAGGGGATTCAAGCTTTTGTCATGAATATGAACTCAACAAACATACTGAAGCTATATATTTAATAACTTTATATTTGAAACAATGTGAAAATTTGATTGGTTTTACTTTCCGTCTCTTTTCTTGCCAGTGTAATTAAGAGCAATTACTGTGCCTACTTTGAAGATTGTTCTCTTGGTTAGTGATCTCTGTCAATACTTCATATAGGAAACAAAATAGAAATCATGGTCTTCTTATAAAAAAAAAAGAGTGATTTGAATAAAAGTATTTTGATTTTGTAACGTCCACCCACCAGGATTTTTTAAAGCACATTATTTTAGCTCTTCCAAAGGTCTAGAGATTAAAGACAGGCAAGAAGTACCATTCACCACAGGGTGCTGGACTCCAGGTAGTGGGACAGATGGAGAAAATGCAGCTCATGGATCACTGCAAGTGGGAGGGCAATGACTGAGCAAAAGCAAGCAAACGCATGCCTGCAGGACAGAAGTACAATGTTCAGACCAAGTTTGGCCATGTGTTTTGAGCATGTATTTGAGTGTTATATAGCATATAAACACTTTGGACAACTCTTTGAGAAATTTCAATTGTTATTTTGAGGTTTATTCGTTTACATAGGGTATAGACAATCTATGTCTATATCTGTGTATATGTATACAGTTGTCAATCAACCATACAGTACAATATAACCTTGCAGAGAAGTCTGGGTAGTTCTTAACCTGATCCAATCAGATAGAAGATACTTTATTTTATACGATTTTCTTTTCTGGCCCTCGCCAGAAACCAGTGTTTCCCTGACAAAAGGGAACAGTTGTCTAAATCTTTGTTCTTCACAGTATAGTCTGTCCCACCAGCAATGACGTCACAGCAGAACCTCAGGCTCCACTTCAGACCTACTGTCTTAGAATGAACATTTTAACACAATCCTCCAGATTCAAAGTGCCCGTAGGATTTGGATAAGCAAACAATAATGGTGAAGGCCATTCTGGAAGGAAGCATCAGAGGCAGTGAGGCATGTAGGAATTAAAAGGCCCTGATGACTGATCTGGATGTGGCTGAGTTTTTTAAACTGGAGAATAAGGTAGGCAGGTGGTGTTTAAGGAAGAGCAACAGGATTGCACTTTGTAGGTAAGCATGGAGAGGGAGAGCAGAAGCACCAAGAACCATTCGGGAAACATCGCCCCAGTCTGATGCAAAGGAATATGGGTCAGATATGGCTTCTGGCAACAGGAATGAGAAGGGGTGGGACTCTCTGATTCATTCTGAATTAGTTTATTTAAGTGAACTATTTAAGTGACTGCAATAAGCTTCTATTACCCTAGGAAGATGAAACCAGTAGGTCTCCTTTGAATTGGGGTGTAGGGAGGTAGAACGCAGAGCATGTAAGTGCAGTTGTGAACTATGGTGAAAGAACATGTAAGCCAGGTCTCGCTCTCTGTTTCTAAGGTTTGGATCTCAATTAAATTCCTTTGGGCCCAGCACTGCCATGGTAGTGTAAAAATACATTAAAAAATTGAGAGTGAGGAGGGAATCTATATAGTGTTCAAGATATTGACTTTACCCATATATGATTATCCGGATTTCATAAGAAAAGTTTTTACTTTTACTCCTTTGTTACAAAGGATAACTTAAATATCTATTTTTTGAATATTAGCTAGAAATACTTAATGACACTGACTGTATTACAGTGCAACTTTTCAATACTTAAAAAAAAATTAATGTCCTGAAAAATTCAGGGTCATTATCTTTGAATAGAAAAATAACTTTGAGAAAATGAATGCTTGACAATTACTATTTTTCCTTCATGGTTTTCTCCATGAAATCCACAAAAAAATACTTTAAATTCACTTTATGATTACAATGAATTCAAGAGATTAAGAACATTGGATAGGGTTAGCAATACATCTTTTACATTTTTTTCAGTATAAGATATATGTACTTATTTTATATCCATTTAGCTCAAAGAATTAAAGGGATAAAGCAATACCCTAGGATAGCTAAGATGACTAGGGTATCCCGGACAGAGAACTCCAAGAGTTGTAAACTCACAGCGTTTTACTTAGAATGATGTTTTTGACATTCATTGTTAAATTGTGTTGTTTCAATGGATGTGGTAAACTCTAATTACAAGAGTAAAATTAAATCCAACTAAACCCCCATTTACAGCATATTCCACCTTATTGTTTCTTCCCAGATTGTTCCCATTCGCTCAAAAAAAAAATTTTTTTTTTTTTTTTTTTTGAGTTCTTGCCTTACAGGGATAACTGCAAACTGCAGTCAGATGTAGGAGCCACCTCACCAGGTCTGGGAACCAGGCCTTAATCAGAATGCTTGGAAAAGAAGGGCAAATGAAAATTATTAAGCTTCATTCTCGATTCCTGTTTCTGATTTTAAAGAGGATATCATGTATTAATCAAGCCCTGTGCTGGAGCTCAGAGGCACGTTTTTGAAATATCCGGAAATAACAAGGGGAAAATTTTTGCTCTGTTTTGATAAAATCACCCTTGACTACTTGCTGTGTATGATATATTTCAACAGGCAGTGTGCTAGGTTACAATATACTAAGTTTTAGTTACATTACACTTTTTTTCCTGGACCCAAGGTATAGCACAATAAACAAGGTTGGGTGTGTATTTCTTGAACATAAAAATGTGCTGCACCCGTTTTCAGAGGTGAATAGAAGATGAATTGAGTAGTATAAGAACACAACCCTACAAACAGCTACATGGCAAATAACTTCTGATGAACAGAAAATCGCTTTTATTATAGCAGTGCTTGGGGGGGTAGAGATTCTGAATTTGTGATGATCAAGCTTGTACTTAAGAAAGGGACAGTGAGTGTCTTATGTGAGGGCAGAAAATTATCCCTGTTTTCTACAAAGCTACAAAGTATGGATACTGTCTTCTTAAAAAAAATTCTTAGCAATTAAGTCTCTGATTTATTATCCTGATTCACATTATGAAAATAAACATGTGGATATACTCCCTATAAATTTATTTCCTTACTATGCTAAAGTAACGATTTAAATGTTTGCTCTTACTGGCTCCACTGATGTTAATAACTTTGTTTCAAAGGAGATTCAGTGGTGGAGAGAATGATGAATGTTGGGTGCTCCTTTGTGAAACAGGATCTACTCATGTATAGGAACTGCCTTTCTGCCTCTCTGCTATCCTTCCAGTATTCAGAGGTCATAATTTATAGACTCCTGTATCCTATGTTGTCTACTTTTAACTTGATTCTAAATGTTTCATGATGAAGATGGTCTAATCTTTAAGCACCTTTTTTTTTTTTTTAAAGTCAGGCCTTATGGAGCCTTAAAACTGTGTGAGGACAGAGTCAGTCCATTGTGTGTGTGTGTGTTTCTTTACTCACTCTAGAGTCTTGAACACAGTAGGCATGCAGATCCAAAGCCACATTAGGATTAGGGGAACATGCCTGGGGGAGTCAGAGATATGATTTGTTAAGAAGATGGCAAACTAGTAAAAATTACAAATGTATAACTCTTACAGGAAATTTCACTAGGTGGATTTCGAACAATTTCAGCAATCAGGCAAATTCATATTCCATTTTCTCCTAAAATCTGAAAGGAAGTGGCAGTTTTCTTTAATCTCTTTCTTAAGACCAGGTTACTCTAACAGCTTTGCTTTCCTAGCATTTCACTTCAGGCACTTTCTCCTTTCTGACATTTTTCTGAATTTCTTGCACTGTGGAGAAAAAGAACCCAGGATTTTCCACCAGCCAATTTTTTTTTTTTATACTTCTCTTGAACCACTACCATAATTAACACACACACACACATGCGTGCACACATACACACACACACAAACACAAACACACAAAACAAACCAAAACAGTCATCTGCCTATAGCTTTTTGGGACCCCATGACCAAGACCTTGTTTTAGCAAAGAACCTTCCCCAGAACCTTCACTAGGCTTTGACACAAATAGTGTCGTAATCTTTTTCTTCTTCATTTTTTTTTTTTTGGAGCGCTTTTGTTCCTGGAGCTTACTTACAATGTCTGCTACAGGAAAGCCAGAACAAGCAGCAACAAGACTTAGGACACTGTCTCCCAGCAAAGATAGCCAGCTCTTCACCTCCTGGTAGAGTTAGCAGTTTAATGAATAACAAATTATAAATAGACCCTGAGGTTAAACGATAAGAGGCAGCGTCTTGGCCTCCGTCTTATTAAGTAGACACACTTCCACAGACGTTGGGCCGATCACATCAGTGGGACCCACTGAGGCTAATTCAAACATCCCTGTTGTGTTTTCCATCCTGTTTACTTACCAGGACTGCACATCTAAACAGAACTAACCTTCACAATGATATGTTCTATTTTATTATTGTTTAAAGAGTGAGAAACCCCCGCTTGGAAAATTGGGTATATTTTTGTCACAGTGCAGTAAGTGCTCGGGGTGTGTGGTTATCAGGTTTAGCGTGCGTAGGCTGCCAGAGAGGAGCATGGTCAGACTGGAGAACAGAGGTGTGAAAAATTGTCAAAAATAAGGCTATAAAAACACATGTCCTTTCTTACCAAGCAAAACACGGCTTACATTACTTCAAAGAGCTGAAAGGTCTTGATAAGTGGTGCTGAGGTTTGCATTGCTGTTGATCCAAGTTGATCTTTTTCAGAGAAACAGGTGTCACATTGGGTGTTAGAAAAGTATTTTTGGCTTGTGGGCTGTTTCCATTCATTATGCTCCCATTATGTGCCAGGCATTTTACACAAAGTCAGGGATATAAAAATGAATAAGGCTTGTTTGTTTGTCTTTTTGTCTTTAGGGTGATGTGTAGACTGGGAAGAATAATGGAATTATAAACAAATACTATGGGACATTCTGGTGTGGGGGCTTTGATAAAAATAATTATACATAGTATCTAACGGGTATAGATAACATCAGTCCTGCCGGAGGTTGGTGGGGATTGGGAATGAAAATGAGAGGAGGGACTTTGAGTAACTTGTGAGCAGGGAGTTGCTGGGCATTCAGATATGATTCATAGATACCACTCCCGGGGAACAAAAAGTGATCTGATGAATTTATAGGAGAGGTTCTCAAAGTGTGGTCCCTGGACCAACCGCACCAGCATCACCTGGGACTTGCTGGCATTGTAGACCCTGTGCCCCTCCCCACAGCTACAGAATCAGAAACTCTGGAGCTGGGGCCCAGCAGTCCAACTGTGATGCATGCTGTGGTTTGAGAACCACTAGCTTCAGAGGGTGGGGTTTCAAACTTGACTTCACATCAGGATCTTCTTGGAGTTTAAAAATGTAATGCCATCTCAGAGAGTATGATTTATTTGCTCTGAAGAAATTGAAACTTTGAGGGATTGAATAATTTCCTTTAAGGTCACATAGCTAATAGGTAGGAATTGATGCCGAGGTCAGCCTGGTGCCAAGGCCCGTGTTTGCCCATTTTGTTGCAAGAGCTGTTAAAGTATGTGAGAGCAGAGGTTGACCAGCTTTTCTTGTGGGCACCTGGGCTCACTGTAAAAGACCTCTTATTATTTATTTCTGCTTCCTCAAAAGGAAAGTATCCTTAAATAATAAAGATTCTTGTGGACATGACTTTGTATGTCAAGAATAAGATGTGAATATATCTTAGCTATGTTTTTGTTACTTATTTTTTTTAAATACATTTGTTTCTAAACCCATGAACCATCTAGTTTAGTAAAACATACCCCTATTTTCAGCAAGTCCAATATATAGAAATTTCATATAGAAGTGAAAAATAGAATTACTCTCCAACAGGGCAATATTTTCATATTACTAAAGGATTCAAGGCTGGCTTTCAGGGTTCTCCAGTGCAGTGCTTACCCAGGTCGTCTTTGTGTACTGCTTATGGCCTTTGAGATTTTTAGTGGTGTGCAAATAAGTATTTGTATGCATAATAGTCATGCACTATTTAATGGCTTTTTCTAAGCAATGATACTATCTGAACTCCCTGCTAGGTGCTTTACATGGATTGTCTCATTTAACCTGCACAACCTGCTATGAAATATGCACTATGATTCCACTTGTTTTACAGACAAGGAAACTGAGGCTCAGGAAGATCAGATTATCTCCACGAGCCGTGGGGACTTAAATGTAATAAATTCGGGATTTAATTCAGTCTAAAATCGGAGCGCAGCTTTACACGGTTTTGAACTGCAGGTCACTTTCAGTGTCTGGGTATCCACAGCCCCCCTTTCAGAAAGCAGCTACAAGTCTCTCTCTTTCTTCCTGATCGCCCCTGGCAGCGAGCTACAGGTGGGGCACAGGGGAACTTGGTGATCCAGGGGGTGGCTTGGATCGAGAATTCTTATCTTCACTGAGTTCTGCCTAACTGACACAACTGGATACTTTCTTTCCAAGAATTTTGAAATATATTAATCAGACAGCAGATTGCTTAGAACTTGAAGAGACCAAGAGAAACAGAAACCCATCTGACTGCTGTGGAGATGGTTTTCTTTGTTTACCTGCCTCTGGGTGTTTTCTTACAAAAACTCCTGTCACTGGGGGTGAACCTGCCCTATCTCCATTCTTTGTTATCTCAGAGAGCCTGACTAATATAATCTCAGGAGAATCCAGTGAGAGTTATGTATGTATGAGTCAGAAGTGATTTTATCAGCCTGGAGATGTGAACAAAGCCTCCACCCAGCATCTCTGAGTATTTGTATTGATACCTGAAGTAGTAAAAGGGAGGGTCTGAGTTCTTGATCCAGTTTTACTACCGGGCTGCAGAAGGTCTCTCAGGCACATTTACACTTCCTTTCATTGAAATTTTGAGTGACCCTGACATTCAACATCTATTTCTCTACAACACAATTGAGAAATTGTGGAATCAACAGGATGGCAGAAGAGCAGAGATTCATACATAAGAAGCTTTAATTAGAAATAGATAATTTACGAACATGCTTCTATCATATAGATATTTTAGGCGAAATTATGATTCTTGATAAAGATGAAACTATCTTTTTTTTTTTTTGCCAGCATATTATTTTCTCTTCTATTTGAAATTTCTTTTACAGACCTAGCTGAACTGCTCTTCTGCTCAAATATCTGGAATCATAATTGCCTTCTGTAAAACTTGGCCATAGGCAAAACCTTTGTACATAATAGTACGTTCTCATTCAGCATGCCAAGTCAGGATCTGAGAATACAAGACAGAGTGTTTGATTATCTCAGTGTTGCACGAAAATGTAATATAACTTCCAACTAACTCCTTTTAAAAGTGAAATGTTTTATTCTTGTATGTTATTAAGCAAACTGTCCAAGTCATTAGGTTTTTATTATAATAGTACTTAGAATAATTGGCAGGACATCTGCAGTTCTTTCCCATTTGTGTAATCTGCTTTGACACCACTATGGTAACCGCTGAATACTTTATGTAATAATTATATGAACAAATGTAAATCCAGTTTTCACAATGTATGTTCATCGAGAATATCATCCAACACAATGTAGCATAAATGCATAATTCTATAGCATTCCTCTCCATGAAGGTGATGTCGCCGAGTCCCAGGAAGGTCAGAGATTTGAGAAATAGGCTTTGAAAGAGTTCTTAGACTATATGAGTTTATTGGAAGAGACTCAATTAATTCTATTATTCCACAAATCTCAAAAGAAACCCAAAAAGGATGTTTTGATCAAAATTCAGTCAATTGCTTTTCTGAACAATTTCAGGTTACTGTTAGATTAGAATTTCCATAGAAGAAGTTAGAAGTGTTTCTTTATTTTCATTTGTGGTTTTGTTTTTAAAAATGGATCTGCTGCATGGAAATGGGCTCGTGTTAGCATGAGAGGCCTTTGTCCACACCTGCATCCAAGTTAAGCAGACAGTCTCCTGGCTGTGCAAGCGGAGGCTGCTGTTTCTGTTATAATTATTTGCTTTAGCAAGAGGTCTTATTCTGTACTTGCTTTTCTTCTCGTTGTGGGTCATCTGTTCTTATGACACAGGAGTTTTCCAGATGGACATGCGTTTGTCACTTATCAGAAAATCTGATTTTATAAATAAAGGAAGTGGCATAATGGCCAAAGTGTTTTTTTTATTCCTCTCCACACCCTGAGAAAATGAGAAAATTAATGGGAAAAATCCTTTGGAATGAATGCCATCTCTATATTAAATCTAACCAACATCAGTGTTCCCTTTTTTATAACGGATCTTATTATAATCAGGTCAATTGTTCTTAACTTTTCCCAGCACACATTCCATTATTCCTCCAGCTACGGATGCTTTTCTTCCTTTCTTCCTTCCTTCCTTCCTTCCTTCCTTCCTTCCTTCCTTCCTTCCTTCCTTCCTTTCTTTCTTTCTTTCTTTCTTTCTTTCTTTCTTTCTTTCTTTTCTTTCTTTCTTTCTTTCTTTCTTTTCTTTCTTTCTTTCTTCCTTTCTTTCTTTCTTTCGCAATGCATATAAAGTCCATTCATTGCAAGCCTAACCCAAGATTGCTTTAGTCATTCTATAGAGATATTTTACTGAGGGCAGTACATTCATAATAGAAAGAACAAGAACTTTGGTGCCAGCTGTTTCCACGGTTGATTCCTGGGTCCAGTGCTGAATAAAAGAACCATTGGGGGTGTTCCCGATTCTGAATCCCAATTTTCTCATCTGTAATGGAAGTGATGTCTATCTCACAGAGTTTTGTGAACTCTCAGAGTTTTGTGAAGATCAGGTGAGATGAAATTTGCTTGGCACTCAATGCATTTTAGACACCTATATTCTACCTATGTATGATTGTTTTTCCCTTACGCAAAGGGGAATTTATTTGTATAAAGTGTGTTCATGCCCATGATCAAACTACCCAAATTACTGTACAAGGTTTCTTTGTGACACACGCGGGTCCCCTACCGCTCTTGCCTGTCCTCCTGCTGCGGATAACCATTTTCAACTCTTTCATTTCCTGAAACCTTAAAATTCTCATTTTGCCACCTAGTAGCCTTGCAGTTTCAGGCATTAACTACTGGGAAGATGAGAACAAAGAACTTGCCTCTAAAGTGCCTCACTATCCTCGATGTGCTCATTCTCTTCCTCTGATGCCTTTATGTTATATCAGAATTTTAGTGAGACCCGTGTTCAGGATTTACATTATTATGACTATGTAAACACTAATCACGGGTGATGAGACTTAAGATATACCATAATTGCTTTCCCTTCAAGGAGTTGATGAACGCCTTAACGTTTTTGGTTTAGCTTTATGTGTACTTATTACAATGGAAGCTTTAATTACCATAAAATGTACAAGTCATATGTTCATCCTTTGAAAGAAATCTCTCTTGGAGCTTCCTGACCTGCTTAAATCTGGGCAAGCTGCCCTCTGCGCCTGGTGCACGACCACGCATTTTCCTCTGATCTCTGCTTCTGTCGCCGTCCTAAATATCTCCTCTGCTCTTTCCCGGTGTCCATACTCTGTTTCCTGTACCACACATCTTTTTGCTTTCTTTTGGTTGAGCATATTTTCTAGTAATTTTCTAAGCATGGGCTCCTGAAGGTACCAGTGGATACTTAAATGTCTGTTACATTTTGTATTCCACCCTCACACTAGTTGATAGCTTTACAAGTGAAGAATTTTACATTGGAAACAATTTCCTTTCAGGAAATGGGCTTAGCGCTAGTCTACGCTAAATAAAGTCAAGATGATAGAGATGCTTTTGAGTAACATGGGAGAGGGAATCCAAAATCATACAGAGATAAGAATCTTGGAGTAATTTATGTTCCTTGTTCCAAAGAGGGCCAAAGGGCCTTACCTTCATTCAACTATTAGATCTAAATTAGCCAGAAGAATCCAAGAATCTCTGAAAAGCACTGTAGATGACGTTCTCTGGGGACGTAGCTGGGTGTGTGCCTGTTTGATGTTGTCATTAGAATGGGCCCCCTGATTTTAGTGCAGATGCTGAGATTCCATGGGAGTAGGGACCAGGCAGCATTAATTATATGCCAGAGGCAAGGTGCGTATACTTACTCTATTAGCTGGTCAGGCCTATGGTCATCTTTGATGGCTAAGTGATTGCAGAGTTCTGAGATCAAAACAGACGGTCATGGCACTGAAATCTCCCTTAATCTTTATTAACACAATGTAAGCCTTAGGTTTGCTGAGTTGAAGCCTGACTTTCAGCTTTGGGTCATGTCACAGAGCCAGAGCTCCCTGAATACAGGAGACGGGTACCCTTGAAAAATACCCCGTGTTAGTACCACCCACATGTTTTTAAATCTTCCTCCTGGCCTTCCGCAGAAAGTTTTATGGCTGTTGTGTACTGAGGAAAGTAAAATATCCAGTCCTTTGGAGGGTTACTGGATGTAGACTGAGCCCAGAACCAACTCCTGGGAACCAGGATGTCACTGTGATCACGGGTTAGGTGGCTGTCAGAGGATAAATGAAATTTTGTTCATACAGGGGCCATTGAGTCCCCAAGTCTATGCTGTGATGACTTCCTTAGTTTCTGTGTGGGTAATTTGACGAGATACATTCAGAAAACAGCAGGTTCCCCAGTCTTACCCTGACACATGCTGTTAAGACTACTATGGTGGGGATAGCCAAGAGTAAGCTTGCGGAGTGCACCCTAATAAGTCAGAAGTAATGCCACAGCACTGAGGGGCTTTCGGGAATGAGAGCCACCACCAAGAACTTACCCACCACAACAGTGATGTGATGATTTCCAGGATGTCCCCATTAAACTTACCTGTTTGGTGTGTGAAGAGGTCATATGGGTAGATTTTAGGGAATGATAATGAATTATAATATTTATAAGCACCTCATGACTCCATTTAGCTGTCATTTTATATGGCTCTTTTTCATGGGACAAATTAACACACACTTGGAAGTTGGTTTATTTTGTAGCTATCAATATCTCCAGAAGAAACTTGCTTTTATTTGATAAGCATAAACCTTCACTTTTTACCTTTGTCAGTCCTCTAACTCTAGGACATGATTTAGTCCTCAGGGATCTTTATCATCTCATCATCCTTTAGGCTATTTATCATACTGGTCTATTTTCATCATCTCATCGTCTTTTAGTATCTAATGCTTTTAGTATCTAATGCGATATTATATCAGTCATGCTGCTAGGGCCATGTGGTAGTAACAAAATAAATGTTTTGGTAATACCTACATTTGAAAGAGGACGGAATGTATATCACATAAAATTCAGGGATCCGTTACTTAAAATCTGGGGGTGGGGTCCAGTGGTCTGCAGCTTGTTGATATATCTCCTTCAAAATGTTAAGTCTCCTTAGGGGACCTTTGCATTTTATACAAATAAGGAAAAGATGCAATAGTTTGTGGGCTTATCTGGATTTTGGACTAATACATAACACATGTGGATATGTGGCTCTGACATGTTTATCAAGTGAATTGCTTATAAAACTGTTTACAAACAGTGGGGCCAGAGCAAGAGAAGGCATTCCAGCAGATCTAGGCTGCAGTACAAGTAGTTCTTCCTCTTGGCTCTTATGAAGCAACAAATTCAATAGGGGTTTGCGATTTCTGTGGCAGACTGATGCGGCATAAAGCAAGCACAAGCCCAAATAAGAGAAGTGAGACAGGGGCCACTGAGGTTCTGTGGCAAAGCCTTGTCTTCTTCAGCTAACTGTTCTTGTTACTGGTCTAAGGCAGAGCCTGCAAGCAGGTGCCTGCAACCTGAACTCCTAAAATGAACTGTTTCAATCTTGCTCTCCAAACATAAAGTTAGGCATGCTGAACCGTTCTCCATCAACAAATTGAAGTGGTAAATACAAAATCCAAACTTATCAGATTCTTAAAGCACACAAAAGTTGCATGAGTAAGTGGCTCCATGCACTTCCTTCTCTGCTTCTGACCCCCCCAGGATGGCCTTAAGGGGATGTTCCTACGAAGAGTTGACTTAAGAGGAGGGGAAAATGTGAGTCTGTTTTAAAGATGATACATAAATTGCTGGCACCAGATGGCAGAGGAATAGTTTACTGTACAAACCATCTGAGAGGTGGCATTGAAAGGAAAGGAAACGTCTCTTGCTGAGAAGAATTACTAGTTTATACCAATGCGTGCATAGCGGCTGATGACTAGGTTGACCAGTCAGGGATTTAGAAAGAATAAGACTAGTGACAAATTGGTTTGGGGAAGAGAAATGTGAATCAGCCCTTTGGAATGGATCCAAATTATGAGAACATTTATGCTCTGGGCGAAAACTCCCCACAGGGACTCTTCTGTGGGGGAGTCTTTCAACAGTCAGTTAGATAACATTACCCTATGGATTCAATCCCATCTTTCCTCACCCAATTCAGTGCTTGTTTAATGGGCTCATGAATGAAGGGGTTATAATATCAGATACTGAGGTCATTCATGGGCTTCTCACAAATCTGTGACGTTCCCCTAACTGCAGTGCGTCCGACTGCCACTGCAGCCTGGGAGGCCAGCCTGTCAAAACAGCAACCCAACTTGAGTCCCTGCTGTGTTATCGTATCCTGGAGAGACTGACCTATCTTTGGCACGTTGATGAACTGCTTTGAAGAGTATTCTAAAGCATACTCCTGGAAAAAGAACTTGGGAAAATATTAAACTAAGCCAGAAGTCAAAGCTTAGTTTTGATTTAATAGGGATTCCATAATTACATTCATTTCTTTCCTACTAGGTGTAGTTTTGATTTTCTCTAAGTGATTCCAAACACATCAAGTTGTGGAAAATGCTGTTAACAGTGGTATGAGACCAAACAGAACAAAAATGATCTAAATTTGGAGATAATACATGATAAGTTGTATTACTCAGAGGGGAAAAATAATTTTATACTTATTTGAAATCATATGGCTATTTTTTGTTTCATTACACTCAAATTGCTTTTAATTTTAGTTTGATATTATCATTGAACTCAAAGTCTGTTTATTACTGCTATTCTTTTTCTTTAACCTTCTCAGTCAATAATTATGACTTTTAAAAAGCGATGCACAACTTCAAGGTAATGTCTCCTATTACCAATGATGAGATGTGAGTTAGCAGATTTCTTTGTAAAAAAAAAGTATTTCTCCCATTTTAAGTTGGAGGAAAACTGCTCACTTCTTAGCTGTTGGGAACACATAGTGAATAACTTTTCTGTAGCTGTGTTTTCAATGAATATACAGAAAGAGCTCACAGAGATTAAATTTCAGAGATTACTGCATAGTAGTTTAAAAATTGTCATTAATATTTGTTAGCAATGCTGAAATAAATTTATTTAAATTGAAGATTTACACTAGGAACTTATTAAAAACCACTTAATGAGAAGGTATGAGCAATAAATTCAGGAGAAATCTTGATTTAATATGAATGGATTGATGATGATTTATAATTCTTATATACCTGAACAATCTTCCTATTGTCCTTTTTCTTGCACTTACTCCATAGATAAAAACAGAAGAGTTAAGCTTCCTCTTAATAATACAATACTGTAAGCACTACTTTTGTTTCATATAGAAAAAATTTTTAGGTGTGCTTTAAAAAACAATGAAACCAGCCAATATTTATGATTTGTCTACTAGGTGAATGTTTCCATATGGGGCTAACATTAAAATAATCACAGTTTTGCTGTGAAAGTATTATTGAGGTAATTGAGTAAATGAGATTTAAATATATGTAGCTAAATAACATTTGAATAGTTGTTTAAGAGAGTGTAGAGAAGATATCAAAAACAGTCCGTATATAAATCAATTCTTTTAATCCAATAATTGCTACAGGAATTCAGAGAAGGGACAGGTCACTTTAGACAGCCTTGTCCTGGAATGGTGCCGCTTTTCAATGGGAAATCAAACTGTCTGGTTCTGAATATGCTTTTTTGGGCTAGGATGGACAAACAAGCAGGCTGTTATGGGCTAAGTTTTAAAATTTAAAATATTCAGTTTGGAAACTTCACTTTTAAGACATCAGTGTTAACTAGAAATGTAAAATGGGCAGTCAGACATGAAAAGTACTAGGATTTCAGTGGCCATCAATTCCAGGAAGGAATCTGCACTGTTTAGGAAGTGAGAGAAGATGTGGATGGAGGGAGAGGAAGAGCTCTATAGCACATTTTGGGCATGTGTAACAGAAAAGTTCCAGGGATGCTTATGGTGAAGGGAGTAAATACGTGGGTTGAAGCAGAAGCATCGTAAAGGAGGTAGTTGGCAATAAGATCAGGAACTCGGGATGTTTGTTGAGGCCAAAGATGTAAGACTTTGAATACCAAGATGAATTTAAGCTATGGTAATAAAGGATTGTGGATCAGATTTGGAAGAAACTGATAACAGAGAAGAAAAATAAAAAGACAACAAAGAGTGACATTTTCTCGTGGCTTCCTGACAGCTAGCTGTCCATCACGCTTCATGATGCATCATTCTGTGGAAACTCCATCCCAACTAAACTTATAAGGCCTGTCATACAAATATAACCATCCAAACCAGTTTTTTTGTAGAGGTAAACAAGGTAATGGATTGGTAAATTGGCAAGTGTGTGAGTTTTTTCCGCTATAATGATTCATAAATGTTTCAACTACCAACATAAGAGGTTCCTTTCATTTAAAAAGAAAATAAAGAGGTGTTCAAGAAGGATAATCAGTTCAGATAGATCTCTCACTTACACCTTAGTGTGAATGCTTTTTCTAAGAACTTTTCCCAAAGATGATCTGGCACAAAAGGCCTGGGGCAAAGAGAGGCAGATACAGCACATTAGCATCAGTTCAATCTTCTACTAATCCCCATGTGGGTAGAGACAGGAGAAGGGATGCTAGTGATGGGGAATAAAATAGAAAAGATTGTTCTTCTGGTCCCAACCATACTACCTCAGTTTTGTCCAGAGTCAGCCGATTACCTCTCTGCTTTCCCCAAATTGTGTTGTTGGACAGCTGTTCTTATTTTAGCAAATACATAATGGAATGATCAGGTGAGTGATTGCAGCATTAAGCCTATCAGGCATGTGCTCCCTGAAATGGACATCTTGGAGAATTGCCAGAAAGGTGAAGGGAAGTTTTTATTTTATTACCATATTTTCTCTTTCGTTTAGTCATTTTTATATAAGGAGGGCCACTGATATTCTTTTTCCAGTTCCCTGGTCTAACGGTCACCTTCAGGATGTAGTCTCTTGAGGGTTTTACTGTACGTTTTGAATAGTCTTGAATTCTATTTAGAGCTTGACTTTGCTTTTTATTAGGAAAGCAAGGCATCTTATTTCAAATATGTTTTCCTTGGATAGAATAGATAACAGGCCAAGAATTATGTTTGAGTTCTGAAACTTCCTGGTCAAAGATACTCGGAACATTCATTCTTGAAATATCAGTGTTATCCGGAAACATAAAATGGGCACTAAGATTTGAAGTACAAGGATTTCAATTATTATCAGTTTAAACGTTCAGCTCTTAGTCAAGGTCTGGGATGATTTATGTTAACCATTTAAGAAAAATTACACATGGTCTTATTTTGTTAGTTCCCGGTTGTTATGAATTTGGTTTTGCCCATGTTTGGTCAAGCTGATAAGTTTCTAAGAATTCTTCGACATTCCAGGCTTACTGTTTGTGAGGGGCCTGCCAAGTCACTGACCACATAAGGCTGCTCATGGCAAAGTGTTTGCTTCAGTATTTAGCATCACAGTCTCAAATGGACCAGAAGGACCAGCTGGAGAACACAAGATATTTGGCAGATATGTCAACCAGCATTGTTAGTTATATGTGAAAAACAAGTGTAAAAGCTTGACCCTGTATAGTGTGATCAGCAATGAGGTCATTAAACTGATACAGGTATGATTTAAGTAGGGCCCGAATGGAAAGCTTCATCACATTTCTACAGCCCCAAAATGCAGCATAAAAATATTAAGTATTTATTTAGCTTACAAGCCTGCAGGTCAGTGATTTAGTCTTGGCTCAGCTGGGCAGTTCTTGTTTTGACTGGGCTCCTTCCCACGTCTGGGTATTAGCTGGAGTGATGGAGCAACCGGGCTGCCACCTGTCTGTTATCCTCCAGCGGACCTAAGCGGGGCCTCACAGCAAAGGCAGAGGAGCGAGAGTAGAACAAGGAAATGCACATGGCCTCTTGAGGTCAAGGCTTGGCACTAGCGCACTGTTCACTTCTGTTACATTTTATCAGCCATGATAGGTCACAAAGCTAGCCCGGAATCAAGGAGTAGAAGGTAGACTCTTGATAGGAGAGGTTGCAAAGTGGTGATGAGTTTGACCATTGACACAATAAATTTACCACCAAACCCTGAACTCTTCACCCCTACGCTTCCATGTTTTTGCAGGTCAGTCTAGATGGTTTTGATCTAGGATGATCCAGGCCAGACTGGCCTAAGGACATGAGATTGGATTGCAGGTTCTTCTCAGTGCCGAGTGGATAAGCAGGGACCTCTTTCAGATTTGCAATAGTAACAGATAATAACTTGAGATTCATGTATATGCTATCATAAGTATGAAAATTCCGTGGACTGGATGTTTATGTTCCCCCCCAAATCCTGAGAAAGTGGAGTGAGTGTTGCTGTAACAAATACCTAAAAATGTGGAAGCAACTTTGAAGCTAGGTACAGACATTTCTCGTTTTATTGTATTTCACTCAACTATGCTTCGCAGACGCTGTGTTTTGTACAAAGTGAAGGTTTGTGGCAACCCTGTGTTGTCAGATAATGGTTAGCTTTTCTTTTTTTTTAGCAATAAAATATTTGTCCATTAAGTTACATACATCATTTTTAGACATAATACTGCTGCACACTTAGTAGACTACAGTGTCTCCAGGATCTGCCTGTCGTGGGTGGAGGCTGGAGACATTTTACGGTGTAGACTGGAAAAAGCTTGCATTGCCTCGAACAGTGTGTTAGGAGCAATTTTGATGAGAGCGTGGAAAGAAGAGAGCTGTAGGAAAAGCCTTCACCTTCTTAGGGAATCCTTGAGTAACCCTGAGCAGAACCTTGGTGGAAATATGGGTGGTAGAGCCGACTCTGACAACGTTTCAGATAGAAATGAGACATGTCATTGGAAACTGGAGGAAAGGCCGTCTTTGTTATGACAAAGAGTGACAAAGAAGTTGGCTGAATTGTGTTCACATCCTAGAGATTTGGGGAAGGGGGAGCTTGTGAGGGATGAATTTGGATATTTAGCTGAAGCTATTTCTAGGCAGGGTGTTGACTCAGTGGCTGGGATCTTCTTGACTGCTTACAGTAAAATGTGAGAAGAGAGAAAGGATTAAAGATGGAATTGTTTATCAAAAAGGGAGCAGAATTAAATGATTGGGAAAATTCTTAGCTTATCTATGTTATAAAGAATGAGAAAAATCCGTCACATTAAAGGGTGTGGTCAGCCATCTCCACAGAAGCTGGGAGCTATTGTTGGAGACAGTGAAAGAATGCAAATAGGGGACCTCAGCGGGTGTTGCCCACCTGACATCTCTGGCTCCACCCCTACAACACATGCCTGAATGCCCCACAGCTCTGGCAGGCCAGGCGGCATCTTTGGAGCATGCAGGTGACAAACTTTGGCTGCCTTTGTGCTGCTGTCTCCGCAGGAGTGTACAGTGCATGTGCAGTGGGGACATGGATGCCTCCACCTAGATTTCAAAGGATGCGAGTCAGAGCCACTGGGCACTGGATCCCACCCCAGGATTGTGGACAGAGATGTTAGCCTTGGAAGAGGCTCCAAGGAGAGAGCCGAGATGGGGCTTTCCAGCCCAGCTGTGGGGACAGGGCTGTCCAGAGTCTTGGAGGCCAGCCTCTGCCTGGCAAAACTGCAAGGGTAGAACCCCTGCCCTGGTGGGCATGGAGGGCAGAGCATTGAGCAAAAGAGGATTGTTCTTGAGCCTTAAGGTGTAGTGGAGCTTGCTCCCCGGGATTTTGGACTTGCCTGTTACCGTCACCCCTTCCGTATTTCCTGATTCTCCCTTTTGGGTTGGGAATGTCTGACCTGCGCCTGTTCCACCACTGTGTTTGGGAAACAGGTTTACTGGAAGAGCAATTTGCTCCAGGATAAATCCTAACTTAAGTCTTAACCATCTCATTTAGATAAGATTTTATACTGAGATTTAAAGTTGATGCTGTAATGAGTGAAGACTTTTGGGGCTATTCAAATGGAATGAATGTATTGTGCATGCAAGAGGGACATGAATTTGGGGGGTGGTCAGTGGCAGAATGCTACGAACTGAATGTTTGTGTTTTCCCCAGATCCATATATTAAGGCCCAATTTCCAATGTGGCATCATGTTTATAGGTGGGGACTTTGGGAGTTGATTAGGTCATGAGGGTGGAGGTTAGTGACCTTATAAAGCAGACCGCAGAGAGCTTCCTTGTCTCTTTATCGTGTGAGGACACAGCAAAAAGAGGAACTAGGTTCTGTGAACCAAGAAGCTGGATTTCACTAGACACCAAATCTGCTGGTGCTTCGATCTCGCACTTCCCAGCTATCGAAATCATGAAAAGCAAATATTTGTTGTTTATAAACCACCCAGTCTAAGGATATTGTGTTATAGCGGCTTGGAGTAAGAAAGAGTAGTAGATATTTATTTAAAATGTTTAAAATTTAGCATCATGAAAATACATTGATCTTTTCAAATGTTTTTGTTCAAAAGGAAAAGAAATTAAAAATTGGACTTTCAGGAAAGAGGATCTTCTGGAATGTATAATTGTATTAATTTCAAGCAGTGCTTTCTAATCACCACACTGGTCAGAAATGTCTTATTTTTTGGCTGTCTTTTATGCACTAGGCAGTACTCGGCACTGAGTTTATAAAGTGAAGGAAGAAGACAGGGAGGGGGAATGGGACAGTGACAGAAATTAACAAAGTGCTGATTATTTCTGAATGATATGCTGTTTTCCACTAGTCTTCACTTCTGTTAACCTGTCCTCTCTTCCTGTTAGCATATAGAATTAATCTTATCATGTATAGTGTATACTCTCATTTGGCTGTAGTGATTTGCTCAAGGGCATGTGATCTAGAACAGGCCAATTGATGCCGTTTCCATGTACTTTTCCAGTTGGAGCTAGACAGTAAGGTCCCTTGTCACCTTAGTCAGGACCTGTTAGGATTCAGACCCAGAGCTTTCAGCGTGTGATTCCTGCCGCACAGAGAAAGCTCTCTGCAGAAGGAGAGAATGAAACCTATGTTTAAAATGAAGCAGAGGTGAGAAATGCTGGAAAGGAATGTCTTGACAAGCTTCAAGTTTCTGGATTGAAATGATCTTGAGACCAGCTCCACCTCTTGCTTTTGTGTGCTTTGGTTGCATCGGCCAAAAAGTTCCCCTTTTCAGTGAAGACAGCTTGAGTTGACTTTCTTTCACTGCAAACCAAAAGGTCCTGACTAATCTATTATACTTACTACCTTAGAGTGAGAGGAAGAATATTACCTCTTAATAGATCAAGATCTAGCAGAATGCATGATGCATGATGATGATGATGATAAGAAAAAGAATAACAACAAGAGAAGAGGAGGAAAAGGAGAAAGAAAACATTAACAAACATCTGGTTAACATCTATTGATTTTTCTAACTTTTATTAAGCTTTATTCTAAACGTGTTACTTGTATTAGCTCATTTAATCTTACATTACCCCTTTGAGATGTGTGCTATTTTATCTCAAATGTATAGATGATAACATTGACACAGATGTTCAGTAGTTTTCTCAAAGCCATATGACCAACAGAAGCAGAGAGACAGAGGCAGAGTCGATATTCACTCTAGTAGGCTCTCAAGTAGTATTAGTTGATGGGAAGAAAAAAATGCAAGAGTGATGAAGATAAATAATTACACTGCAGTGTGATAGAGGCAACATTTAATCTTTAACACATCACCATAAAGAAGGTATTATTATTATCCTCATTTCATACGTGTGGAAATTGAGGTTAAGAGAGTAGTGGGTCTTCAGCCATCTCAGCTAGAAAGTGGTGGAGCTGGAGATATACTCAAGCTTACTTGAAAGAACCCTTAGATGTTTTTATATAAGGCTAGATCCTAAGTGGGAGACCATCTTTATATGAGACTTTAAAACATTATGGCGCTTTATCCCTTTTTGGATCTTTCTTTCTATAATTTCTTATAACTATTCCTTTTAAGTTTTGTGTTGTTCACATACTTCAGTAGTACCTCCTTTACAGACAGATTGTTTCTTTTTGCAGGATCTTCATCAAAAATCAGAGCATTCAAACACAATAGATAGTCTTCATTTTAAACCAAATCCTATAAAAATTTCCATAAAAACCTTTTGCAAAGTATTGTTATTGGTCACCTTTGCCAATGCAATGAGAGCATAAGGCATTTTGACCAGCGTGTGATTAGAAAGTGCTGCTTGAAACAAATAGCATTATACTTCCCAGAAGATCCTCTTCCCCGAGAGTCCACGTGTGTTTTCTGCAGTTTCAAGTACATAGACCTAGGTAGCAGAAAAGGCAACCTAGCACTGAAGTCCATCACCCAGCTATTTACTCATCTGCTCTTGCTAGCTGCTACTCCTTTCATGGACTCATCTGTTTTCCTACTACAGTTATGTGGTTAAATGGACAAGAACGTATCTGTGTGGATGGCCTTCCATTCTTCAGCTCTGCCTTAGTGTCGGTATTGTTTTATGCTAACTTCATATCAGTTCATTAAGTTATTTGGTGAATCCTAACACTGCAGTACTCTTTGAATACAAAAAGCTGTTGTCTTTAGCCAGTATTTCTTTTCTAATATAAAATGTAAACAATCTTCATTTTTGGCTTTTTGAACAGTGCTATTACGAATTGCAGCTTTCATTTCTGATTCTTTTCTCCAAATAAAACTTTGAAAATAAATCAGTATGCTATTTCCCAAGCTTACATCATACAACCCTGACATTTGAATCGTTGCAAAAATGTGTCTTGGAAATATTTCCAGTGTCTTTTTAGTCAGAGTTTCATAACTTAATCCCTATATGGGCAATTGCTAACTTCTTTGCATCTTTTCCTGATTATAACTCTACAAAAAAAAAAGTTTTTAAAGTTCTCTGGTTTTTTTTTTTTTTTTTTTTTTTTTTTAATATCAAATAAGAAAAAGAAGCAAACATGGTCTCACACATGAAGATGTAAATATGCTATAGAAGACTTTGATCATTGCCTGCCTTGGGACCCTTCTTTTCCTCTTTAGGGTCTTTTGGGAAGTTGTTGGGTATCAGCACCAGAGCTTTTTCTTCCTCTTTTTCATTACTGCATTTCCCTTTTTTCCCCATTAAGCATCAAGTCCTCTCTTCTCAGGGATTTCTAATTTTTCCTGTTTTCACATCTACAATCAGTATAATTTGGGAATCCTGGTTCTTGTTCTCTTTTGACTCCATTCCACCTTTTGATCCTCTTACCTTCCTTCATCCAGATTGTTAGTGCCAACATTTTTTTTCTGATTTGCCTGCTCACGTCCTGTCTTCTTCCGCCTTTACTTTAGGCGTTTTCTTGTTCATTATCTTCCTTGGTGGTTTTCTGTAGAATCATCAAAGCTTACATGTGAAATACAAAGTGATTATTATTTTCACATTAGGCTTTATATATAAAGAAACTGAAGGACAATGACCTGAGTATGTCACCAAAAATGAATGACAGACCCAGGTCCAGAGGTTAGAGTTCAGACTTAACTCTCAGTCCAAGCTGTCCCATTTAGACTGCCACTGCCCATTTTATGAAAGTGTGAACATGACATTTTGAGCCCTAGCTTTGATTTATTCAACCTTTATATAAATTCACAACAGTAACCTCCAACCTCTTATTTAATAAGATGTTGAATTTTGGGGGCTTCCCATTTTAAATAGACTTCCCCCACATGATACTTCTCTGAAGAAGGCAAAAAAAAAAAAAAAAAAAAAAAAGCCAGTGTGTACTGGATCAGACCTGCTTGACTCAGCAATTTTCTGCAAATTAGACAGATGATGTGCACAACCTCAAAGTATCTTTTTTAAGAAGCAGCACACCACAACCAATTATTAGTCCTCAGACATGCAATCATCCCAGGAATCAAATTGCTCCCAATTTGATGGATTTTTATCCTTTTACTTATCAGAATGTTCTCTCTCCCTCTCTTTTTTTTTTCCCCCCAAAAAAAATAAATTCTGGAAAGATTTTTTTCTGATGCTGAAGAAATCTTGAAAGGTTATCATTGGACTTTGATGGAATTAGAAGCCTACTGATTTGCTCAGAAAAACCTCAGACAAGTTTAAAAATAGTACATAGTTGGTTAATAAAACTCCACTGAGTGGGGAGCGTATGACTCAGTGGTAGAATGTGTACCTAGCATGCACTAGGTCCTGGGTTCAATTCCCAGTACTTCCACTAAAAATAAATAAATAAAAACCTAATTACCAGCCCCCCTCTCCCCGCCAAAGGAAAAAAAAAAAAACTGCACTGAGAAAAGAGCATATGGTTATATTAGTTAGTGAGTTCGATGAATAGCATTCATGTATGACTCATTTTCACTTAACAAGGAGTTATAATTTCTATATATGCAGATGCATCCTGAACTAGGCTTATTTTGAGCTGTAGATTTCCCCTTTTATAGAATATAATGTCACATGAAACCATGGGGAAAAAAAACAGAATTGACTTATAATTTCAGTCAACTGATTCTTTAATATATTCCTGATGTTGGATTTCCAGAAACTCGTTAAACTGTCTGGACAGAATATGATTATTGATCACCTGTATTTTGGTGTTGACTTCTTTATTTTAACCAACAAATGTGATTGTCCCTTTTCTCTTGAGTCATTGCAAGAAAGGTACCATTGCAAGTATAAGGGAGGACCTTTTTCAAATGAATTGTTGCTCTTTATTTGAATATAATCAAACTGACAAGTGATTTATTTGAGGTTGTGAAATTTGTGAACATCAAAAAACCTTTCCTGCATTACTGACAGAAATCCAGGTGGCTGGCTTCTCCCTGTCTCACAGCCCCTTCAGTACGCCTAACCCCTTTCTCCTTTTCTGAGGTGTTTCAGCACCAGCATACCTAATTTGGTTCAAGTACAAAAATGGCTTTTTTTTTTTTTTAAAGCTAACCTAGCTAAATGTTTTAGCTAATCATTCATTGACTAATTTTTCTATGATCTTGGCAAAAATTTCAAGTAACAAAATCATACATTCTGGGTAATTCTTGTGGTCCCATGTTTCCAGCATAGATGAATAGCAGCGGACTTCTGAAAAGGATAGACCTGGGTTTAAATGCCATCTCTAGCACTTACAAATTAGGTAGCTTCAGGCAAGTGTGACGATTAATTTTATGCCAACTTAACTGGTTTATGGGGCACCCATATATTTGGTCAAATAGTATTCTGGATGTTTGTGGGAGAGTGTTTTTGGATGAGTTTAACCTTCAAATCAATAGACTGAGTAAAGCAGATGGCCCTCTGTGGTGCGGATGGAACTTATCCAGTAAGTTGAAAGCCTCAGTAGAACAAAAAGGCTGACCTTCCAGTGAGTAAGAAGGAATTCCTCCTGCCTAATTACCTTAGAGCTGGGACACTATTTTTGTTTTTGCTTTTGTTTTTCCTGCTTTCAGACTTGAACAGAAACATTGGTACTTCCTGGATTCCAGCCTGCCAACCTTTGGACCAGAACTATACTATTGATTCTCTTGGGTTTCCAACTGACTGACTACAGATCTTGGGACTTGTCAGCCTGCATAATCATGTGAGCTAATTCCTTATAATACATCTCTTTCCTTATATATATTCAAAGACCAAACCAAGGTCAAAGGTTAAGCTGTTTGGTCAAATAGAGGCAGCAGGAAAGAAGAAGTACTGGGGATGGTTTATAGGGATCGAGAATGTCTAGAAGGGAGCAGAGAGAATCATAGTTCAGGTCTGATAGGAGTCTGTGACACGGGCACAGTCCTGAAAGATAACAGGTCAGAAGCTTGCAGGTTATCACACAGCCAGGTGTGAGGTGACCTCTCATTGAGGTTTTGATTTGCATTTCCCTGATAATAAGTGATGTCAGGCACCTTTTCATGCACCTGTTGGCCATTTCTAGGTCTTCTTTGGAAAAATGTTTATGCAGTTTCTCTGCTCAGTTTTTAATTGTAATGTTTATTTTTTGTTACTGAGTTGTATGAGTTCTGAAAATATTTTGGATATCAACCCTTTATGAGATACATGGTTTGCAAATATTTTCTTCCATTTTGTAGGTTGTCTTTTTATCCGTGGATTGTTCCTTTTGCTGTGCAGAATCTTTATAGTTTGATGCAGCCCCACTTGTTGATTTTTGTTTTTATTGCATGTGCTTTTGGTGTCATATCCAAATATTCATTGCCAAGAACAATGTCAAGGAGCTTTTCTTTGTTTTTTCTGGAAGTTATGCTGCTTCAGGTATTATGTTTAGGTCTTTAATCTGTTTTGAGTTATTTTTTTGTGAGTGGTTTGCAGCAGAAATCCAATTTAATTTTTCTGCTTGTGGTTATCCAGGTTTCCCATCACCATTTTTTGAAGGACTACCTTTCCTCAATGAGTATTCTTGGCAACTTCATTAAATATTCATTAGAAATTGGTCAAAAGGTACTAACTTACAGTTAGAAGATGAATAAATTCTGGAGATCTAAGACACAGCATTATGATTATAGTTAACATCACTGTATTATAGGCTTCAGAGTTACTAAGAGACTAGATTGTAAATGTTCTCACCACATTAAAAAAATTATGTGATATGATAGAGATGTTAGCTAAAGCCATGGTGGTAATCACCTTGCAAAATATACATGTATCAAATCAATACATTGTACACCTTAATTAAACATACCAATGGTATACGTCAGTTATATCTCAATAAAAAAAAAAAAATTGTCACAGCCAGAGTATGATCATGGGTGCTCAGGCATCAACTGCTTGTCCTCTTCCTTGGTGGCAGTGCCCGCTTAACAAGGATGGATGTGGTTGACTGTTTTATGTGGGAACCAGTTTTTCCTGGATCACAGAGTTAACCAGAGATTTAGAATTTGATCTCAACACTTTCAAATACCAGCTGCTCTGCAGAGCAGGTTTTTCACCACATCCCACGTTCCTCTAGAGTATGCTTTCTGAGAAATCTTCAGGAAAGAGGAGACACTTGAGCTAACTTTTGAAAGGCATTCTCATCAAATGGCCCTAACTGGGAGCACAACAAGTTTAGAGAAGTTAGAGCAGGGGGTGTTTGAGTGTAGGCACAAAGTGGATGTGATAATGGAGAATGAGCTTTGAAAAAAGTACAACTTGAAGTCCCTGAGCTAATAAGTAAAAATGTTACCCTCGGGTCCTGGCGTTATTGAGGAGATCTTTGGAGTATGTGGAGCAGGACTGACATGATGAGATTTGTGTCTGAGCGTGTACTGAATGAACTGGAAGATAATTCAGCTGGAAATTAGTAGATCAATTAGGAAATATTTCAATAAATGATAAGAAATGTGAAGATGTCCAATTTAAGAAATGTCTGTGATGCTGGAGAGCAGAGAACAACTTTGATAGACATTAAGGATGTTCAATGTAGGCAAGAGAAGAAGAGAGAGGAGTCATTAAATGAGATAATTTACACCAGAGGAGGAGTGGCTTCTGCTACCAAGAGATTCTCCAGTTGGCTTGAGACCCTACTTTATCAGGAGAGTTTTGGCAGATAATGTGCACCTTGCTAGAACTTAGCCTACCGCAAGGATTTCTAGGAGAAATCCATTCATGGCCTTCCGAATTTGTAGAGTAGAGCTCTTATTTAATAGTAAGAGTGGATTTGCTTTTGAATTGTACTTTTTCTGAATCGCTGTTACATATAGAGAGTGTTATTGAACTCTAAGATATATTTGGTTCAAATTCATAGTTGTACAACAGGTACTTTTTTTTCTGATACTGAAGATGAGGACTTCACTTCAAAATATTACGTTCATCAAATAAACAGACCATTCCAGCAGATTGTGGCATGCCTATAGGTCCTGGTTCAGTTTATGTTTTCTGTACATACTCTTTAACAGAAAACAGAACCATCTGCCATGATACAGCCAAGAAAACTAATTATTTTTGTAGGTCTTAAAATGGATATATACTTAGCTTTGTCTTTTTATGTGTTTATGATTAGATGCTATTGAGTATTAAGAAATAAAACCCTGTATGACTTTTCCTAAAATCTAATATAGCATGATATCTAACTTAATACCCTAATTGCAAACTAACAAGAGACGCTTTTACAATTATTTCAATGTTTATAAGGTTATGACTCATGAACAAATTACTTTCATGGTTGGGTTGCGTTTATACAAGACAGGGTGTGAATTTTAAAAATGGATCAACAAGATGGGGCAGATTTAGGTGTGGACGTGTTTACGTAACATGTTTAAATATGGGCATAGAGAAGCAGAAAAACAAATACCTCTTTTGGCATGTTCAATAGTTAAAGGAGATTTTGTGCACTATTGTATTAATAAACATTTATGGAAATTGAATGAAAACTGGCATCAGGTAGGATCCTGGCAAAGAGCCTTTTAGTCGAGTCAGTTGAAAGCTAGTGACACCTTAAATCCTTCAGAAAATATGGAATAATGCCACTTGCAAATCCTTCACTTACAGCAGATGGAATGCAGTCTCATTCTAAATGGCAGACTACTCAACAGTGGCAAATGAAATTAAACCAATAACGGTCGTATGAATCTGCGGGGAAAAAAGGAGGCATGAAAGCCAAGAAATTCAAATGGAATATTATTACCGTGTTTCACATCTAATAATACACCTCACTCACAGGCGATGTCCTAACTCACTCGAGTGATTGCCAGTCATATTGTTTGTCCTGTTCTATGTCGATTTGCTCTTGCAAATGCAGCCCAGTAGTTGTTACGCATTTTGCCCATCTCTGAGTCCTGTATCCCTTAGATTTTTAAGAACAGACACTGTGCCTAATGCCGTCCTTACCTACAGTAGGCTCTCTGAGGGGCTGGCAAGTATGAAGTAACTCTTCCCAGAACAAGAGTCAAAAACCCAAGTCTTCTTCATGGTTCTGAAACCATTCCACGTGTCTCCTAACCAACTCTGCCCACAGGTAAAGCCAGCCTGCTTATAGGCAGTCTCTGAGCAAGTTCAGAATTGTGCAGTAAATAGTGCACTGTGCATTACCATTTATGTTACAGCTAAATTGGTCTTATTAAGAGATTAACTATAGGACAAAAGATAACTCCCAGAGGCTTAAGAATTCTCTTTAAAAATGTGTCCTTAAGGAGGAACCTAGAAAAAGGAATTATCATCCAACTAACAAGATACTTAGGAGGGGGTAGCAGAGTGGAGGTTATGTAACAAAGGAGCTGAGACACACTACATAGACATGTAGCCTAGTAAATGTTTCATATATATGTGCAATTATTTACATGGGCTACATCAAAGAGATGCTTGCATCATACTCCACTTTTATTTTGTTTCTTGAGATTTTTCTGCTACTAATAATTGGGAGACTACAAAATGTTTGTCACAGGCTCATATCTTGATTCAGAATTTCTGGGATTCCAACTCTAGGTAGATAATCGGCAGCATCTTTTGGGAGCTTTTATAAAGAGTATTTTCTTTTTCCCCAGAAATACTTGGCAAAGAACTGTGATTTAATGCTCTTGCCCTAAGCTTTGCGGCACTCTCTGAGCTCCCTGTCATTCCTGCTCAGTTCCCAGAGACAATGATGCATCCCTTCTTCCTTTGGCTTATAGCTGCTTCTCTCAGCATTACTAGAGGGTTGTAAATATCAGGGCTCCCGGGTACAAATCACAAACTTCTTTGAAGACCAATTTTTTGCAGTGAGGTTTTTCAGAATCCTTGAAGAGGGTATACATTTTCCTGATGTCTGCAGAATATTATCCAAATGATCCCTGAAAATATCTCACGGATACTGCACTGCAAAGCTATGCAGACTGGAAGTGCCCAAACTCTGGTACCCAAACTTAGTAGCAATCCTGATAGATTTTTCATATGTCCCTGCCCTGAATCTGTGAGGCATTATGGGCTTTGTCTTCTTTCTCTCTTATATCTGCATGTCCAACCTGGTTCATTCCACCTGGTTAGCAAACTCTCAAATCTTCTCTTTATCCGAAGTACCTTTACCATAGCCAAGCCACCTTCTCTCATGTGGATGCTGGAAAAAAATCTCCTCTTTTATTTCCCCACATATACCACTGATCCCTTTCAATCATCCTTCATACAGTAGGTAACTTTATAATAGTACAGATCTTATTATATTTCTTTTCCTAGTTAAAACCCTCCCAATAACTCCTGATTGTTCTTAAGATAAATAACTGACTCGTTAATGTCTCTAAGGCCCTATCTGGTCTTAGACCTACCTGCCTTAATAGCCTCCTCTCTTGCAATGCTCTTTCTTGAGCTGTGATCTCTGGTCATCTTCCAATATTTTCCTCCTGTCTGCCTCAGGACCTTTACCCACGCTCTTCCTTCTTTTGGAATTCTTCTTTTCACTGTCTACTCATCTCTTTATCCAGCTAACTCCTACTAATTCTTCACTTTTTAACTTGAATATCCTTTCTTCAGGGAATCCTTGACTGACTCCAGTTCACACCTTCTGAATAGAAACGATCACTAATTATCTACTTTCAGCACAACAAACTTATTAACCAATAGTCATTGACATTGTTTTGTGCTTTTCTTCTTCTTTAGACTTTAAGCTCCAAGTGAGCATGAACTGTATCTTGTTCTTGTTTACAACATTTACACCATTGTTTTACCTATGCCTAGCTTGTAGCATTGCATCTAGTAGGTGCTTTATAAATATTTATCTATCACTTGCTAAGTGTCTCTGAAAGTGTATACCTTTGGCTCAATGAAGTAAACTTGAACAATAACTCAAATACATGTCTGATTTTACTATTAAGACTTTGGAGCACATATATTTTTTCTTGATTTTTAGTTTGGATAAAACTGTTCATGTTAATAATTGTCCCTGGGAAATTATGTCTTTTTCTTTTACTCTCATATGATGCCTGTACAACATATTACTAAATGCTTAAGAAGACTTTCCATTGCCCTAATTCTTTGCTGCTTCAACATCTCTGGAGATTTAGCTACTTCATTTCATTGTAAAGATTCAGGGATATAAAATCAACATGCAGAATCAGTTGCATTCTGTGTACTAACAACAAAAATCTCTGAAAAAGAAAGGAAACAATCCCTTTCACACTAGCATCAACACCAATAAAATACTTAGGAATAAATTCAACCAAGGAAGTGAAAGATCTCTTCACTGAAAAGTATAAGACTTTGATGAAAGAAGTTGAAGAAGACACAAACAGATGGAAAGATGTCTCATGTTCATAAATAGGAAGAATTAATATTATTATTATTATAATGTTCATATTTCCCCATGCTATCTACAGATTCAGAGGAATACTCTTCAAAATTCCAGTGGCGTTTTTCACAGAAATAGAACAAACAGTCCTAAAGTTCGTATGGAATCATAAAAGACTTCAAATAGCCAAAGTAACCCTGAGAAAGAAGAACAAAGCTGGAGACATCACACGTCGTGATATCAAACTATACTACAAATATTTATTAAGCAAAGTAGTATAATACTGGCATTAAAAACAGATGCATGGACCAATGGAACAGAATTGCGAGCCCAGATACAAACTTTTACACATGAGGTCAACTAATATTTGACAAGGGAACCAAGAATATGCAACAGAGAAAGGCTAGTTTCTTCAATCAATGGTGTTGAAAAAAACTAGATAATCACATGTATAAGAATGAAATAAACTCCTGTCTTACATCACTACAAAAATTAACTCAAATTATAGACTAAAACATGAGTTCTGAAACCATAAAATTCCTGGAAGAAAGCATAGAGAAAAAGCCCCTTGATGTTGGTCTTAGGAAAAACTTCCTGGATGTAACACCAAAAGCACAAGCAACAAAAACAGAAATGAATAAGTAAGGGCGGGTGGGAAGGGGTACATTGGGAGTTCGAAATTTGCAGATACTAACTACTATATGTAAAATAGATAAACAACAAGCTTTTACTGTATAGTACAGGGAACTATATTCAATGTCTTATAGTAATCTATAATGAAAAAGGATATGAAATGAATATATATATGTATGACTGAAACATTATGCTGCACACCAGAAATTAACACAGCATTGTAAACTGACTATACTTCAATAAAAGAGAATGCAAGATTAATAAATAAATAAGTAGGACTACATCAAACTAAAAAATTTCTGCATAGCAAAAAAAGCAATCAACAAAATGAAAAGGCAGCCCACAAAATGGAAGAAAATAATTACAAGTCATATATCTGATAAGGGGTTAATATCTAAAATATATATAAGGAACTAATTCAACTCGTAGCAAAGCACAAAGAGTCTCATTAAAAAATAGACAGAAGGACTAAATAAACATTTTTCCAGAAAGACACCCGAATGGCCAACAGGTACATGAAAAAATGCTCAAAATCACTAATTACCATGGAAATGCAAATGAAAACCACAATGAGACATCACTTCACACCTATTAGAATGGCTATCATCAAAAATATAAGAGATACCAAGTGTTGGTGAGAAGGTGGAAAAAGAGAGCCCTTGTTCAGCTTTGGTGGGAATATACATTGGTAGCCATTACGGAAAACGGCAGGGAGGGTTTTCAAAAAAGGTAAAAATAGAATTATCATATGATTCAGCAATCTTACTTCTGGATATATATTCAAAGGGAATGATATCAGAAATTGAAGAGATTTCTGTACTCCATGTTCACTGTAATACTGTTCACAATAGTCAACATATGGAAATAACCTAAGTATCCATCTATAGATGAATGGATAAATTGGGAGTGATGTATATACACAATGGAATATTATTCAACTACAAGAAAAAGGAAATCCTATTATTGGTGACAACATGGATGGCCCTTGAGGGCAAAATGAAATAAATAAGGCAGAAGAGAACAAGTATTGTACACTATCACTTATTTGTGGAATCTAAAAAAAAATAAACTCATAAAAACAGAGAATAGACGAGCGATTGCCAGTGGCTGTGGGTGGGGCAAGTTGGGGGGTGTTAGTCAAAGGGTATAAACTTCCAGTTATAAGATGAATACATTCTGGGGACCTATTGTTCACTATGGTAGAAATACTTTACAGTCCTGTATTATGTACTTTAAAATTGCTAAGAGAGTAGATCTTAAATATTTTCACCACACACAAAAAAAAGAAACGATAATTATGTGAGCAGATGGAAGTGTTAACTAACCCTACTGTGGTAATCATTTCACAATATACAAGTGGATCAAGCCAACACATTGTAGACCTCAAAAATGAGGTTATATATCAATTATATCTCTACAAACCTCTAAGGAAAATGACAGCTAAATGAAAGAAAAGTGGAGAAATACAGCTAGTTTGAAATTTTGGTGTCAACTTGTAACTGATATTTCTGAGGCCTTTCATGTTTTTCTTTACCGTTCTAACTTGGTGTTTCTTTTTAGGAAGAGAAAAAGAAAAAGAGGAGGCTTGCTGTTTTTGCTGTTTTAGTCTTAATTTTCTTAAGAAATGTGAGAGGGTGGGAAGGCGAAGATAAACTACGTTGGGAACGTATCAGCCCATGGACGGATCTACCTCCTCGCTTGCACTTTTCTGAAGCAATTCCAGTATGAATACAGGAGGAGAATCAGGAAACAGAACACGCTGACAGTCCCTCTTCTATTAACCGTATGGTTAAATATGTACTTTTAGTGGAATTCACTAACTCTACACAGTTTAGTCTACCCTCAGCGGGCAATTAGCCATGTTATAAGCAGCAAACCTGAGACGGAGACCAAACGATCGTCGGTTTGTTAGTACAGGACTAACGTTTGCCTGTTTCTAGTACACAGGACTTGAGTTTATCTAAAATTATAGACAAGCCTTTCCTATCAGCCAAATAACCCTCTGTGGGGTTTACAAACAATTGCAATTTGGAGTCCCATTTAACTTGTTCATGAAGACAAACAGGAAGGGAAAGAAGTGAAATTCTTAAGACTCTGCAATGTAAACAGTTGACCAATGAAGGGACACAGCATTCTAGCCAGGATCTCCCTGGCCCTCGTACTCTTTCAACTCTGTTATTTTCCTAGAATTAAACCAGAATGAAATTAATCCAGTTAGCAGGAATTTATCTTGTTTCAAGATTATTTAAAACAAGGATGGGAAACTGTACAAAATGTTTTCCTCATGGAAAGGCATTAAACTGAAAATATCCAAGACTCAGCCCCACTTCAACTATTGGTAAGAACCTTTGATGGAGGGGTTCGTGGTGGAGAATTTCAACTGAAAATAGTGGGACCTATTCATTGCAGCTACAGTGCACCTGGATGAACTTCTCAAGTAACTCCTTCTAACTTAGACTCTCTAAAAGATAATAGCTAAGGTATAGGGTAATCTACTATAAAAACAAAACCTCCAACTACAATGGATCCGTAAATGTAGGAATTTATTTCTCACTCACATCATAATCCAAAGGTAGGGGAGCATTTAGAGCAAGAAATTGGCCCTTTAAGTCTCACCCATAGCTACACCTTGTGGGTTCAAGGTGGCTATTACAATTTTCATTGTCTTCAGCTAGCAGAAGGGTGGAAGGGATGAAGGGACCTTACGACAGCTGTTTTACAGGAAATATTTGGGAATTTAATATAGATTATACCCTTATCCTTTGCTGAAAGATCACCCCTAGCTTTCAGGGATATTGCAAAATATGTTCTTTGGGCGAGCAGCCATGTGCTCAGCTTCAAGATTGGGGAAGGTGAGAAGAATGGCCCAGAGGTCATTCAGTTTTCTGCCGTAGTGCCTCATAAAGTCACAGTGAAGTTTAAATAAGTTCATATATATATAAAAATGCTAAATTATCTGCAAATGAGTTAACACTCAGAAAATAGAGTGGCAAATTATGCACAGATTCCCAGTTACATGTCATTTCATTTCCAAAAGCATTTGCTTTATTCCTTTGGGAGGACAACAGAAGTTTTCTCTAGAGAAATCATAAACACAATGTAGCCCAATATCTAATCCAGGATTACATTTGAAAAAAATCCCCATAGGCAGGTCATGAGAGTTTTTAATTTAAAAAAAAATTTGTGTTTGTGAAGCAATATTTTTTTAAAAAATTTGTCATAAAGTTCTGATTTTAATGACTTTAGTGGCCTTAAATTTTCTTTTTAGACAATAGCAGTGTAAGAGTGGAGAAGGTTGTTAGAGAGCCTCCTCACTGTGGCTTGATGTGATAAATAATTTGCTCATAGCATGCGTGCTCCTTTATTTCACCTCCAACTTACTTTTGGGGGGACTTTGTTATCAGCAGTAATATATCCTGATCATTTTAAGTCTGTAAGGAAATGGATGATAGTCTCTTTTCAAAAAAAGATTGAATGGCCCTTCTTAGATGGTTCTAAGTACTGCAGCAGCTTCTTAAAATTCTTCTGTCATAATTATCTATATAAATGTGAAACTTTTGTATCCATTCCTTCACTTTTTATTCTCATTTGTTTCACAAGTATTTGGCATATTGTTTTCAAAGAAGGCTACAGTTCCTCCCACCCCACTAGCCCCTTAGTGATGTAACTTTATCACTCTTATTATCAAGAGATGAAATCTCTTTCCCTTCCTCTGGAACTGTGCCGGTCCTGTGACCAGCTATGACCAATGGCATGCAACAGATGTGACACTGTGTGATTTCTGGCTCAAAGTCTTAAGAAGTCTTGAAGTTTCCATTTTCACCCTTGGAAAGATGTTCAGCCTAGACTACCAACTGATAAAAGCAGACTAAAACTACCGAGTGCAGACAAAGGTCATCTGGAGGACAACTTCCAGCATGAGCACCCGAAGTATGTGAGTGTTCCATCTTGGATTCTTCAGCCTCAGTCAGGTCCCCCCAGCCAACACTGTACAGAGCAAGGGCCAAGCTATCTCCTGTAAGTCTTGTTCAAATTCCTGACCCACAGAGTGGTGAGCAGTACAATGGCTGCTGATTTCAGCCACTGAGTTTCAGAGCAGATTGTTACACAGCAAAAGATTACTGGAATTGTCTTTTCTTCTTCTTGACATTACACTGTTTTCCAGAACAGGAACCGTGTTCAGTGAGTTTCTTGATGTCTCTCCACAAGGCAGTGTATTGGCTCCACAATAGCTGTAACTGAGTGAATTAATTCCACTTCATATGTCTGGAGAAACTTTCTCAAGATTCAGTTGATAAAGTTCAGTGACTGTTAGTGTGTTTTGGAAAAGCATCTTTGTTATAATTTGATATTTTAATGCATGACCTTACATAAGTCAGTGGATTGCTTGAGGCCTGGGCGCTATTAATCAAGGTCTCTGAGCACCATCACCTTGAAATTTCATGAAACCACAATCCTGTGAACAGCCCCAGCTAGAGCCACTAATAAAATAGAGAATAAAAATAGGTAGGTATACAGCAATGGATGGAAGGTTGTAAATTTACCCATGCTGAGTTTTAAGGCAGTTGAATTTATTTGTTCTGAATTGTGTATCTTGGCTTTCTATTTTAGAGTAAAATAAATAATATCAAATAAAGCAAAGCTGAATAGTACAGGAGTGACAGTGTGTTTCCCACACAACTCCGTATTTTCTGTAACTAAGAAAAATACCACAAGTTGAAGAAACAACTCTTAAATGACAAAGCAAAATGTGACACCAATATATGATACAAAATCCATGGTCTTTTATCATAAAGACGAAATAAAAGCTAGCCTCTGAGTCAAATATAACATTTCAAAGCAGACATGTGCATCATTAAGGGTTTTACTGTTTTGATTCCTCCTTTCTTCCCTCCCTCCCTCCCCTCCTTTCACTCCCTCCTTCCTTCCTTCCTTCCTTCTAGTGGATGAGCTAATCATGTATAAAAGAAAAGAATTCAAAGTATCAAAATAGAGTTTTGGTCATGTTTCTCGAAGTAACTAAATTCAACACTTTGGAAATGGCCTATTTTATGGTTACTTCTGACAGTTACACATGGGAAGTTGTGTCTTTATTTATCCATTTTTATTTCTTTCATTTGCATCTGAATAACAGCAACTTGTACTGAATTACTGCAAGGATTGTCTCTCCTTCTTTCAAAAGAAAGTCATTTATTAGGTTGCCTTACCTTCACCAACAGACATGTTCTCAGCTTCATGATGGCCGGCAGCCAGAGAAGCAATTTCCTTTCTTTTAAAAGGGGTTGGAAAGCATCTGATTATATCGGGAAGAGGCATTTCAGTTTTCAAGGTGAAAGAACACTTGCTTCTTTATAGATAATGGAAGAAATAAGATACACCAGTGAAAGGCAGAGGGCATACCAATTAAAACTCTCCAGGAAGAGCGGGACACAGTGTGTCCGCATGTTATCTCAATGTAAATTAGCAGGCTGGGTAACAATACTAGTTTTCTCCTTTACAACTTAAATAATTCAACTTTTAATACAGGTTCTTATTGGATGTATTTTCTATACCAGAGCAACTGATAGTACAATATTTATCACTTAAAAGGTCTTAAATATTCTTTCCCTGTCTTAGACTATAAATGCTCAGAATAGGAGTTACAATACGGGGAAAAATTTTTTTCTATTTAGCTTATTTTATCCTGGCCTTTAGAATTTTGTTTCAAAGAAAGAAAACATGGAGATTCCTTGGACAGGCAGGAAAAAAAATAATAGCTATTGAAATTATCTTGAATTGTTGTGAATCTAAGATAAACCTGATGCAGGAAAACTGATGTGGGGCGTGAGGAGGGCCATGTCCCAGGTCTCAGTTGAGACCCTGGGCTGTGCAGGGAAAGAATTCACATGTGAGCCACAGTTGAGTAAAGGTAGATTTATTTAGAGAAACACACACTGCATAGAGTGTAAGGCAAGAGAAAGGCAAGGGAAGAGGTGTGGGAATTGGGTGCTCAGGTTAAAGTAAAAGTGGGTACACACTACATAGACAGAGTGCGGGGCCGTCTCCAAAGAGGAGGGAGTGAAAAAAGGGTGCTAGGCATGGCGTTGCCAGTTTTTATGGGCTCAGTAGCTTCACACGCCTACAGGTGGTACCATTCCAACTGCCCTGGGGAAGGGGCTGGGATTCCCAGGAATTGGGCCACCGCCCACTCTTTGGCTTTTTGCGGTCAGCCTTGGGGCTGTCATGGCGCCTGCGGGCATGTTATTGATGATGCTATTACAATGAGCATATAATGAAGCTCAAGGTCTGCTAGAAGTCAAACCTCCCGCCAACTTAATCCTCAAGGCCAGCTGGGAGCAGAATCTTCCACCATTTCGTTGTTGAATTGCTGTCATTCCTTGAGTGGCTGTGCCCTGCCCCCTTCCATTCTGTCTCAAAACAACATAAATGAAAAATGCCCAGGCTACACAGGCTATTCACTTCATGTTTGTTGTCTGTCCTTTTCCATATATTCTCCATGCCAGCACTGTCCAGTAAAAATATAATGTGAACCATAAATATGAGACACCTGTGTAATTTTATTTTTATTTTTTCCCCATACTCCCAATTTATCAGTGTAATTTTAAAGTTTCTAGTAGGCACATTAAAAAAAAAAACTGGCAAATTAGTTTTCATAATGTATTTTGTTTAATCCAATATATCCAAATAATATCATCTCAGGACGTAATGAATATATATTATTAATGAGATATTTTATATATTTTTTATACTGGGTCTGTAAAGCCTGTTAGGTACAGATTTTACATAAAGCATATCTCTGTTTAAACTAGTCACCTTTCAAGCCCTTCATAACTACGTGTGTCTAGTGGCTACCATACTAATCGCACAACCTGGTTTTTTTATCCAGTCTTCTACATTTCTCTTCCTGATGTTGGTTTTGTCTACTGAAATAAATGTGCAGCCTAAAAGTTGAGAATTATGTTTTATTTGGCGGGCGCACTTGAGCTGGGATGACAGCCTCTCAGATCGCTCTGAGGGACTGCTCTGAAGAGGTAGGGGAGGAGCTAGGATATATAGGAGCTTTACAACAAAGACCGGGTAGTTGAAACAATAAAAGATGACTTGTTATCTAAAGAAAACCAGGCAACTCAAGTTAAAGAATTTAGTGCTTTTCTATGTATGGGAGGAAGCAAGCATTTGGGCTCATTGAATTCATTCCTTTGACAAGCACCTAGCTATTTAGGGCCAGTATCCTGTCCTTTCTTATTCTGAGTCCCCCCAGGGTGCACCACTGTGAGTGGCTGCAGAGGCCGGGCTGCAGGCTTGTCTTCACTGGGGGGTGGCTGCAGCGGCTGATGACTTGATGGTTTCAGCATTCTTTGTTCACTGATATGGTTTGCAGTATTTTTCACTCACAGTTTCTAGGACCATGTCTTCCACTTTTTGTTTTTTCTGGTAATTTTTTCTGTGTCTACTTTAGGGGAGGCACATGAGGTGCCTTCCCTTGCCTGTGGAAGTTTTCAGGAGCTATTTTTATCAGTCTTTCTTACCTGTTTATGTGCTGGTTATCCAGCGCTTACTTAGGGATTCAGCCGCTCTCTGTAATTCACACATTTGCTCCACTTATTGCTAATGTCCGTCCCAATTTATTTCTTTTAGGAAGCTATTTTACATTTTGTAAATCAAAGTGTTTGATCTTTGGTTTTAAAATTTGTAAAACAAGAGGGTGTGAACTAGATGGTTTCAGAGGTTTTCTGTCTGTTTACTATTCCATGACTCTAGGGTTCTTTATATTAACAACTCAGACTCAACATTGTGCAAATGGCTGCCTTACTCAATGTCCAGTTCCCCCATGACAGTGTGTTATTTCTATCAGCACTGAATGTTCTGAGCAAGGACTCTTTTACCTAATGTATCCCACCAATTCTTCCTTCATCATGTATCACCTGCATCTAGACCCCAGTCATCTCTCCGGAATTTTTGCATGTGTTACTCCACTCCTCACATTGTCTCTCTCTAGTGCTTGTTTAAGGTTGTTGGATTAATCATCATCTCTAACTTTGACTTAGACTTTGACTATTTTTGGAGATAGAAAAACCAGAGAGGCCCTTAATGTGTATTTGGAGAGGAATGTGAACTAGAAATTGGGGGATTAAAGTCCCAAGTTCAAGACTGAAATTTGAAATCAGTGTGGAGGTAAGCAGTAAGTGTTGGCCTGATCCAGATGACCTTATAGAAGCAACGCTATTGAGGGAGGATTAATAAAATGGCCTCACTCAGGCCAACAGATTGCTTATTCCTACACTTGCCCTTAAAACTGTCAACTGACCTGCCTGACCGGTTGCTACTCGCAGTTCCAGGCTCATTGTTAAAACTGAAGCTATTGGTCTTACCGTTTCTACTTTATTCCAGTAATTAAGAGTAATAATCATGCTTGGTCTCTGAGTTCTTTTCCAAGGAGAAGGTCACAGGACTATAACTCTACAAAATAGCCTGAATCACCAAAAAGACCACACCTTGAGTGCTTATGAGATAAAGAGATCTAACTGCTAGCCTCTGTAGAACTGGTCGCCTGGAGGCATCATGATGCCATTCCATCTTCTGATGAGAAAATGATTCTGTTGTTATCGATGCTTTATTGTTTGAGCTCTGGCTATAGAACCACCCCACCGCATCCCCAAGGGGGGTTCACGGTTTTGAAGGCACTAGCCTGTTGTGAGTCCCCTTTGCCCGGCAAAGCAATAAAATTGCCTCTTTTCTTCCAAGCTCTAAGACCTTGTCTCTGGGTTATTTGGCTTGTCAGAGACGGGGGCCGATCTTTCAGCAACACTATTATAGGAATATATGAATTAGGCACTTGATGTATTTTTTCTCTGGCCAAATAAATGTTGTACCTCTAAGGTACAAATTAAGAAACTCTATGATAATAAACTGGTTTAAAGTTTGAATGCTATAAAGTTTGAATTTTGAAATCTGTTATATAAGGCTACTCTATGAAATTTATATAACCATCTGTGATCATGGAATGTATTCAAAATGTGCCATACAGTGACGTCTCAACTGCAGCACAGCCAGGCTCCATGAAAAATTTGAACATCATGTACCCTGATTAATACACAGTGTATAGCAGCCCTTTCAGTGTCAACAATATTACTTGTCATCCAACAGCATACCATCATCTTGTTAATTAGAACGTCCTTCCTCTTCCAGCCACTCCGTGCCACTTGTGATTCAATGCTTTCTACTGCTTCTGTTGTCCACTACTTTAACTATGTCTACTTCTGCTGCTCCTGTTTTATATTTAACATCCAGAGATAATCAAATTATATATTCCATATCCAATATAAAAGAATTTTCCTACTTGGTGTTCCCCAGACTGCCACGGTGGGAAACAGCTTCTTTTCTATCTAATCTGGAGATGGCTTATCATTGGTCCATGAAATTATGGTAAGGGTTTCACCATTGCAACTCAAAGCATCATAACTTCTATGCAGAGAACTGTCTAGAGCCGCTTTTCCTTGTACATTTTTGGTTATGTAGATGACACTTACAGCTTTAAGAGTTTCCTAGGGCAAACACCTACTATTCTCTTGGAACTCTTTGAAACACTGCTATTACAAAACAAATAGAACACAGGTTTTGTACTAAAGGAGCTCATAGTCCAACATAGAAATGCAAACTTTTATTTTGCTAAAAATACAATTATGCAGAGAGATAAGTGGAGGTGCAATGAAGAAGTGGTTAAATTTATTTGGAGAGTTTAAGAAGGCTTCATAGATAAGTTGATTTTGAAGAAGCATCCTAATTGTAGATGTTCTCAGTTGAGTATGGAGATAGCGAAGGAAACGAGAAGGCAATTTCAGACTGATGATGCAATCTGAATGGAAGTACAGATGTGTACTCCAGAAGCTGGAAGAAATATGTGGTTAAAGTGTAGAATGCAAGGGTGGTGCAACCAGAGATAAGATAGGATAAGTAGCTGGTGGCCGGATCATGGAAGGCCATGTGCTAATGGGTTTGGACTTTGTTCTACACAAGTAATGGGAAGCTACTGAAAGATTTCAAGCCATTGACTAAAATAACAAGATTGGTATTTTAGATTAGATAATCTGGCTAGCCGTATAGAAGATGAATTAAAAATGGGGGTGCCCTGAAGAATGATACTGGGAGAGCAGGTGTTACACCAGTGGTGAGAGTGCTGGTGAGATGAGGCTTTGAAAAATGACAACAATGAATGGAAGAAGGAGTCAAACAAACAAAAGGATAAGAATTAGCAATATGTAATTATGAATGACTGATGTAGGGCTAAGGATGAAGCAGGAGATTTTTCCCAAATAGATGTTTGGTCCTCTATTTCCATGTGAATCCTGGTGGTTTTCAACAAAAAAAAAGGGAAAAAAAAGGAACCCAAAAGGACGAAGATATTTGGGGAAATTCTGTGTACAATTTTTGTTATTCCAAGAGCTCCAGTCAAGGAGGTATGGCAGATGTTTGGGCATTTATTTTAGCTAATGTTATGGATGAAAATGTCAGAGAGTATCCAGAGAGAAGAGAAGGCCAAAGACTAAGTTATAGGCATTCCAAGCTTTAATAAATGGGCAAGCAGAAGAGATGTGGGGATGTGTAGAGAGGTAGGGTGGAGAACCAAGAGAGAATGGCAGACAGGTTAACAGTGACAAGGAGTGAACATAGGTCAAATGCAACAAGGACTGAAGCAACACATTAGAAAATTATGACATTTACTGGAACATTTATACGTTATGGGGAGGATAAAAATTGTTTCAAGTCATTTGAAGAAATAAATATGAAACAGCAGAGACAGCAATTTCAGATCATTCTTTTGAAGACTTGGTTGTCAAGGAGTGAACTGATATAACATGTGCAGGAGGAATTAATGGAGGTGTTAAAGGAGGATCTGATTTTTTTGTTGGCTTCATCAGTCTATAAAATGGGAGAGCCATTCTGAGCATGTTAAAAGCCTATAAATTAAGAAGCAAAAGTGGGAGAGAAAAATTATACCCAAAGAGGATACAAATTGGACCAAGATAATACAAAGGGTAAAATTAGCTTCAAAGAGGAAAAAAAGACAACTTCCTATAACATTAAAGACAGATGAAATGGTCAGTGAAACTCTCTTTTTAAAAATCTGAATCTTCTTTAAGGTGGAAGTTTTTGAGAATATTTCATAAGATATGTGCAAAAGTGCTCCACACACATGATGTGACTAATGCTGTTGATCTGTATGCTCTAAACATTAGAATTTTCTGTTTCCAATACTAACATTTTGGGATTCCCCCCCCCCCCCAATTTTTATTGCCACCACAAGAAAAATTCCTTCTGAAAAAAATGTTAGTATAGATTCTGCTTTCAGTTTCTACCACTGTCCGTTACTTTATCAGCCTCCACACTGAACAGACACAGACCTGGTTAATTTTAAGTTGGAACTTCTTTCTCTGAGCTCAGAACTTGTTCCAAGTTTGTTCCAATATGGCACTCCTATTTCTTAAAAAAACTCAGTGCTTAAAGTCCAATAAAATTACTTCCTTAAGTTCCTTTATAAATGAATAAATATAGTAATAAGTAAGAAAGTAAAAGAAGTAAATGTACACTTTTTATAAGAATTTACATTTCAGTATTTCTACAAGGTATTGTGTGTGTGTGTGTGTGTGCGTGTGTGTGCGTGTGTGTGAGAAAACAGTTTTTACTGTCTTATCCCTTTTTCTACCTCTTCAAATCAATTTCAAATATTTTATCCATTTCTTTGGAATCTACCTGCATATTTCCAAAAAATAGTCCTAAACTACTTTAATAATATGATTATATTTTTCCAGTTTTAGACATTATGTATTTGCTTACTACAGTGAAAGATGAATATTTAATTCTTTTATATTCCCAATCTCCTTTACTGTTGTCTCCCACTTTCCAATATATGTATTTTTTATTTGTTTGATCAATAATCACTTTTTACATTATTGTGAATATATAAGTATTTTTCATAGGTAACCCATATAAGTTAATATGTTTATATTTTCTTTCTTGGATGCTTTTTTTTTTTTTTTTTTTGGTTTTGCCTTTGAGTTAAAAAGTGTGTGTGTGTGTGTATGTGGGTGTTTGTTTTGGTTGCTTTATTTTCTGCATACCTGCCACTGATTCATCCCCAAACTCTGCCGAAGTGTGAATGTCTTAATATTTTAAATATATAGGTGTTTCTATTCATTTTTTTCTTTTGGGGAATATTCTCCTCTCTTGGAAGCATTCTCCTCTTGGTCTCCTCTGGACTTACCGTCTCTTGGTCCTTCAAGCATGTGTTGTTGTTTTGAGATCTCCTTTACCCACCATCCTAGACATTCCCATTGTATTTCCCCTGCACTGGATCCCCTGAGTGTAGGTTCGTATATTTCTTTTTTCCTGGTTTGCACCCTCATTTTGGTGACATGGCTTCTACTGATTTCCTGAGATAGAGCTCACAGGAGATCAAGTTTGAAGTACTTTGTAAGTATAAAATGTCTTTCTCACACTCTCACATTTTTTTTCTCCCCATTTGGCTGCTGTAAAAGCAGAGTATAGCAATAATATTCATTCATAATTTTGAAGTCATTGTTTTATTTATTTGTGTGTTTGCTTGTCTCGTGTTGCTGCTGACAAGTTCGATGCCATTCTGATTTGTTTCTCTAAGTTTTGCCCCCGTGTTCCACTTTGCAAAGCGATGTGCATCGAAGTGGGGTATTTTCCCCACTTGTGTTAGGTATTCGATGGATTTTTCACTGTGACTATCAGTGAAATATTTTGTTAAATTATTGCCTTGATAATCTCCTTACTGTAATTTCTTCTGTTCCCTCTTTCTAATTTTCCTATTATTTATATAATGAACCTTTGAGGTGAGTGGTCTATTTTTTTAATTCCTGCTTAATATTCTACATTTATACTTTTTATTCTAATTTCTTAGAGATTTCCTTAAGCTACATTCAACACTCTCTAGTTGAGTTTTCTTCATTTGTGCTCTCATAGATCTGATTTCCAAAATTTTTCTTTATTTGTTTGGATGTATTTTTTTTTTAACATCAAGGTGTTTTTTTCATGGAAGTAAGATCACCTGTCTCTGGGAGGCTTGGTGTCTATCACGGACAAACAGACACACAGACACACAGACACAGTTTTCTTCTATTTCTATCTGTTTTCTCCAAATTTGTTATTTTTACTTGTTTGGTCTCTGTCTTTCATGTTAGAGGCTTTATTCAAATATTGGGGGATCCTTGGCTGCCTATAAATATTTAGGAATGAGTCACTAAATATCTGATCAGAAACTTGTGGGCTTGTCAACTGGTGTGCCTTCTTGGTGGGTGATCTGGCTCTGCTGTTTGAACTCCTGACTATTTATGATTTTCAGGTCTTTTCTCTTAGTCTGGTTAGATTCCCCAGGGAGGAGCTATCCACCCTGCTATCAGGAGGGTCTAATACTGGCTGCTAGTATTCTTAGAGTTAGGTAAGGGGAGAGATCAGGGAGTGCTCGCGAATCGGTGTGCCGCCCATTAAAGCTGAAGTGTCTCAACTGGGCCTGTGTTCTCTACTCCAGGATCCCTCTGATTCCTCCTCTGTAGAAAGTAAGCTTCATCCTTCTACAGGAGAAGAGGAAGGGGCCTGGCCATCTGTCATGTAGTTTAGGGATCCATTTCTCTATTGCAGACATTCAATAATCCTCCTGTATTTAACTCCACCATTATCTTCAGGTTCGTCGATACCTGGGACTGTCCATTCTGGAGGATTTATGAGTTTTGCAGTACACGTAATCTTGCTTCTGGATTTTCTCTGTGGATGTCTCAGAATTCACTTTTCTCCAGGCTAAGGCAGTTACTGTTTGTTTGTTTGCTTTCTAGCTCCCAAAGTTGTATTGCTGTTGTCTTTTCTCACATAATATTTGTATTTGTCACTTATTGCCTTAAAAATCCACTTTGTTAATTTAGTAGGGTGTCATGAGGAAACAGAGGTAAGCAAGTGTTGGTTTTGCTGTATAATTTAGACAACTTGGGATTTATAATTTTTTGAGACAAGCATCTAAAATATAGCATTTATTTAAAAACACTGATTTAAGCATAGAAGTCACAACTTCTAAATGTTTAATAAAATGCAAGAAAAAACAACATGAGTTTCTAAAGGTGATAAAATTGAATCATGAATCCCTTTAGTAACAAATAGTCTACGTCTATTTTTATGTGCTTCACACATCTCTTAATAGCTATGAAGAGATTACAGTATCCCCTGTAGATCAATTCCATACTTCTTCTTATTAATCATGCTAACGTTTATAATGCTAGGAGTGCCAGAATAGCTCCTCATTGCAGCTGCACATTCCCGGCCCAGAACATTCTTTCCAGTATGACTTGATTATCCTCATCAACTTTGTAACGACCTTCATATGTGAGGTGAGGGAGTGAAAAAAATCAATCTTGCCACAAATAAGCGTAGATTTAGAGTTCTAATGTGAATTCAGATTAGAAACAGTGCATTAGTTGCAAGAATTAGTTGGAGTGCGCTGCTCATTCTATAGCAGAAACACTAACATAAGTTAAAAATAATAAAAGTAAATTAGAGTAAAAATCTTTGGATAAACATGACTGTTCCTCATTTCCAAGAACTTGGTTAAATACTTAATAATCTCAAAGAATAAATAACTGTTGAGTCAAAGATGTAGACATAATAGTAAATGTCAAAACCAAGGCAAAGAAGATGAAAATATCTGTATCTAGCGATGTCAGTGTAACTTCAACCAATATGCTAGTAAAAAAAGATAAACAACGTGTAAATTAGGATTGAAGAACTGCCTCCATTCTTGTAAGATGCAATTCTGAGGTCTGAGTAATTCTTATATGAGTTAAAATTGTCTACACGATGAGTGGGTTTTGTAGGAGACTTCTATATGGCAAAAGAAATTGAAGAAGATACAAAGTGTGCCTGAGAGCTAACCACCTTTATTCAGGTTAATGGGATATGTGCCCAAATAAGGCCTCAGTCAGACGTTAACAAATAAAATAGGAAGTTAGGGGGAAAAAGTACTGTTTTCCCAAATACTCTTCCTCCTAATGAGCACTTCAGATGACATTAATTTCTTCTAAAAAATTACATGAATTCTTTTTTCCCAAAAAAGTTTATATATATATATATATATATATTTGCCACTTGTCCCTCCATATAGAAAAAAATATTATCCCTATTAAATAAAATAAAAAATAAAAGCACAACAAAAAGATTGATGGGAAGAGAAGGCGGCTGGTGAGATGTTCTGAAAGTAAGTAGATCAGAATAGAAATAGAGAATATTCATGTTTCTTTTCCTTTGATTCTATTTCCAAATACACATCTCAAATTAGCACAAAAGGATATTTAGTAAGTGCTTAATGGCAAGTAATTCTGTTAGATAAATTATAAAGAAATTGAAAGATATTTTGACAGTTACATCCAATGCTGCATTTAAAAGCCAACAGAGAAAGCAATGTAACCAAATTAAAAATAGAATATTGAGAAATAGAATATCAAAACCCTACACACACAAAAATCTAAGGAAATAGTGCAGTGCAGAATAAATTCTAAGGAAAAAAGTCTATGCTAATTAAAAAATCAGTGGGACTGTTTCACTGCATTGACTCATGAACTCAACTTCAAGAGATATCTAATGCAGAGATTTCACTACCTGGGTCAGTTATATGTCTGTCATTCATTCATTGCTTTATTTATTCAACTTATAACAATGAGTGTTTATTTTAAATTGAGTGTCAAGACATTGAAGAGGAAAAACATAGTCTTTATCCTTCAGAAGCTCCGAGAGTTGGAGGTCTGAGATATAAGAACATATAACAATGGCACTGCTATGTGATCACTTTTCCCAAGGATGGGATGTTAGGGATTGCGGTGGGGAGAGTAAAGGAAGGTTTCAGAAAAAGTCAATGTTGATTTCGGTCTAAGTAGGACTAAGTTCTCAACAATAAATCAATGGAGGAATTATTTCAATCAGAATAAAATGTGTAACAACACAGATCATGAAGGGGCATGGATTGATTTGGAAACAACAGCATAAGCATTGTAGATTTTCAGGAAGTAGTAGGAGATGAGATAAAAGAGAAGTGTTTGAAGGGTCTTATGTATGCTACGCCAAGGAATTTGTACTTTAGTATGGGTATTGCGGAGTTACTTAAAAGATTTTTTGAGGGAGACAGACATGATTGGACTTGCCTTTGGAAAGATCTCTGGTAGCATCTTTGAAGGGTGAACTGGAAAGGACAGAACATTTAGGCAGAGAGAAAAGTGAGTAGCAACTGTAATAAGAGAGAAGAGTATCTCTTTCGGAGATATTTAATAGTTAGATTCCAAGGGAAGAGAAAAAAGAACCAACAGTGATTACTTGGTTTCTATTTGGCCAAATGGTGAATGATGTTTCTATTCCTCAGATAAGGCGAGAAAGAGAAGAAGCAAAGGGAAGATAGTACATTTGTTTGGAGTAAATTGGATATTTTAACAATGGCGAGTAAAATAATGTACTTAAGTATAAATGCAAGCAAAGATTTTGGGGGAAAGTAGTTATTTCTTCAGAATAAGTAAGCCTTTCTTTTTTTTTAAATCCTGGAAATGTGTTACTAATACCAATTGATCTCCATATACCCTTTCCCATTCCTGGAATAGGGTATTATTTGAATTTACTTTCTCTGGAACGTTGCCCTTGGCAAATAGGAAAGTCTTTGCAGATGGGATTTCTGCTTTCCCTTTTTTAATTACCATTAGTGACCTTCTCTTTTCTTGACCAAGAAGAGGAAGAATTCAATTAGAGGACACCGTTAGGTTTGAGCTTTGCCTTATAATAACTAGATTTATTTAGTTATCACAGGACTAACAGATGGCCCAAAAGCCACCTTGTATTTTCCAACATGACATTGTTGATCTCTCTCTCTCTTTTTTTTTTTTTTTGGACTAAAGACTAGACAAATGGTGACCAGACGGTTCCGTCTAGAAAAACATAATTGCCAACTCTGATTTAAGCGGGAATAGAAAAACTCTTGGGAGGAAAATGGGAATTTAGCTTCCAGATAGCAGTTTCCATGTGTGAGAGGGTTTTAAATTCTCCAAAAGGAAACAAAAGGAATAACAGAAAAAATCATTTATAGGATTTAGGATGATAAGTTTATTTTTTGGGAATCTACTTAAAATAGCTATTTCTTGCTTGTGTATATTTGTACCAGTAGAAATCATTTAACTTCTTTTTTTCAGACCTTAGTGTTCCCATCAATACTTTAGAAGGAGTTAACTGAGCTGACAGATTTGATTACCCAAAGTGGTCAGTCTCATTTTTTATTTCACTTTGACATAAGACTTGGCACAAGTATATTACAAGCTATGCTCATTTATTGCTGCACTTCTAAGTTATAAATCTGGTTTACATCTATGGAAAAATGTAGTGCAGAATTGAAGACATGTCCAATTATCTGGGCAATTTGTTTTATGAACTTATACCAAATTAAATTGAAAGCATCGTCAGTATTTGTTCTTCCTCTGTGGGCTGCAAATCAGTTAGGAAAAAAACCTTTTTAAACAGGGGCATTCAAAGTTCTGGCTTTTCAGACTGTTTCCTGAATGTGTTCTGATTAAAACAGAACCTGAAAGTCTGATTGATAGTCTCTATTTCCTTTCTTAATGTCACAAATACGTTCAGAATGTTGACTCCTCTGAAAGGTAGAATTGCTGAGCTGAATTGCATTGCCTTCAGCAGTTCTTCATATTAGTTAGAGGAAATGATTTGACTAAGCACCTAAATCATGGATATGCAAGGCTGGTTTTCTCAGGGAAGAGTTATTGAAAGGGATTTCGTGAGTCTCTCATCTATAAAAATGAAATAAAATTCAGCGTAGGATGGGCAATCAAGACGTAGTATTATACACGTAAACTTTAGGATATTTACAAATAGAAGGACTCATTTGATCAAGCATAATATGTAAAGGTGAATTTTTAAGCATTTTTCTGCTGGTAATGAAGAAGTAGGTACCACCCCAGGGATATAAGACTGTGATATTATTGGAGGTGATGGTGGGAAACTCTCTGGTCTGCTTTTTTTGGTTCTCCTCTGTTTTGAGGGGAGGAGGGAGGCTGCTGAGTTAAAACAAAACAAAACAGAACAATGTAGAGTAGAATGGGTAACTTTTAAGGAATCCATCAGTAGTTGATTTGGAATCAGTTCTTGAATTGGTTTCCTCTGGAAAGGGAGGTTGATTGGTTCTGTTCTCATTTTATTTTTGTAACGACTTATTTTTGTTATACAAGTAAAATAAGTTCCCTTATCTTTCTAGGAATATACTGATTTTAAAGTTTTATTCCAATTGTTTTCGCAACTCTGTTTCCTCAGGTGTAAGCTGGCTGAGTTTTGTGTCTCTTTCATTGTGTGGGTTTAATTCTTTGGTGATGTCATACTTGATTGTACCTGTATCTGTCTGCATCCATTTGCTCAGTGTGCTTGGTGGAAGTGCTGTGAACTTCTGGTAAGACGTGTATTCTACTGTGTTTTCAATTAAATTTAAAAAGACACATGCATTTCCTTAAGGTCTTATTGTTCTGGATATTCCCTGTTGTCCTCAGTCAATGACAGCCACTTAGGCTGTGTTGCCCCTTTAACACAAGCCCCCAGACTTGTCTTCTGTCTTTGAGGTTGATCCTTTGCTCCCTGGAGAGACGGCAGCTGCACAAAGGTGGACCTGTCTATTGTCCCTGCGATGTCCTCCCATGCTCAGCCTCCAGGGCTCCCAGGTCTGGAGCACTGTGGTGGAGCACGCAGTCTTTAGTCGGCCTTCTGCCTCATACTTCCTGAGTTACATCTTTTCCTCTTTTTTTCATTCTTATTGTGTCATCACTTAGGAATTCTATGTGGTTTCTGATCTACAGAGACTTCTCATTTTATTTTTGTACATGGCTATCTGTTACTCACTTCAGTGTATTTTCTATCATCTGGAGGGATTTGACATTGCTCAAATTGATACTTTGAATGAAATCAAAGGCTTAATGTAGATAATGGTGCTTACCTAGAATTTTCACTATGATCTCAGTCCAGATTTGCCTTTAAGACTACACTAATTGTGTTTTTACTGGAGATATTTATTGTGGGGCACATCCAGACACCTAGTAAGTGGAGAACTATCATTAAATTAAATTATTTCTATTACTTTTTAATAGTAACAATTTATAAATTTCACGAACATAGATATTAAGTTATAAAATAATAATAAATAAACTTTCTTCTTAATTCCTTGTTGTTGTTATTTTAGGCTTTAAATATAACCACTTTTTTTTTTAATCAAAGAGGGCAAAACAATATCAAAAGGGAGAAATATTTTAAAATTCAAAACTAATGAACATTTTACCTCACCCTTAAGATACATTTGCCAACAAATGTACTCTCTTAGGTTCAAATCTGCAATTATATATGGCAAATCGATTAGCACAAATAGTCTTTTGTGATAAAGGAAAGATTTAATTGCCTAGTAAAAATAACTTGTCTTTGTGGATGAGAATTTTGGTCAACATCCTTTTTTTTTTTTTAAATCATATATAAGAATTTAGAACTATTTCTCAGGAGAGCTATTATGGATGCTTCAAAAGGAGCACCCTTATTATTATTAAATATGGATGCTTCTTATTCCCATATACATTTCTTGATCTGTTTTTCTTTCTGCTGTTAAAATTAAGTGGCTGCTGTATTGAAACTTATCCTCATTGCTTTTTATGCTCCCCAGAACTGTTCACATCATAGTCTATTTTTCTCCATTTATTATACTAATTTGCTTTTTAATTTGACAGTTTCCCTCATGCTTCAATGCATTGTTTTGACAGAGTTACTCATCAGGATTTTACTTGAAAAAGAAAATGATAATTCACGTTCACATTTTAAGCTTAATTCTTTTCAGTCTTTCCTTTTATTCCATAGTTCTGTGTGCGTTACAGTGATGGAGACTATAACTGACAAGATAATGGATTCAACTTTATAAGTCAATCTAGTTGAAGAGGGCTCGCTGGATACTAAAAATTGAACTGAAAGCAAATTTTTAAAAAAATAGGGACTGTCACTCCTCCTCAACAACAGATGGACAATATGATTTATTTTGAAAAGCCGATCCTTTTATGCTTAACCAATAACCAGCTAACTTATATACCGTTTACTCCCGTTCTTTCCTCACAGCGTATGTGACACGGTTGGGTATGCCTTGCACTGGTTTGTGAGTAAAACTGATCTACCTTCATCTGCACTCTGCCTCCTCCCCTACTTGCAGATTCCTCTTACGAATGAGCTTTGTTGTTTTGCACTCCTTTTCTTCTCTACATTTTGTCTGTCCTTCCTTTTTTATTTAGTTTCAATTATCTATTTATCTATCTTCTTTTCTGCTTCTGTCTCAAGTATTTCAACAACATCCTCTGCCATACTTTTTTTGTGAGATCTTTATATATATTTTATTGAAGTATAATCAGTTTATAATGTGTCAGTTTCTGGTGTACAACACAATACTTCAGTCATATAGGAACATACATATGTTCATTTTCATATTCTTTTTCACTGTAAGTTACTTCAAGATATTGAATATGGTTCCCTGTGCTATACAGTATAAACTTGTTGTTTATCTATTTCATATATATATCAGTATCTGCAAATCTCGTACTCCCAATTTATCCCTTCCCACCCCCCTTCCCCTCTGGTAACCGTAAGTTTGTTTTCCATGTCTGTGAGTCTGTTGCTGTTTTGTAAATAAGTTCTTTTTTTTTTTTTTTTTTTTTTTTTTTAGATTCCACCTGTAAGTGATCTCATATGGTGTTTTTCTTTCCCTTTCTGGCTTACTTCACTTAGAATGACAATCTCCAGGTTCATCCATGTTCCTGCAAATGGCATTTGATGGTGGAGATGAGGTTTTCTTCTGCACATTCTTTTCCATTCCCTCCAACCTTCTATTCCTTACAAAGTCTGATAAAGAAGATTGAGAGGTTAAAACTCTTTGAACCTGTCATTTAGTTTTTGGAAAGAGCATTTTGTTTGTCAGTGTTTATGAGTCTGTTAAGCAAAGGTGCCTGTAGCCTGCAGAGGGTGTGGGGGGCAGCTTGCAAATGTCTTCACTTGCTGTCTTCTGCCGGATATCATCAGCCAGCAGCCCCGGGACTGGACTCTACTTGAAAGATAGTGAAAGACAGACCCAGCCAGGAAATTCCTGCCCATTCTGAGGCCCCATTTTTCTTCTTAGGCCAGCTTGGGATGGAACCCGGGCTAGAATGGAAATCCAGGTAGGAGCCCATGGAGTGGAACCAAATAGCCTCCTCTCCGTTACTCAGGATAGTTAAAGAAAATATTTGAAAGCGCTCTAAGTTTAGAATGTGAACTTTATGGACACGATAGAAAATACAGTTGACTATTGAACAGTGCAGGGATTAGGGACTGAACCTCTGAGCAGTTGAAAATATAAGCACAGTGAAAAAAAATGTGACAATGAATATATGCATGTTCATGTATAACTGAAAAATTGTGCTCTACACTGGAATTTGACACAACATTGTAAAATGACTATAACTCAATAAAAAATGTTTTAAAAAAGAAAAAAAGAAAAAGAAAATATGAGTATAACTTTACAGTTGGCCCTCTGTACCCCAGGCTCTGCATTCTCAGAATCAACCAAACTTGGATCATGTAGTGCCAAAGTATTTACTGTTGAAAAAATTCAGGGTCTAAGTGGAACTATGCAGTTCAAACCCTGTGTTGTTCAAGTGTCAACTCTATTACTTTTAACTCAAAATTTAATTTGTTTATAGTCTTTGTATTTACGTGACAATTTATTTAATTTTGGAATATTTTGGAATTATAATAATCATACAAAACCTGTGAATAATATGACAAAGAAATGTAATATTCTTTTGTATAGATTTTTTTTAAAAATCTTACTCCAGTATATACTATTTTATTTAAAATTCTTTTGAAAAGGTTAGTACAAATTCTACAGAATTTGGATGGGATTTTAACATGAATGTGTTTTTAAAATTATCCTTTAATGAGGCCATTATCCTATTAAGTGTATTCCTGCTATTTTACCACTTCTTTGAAGCACTGTTCTAGACAATGAGTGGAGAAAATCATTCTCATTCATAAAGATCAATTTAAATTTCATGGTGTGATCATTTCATTTACTTTAAAGAGAACTACTACTTATTGAAAACATTTAGACAAAAAAAATTACTTCACACAAAGAAGTTAAACACTAAGTTTTGTTACAGTACTGGGAACATTAAATAAATAACAATAGAAATAAAATAGGGTAGAAGTTTTGTTAGCAACCTGGACTTCATTCAAGGGAGAGACTGTTGAAATTTATGCTCAAGTTACTGAGTGTCAATGTATATGATATCTGAACATGTGGGTGTCACATTAATTTTTTTAATCTGCTTTTAAAAACATTAACTGGACAAATACCTGATAAATATTTTTTTTCCTGAAAACATAGAGCTTATGCATGTTTGCCCAGAAGCCCTGTCTTTTCAGCTGAAACCTGTGCCTTACCCCACTTCACTGTCCTAGAGACGCCAATTACCACATAATAGTTGATTAATTTCATACTGGAAAACTTACAGTAACCCATTCTCTTAGCCTCAGATTGATTGATCTAACGATGGATAACATGGTCAGAGTTTGCCAGTGCATTCCTTCTCTAGTATTTTCTTGTTACTATGTGCATTTATTTTGGCTACAGTTTTAATGTGTAAAAAGGTCAACAGTTGCAAATGGACGTTTGTCATGCCTCATTGGCTAGAAGAGCAAAGATGGATTCTCTGGTGGGGGTTGAGTTGGGAGAGGGACAGTAGAAAGAATGGGAGAGAGAGAATGAGAGCAGAAGAATGATAGTGAGGGTGAGAGGGCAAAGAAAGAGAGAGAGAGAAACATGCAGAGAGAGAGAGAGAGAGACATGTGGAGAGAGAGAGGGAGAGCTATTAAGCTGACCCAGAAAGTCAGCTTAGAAGAGAGATGGATAGTCATGATGTCATTTGAATTATTTGAATTCTTAGTTCTCTGCTTTGCCTGCAACTTGGTTGTTCTGCAAGATAACCCAGTATTTTTCCAATAAAAAGTTCCTTTAAAATTTATTCTTATTGAGTATCTGTCATTGACACCAAATTATTTCTGATAAATGGAAATTATACCTTATTTTACAGATCTCATTTGGAGAGATGTCAATTTGAACACAGGCAAATTTGTAAATATGGTCTATGTCCAAAATGCAGAGATCTTCATAAAGATATTTAAAAGCAATTATGGTTAACTTTTAAGGAAAGCAAATAGTCAAAGTAAAACTACTGAAACTATTAAGAGATACTTAGAAAACTTTAAGGCTTTGAGACTAATGTTTTTTTTTTAATAAGTTGAAAAAGACAGTTGATGAAATAAGTTTATATATGAGGTTTGATTACTCAGTTTACCTCATTCCTAAATAATCCCAGTGATTTTGAATATCTTAATAGAATCACCAAGTTGTTAAATGAATTTTGCCCATCCCCCTGCATAAATCCAGTTCACTGTTGTCTGTAAAAGAAGCTCTTATGATCCAGCTTCAAACTTCCTATCATTCTGACACATTTTTTAAGGGTCTTCTCTGTGGAAAGCAGTATTCTCAGTTCTGTACTGATATCAAGGCATAGTCCCTGACATACTGCAACTTTGTTTTTAATAAAGGAGGCAAATGACATATGTCACTGTAATACTGACATATAGAAGATACAGATACTTACTGTATGGATTTAAGGATACTTAGAATGCCAAGGGTCTGGGTCTGCCTTCTTGAGAGCATCACTGTCCTCTTGGCTACAACCGCTGTCCAGAAACCTGGGAAATACAACCTGCTGGGTAGTCTAGGAACCTCTGTTTATAATTCTAGGTTCAAGACTTTTTTTTTTTTTTTTGGATAATGGCAGTGCAGAGTATTTCCTAAAGAGTGTGCCTCAGGGCAGAGCTCTGCTTCTTGCAGGCAGGCTGAGGATCGCGTATACTCAGCAGATTGCCAGTCTTCCACAGAGAACCCGCCTTTAGCAGCTGCTGAACACTCGTAATCATTTCCCAGTTTCCCTGACTTATTTCCTTATCAAATGCTGCAGCCATAAGTCTCTGATTTCCCCGAGAGCTCCGTTTCGCTGCTTTACTTGCTTATTTTTGCTCTGCCATAACTTTCCTTCTTTTGACCTGCGGTCCTGGCTTCCAGGAGACAGCACCCTCATTCTCCCCATTTTCTGACATTGGTTCACACCCAGCTTTGGCATCTCTGCTTTTCCATTTTCAGAGCCTAAGTCTCACAGGGACTGCAATTTACCTGTCCCTTAGTTTTCTCAGAAAAATTTAAATTCTTTTTCGAGGATTTAAGTTCATTTAAATTCACTTAAATACCATTCAGAACTCTGTTGCTGATTTATAGATTATAAGAAATGACTGGAAGATTTTGGGTAGACTGGGGAAGGTCATGATGAGAAAACGGACAGTGTCAAGGAGAGAATAGAAGGCTAGGGAGAATTTAAGGAAGAAACACCATTTAAAAATAAGGTTATTATATGATTTCACACTTGCTTGTCTGTTTCTCCTGGTGTAAACACTATTAAGTAATTTTTCATTTTTCAATTAGCATAATGTCTGGTAAGTAATTGATAGCAAGTAAATATTGTTTCAATATGTAAGTGAAAAATAATAGTGAGAGTTTAAACCAAGGCCTCCAAGGGATGCTGGAGAAGTTTTAATCAACAGAATCTGACCTCTCATTGGAAGATGAAGGGAGGAAGAAGTACAGACTCTCTCAGATTTCAGGTTAGAGTTTTTCCGAGTAGTTGATGGTATGATTGACAAAGCACAGGAAATAGAGGAGCTAGAAGTTTCTGAAGGTACAGATTTTGACTTTGGTTTTTGTTTCATTGAATTTTTGGTACCCTTTGGACAGCTCAAAGGAGGTGTCCAGTGAAGAGTTGGATATTTGGACACAGAACTCAGAGGATAGAGGCTGGAGATCTGGGCTAGACGATCTGATTCTTTTTTTTTTTTTTTTTTGATTGAAGTATACTCAAATTACAATGTTGTGTTAGTTTCTGGTGTATAGTATAGTGATTCAGTTATATATACATATGTGTATATATATATATATACATATATATATATATATATATATTCCTGTTCATATTCTTTTTTATTATAGGCTATTATAAGGTATTAAATATAGTTCCCTGTGCTATACAGTAGGACTTGTTGTTTGTCTATTTTATATATAATAGTATCTGCAAATCCTGAACTCCCAATTTGTCCCTCCCCACCCCACTTCTCCCTTGGCAACCATAAGTTTGTTTTCTGCATCTGTGAGTCTGTTTCTGTTTTGTAAATAAGTTCATTGGTGTAATTTTAAAAATTCTACATATATAAGTGATATCATATGGTATTTTTTATTTCTGTTTCTGGTTTACTTCACTTAGGATGACAATCTTCAGGTCCATCTATGTTGCTGCAAATGGCATCACTTAATTCTTTTTATGGCTGAATATAATTCCATTGTATATATGTATGTGTGTGTGTGTGTGCATATATATATCACAACTTCTTTATCCAGTCCTCTCTTAGTGGGCAAATAGGTTGCTTCCATGTCTCGGCTATTGTAAATAGTGCTGCTGTGATCCAGCATCCCACTCCTGGGCATACATCCAGATGATGTGATTCTTTGAGAGGGAAACCGCAATATTCAAAAAGGGATGAATTGCAAGAATATGCTATAGAGGAAACAGAAACAGATCTATCCAAGAACTAGAAAGGTAAACAAAAGGATAGAGAATAGTGCCAAGGAAATTTGGAGAAGAGAAAAATATTGAATGTTATGAGAGTGCATAAGTATACTTCATATGGTAGTCCTATGGGAGTTGCAGAACTTATTCAAATGGAAGATGAGGAATGAGATGATTTATATAAGCGTTGGTAGAGAATCCTACCGCCTTGCACTGCCCTTCAATCAAAATCTGCCTCTGCGGGGTTGGCTGCAGAGTCAAGAGAGGACTGTGTTGATAGCTTTCTTCTTTCTGTGCAACTGCAGTGCACATGTCTGTCTTCTGCTGCGATCTGGATGGAACTTTCACACTTTTCTTTCTCTAACTGGGGAACATTGCTTGTACACTCGAGAAGGCTGTGAAGAACTTCTGAATCCTCAAAACAATCTCTGGGCAAACATTCCCATTTTTACCTGCAATTATTTATTTCCTAAATAGTATTTGAATATGGTTTGTAACCCAGTGCTTTGTAGACAGCTTGTATCCACCTAGAAGAAGTCAAGTGAATCAATGATGTGGCTATTGACTCATGTATTTATCCATCTGTTAACATGGCCCATAGGAGGCTGATGACAATGAATATTTTTTACAGTATACATTTGGGCACGATTACTAGTCAGTCTAACACATTTTCCAAAAAACTGTTTTTGATCATTTCAAAGTGAATTCACTCTGTGAAGTAAGACTAATAATTAAAGGAAATGAAAAATGATGAGTTAAATGAATAAAGTGGTCAATTTAGATATCCCTTACTCTTGGTAATTTTTGGGAGCATTTCCTTATTGTTTCTATGCTTTAGTTTTGGACTCTGGAAAATTGAGTCTACTTGGACTTGGGCCATTGGCCTATTTTGTGTTTCTAGTTTTTGCAAATTGGAACATACATTAAATGTCAGACTTCCTAAGCCAAAAGTATGTTTAAAATCCCCAATTGCTCTTTTCTAATGGAAAAAATGAAGTGATCTCCAATGGAGAGGGACTCCCTCTTCTGTGGGCTTGCCTGCAGAACAGGGGACTATTTATATGAGCACTCAGAATCATTGTGCCAAAAAGATGGTGTGTTTTGATGTGTCCTATCAATCATTTTGTTCTTTTGTTAAGATTTTTATTTTGTGTTTCACAGAATATAAATCTGGCTTATTACCTTTAAATATTCATGCAGAGTCATATATTACCTTAACATTTTATGTTTCTCTTGGCATAATTCTTAGATTAGAATTAAGAGCTTCTATAATTTATGAGCCAATCAATTGAGTTTATGACTATGAAATGGAACCCATCAAGCCACCGAAGTGAAGATGCATAAGTCAACTTGCTCTGAAAATGAATGTTAGTTACTAGTAACTGAGAACTGTATTGTCCTACCGGACAAAACATTATTTCTGTGATAAATATAAGGGTAATCCAGTAAAATAACCATTTTGTTGTTGTTGTTTCTACTCTGTTAAGGGGACCCAAATCTAGCATCCTTATCAGCTGAATGTTTGTGCCCCCTCAAATTCATTGGGGGTTGAAACTCTAACTCCCAATATGTTGTCATTTGGGAGGAGGCCTTTGGGAGGTAATTAAGGTTTGACTGGGTTGTGAAGATAGGGCCTTCATGACAGAATTAGTGGTCTTACAAGAAGAGGAAGTGAGAATACAGCCAGGTAGAGAATGCCCACAAGAAATGAAATTGGCCTGCACTTTGAGCTTACACTTCCTAGCCTTGACAATTTTTGCGAGAAAAGAGATTTCTGTTATTTGTCACCTGGTCTGTGATGTTTTGTATGGAAGCGCCAGCAGGCCAAGATGTTATTCCCTTAGCTGTTTCCTTGCTTCTTCATTTTCGGAATTTTATTTCATTTTTTGTATTTCACATGCAGACAAATCAATAAACAGAATGTTTAAGGATCTTGAGGTATTATGTAGGCTATAAACAGTGTGATGTGATAGAGAAGTAGAGGAGTGGTCCGGGGAGACCTCACTATTGTCGGAAATAAGTGTGTTTAGCGTTGTAAAGAGTGTGTTGGAGAGTGTCTGGGGAAGAGAGAACAGCCAGTGACTGGCCCTGTGTGTAGCTAAGCAACACTCTTTTTATATTTTCATTATCAAATAAAAGCATTTGACAAGATGACAAAGATGAAATTTGTTTTGGATTTGGATGGGGATGGAGAAGGACTTTGAAAATACAGAATTTTTCTGGGCATATGTGTGAGCTATTTAAAAGAAAAAAACCAAAAATATTTAAAATTTGAACAGTTGTTGAAAATGCAGCTTTCTTGGTAAAATCTACATTGTTAGTTTACATTCTCACTCTTACTCTGTTCCCTACTTTCGTGTTACAACACAGCTTTATGTATCTTTGAGTTCTGAAGGATCTACATTTGTGATTGTGCCTCTTTACAAATGGACATCAGAAACTATGAAAGGATTTGGAAAGTCACTATAGATTTGCAGGAGTGCAGTGTTTTATTTCTGTCGTGTAAGTTAAGGTCTAGTCCCTGGAGCCAGATTTCTGCACCGATTTCCTGACTGAGCTCTGCAAATGTGGTTGGCACCATGCTAGGGTGGCTCAGGTAGCCAGGAACTGAGATTATGTTTACCATCTTCATAAAACCTCATGGAATAAATATAGGCTCCCGTCACCCTTGATTCCACCTCCCACTATAGTCATTAGCAGGAAGGAAGTATCATTTTCATCTCTTGGTACAATGAAAGCTCTGAGAATCTAGTTACAATTTCTCTTAGCAAATGGAATCCCAGAAGTGTCTGCACATAGCTAAAATACACATGTATTCCTCTTAGAGTTTTTTTCAGGCCATGGTTGAAAAATATCTGCTCTTTAAATTATTCCATTGCTTTACAGAGGAAGTATTAATTACATGACTGCAAGCATAGATCAGGCTGGGATGTAATTACAGGGCTCACTGTGTCTCTGTTGTCCAACAGAATTAGGCAGGAAGTGTTCATGGTGCCAGTGGTTTAAGGTGTTTTGGAGCCCATTATGTTTCTGGATCTCTCAAGAACTTAAGCATGGATCAAATGACATTTCTGTTGCCCAATTGTCTGGAAAAACAACAAAGGAGGTATTACTAGAGATACATTTTTACAAGTTTTATGTTTGTGCATTGCTGGAAAATGTTATATGCAGCCTTCAAAATGTAGACTTCCATAGTGTCACTCTTATTATCTGATTTTTCTCTCTTTTGTCACAGTGTGAGTCCATTACTGGGTCTATATTTGGTTATCATATGAAATAGTGATGAAGCTGAGAAGATAAAAATGTGTTTGTATTATATAGTTTACTTCCTTTTTTAACACTACTTCTAAATAAAATTGTTTTTCTCAAATGACTAAGTTTAAATTAGAATGTCAGAATAAAAATAAAAGTTTCTAAAACTACCCTTCCATCTCATTTACTTTTTTGGGGTGGGTTATTAGTTCCTGATTTTTCATCATTCTTCTAAAAATTGAGTCTAAGTTTTTACTTGTTAGTCCTCTTGCAAATTTCCTTGTAGTGATCATGTTTATTCTCAGCTTCTAAGCTCTCTCTTCAATCAGTTAAAGAAGGTTTTCATTTTGCTATAGTTTTCTAACATTCGGGGTCCTATATCTTCCTAAAATTCTTCTCATAGCTACAGATTCTCCTCCATCTCTTCTCCCATCCTAAATACTATATTTCTTGATATTCTTATTACTATTGGGCAATCCACTCTCTCCTCAGACTTTCATATTATGGGGATATTTGGTTTCCTCACAATGCACTCCAGAATACACTTTGAGCGCACAAGTTTCTTAAACCACTTGTGCATGTAATCACTTTTAGTCCCAATTACATAACTCTGACCTTGTTACTGTTTTTGCAATCATTGCATTTGTTTCTTGTTCAAAGTTTTATTTTTCATATTCTTATTCTTTGAAAGAATAAGATGATGCTTTCTATCATATGTCAGAGTGGTAAAAATGAACCTTCAGGGTTGTACATGCCTCCTTTACCCTCTCTTTTTTGGGGGATCATATTAATAAAAGCCATCACCCCAAGACATAGACTTGGCTTTTGACAAGCATCATCATTCTTTGCTTGTCAAAGAAACATCTAATTAGGTTGGTTGATTTGTTTCAGAAGTAAGTGAAAATTCATATTTAATGTATTGCAAGCATTGAAATCCAGGTAAACTTAGGTACTAAGGAACGAAACAAAAATATTCAATGAAAAGACATTGTGTTTTACGAGGTCCACCTAGTGCATCAAAAGAGTAGTGATGTTAAGTCCAAAGGCCTGGGTCTGCATCTTGGCTCTGCCTCTTACTTGCTGTGTGATATTGCTGAACACACCTTCCCACTTCTTTAAGTCTCAGTCATCTGATGTAAAAGGGAAAACGTTATCCATCTCCAAGGATTGTGATGTTAAAAATCAAATAAGATTATGGATGTGAAAGTGCCTAATTTTCTTTTACTATCTTCTGTCCTATAGCTTTATACTACCGTAGTCCCCACTTATCTGCGACCCGTGGTCAACTGCAAGTGATCTGAAAGTATCAAGTGGAAAATTCTAGAAATAAACAATATATAAGTTTTAAACTGCACACCTTTCTGAGCAGTGTGATGAAATTTTGTGCTGTCCAGCTCTGTCCTGCCCCAGACTCACATCATCCCTTTGTCCAGCAAATCTGCCCATTAGTCATTTAGCAGCTGTCTCAGTTATCAGACTGACTGTCCTGGTATCACAGTGCTTGTGTTCAAGTAACCCTTATTCTACTTAATAATGGCCCCAAAGGGAAAATAATGCTGGCAATTTGGATATGCCAAAGAGAAACCATAAAGCGCTTCCTTTAAGTGAAAAGGTGAAAGTTCTCAACTGTATGTGGAAAGAAAAAAAAACATATGGTGCTGTTGCTAAGATCCACAGTAAGAACCAATCTTCTGTCTGTGAAATTGTGAAGAAGGGAAAAGAAATTTGTGCTAGTTTTGCTGTTGCACTTCGGACTACAAAAGTTACAGTCACAGTGCATGATGAGTGCTTAGTTAAGATGGAAAAAGCATTAAATTTGTACAATAAAATATTTTGAGAGAGGGAGACCACGTTTACGTAACATTTATTACAGTATCTTGTAATAATTATTCTATTTTATGATTAGTTTCTGTTGTTAATCTCTTACTGTGCCTAATTTGTAAATTAAATTTTTATCATAGGTCTGTGTGTACAGGAAAAAACATGATGTATACAGGGCTCGATGCTATCTGTGGTTTCAGGCATCTTGGGGTCTTGGAATGTATCCCTCACAGATAAGAGGGGAATGCTGTAGTTAGTCTCTGCTCATTTTCATTAAGTCAGTTCTTTGTTTTCAAACCCGTACTTAGCGTGGAGTAGGAAGCAGTGATGTACCTTTGGTGACGGTCACACAGCATAACAGTTAAGAGCATAGAAGGTAGTCAAGTAGATTTGTGTTTATATCTCAGCTCTCCTGCTTCCTATTGCTGTGGTCTTGGGCAAGATGATTAACTCCTTTAAATATAAGCTTCTTCTTCCATAAATTGGAAATAGTAATAGTATGAGATGGCATATAAAGCACTTAGCACAGCAGCTGGCACACAGTTTTTAAGTATTCAATCAATGTTAGTGATCATGAAAACTGCCAGCCCCCCCACTGCTACAAGTCAACAAATCCATTAATAAGCATCACAATAGCAGGCAGGGAGACAGGGTTGCAGCTGTTTTCTTTCTTTAAAATCTATACAAGATAATGTCCTAGAATCACGTATGTATGCAGCATAAGTCCACTTCACAAAGTAATGTTAGTATGTTTTCTGAATTAGTTCAAAGTATAAACGTTAGGTTTTGTTTAAAGAAATGAAACTCTTCACATATCTTGTATTTATTTTTCTCTTTTAACAGACCACATGTAGGTATCTGTAATGAAGATATCATGTTAATGCAAATGATTACAGCTAAATTAATAATTAAGAGGGCAGCTTGCTGTACTGGAAAGAGCAGTGAACTTCGTAACAGAAATCTCAATTTGTAAGTCATTTATTCCAGCTTCTGGCAGTGTGACCACATACTTGTCTGACTCTAAATTTTGATCTTTAAATTTTCTATAATCCCTACCTCCTTGCATTTATCTACTTGGGTCAGAGAAAATAGATACTGTTTCATGCAGGAAGAAACATAACTGTGAAATGGTCTTTTTAATAATCCTCTTGAAAAGTATACAAATATTTGGCAAAGATGAGGCAAGACTTGGTCAGATTTCATTTGTAAATAAGGTATCTGAGTTTTACTTTAGTAGCATAGGAGAAGACTGATATGAATAAATGAAATATTTTGATTATGAATTTTTTTAAGTGATTGAAATATTAGCGCTTTTCATTCCTGAGAGATGAACTTGTAGATTGCTTTTGGTAGAAGTGTTAAGGAGACAAATTTAGAGTAACCCTCCCAGACTTCAGAAATACTACAGAGCTACAGTAATCAAAACAGCATGGTATTGGTACAAAAACAGACATATGGACCAATGGAACAGAATAGAGAGCCCAGAAATGAACCCACAAACTTTTGGTCAATTAATCTTTGACAAAGAAGGCAAGAACAGACAATGGAATAAAGACAGTCTCTTCAGCAAATCGTGTTGGGAAAACTGGACAGCAGCATGTAAATCAATGAAGCTAGAGCACTCCCTTACACCATACACAAAAATCAACTCTAAATGGATCAAAGACTTAAACATAAGACAAGATGCAATAAACCTCCTAGAAGAAAACATAGGCAAAACATCTTACATACATCTCAAAAATGTTCTCCTAGGGCAGTCTACCATAGCAATAGAAATAAAATCAAGAATAAACAAATGGGACCTAATTAAACTTACAAGCTTTTGCACAGCAAAGGAAACCATAGCAAAACAAAATGACAACCTATGGTATGGGAGAAAATTTTTGCAAAAGATAAAACTGACAAAGGCTTAATCTCCAGAATATATAAGGAGCTCATATGACTTAATAAGAAAAAAGCAAACAACTCAATCCAAAAATGGGCAGAAGACCTAAACAAGCAATTCTCCAATGAAGTCATATGAATGATCAATAGGCACATGAAAAAATGCTCCATATCACTAATTACCAGAGAAATGCAAATCAAAACTACAATGAGGTTATTCCTCCAGCCTCCTTCTTTCTCTTCAGTAATGCTTTGGCAATTCTAGGTCTTTGATGGTTCCATATAAATTTTACTATGATTTGTTCTAGTTCTGTGAAATATGTCCTGGGTAATTTGATAGGGATTGCATTAAATCTGTAGATTGCCTTGGGCAGTGTGACCATTTTAACAATATTGATTCTTCCAATCCAAGAGCATGGGATATCTTTCCATTTTTTAAAGTCTTCTTTAATTTCCTTCATCAATGGTTTATAGTTTTCTGTGTATAATTCTTTCACCTCCTTGGTTAGATTTATTCTCAGATATCTTATTACTTTGGGTGCTATTTTAAAGAGGATTGTTTCTTTACTTTCTTTTTCTGTTGATTCATCATTAGCGTAAAGAAATGCAACTGGTTTTTGAATGTTAATTTTGTAACCTGCTACCTTGCTGAATTCTTCAATCAGCTCAAGTAGTTTTTGTGTGAGGGTGGGAAGGGATAGACTGGGATTTCAAAATTGTAGAATAGATAAACAAGATTATACTGTATAGCACAGGGAAATATACACAAAATGTTTTGGTAGCTCACAGAGAAAAAAATGTGACAATGAGTGTGTATATGTCCATGTATGACTGAAAAATTGTGCTGAACACTGGAATTTGACACAACATTATAAAATGATTATAAATCAATAAAAAATGTTAAAAAAAAAACCCAAAACTTCAGTGAGATATCACCTCACACCAGTCAGAATGGCCATCATTCAAAAGTCCACAAATGACAAATGCTGGAGAGGCTGTGGAGAAAAAGGAACCCTCCTACACTGCTGGTGGGAATGCAGGTTGGTGCAGCCACTGTGGAAACCATTATGGAGATTCCTCAAAAGACTAGGAATAGACTTACCATATGACTCAGTAATCCCATTCCTGGGCATATATCCAGAAGGAACCCTCCTTCAGGATGACACCTGCACCCCAATGTTCATAGCAGCACTATTTACAATAGCCAAGATGTAGAAACAGCCTAAATGTCCATCGATAGATGACTGGATAAAAAAGTTGTGGTGTATTTATAGAATGGAATACTATTCAGCCATAAAAACAACAACATAACGCCATTTGCAGCAACATGGATGTCCCTGGAGAATGTCATTCTAAGTGAAGTAAGCCAGAAAGAGAAAGAAAAATACCATATGAGATCACTCATATGTGAAATCTAAAAAAAAAAAAAAAAAAAAGAAGAGAAATGAACTTAAATATAAAACAGAAACAGACTTATAGACATAGAATACAAACTTGTGGTTGCTGGGGGGATGGGGATGGGAAGGGACAGACTGGAAGTTCGAAATTTGTAGATACTGACAGGTTTATATAAAATAGCTAAACAAGTTTATACTGTATAGCACAAGGAATATATACAAGATTTTGTGGTAGCTCACGGTGAAAAAGAATGTGACAATGATATATGTATGTTCATGTATAACTGAAAAATTGTGCTCTACACTGGAAATTGACACAACATTGCAAACTTACTATAACTCAATAAAATAAAATAAAACGAGGTAAGGATTATTTTAATATGTATATGAATCACTGATATAATCATACAGCTTTCTCCAATTCTTGAAAATGGTTTAATTTACTTAACATTCAATTATAATTTGTCTATATTATTAATTTATTTAACATGTTCACTTTGTATAAGGAAAAGAAATATTTGTTGTGGAAGAGATGGCTATTTATTTGCCAAAAATGTGTATTGTCTTTTCCAAAGAAGAGGTATCACTGGGAGAAGCCTGCCCAGTTTCCCAACGGGAATGCTTCGCAGCCCCCCTGCCAACTCAGTCTAGTCATGTGATTGCATCGTAGCCAGTGGAATGAGAGCGAAATGACTCTGCCTCAGGCTTGCCCCATAAAACTGTCTCACAGTTCACTCCTTCTGCCCTTTCCATTTCTGGCTGGCTGTATTGCAGAAGCCCCGAGGGTGACCTAGAAGCCTTAGAAGCTGATTTCCTGGTTGACTGCTAGCCTGGACTTGGAACACCTACACTGAATATTAGGAGCATAAAATTAAATTCTAATTGTGTGAAACCATTCAATTGTAGGAGTTATTGCAGCCACTTTACATTAGTACATTCTCTCAGCTTCTTCCCGAATTGTTACAAGTTAATATAATCCAAAGTTATGATACTATATTGTTTAAAGCTCTTATGCAATGTTTTAGCCTCAACGTACCATAATAGCCTTCAATTTAGCATATAGGTAGTCTCAGTTCAATTATCAAGAACCTGTATTTATAGATTGAAAACGTTCTTTCTTAATAAAATTTTAATTTTGAGCCCTTTTCCTCACATCCTGTCTAATTTTATATAACCCTTAATTAATATCTCAAAGATCTTACACACCTTTTACTACCTAAAATTAAAGAACTGACACTTCTCTTAGCTCAGGGAGAAAAAGAAAACTCCAAATTTTGAACTCTCAGAAAAGAGATCCCAGAATGATGATTGGCACAATTTTCCTCACTCTACTCCAAATCTTTTTGGTAGTTTGCATATCCCCAGAAGCAAATCCTGAAACAGATATTCAAGTTATTTGAGAGATAATTTCAGGAAATGTCAGTAGAGAGCAGAAAAATAAAACAGGGAAGTGAAGACAGCCCATAAAAAAATGCATTAACAAGCAGATCATTCCTGGGCATAACCAGATTTTGCCCTCATTGAGAAAATCTGGGTACATTTCAGAATTAGCACCAGGTGGGGAGAGCAAGCTGGAATATTTATACACCAAACTCCCTTCTGTTATTGATTGAGGACTGCTTATAGGGGGTGTTAATTCTTGGCCACAGTGGTTTTGGCCAGATAAAATTCACAGGCAATGAAACGCAGGTGTAGACAGCTGGAAATACGAACAACAGGTTTAGCATGATGAGTGTGAGAGGATGTGATTGGGGCAACAGAGTGACTGTTTCCTACTTCAAAATCTTATAGAACAGGAAGCATAGAAATGAAAACTATAAAAATTTTGCATTTACATTCAGCATTTTATTTTACAATGATATGTATACTCTCATGATATGAATTCTCTTTTTAGCCTAATTTTCTATTCCTATAACGTCAAGACCAGAATTTTCATTTCTTCTGTGTGCCTATTTCTTCTAGTGTCTTATCCCTAAGATAAGCCACATGGTTTGGTCTCCTGGACATCTGGTTTTCTGTTAAAAAAAAAAAAGTTTCAGTTTTGCTGAGTGATTTTGTATGGTCCTTTACCATAATCTTTACATTAATTTGGTTTTGCTAAAAGAATGATAGAATATACATTTAGATCCTGAAGAGGGGAAAGAAAGGAAACATATGAGAAATCCTACTTGTGCCTCCTATTTCTCTGGTCAGGGCAGATGTCACTAATGGATTACATCATTCCCTTCCGGAGACATTTCACCCTGAGCTTCAATCACACATTTGTCAATATCACTAACCCTCATGTCCTATTGCCCTTCCATTGAGTTTCTTTACAATTAAAACCACAATTTTTGATCAATTCACTAGCCTGTTTCTCTTCATCTATCCCTGAGCTACAAAACGTTTCTGCAGAAACTCACACACTAAGCAGATGAATACTTTTACCATTTATTGTTTCCAACTTCATTTGGACCCCATAATGGTGTCTGACAACGCTTAGATTCTCCCTAGTTAGCTCTGTTGCCAATTCTCTACAGAGAAAAAATGATTTTTGTTCACTACAGCCTTCTTTCTTATTGAAAGTATCAGAAAACTAACTTGAACTAGCTTCAGCAGTCAGGGGAAGTTATTACAATCTTTCTGGGATGTCTTACATTAGTACATCTTACAGAATCGAAGCATGAGAATAGGACTGATTCTCAGTAGCAACTGGAATCAGGAGATTAAATTCCATCTTTCTCCATCTTGTGTTTATTATCTTCTTTGTGAATCTATTTTATTACTTTATTTTTTTTCTGCGCAGATCACGTCTGTTCTTTGTTCCCTATAGTAGGAAACATGGGAAACACCATGAGAGAACAATGGCATTTAGGTTCCCATTATAAAACCCAGATTACTAGAAAGACAGTGGCTTTTACACTGAAGTTCTGGAAATTCTAGGTGAATGCTCTGAATGGCTACACTTGAGTCTGGTGCCCAATTCTGGGCTAATCAGCTGTGGCCAAGAAGGTGTATCTATGACAGAATAGTTTGTCAGTTGTAGTGTGAACAATACAGATAAAGCAGGGTAGACAGGGCAGTTATTGGAACCATGAGGGGAGTGGGCAAATATTACTATAGATAATTGATTAATAAGCCTTTTCTGCTTTCCTTAAATTGTAACCTCAAAGACTTAGACATAAGACAAGATACAGTAAACCTCCTAGAAGAAAACATAGGCAAAACATTATCTCACATACATCTCAAAAATGTTCTCCTAGGGCAGTCTACCATAGCAATAGAAATAAAATCAAGAATAAACAAATGGGACCTAATTAAACTTACAAGCTTCTGCACAGCAAAGGAAACCATAAACAAAACAAAATGACAACCTATGGTATGGGAGAAAATTTTTGCAAAAGATGAAACTGACAAAGACTTGATCTCCAGAATATATAAGCAGCTCATATGACTTAATAAGAAAAAAGCAAACAACTCAATCCAAAAATGGGCAGAAGACCTAAACAAGCAATTCTCTAATGAAGTCATATGAATGATCAATAGGCACATGAAAAAATGCTCCATATCACTAATTACCAGAGAAATGCAAATCAAAACTACAATGAGGTTATTCCTCCAGCCTCCTTCTTTCTCTTCAGTAATGCTTTGGCAATTCTAGGTCTTTGATGGTTCCATATAAATTTTACTATGATTTGTTCTAGTTCTGTGAAATATGTCCTGGGTAATTTGATAGGGATTGCATTAAATCTGTAGATTGCCTTGGGCAGTGTGACCATTTTAACAATATTGATTCTTCCAATCCAAGAGCATGGGATATCTTTCCATTTTTTAAAGTCTTCTTTAATTTCCTTCATCAATGGTTTATAGTTTTCTGTGTATAATTCTTTCACCTCCTTGGTTAGATTTATTCTCAGATATCTTATTACTTTGGGTGCTATTTTAAAGAGGATTGTTTCTTTACTTTCTTTTTCTGTTGATTCATCATTAGCGTAAAGAAATGCAACTGGTTTTTGAATGTTAATTTTGTAACCTGCTACCTTGCTGAATTCTTCAATCAGCTCAAGTAGTTTTTGTGTGAGGGTGGGAAGGGATAGACTGGGATTTCAAAATTGTAGAATAGATAAACAAGATTATACTGTATAGCACAGGGAAATATACACAAAATGTTTTGGTAGCTCACAGAGAAAAAAATGTGACAATGAGTGTGTATATGTCCATGTATGACTGAAAAATTGTGCTGAACACTGGAATTTGACACAACATTATAAAATGATTATAAATCAATAAAAAATGTTAAAAAAAAAACCCAAAACTTCAGTGAGATATCACCTCACACCAGTCAGAATGGCCATCATTCAAAAGTCCACAAATGACAAATGCTGGAGAGGCTGTGGAGAAAAAGGAACCCTCCTACACTGCTGGTGGGAATGCAGGTTGGTGCAGCCACTGTGGAAACCATTATGGAGATTCCTCAAAAGACTAGGAATAGACTTACCATATGACTCAGTAATCCCATTCCTGGGCATATATCCAGAAGGAACCCTCCTTCAGGATGACACCTGCACCCCAATGTTCATAGCAGCACTATTTACAATAGCCAAGATGTAGAAACAGCCTAAATGTCCATCGATAGATGACTGGATAAAAAAGTTGTGGTGTATTTATAGAATGGAATACTATTCAGCCATAAAAACAACAACATAACGCCATTTGCAGCAACATGGATGTCCCTGGAGAATGTCATTCTAAGTGAAGTAAGCCAGAAAGAGAAAGAAAAATACCATATAAGGTCACTCATATGTGGAATCTAAAAAAAACAAAAAACAAATACAAAACAGAAACAGACCCATAGACAGAATGCAAACTTGTGGTTGCTAGGGGGGAGGGGGATGGGAAGGGACAGACTGGGAGTTCAAACTTCGTAGGTACTGACAGGCATATGTAGAATAGATAAACAAGTGTATACTGTATATATAGCACAGGGTGATATATACAAGATCTTGTGGTAGCTCGCAGCGAAAAAGAATGTGACAATGGATGTATGTATGTTCATGTATAACTGAAAAATTGTGCTCACACTGGAAATTGACACAACATTGTAAACTGACTATAACTCAATAAAAAAATGTTTTTTAAAAAAATTGTAACCTCAACACACTTCCATCCTTCTCAAAAAATAACATTACTTTCTTTTTTTAAATATTCTTTTTCATATTCTTTTCCATTATGGTTTATTATAGACTATTGAATAGAGTTCCCTGTGCTATGAGTAGGATCTTGTTTATCTACTTTGTATATAATGGTTTGTATCTGCTAATCCTGAACTCCTAATTTATTCCTCCCTCACCCTCTTTCCCATGTGGTAACCATAAATTTGTTTTCTATGTCTCTGAGTCTGCTTCTGTTTTGAAAATAAGTTCATTTATACCATTTTTTAGATTCCACATACAAGTGATATATAGTAGTTGTCTTTTTCTTTCTGACTTTCTTCACTTAGTGTGATAATCTCTAGGTCCATCCATGTTGCTTCAAATGACATTATTTCATTCTTTAAGGCTGAGTAGTATTCCATTGTAAGTATTTAGCACTATTTCTTCATCCGTTTATCTTTCAGTGGACACTTAGGTGGCTTCCATATCTTGGCTATTGTAAATAATGCTGCTGTGAACACTGGGGTGCCTGAATCTTTTCAAATTAGAGTTTCCTCCAGATATATGCCCAGGAGTGGGTTTGTTGGATTATATGGCAACCTCCATAGAGTTTTCGATAGTGGCTGCACCAATTTACATTCCACCAAGTGTAGGAGGGTTCCTTTTTCTCCACATCCTCTCCAGCGTTTGTTATTCATAGACTTTTTAGTGATGGCTGTACAAATCTTGGCTTTGTACTCTCTCGTTAACCCACACAACTTGGCCAAAAAAACTCCTGAATCAATGGTTCTCTCCATAATGTGATCTTATGAAGGTGCATTCTTAAGATCCTTAATTCAATAAAATAAAGAAAAAAAACGCATTTACTTTGGTATTCAAGGTTTTTTAGTCTCTAATCCATAATATGCTACAACCTACTTCCCCAGCTTTATGTTTTATTATTCCCTGTATGTATATATTATACTTTATACGGTTTCATTCACTTCATCAGCAGACTTGGAGTTTTCCTACTTCAGTGACTTTATCCTTTTATTACATAAAATGATACTGTTTTTATAGTTTGAAATTTCATTCACCTTTCAATACATGAGTAAACCACCTCTTTGAAATGCTTTTCTTCATCTCTCTACCAAAATAATCTCGGTTTTACAAAGTCTATTGTATTTTCTACTCTGTCTTATATTGTGGTCACTGGAGTACTTGTACCAGTCCATTTATTAATCTAACATTTTCATGTAGATGTTACATAGAATCTTCTTTGCCTTAAAAAAATTAGGCCTTTTTGGAATAGACCTGCATAGACTTCGTAATCCTATGGGAAATAAATACCCTTCTAACTTTTCTCTGGTAGCATTCACTGGCACACAATATTTGCTTCAAATATAGACATTACTGAAGTCTTCATATGGGCTTCAGTTGGGGGGTTTACATAGAAATTCACACATAGGTACTGGTTTCTCACTATAGCAGCCTTTCTCCATCTGTGGATTCTTTGCTTTAACATCCGTTTCTCTTCTACTCGTTTAGTTATTTTACTAACTTCCGCTTCCCATTTTCTTCTTTAGAGTGAATTGCCTCCTCTGAAGCCCTGGCACCGGCCACACCTTTCTTACACATTGTTACTGAACTGCAGGCAGGGGCTGGGTGTTTGTCACCCTTGTATCTTCTGCAGCATCCACAACCACGCCTCATGGTCACTTGACTTGCTGAGTGTTGCTAAGTGGCACTGAATGACTCAGATACTAAATGTCCCATCGCTTCAACATGTGTAAGTAATATAGAGACAGACACAAAACTACAGAAATTCAGAACACATATCAAACTTTCAGCTCTGCCTTTTAAACATGTAAGGGTTGTAGCAATTAAGAACATGCCCCTCTGTGAATTTATACCAGCACATTCCTTCCTCTTTCGAGGAGGGAGAAGTAGACGGGAACTAGATATGTGATATAAAGTAGATTAATAGCTTGTGTGGAGAAATATATTAGGAGAGAACATCCATATTCATAAATAATTTTATTAGCTCAGTTTCTGGTTTCACTTACCTGCAGTAAGTGTCTTCACTACAGGATAGTTTCCATGCTTTGAAATGAATTTCATGAATTCTCTTCTTTTGCCAAAGGTGAGAAGAATTATTTCTTCATGATGTCAAAATTAGGAAATTGTTTCAATAATTTGGATTACAAAACTCACCCATGTCCTCATTAAGAACATTGTTCTTTTCTGACTGAACTCATTTGCAGGAATGTGGCATTCAGAATGGTCTATTGGAGGTAACATTGTTACCAGTAATTTTGTATTATTACATCTTACCTGTAGAAAACTTTTAAAAATGAAATTATTTGAAAGGGTAGAAACTTCAAAATATCAACTTAGAACAATAAATGTGGAATTTTCTCCTTTACCCCTCCAAATTTAATTTTGCTAGATATTATCCCCTTGAGTATAACAAATATGCATATCTTTTAGCCAAGTTTGGATTAGAAAAACAGAGCCACTGGAGTGGTAAAGACTAGGGGATTAATCATAGGGATTTGACTTTACACATTTGTAGGAGCTGGATAAACAGTTGATATAAGCCTGTTTTTCTACATTGGATGCTGGACCTGAAGTCAGTAGGGCAGGCCTTTGGGAAGGAAAGATGGAGAAGCTGGTGACGGACAGGAAACGTTTGTACCCACAAGGGGAGCCAGAACCCACCACTGAGCCTCATCATTGCCGCTGGGGACTTGAATGTGAGGCTGGTGTTCTTCAGCAGGGAGCCAACCTCATGGAGCTGCTCCAAGGGTCAGAGAAAGCAAAGGCGGAGGCCTGACGGGAGTGGGAGCGACCTGTGCTGTTTGATGCCACGGGAGCTGCACATACTAGCCCAGAATTCGGGGAATCTGCTGGAGTTACAGAGAGCTGGCTGAGATCCACTTAGACAAGAGGAGCCGGCAGATCAGAAGTCACATGACACGTGGTGACTGGCATGGAACTTCCCAGTGTGAAAGCACGTAGCTGCCGCCTTTTAGATGTCTCCCCAGATATCTCTTGTGGCCCATGGGAACTATGCAGGAGAGGAATTCTGAGAATCCGAGCTCCAATGATGAGCTGACACCCCTGGCGTGGGAGTGCATCACCTTGAGTAAGTTAATAACAAAAATGAAATAAAAATTCAAATGATCCCATTTTCTCTCTGGAACAAAGACTTCCTCTCTCTTGGTCAATATTTTATTCTCATCAGGATTCTCACCATAGCTTCAGTGCCCGCATCAGATAACATCTTAGGAAGCCTCTTCCAGGTCCCCTTTCCTCCAGGCACACTGGGTATCATCTTAACTGCCAAGGACATTATGAGAAGATAATCAGATAATAAGGGAAGCAACAGCCATATGATGTGGTAATTGCCAGCCTGGGACCTGGAAGCTTTAAGAAAGCTGTTGGGTAATAAGGACGTGGAGACTTGCATGTTTAACTTCATCCACAGTGACCTGATGGGTGTGTTTAGTATGACAGTAAGGCTCTTCTGTTTCAATTCAAACTGAGAGGATTGGAAGACTATTTAAGTTGTCAGGGCAGCCTGATCATGAGCCAGGGCTGCCTACAAACCATTAGTGAAAAGTGCAAGGATATATGTAACACACAGGGCAATAAACAAAGAGAACCTTGTGTGGCGTGTATGAGAACCGTAATGCTTACAAACTGCCCGGGGCTTTGAAAGCAATTTACTGAGAGAGCTTTTACAGTGGCCCACTTTGGAGCTATTGATAATTAACCAAACAAATAATTCAAAGTATGTCCAACTGGTTTCAGCAAATTTCCTTGGGGAGTTGCAATACTTTAAATTCCATATTATGTACTGTTGGATCAGTGTCTTCGGCTGGGCTGCGGCATGTAAACACACAGGACTTGATTCATGATCATGTGGGTAATAACTTCAGATCAATATTTTAAATGATGTAATAGAAAAGCAGCAAGGAATCTCTCTCTCGTAATAAACAGCAGTTGAGCCTTAGCTGTGGGCACAGGCAATCATTATGCCTTCCACCAAGTCTATGGATTTTTGCTTACATGAATTACTGAGTGATAAAAGAGATAACACTTTCTCATAACTGCAGTGTCATTTCATTACTTATTAAATACTCTAGATTTATTCATACATGACACCCAGATACCAAAGGTATAATTCTCACCACTTATTCATGTGGGGTCTGACTTTTGCAGCTGGTCATTTCTGCTTTACGGGGGTCTCAGTGTCTTTCCCCATCTGGACGTGAAGGCATAACGCTTGTCTTACGTTGTGTGGCATTATAGAAGAAGACTGGGCTTGACAGCCAGAGGAACATCTGTTTAAAGGATCTGCTTTGTGCTAGTTTTTGCTTCTGTGTAACAGGGAGGGGCGTCAGTATTCCCCTCTCCCAGGGTTAACCTGAGAGTCACCGAACATAGCAGAAGGCAAAGCGAGTTGTAAACAGTAAGAGACTGTGAAAATAACAGTTCATTTCTGGTTTGTCTCTCAGGTGTGTAGTACCTCAAGGGCTGGTGACAAGGCACAATTTTTCATGTGAAAGGACCTAAACTGAGATGTCTCTGTTTTATGTGGGAAACACGATCAGTGTCTTCCCTGGACACAGTCTGCCTGGTGCTCATTGAAAATACACGTGATTTGATCTCTCTCTTCACCTGACATACGTTTCCCTTTCAAAGAACTGGAAAATAGGGGAAATTTTGTCCTGCTTTCTCATTCTCTTTTTCATTATTAAAACTATTTATGTATAGCAGATGCTTCCATTGTGGGTCACATGTGATCCATTTCCAGAGGATTTGGAGAACTGAGTTTGGATTGCCTTTTCAGTAGTTAAATAACCAAGTTTTTCACTCCATTTCTCCTACTCACCTGTTCCACAGCTATACAGACCCCTACCTCTGGTCTAGCAGCAGATTTTTGGCAATGCTATTTTTTTTTTTTTAAATCTTGCCCAAATCACTGTGTTGGTTAATTTCCCAGCATTCTTGTCCAGCTAATATGAAACCTTGAATTATTCCAATCGTCCATTTCCTTTGTTCTTACTCGAGGGCTGGGGTGGGGGTGGGGGTTGCAAGAGGATACCATGCCTCCTGGATCCACGTATACCCTTGTAGTTGCACTGTCTGGGCCTAGCTGGACCTCACCTAACCACGGAAAACATGAATAGAGCAGCCAAGTAACTGTTTGCAAAATGCATTCTCCTGAACCAAGCCGCCACTGCCCACAGGCTTTGCTCTCTTCCATGCTGCTCAGGCTCTGACCTTTCGTCTCCTCATTCCATGTGTGTTTGCCCCACTTCCAGTATTGGCACCTAGCCTCATTCTTACCTGTACATCTGCTGGCTTCTGTCTCATCTCCATGGGTTGCCAGGTTCAAACTGATTATCCAATATTCTGAATACCTGAGTTTGGCCCCAGGACTACTTTTTAAAATGAACTTTCCCCATAAATAGTTCCAGAAAGGTGGGTGTTTTTAAGATCTGTTTTAAGATCCTCAGAGGATCCAGAGTTAGACAATGGTTTCCAACCCTAACTGAAGCCACAGTTCTCCTTGGCCATACTTTTCCTCTCCATTCTAATCAACATTGCTTTTCCAAAGCAATATTGAAACTCCTACCACTTTCCTCAGACCAGTAACTGCCAGGCTTTTCACTTTTAATCAGTGACTTTGTCTTTTACTTCCTATAAAAAATAGAAGTTATGAGAGTGTGCAATCCCATCATCCAGCCCTCCTTTTCCATCATAACCTGTATCCTCACCAATCTGACATTATTTTCTTCAAATCTTAGAGGAAGCAATTTTCTTTGTCCTATTCAAGGGTCTCCCTCCCCTTCTTCTCCTGATTGTCATTCTGGAGTCTTACTTTTCAGTCTAGAAACGTTGAATTTTTTCTATTGTGTCTAACACACAACCTATCACCTTTAAGCCCCTTAATCTCACCCTATTTTCTCATTTTTTTTTTTTACTCCCTCAATTCTTGCAGAAGCAGCTTCCCATATCTGTTTTGTCTCCTGTCTACTTACCTTCTCCAAAATGGACTGCTTCTGCAACTATTTTCCTCAAAGTACACATTTATGGGAGGGTTAACTAAGAAATTTCGTGAATTAGTAATGTATCGACAAGTGCTCTCGTTCCCCTGCTCATAATTCCTCTTTAATTCTGGCATTTTACAGCCCAGAGTCTCAGTTCCCTTACGGTGCTCCTTGATGGTCTAATTCCCTTACTGAGTAACTGCATCCAGATTTTTCCTATTCAGGTGCCACCTCCCCAAGACCCCTAATACCATCAAAATTTGTCGCCCACTTTCTTTTAGCCACTTTATTTATTTATTTCTTTATTTCCCTTTAGCCACTTTAAAAGGCTACTTGCCCAATCTTATACAGGCTTACACCAGTGTCTGATAATGGCTTAATGTACCATGCCTCATGGAGTACAGTCAGTATTTTAATAATGTCTCTAAAAGTGCCTTAATCCCAAAATCATCATCATTATCATCATTGTCATTATTATTGTTACCTGATGTCAACATAAAGATGCTATGGTAGACAAACAGCAGAGGGAGACTTTTGGTTTTTAGAGTTTTTCTTTTTAATGTCTTCTTAAATCACACCCTGGAGGCAGCTGCTTATTTTGCCCACAGTTTAGCTCTTTCCTGAAAAGAAGTTTAGGGGAAAAGGATTGAAGAAGAGAAGTAAAAACAATTATCATCTTAATTTTTTTTTTTTTTTTTGCTTTTTGCCTCATTTTCTCCCTCACTATTTCTAATTTTCCTGAAATTTTATTTTTGTTTTATGACATTTATTTCCTAAATAATATACCATGATTACTACTTGTATGTGTTCTAGGACGAGCTTGACTTCTCAGTAAAAGATTCTTCATTGTAGCTTTCATATAATCCTCCCACTTCTCCTTACTATTCTTATACATAGTTGGCATCTAGTATGTTTTTATGAGAATGAAATTCCTATAAGCGAACATAAATGGTCAAGCAATCATTCACAGGAAAATAAAATGCAGTACGCGTCATCAGTCAGTAACCCATTTATCTTAGTTGTCATCACTCCAGCAACCTTTGAGGACAAAAAAGAATGTGCAGCCTCAACCTCATATTGACATCCATTTGGATTTTATTGTTGTGGTATGTGATATCTCTGGACTAGAATTTTTAAATTCTCTTTTGTAAGTCTGATGAGCATTACAATACATGCATGAAGTATGTTGGAGTAGATATAATTATTTCCACTTTGAAGCTGGAAACTGCAGCACTGAGAGGTTAAGGAAGCAACGTTCCAAGTGACAGGTTGTAAGCTCCATTAGGTCTAAGGTTATGTCTTATTATAGCCTGCTTTCCTGAACACATGTATAGTCAGTACTCAATACTTGTGGGTTTGAAATGCCCAGGATTGGTCTTAAGTCTTCTGACCTGCTGCCTGAAGCCTTGGACTGTCCAAGGTTGGGCTTTCTGAATAGGTACTGGGAAGGGTACTTTGTATCAATACTTCTACCTGCCTTTTGGTTATGGGACTAGCCACTCCAGTTGAAGATTTGGGGCTCCTCTTATTCTTACAGAATCCAAGTCATAACCAAGATGTGGATTATGGCCAACACCACTGTCCCCCAGCCAAATTTGCACCATCTAATGACTTTTGCTGCCACCACATACTAGTTTTAGCAACTAGTCATGGCCAAGTTTCCTACTGCCTTCAGGGAAACATGCTAGATGTTGCAATGGAAATAGGTGAGGTGGGGGATGTGATGTATGGGGGCACATTTCAGAGAGTGAGGCTCAAGGGGCATATATACTATTTGTGTTGGTACAAAGCAGGCCCAGTAATCAGGAACTGCTTGTAGGTAACATGGTCAGAGATGCCAACCATCTGGGCATGGTGGTGCAATAACTGTCTCACAAAACACCTAAGTGCAGATGTTCATTATGTTGCATTTACATGAAACCCAGTGGCTTTCATTTAATTCTCTGTAACTACCCTCATGGCCTAAAGTACACGTCCAAAATTGGTTTAATCTGATTTATGAACAGAGTGATTTGTCATTTGTATAACTGATGTTTCAAACTGTCAGATGTTTTCTATATATACAGTGCATGTAAAAGAAAACCAGCAACCAGACATTCTGTTCTTAGCACTTACATATTTATCTTTAGTTTATAGAAAGGAAGAGGTAGGTCTTTAAAAAATGTTTAACCTTCTTAGTCTGGGGAAGCTCTTTTGGTTAAAACCATTGTCTATTTTCCAGAGTTCAAATTATATGAAGCACTAGTAATAAGTTTTTAGATAAAGATTCTCATGAAGCCTACAAAAGTTTGACCAATCTTTAAATCATCATTGTATAGCATGGAGCACATGCAATTAGTTCATAACTAGGATCAAAGTGTGAAGATTTCTATGGAACAGAGAAAAATTGAATTATTATCTCCAAACCCTATATTCTGTCATGATACTTTTTCTTTTTTGTGGTACCATCACTACTGAAGTTTAAGTAATTTGAGATTCATATTTCTCATAATTTTGTGCTAGTGTTTTCTATTTATCCAGTTAGCTTTAACAGCCAAAAAGCATCCTGTTATTTTGTTAAAGAAGCCACATACCCCTTGACTAGATCATTGAAATATGAGAAGAAAGTGGAAATTTTGACACACCAAGAAATCACAATACCTTGATCTGGAAACTAGGATCCTTTTAGAAACAATTCAAAAAATTTGTAAGGAAGGAAAGCACAAACACAATGTAAAAGCTAATCAGTTAGTAACCTCACTTTCTTAGGAGAAAAACCAGAGCTGTCTCACCATTAATGTCAACAGTTTGTGGGTGTTTATGAAAGCTGCAAAATTGGATTAAACAAATCTATTTTATTAGATTTTATAATAAAAGCATATTTCTTTTTACTTAGCAATGTATTTAAGATAACTTTATTTTAATCTCCATCTTCATGTAATTTATCATTAACATATAACAAATTGCATTTGGGATTTAATTCCCATCACACAATGTATAAAGATACATATATTTATCATTCCTTCGATGTCTCTCTGTGCTTTCTTCCTACTCTCTCAAGAGGATGTTATTATCAAAATAATGAAATCTCAGCTTCCATATAACATTTTGGCTTTACAATTACCCAGTGTGAAATATGCTGACCACCAAATTGAACAAGCAGATACACAATAAGTCAAGGAGGCTAGTGAGCAGAGATTTTAGTGATGCTCAGGAAAAGAACCAAAAGATATCTGAGGAAGTAACATGACTTTTTGGTTTATTCAAGAGATCTCACTTACAGCTCAAATAGCTTCAGGCTCTTCCAGGAAATTGTAAGTTCAAGGAAAGAAGAGGCAATAACATTGAGCAGGAGAATGGCAGGAGTGGTTATGTCAACTTTTAAAAAAAAATCAAAATGCTATAGAACTTTGACTCAACTGAAGCAAAAGGGAAGTTATTTCACTTACACATTGTAGGATATGAATTAGAGAAGGAAAGACAGAATAGGAGGCCACTATCCACTGTGAATTGATTAATTTCTCCATCTGTGTTTGGGAGATCTGGCTGTAAACATACCGACTATCTGAATTTATCCTCAATATGTTGATATGCTTTGCCTGGATGGCAGGCCAGTTAATGACCCCCATTCATGATAGTCTGCCTATGCTAATGCTTACTTTAATCCCTAAACAATCGGTGCATTATTAATGTGAGCTGTTAAAACAGTGCCTGGAGTTCTATTCTCATACAATCATATATAATCTACATTTAAATATGCAAGGTGCCCACCCTGGGACACCTGGTGCAAGCATGATGCTGCATGAAGGAAAACATCGTGTTTCGTGAGACGTACACAAGTTATTTCTACGAACACGCACAGCGTCCTGCACCAAGTAAAACAATGTGATTCAAAAGATTTAAAGGAAACAAACCAGAAGGACACAAGGGATACTTCCCCAAAAATTACAAGTCAGAGGAGATTGAAAGACTCAGAAAAAAAATTATTTAAGTGAGTAGCCAGTTTTTTCAAAAGTACTAGGTCTGTCTTAGCATGGTAGATCCTCAACTATAACACTTGTTTGAAATAACATTCACTTTAATATAAAGGTTTTGGAAAGTATTAGAAAAGTACAAAGAGGCACATACACACAGATAGATCAGAAGTAATCACTTAATGATTTTGGTGTATATCTTTCTAGGCATTTCACTTTTTCTTTTTGTAAATGTTTATACATTAAAAAATATTTGGGAGTAAGATTCTCCATTTTTCTCTGAGAAATAGTTTTCTGCCTACTGAGTGGTTGTGGGATCTCTCTCATTGAACGTGACAAGTGGACTGGCATTCTTTGGGAGGGATCTAGCCCTTGGAAGGTTCTTTCATTCCATCTTTTGCTCAACGTGAAGACTTGGTGTATAACCTTCCTTGGCCATTGCATTCCCAAAACAAAGCTCTCCATCCTGCCCCATGGCCTGAGCTAAGTTGCAGAGACTCTTTGTTCTTTGTCTCTGCCCAAATTTTAAATTTTAGGAGACATTTCTGAACTGGGGAAATCCTCACTTTTCCATAAATGTTAGCAATTGTCTTTATCTATATTATATATTTTTTCCTATCATAGTTCCTCCAGTAATCATGGCATTGAAAGCCATGATTTGACATTATTTTTTAAATGATCATAGGAAAAACATACTCCTTAGTACTCTAGTAACTTTTTAAAGTTGTATATACCCTCAGATATGTTGATCATAAATTTAACTAGTGATACCAGAAAAATCCATACTTTTAAGTGAATCAACTTTACTGTTAATCTTAATGATTAATCTTATTAAACACATTAGATTAAAGCATGTAGATATACAGTGGCTAAGACCTGAAAATTTATATTTTGATTATTAATACTGTCTACGTAATATCTTACATCATTTTACTAGCAACTGTCAAGATGATGTATCTCAATGGAGAGTACATTTGTACATTTTTAATACTAGTTCGTGCTCAACGAATTATAAAAAGGTTATTCTTTTTAAACTTGTATAATGCTGTCTTGAGGCAGTAGGAGTATATATTAGCAGGCTTGGGAAATTGTTTAGCAAATCTACAAGGCTACACCATGTTACTTTTAAATGTCTCCTGCTTTATATATTGAGCCTCAGTTTTACCTTTTCCCAAAATTAATACCAGAGTAAGAAATTTTAAAAGGCACATATGAAAATGCTCATGTTGGACATATGCTATGAAATTTTGTCCTAAATGTATTATTTTGCAACACTATATACTATATGTTCTCCATCAGTTATAAAGATCTTTTATGCCTTCATCCTCAACACAAATTTTTAAAAGATTATTTTGGAAGAGTGCCTAGGAGCTTCCAAATGCTTTCTATTGAATTTTTAAAAAAATTTTGTATGTTTGTGGACTCAGTTTCTCCATAACTGCCTTAGCTTTGATCTTGATTGCTGATTTTTCAACTAGTCTTTGTGGCTCTGAACTTTTTCATTATGCCTTGGACAAAATTATGTCTCTAAGGAATCCCCCTCTCTCACATTGATAAAGCATTATACCTATTGTCAGTGTAATGTGTTAGTCATAGATCATCCTTGAATCATTTCTAGTGTTTGTATCTATTATACATAAGTACTTCTGATCACCTATCAGAGCTATTATAGACACTCGTGATTCCATGGTAAGCAAGACACACTGCATCCCTGACTTTACAGTTCAGTGGGAGAAGCAGCAAAAACAAATGAGGACATTAAATAATATCAAATAATATCAGGAAGTGGTATGGGCTGTGAAGAAAAATAAAGCAGGATAAGGGTTTAGAGAGTGAAGGAGATGCCCGTCTAGCCAGGATGGTCAAAGGCATTTTCTCTGAGGTGACCTTTGAACATAAAATTTATTAAATGAGTCAGCGTACAATGTAAGCTTCCCAGAAGAAGAAACAGCAAGTGCAAAAGCCCGAAGGTATTTGTGCTTTCCACATCTACTGAGAAGCATAGAGAGAGAGAGAGGAGGGGTAGAATATGAGGTCAAAGAGGAAATCTGAACCAGAAGGTACTGGACCTAGTGAACCATGGCAAGTTCAGCCTGTTTGCATTGGTACAAACAAACTCATTATTTAAATATGGAAACACTTCTACACTGTTGAGAAAATAGCTGCTACTCAGAGACCCTTATGATCTCCTTGCCTTGGCAATTGCCCCGATCCTTCCCATAGGATTGATTCATCAGTAAAGGGGAGAGTGGTCAGTGCTATTGCATTACTTATTAAGTGTTTTAAATTTCACCCATGACAGTGAGGATTTAGGTCTCTACTCTATGTGTTATGGAAAGCTACTGGAGGGTTTTATGTAATGGGCAAGGGATATGTGTGACCCAATCTGATTTACTGATTTAAGATACCAGAAGGATAGACTAGGGAAGTGGAAGAAATGGGAAGCCAGATATAATCTAGAAAGCTATTGTAGGAGTCCAGGCAAGAGATAATAGTGTCTTAGACCAAAAATGTAGAGATGGAGAAAGTGAGGCTTGGTTAGAATCAGGATGTATTTTCATGGCCATATTTGATAGGTGTGCAAGACTGAGCTGTGGGAACAAGTAGAGCCCCAAATGTATAACAACCTCAAACAAAATAAAAATTTGTTTCTGATTCATGGAACAGTCTGGGGTTTAAAATCCAAATATGTTAATCAGAACACAAAAGGTCAAGAGTGGAATAAGTGAAATATAACGTTATTCTAAGGTTCTTATGTTATTTGCAAAGTACTCAGATTATTTGTAGGTAGATGGATAACTGAAACATGCATTAGATTAAATATCAAAAGATGTTTTGATAATATAACAAAAGAAAATATAAAACAAAATATTAAATTAAAAATACTTGATTCACAGAGAAGAAATAAGGAAAGTTAAAACAGAGGAACAACAAATGGGCTAAATTGAGAAGAAATATAAAGATAGTAGAATTAAACCAATATAGAACAATGATTATATGCAATAGGAAAGGAATAATTGCCAAATAAAAAATAGAGATTGTCAAAATGGATTAAAAAGCAATACCTAAACTGTATGCTGTTTAAAATTAAACACCTGAGTATAATGACTCAGACAGACTGAATGTAAAAGTTTGAAAAATGCATACTATACAAGGAAAACAGCGAGGAAGACTATACTACTATCAGAAGAAGGTGATTTTTAGCATAAAATATTACAGGACATCATAATGAACAGTTAATATTGATACAATGCTTAATAAGTCATAATAACTCTAAATGTATTTGGACCTAATAACAGCTTTAAAATGCATGAAACAAATACCGACAGAACTAAAAAGGAAAAAGAAAGTTTTTTGTGATGGAGATTTTGGGACCCCTCTCTCAGCAACTGATAGAACGCTGGGAAGAAAACTCAGTAAGGATGTTAAAGATGTGAGCAACACTATCGACCACCTTGATCTAGCTGACATTTGTAGAACGCTTTTCTAAACAGCTGTAAAATACACATTCTTTTCAAACACCCATTGGATATTCACCCATTTCGACCAAAAGTGGACCATAAAATTATCTCAATAAGAATCATCAAAGTATTGAAATCATATTGAGTATGGTCTCTGGCCACAGTAGCATTAAACTAGACATCAATAACAATAACATATCTAGAAAACTCCATATTATTTGGAAATTAAACAACATGCTTCTGTATAATCCATGGATTAAGGAAGAAATCATAAGAGAATTTAGAAAATATTATAAACTGAATGAAAACAGCAGCACTATATATCAAAATTTATAGGATGCATCTAAACCAGATTTTAGAGAAAAATTTATAGGGGAAAAAGCCCCAAATTCTTACCCTTATAGATGTTACAGAGAATGATTATTTATTGAAAATAAGGATTGTCTTCAATGAGTAGAAACTCACTGAGTATAGTTTTAAGGATGTCCTTTAAAGTGTTTTTTCATTCCTATTGATTTAAAACAACACTGAAATATTTTCTAAAGATAGAATCCTTAGAAAGATACACATCTTTAAATAGATACATTTTGGTTATGGATTGTGTCTTAGTATCTAGTAGAGTCTTTGTTTTGGAGCAAGGTGTGATCTAAACAAAGAATTAAAAAAAATAATAACATGAACATAACATACATAATGTAATATTTTCATCTATCAGTTCTTTCAAGCATTATGACAATCTATATAATCACAAGCTATATATATTATAGACCTCAAAAGCAAGGAATTGTTGTTTCACAAGGCAGCAAATGTGTGTGTGTATGTGTGTGTGTGTGTGTGTGTGTGTTCATGTCTGTGTGTGTATATTTAACAAGGTCCTTGTTTTTATTTTATTTTTTTAATGGTGCTAAGTCCTTGCTACCTATTTGTTTGGAGTCCACTTTGGTTCAAAACAAAATGACTCTTAAAACTACATGTAAAACAGTAAGATAAAAAACTAGTAAAAGAGAAAACAAAGTAGAATAATCAGATAAGGCTAGGGGATAAGTTATATATAAATCATATATAATAAAGCCCTACTAGGTATTAACATATGATAGCATATAATATATAGTATAACATATGATATAAAGTACAGTATAATACATACTAGTATTAACATATAGCATAGCATATAGTTTATAAATAGATAGATAGGTAAATTTTTCCTCCTGCTTATAAAAGCCAAGGCAAACAAATGGCCAGGTTTATGAAAGTTTGGCTTAAACTCTTCAACAGCATTAAGAATTGAATTTACTGATCCAGATCTGAAGAAGATGATTAAGGCTGATAAGGTCAGAATCAATTTTACAAATGGTACAGAAATTGATATGATTGCTGAAATAAGGGTTCTATTTAACTTCCTTGAAAAGGAATCATATTATAGGATTTCCTGTTGCCTTAAGTGCAGTAATACTATGAAGAGGTAATGTGCAATTTGTTCTCAATTTAATTTAAAATAAAAAGCTCTGAGACAAAAGAAATATTCCATTTGTTAGGAAACGATTCTCCAGGAGACTTGAGGGAAAGTACCATTTTAAATCACCCATTTGTGTGTTCCTGTGCTTACCAAAGCTTGTACTTAACCCAGATAAAGTATGCTCTACTGGGAAAAAAAGTTTCTTAAAGTAGTATCTTTGATAATAAATGAAAATAATCATTGTAAGTCATATTGTCTTTCCATTGCTACCTTGAGATTCTCTCTTGCCTCCCTCTCCCTGGTTTGAGGAGTAATTTTTGGTCTTCACATTTCTATTACTTTAATTTAATTTAATTTAATTTTTTATTGAAATACAGACAATTACAATGTGTCTATCTCTGGTGTACAGCACAATATCCCAGTCCATTTCCATTACTTTTAAATATAATTCCTTCACTTGTGTGGATTTTAAGAGTCATATTCCTAACTAAGCTGGTGACTTACGATATCCACCATGCTTCTTGAAAAGTCATGTGCTCCGTTTTACTGCCTCCATTATTATAAAACATTCAATTCTCCTAGGTTATTCATATTTTGTCAATGTTCAAGATGCTTCGTTCATTTCTTTGTGTTCAGAAAACAGCGAAATATATGGTCACAGCTCTTTGCTTACTCTGGTCCACTCAGAGTAAACATGTTATTCTCTTTTCTACCAACTCTTCCGTAAGTTTAGAAATATAGAAGAATGCTAGTCAGCCCACTACCATGACTAGGCCCAGACCACTTCCATTTTTTCATGTGCCTATTGGCCATTTGTATGTCTTCTTTGGAGAATTGCTTACTTTGGTCTTTTGCTCATTTGTAAGAGGTAAAGCCGAATCAGAGTCAGTTAGATATTGAATATAAAAGCTAGTTAGAAGAAAGAGGGACAGACAAAATTTAGACATTAGAGAAAACATTAAGTAAGAAAAATAGCAGGTTTTTAGGCAAAGGAAAACATTGACCCACATGCTTTGCTATTATCATTAGCATTGTAGAAAACTCAGAAAAAGTCTTAGTTAGGCAACAGACCTTCTTCTTATTGGGAAAAACAGACATTTCTTGAGTTTTAATAAATGGGAAAAAATTCCTATGAAGACATGAGAGAATGACCACAGAGAATGAGACTAATAGAATGTATTGTTGGACAGTTACATAAAGACGTCGGCAAGTCTGGCTTATTGTCCAACCCAATGGTGTTGCATCATCATAAAGGATGTCTTGACACTCAGAAGATTAAAGAAGTACATGCAGCTTCTGGAGGATAAGTGGTGAGAATCAATATGCAAAATGAAGTTTATGAAGGCTCACATTCAAAATTTTGTTGCCTCATTTTGTCTAGAACCAACTCAGCCTTGAAGGGGACAACTAAATGTGTACGGCATGGTCACTTTTCATCAATTGGCCTATAAATCACTTAGTCTTGCCCCTTGTTTTATTTACAATAGAATGCATAATATAAGTAATGGTTTAAGTTTTAAAAGGAATTAATAAAATATAAACCGTGTGTGCATGTGCATGAGTGTGTCAATATATATTGCATAGTGAGTGAGTTTGGATCCAATATACCATGAACTCTGGCTCTATAGCCAAAGCTTATATGTGACCTTGGGCAAGGTATTTAATCTCCTTGATCTTCAGTGTCCATATCTATAAAATGTGAGTAGTAGTCTTTACACTAAAAAATTATAAAGGTTACATGAATTCATATATGTAAAGAATACAGAATGCTAGGTGATCAATAAATATTATTTAATACCACATCATTATACCTTGTAAGATATAATACTTATAAGATACAACAACTCTTCATGATATGAATTCTTTGTTTTTAGGATGGTAGTACCCAGTAGTTGTAGAAACCTAATAATATTTCCTTTTAGCTACTTTACGCAGTATTCTTGGTAAAACACTAGATTCTCTTGTATGTTTTCGATGTTTCTTCGAGAGTCTTTGTCTATCATACTTCAGGTCCTCGTCAGCCATTGCAGTACATATTTAGTTAATTTAAAAGTTTAGAAGCTAAGGGCCTCTTTGCAAATCCCTTGACATTTAAAACCAAGCCAAATAAAGCAAGTGGGAGAGTATTTAACATGAATTCTCCAAACAGAGAGGGTTATCAAGTTCATTTACGTGTTTACCAAGGCTGCCAGCCATCCTGACTTGTTCGGAGGAGGACTGTTTTCGTATGAACTGCACTTTTTCTGATGGTCTGTTGGCAGTAAAACAGCATGAAATCTCACTCATCATTGTTACTTACTCAGTGGACCTGTTTTTCATCAGTAAAAAGGTTGGCATTTAATCAGAGTTTGGGGTGCATCATTTCTGAACATGTATACAGTGCTAGAGGCAACAAAAATCATTAAAATTTGGCTCTTGGTATAATGACGAGGTGCATGAATGGGAGTGGAAGTTGTAAAGGGCTATAAAACTGTTAAATTTGGTGTGTGGGAAGAAGAAATTATTTGTAAAACCCATAAACCTCTTTAGACAAAATATCTATTACTTGCTAACTGGCGCTAATGAGCTGTTCTGAAAGTCCAGGTCACTAAAATATATATTTACTTCTCTTTATGTGTAAGTGAACATTACAGAAAGGAACTTCAGATTCTCCTTTTATTTCTGAAGGAAAAAACAAACAAATTTAAGGCATAGGCCATATTAAAAAAGATACCATTTTTAGAAACCATTACCTCAAAAGCAAGAATTTCACATTTTCTTATTTTTATCAGTATAATGAGTTAAAAATATGAATCCCCAAAGGAGTAATGTTTTAAAATATTAATATTAACTTTAAAAAGAGAAAGTTCATCTGTAAATATAAGTAAAGCTTACCATTAAACACCATGACAGTTTAGAGAAATTGATGAGAAGAAAAAAAAAACATTATATCTACAGTTATACCTTCTCTTTATCTATTTTTCTATGTATCCATATCTATACTTCCATCTACATTTATACTCATCTCCATATCCCTACAGCAGTATCATTTTTTTTCCTAGGGAATTAGGTTTATTCATTTATTTTTATTCGGGGGAGATGCTGGGGATTGAATCCGGGACCTCGTGCGTGCTAAGCATGCACTCTACCACTTGAGCTATACCTTCCCCCCTCCATATCTGTATCTTTATATCCATATTTATCTGTCTGAGAAGAAAGAAGCCATGAAAATCAGTTTATTATAAGTTATAAACATCTTGTAAATGAAAGAGATAGATAGAAAACCTAAAATGAAAATCCTTTCATCACCACAGAGCCAGTGTTCTGTCCTTCACTTTGATGTGTTGCTTTGAATCACATTTATCCAAATTGGGATGTTAGAGGAAGGCAGGGTTTGAAATATGGCTTGCTGATATGAGATGATAGTGGGCTTGACTCTTAGACCAGACTCAGTATTTTCTTGGGAAAGTTAAATCCACCCAGCCAATTGCATTAGTAAATTAGCACTAGCACAATTGTAAATCACACAGCTACTGCTGTTTATGTCAAGTGAATAAGGATCACTCTGGCTCTGTGCCAGTAAACTGCTTCCAGATCTCCAGAGGTGGAAGGCTGAGTCAGTCTGTCGTTATGAGGCAAAGAGCCTGAGCAGGAATAACAATAACAAACCAACCTGTTAATTAACAGAAAGAATGAGGATTTAATAAACATTTAATTTAATGTCTCTTAAGATTGGGGATAACGATAAATAAGGAGGTGGAGGACATTGTTTGTAGATAGTCTGGCTTTTACTCCATTCTGATGTGGAAAAGCCTTCTATCACCTAGGATCTGGGCTTTCTAAGTCATTGAGGGAGGACAGTTGAAAACCATATAAAGCCATTTTGAAAATCTGTTTCCTAAATCTTTAAAAACAGCCTCTGATTTTGGTACCTGCTTTATTTTACCCTTGACCTAATTAACTGACCTGGTAATGGTCATGACTAAAACTCATGTTCTGGACTTGATCCCCCCTAAAAATGTCATCGATTTGACCCAAATGTGCTGAGTAACTACTAAGGGCTGAGAACTCTGGCTGCTGGGTGCTGGGGCTGCTCTGAGCCCTAAGGCAGACACAGTCTATGTCCTTTCTGAGGGTGCAGGCCACATTTGCATAAGTAAAACCAGTTCTAATATTGCAGTTTGTATGGTGATATGGAAGTCCAAGATAAGGAATCAGTCCAGGCTTCCGGCAGGAAAACCTCTAGTTTGAAACCTGAAGGATGACTCACGATTAGTTGCGGGCACAATGGAGGATGAATATTTCATCAGGGACAATATGAATGGACAGACTTGGAGGGTGTGTGGTAATTCCAAGGAACTAGAGAAAGATCTATGTGGATGGGGGACAAACTTAGTAGGGAGAAAGTTATAGAGTTCAGGTGACAAAGGAAAGCTGGGCTCTGATTATATACCTGTTATTAAACCAAGTCAAGGAGTTTGAAATTTTTCAAATGTGAATTTTTCAAAGCAAAATGGTGCTTTTGAAGCCCTGTACACTACTGAGAAAATAGTACACTATAGAAGAAAACAAACTTATGGTTACCGGGGGGAAAGAGGATGGGGAAGGGATAAATTGGGAGTTTGGGATTTGCAGGTACTGACTAGTATATATAAAACAGATAAACAACAAGATCCTACTGTATAGCATGCGGACTGTATTCAATGCCTTGTAATAGCCTATAATGAAAAAGAATATGAAAAGAAATACATATATATGTACAACTGAATCACTATGCTCTACACCGGAAATTAACACATTATAAATCAACTATACGTCAATAAAAATAAAGATTATACTGTAATGTGGTTGATAGATTGGAAGGAAACAGAGTGCATATTTAGGAAACTGGGAGAACATGAGGGTTTAGGCAAAAGACAGTAGATGAGGATCAGGAAAGTGCTAGTAGAGGTGAAGAGAAGTGGGTGTGTGTGTGCGGTTGGTGGGGGGGGGGTTGGGGGGATTAATAACGTACACAGGTCACCAGATTGGGCACTGAGGTCGAAACTGGAGCTATTTTCTGGTTTAGGGATTACAGACTAGTGGCAAAAGATAACAGGTACATATTAGACAAACTGATTTTGAGATGCCTGTGGGATAGATGGGTTGAATGCAGTTAAAGGTAGGGGTTTGAAGCTTAGGGGGAAAGTTGGAGCTGTAGATGTAGATTTATCTTATCAGCATATAGATGGTTATCAAAACTGTAAGAGTGTTGGGAGAGTCTTGGGGCAGAGTGTATGGAGTGAGGAAAAGAGAAAGTTTAGGGCAGGGACTTCAGTTTCGCCTCTCAATGACTCACCCTCCTCTTTTATCATACTCCTCTCCTATGTGGGTAATAGAAAGAGTCATAAAATGACAAACACATAATGCTTTAAGTTATTTAGAAGAAAACAGAAAATACCATTGTAAAATTACATCAAAAAACAAGGACCTGGCCTACAGACATAACAGTGGAATGATTTGAGATAATTTTTCTCATAAGGACTTTGATCAGAGTCCTGTTCCTCAAAATGGGGGTATATGCATGAGGAATGATTAATTCTGTGTCTCTTCCAGAGGCAAAAATAGAAATGTTCTAGAACTGGTAATTGGTCTCTGTCTTTTTAAAGACAATCTTTGAAATGTTTATTCAAATTTTTTATACATTATGAAATGTATACTCTGGCTTCTATTCAGATTGCACAAATCTTTTGCCTTTTACATTATGAAATAATTACTACAATAAGTTTAGTAAGCATCCATCCCCTCATACAGATAGAAAATTAAAGAAATAGAAAAAAATATTTTTCCTTGTGATAAGGACTCTCAGGATGCTCTTAACAACTTTCAAAAGGTACTGACTTCCAGTTGTTAGATAAGTAAGTACTAGAGATATAATGTACAGCATGATAAATATAATTAACACTGCTATATGTTTTATATAAAATATTTGTTTTTGTTTGGAATTGCTGTGGAATAGATTTAGGCACTACAGAAGAAATTAAGTACAACCTGTGAGGAATCTAATGAATACAGAGAGTTACCCACTACTGATTTTATATCTGCACACAGTTATGAATGTTTTAAGTAAAAGCTCAGGATATTTCCTTATAGACTTTTGGATTTTTTTCTCAGTAGGTATTAAACCTATACCTATTCTTAGGTAATAGTCATTCTGTTATGCACTTACTTAGTTGTGGTAGTAAAAGCTTTTAAAGGAAAATAAAGTAAGAACAAAGAAAATTTGGTAATCAAACGGATGTAGCGGAAGTGGTTTTATACATTGTTCACCCACACAGGTAAAAACAGTATCTAATGTTCAGGTAACTAAATGAAAGGAAGAAGTAATTGAGCATCATGACAGAAATATGAGACAAAGAAAAAGGCAGATCAATGAAGACCTCTAAAGTGATGGCAGTCATCACAAGGAGGAGGAGAAAGCAGTGGGTCTGGGTTAGAAGAACTTGAAGTGGATTAACATTATGACAGTATGTGCTACCTTTAGATGGCCAGGCTGTGTCAGAAGGTAGAACTCCAGCTGCGGAGAAAAGGGTCAGTTTTTGAGGAAAGGGGCTAGATATTCTGCTAGAAAAGAGCATGGTGTGGTGGCACAAAGAAAAAAATGTGTTTCTCTGACTGGCAAGTCCTCCCTGAGAAACTTTAAGGGGCTTTTCAACCGTCTATATCAAGTAGTTCTAGTGGAATGTAGTAATTTTGAGAACATCAGTTCATTCACCTTAGCTTAAAAAAAAGGGGGAGAATGTCTTCATTGACATCTGTCCTTCTCATCACACGTACATAACTGAGCCCTGTCTGTTTTCTTTTTTTTCTGGATAAGATCTTCCAAATCTGTCATCACTCTAACTCCACTGTCATACTCCTTATTTGAAATGTTTAAATATTTTTATCATTTATGATAAAATTCCTTTGTTTTAATTATGCTGTAAAAATAAATTTTGGTTGTAAAATCTAGGCACCTTTAGACTATAGAAAATCTGAGCTCTTGTAAAAAATAATCAAATTCCTTTCTTCTAATTATATTCTAAAAATACATTTTGCTTTGTAGAATCTAGGCACCCATAGAATACAGAAAATCTAGCTCCTGTAAAAAGTTCATTTTTCTATAATTAGAGTGCAAAATTCTGTCTTTCATAGATGGAAGAAAAAAATCATAATTTGTACTAAAAATAAATGAGGAATGTGCATTTTTATATATGTATGATATAAAAGGTACTTTATATGATATAATTAGATTCTGAATTCAAACTTGATTTATTAGGTCAATGGATTTTGACTTGTAAACAAACTTGAATGAGAAGTCACGGAGCTTCTTATTTCAATGTACTTTAAATACACCTTATAAAAATATTGTTTGTAATCTAACTTTAATTGATTGATAGGAATATAAAATAGTAGGGCTTACCAGGTTCTTTGGGATAGTTCATCTTATAGTTCTCCTTGAGTATGATTTTGAATTTCCTTATCAATATATCACTCTTTTCTGGAACAACTCAAATTTAACAATGTTTCTCTGAAAGCACAGTCCAAGAATGGACATGTATTTCAACATGATCTAAGCGGAGCAGAGAGAGATTCTCGGCTTCCTCATTTCCGATGTCATATTCTATTGATAAAGCTCAAGATTATATTAGCTTCTTCTGAAACAACTATTTGACTTGGTTAAAACAAAATACTAAAGACTTTACAAAGTCTACTTACATTACCTCAGGGATGGGAAACAAATTGGATTCTCCTAAAATCAGTTCCATGCAAAATGTAATGAAATCCTTTTGAATCTGCTAAAAATTTGTTATAATTATATCCAAACATGCATTCCTAGAATTTGAGGTGATGTGCAAAGAAAAAATCAGGGAGAGGGCAGCCTTGCAAGCTTTTTTCAGGATTAAGAAACACACAAGGAGCATTTGGTGTTTATTGATAATAAGGGTGGGAAAAACTAAAGTGTCAAATTAAGTGTTTTTACCTTTAACTGGAATCATTTATAACGCTGCTCACTTTATGCAATTCTAAGGTTGTATGTGTTTACATGTATATGTATATTCTGTAACATATATTTGCTTAACAAACACAGGAACATAAATGAATTATTCTTGAATGAATGCAACATATCTGCTACATAAATTCACTTGGAAACCTTTTGGAACCAGTGTCTTCAAAAGGCAGAAATTCTGAATATGTTTAAGAACATTTAGTTCCCAGCTCCGGGTTGTAGATTACAATCCTGGTTGTTAAATTCCAAAAGGTGTTCTTCATCCACTGTGGCTGTCAGAATCTGGGCTGGAAGAACCATTTATACAACTTAGTGCTTTTGTGGCTCTTTTGTTATGAGTGTGGTCAAGTTTGCTTTTGAGATGCTCACAGAGATAATGCCTTTTCTTTATGCACCATCTGTATCAGCCCACAGGAGGCTCTTTCCGAGGGAGTTTCATGTTCATGTGCAAATATTGTACTCAATGCTTTGAAAGAAAAGCAGTTTTCTTTCAGTTGTCTCAGAAAATTATTTCCTATTTTTCCTGCAGTCTAGTTAGAAAGACCCCCAAATTCTGTCGTATATAATTTAAATTTCAGGCAAAGCAACTAGAGAAAATTCTGTGAGTTTTCAACTTGGAGGCTTGCTTTGCCTCTCCAGGCACTCCAGAGTCCTCATCAAGCTGGAGTGTCTTGGTTTCCGGATGTGTGTTCAGCATTTCTGGCCACCAGAGAGTTTCTTTGTCAGGGGGTCTAGCCTCTTCTGGATAGAAGCCACAACATCTGCAAATCTGTTTTTTCTACTGAATTGGGATACAGTCACTTATCATTATTCTGTTCCTGTTGATATAAACATGATATGCTGAAAAAAATGACCCAGTTATTATTCATTTTGTGTACTTTCATTATTCATGCAGAAATCATTTGTTGCCATTGGAAATAGCATGGATATTTGAAAGTATTTTTTCTGTTATTGTTAATTACCTACATTCCATTTTTAATATGATGGCAATTCAAAAGATCTTATAAATGGACTTTTAAATTTTATATTTGTGATTATATTTATGGAGCACCAAACAATGGGTAAATTATTAAAAGCATTAAGAGATAACTAAAGGAAGTGTTAACAAGTTGGAGTTTTTTTCCTAACTAAAAAAAAAATTGAATATGTTTATTAGAGAAAATAATCTCAGAAGTTTTCATCCAATGACTTATGTATGCCTTCAAGGTACTTCTCTGACAGCACGGTTTGGCAAAATTTCATTCTGGTTTAGAAGGAAACATAATTTTCCTAACCATTTCATGTTGTGGCAGGTGAAGGGAAAGGTTAATGACAGGAATTGAGGACAGGGACACAAAGTGATAACTGAAGATGGAGTCCTTAGGATTCCATGAGATCTTAGTCAACAGTGTCAAGATTTAATCTCCACCTCTCCCAATGGAAAGAACTAAAGTGAATCAACTGAATGAAAAATGAGCCCTATCATTTGGGATATGATGCTGAAGCAGGCTAAAATAAAACACATTTATTAAACAAAGGCCTTGGGATTATATTTTGAGGCTTTTAATTCATCTTCAAATTCTGAATCCTAAGTATCTAGAAGTTTGTGAGAAATTTGGTATTTATGTCTGTCAATGAAGGACACAGATTGCAAGCATAGCACATGTTAAAGATTTTAGGCTACTCTTTGTGAGAGCAAAGGTTGGCACGCTGAAAATATCTGTGCATTTATATGTAATAATGAAGTTTTTTTTATATGAAGAAAGAAAGTCAATTTGTAGTTTATGGATGGACTGAGTTGATCAGTACTGGCCCAGATTTCACTACCACTCTGATTCTAATTCCTTCTCAGACTTTGGTTTTAATTTAATTGATTAAGAAATAAGATCTATATTTTTTATTCCATTTACCTACCATTTCAAAAATGTTGTTTATCTCTTGTTATAGGACGTATCTCATGTCTCTCCATCCAAGATGCAGCTGTGATGTGGTTAGAGTTAGGGCTTAGCGTTAGTCCATCTTTGATGTAGCTGTGTAAAGTATATGCTAAAGATACATTGGAACTTTGTAGCAGTTTTAAAGAAAATTCAGAAATGCATAATATATACAAATACTATAGTTTGTTTCTTTTTCCTCCTTGTTCCTTTTGGAGAGTAATTGTAAAGTTTGGTTTTTTCGGAGACATTTCTCTTTCCTGTCCTTTGATACTTAAACTATTTTATATAAATTTAGAGACAATCATATTGGCTGTCTTCATTTCATTTCTTTGGACCCAATTTCCTCTTGATTGTAAATTTGTCATTGGGGAATCCTTTTCTTCCTTTAGGCCAAACAGCTGTTTTTAATTTTATTTTTCTTCGTTTTTTTTTTGTTTTTTTTTTTCTCCCACTAAGGAGGTCAAGTTCCTTTGGGGGAAAAACTTCAGTTCGTTATGTTCTTTTCTTTTATATCAACATGTACAACAACAAAATACAAATTGCTTTTGGGCTGAGAGTTGCTATGGTAGATTTAATAGGATTCATTTAAATACCTTTGCATTTTCAAATGTTAACACCACTTCCACTCCTCAGATAAAACCCAGTTAGAAGCTTATTATAGTTAATTTACTTTCATCTGCAAATATGAAAAATGTAGTCTTATCTATGTATTAGTGGGTTCCTGAAAAAAACTAACATTTTGTTTAGGTTTTCTTCCTATTTTACTTCGTGTTTGCACTCCATTTTTGAGTACTTAAGACCGGTTATCACAAATCACTAACCCAAAGCCTATTTCAAGTACTGTCAGTGTTCTGGGAACTACTTATTCCATCCATATAGTGTCCAGTATCTTTGAATTAAATGACTCATTACATCTCTGTTCTTCAGAACCAGTGGGCTCTCTTGGGATAAAATTATATAACCGTAATAGTGACTGGCAATATGGATGCTCTTCAAGTGCAGAGAACTGTTAGTAAAATTAGTAAAATAAATGATAGTTTACATTTAACTTGACAAAACCATAATATACAAAATAACAAAACTCAGAAATTTACCGTATATTTTTGAAAATTAGGGTATCATCTAGTCTAAATGATCTTACCTACCTTCTCTTAACCAAAGCAAAACAGCCAAATATAATATTCACTGATAATAAAACAATCCACTTGTTCTTGCTTTTCTTCCTCCCAAGAACTTGATATGGAGATTAATTCATATTTAACTGAGCTATGTGTTATAGAAATACAAGTAGATTCAGTTGAACATTGGGTGAGAAAGTAGTTTAGCTTCCTGTAGCTTTATAATCGTTCCTCCATATTTGAATTTGGGAAGAGAAATCCATGAGTGTGTTTGCTGTGTGGAAGGCCTTGCTTACTTTCTTCTTATTTAATTTTTCTCTTTCTAAAGTTCCAGAGATTTAAGTATTTACTATTTTCAAAAGTTGTGATTCACGAATTATGAGGAAACGTGGGGACATGAGGACACGTGTGGTTTATCGTCTCATTCTCACCTCTGAAATACAGAATAAAAGAGAACTTTCATTTATGATTAAAACCAGGGAAGTCACTAAAACGCCAGTCCATTTGAGAATATCGGCCAGATACAGAATATATAAGATCAAGTTAAGGAAATTACTTGAGTTAAGACACTGTATCTCTAGTGATAGTAACTAGTGAAACCATCTCAGTGGTCGTGTTCATATGTCGGGGGGGGGATGGTTTATCAGACTGGCAAGTGGCAGCCCAATAAATTGGGTTAAGAGTTTTGGTGGCAGAAGTTTCACAAGGTAAATTTGATCTTAGAGGTCAATGCTATTCCTGTACCAAGACAGAGAACTGTCAATGCAGAGTCTAGAATCTGGCATTGTATTTCACAAATTTAACAAATGCACACATAAAAACTAAAGGGAAATGAAGCCATGAATACAATTCTCCATATTTATCACATCTCCTTATCACTCAAAAAATTGTAAAAATGTCAATTAAAGGTTTATATCTACATTACAGAAGAGTTCACCAGGAACCATGAGAACGAAACTAATAAAATAGGTAAAGTCATAGATTTATCCTTGTGGGGCTTTGTAGGGGCGTTTTAGTCATCTATGGCCATTTGCCGATGAACTATAGATAGAGTAAATCCAAGAGATATGTGCACAGATATTTAAAAGTAAAAAAGTAAAAAAGAAAAGGTAAAAAGGAGAGACAGTTCAGAACAAGCTGAGTGATACCAGGGAACACTTTTGGATAAGCGTTTCAGGTAGGACACATTTTCTTACATGATTTAAAAAATCAAACAAACAAGCTACTTAAATAAAATCATTAAAGAAGAAATATAAAAAGATAATGTGATACACAGAATTAGGTTTTTTAAACAAATAAGCCAAAATAAGGAAGGGAATAATCAAAAGAGAAAGAAAGAAAGAAAGAGAGAAAGAGAGAAAGAGAGAAAGAGAGAGAGAAAGAGAGAGAGAAAGAGAGAGAGAAAGAAAGAGAGAAAGAGAAAGAGAGAGAGAAAGAGAGAGAGAGAGAGAAAGAAAGAGAGAAAGAAAGAGAGAAAGAAAGAGAGAAAACTATTATGGAAATGACAACTCATATTAAAAGCAGATGGATGTAGAAAAACTATTTTTGAAGTCAGATTCAGAGATATGAAAGATGGTTTTGAGAGAGAAAAACTGTGTAACTGTATGAAATAAAAATAAGATAAATATAGCTGGATTGAAAATGATAGCTAAGTAGGTGGCACACAGGGGTTATATCATAATGACCTCTCCAGATATCTATAATGAAGAAATAATTGCATCAATATCCAACCAGAAGAAGCTGGTCACTAGACCAACACTTCTCAATATCACGTGCAGAATTAAATGGAGTAGTGTCTGCAGACTATCGAAGGGAAATGGTATGACCATAACATTTTAACCAAGTACAAATCATATACATATAAAGGAAAGGGAAATGTAATTATGCAATAACTTATAAGGATAGTATTTATAGATTCTTCTGAAAAAATTACTTGGAGACAGAATCCAATCAACTGAAGTATGAATCCAAAGAGGGGTTAAAAAACTTGTGAGTGAAACATCTTTCTATAAAGACAGGTAGTGAGCATTGTCTCCAACAGAGAATGCATCTTCTTTGCAAGTGCTCTTGTAATGATTGCAAAAGTAATGAATTTATAACAGACCGTATATAAAAGCATAAATACATTTAAATATTGAAATAATAAAAATCAAAAAAGTTGAGTAAACTATGATAAAACTAGAAAATAAGAGCAAAATTAGAAACAAACAATTATCTAACCACTTGGACATATTGAAATGTTTTCTATCTTTGATATCCTTGGGGCTCCAAAAGCTATCAAAACAAATTTCAGAACAACAAGACAAATGATAATGGGCTACATACCAAGAATATGTGACACAGATTCAGCTCTACAGAGATAAAATTCACAGCAATAAGCAGTCAACAATGAACTACAAACAGTGGAATTATATTAATTAAGCACTGGAGGTAGAACATTTTAAGAGTAAGAAAAATGTTTCAAAAGCACTATAAGTTCTGAGAACTTAATGTAACAAAGCAAAAGAACAGAAGCCTAGTAATTATTTGATGGAAGAGCACAGACCTGGACAAAACCAAAACTGTCACTGCTTAAGCCTTAAAATAATCTTTAGGCCCCCCCAAATGTCTGCTCAGAGTTCATAATTGCTACAGGCTAAGAATCTATTTCTTCCTAAGGTTTTTCCAAATAGTGTTTCTTTCTTTCTTGCTCTCTTTTCTTTCTTTCTTTCTTTCTTTCCCTTCCTTTCTTCCTTCCTTCCTTCCTTCCTTCCTTCCTTCCTTCCTTCCTTTCTTTCTTTCTTTCGTTCTTTCTTTCTTTCTTTCTTTCTTTCTTTCTTTCTTTCTTTCTTTCTATCTTTCTCTTTCTTTCTCTCTTTCTCTCTCTCTTTCTCTTTCTTTCTCTCTTTCTCTCTTTCTCTCTCTCTCTTCCTCTCTTTCTCTCTCTCTCTTTGTTCCTGCCTTTCTTTCTTTCTTTCTTCCTTCGTTCCTTCCTTTCTCCCTTTCTTCCTTTCTCCCTTTCTTTCTTTCTTTCTTTCCCTCTTTCTCTCTTTTTCTTTTTTTTCCCCCTGAAGTGATCTTATCTGTGGAGCAAGAAATAATTGGTCCTTTCACTTCATAGACCACTGCACCCACAAGGAACTTTACAGCAGATCTGATGGAGAGAATGTCTCTCATTTAGTGAGCCCTGCCTTTGAGATGGGCAATTTGGTTGTTCCCCTGAAGGAGCAGTGGGTATTCTCTGTTCAGAAAAAAAAGGTAAATTCGAAGACCCAAGGGGAGACTATGGTGCCATAGCTTAGTTGTTCACTAGATGTAACTTATTTTCATCCAATACCTACAGCTCAACTCCCTTCTCAGCTTCCCTGGAAGCTAGATGTGGCTGTGTGTGAGTTCCTGCAAATGGACTGTGAATAGAATGTAACATAGACATGTGTTATTTCAAGAGCTTTTGTCTTCTATCAGAAGAAGAGTGGCTTCATTGGAAGCCATGGATTGAAAAAGGTAGAGCCTTGTCTTGTCTATTGTAAATAGTGCTGTTATGAACATTGGAGTGCATGGGAAGCAACCTAAATATCCATCAACAGATGACTGGATAAAGAAGTTTTGGTGTATATATATAGAGAGAGAGAATATTACTCAGCCATAAAAAAGAATAAAATAATGCCATTGCAGCAACATGGATGAACCAAGAGATTATCATACTAAGTGAAGTAAATCAGACAGAGAAAGACAAATATCATATAATATCACTTATATGTGGAATCTTAAAAAAATGGCACAGGTGAACTTATTTACAAAACAGAAACATACTCACATATAGATAACAAACCTATGGTTACCAGCGAGGAAAGAAAGGTGGAGAGGGATAAATTAGGAGTCTAGGGTTTGCAGATACAAACTACTATACATAAAACAGATAAACAGTAGGGTCCTACTGTTTAGCATAGGGAACTATATTCAATACTTTGTAGTAACCTATAAAACAAAATAATATGAAAAAATGTGTATGTATAACTGATTAATCATATTGATTCATACACCAGAAACTAATACAACATTGTAAATCAACTGTATTTCAATTAAAAAAAAAGATAAACATAGAAAAAAAAAAGGCAGAGTCATAAACTGGAAGGCACGTGGGTCCCTGAATCATGGATTAAAGAAGAGCTGCCACTAATCAGAAACATGTAGTTTACACTTATATAAAGTAAGTTCTTTATATTTGAAGCATTGTATCTGGAGGTTGCTTCTTATAGAAACTAGTGTTTGCTTATCAGCATGTGGAACACACTTTTTTATTCCTTCCACTACTAGAATTTATGCAATTTTCCTTTTTTTCCTATAAAATAGCCTATTCTGTTCTGTCCTTGGTCCAAATATTTGATTATTTTAGACAAGAATTTGCTGTATAAAATGTAGAATATTTTTAAAGATTTGACAAATATTTTCAAAATTCTCTCTTGAAATATTGTGCCAATTTTATAATCTCACCAGAAATGAATAAGGAGTCAAAGTTTTCTGGAGTAATATTCTCTCTTTCCACTGATGAGTGATGAAAAACCTTCCCCTCTCTCTATATATGTTTAATACAATACATTGTCTGCTTTGGGACTATGAATTCTGATTTCTGTGTATTCTAGACCCAGATCCCACTGTTTAAATTATTGGAGTTTTATCATATGTCTTAATATTTGGTATTATGAATTCTCACTTACTTCTTTTCCTCAAATGCCTGTTTCTAGCCACATATTGATGAATCTCAGAAACATTTTGTTAAGAACCTTAAAAAGTTCTATAGGAAATATACGAGATGCATTCATTTAGTAAATATTTTTAGGAAATTCAATATATTTACAATATTTAGCGTTTTCAACCAGAAAGATGTTTTTATGTTTGCTTATTAAACTACCTTAATAAAAATCTGCATTTTTCTTCATGTACTCATCCACACTTCAGTCAGACTATTTGTACTGCAATATGAATGGAATGCATGAGATTTAAGCCTATAGGGAATATGTATGTTTTAAAAATTGTATTTGAAATCATTTTCTGTGCAAAAGATTCTGCTTTTTAAAAATGAGTTAATGTGAACCAACAATGGCTAAAAACATAAAAGGCCCATTTGTTCTCTTTTTAGGGTGATTAATACAGCTACACGCTTTAAAATGTAGGAATTAGTAGTTTCTTTACATTTTTAAGGGTCAAACTACATCTGAATACTAGGTCTGGCTATAGACGCCACACTTTAAGACAAGTTTTGGAAAGGTGAACTTGCCTAACAGAGGAAGATTAAAAATTGTGAAGATCCTGGAAATCATGCCAAACATAAAATAGTTTAAAAATTGGGGATGTGTTAGCCCCCCCAAAAGGAAAGGCTTCATAATAGATGTAACAAAATATGTGAAAGGTTATCCCATCAAATGTGGAGATTTTTGGGGTCTTTAATGTATGACAAAACTAGAACAGATAAAGACCCAATGATAGAAATGACTGAAATTTCAATACAATGTTAAGTGAAACCTTTTAACCTCTTAAAATGTCCAGAAGTGAGCAGGGTTATTTTCTGAGGTGCTGAGTTCCAGCTGGAGCCGGACAGGCCATCTGTCAGGGATGCAGGGTAAGATACTATTCCACAGGGTCATAGCCTGGCCACTATGTCCCTAAGGTCCCAGGCAGCTGTGATTTTGTCATGAGGATGTCATTCAGCAAAGGTGGTCCCTACGGTTAGTGGAGCCGCATTTGCACCATCTCCGCAGTCATAGCTAGAGCCAACTATGATTTTATTCTTCTGTCTTATTAATTCTATGCCGTAAATACTCCACGCAGAAAATTCTCTATTCCTCGCACCTGCAGTTGAAAAGTCCAGTTACACAATCAGGAGTTTCCTTCTCGTATTCAAATGGTGGTTCCAACAGCAATACAATTTCCTCTGCCACAATTAAGTCTTTTTTTTCCCCCTTAAAAACATTTGGCCATTATTGTATGGTAATCATTTTAAAATAATCTCAGCTTCTAGGCCCAATATACAGACTTTTTATAGAAATTTGTGGAATCTGTAATAAAAATCATCATTATAATTTGGGGCATAGAATTTATATATCTAATCTTTTACACAATAATAGTTCACTTAAAAAGCAATCTTATGAAACCATATCTCCTGTATCTAAGCTCATGAAGTTAAAAATAAATTGAATCTAAGAAATAATGCATTATATATGGACATCTACAGGGATACGATACTGTCTTTGTCCTAATTTTGAGCACAAGTGAAATGAAGAGTTGGAGGAATTGGCCTCGTAAGACTTGGTGCAGCTCTTTGTTGGAAGGGAGGTGGTCATACCTTTCACCACAAACTAATTCCCTCAGCATATGCTTGCCACGCTAGGGAGTCATCAGAACAATGATGTATCATGGTCTCTTTGTAATGTCTTCTTCTTCTTCTCCTTTTTTTTTTTGCAGAACGATGAAAAAGCATAAAACAACTTTTAGGACTTTCTTGTTTTTATCTCATGAATTTTCTTAACCGTTTTCTTAAGTCCCTGACAGGTCTGGGAAACTTTGAATGTTGATGCATCCTCTCCTTGTGCTGTGTCTTGTGCTGTCAAACTGCCTGGGCTCACTGAGGAAGGAGCTGAGGGCCCTCCCTGGGTGGTGGGGCAGCAAGTTTCCCATCGCTCACCCGGGGATCTTTCTCTACCCCTTTATCGAATCCTCCTTGCTCTAGTTTCTAGGACCTACCCGGTATGTCATAGTTTACCTTTCCATCCTTTTCATTGTTTTCCTGAGAAAACTGGGGGACCTGCGGTAAATTCAAATGCATGTGTTCAGTCATTTAATGTGATTAGTTTCCTTGGTCGAACGTTTATTCCAGAAGAGCTATTAGGGTAAAAGGATAAACAATCCATTTGGATACATCAGGTTCTTTTGAGAAGGAATTCTGAAGCCCTGAGTTGGACGAGGATGATCATGAGGCAACGGACAGATGTGATATTTAGAAGAAAGTAATAGCAGACGTGTTGGAAGCAAGGAGTAAGGGGAGTGAGATAAATACATGAAACGATAACTGTGAGAGAGTGTATTAAATGCAATGATACAGAGAGCACAGCATGTTATGAGAGCTCAGAGGAGGGAACCCCAGTCATATTCAAGGGCATCAGGCAAGGCCAAGGATGAGAAGGCATCAAATGTAGTCACTTAAAGGTCATTGTTAGGAGGTGGAGCCAGAGAGTGTATTCTAGGGAACTGAGTTAGAGACAGACAATAAGGAAAGCTGCTTTTTAAGAGACTTGATTATAAAAGAAAAGAAACTTCAGAGGCAAAAGCTAGAGAGGCATGTAAAGCCTGGAAAGGTTTATATTTAATGGGAGCAACTAGAGAGTATTTATGTGCCGGTGTAAAAGAGCCATTAGTAAACACGATTAAATGCCTGGACTGATGGATAATCCCTGGATCAAGGTTTGGAGCGGGTAGGCTTCAGGAGCAGATACATGAATGGCCTGGAAGCTGCTTCCTCTGCGACAGGGTAAACCAGGTGAGGAGAGACGGGCAGCTATGGAAACAGGAATTCAGGGGTGTGTTCATAATGACCTCTGACTTGTTCTGTGATGATGAACGTGTAGAAATCTGCTGTGAGGTCAGAGCATGTTGAGACAAGGGGCCTGAGGGTGAAGGTGAAAGCTGGGAATGCATGACCACTGCAGAGGGAGCTTCTTCATACAGCTGGACGGCTGAAAGTACAGATGGAAACATGTAAGACAGTTTAGTTGGAATAATCTCATAGTCTACGTAGTTGTATGTGTACATCTGATCTCTATTTTGAGCTGTGCCGAGCATTGCAGCAGGGGTGGTTTTGCAGAGGGACACTTTGGAAGAGGGTGATGGAAGAAGGATGCAGGGCAACAGGTCATTAAAAATACGATGTAAATGAACTAAAAAAAAAATAGAGAGAAACGGGTGATATCAGGAGATTTATTTGGCAAACTAAAAGGGTTATAAAAACTTAGTGACAACAGAAAGTGACTGTTGTGGGAAAAGGATGTCAGCGCTTCTGCTTGCTGAGGTGGGGTAGCGGTTGCAGGTTGGTGCTGATGCGGCTGCTTCACTCTTGAAGCTGTCCGTTTGCGCTCTCCAACTTTTCTGACGAGGAGGACATTTGGTCTGTTGTTCTAGACTTCTCAAAGAGCCAGCTATTGCTTTTATTTGTCTATGATTAGTCCTCTTACTGCTTTATTTTTTATTTGATCATTTCTAAACACTTGCGGCACTGACTTGATTTTCTAGCTCAATCACTCAACTTATGGTTGCATAGTCTGTAAGAAAACTCCATTCTCTTTGGAGAACTCAATGCCAGTCTTTACTTCAAGAGCAATTCTGACATTGGTAGGAACTCTTCCGATTTGTACCTCCACGTAATAGCTACAGCTCACTCACTTCCCCAGCCAGCACTGCCTCTGATCATGTGGTGACTTGGCGTTTACTTCTCATGGAGCTTCTTCATATAACATGCATGTGGGTTTGTGTGTTCCTCTCCTTTGTACGTTTGTGGCATCATTCTGGCCTGGTCTGCCTTTGTACATTCCAGAAATTCTTCACTCCTCTGGTCAGCTGAGAGCACCCTTCTGGGATTTCTAGTTCTGCTGTTGCTTACATCTATTTTTATACTTCCTTAATAATTTCAAGGGAATTTTTGATAGAATTAGAGGAAATTCATATGTTCATTTATCTATATTGCTAAATTGAGTTGAAATTGATCTATGATATTTTTGTTTTTGTATTTGTCTAAGAAGACAAATATTTTCTTTAGTGATAGCGATCATCTCAGCACGTTCTGTGTTATGGACTGAATGTTTATATACCACCAGTATTCATGTGTTGAAGCCCTAACCCTCACTGTGATGGTATTAGGAGACAGGGCTGTCGGGATGTAGTTAGGTTCAGGTGATGTCATGAGGATGAGGCCCCCACGACGGAGTTAGTGTTCTTGCAAGAGGAGGAGACACTAGAGCTTTCTCCTCCTCTGTGGAAGGGGTGACCTTCTCCAAGGCTTGAGGAGAACCCTCGCTGAAACTGAATCTGCCAGTACCTCTGTCTTGGACTTCCCAGTTTCCAGAATTGTGAGAAATAAACATTTGTTTTTTAAGCCATCCTATCTGTGGTATTTTATCATAGTAGCCCAAGCTGACTAAGGCAATCTGATGACACAATTTTTCTTCCCCAAACATTTCTTAAGTGGTTTAAATTACTGTAAATGTACTTTGCTTCCTATGCCACTGGCTGAAAAATCCTTTCCTCAGTCCACCAGAGGAATCTTTCTTAGGCTGTCCTTAATTTCCTTAGACTTCTTTTTTAAAGGTGTCAGAGGCTAGAAGGCTGCAAATGAAGTGATGAGATGTTCCCTGCTTATGCATGATTCTGGGGCTGTCTCCCTTGATCACGAACTGCCTGTGTTATACTGATTTCTCTGAGCTTTGACTTGTCCCTTGAGGTCGAAAGAGCGGCATCCTTCAAACTTTAGTATGAATATGAATTATCTGAGCATCCTTTTTAAAATGCAGATTCTGATTTGTATGTTTGGGATATAGCTTGATAATCTGGATTCCTCATGAGCAACCAGGGCATGCTGGTGTTGCTCTATAGGACACAGCTTGAGGAACAAAAATAAATGTATATAGTTTCCTTTAAGCCAACCACACACATCAGTTTAACGAAGCACTTAATAGCACACACAGAACCAGTCAGCAGCAGTGACTCCAGTTTCTCATCTCCCCACTGTCTCTCTTCTGTTCTTTGGGCAAGATAACCTCACAGGCTACATGTGGCTGGTGATAGAGTAACATTAGTGATGTTTCTTGGGCCATATCTTGATTTCAGCCAGTCTCCCTCTATAGTTGGTCCTCTACTCCAAAGGGGATCAGCCATGACTTTAAAAGGAGGCCCCGGGTGTCACAGGAGAAAGCAGAACCAGCGCTAGTGTCTCACGCCGCCATGCTGTCAGAAGGGAGGACCTGGATCTTCATGGTTCTTCCCCCTCAAGTGGTTACACTGAAGCAGGAACTTTACTGCCCGATGACTTCTTTCCCCAAGGGCTGCTCCTAAGGACGTGTCTTACTTCCTGTGGGCTGAGCAGCTTTACTTTGCTAAGTGACATAGATTTCCATCGCCTTAAAATATTTGTGGTCACACTCTGCTGACCAACCCAAAAGTACTGCCGGCTTTCTGATCAAAGTACTTCTTCTTTTATAAACTGACTGGATATTTGTTCTCCTTTTTTCATCTCTTAATACCAGAAACAACAAACAGAAAACTTAAGACATTCCCTATAAGACCCATAGTGCTAAAAACCTTTATTTAGATTTTATGTATTTTCTCCTAATTGATATGTATTCTTTTTTTAATGGAAGTATAATAGAATTGCAATGTTATATTAGTTCCAGCTGAACAACTTAGTGATTTGACATTAATATACATTAAGACATGATTACCATGCTAAGTGTAGTTACCATGATAAGTGTAGTTACCATCTGTCACTATTTTTCAGTTATTATAATATTATTGACTATAATACCTTCTGTATATTACATCCCCGTGACTTATTTATTATATAGCTGGAAGTTTGTGCTTTTTAATCTCCTTCACCTATTTCATTCTATTTTCTTTCTCTTTGGCAACCACCAGCTTATTTTCGGCATTTATGAACCTATTTCTGTTTTGTTTTGTTTGTTTGTTTTATATCTTCCATACATAAGAGAGAAATCATATGATGTTTGTCTTTCTCTGCCTGACATTTCACTTAGCATAATTCCCTCTAGGTGCATCCATGTTGTCACAAATGGCAAGATTTCATTCTTTTTCACGGGTGGGTAATAGTCCATTATATATATATATGTGTGTGTATAGATATATATATATATCTCACATCTTTTCTATTGAAGTATATAGTTGACCTACAATATTTGTTAGTTTCAGGTGTACAACATAGTAATTCAATATTTCTATAGATTATACTTCATAGAAAATTATTATAAAATATTGGCTATATTTCCTGTGCTGTACATTACACCCTTGTAACTTACTTACTTTATACCTAATAGTTTGTTAATCCTCTTCTCCTGTTTTGCCCCTCCCACTATCTCACTTCTCTCTGGAAACCACTGTTCTCTGTATCTGTTTTATTTTTTTGTCTCATTTTCTAGATTGCATATTTAAGTAATAATATACACTATTTATCTTTCTTTGTCTGACTTATTTCACTTAGTACAATACCCTCCAGGTACATCAATATTGTTACAAATGGCAAAATTTCATTCTTTTTTAATGGCTGAGTAATAGTCCCTTGTACATGTATACCACATCTTGATCCACTCCTCTATCTGAATGTATCATGCTACTTTCTTATGGTTTGCAAAGTTTCTGCTGAAAAATCAGCTGATAGCCTTATGGGGGCTCCATTGTATGTGACTCATTGCTTTTCTCTTGCTGCCTTTAAATTTTTCCATTTAAATTTTGCCGTTTTAATTATGTCTCAGGTGGGTCTTTTTGGGTTCATCTTGTTTGGGACTGTCTGTGCTTTCTGCACCTGGATCTCAGTTTCCGTTTTCAGGTTAAGACAATTTCGGACATTATTTCATCAAATACCCTTGCTGCCCCTTTCTCTCCCTCTTCTTCTGGGACCCTTATATTGCAGATACTGGTGTGCTTGATATTGCAGAGGTCCCTTCAACTATCATCATTTTATACTTTTTTTCCTCTTTGCTGTTGTGATTGGGTGATTTCCACTCTTCTGTCTTCCAGGTCACTTATGCATTCTTCTGCATCTAATCTGCTATTAATTCCACTTAGTATATTTTTAATTTTGGTTATTTGTATTCTTTAGCTCTAATTGTTTTCTTTTTCCTAGTTCTTTGTTGAAGTTCTGTTTCTTTATTTTTCTTCTGAGTTCAGTGAGCATTTTTATGACCGTTGCTCTGAATTCTTTATCAGGTCCATTACTTATCTTTGTTTAATTTTTTTTCCCAGAGTTTTATCTTGTTCTTTCACTTGGATCATACTTCTCTATGGTTTTGATTAGCATTTCCTTGATTAATAGTGATGTTGCGCATTTTCTCATGTGCCTATTGGCTAGCTGTATGTCTTTGGAAAAATGTCTGTTCAGGTCCTCTGCCCATTTTTTAAATTGGATCATTTATGTTTTGATATTGAGTTGTATTAGTTCTTTATATATTCTAGATATTCACTCCTTATTAGATAAAGGATTTGCAAATACTTTTTCTTATTCAGTAGGTTGCCCTTTGGTTTTGTTGCTGGTTTCCTTTGCTGTGCAAAAGTTACTTAGTTTAATGTAGTTCCATTTGTTTATTTTTACTTTTGTTGCCCTTGCCTGAGGAGACAGATCCAAAAAAATATTGTTACGACTAACGTGAAGGAGCTGGCTGCCAATGCTTTCTTCTAGGATTTTTACGGTTTCAGGTCTTACATTTAAGTCTTTAACATGTTTTGAGTTTATTTTTGTATATGGTGTAAGAAAGTGGTTCAGATATATCAATGTGTATTCTTATATAATTTTTAAGCTTGTATTTTTAAATTTAGACATTAGTTATAAGTTCATTTTGGCAGTGATTATACCTTTGTTTCTTTGTTACTATTTACAGCTTTAGTAGAATTAATATCGTGTGTACATTCATTTTGTATTCTTGACTGAATAAGTTTTAAATTTCGGTTTAGTAAATATTTTTCCAATGACACTTCATTGCCTCCAAGGTACACAAAGATTGACTAATAATTGCCTGCCAAGTTGGGCATAGTGGTGATTAAATGGTATTGTTAGGTTTTTCCTTAACCTAAATGTTACAGAAAGAACTAGACCATACTGTACGGTGATTAATTGCTCCCACCAGATGTGTGTGTGTGTGTGTGTGTGTGTCTGTGTGTGTGTCTGTGTTAGAGAGAGAGAGAGAGAAAGAGTTCAAAAGCAGATGGACTCTAGTGTGCTATAAGTAAACAGAACTCTGAAACTTCCTAAATGATACATACTGCTAAAATAATAAAATTTAAAATGGGGTCAAGGGTTCTGAATGCTTATAGTGTGGTAATAAAAGCTAAAATGAAGACTTCAAGTTTTGGACGACCAAAAGAGAGAGAATAGTGAAGTAGATAACATAGATGAAAATTATTTCAAGGAATAATAAGACATAGAAGAGAAAGAGAACACACCGTATTCATTAGAGAAGCATAAGCCTCTACTCAACCCATCAAAGTCCCTGAATCATTTCAAATTCAGTGTTTTTAAAATCTCCAAAGACTTTCCTCACTCTCACCTCCTATAGCCACTCTTTAGAGAGCTCAGAGAAGTGGTTGGTAGAAAATCTCATTCAGTTGGTTAATCCTATGTCCCAAGTCCTCCTCTATACTTGATAGCCCAAGGTAATTATTAATAGCATTTCTTTTACTATCAACTGTCATTAGAATAGATGATAAATTGTATAAAACCTACCCTTGGGCAGAAAGGAAGGTAAATACAAATAATAGAAATGAAAACCTACCTTCTACCAGTAACACCCGTATTAAAGTCCTTTTTTGTACTGATTCGGAGCAAGACTGAATTTTCTACTGAGTGAGAATGAACAGTCTGCACCACGCTGAAGGGCAAGGCAAAGAGGAAGGCAGTGGGAGGGAAAGCTACAGTGTTTGCTGGAATATGTCCTTCAGTGAAGGCATCCTTGTGCAGGGTTTCAGTTCTTGTTTCATCAGCTTATTGTCTTAGACTCTTAGAGCTAGTGGTTCTGTCTAGAGCAGGCAAAATCCGTCTATGATGAAGGTCAGTGCAAATGGAAGCACATAAGAAAATATACTCCCACGTCTTAATTTTCTTTTTCCCCTGGATGAACATGTGTTCTAGTCTTAGAATCAGGAGAGCTAATATCATGGGAAGTAAAGGCTATTTCCTAGACTGATCTGTTGCCCAGTACCACATCCTAAGGTGCTGAGAAGAGAACAGCTGGGAAGGGACCAGCACCAGCTGCTTGGAGCCTGTTTTCATGATTTTTATTATCAGTTGTAGGATGTCAGACATGAAAGAGCTGCATGGAGACTTCAACTTCCAAAGGTTTCTTTGAAAGAATCATAGAAGCAGAAAAAAATTTCATAAGGAATATAAAATAAAAGTTACATTGTAATATGGATAAAAGGTAACATTATTTCACTTCTTATTTTGTAAATGTTTACCAAATAGTATGTAAACCAGATTTTATCCTGAGTATTCATAATGCTTTGTTTCTCTAATATTAGTTCTCATATTCTTAGTTGTTTTAAGAACAGTTACGTTTTTCTCTACAGCTTGGAGTCATCTGTGATAACCTGTAACATTTAATTTTGATTCTTTATCACTCTTATAAGTTTCCTTTAATTCTATCCTCACAGGTACAGCCATTTTTCCTTTTTCAAACAATCCTGGACATTGCCATCAACTAAATTTTCTAAAAGCAACAGTCTAAACTTGCTGACTGAAAATATTTCTATGAATTTTCCTTGATTTCCAAATAATGGATGAAATATTTATTTTAGTATTCAAGGTCCTTCAAAATTTGGTACTTATCAATTTTCTGATGGTATCTTTTATGCTTTCTTTACATAAAGTTAATGTTCCAGGCAAATTAGAACATTTAATATGGCAGCAAAGGCCCTTCACAGGTCTTCTGTCCAGTTGTATCACATGTACCTTCTGTTTTAACCATTAAAAAATCACTTAAGCAAGACATGGAAGCAACCCAAGTGTCCACTGAAAGATGAATGGATAGAAAAGGTGTGGTGTGTGTGTGTGTGTATAAATACACACAATGGAATATTACTTAGCCATAAAAAGAATGAAATAGTGCCCTTTGTAGCAACATATATGGACCTAGAGATTATCATACTAAGTGAAGTATATCAAAGAAAGACAAATATCAGAGATATCATTTATATATGGAATCTAGAAAAATGATACAAGTGAACTTATTTACAAAACAGAAACAAACTCACAGACATAGAAAACAAACTGATGGTGACCAAAGGGGAAAGAGGGGTAAGTGATAAATTAGGGATTTGGGATTAATATATACACATTAGTATATATAAAATAGATAAAAAAAACAAGGTCCTACTGTATAGCACAGGGAACTATATTCAATATCTTGTAATAAACTATAATGGGAAGGAATTTGTAAAAGAATATTTTATATATATATAATGTATATATAATTGAATCACTTTGCTGTACACTTAAAACTAACACAACACTGTAAATCAACTATACTTCAAAGAAAATAGAAAAAACCTATCCAAACTTTATCTAATGCTTCCAGATGATTCATTTGTTTGTGCTTTTGAAAACTGTTGCTTCCTCAAATATCCCCTTTGCTTCACATGTTGGAATTCTAAGTCATCTCTCAAAATCTAAATCAAGAACACCCTGAGGAGCCTATCTATGTTTCCCAAGCAGAGACGATCATTTCATCCTTTTGGCCATCCTTGTATTCAGTGCATTTCTTTATAAATATGCTCATGGCAATATGCCAGGATAATATGTTCTCTCATCTCTCTCTCCCTTCTGAGCCTGGAGAGCTAAAACTCTTGTTCATCTTTGTAAAATCCTAGGATAGTGGGTTCTCAGAAAGTTAACGTTGACTGCATGAATGTTCCATATTCCTTGAAGTGCATTTTTTTTCATCTCTGTATCATTTTTTGAAGCCAATTTCTCTTCCTAGAATGTCCTCTGACTCCCCGTCCATATGTACTTTCAGCTGTTAATAGTGAGAGAATGCGTGGCTTTGAATTGAAGGAGTCTTTGGTCTGAGGATCACCTCTTCACTCCTAGCCTGAGTTATATGGTTTCAAGACAACCTATGCATATATATATATATATATATATATATATATATATCTCACATGCTTAGCACTTGACATTATAATTCTTTACATCACAGTCCTAACCACCTGGCTGATGACTGTATCAATGCAGGAAACATATTTTAAAATATCTTTGTAATTTAATACTTAGTATTAGCCCTGCACATGGGAAGTGCTCAGTAACTGTTACTGAATATGAGTTGATGGCTTTATTTCCATCGACTTGACATCTCACGACCCAGAACGGCTTTGTGCCGATGATAACACGGGGATTGTGTTGCACACTCTTTCCTTATTAGTTGCATAAGCTCAGGGGACTCTCACTGATTAGTTATTTATCTTAAGAAAAATCCTTTACTCTCATCTCAGTATCCTTCTATGTTAATTCTGAATCTGTAAAAAATTTTCTTTTTACATCTCCTTTAAAAATTATCTTTCTTGTGGAATCATATTATATGTCTTCTGAAAGTCTGAACAAGTCATCTTCACTGATTTCTTCCCAGTCATAGGCTTAGTTATTTCTGAAAGAATCCATACAGCTTAAGCATGGTTGTTTTTTTTTTTTTCTTAGAGAAACCTTTTGTCTTTTTTATACCTATTATGTTTCTTTCTTTGGCCCATCCATTAATATAGCCTCCATGTGTTTGTCAGGGAAAAAATTGGTACTCATTGGTCTGTATTTCTCAACCTAATATTTATGATCTTTTACTTGGATTTGATTCACATGAGTAATCTAACAGTACTAAAATATGGTAGAAACAGAATAATAAATTTCACTTCTCAAGCAAGAGTTTTGTATTTTTTCATCTTTATATTTTCCAACCCTTTTCATGGATATAATCTTATCCTAGGAAATTATGCTTATAGATACAGTGAATTTTACACTGGGGTATATTTTTTTCAGTGTCTAATAAAATTTAGGAATAAACATCTGCCAGGTGTTTTCCTCAATAAAGACCACAGCATGCAGTTCAATGCTAATCTCTACCAAGCCATCCCTTTTGTATTCTTCTTTTTTTCTATTTTTTTTCCTATTGTGCACATCAATATCTGGCATGCTACATAGTTTGCTTGTTTTTGTATATTACCTGTCTTTTCCTCACTGGAATGTAAGGGCCATGTAGCATGTAGGCAGAAACCCGAGACTGTTTTGTTCATTGATTGCTTGATGTAGAATAACTCTACAATAAATGTGTGCTGAAAAGATGAATTCATTTGGTTTTGTGTTACTTCTGTTTATTCCTGAGCATGTATTGTATGTATCGATCATTCAGTATCGATCATTCAATGTTATATTCTCCCATTGACGTATCGAGTTTTTTATACTTACCTATTTCTCTGTCTTCTTCTAGTTGATTCTTTCCTCTTTCTCTATTGAATATTCCATAGCCTTTTTATTATTATTATTTATGCCACTAGAAAGACATTTTAAAAGGAATTTGGAACAGAGAAAATAAGTCAATATTTTATTCATGTCTTGTGCAGATAAAGCATCTGTTAAGAGTCAATGAATATGTGAGCCAAAAAGTGTTGCTGGTACAACCCTTGGAGTTAAATGGAGTAGAGTGGAGCGAAGCATCAGTTGGTACTTGAGCTTTGGAACCATTAGGCTTATTAACACAATGGCCATACTTCCTCCTTAGGAACTATGTACCATCCTTTCTGTAATTACAATATATTTGGTTCATAACATGTTTTTCATTTATTGTTGATAGTTTAGGACTGGTTATTTTCAGTTCAAGTGCATCAGATAAAATGATGCAATATTTCATGGTTCTTATTGTTAGTAACTTATGTAAGTAAGTTACTAACAATATACAAATGTTCATGGTTACTTATATCAAAGTAAAATAGGGTGGACATTTCAAAAATAATTTTTATAAATTCTTATGAATACTTTAAAATTCTGACTTTTTAATACTTGGTCACTTTAAGTGATACCATTCAAAGTTGGAAAAAGAACTCCTTGACTCAATCCATTCAAAATCTTTTAAATTTAAATACCAAAATCCAATCAAACTGGCGTCCTTGCAAATAACTTGAGTAAGCCACATGAGATTCAGTAGGATTACATAAAACTTTTGATAAGGATTTATGCTCCCAAAGCATAGCAAAAACAAATAGTTAAAGTTAGACAAATTTACATGCATACTCAGAGGTAACTGATCTTCAGGGGTGCAAGTGTGGGGCATAGAGAATTCCTATTTGTTTCTCTGCCAATTTCTCTCTATGTTTCTTCATTCAAGCCATAATTGCATTGCTAAAGATTCCACTGTGGCAAGTGAAAAGATGAATAGAATTTAGGTCTCTTTTGTGAGCTCTAAGAGGAAAGAGAAAGGACACAGTAAAGCTTTTATTGACCCAAGTCCAAATCCAGTGTGTCTAACTAGGAAATTGTTCATTCAGATGAAAGCCAAAAAGCATCTCAGCCTAATGCGGCTGAGACAGCAAAATCAATTCTGAACACAACAGCTCTGTTTAGTAAATGTTTAAAGGAGAGAAAGAGGTCCTGCACAAATTAATAAATGATATTAAGAATAAGAGAGATGTAGCCTATGCCTCATATCCCTTTTGTAATATGCTCCTTTTTACAAGGTACTTTGCTGGTGAAAGAAAAATGAATATTTTCTTCACCCATTAAAAAGAAAATACTATCTTACTAAAACAGTGGTTCTCCTAGAACAGTTATTTTTTAAATATCATTGATAGTTTATGCCGCTTAACTAACTTCTCTTTCCAAAGACAGGATGGATTTACTTTCACTATTAATCATGTTTGGTCCCACTCCTCTAGCATAAAGAAGTCTTGAACATAACTAAAGACTGGTCTTTACCTTTGTTTTGCTATTTATTGACTGATATTTTGCTTGCTGCTAATTTTTTAAAAAAAGGATAAAGCAATATTTAAATTTATTTCTATGATTCAGTCTAGGAAGAAGGGATTTTTAAATGATGGATTTCATGATGTTATGAAAGAAACATACCAATAAGCATATTTCTTATTAGATTCCGTGGACAAAGGATCAGAGTTTGTTCATGATTGTCTGACGTCCATCATTAGGATTTTGTTGGCTCCAGACACGTGCAATATAACTTCTTTTCATTGTACATCTCTTCATTATCTGTGTTTTGGTAGATAAAAATCTGTATTTAGTAACTGTCAATCAATATGCCTTTGAAAATATCTTTATGTAACAATTGCTTCTTCATATTGTGCTCTTACCAAAAATATTATCTTACCTGACTTATGTTTTCATAGTGACATGCCATGCTCTAGGTTCTCTGGAACTCTTCACTTGATTTATACTAGAGAATGAGGTAATCACTGGAAATCATGCTTTTTTCCTGTAACAGCACGTTACATTTAGTATGTTCAGCTAGGTGAGTATTTCAGGTTTCAGCATAGGGGACCAGTATCACTTAAATATTTGCCAAATGATGAATTTACATTTATTTATATTGCAGGGAATCTGTATTATAGATGTGAAAATCTTGTTAGTTTCAGTAACTACTTAGAAGCTAGACTCTGCAATGTTGCACCAAAAAACTATCACAATAACAAATTCAGTTGAAATACAGGCTTATATTGTATGCCATGCTCATTCGGCTATTTGTGTACAGAGTATGAAAATATACATTATTTTGCCAGCACCTTAATCTAATGTTGCCTCTAAAATTACCAACATAATTGGACTGGGTCTAGGTTATTTGGAAATGTCCATCACATGATCATTATTGCAGTTGTAAGAACTGATTGGATTATTTATTAGTTTGTTGAAAAGCCTATGGCCAGATACAATTGCATTGTGCAATACTGAGCTGTTTGTGTCATTACAGGATGTAATTTTGCATTAATGTCTTGGGAAATAGGAAGTGCACATATAAATTCATTTTATAGGTCATATTGGAATCTTTATTTCAAATAAGTATGTGCTCTTTGTTCTTTTCCCACCTTATCTTTTATGCTCCAGTTAGGGCTTTCTATGTGACTTCTGTGTACCATGCTGTCTTTTTTTTTTTTTTTTTTTTTTCTTTTTCTTTTTGCTCTTACTTCTGTTTGGATTATCCCTCTAGACATTCTTCTAGGTAATTCCTTTTCAGTTCAGGTGTCATTTTACCCAGGAAGTGTTAAGATTCTATACCTGAGCCTGGACTGAGTGCTCTGATAACAGATATTTCCACTATTGCAAGCACGAGATCATATACCTATTTATTTATTTGTATTTTTGACAAATGTTATTGTATATATTTAAGATGTACAGTGTGATGATTACCAAGATCAAGATAATGAACACATCTGCCACATCTAAATTATCCACCAGTGTTTTCATTTCATCAATCAGCTCCTTAAAGACTGTGACCATTGTAATCAACTTTGTACCTCCGTGCTTACAGGAAGGCCTATCCATAACAGATTCTCAGGATCTGTTTTCCTTTATTTGTTTTGCTTTTGTTCTTTGGTTTTCACATCTTTATTATAAAGTGAAACTTAAATAAGCCATCCAAAATTAATATATAGCTTCATCAATTATTTTAGTTTGGACACATTTGTAATCACCACCCAGATTGTCACATGAGAATGATGCCAGCTACATCATTCTCTGAGCTACCCCAGAAATGCTCTATTTGCTCCATCCCAATCACAGCCTTCTCCTCTCCAAAACTCACAATTATATTGATCACTTCTGCACTTTTCTTTATATTTTATCACACAGTTGTACATTCTTAGACTCTAAAGTTTACTCTTGCCATTTACTTTTAATTTGATATTTCTTTTCATTTATAGCCTTCATGTTCGTTCACTCATTTTCCTTATAGTTTATCCATTCAAGAACTTGGATTATTGGATTATAGAGTTCACACACCCTAGATTTTGCCGATTTCAAACCTAGAGTGTAGTTCAACAAATTATTCTGCCCTCTGTTTCCTATATCTGGACTCAGACACTTGATCAGACTCAGGTTTGACCCCTTTGGCAAGTTTATATGTGATGGTTTGTTCATTCATCCAGAGGCATATAATTTCTAGTTTTCACATTTTTATTTTTATGTTAGTAGTCATTCATGCTCAATGCTTTGATCTGTTGATTCTTTGGACATAGCAGAATGTTGTTATAATTCTTTCAATTATTAGTTGGTATACTTTTTAATGTATATATATATTTTTATTGAAGTATAGTCAGTTTACAATGTTGTATCAATTTCCAGTGTAGAGCATAATGCTTTAGTCATAAAGGAACATACATATATTCATTTTCATATTTTTTGCACCATAAGTTACTATAAGATATTGAACACAGTTCCCTGTGCTACACAGTATGAAATTGTTGTTTATCTATTTTATATGTACTAGTTAGTATCTGCAAATCTTGAACTCCCAATTTGTCCCTTCCCACCCTCTCCCTCCTGTGAACCATAAGTTTGTTTTCTATGTCTGTGAGTCTGTTTCTGTTTTGAGAATAAGTTCATTTGTCTTTTTTTTTTTCAGATTCCACATATGAGTGATATCATATGGTATTTTTCTTTCTCTTTTTGGCTTACTTCACTTAGAATGACAATCTCCAGGTCCACCCATATTGCTGGAAATGGCATTATTTTATTATTTTTTTATGGCTGAGTAGTATTCCATTGTATAAATACACCACAACTTCTTTATCCAGTTATCTGTTGATGGACATTTATGTTGTTTCCATGTCTTGGCTACTGTAAATAGTGCTGCTATGAACATTGGGGTGCATGTATCTTTTTAAATTAAGGTTCCTTCTAGATATATCCCCAGGAGTGGGATTGCTGGATCATATGGTAAGTCTGTTTTTAGTCTTTTTAGGAATCCCCATACTGTTTTCCATAACAGCTGCACCAAACTATATTTCCACCAACAGTGTAGGAGGGTTTCCTTTTCTCAACACCTTTTCCAGCATTTATCATTTGTGGACTTTTTAAATGATGGCCATTCTGACTGGTGTGAGGTGATACTTCATTGTAGTTTTGGTTTGCATTTCTCTGATTATTAACAGTATTGAGCATTTTTTCATATGCCTGTTGCCCATTTGTATGTCTTCATTGGAGAATTGCTTGTTTATATTGCTTATATATATTGCTGCCCATATTTAGATTAGATTTTTTTTTCTTATTAAGTTGTATGAGCTATTTATATAGTCTGGAAATTAAGCCTTTGTCAGTCTCATCTTTTGCAAATATTTTCTCCCATTCCGTAGACTATCTTTTTGTTTTGCTTATGGTTTCCTTTGCTGTGCAAAAGCTTATAAGTTTAATTAGGTCCCATTCATTTATTTTTTATTTTATTTCTATGGCCTGTGTAGACTGCCCTAGGAGAACATTGCTAAGATTTATCAGATGTTTTGACTATGTTTTCTTCTGAGAGCTTTATAGTGTCTTATGTTTAAGTCGTCCAGCCATTTTGAGTTTATTTTTGTGTATGGTGTGAGAGAGTGTTCTAACTTCATTGATTTACATGCAGCTGTCCAGTTTTCCCAGCACCATTTGTTGAAGAGACTGTCTTTACTCCATTGTATGCTCTTTCCTCCTTTGTCAAAGATTAATTGACCAAAGTATAATTTTAAAAAAATGCTTCTTTTTATTTGTATGTTACCTGGTGATATAATTCATATAAGAAAAGCAGGAAAATGCTCTTTTTTTATTGAACAGTTTTTGCGGTAATACATTTGTTCCTTATCCCCCCAAATTATGATCTGAGGATATACTTTGTATGATTTCAATTCTTTAAAATTGCTTACATCTTTCCCTTTTTTCTTTGCCCCACTTATGACCTATCTTGGTAAATGTCTTATTTGCCCTTGAAAAGAATGTGTCTTTGCAGTTGGGTGGAGTCACCTACTGCCAATTAGTTCAATTAGTTGTCTACGTATTCTGTGGATTACTGAGAGGAGTGTTGAGGTTTCCAATTGCGCATCCAGCCATATAGTTGTTTGCTTCATGTAACATGAAGTTCTCTTGTTAGATGTATACATGTTAGACGTATATGTGGTACATCTTTTTGAATTGACTACTTTAACAAAGGACTTTGATTTTGCCATCTAGTTTCTCTATAGATTTTACGTGGGGATTGAGAAACTCTGGTACTCCCTTTCCAGAATCTTCAGGAAAGGTTTTTACATGAATAAAAGATCAAGAATACTGTAAGCCTGTAGGCTGCTTTTATGTGGACTAGGGAGAAGACATTCCCCTCTCAACAGGCACACATCTATAGACATGTATCTTGGGAAGCAAATAATTCCTTAGTGTGAATTTGTGAAAGGTGCCTCTTCCTATGGTTGCGTGCAGCCCCTCCCAAGGCACACATCTTGTTGTGAAGCATCAGGCCATATTTTTGCCTCTGCTTACTCTTAATCTAGTTCCTCTTTTGCTTAAAGAAACTGTACAGTCATTTGTAACCATTCACAGTGGTTCTGGTAATTACTTCCAATGAAGATATTGCAAATAGTTTATGTTTCAGTGTTATCTTTTCTATGTCAGAACCATAATGATAATACATGAAGTATGGAAAAGGAAACTAAAAACTCTTAGATGGGATCAAGCATAACATAAAAGCCTCCATGGTCATAAATGAAATAGAAATATATGTGAGCAAGATGAATTCACGGCAATGCTGTACTACCAGCATCCTATGGTAGTAAGGAAGTTACTCCTGCAGGACCATATGAAACAAGTGTTCTGTGTGAGCTGGGGGAACTGAGCCAAGTTCACTGCATGAATATGGAGGTTTGATTGGCACTGATCCCACCTCCCACCTGTGAAAGAAACTGGAAAAAAATTCTAGTTGCTTTCTGTTTTTATGGGTTATAGGAAATGGTGAGCCTGGGGACATGAGAGGAAATAAGACAGGATCACCAGCAGGATCTGAAACTTATTTTCCCTCAGCTCAGTGGCTTGGTATCTGCATTACCTATAATGTCATTGCCTTGCAGAAAAGACCACAATTTCATTTTAAGATCTTGTCCTGGACTGGGGACGTAAGGATGAATTTCTGTGACCTTGCCGGGGTCTACTTCTAGCCTCTTCTGCTTTCTTTCAGAAGTGGGGTATAGCTGACTCACAGCTTAAGATTCTTTAGTATTATACAGCTTTATTTTGGAGACAGTTGGAAAGTTCTGAATGTGGATGATATATTAAGGATGATATATAGAACAAAGTGTAGAACAAAGTTATAGTTCTTTGGAGATACATGGTGAAGTATTTAGTGTTAAGGAGGCAACGGTGTCTGCAACTTCCAGATGATTTAGTGGGAAAAGTATCCATATATCTATCATCACTTATCACCTATCCATATATCATCTACCTCTCATTTGTGGAGAAATGAAGACTTGCAGTGAAATATTAACATTTGATAAATAGAGATGAAGGAATGTGGAAATTTATTGTAGTAGTCAGTGTGGATTTAACAATTTGCAAAATAAAATGAATAAAGCAAATACAAAACAGGATCTCTGAGGTCTTGTGACACACTTCTTTTTGACCCCATTTTCCGGCCACAGCCCTACTTTCCAAGATAATCAGGATTAAGGCCTTAACCAATAAAGTAACTTTTTTTTTCCCTGTTGTCTCAGTGACACGATAAGCCAAAAATGACCAGGTGAAGGCTCAAATCCCAGTTTAATGTAATGGCCATTATATCCCCTGATACAGGTATTCTTCTTGGCATATTTCCTACCGACAGAAGACAAAGTTCAATGAGAAGCAAAAACGCTTTACGAAAGGGTCATTTGGGTTTATGGCTATAGACATCCTTGGAGCAGTGAATTCTGATCATGGGAGGAATAATACTATATTGTGTGCTGATTTAAAGAATATATCATGTGTTGAAGGACCAAGCCCTGAAGATGTTACCACTCAGACTGCACCATGTTCAAGTATTCAATAGACCATTCAACATTTTCTCAGGCCAGCTAGTACGTGAATAAACTCCATATCAGAAATTTATTGTCTTACAGCTTTCGGTGAAAAATGAGATTCTATATCAGAAACCACTAAGACCATGAAAAAGCATTCAGCAAATGGATGATAGCATTAGCAGAAGCATTGCAAGTATAAGAGTCAAATACATGTCCTGAGTATCTGTTGAGTGACGACATGTTCATGATGGAAGATGTCCAATGAAATAAAACTGCCATTAAGTGGCTGAGTGCTGCCCTGCAGGAAATTGGAGCTTGGTGCTGGTTTCTGCTGTTTGTCAGGCTGGGCTGTCAACATTGGTAGTAGCCAGAGCTTCTTTTCAAGAGGAAATCGTTATTTGCATACCCATACATCATCTCTATCTCTGCCTCTGGGGTCACCTTGTACATCAGGCCACTGGGCAAGCGTTGGGATAGCCAAGCAACAAGGCAGATTGACATTCACAGCAAAGGTCATTTTCCCATATGATTGATAAGAATCTCCTCTGGAGTGGATGCTCTTTGGTGAACACTTCATGAGACACAAATATCCTCACACTGTGCCCATTCCAAGATTCTATCCGCACATAATTCTCTGGACTTCTATGGCCCTAATCGTCTACTTATTCCTTCCATGCCCTTGGATATCTAAAACAATAGTTAGCCACTCCCCCAAAATTGATGTAATTGATGTAGATCCATCTCTAGACAACATTTATTTCAGTGTACTGAGAAATCAGTCACATATCACCATTTCTGCTCAGAAGGAGTGGTTTCCTTACTACTGTCTTTCAAGGCCACCACTGAGGGACTGCTATACTGCAGTTGTCAATCTCTGGCTAATATCAACAAATGATCATGCAGCCATGAGAATGAGTTGTGAGGCCATAGGTGATGACTATGGGTAAGGTGTTAATGCAGCAGGAGCCAGTGTTTTGTGAACCTATTACACCTGCTCATGCAGTAAGCCTGTGTTTTAAGGATCTTCTTGAGCCCAATCTTGTGCATAATACTTCCTCTTGATAATGGAGTGTTGTGGTGCACATCCAAATTTACGGATATGTAGATCAGATAACATCTAGCTTGTAATAGGCATTTTAACTTACATGATTATCTAGTATACCATTTTCAGCCATTGACCCTCTGTAAGGCACAGAAGCATTCCAGGAGTTGATGAAGTAGGCTTTGAACACTATAGATTTTTACTTGCTCATAAAGACCTGAGTGAAGGCATAACTCACTGAAAACTGAAACTGCTGCTAAGGATCCTAAGATTGGAAGTTTGATAATTGGATCAAAAATCACACTCTAACTTAGTACATGTAGCCTCCAAAATTTAAAGAGGTCTACTAAGACTTTTGTAAAAGTTGAGGGTGAAAAAAATGCAACAATTTATCATTTTTTAAATTGTGTGTGAAATTCATATAACATTAAATCCATCATTTTTGACCATATTAAAGTGTACACTTTTGAGCATTTAGTGCTTATACTGTGCAATCATCACCACGATCTAATTCTAGAACATTTTCATCACCTCAAAAAGAACCCCCATACCTGTTAATCAATCAATATCCACCTCTTCCTCCCAGTCCCTGAAAACCACTAATCTGCTCTCCATCTTGACGAATTTGCATTTGATTCATATGGAATCATACAATATGTTGCATTTTGTGTCTGGCTTTTTTTTTCATTTAGCACACTGTTTTAAAAGTTCATCCATGTTGCAGCATATATTAATACTTCATTCCTTTTAATGGCTGAATAATATTCTATTGTATGGATCTATCAAATATTTAATTCATTTATCAATGAATGGACATTTGAATTATTTCCACCTTTTGACTATTATGAGTCCAGCTGCTATGAACCTTTGTGTACAAAGTTTTGCTTGAAAACTTGTCCTCATATGCCTAGGAGTAGAATTGCTGGGTTGTAGTATAATTCTATTTTTAACATTTTAAGAATTGTTTAACTGTTTACTGTAACATCTACACAATTTTAGAATCCAATCACTAGTGTATGAGGGTTCCAGCTTCTGCACATCTTCACCAACTTTTGTTTTTGTCAGTTTAAAAAAATTATTGCTATCCACTGGGTGTGAAGTAGCATCTCATTGTGGTTTTGATTTGCATATGTTTATAACTGTTCAGTCTTCTTGATGGATTAACCCTTTTTTGTCTCTCTTTATCACTTAAAATGATTTTTTAACTTAAAAATCTATTTTCTCTAATGTTAGTATAGTTACCCTAGCTCTCTTTCAGTTACTATTTACTTGAAATATATTTTCCATTTTTCATTCTCAATCTATTTGTGTCACTGGGTCTATGGTGAGACTTATAGATAGTAGGCACTTGGATCATTTTAAAAATTCATTTTTTCAATCTCTGACTATTAATTGAGACTTTAACATATAAAGTAGTTACAACTAAGGAAGGACTTACCTCTGCCATTTTGCTATTTGTTTTCTGCATGTCATATTTTTAGGTTGTTCCTCATTTTCTCTATTCCTGCCTTCCGTTGTCTTTATGTGATTTACTTGTTAGTGAACAGTTTTGATTCCCTTCTCATTCCCTTTTGTGTGTATATTTAAAGTTATTTTCTTAGCAGTTGTCCTGGACTTCACAATAAACATCCTAAATTTATGACAATCGAGTTATAATTGCTGTCAACCTAACTTCAACAGTGCACAAAACTCTGTTCCTATACAGCTCTATGCTCACCTTGGTTGTTGTTACTAATTATATTTTGATATATTGTTTACTCCAATAATAAAGATGTATGATTACTTTTACATATTTGTTTTTTAAACTATGTAGGAAATAAAAAGTGGATTTACAAAGAAAAACACAGTAATGCTGCCTTTTATATGTGTTCATGTAGTTACTTTAACTCAGGAACTTAATTTTTTTCATATGGCTTTGAGTTACTGTCTATTATTTCATTTCAACTTTAAGGACTGCCCTTAGTGTTACTTGTAGGGCAGATATACTGGTACCAGACTGCCACCCCTTTGTTTATCTGGAAACAACTTTATTTTCTCTTCATTTTTAAAGGGCAGTTTGCCAGGTATAGAATTTTTAGTTGAGAGATTTTGGTTTTGTTTTTATTTATTTTTTAAAATTTCAGCCCTTTAAATAGATCATTCCATTGGCCTCCATGGTCTCCAATGAGAAACTGGCTGTTAATATTATTGAAGATCACTGTGTGTGGTGAATCACTCTTTCTGCTGCTTTTGAGAGTCTCTCTTTGTCTTTGCACAGTTTGATAATAGTGTGTATTGGTGTGGCTCTTTGTGTTTATCCTACTTGGAGTTTGCTGAATTTGTGGATGTGTAGAGTCATGTCTTTTATTTAATTTGGAATGTTTTCAGGCATTATTTCTTCAAATATTCTTTTTGCCATTTTTTCTCTCTTCTTCTGAGACTCCCATGATGTGTGCATTGGTCAGTTTTGTAAGGATCAACTCCAGGTAGAAGCCTCTTAGATCTAACATACAGTGGAAAAGGAAGAACTTCACAGAATAAGCCAAGGTGTATAGAGAATAATGGACAAAGAAGCTATTTCCAGGGAGCAGAATTAGTCTATTCAAAGAGCATTCTCCCTCTTCAGGGTAGATGAACTTCAAAATGTCTACCTAGTATATTTCAGAATTTTACATACTTCAATCGACTATTTATTCCTTATCTTTCCTTTTTTTTTTTAGGTTGTCTTATTTCTATTTCTCCATTTTTTATTGGGTATGTGTAGGCAAAATAACATGTCTTTTTAGTTTATAGCTTTCAACTCAAGAGAAGCCACTTCTGAATGTAATATGGACAGTCATGAATCCTTTCCTAATGGAAAGACTACCATACATAACCCAGAAATCCTATTCCTCAAATTTGATGATGTGACTGGATAGGATTTGTGTGCTGTCTCCACTGACTATATTTTAATGCAAGAGGGGGAGTATTCCAAGTATTGGTGACCAAAAGGTTAGACTGTGGCAATCACTGGAGCTACTCTCAACTATATTCCAGTTCTCCTTCTTTAGTGTATGTGTTAGGATTGGATGTCCCTTTCTATATGAGTGGAAGTGACATATATCTTTTAAGAGCCTCTTAATTATTCACTATCATCTTGTCCCTCAACTACAATGATTATGAAAGGAAGTATTAATGTGGCGCCTCCATCAGATTAGATCTATGAATGATATACAAGGAATAAACTTTTATGATGTTAACATATTGGTCAATTTTTTTTAACTGCATTGTAAACTAGGTTATACTGGCATTGATACTGTCTAAAAGTGAAATCTAGCCTCAAAGGGATACATACAAATAAAGCCCTCAGAAACAGAGAAGGCATGGTAAAGAAGATGGTGGTGAACATTGAATCCATTAAAAAAGAGAATCAACACTAAACTCTGATTGGAATTACAGTCTAAAAAGAGAAAAATAAATATTTGAAATCTTGGTAATATAAAAATAAGAAAATAACTAACACATTTCATTAAGTAAAGGAATAGTAAGAGTGCTAATATCCTAATATTTTGTACAGGATGTGAAATAATGTATAATTTAAAATATAGTTAAAGTAACTTTGTAATATTTAAGAGAATGTCTCATTCCCAAAGAACATTCATCTAAAGTTTGAAAATTGCTTTGTTTTTAATTCAAGTTGTCTTCTGTAAATTCAAATACAATAAAATTTTAATAAAATAAGTTAATAAAATTAAATTTTTTATTTAATTTTTCACTGTAATGACAAAATAATATAATCTAGGTTTTATAATACCATGTCTACCCATCTGTCCACCTATCCACTTATCCATACATCTGTTATTCATTCATTTATGCTTTTATTTATGTATCTTTCTATTTACACATAGTAATGAAGAGATATGCCCAAAGTGCTATCTTTAGTAATATAATTACAGTAATTTATAAGTGGTAGGATTTGTAGAAATATTTTCCTATATGTTTTGTACTTTTTGTATTGGATGCCTTCTTTCTATCATTTTTTCAAAAGCATAAACTTGTAAATCTTAAAAAAAAATGAAAAAAATACAAACCTCTTGGCTTCAAGTTCCTCAAGTAACTTACTTAGGAAGCATAAAATCAAACCTCCCTGTTCCTTCCTATTTCAGTTCCTATCAAAATTCTTTTCTCGTCAATAATTTTAACATACTGAAAAAAAAAGACTTTGAGGGAAAGTAATAGGGTCTATTGGATGGGGTTTAGCTCCAGTGTTTTAACTGTTTGATAAAATACATGGAAATAATCTGAGAAGAGGTTGAAGGGAGTTGGGAGAAGCACATGTTTGCTTGAAGCCACATAATAACTAAGCTCTTGAACTTGACTATTCTCTAAGGCTTCATGTTCTCTTTACTTCACACTTAATTTATCAATTAATACACCCATATTTTGAAACATTGGATTTGGGAAATTGAATTATTACTAGTCTGGTGATTAAATTCCTCTATCCATCTGCTAGTAGATTGTCATTATTATTGGAGCCTAGCTCAAATGATAATAGCCATTATAAATCACTATCATTAAATTCAGATAGTGATTGTATAAAATCTTTTAGAAAAAAATGCTTGAACTAGATTTTTTTCCTGTATTAAAATTAGGACAAAATTTGAAATGCAATATAATAAGCTGAAACTGAAGTAGATTTTCAGAAATCTAATGATGTCTTCAAGTAGCACACTTTGGCTGGTCCGTTGTTTGAGACTGCATCCGGAGAGGCTTCTGGTCTCATGGATAGCCAAGCACTGGTGATGTTGTGATGTTTGTTTAATTAATGGGATTTGTTCTACTCCCAGAATAATTTTAATGCTGTTAGTGCATTTGCCAAGCTTTTTCATTCACTGAGAATCTTTGTTGTTTTAGAATAAGGCGTTTATTCCCGGAGTCACAGAACAAAAGTTGTGGTTATCATCTAAAACCACAGCTGGATTTCTGTGTCATTTGTATTGTCTACTATGAGCAACCATATAAGTGAAACAAAGAAGATACAGTAGAGTTCTATTAGAACCTTATTATGTGCTTCCTGTTAAAACAGAATGAAAAGCAGTCTAGTTGTATAACCAGTGTTTCCAGTTTCTTATTACTATGAATTGAGTAAATACTTAAAGTACATTTTCAGTTATTTATCCATCTAGTAAAAATTATTTGAAGGCCTCCTATTTATACGAGGTACCCCAGAAGTGTCACAGATACGTAGTCTCTCCTCTCAAAGTGTTTGCCACCTAGCGATGGTTCACTACGTACATAACAGTGACGTGTTTACCACAAGCTTCTATAGCATTCTGTATCTGCTTTCACAGCAGTTATGCACTCTTCGTCAGTATTTATTTTAAATAATTTGTTGAATGTCCTCCTTTACTGCTGGGTCCTAAACTCCCCATGGGTGGGAACAGAGTCCCTTTTGTGGATGGCTGTATCCCTAGTGCTTCACACAGTGAAAGGCACGCTGGTGACAATCAAGCTGAAGGAAGGTTGTTAAGGAGGTCTGGGGTACAATGTGGAGTCTGTGCTGGTTTGGAAAAGTGGTTCAGATTAAACTCATTGAAATTGGAAGAGAGAGAAGGGATAGGCCAAAAAGGAATAATGTGGTCAATGTTTTGAGGCAAATTGAGGAGGAATGAATATTTATGAAATAATGAATTACTCAGGTCTACTGGAACAAAGTTAGATGTCAGAAGTCGTGAGGGGAGGGCAGTGGACACTGGAAAGAACACCTGAGTCATATTATTAGCATTTGACATGTAAGGACTAAAGGATTTAAACCTTTATTTAATAAAATGTTGAGAAATTTTAGGTATGATTCCACAATTTTTGTGTGCATATCCATAATCTCAATTTTCTAAAAACATTTTTTAAGAGCTGGAGAGTTTTTGAAGGGCAGAAGCTGTGCAGACATAAACTTGGTAATTACAGTAACTGGCATCATCCCTCGTGTATTTTTGGTGTTGGGCATATATTTTTGATTAGATGGTCATCTGAATTTGTTAAGTGAAACAATATTTTCAAAGGTGTGAAGTAATTCTTGCTTTGGACTATAGAGAGATAAGAAGGAGGCAACTAGAAAGTTAGATAAGAAGAAATACAGATTTAGAGGTAGATAGATGGATAGATGAATAAAAACAAATATACACACATAAACACACAAACACATATACAATCAATACACACACCTCACCACACCCACACAGACGTACACACATACATGGCATACACTTAGATGTATCCACACAAGTACACATATGTACATACAAATATATATACACATTCACAATCACAAACACACACAGACATCCCCACACATTCACGCTATCTATTTGGGAGAGACAATAGATAAAATATTAGGATTATATTATAAGAAACACAGATAAAGCACACAGAATTATCAAGGAAAATAGCATGAGAAGGGCAGACAAATAACAGATGGAAGAGGATTTAAAAGAAAAAAAATGAAAGAATGAAGAGTTTATTCTCCGTGAAGAAGAGTCATCCTAAGTAGATTACCGCCTTGGAGGCAGATTTCCCAAACTCACACTGTGCGTTGCCAGATACTTACTTACACATCACGTATCATCTACACGAGGATCTGAGTCTGAGGATGGGTGGCATAATCATACTTAGCAAATTTGACAATGTTTCCATTTAAATTTGTCTCTTTACTGAACTCAAATGCTTGTTTTAAAGAAAATGAAAAAAAACATAGAAAAACAGAAAGAAGAAATAAAGTCCATTACTACAAACCCAAATTTGAATAGTGTTAATTATTTTTTTCATTCTGATTTTTAAATCTGCAGAACAGGTGTTTCCTCCTGGCATGCTGAGGGGGCGCTGTGTGAGGTTTGACTGCTTTTGTCTACTCTGGGACTCAGATTGTAAACTTTGTTAGTTCAGGGGATTCATCTGATCTGGTTAGCCATCTGTAGCAGTATCAGGAAGGGTTAGGAACATTATACTTCATGAGTCTACTGAAGGGACTAACAGAGTGACAAAATCAACCTTAGAAAACATTATTGTTAATTCCAGCATAAACAGTATATACAAACAATTCTCCAGTGATCTATAAAATACTTAAAGTTTGTGTGCCTTCTCATCAAGAAGGGTGAACAACTCTTTTTCCTGTTTAGGTAGACTCTTTTGGGTCAAGATGCTGGAGAAAACATCTGGTCATATTAGGATCGGATGTGCAGAGTAAGTCTGATGGTGACAGTTTCTCTTAGTTTTTCTTCATTTGAGAGCATCTTGACTTTCACCGGAGTCCTGCAAAATATTTCACTGGATATAGAATTCTGGGTTGACTGTTCACTTCTTTCAGCTCTTGAAAAATTAGAATGAAAAAAAAAATTAGCACTATTTAAATTATTTTTCCTTTACAGAATTCAAATGCTTGTTTTAAAGAAAATGAAAAAACGTATAGAAAAATAGAAAGAAGAAATAAAGTCCATTAACACAAACTCAAATTTAAATCCACTGTCATTCAAATTGTTCTTGACATCGAGATAACAGGTGGGTTTTTCACTGCTTTTAAGATGTTTTTTGTCTTTATTTTCAGAAGTTTGAGTATGTTGTGTCTTGGTGTGTTTCTTTGGGTTTATTCTGTTTGTAGTTCATTCAGCTTCTTGAATATACAGGTTTATTTCTTTTGCCAGATTCAGAATTCTTTCTGCCATATTCTTTGCATACTTCTTCAGCCCCTCCCTCTTCATCCTCTCCTTCAGGGCTCTTGATGGCACAAGTACTAGACCCTTTGTTATATTCCCACAGGCCCATGTGGCTCTTTCCTTTTCTTTCTTTCTCTTTCTTTCTTTTTCTTTTTTTTTTTTTTTTAGTGTTTTGTCTCTGTTGTCCAGATTTGCTAATTTCTATTTTCTACATTCAAGCTCACTGATTCTTTCAATTCCCCCTTTCATTTGGTTGTTGAGCCCATCCATTGAGTTTTATTATTTCAGTCATTACATTTTTTTGTTCTAAAAGTTTCATTTGGTCTTTTTTATATCTTCCATTTCTTTGCTGAGTTTTTATACTTTTTCAGTTGGTTTAAACATCCTTACAGTTGCTTGTTAAAGCGATTTTTATAATGGTTGCTTTAAAGTCCTTCTCAGTTAATTCTAACATCTCTTATCTTCTCAGTATTTTTCCTCCATTGATTGTTGTTTTTCCCTTGAGATTTTCCTGGTTCTTGATAGCAAGTGACTTTCAATTGAAACTTGGAAATTTCTGATATTATATTATGAAACTCTGCATCTTATTTAGCTTCTGTTTTTAGTTGACTGTTTTTTTCTGATATTATTCTGGCAGGGACAGAGGGTGGGGTGGGGGTGTGTGGAATCAGTGCAGTGAGCATAAAAATCTAGGTCCCTCACTCAGCTTAATGACACCTGAGTAGAGGGTTCCTCATTACTGCTGGGCAGAGGCGGAAGCCTGGCTCCCCACGAGGCCTCCACTCCCACCACCCTGGCTGAAAGGGGTAGGAGTGCCTCACTGGGGCTCCACTGATACCATGGAGGGGATGGTCCCGTTATCTCTGGGAGCTGGTGCAAAGTCCTAACTCTCCATTAGGCGTCTTCTGACACCACCCCAGCAAATGGAAGGAGGGGCACCTCACTGCTGCCAAGTGGGGTGGATAGCTAGGCCCTTCACTCTGCCCTTGCTGATGCAGAAGGGGACGAGGCCTTCATTTGTCCTGTGGTGTTTGCCTTGAGTAGAGCAGTTATTGTCTAAAAGTATCCTGCTAGGCTGTCCATCCTCCTTATTTTGATTAGAGAGAACACTTTTCTTTTTTTTGGGTTGTGACTGTTGGCTTTTCTGAGTTGCCAGTTTCTTCAGCTCCAAGTCTGCAATATATGAGGCAAAAAGGAAACTCAGGAAGCTCATCATTATGTCATTCCTTGGGTCCCAAGTTCCCTTAGCTGATCTGACTTTTTCTCTCCATTTCTGAGAGTCTTCTTATGTTTGCTTTACATAATGATGCCAGGTTTTTTATTTTATGTATGTAGAGGGAGAAATAAGGAAACATGCGTCTACTTCATCTTTCCACAAGAAGGGTTTTGAGAAAATAGATATTAAGGAAATGACTTAACATGAATTCACAGAAAATCAGAAGTCTGAAAAGGTACTCACTTATGGTCTTCCAGTCAATTCAAAGTCCGTGCAGAGACTGGTAATCATTCATATTCATTTTCATTAATGATCAAAAACCAGACTGAGCACCATAGATCAGATCATCATGATAATTATCTGACCAGTTTCTCTAAGAGGAGATTCTTGAATAGTCTTTCTTGGAGCAATTCTTTAAAACAGAACAGGTTTTCATTAGATTCTGCTGACAGTGCTCTGACTCAAGGGAATCTTGGGAGATACCTTTCAACTATTTATGTAGACAATAATATGACTCCTAACATGTTATAAATGTTAAATAGGCATTTGGTTGTTTCACTAAAGGTCTTCTATATAGATAACATTTCTTTTCAAAGTAATAATTTGAAAGGCAATTTTGGGCTTATTTTATTTCCTAACATGTCTTTCAAGTAAATCTTTCCAGCCCTAGAATAGCAATGCTTGGTCTCCTGAGATTCCTCCTATGAATAGCCAAAGGGATAATTGCTTGGCTACATGGGTTTCAACATAGTTTTTAGAAAAATCATAGATATCCAAATGTAGATTCTGGCAATTTGGGATGTCGCGTCAATATGAGGAATTCCCAGGGGGACTCTGGAACACTCGTGGAATTACTAGGTTACAGCAGTAAACATAGTGGGCATAGTTTTTCAATAGTCAAAACAAAGAATGATCTATGTAACATATTTTGTATAATAAGTAATGGAAGTGTAATACAAAACAGGTGACTAATACTGCTTAACTATTTAAGTGTACCATATGTGATAAAATATAGCCAAATGGTAATTTAATCACTTCCATGAAAATATAGAGACATTCCAACATTTAAAATGCACATGATTTACCGTGTTGTGAACTTTGAGGCTATATATGCCATTGTGTATAGTGATGAACTTTTCACTTTACTATATAGAATCAGTTATAAAAAAAAAGTAAATGAATATTCAAATATTCTGGGAAGGAATAGTTGTGCTTTTTATGTGAAGAAACCAGTCATCCCAAAAATATATTTCAAGAAATACGTTCTGCCATGATGAGCTGAACATTTGTACTGTTTAACTCAGTTCCTGAGAACACGAGACTCACGGATGAGATCCTGCCCTTTGGTGGACCTTGAGCTGCTGCTCTGCCCTATGGTTATGGACTGTGCCCCTGTCTGAGACTGTCCCTTGGATGATGCAGCTTGTGAACATCAGAGGAGAAAATATATTTGAAAAACTGGAAAATCTAAAGTATTTCTCCTGATATTGGTTCAGCAACATTAGTTTTCTTTACCATAGAGAAAAAGTAAATAATTAAACAGAGTAGCTGTGACATGTGTACGTGATAAATACAATGACAGAATTAATAAAGCCCTTGGTCCTGACCTGTTTGGGGCAACTTGTGTGGGATACTTCTGGCTTGAGTCAGTATCCAAAGTTGTCATGTTTTCTTCCTTTGAGCCTTTTTCCAGTACCAATACGTATACTTGCACTTTCCCTAGTCAGCTTGGTCTTGACACTGTATCTCGTTAAGTGAACAAAGTCGGTGTGAAAGGCTCTATACTGAACAATCCGACTGCATGACATACTGTATAAGGTAATTCTACAGAGTGGTGAATAGATCAGTGGTTGGCAGACATTCAGGTGCAATGGGATGAGGGATGAATAGGTGAGGTGCAGGGGATTTTTAGAGCAGTGAAACTATCCTGAATGATATTTTTAATGGTAGATACATGATATTGTGCATTTGTCAAAACCACAGTACAGTACAACACAAAGAATGACACAAACTATGGCTTTCCCTTAATAATAACATATCAATGTTGGCTCATCAATTGTAATAAATATATCACACTAAGGCAAGCTGTTAATGAAAGAGGAAACAGTGTTAGAGGAGATGAGATAACTGGGAACTCTCTGTTCACATTTTCTGTATACCTAAAATTGCTCTGAAAAATAGTCTATTAATTAAAAACATACTAAATTAAATGAAATTGTAGAATGTAGTATACAGTATGCAAACTTTTAATTAAATTTCCTACTTTTGAGCCCCTCCCTCTGAACCTTACCTGTCTGGTATCTTAGTCTCTGGAGTGGAAGTCCTCCCGCCCCTAACCCCATCACAAACAGTAGGTGAAAAGAGGTTAAAAAGTCTGGCTTTTCATGAATCAGATATTTTAACCAATCTCTTGATTTTCTGTCTTAATACTTTGGCTTCTGTAGACCTTGAACCTGCATCTATCTAAATATGCTCACTGCTGTTCAGTATTCTCCTGTCCAGACAGCTCAGTCAAACCTTCCTCTATTCTGTTTATTCAATCACTATTCTGTTTTCTGTCTTCAAAAATTTGTTGTAATATCTTGTCTACTGTTGTCTCTTCTTTTTTCTTCCCTTGTTAGTTTAAACATTCATATATTGCTTTACCTTCATTTTAGCGAAGCTTCAGGGTGAGAAGGAAAAAGCACATATAGCCAGACAGCTATCTTTGATTAAAAATATATACCATATGGTTCCCATTTTTTTCTTTCTCTGGACACAGCCACTTTTATTAAGTAAAGTTAAACATCATCTTTGTCAGTACACTGCACAATAACATGAACTGCTTTAAATTGAATAATAACTGTTTTTGGCAATGAATTAATTCAACAGAACCATTAGACAGCATTGGATGTAATTATTTCATTAATGGAAATGAAGTATTGCAATATTGAGGGACTTGCATACATATTGAAGGACACTGTGGATAAGAACTATGGCTCAAAGCCAACTCAGAGCAATTCACATTTCAAATAATGAAATGATGAATTTTCATTGCTTTTTTTTCTTTTTTCCCTCTCTAAGCTTTGCATCCTGATTGAAGCAAAGACATCTGTCTTTTCCCGGATAACAAGAACTCTGGTTGCTGTGGCAACATATTGACTGGGGAACTTAAAATAAAAGTGGCTCACTTGCAAATCACTTTTTTTTCTTTACAAAAAACAGCACACATTGGCTAAAAAGCTCTACTAGAATCTTTATAATTAATAAACCTGTTGTTTGCTGAAGGATTGTATCCTAAAACTTGCATGTTAAGCAGGTAAGTGGATTTTTGGCTTTTATGTAATTTTAAACTGTGAAACACTGCACTACATCATTTTAAACAAGTACTCCTTCCTTCCTTCTCTCCTTCCCTTCTTCCTTCCTTCCCTCTTTCCTTTTCCTTCATTTTTTTCATTCCTCTCTCTCTATTTTAAAAAAAATGGGATGGCAGGGATCTGGGTGGGTGTACGAGGAGCAGTAAAAGCAGTGAAAGAAACTCTTCAAAGGCCTTTGCTAAAGCAGAGCCTGGTTGCTAGGGCTTGAAAAGATTGTTATTTGTAGCTAACACAAAGTTATTCCAAAATGCACTCAGCCTTAGAAGCAAACAAGTTCCAAATTTTTAAGAGAGGCATGGATTGAATCTGCCAACATACGAAAATAATCTTTTCACACTTTGGGATGCACACATATTTGTGCATTAAATTTCATAAAATACTGAGGGGGGAGAATTTTTTTTTTAATTCTTAAATCGAATTTAAAAATTTTTATAAAACTCATCTTTAAAAACTCATATATTTAAAAACAGTTGAATTTTTTATACAGTTTTTATTTGAAAATTTAATGTCTTAAGTCCTGTTGTGAAGTTGGGTGCATCAACAACAAACTTGCATGACAGGAAAATAAATGTAATTCTACTTCAGTTTTATTTATTGACTTTCTTCCAAACCTAGAGCCTTGTAATTTGTTTCTTTTCCATTTGTTTCACAAAGTTACACAAAGTAAATGATATTTGATGGGTGAACCATAAACATGAACATATTTAATATAAAGCTATTTAAAGTAATTAAATAATTACTCCAAATTTTGCTATAGGACCAGGCCAAGGTAGTTTACATAGAATTAGTAATTTTAACATCACAATAAGTTCAACAAGCAAAGGAAATAAAAGTGACATTATTTATGTTAACTGTTGGGTATATGATTTGAGATACTCAGTTTTCAAAGCTATTTATTGGTACAGAACAATATAGTTAAAAAAATTTTTTGAGAGCATATAAATTTAAAAACTAACATTTTAGAGTAATGATCAAATGTTAATCTCTCTTTTTCCACCTCCCTGGTAAGGATGTACGCCATCATAATGCAACCAAGTGTGATATTTACTTAGTTAGAGATTTTTAAGGTAGAGAAGACTAGAGATATAATCTTCCCTCATGCATGAGGATGGTAAGACACTAAGTTTACAAATTTGATCTACAAAATTTATAGATCTTTTTTCCACAAAGCCCCTTTGTAAGTATGGATGATGACAACAAAGAAAATTTCTTTCATGCGAAGCTTAAAGGATATAGCAAGAAGTTGCTTATATACATTAATTTCATTAGATAGTTCTGGCATCTGAAGAGTGAAGTACAAATTCTTCAAGAACAAGGATCCCCTGATGATGGTAAAGAGAGAGTTTGTAATGGAGACAGAAGAGTAATTGACTGGTCACTTCTGGTTTTGCTTTTTTCTCCGTATCGGCCCCAGTGTGTCCTCCTTCCTCCTCATGCCCAACACTCATGTCCACCGTCTTGTTTCTCTCTAGAGCTTTTGTGACACTCAAGGGATCTAGCTTTATTTCTTCTATAGTCACCTCATTCTAGAAATTTCCTCTTAACCTCAAGATTTTGTTTTCTTGGTTCTTTATGTTATTAGAGCAGGGGCCAGACTGGTAAAATGAGTTTTCTGAAGGATTCTAGGGAGATAAGTAATGAGTAATGACTAAGTAAGTATTGCCGTGTAAAGACTGAAAGCAGAGGAGAAACATTCACTTCTTATTTCTTTAAAAATATACTAAATTGACCATGCATTGATCTTCCCTCAAAAATCTCAATGAATTCTACTAGGTGCAAGCTGCATTGCCTCAGCATAAACCAATATCACTTGAAATTAAGTCAAAAAAATTAAACACATACATACCAAAACTTCAGCATCTTGAAATAAAGAACCATACTTTAAAATACCCAAGGATGGATGAAAAAAATGCCAAATTACATTTTCTAGAATTTAATGAAAGGGTGAACAAGATTTTAAGCTTATAAGTTTTTCAGTGAGTATTCAATATTAGCATCTCTCAGCATAATTTATTTCAGGAACAAATCAAAATGAACCAATATGTTCATATCACTTGAAACTGAAATAAGATTTGGTAAAACTCATTAGTCTCTGAATTTTAAAAAAAGTCTATGTAAAGCAAAATAGAATAGAACATAGACATTATATAAAGACTACTACAAATCAATAGCAATTAGCATAATAAATATTAATACCTAAGGCCACTTAAACTGGGATTTAAAGCCATAAAGCTAGGATTAAGAGATACAAACTACTATGTATAAAATAGATACACAACAAGGATATATTACATAGCCCAGGGGATTATAACTATTCTCTTGTAATAACTTTTAATGAAGTATAATCTGTAAAAATACAGAATCACCATGCTTTCCACCTGAAATTAATATAACATTGTAAATCCACTATAATTCAATAAAAAAATGTAAAAAGTAAAGCTAGCTTTACAAATTGAATTGTTTTTGAAGTTATGTCTTAGGTAAGAATACAAGAAAATTAAGTAATATAAGTTTATGTTTTCACAGAGCCCCCAAAATAAGTTGAATTAATCTCTATAAAAATAATTTATTTGCAATAATGATACAAATAACTATTTATAATTTACTCTGTGCCACTTTTTAAAAACTAATCTCATTTTAATTCTCTCCATGGCCCAATATGTTGTCTCTTCCTACAGATGAGGGTATAGAGTTTATGGATGTTTCTTAAGTGGAGACAGCTAGGAAGCGGTACAATCTAGATTCAAATATAGGTTTAACTCAAAGGTTTAGTTCTACACAACCATTCAACACTTCCTTTTGCATTGAAGACTTCCGATTATGGAGAAATTAACTTATTTCTTGGTGTATCAAAAATTAAAATTTCAGATAAATAAAAAATTTTAGTATAAATGGGAATTCATTGTATAACAGACTAATTGTCTGTCAGGAATAGTTTAACAGCTGAATCACTTCTATTAGTTTTTAAAATTAAAGCGGTCCATCCTTTAAAAGATCTATTTGTGTGGTTTTTTTTTTAAATATCACTTAAATTTTAGGCCAGACTGTCAGTTACAGTTAATTAACCATAAAAGTAAATTCAAAACTAGACAGAAATAATCTGTCAATTTAATACAACAACTTTCTGATATTTTTCTCTAGAATAAGGATAACAAAACCATAGTATTTAGCTAATTTATTTAGTATTATCTAAACTACACTTATACGATAACTTTCGAGTGAACATGAAACTCATGTATTTGGCCCTATGTAAATCAAATCATAAATTTAGGAAGTAAATTGTTCACTTTTCACCATAAAAAGTCATGAAAGAAAAGTAATATATGGCTACCTTTAAAGAAAACAGTTTTTTGTTTTTTGGTTTTTTGATATTTTGTTATCTTGTGCACACCACTGTAACCAGGAGAGGACACACCTTCCTACACAATAGAAAATCCAAAGGCAAGGGAGGCGAGAAGGAGTGTCATAACCCTCTGGCTGTAGCAGCTGCAGACTGAGTTGGCATCACTAATGCACTTTAGAATATTTGAGTTTTAAAGTAATTCTAACATGCTCTGTATACAATGAATATATTTGAGAAGCTGTTTTCGACAGCCCAGAAATCAAACTTCGTGGTAAGACGTATAGTTCAAGTCCGATAGCTGTTACTTCTTTGAAAAATTATTACAATAAAAGAAAAGATTAATTATGTATTTGGTGCAAATTTAGCGACTTTGACATCACAGTTCATCTTCGTCAACTGGTATTTATGGTCTTTGGCCACTTTGTACATGGCATTACTCTATATTCAATTAGGATTCAAATATTGATTTTGTCATGAATAAGCAGGTTATTATAAATCACTGTTTCTTATGATAAATGGAATATTAAGAAAAGATAATTATGTAATTATGGACACACGATATTTAAAATCTACTTTTGCAGTTGAATACATTTATTTGTCTCTGAATCCATTGCATTTGAAATCATTTAAATGGTTCTATGCTTTTTTCTTCTTTCTTTCTTAATCAGAGTATCTGAAAAATGATAACTGCAAATCAAATCCATTTATAATTCCAAGAATAAATTAAATGAATATATAATTATGAAATAAGTTTATTCCTTAGTTTCAGACACATTAACCTGAATAGAAACTTCAAAAATTTTTTAATGCACCTATTGTTTTAGGAATTCTATTATGACCAAAATTTATGGCTTACGTGTTTATGCTTCTTTAATTAATATTTTGTTACCTTTCCTTTCTGTAGCTGCACTCTTAATTAATGTGTCAATTCATGTTTATAAATCCCATGATGAAAAGAATTATCTTTTTTTATTATTCTTTATGCCAGTAGTTCTTAACCAGGGGGAAGTTTTCCATCCTGGAGACATTTTTGATTGCTACTAAAATTGTGGGGAGAGATGCTACTGGCATCCGATGGATAGAGGACTGGGATTCTGCTAAAGCTCCTACAGTGCACAGAGCAGTCCCCTCCATCAAAGAACCATCTGACTCAAATGTCAGTAAAGCCACTGCTGAAAAATCTTCTTTACAGAATAACCTTATAAATGGTATGAGTTTTAGTTCTATAGTTTGATGAAACGTGAGGTAAATGTAATCTCTTTATCTTGAGTTGCATGTCATGGAATGAAATGAGCCTCTCAAGTCAAAGGGCATTTTTATGAGGCTAGAAAAATCAACAAGTGGAAATAAAGGTGAAGCAGTTTGATTCCAGTAAGTTGAGATCAAAGCTTTTAGATGATCTTTGGGACAAAATCTTGACTGTCTCAACACAAGTGAAAGCTAAGCACATTTAATCCAACAGTTTGAACTCTGTTGCATGTGCGTGTATGAGAATGAGCAATGTCCCCTTGAGAGGGATATATGTGGAACTAGATGTTAATATGTTTTTAAGGAAAGTGAGGTTCCGATTAATGCAAGGAGGAGAGGTGAACATGATGAAGAGGTTAAGCATATAGATGAAAGCTATATAAAATAGAAGGAGGCTTAGGAGAACAGTGTGGGCATTGTTGAGAGAAGTCCTCTCCGGAGGGAGAATCAGGGCACAGCTTAGGTGGGGATGGCCTTCCTGTGCCGCTCAGGCTGAGGCCCCAAGGACTAAAGAGGTTTTAGTATTTCAGAACTCAGTAATGCCGCCAAGACAGAGAAAAGAAATTACCAGGATCTGTAACTTTTAAAATGCAACTGGATTTTTCTAATTGAAGAATTCAGCTCAGAGTGGGAGATAAGAATAATTAAAGGTCATTTTGGCACGTGGCTCAGCCTGAAAGGGATAAAGGGCAGAGCTGCATTGATTGTGTTTGAAAATATGAAAAACTTCATGCAAAAGCATATTATTCGTTAATACATTTCTTGGACAGGTTGGCTTTACAGATTTTATACCACTGATGGATGCAGAGGAGCTTCAAGATGATGGAAAAAATGCAATTTGGGGGATATTGTTTAAAACTGATGATGTCTTTATGAGCTAGAGGAAAATGTTCATTGGGTAGAATTACCCCTGAAACATTGAGAGAATTATAGACACATCTCTTGATGGAGTCACTGGAGCCTTTGGAATGGGGGTTGGGGAAAGGTCTCATTTTAGGAATGAAATCAGAGATAAGGAAAAGGAAGAAGCAGGGGGATTTCAGCATGGGAAACTCAGATCTGATAACAGGTTCTCAGAAAAGAAGGGGAAAAAACTTCAGTTCGGAAAAGTCTTAGGATTCCCATATCACGTGCTTAGTACCAACTGTATCCTGAGTCAGATTACCAGATGAGGAAGGCCAGTACTGACACACCTCCTCCTACTGTAGGACATTGGACTGGAATGAGCCTTCAGGTGTTGCTCAAGGTGTTGGCTCAGCTTAGAGGAGGTATGAAGAGGTTTAGAGCAGAGGGGAGAGAGGTTGGTATCTTCTGAATACCAACTATTGGCAGGACACTGCCCCAGGCACTGAGATGGCTGCTGCTCTTTCCCTAGGAGAGACCACACATTTTCTTTAGAGAAACTTTCTTCAGAAACACCCTCAGTTTCTCTAGGTACAGATAAGGGTCAATAGGAGGGTTCAAGTGTAAATAAGGGGTCATATATCAGGATATACCTGACCATAGACAAGACTTCCAGCTCCCTTTTCAGACTAATGTCAAGTTTGCTGGTAGCTGAGCAATACCCCAGGCAGGCAACCAAATGATCCGTCTCTGAAGAAACAATGGTCCAAAGAAAAGACCTCTGAATTCTGATATTTGGAAATTTCTGGAGTTTGACCAGTAACTCATCATTCTATAATCAATGACAACATTTCCATGAACCTAGAACTTATACTCAGCTTTAATGACTAATTCTTGCACATAAATGAACAATAAAGGGTCACCAGACTTTGAGGAAGAGCTCCACGTGAAAGAAGGAGGCCTATCCCTGCCACACCACAGTGGAATAGAGTATCGAGACTCTGCTTCTAATGAGGTCAGAGAAGTTCCTATTGGACCAACCTCCCACTGATAGGATAACTACATACTCTGGACAAAATACTTCTAAAACTATCCAAAGGCATTAGAGAGTGGACAGAGGCAAGAGATACTGTAGAAGACCTCATACTTGGAAGAATGAATGGCATGGAGTGAGTTTCCCATTTTTTAAAGTATCTTTAGGCTGATACCAGGCTGAAGTCCACAGTACAGGGTGATTACTTAAGATTTTATGTTTTAGAAAGTTTTTTTTTTTCCGTTTAAGAATTTTTCTTTTTCAGGAAGAGTAGGGTGGGATGTCCTGCAGTAGAGCCAGGAAGCCCCCTTTGCATAATAATTTGGAAGACAGAATGAAATATAACGCTCTAGTAAGGAACACTGTGCAGGTGTCTAAATGACAAAGAAATGAAAGGAAGTTAATCCTATGAAAACATCAATTTTATATGAGTTGAGTAAGAATTTGTATGATCTGTGTGCCATATTCTTCCCTAAATGGTCTATAAATATTAACTCATCTGATCCTCAATAATAGTAATAAAGGAGGTAGGTACCATTCGATACAGATTTTACAGATGAGGCTATGGAAGCAGAGAGAAGTTGGGAAACTTCCCCCAAAGTCTCACAGCTAATAAGCGACAGAGTTCTCTCTGGTTCCATTATGAACAGACGCTATAACCAAGCAGTACATTTCCCCTGTACAATTTCTCACATAATCTTTTGTGAATTAGGGAGCCACGGCAGTGTTTCAGTACAAGAATTTTAAGGAGGTTCTTCTTTACTCAAGGCTTTGAGTAAACAAGGATCCTTTACTTGGCTTCAAGACCACTCAGCTTAGTTAGAAGGCACCAGGTCATTTTTTTTTATCCTGTCTTATCACAAATGCAGTGTGCATTTCTTTCATACACTCTAATCCCCTAACTCCCGACTCAGACCAGGGACCGCGCTGGGGCGGCAGCCAGGGGTTGGGCGCCTTGCCCACGACCACCTGCCTTGCGCCCCCCACTGCTGCCTACTAGCAGGTCCTTGACTGATGCACCAGCCGCCCAGAATCTTCTCCTTCCTCTTTCGTCTTAGAGCTCGCCCGCCTTTCCCGAGCTTTCCTTTTCTCTGGCCCGCCTTGAGAATTTCCTGTACATCACTGTTTGCTAGTGCTCCCTCCCTGAGAATCTCTTGCCCACCTTTTCCTGCCTCTTTTCTTTTCCCCCTTTCATCTCGTTCCCTACTGCCCTTCACCACAAGGACTCAGGGTTGCCCAGCACCTGGTCCGTTGCCGGCCTCGCTGTTCTCAGCAATACTCTCGTCATCCGCACGGCTTAATTCAACTGCTTTATTTGATGTACCTATTTCTCAGAGAACTGCTAATGATGAGAAAAGTCGAGTTTATTTTTGGAAGGGGTTGATGTTTCACACCTTTCTTGGTAATACCACAGTTGTGTGTGAGGCTTTAATTTATACAAAATAGGTATGTTTTCTTGGCAGGTAGGCAATAACAGAAAGGTACCCTGTCCCTTATAGTAAACACGACATAAAAGATTATGTAGTTAATCACCATAAAATTATACAGAGAGCGAACAAAACTTCAGAACAATTCTTTATTCAAATTATAGAATAACCCGAAGGAAAATCAACCTGAATTTTCAAATTCCTATAGTGTAATGAGGAGAAGTTTTGTCACCTTTTAAAATTTTCCATGTGGTCTCAACTTTGATTAGTTTTTTCTAAAACTAAAATGCCGCTGGATAAAAATCTGGAATCAAGGCTTTCTACATATACATTCTATTTATATAAAGCGTTTTTCCCCTTTAATCAATTCTTGTAATCTACAGTGATAGGCAAGTCAGGTATAATTTTCTCTGGTTATGGCACTCGTATACTCATTTAAAAATAGTAAAATGTTTTATTTTTCCTTCTTCACTTTACTGAAATTGGTGGCTTACATCATACTGAGAGGCCCACATGAGTATTTGTTTTTAAATTAGGACCATATTCTCAATTCGCTACACAATAAAGGGATTATACATTTAAAAGAACTGTATGCAATCAAGAAGAAATTTTAATTAATCACAAATAGAACTGGCCCAATGGAAATAATTTGACCCGACAGTTTGAGGTTTGATCAGCATAACACAGAGATTAAGAAGACTTTTGACCTGAACAGAGTCGGAATTGGTTCAGTCTGGAACTTTAGAAAGGGAACGCTAATAGGTTCAAATCACACAATATCACTGTTTCCCTACTGCTATCATCCCATTAGCAAACAGTGAGAAACTTGCTTCGTTTCTATTGAAACCATCCAGCAGCATATATAGCTCTGGTCTACAATGAAGCAACAGAGATTATGCCACAGAAAACTATAATCTTTCTCCCATGTTCTATGTGTAAAACACCGAGCCAGCGCCTTTGAAGCCCTAATTGACTGTCTGTATCAATTAGTGGCCTGATCGCTTTCCACCTTACATTTATGTCTCCACAGTAACCGATTGGCATTTGGAGAAGGATGGGAGTACTTACTGGGAAGTACTTAAGTATGTACAATATAAAAGAATAATTGAAATTTTTAGTTAGCTAGAGGAACTGGGCTCAGCAACTCATATTTTGTAACAGCAACTTTCTGTGGAAAGCCAAAAGTTTTACTGAAATGGAATTCTTCATTAAAGTAACAGCATTAATGTAATAGGTATACGGATTATACAGCAAGAGTTAAAAAAAAATTCAAGAACTGGAAGCATTGAGAGTGAAAAACTGATGATGAGTTTAAGAACCCTGTCACAAGAATAATGGATAAAGAAACATGAGATACAGTAAAAGGCAGGGTGGGGGTTGGGAAGAACTTGGCTTTGATGTCAGAGAAACTGGAGTTTGCTTCTTGCTTCCAGTTTCTTAGCTGATATGACTGTTAGAGAGCAGTGTAATCTCTCTGAGTCGCAGTTTTCTCACATGGTAAGTGGGAATACTAGTATCACCTTTGTGGGTGTGTTGAGGGAATTAAGCAAGCTAATGCATGTGAAAGGCTACGACTGTTTCCTGGCCCACAATACATGCTTAGTAAATATCACCATCATCATCACCGTCATCATTATCATCATAATTTCAGGGCTGGAAAAGAGGACAGGGAAGTGCAATATGGTGACTAATGTCTAATTTAAAAAAACAAACAAACAAAAACCCCTATCACTTTGAAAAGACTTATTCTACAGTACTCTGAAGGCCAAACTAAATCCAATGCATTGAAGTTATGAAGAGCAAATCCATATAAGCAAGTACTTTTCCATCAATTTGAATGGAATGCAATCGGAAATCAATCTGATTGTGGATAACCACCTATCAGATTGTTAGAGATAGGATGATTGCCTACATTGAGATAAAATGGATGTAGAGTTCCTATGATCTAAAATATTTTATAATTACCATATTTTCCTGTTAAGAGAAAAAGAAATCTGCAGATTGGTCAACTTCCTGAATTTGTTAGGGCATAAATGCCAATAATTATAAAGGTATCAGCCATATAACAATGATAGAAAACTACACACATAAGGGTCCATAAGAAATGAAATTAAAATAGGATTACAGTAAATAGAGATTGAAAATATTTGTGGATACGTACTAATATAATGTGACATTCTGAAATTGTACAACATATACATCAATTACAGAAGCAACTAAAAGCCATCTTGCTATAAAAAGATGAACATGTAACAATTCAACCTAGGGATTATATAATTTCCAGGTTACTAAAACAGGAAGTTTAAATTTTACTGAAAGAAAATTGTGACCCTCAAACATTGGTCAATAATGATTTTCACAATTTTACATCATAAGTTTCAGAGAGTATAATTTTTTTTCAAAAATCTATAACTGACTCAACATTTTTCATAGCAAATGAACAGAAAAACATAGAATCAAATTATAGAAGAAAAATATGTAATCATTACATTCACTCTGTGACCAATCAAAAACTTTGGTTACAAACCTCTTTGGGAAACAAAAATGTACACAATCAGAAACAAAATGTTTCTTATCCTGTTGTTAGGAAACAGCTTTAGGATACCAGGGTGGTTTTATCTCCACATATATCCAGAGTATGAAACTAAGAATATCATTTTCATATAACTAATACACATGTAAGAGTGTGCTGTGAACCATATGGATGATTCATTGGAGATTTTGATGATTATGAGAGCAAGAGGCAGGGTGAATCCTAAGGCTGAGTGCCAGGAAATACGGTGTCTAGTCATGATTCTGGCACTAATTAGGTATGGCTTTGGGGAAACCACCTAAACCCTCTGACTTCAGTTTATTCGTTTATAAAATCATAGCACTGGACTGGGTAACCATAAAATTTACTCAGATTAGAAAGTAAAAGAATACATCTTTTAATAGAACCTTTTATTCTATCTCAGATTAACTGTTGTAATTTGTTGGTAGAAAGATAGGGGCTAGAAGTTTTCCTGAAAATTAATTTCCAACTTTAAAAAGACTGTACTGTTTTCCCTGCTAAATCCGTGGGTCCTTAATTGAAGTTTAGGAATCAGATCTTGAGAAAGATATTTCTTTGAGAGATTGAAAGCATAAGGTTTTTAAAACTCAGATATTTTAGTTAGAAAATTGTGGCAATAAAACTTCTACTCTTATTTCCCAGGGTTATGTCGATAGGGAAAGGAAATTCATTGAGCAAATTGGCACTGCTTTTTCCCCAGGTCTGCAGTAAAGTAGTATGGTCTTAGCTCTTACCTCTCTGACGACCTTTTTCAAACAGAGTGCCTTCTGACTTCTTTAAATTTAAGGTCATTAGATGAATGGATGAAGAAGTTGTGGTGTATATATACACAGGAATGGAGTATTACTCAGCCATAAGAAAGAATGAAAAAATGCCATTTGCAGCAACATAGATGGACCTACAAAGTATCATGCTAAGTGAAGTAAGCTAGACAGAGAAAGGCAAATATCATATAATATCACTTATAATTTAATAAATGATACAATTGAACTTATTTACAAAGCAGAAATAGATTCACAGACATAGAAAACAAACTTATGGTTACCAAAGGGGAAATAGGTGGGGAAGGGATAAATTAGGAGTTAGGGGCTAGCAGATGGATACACACTACTATATATAAAATAGATTAAAAACAAGGTCTTACTGTATAGCACAGGGAACTATATTCAATATCTTGTAGTAACCTATAATGGAAAAGAATCTGAAAAAGAAAAAAATATATATATGTATACATGTATATATAACTGAATCACTTTGCTGTACACCTGAAACATTGTAAATCAACTACAATTAAAAAAAAAGATATAATTGAGAAGAACAAAGAAAAAATTTAGGGTCACCATTACTCATTTAACCAATTCCAAATCTCACGAAAGTTTCCAAAATGCAAAAATTCATCTGCGAGAAAACAGATTTTTTAAAACATAATTTAAATATTACCTCTAAATTTGAGATTGTGATACACTGATTTTCTTATAGCACTTTTTTTTTTTTTTTTGGTCTATGGGTAATAGAGACCATAGGAGGAATTATTCTTGAATAAACCGAAAATAAATAGCAATATACATGAATGGTACAGAAAAATTCACCTGTGCTTTAAAATTAAATGCTATCTCCTCCCTCAAAATTCTGATGTCCTATTTTCTTTGTCTTTGCTGATGTCTTCTAGCTTATAATTACTTTGAACAATAATTCTCTATAGACTTCTTCTACAAGATTCATGCAATACAAAAGATTAGTATAAATTTGCTGAGAATATGGCCACATGCCCAAGCCTAAACTCATCTCAGGTAAAAAGAAGGAAACAATGGAACTGGTTTTAAATAGTCGTGGTTCACTCCATGGTACCAGGAATAGTCTTACTGTTCATGAAGACCCTGGGCCTGTCAAAGAAGGAGATTAACAATAAAATTAGGAGGAAGGAATTTGGGGGTAGCTGTGGAGTGGCCAACCAGCCAGTTTAGTTGTTCAGGCTGGGGGAAGAAAGCCTGTGGCCTAACTGTTATAAAAAGCAAAGAACATTATCACCATCCACCTCCAATTCCATAAATAGGATATATTTTCAATAAGAAAAACTATCACTTAGAGCTGTGTTTCTCAAATTGCAAGTGAATGTGAATTAAGTGAGGCTCTTTTAGATTTGTAGATTGTGATTCAGTCTATCTGGGGGAGCAGCCTGAATTTCCACATTTCTAACAGCCTCCCAAGTCCTGTCCATGCAGCTGGTCCAGAGACCACATTTTGTAAAGGAAGGCATGTGATGCCAATCTAACGTCACTTCCTGGCTAATAAACATCACCTGCTCAAAGAAAGTAATCATAGATAGTTCTGTAATGACAGAAGGGGGGCTGATTCTTTGAAGTTTAGATGAAATCTTTTGATTTTATAGGATGTTGTGAGCCAATTGCTGTTTATATGTCAGTCATTACACAGGATATTTTTTAGGAGGAAAATGTGTATTATTTTTCTGTAATCAAAGTAATTAGAACCGAGAACAATTTAATCCAATTTCCATAGTTCTCAATTCCTAGAATCTGATTTATTTTACCCATGCAGAATAAAACCTATAAAAAGAAAGTAGAATTTCAAATTTCTGTTTAACAAAGGAAGGATGTGGGTAATCTGAATAGCTATTAATATATGTCACTATTATTTTCTGAATTTTTAAAGTGTATTAGGCAATTATTAAATAAAAATTTGGCTGGCCCTACTTGATAGGAATCTAATGCAAGGATTTGAATCATTCAATAATATCAACAATAGAATATCCTACGGAATTTTACAAACCCAGCTCAGGCCAGGTGCTTTAGTAGGCTATATTCAATTTCTCAACCTCTGGTTGTGAACTTTACAATGCACAACTGGTTGGAAAGGAAATAATTTAGACAATCAATATAGTTTAGTAAAATTGATTTTTTAAAAGGATCGCATAAATGTTACATTAAATTTACTTGCATTTTAATATTGTGAAAACACATTCATATATAACATCTCAAGAAGTGTTGGAAGTGAGAGAAAAGATAGAAAAGCATGGTCGGTACCTGCTACACAGAAGCCATTAGTTACCTGCATAGGACAGCTGAAGATGATTTTTATGAAGCTATAACAGATGCTTTTGATACCCCAAGTCACATTTTTGTAGATCTGCCTCGAATTTTAAGTGCACAATTGGTGAAGATTCTCTGTTCATTGACAGCATTCCGTCTCGAATATTCATTACGTATTTCTCTAATTTTCTGCCTCAGGGTCTTCTCAAAAGTTGGTCTGCCTGAGTCTGCTCAGCTTATGTGCAATCACAGGCTGAATGTTTGGAAAGCCAGTTCTCTGAAGCATTCTATATGTTTCCTGGCAGACTGGATCTAAAGTACTCATCCTTAGAATGGCCTTTCTTCCAGACCTGTCTTACTGTTCCTGCTCCCTTGCTTTTTTCCCCTCTTGGGTCACTTCCACATTAACTCGCTGCATGTTTCAGGCTTTACTTCTGGGTGAACTCAAACTAATATGGGACTTTTACAAAGCTTGTTATGTAATATTTATTATTTAGTCTTATTCCATGAACTTCAAGGAATTCTCTAGGAATAATTAGGGGAATCAAAAAAGGTAATTAGGAGATAGATCAAATGTCTTGTTTCTGTGTTTATTGGATGAATGTGAATAAGCAAATGAATGGATTCTGCGATTCTAATGTGTTTTAAATAAGGACAGACATTTATGTTGAACTTACATGCTACACTTGTGTACTTAGTTTTATTTTATAATGGAATTAGATACAATAAATAGCTATTTTTCAGTCACAGTCTATTTTGCATTCTGGAAGGGTTAGAATAGCTGAATTAAGGACTCCAGAGCAGGCACTTCAATGGCATTGTTTTATATGCACTAATACATCCCTTTTTAGGGTGAAAGGAATCTCAGAGGTATGTATGCCTTCTGGGGAAATTTTGTTTTAACTTTGATTATAATATGTTTGAAAAATATTCCCTAGAGATGTATATGCTTATGTATGAGAGAGAGTGTGTGTGTGTGTGTGTGTGTGTGTGTGTGTGTGTGTCCAAGAGGAAACTGAGAACTTCAGGCCATAGGCGATGTGAGATTGGTTTACCACACAATGCTGGAGGGACCCCCATGGGGAGGGACTTTGGCATCCTCACCCACACATACCACAACCACCATGTGTTATCATTTTAGACTCTGATACTCTAACTTTGGAATTTGTACTGCTGTGGGTGTCTCAGACAATTTTATTTTTCTAGATGAAAAGGGTTATCCATCCTTATATGAAAGTCATAATGCATGGAGTTTCCTGAAGGAGTTGGACATTTAAGTGATGATGAATTGAGCAGAAGAATATTAGAGCAGAACTCAAGACAAGGAAGCAAGGGTAAGGATGGGGCAGAGAGTCATGGGAAGCAATCTAAGGATTCCAGAGGAGGGCTTAGCAGAGGCACAGACCACTGTTGTAAACAAGTAATCACAGGTAACTGCCAAGATGTATTAACCTCCTTTGATTTCTCTTTAGTCATTGCTTTCATTATCATATGTTTATTTGTCTTTGTTTGCCATCCCAGATCCTCATTGGTCAATTGCTAGACCTATAGATGTGAAAGATTAGATGAGAATTATGAGCACAGTGACTGAGATAGAATAGCTGCTCATTATACTAGTGGTATCTGTACCTAGATGAGTTATTGATAAAAGAGGAGGCTTGTTATATGTACATGCAACGAATAACTTAAAATATCCTATGCCTCTAGTGGATAGACCTCTGCACTTCCTGTTCACTCTTTGACTCCACAGCCATGCTGCTTGTGGAGTGCCCACAGGCTTGTACAGGAAGTCTATCCTTCTGTTTTTAACAAATAGAAGATGGTATGAAATAGATAAACCATATGCACTTTAAAAATAGCACAAATCTAATTAAGTAGCAATTATCATCCTTTCTTAAAAAAACCTTTACTGAGGCATCATTGATACACAGAGAACTGCACATTTTTAATGTGTACAATTTGATGAGTTTAGGCATATGCAAACACCACAGACATCCAAAACGTCACAGAGTTTCCTTGGGTCATTCTCTCTCTTTTCTCCTTTGGTGAGAACATGTAACAGGAGATCTACCTCAATGAATTTTGAAGTGCACAATACTGTTAACTAATACTGTTAACTCTGGGCAATATATTCTACGAGAGATCCAACAGTCTTCGAGCGTGACTGAAACTTGATATTCATCGAATAACACGTCCCCATTTCTCCAACACTCCAGCCCTGGCAACCACTCTTTATACTCTGTTTCTATGAGTCTGACTATTACAGATACTTCATATAATTGGAATCATGAAATATTTGTCCTTCTGTGGTTGGCTTATAAGTGAGCCTGGAGGGCAGCATTGCTAAGGGAAATGTTTTTCTTGATGAAGTTTTATTCTTGTAAAATTTCAGCTATGGCATATTCTCCACTGGAACTCACACCGTTTTTTTTCCTTGTGGGCATAGATCATTTCCTTTCACTTTACTAAATGATTAGGATATGAGGTAATCTAATCTACTTAGCATAATTGACATAATTCAAAGTGGTAGAATTGTTTATGGGTTGGAAGTAAGTAACTTTTAAATGTATTGTCCACATGTCATATTCATTAAATTTTGTGAGAAAGCCACTAAGTCACAGGTGGGTGAAAAAAACGTAAGATTATTTGAATACTTGCTCATCTTACTGTTGTGAGACCTTTGTCTTACACACTCTCCATGTCTCTAACATAGTGTTAAGTTGTTCATGCCTAACTCATGGGGATGATTTGGTGATACTAAGAAACTGCTTTGAAATAGTGGTTGTTTAATGAGTAAATGATGATGCTGTGTTCTAATTTCCATCTTTTTGCTTAATAAATTATTTAATAAAACTATTTTTCATCCTGCGATATTTATCAATTGCCTTCTACTATGCTAAGAATAATATGGATATCAAGATATGTAAAATTCTTAATATATTTAATAAGACCCGCTCTGTATTGCCAAACGCAATTGACCCAAGCAGCCAAAAATCTGAGTGTGATTTTACAGTTGGCTCTTTGTACCCATGGTTTTGCACCTGTGGATTCAACCAACCACAGATCATATAGCATTGTAGCACATATTTATTGAAAAAAAATCTGCTTGTAAGTGGACCAACACAGTTCAAGCTCATGTTTTTCAAGGTCAAATGTCATTTCCAATTCATATATTCCTTGACTTACCTGAAAGACAGTGCTACAGCATTTAAATTTGTAAATAAGTAAAATAAAAAGCCAGAGGATTAAGATAAATACTGCTAAAATGAGCAATAAATTATATAAAATCAGTATTTATGCAAGATGATTCTGGACAACATTCTTTTTGAGCAAAAAATGGCAAATATTAATGATTTGTCCCATGTTACACGCTACACATGCTAAGGTCAAAATTTTGGATATATAACTTACCAAACATTGATTGTATTCCTTGCTTTGTCATCTTACAAATGGAAATTTGTTAAATTGAAAGGGTAGTTAATATAATTTTGGCAATGGATTGATATTTTGTAGCAAGACTTGATTGACACTCAGTAATAATTAAACACCTATGTGCAAGATATTTCATTAGGCGCTGTGGAGGATATAAAAAACAAGTCTGAGGCATTCTTAAAAATTAAAATCAGCAAAAATAAAGGATGAAGGGAAGGATACCAAGTTTGCAGAAATATGAAGGCAATTGTAGTTACATATGTATTTAGTAAGTTTTTGCTTCCATCGATCTGATTTTCTTTTATTTTGTTTTGTGTTCCTAGAGATAGGCTCTGTTAAGGCCAATAAACAAACTTACTCCAAACAGGGAAATTTATCAGCCTCTAGTTTTCTGGAGCAGGAAAGCCACATGTTTCAAACAGAAGATTTAAAAGGCTCTGCACTCAATTCCAATATGGGGGCTGAGGGTTTCTCTATACCAACAAGCAACTCTGGGACACCAGCTGGGCATCCTACAACAAAGCCTGGATGACAGCACATTTGTTTACAGTATGGTTTACTGAATATTTTAAACCCACTATTGAGACCTACTGCTCAGAAAAAAGGATTGCTTTCAAAACATTACTGCTCATTTACAATGCACCTGGTCATCCAAGAGCCCTAATGGACATATACTATGAGATTAATGTTGTTTTAATGCCTGCTAACACAATATCCATTGTGCAGCCCATAGATGAAGGAGTGATTTTGACTTTCAAATCTTATTTAAGAAATACATTTTGTAAGGGTATAGCTGATGTAGATAGTGATTCCTCTGATAGATCTGGACTTGATTCATCATTCTAGATGCCATGAAGAACATTCATGATTCATGGGACGAGGTCAAAATATCAACATTAACAGGAGTTTGGTAGAAGTTGATTCCAACCCTAGTGGATGACTTTGAGGGTTTCAAGATTTCAGAGGAAGAGGTAACTGCAGATGTGGCAAATATAGCAAGAAAACTAGAATTAGAATTAGAAGTGGAGCCTGCCCAAGGCTATAGAAATAAAAGCAAAAATAAACAAATGGGACCTAGTCAAGCATAAGCTTTTGCATGGCAAAGGAAACCATAAACAAAACAAAACAAAAAAAACAACCTATGGACTGGGAGAAAATACTTGCAAATGATGCAAACAACAAGGGCTTAATTTCCAAAATATACACAAATACTTCACACAACTCAATAACAACAACAAAAAAACCCCACCCAATCAAAAATGGGCAGAAGACTTAAATAGACATATTTCTAAAGAAGACACACACATGGCCAATAGGCACGTGGAAAAAAAATGTTCAGCATCACTGATTATTAGAGAAATGCAAATCAAAACTACAATGAGGTACCACCTCACACTGGTCAGAATGGTGAGAATCATTAGAAAGTCTATAAAGAATAAATGCTGGAGAGGGTGTGGAGAAAAGAGAACCATCCTACACTGTTGGAAGAAATGTAGATTGGTACAGCCACTATGGAAAACAGTACGGAGAGCCTTAAAAAACAAAAAATGGAGTGCTGTGTGATCCAGCAATCCCACTCCTGGGTGTATTTCTGGAGAAAACTCTAATTCAAAAAGATATTTGCACCTCAGTGTTCATAGCAGCACTGTTCACCATAGCCAAGACATGGAAGCAACCTAAATGTCCACAGACAGATGATTGGATAAAGAAGATGTCATGTATATATACAGTGGAATATTACTCAGCCCATAAGAAAGAATGAAATAATGCCATTTGTGGCGACATGGATGGACCTAGAGATTATCATACTAAGTGAAGTAAGTCAAAGAAGGACAAATACCATGATATCACATGTATGGAATCTAAAAAATGATACAAATGAACATATTTACCAAACAAAAATAGACACAGACATAGAAAACAAACTTACAGAAACCAAAGGGGAAAGGCATGGGGAGGGATAAATTAGGTGCTTGGGATTAGCAGATATAAACTACTATATACAAAATGCATAAACAACAAGGTCCTACTGTATAGCACAGGGAACTATATTCAATATCTTGTAATACGCTATAATGGGAAAGAATGTGAAAAAATGTATAACTGAATCACTTTGCTGTACACCAGAAATGAATACAACATTGTAAATCAACTATATTTCAATTAAAATATAATTTTAAAAAAGGAAGTGTAGCCTGAAGATGTGGCCAAATTGCTGCAATCTTAGGATAAAACTTTCACAAGTGAGGAGTTGCTTCTTATGGATGAACAAAGAAAGTGGTTTCTCGAGATGGAAACCACTCATGGTGAAGATGCCATGAGGACTGTTGAAATGACAACAAAAGATTTAGAGTATTATATAAATATAGTCAATAAAGCAGCAGCAGAGTTTGAGAGGACTGACTCTGATTTTGAAAGAAGTTCTACTGTGGATAAAATTCTATCAAACAGTATTGCAGGCTACAGAGAAATCTTTCAAAAAAGGAAGAGTCAATCAATGCAGAAAACTCCATTGTTGTCTTATTTTAAGAATTTGCCACAGCAACCCCAACTTTCAGCAACCACCACCACCACCAGCAGCCATCAACACTGAGGCAAGACCCTCCACCAGCAAAAAGATTAGGATGACTTGCTAAAGACTCAGATGAAGGTTGGCAATTTTTTAGCAATAAAATATTTTTAAATTAAGGCATTTACGTTGTATTTTTAGATATAATTCTATTACACAGTTACTAGAATACATCATAGTGTAAACATAACTTTTAAATGCAACAGGAAATGAAAAAAATTGTGTGACTCACTTTGTTGTAATATTCATTTTATTGTAGTGGTCTGGAACGGAAGCAGTAATATATTGGAGGTTTGCCTGTAGTGATTTGTCTGGACTAGTTACTTTGTGTTTTTCAAACATGGATCATTAGGAGATACAGAGAACTTAATGGTTTATGACCTTGATCATCTCTATCCTTAGTCTGCCTTAATAAGTTTGTCAAAGACACTTACTCTGGAGTCTCAAATCAATATCATACCTATGAGAAATTAGGCCTTTGTACTGGAAATAGATTAAACTCAGGACATTTAAGTAATGGAATCTAATTTGTGTGATAAGAGATTTGTTCTCAGGGTCAAGATGAATTCATATTAAAATAGTCATAGCTGCAATGTGCAAGTTTGTGGGTTTCAGATTGGTGGCATCAGACAGATTTTAACGGTGTAGGACTGGTTGCCCTGATTCTACTCTTTGTGGTGTTTTTGTTTTTGTTTTATTTTAATCTTTTCCTCTTCTTCATCACTATCACCAATTTATAGAAGCAAGGAGGCAACTTTGTCAGGATCAAGTTATAGGGTTCAGTGTGGCACTTCTCTGAGAACCAGACACACAGTGTGCTCTCAAATAAGCTCTTGTTTGTTTCGTTGTGAGTTTTGGGTATTGGGTGAGGAGAGGATGATAAATAAGATAAATGCAGAACAGAACATCAAGAGATGCATTTTGTCTTATCCCCAGAACATCCAGAGATGCATTTTTTTTGTGGTTGTCTGTCCTGGCTAAAGACCCCAAAAGACACTAGGTACGTAAAAATTAAGATTTTAGCTGTAGCAAATGGATTAGCCACAGAAAGTGAATGGAACTAGTTAACAAAGAAAGTTGAATGGAAATTCAGACCAGTATCACATAGAGGATTTCCCATCCTAATAATATTAGGTGAAGGAAAAACTTAATCAAATTACCACAAACAAGGGCTCTTCCTCTATGGAACCATCCCAATATGCGAGTCAGGTTTAATAAAAGTAAGAAAGGAAACTACAGTTAGGAAATAAACTTCACAACTTTGTAAGTGAACCAAACACTATTGCTGAGATTTTGAAAAGTGGAAGAAAAAACCTCAGTGCAACACAGAATCATCTTTATACACAGGGTTTGATATGGCAGTCAAATGACAATCTATGTGGGGGGAAAATACAACAACAAAGATTAATGTCGAGATGTCTTTCCCTTTAAGTAAAGGAGAACCAGGACCAAGGTAAAAACTATGTTGCTAATACTAGCCATTTTTTAAAGAGGTTAGGAGAATCTCAAAGTAAGAATGGTTGAGTTTTCTAATACAAGAATAGAATTGCAGAGAAGAATATGTGCCATTAAATTTATAACCTTTGTACTCAGGACCTAAAATATTCAAATTTGAGGAAATGGGAGATTTTAGGGAGAAGCAGCTGATCCATGTTGATCTACAGAGGACTGCGCAACGGTCTTGGGAAATACAGGTAACACCAAAGGTTGGATAGCACAAATTTCTACTTCAAATCTATGTCCAAGGGGACTTTCCAGATGACCAGATGCATGAAAAGGAGGTGAACTCAAAAGAAAAGACACACACAAAAAAGACACCGAGAAATTTCCAAATCTGTCATATCTTTGCTCCTCACACCAAAATCCAGGTGCTGAATATTGGAGGTCCCCACGTTGCTCTGAAATTCACTTTAAGAAGTGCAAACGTGGGTTTTAACCATTCAAATTTAAACCCCTTACACATCTCATTTATCCTACCAGTCTGGTTACTTTCCATCAGGAGCCAAAGAACGTAACCAAAGGTGGGTGAGACACCAGAGGAAATTGAAAGGAAGGGACTCAAAAGCTCAAAGAAGAGCTGACGTCAATCCCCTCTCCCCCTTCCCAACTGTCATAATGTCAAGTTCAGGTTAAGGGTGAGAAGGAGGGCAGAATAACACAAAAATTTGGCTTTAATTTACCTTGTCAGAAACTCAAATAACGTATTAATAAGGTAATAGTGGGGCAAAGGTGAGGAGAGAGCCATGCCGTGTAGGTGTTGGTAAGAAGAAATAAGGGAATGTTTCCTAATAATTCATTATACATGGGTAAAATTTTAATTAAGCAGAATTATTAGAAACTTTTACTGGATATACATTTTTATTAAATGTGGCTTGGGTAACCTGTAGGAATATTTTGCATATATTGGCATAGGTTTTTTTGGTAGGATTTCAAAATTACTGTATGTAGCTTTTCATTAGCTAAAGGCTTTTAAAGTTCCAAGTTATATTTGAAAACATAGTAATATTTAAAGGAATTATTGACTTCTTAAAGTGATACATTGATGAAATGAAATTCCAGACCTCAGAAAAGTTTGTGAAATAAAGACAAGGTGAACATACTTGACAGTGAAAGATTTAAAGAAGTGCAGAGGAATCTAATGAATTTTGAGGTAAGGTTGAGCAAACTTGTGACATTTCTTTCCAAAGCTCCACCTTACTTTATCCTACCTTACTCACATTTTTCAAACTTCATTGTTAAAAAATAATAAATACTATACCTATGTAAAGTCCACACTGTTCAAACAGACTCCGTATTCTACTGTCTCAATATTCCTCAAACCTCTTTCTTTCTTACTCAGTCATACCTGCATATCTCCTGAAACAATATACTTTTATCTAACACACCGTTATTTAGTGATTTCCACAGATCAGATACTATCCCAGACAATGGATAGTTTGCTGGAGAAACTTGTGAAGCATAGGGATAGATTCTAATGAAATAAAAGCTGACCTTTTGAAACTGGGGAAATACTATATTACTAACAAATTAAAATGGATATCTTCTTGTAATATGAATGGTGTAAATGAACCTTGTTTTAAAAAAAAACTAGATGCAAACAAGTTTGGGAGCAATCCATGACATAGAAATAGGTCCTATTTGAAGACTCCAGTGGTTCCAGTGGTGTCTTTTTAATTTCTCATCTTCCCCCACTATTCTGCAGCATTTTATTTTTTGGCCAAGCCCTCTGCGCCATGTTCTTTTCTCTTGGCTTCCCAGAGAGAAAATTCTTCAAGCTCTTCTTTGATAGTTTGCATCTACTTTAACCTCTCATTTCTATAACTCCTTAAAATATATGCATTTCTCCAAATCTTCTTGTCTCTCTCATTCAGCACTAAGGATTTAACCAAACTCCTGTAATTATTATCATCAACACTATTTTATTAGCATCACAGACGAAATACGTGCAAAATTACATACTTCATTTTCCCAGTCAAACTAACTCTTTCTGTCTCCATTCTCCTATTTATTTGTGCTCAACTTCAGAGTCTTACTTAGCTTATTGTTCTGTTTGGCTCGCCACCATGAATTCGTTCAGTCTTTACCCAGTCAAGTATTTAAAAACTTTCTTAAATTGTTTTTCCTTATCTCCTAAATCCAATACTATACAGTCTTATTTGGCCTGTGTTATTTCAATATTTTAGGACTTGTTTCTCAATATCAGTTTCTCCCAGTGATCACCCCCATCCTTTGCAATATTCATTGTACTGGGACTTTTAAAATACTTTTTTTGAAGCCTATTTTGTGTCACTTCATTGCCCCCAAAGACATATCATCAGACTTTTGATGTCCAAAGGGTAAACTTCAATTTCTTTGGCACAGCATTTAAGGTGCTTCACTGTCCAGCTGAACATCAAGGCATGATGTCATAGCATAGAATTTGTACACACGTCTTCTCTATTTTTAGACTAGACTAGATTCTTGGAAGGCATGTTCCATATTTAATTAATCATTGTTTTCCCCGAGTAACGTAATGCCTGTCCTGGGGTTGTTTACCTTCTTGGAGCTAAATATATGTTAGTTGAATAGATCATTGCACTGGAAAGTCTGAGCTAAGAAGATTATTCCGTCTTCTACTCTTCTTCCCATTTTCACTTCAGTAGAAGAGTAATTGTCTTCTGTTTTTGAGGATGGACTTAGTGATAAAGTCTTTACTTAAAGGTATTTGTTTTAGTGGGGAGTATGTGGGAATGTTTTGTGAGAGGGAAGGGTTTTCCTAATCCTAAATTAGAATTTGGAATGCATTTTTCAAGTAAGGAAAAATATATATATTGGTTAGACGTAGTTGAAATAATGCAACTGGTATTATATTTCTGGGCTCAGAAGTTAAAGAGACCATCCAGGACTCTGGAAACCAAACTACTGTTACTATGATTTCCATAAAGAAATGTTTTCCAAACTTCAAAAAAATGACATATATAATAAGCTTGCTTTTTTTTAATTTTACAAAAAGCTTTTTGACACAACATATTTATAGCTTGGACTTCTAACGTGGCTGAGATAAAGAAAAGCGATATTATTTTATTACAGTGGATTCTTTATTTTTAAAAAGGCTTCTGTAAGTTAAAAAATTGCTGAAAATAGTAAGGATTTTATACAATTTCAAAAATACTGTTTCTGTCAAGTTTTTCAAATATGTGTTATATTAAGTGTAATATCCTCACTTCACTTTTAGTTTTGTAAGATTCTAGTATGTAGCTTAAACATAATTTTTAGAGTTTCTTTGTCTTAGTCCATATTTAGAATTAGCTCTTTGCCTACAAAAATAGACTAAAAGGTAATTGCACCTTTTAAACATTTAAATAAGTTTTATCTAGCTTTTGTTTAAACTTGTGGCAAAAGTCACAGTTAGTTCTCTTTTGGGACAGAGTTCGTATCTCCTACCCATTTTTATTTTTAATCTTTTTGTTTGTTTTTGAGAATATCAGAAATATCAGGCATCATTTTTGTGAATAATTCTCCAGATGTTGCCCCACTAGTTATTGGTATAAATGCATTTGCAGGAAAGTTTAATTGCTGCTAATTTGACTCAGGATCCTGTTTATTTTCCTAATTGCTGCCAGACATTGAAGGAGTGGTTAATATATTAGAAACCTCCTGTTTTCCTGAACCTTTGCCTTACCCACTGGCAATTTTGTTAGGGAGAAAAAAAAATCTGCTTTTCATTTATTTTCCCTACCTTGAAAGCCCTTGCATAAGATCTGGCAACACTATGCTAAAGACAGTACTTTAAAAACATTTCCCTCTTGCATCTTCTTGTATGACGATACCATCTTATCCCATTTGTCACAAATGTGGACAACTATTATTATCATCACGTGTGTTGTATAATAGTGTTATTCCCATGACCAAAAAGGTGCTTTTAAATTTAATAATTTAACATTAGAAGATACTGACTCTAAGCTATACACGATGATAACAGAGATGTGGTCCTGGCAAGGACAGTGGGTCAAACGTGAAGAGAGAACATGAGTGGGTGCCGGGCACTGCAGTACAGATGGCCACGTGGTGCAGTGGAGCATAGAGGAGGCTGGGGAGGTCAGGACCGCTATTCAAAATGTTCCATCTTATAGAATTTAACAGTAAGATTTCTGCTCCATGTTTCACCATATAAATAACTGAGAAACTATAAAAGAAATAATTTCAATATCTTTTTTTGCACACACCTCTTATTTCTCTTCATTTCAATGTTTTCTAATTTTGAAGTGGTACCTTCAAAGAAAGAAATAATTTTCCCCTTGTCTCCTTGCCTCTTACCTCCACCAGATAAATATTTTCTCCAGATCTTTAAAAATAATTTATCAATGATGTTTTATTTCAAATATTCAACTCAGTAGCTTTTGTTGTTGTCTTTTTTATTCAGAAAGCAAAGTAAAACTGCAATTACCTACTTGGCTACCTCTTTGTGTGAATCCAACAAAGTTGTACTGATGAGTTCAGTGGTTTCTCAGATTTCAGAAAAGCTTATTTCTTATTAGAGGAATTTTAATAAATTAGTAACTAACATGATCACATTTGCTTTTTTGATGATTTATTGTCATTTTTGTTCTCTGGTCCTTTCTTATATTCTGTGACCCAGTAAACTCTCCACACCTTTATTGTAAATGAATTATTATCTTCTGCCCTCATGACTTCACCCAATTCCCTTTCATTCTGGAACTATGATAACATTGCATCCCTTTTTATCACTTCTTATTGTAGCTCCAAAGAAATTTCTACATTTTCTGTTGCTAAAATTCCCCCAAATCCACCTTCCTTCCTAGTAATTCTAGCTCTATGATCTTGGAAAATCACTTCAACTCTATGGCATGTGCAATTTTTATTTGTAAAAATGGGATTTGAACTGGTTGACACCTCAAGTCCATTCTAGGTCTAATGATCAATCTTTATCCAAGTTACCTGTCTTTTTCTATTTTCCATAAACTCATTCTATGAAGCTGATATAATTGATACTGATTTCAGTCAGAAATGCTATCATTTTCAGTAATACCAAAAGCTAAATATTTTATTGACTAATTTAATCAATGAATTATTAAATTACTAGACTGATCATTCATAAACAAATTTTTTTCAAATATTTTCATTTGACTTTTCTTAGTAATGTTGATTTATTCTTTCTCACATATACCATTTCTAGCTGATGCAAGTGAATAATGTAATTTATATTTTCGTAAGTTCCCCTCCCTTCCTTCATATTTCTACACTCTTGCTAGAATCCTACCCTTATTTCAGAAAATAATTTTTTATAAGCCTCCTGTTTTTATTCATTGTGCTAATTAGATTTTCAGAGCCCTGTATTTTTGTGTTATGATTTAATAAAAATATACAATCTTTCTCTTAAACACACACACATATTATACAAGTCTTACAGAGACATATTCAGGTTGTGCTCTTATTTTTGCAACAGTAACAATCTTAATATAAAATAAATCACTTCCTTTCCCCTGCATATGTCAGTGCTTACCACTTGTGTCATTTTCTTCACACCCTTTCACCGTAGAAACAGATGTTATAGGCCAACTAGAAGAAAATGTGCTAGCAGGCATTTGCAGACCACCTGGCTACCTGGACGCGGTTTTGTGCTCCCATGGCTGGTTTTTCCACCTTTGTGATTCACTTAGCCTTGCTCCTTGGTCAGCCAGATAATAATTTCAAACAGCCAAAACCAACTGACTTCGTGCAGAGGAATTAAAGAGGGATGTGATGGATTATGCCACAGGACAACAAGCCATGTTGACTCTTCCCCATTGAACATTTAGCCTGAATAATGTTAACTACCTGCAAGTCAGCAAAAGTTCCTGAAGGTTAAATATATATTTACAGATGCAGTTGCAAAATGTTCCAAAAGAATAGGCTATCACTGAAAATGCTTTGTAAAACTTGCTTCTCATATATGCCCAACCACCTAAGGAACAGAACCTATGAAGATGGTTGATTTATGTCGCATGGCTACTTGTCCTTTGTGTACACAGCATGAGCTTGCTACACAGCTTCTCTCCGGTGACAGGAGGTTTCAATGTGATTTTTGTCTTTCCTCCACTCTTACTTTCACCTCTATTTCAATTAAGACATCTTCCCGGTTTCTAAAGTGGAAAGCCTTAGTAATATTCCAATTCTTTTTCCTCTGTTTTCAATATCCAATTAGTCACTGGATACTTTGAAATCACTTTTATATCCTTTCTTACATGTATTAACTTTCCTGGAATATGGCTATCATTAATTAGTAGCCTGCTCTCCAGTTTTTTGCCTATTTAATACATGTTACACATTGATGCCATAATATCCTCTCAAAGTTCATTCCTGATATCACGTTATTGTTTGAGAATTACAGTAGTGCAGACCAGAGAGCCTAGAGTTCCGACTACATTATTTGTGATTTTGGGCAATTTACATAAGTGCTCTCTGTGCCTCAGCTTACCCAGCTGCAGTGATAACAGCGCCTCACATAGAGTTTGTTGGGGTTAAATGTGTTGGTATATTTAGAGATTTTAGAATGGTTCCTGGCACACACTAAGCAGTAGGTAATACTTTTCCAGTAAAAACTATCATTGTGTTCCCATTGGCTCTAGGACACCTTAATGAAATAACCAAGATTCTTTGAGATTTGTTCAGATATTGCAGTCCAGTAAACACAATTTAGAGTATGGATGGGAGGAAATACTGACAAAAGTGATTGCCTTTTAAGATACCAAGTGGCCAGCTGGACAACTGTTGGAAAGATATAAGGCAAATAAATGCTTCTTTGGAATCTAGACAAGAAAAAGCTTGCCTATTAGCTTTTTTTTTTTTTTTTTTTTTTTTTTAATCTCATTGTCTGTATAGCAGTGTTTTCACTATTGATTTTTTTAGGAACACAGCACTTAGCACAAATTCATTGGAATATATTTCCAATGATTACATCACAGTTATGTCACATGTTTGGTTGTTTGCCTCTCCCACTACACTGTGCAACCCTAAACAGATCCAGCCTGGCCACGTAACAGTCATATTAGCAGACCCACTGTGCACTGTGATGCACCTCATAGAGCAGGTGTCCTAAGAAAACCATTATCAAACATTTGAGGAAGCAGCCGGATAAATCTCACCATGCCAATCAGCTTACCTCTTTTATAAAGTGTCTTCATGTATATTTATTTTCAAGAAAGGTATTGAGTAGGGGGCTTTTTTTTTTTTTTTTTTTTTTTTTGCCTCAGCAGGCACTAAACCAAGATGTGGAGATGTGAGAGTGGGGATAGCATAATGACTATAATTTAAGCTACGGCCTTGTTCCTTATGAAGTGTCTGTACATTTAACACTCCATATGGTAATTATGACTTCCCTAGAATGAGTCAGGGTTGTTTATGCTTCCATAAATCAAGCAGCTGCAGCAGAGCAGACAGGCTCCATATTAGCACTTCCTCCTAAGACCGTGAATGTGTTTAAAAGATTTTTGCAAATTTCTCTTGAATTCGAGTTGTTTGTTAAAAGTGATAGTTTTATGAGACTGCCACATGGAAAATGTCCTTCGCTCTCAGATTTTCCATTTGTGATATAAATCCACATTCAGTACTGTTTTTAGAGAGGCATTAAAGCTGGTATAATAACCCCCAGCTGAGTTTGATAAAAGGAGAGCTTAATTTACAGGTAAGGTATGGTTATATGAAATGACAGCTTAGGGAAGTTATGAGTAAGACTTGGAAAAAAATACATAGTAACTGGTTGATAATTTATTTCCTGCATTCAATCTTCTGACTTTACAGGAAAAATACTGCTATAACAAATGCTAGCCATTCAAGTACTTTCTTTAGCATAATAAATAGACTTTCAAAATTACATTGAAATATGTGGAACCATATTTGTGCTTTAAATATCTTTTATTAAAAAATTAGATATATTGAGGTGAATATTTGTAATAATTGATACAAATAATATCTAGTTAATGTATTATTATCAATGGGATTTAATCATGTTGCCTTTGGTGAATTATTTCACATTTCAGGCTCAGTTTTATCATCCATAAAATAAGAGTGTCCAACTATGATTTTTTTTAGGCAAGAAAACTTTGGAATAGAGGTAGCTGTATTTATCAGAAAACAAAAACTCCCTTTAGGAGATAAAGAAAGTATGATTTAAAAATTAAAACACTAAAGGTGTGTTTTAGTAAATAGACAATTAAATGACTTAGAAAATATTAACTATTTCCTTTTCTCCTCCTCTTTTCCTTATTCCTTCTTTCTTTCTTTTAGCTAGAAAATATCTAAAATATCAGGAGAATAATTCTCCCTTATTTTGTATGTGAAAAACTGAAAAGCTTAGAGGATAAGTGAAATTTCCGTGGTCACATATTGACAAATAAATAAAGCTGGAGGCTGAAGGCAGTTCCTCTGCCTTCAAGGTGATTGCTTTTTTATTATTTCATTTCTAGCCCTTGAGTCTAGATTATAGTATGCTACCGCTGGAATAAATGAGTTCTCTGAGAAATCAATGAAATAGTGGTCACAAAAAAAAATTAATGAAGGCAATGAGTATAAAATGTCAAACTGAATTATATTCTTTATTACTTTCCTTTCTATAAAGTAATATTCTAAGATATTATCTAGCTTTCATTTGATCTATTCCTTGATGCTGTTTTTATTTTCAAAGTGTATTAAAATTATCCAAATGTTCCTACTAAGTGCCACCACATGTAATTTATCTTTTAATGAAATCAAGCATACCACTGTCATATTTAGAATTTATGTCCTACTTTGTATTATCACACGCAACTTTGAAATTCAAAAGACTTGTCCTATTCACTCTGAGTGTTGATTAAAACAAAAATAGAATGATCATTTCAGCTCTGATATTCTGAATTGATTGTAAAGTAAGAAGGTAACTGAAATAAATGCCTTTAGGGGGTGAAGAGTTTTTGAGGAAGTTCTTTAAGGCCGGAGAGAAAGCACTAGAATATCCACTAGTTGGCACAAGAGCTTGCTGCCTTCACAGCGTGGTCACCATCCCCCATGCTGGAGGGGCTTGTCCTCTGTTCTCTCTTTTTCCTTCTCCTCAGTTCTGTCACCGGAGGGCCTGGGTTTCCACTTCCGGCCATACACAGTGGTGAACACATCCCTACCAGGGAGCATACAGAACCTCACTGACTAAAGCAAGTACTGTTTAGTTATCAAAGTCATTTTTATTATTGCCACTTCAGATCTAGTCTGTTGGCTTTGCCTTGTCGTTTCCAACTTTTTCAAAGTGTTCTTTCCCAACTGACCCTGAAGCTACCTTCTTGTCCCACCTTCTGGTAACCATGTCTATCTTTTTTCAAACTCTGTTTGGCTTCTGACCCTTAGTTTTCCCTGACCCTCGGGCTGAAGGTGTTTACGCATATTTAGTTTTGACTCAGAGATCTGTTCTGAATAATCAGAACAACTGTTCTTCTGGCCTGCCTTTACCAAGCTTCTCCAACCCTTGCCCTAAACCCACAACTGGCTGCCTTCAGCAGAACATTGTTGAGAAGTTTTCCTCAAGGGAGTTGAAGAAAAAATTTTTTTAATATTTTATAATTGTAATAATATACATTATATTTTACATATACTTATATTTTGTAATCAAAATAATGTACATTGCAACAGTTTACAATGGCCTAAGAATTTAACAGCTTGTTCTTAAAAACAACATTTACCGAGCACTTAACTATGTGCTAGGAGCAATACAATTTTTTTACATATGTCATTTCTTCAATTTTCATAACATTATGACACAGATATCATGACATCAGTGTTTCAAATTAAGATACTGAAGTGGGCAGGGGTTAAATTGTTCAGCTTAGTTCTAATAATTATCAAGTGGCAGAACTAGGATTTGAAGGCAAGTGTGCTGGACTGAAAAGTTTTATTGTGCTGTTACATTCTGTTGCAGTACCGTCGCAGTAGGAAGATTTGATCTAACCTCAGGACAAATTTATATCCAGCTTTTTGTGTGTGTGTGTATGTGTGTCCTGTGTGAAATTTTTAATAGATATATTTATTTATAGATATATTCATTTATCTATATGAGTATGTATTTAAATTAGTATATTCTTTTTATTGATACATTCATCCAAATCGTAAAGTGGACTAGTTTTCAAATAGTCCTAGAGTCAACAGCTCTATCTCCAAAAATCTGCTATTAGGGAGCAATCAGTTCCATTATTATTCTCTTTAGGGATAGTTAATTAGCAACTAATTTACTAAAACATACTACCACTTAGTCGCCTTTTACTTCTTAATGTGCAACCATAGAATAAGCTGCTGTAACGGTTGACCAATGAAATCTTCGTGCGAATGTAAATCTTGCTCACATCAATCTGGGAATCTTTCTTACAAAGAAAGTGAGATTATGGAACTGGAAGAAGGAAACCTTTTCTAAATCCTCTACATCTAGACGAGGATGGTGTTCTGTCTGCACACTTAATCAGGTGCTCACAAGTATGTATTTCATTTTTAGCCTCAGAATCTTAGCCTCTTAAAGCTTAGAATGAGTAACAGAAATTTCAGAACTTGGTTTTTCAGCAGATGCTGAAGAAAACAGAGGGTTTTTTTGCTGTTGCTGTTCCTTTTGGTGCAGGAAAGGGAAAGCAGACAGTAGATTAAAGTACCTTGACAGAGAAAAGAGAAAAGAGGGTCTAGTATCATTGCAAACAGGCTAAAGGACCTGTATGACTAGAGATTAAGTTTCAATTTGTTTGCTTTCTTAACTACAATGTACTAATATTGATAACTTATATTTATTGGCTCTTACTTTGTGTCCAGTCATTGTGCTAATAAAACGCGTTATCTCATGAACTCCTCATTGCTATCATTTTACAAGTTTGTGACCAAGATCGCATAAGGAGGAGTAAGTGGCACAACCAAAAACTCTAGATTCGAATTTATATCTAATTTTAAGTCCCTTCCAACACATCTACTTTCAATGTCTGTGCTACACACAAACAATTGCTAGTAACAGTGTGTGTGTGTTTATACGTGTGTGTGCATTTGCAGTTTGTGATGGTTAGATTATTTTGCTTAAAACTAAGGCAAATGGTTGAGTTATCTATTTACGTGGATTCCAGTACAGAGATAAAGTATTACTTTGAAAAGTAAAAAAAGAAGAAGGATCCAAGCAGGCAGAAATTTGGAGCCAGAAACTTGAAACCACGGATGACCAAGACTGTGTAAACGCCTCTGGAGTTCCCAGAAACCTTGTTGAGTGCTTGAGATTTTCCACAAGACATGGATTGAATAAAATGTATCTTAACATTACGGAATAGTATGACCTCAGCTAACATCTGAATTATAGCTGGAATTGCACAATTTGGTATTTGGGAATTTATGCTTATCTTTACTGATAGTGTAGTTAGTAATCTTTTCTGCATTTTATTTTATCTGGAAATTTACATCAAAATAGCCTGGGTTATAGTTTGAGACATGATATCATTTCTCTTTTCTACGTGTGGTATACTGTTTATCTCTAATTTTGAGAAAGGTGATCATTTATCCCAGTTTGCTCAAGATAGTCTTGGTTTATGCCTTTTGTCTTAGAAAAATGATTAACAGGGTCCTAGTTTGTACAATAAATGACATGATCACGTTATCTTTTAGCACCATGTCTATTTCTTATTCTCTTGGACAAATTCCAAACAGCAGTTTATTATTTTCACCTTCGAGTTTTCTAAGTTCACAATGATGCAATCCAATTAGGCAAAAAAAATGAACTCATTACTCAATTTAATTTCTCAGAAATATGATTGCCATATATCTATAACTGACTGTAAGGGAGATGTGAGACTATATTCCCTATACTCCTAAAGAAAGCAGTATAGACTGATGGATAAAGTGTGGGCATTGGATTCAGTGACATCTGGGTTCAATTCTTAGCTTTGGTAATAATTAATTATGTGAATTTTAAAACTTATTTTTGAACTACTATCCTTTGACTCTATTTCTTTATGCTTAAAATGGGAATAGTCCAATAAATGAACTTAATAAGGCTGCTGCAAAAGTTAAATTTGGCACTATAAAATAACCAGCATTATGCATGACACAAAGTAGGACTAGGCTTTGATTAATGGTCACTTTATTACTGTTATTATGATCTTTTTTTCAAGAAATGACCTTGATACCAGTCAGATAATGGGTGAGTTACATTTAGCTCAAGCAGAAAATAAATTTCTGGACTTAAATGAATTGAATGCTTTTATTCACTATTTTTAATATATACAAATAATTATTTGTTAATGTAAAAAAAACTCATTGAAGCAAATAATGAGAAGTGACAGATTTGAACATTTCAGGAACAGAAGGAATCACTTTACATGTATTCACAAATAAATCCAAACTTAACTTTCCACACATAGTTTGGTGTTGTTTAAAAGCATTTTTTTTTCTTTTTAAAACTAATCTACTTTGAAAGATATTTTCTGAATTAAAAAAAACTTAATTTGTAAATCTCTGCCTCTCACTTGATTCTCAAATTTTCAGATAAATTGAGGTACTTTATTTCTGTTAGGTTTCTCATTTAAAAAAAAAACAGCTTTATTAAGGTATAATTTACATATCATAAATTCACCCACTTTAAGTATAAAATTTAATGATTTTTAGTAAATTTACCAAGTTATGCAATCATCACTATATCCAGTTTTAGGAATTTTCATCATGCCAGTAAGACCCTTAATATCCTTTTACAGTTAATCCTCTTTCCCACCCCAACCCCAGACAAAAATGTTAGTTTTTAAATAAGCGATTATACTGAAACTTTTTCCTCTTTCTGAGGCCACTCCAAATCAGGAAAGAGAGGATATAAATCTTACACCAAGAAATGAATTGGGGTGAGAGCAGATTTACATATGCACTAGATGGCAGAGGAGGATGGGAGTGCTGTGGGCAGGGGATGTCGAGATGGCACCACTCAAGTGGAATTCCACAGAGACCCTTGATCCCTCAGGGTAGCATAAATCCAGACTCTCAGAAGTCCATGCCCCAGTGATTATGGAAGCTTTACCCTTGTCTCATAATGCTTCGTATATAACATATTACATTTGTAAAATATTTCAAAATTGATTAAGCTTATAAAATACCACTCAGTCTTTATAATATTCTTTGATTCTACTTTTACACAACTATACCAATTCTTGGCTGAACTTCTCCTGGGAATAAATGAGGGGAAAACCCTCTAAATTTGAAAGCAGAGAACTTGAATCCTGACTTAGCTTTTACCTTGCAATACTGTAGTTTTTGCATCTATCAGAGGAGTTGATAATATTTCCCTTATCTCCTTCTTCTCCTTCTCCTCCTCCCACTCCCCCTCCTTCTTGGTGATATTCAAGTACGAAAAGACTTTTTAGTCTAGAACACTTCTAATCATCTCTCACTTGGCCAAGTGCTAATAGCTTCCTAACTGTTGTCCTTGCCCCTAATCTTTCTTACTCAAAACCACTCTGTACATAGCAATCCGGGTACTTTTTAAAACATAAGTCATACTTAAAACTCTTCAATGCCTTCCGTTTGAGAACAAAACCCAAAATAATTTCCAAGTTATCAGAGCCACATATAATCTTACCTGTGTCCACATTTCCAATCTTACCATATTAAACTTTGCTCATATGCTCCAGACATACTTGCTTTTTTTCTTCTCAAAAAGATCCCGGATCTCTTTTCATTTTCATGTTTGTTATTATTCATTGTCTATATCCTTCACTGAAATAAAAGATTCCAGAGAGCAAGAGACATGTCTGCCTTGTTCACTGCTACGACAATGTCTAGCACATAGTACATAGTAAATAAGGATGTGTTAAATGAACCTGCTTTCTGTACACACATCCACTTCTCTCATAAACGAAAAACAAAGAAAAAGCTCAAGTATTTTTAAAATTTACATGTCAGTCTCAATTTAATTTACCCATTTTTTTTAATCCCCCAATATATTTAATGGATGTAATTCTGGCATTGTACTGGGGTTAATGGTCTTTGTCGCATCAGACACTGTAATATATTGATTTGGTGTGCTGTTCTTACCTCATTCATATGTAAGTTGTAACCCACCAAATAAAATCATACACAGAAGAAAAGTTATAGGAGAGATCTAGCTCATAAATATAAAGGGGAAATACTGTGATTCAAGACTTCTACCTGAAAGTTCCACACCTTTGGATGAAGACATTAAAAAGTTTGACTGAGTGAAACTCTGGGAACCTTTTTATTTGGGTATGTATGGAGGTTATTCAACTTTATGCAACGATTATTTTTCATTGAGATTTATTTTCTATTAAGTTTTCATAGTTCTAAACTTCTTAAAAACTTGGAGCTACAATTATATAATGAACTTGGATAAAGCTGTTTGTTTTCTCTTAAAAAAAAAATCATGACATATCTCCAGGAGCAAGTGTTACTCAGATTTCAAATTCATTTTTCAACAAGTGGGAACAGAGCTGAGAGAGGGAAAGAGAGAAGTTGTGATGAGAAAGTGGGTGTCATTTTGCCATACGCTGGAAAATAATTCTACAACATTTCTGTAGTGGAAGACTTTGGATGTCAAGTAACAAAGATGTTAAAAAAAAAAAAAATCAGTAGAAGTGGGTAATCATTGCCAAGAGTAAATGTGTGTTCTTAAGATACAGATTAGGAGATCACTTGTCTTGGATTCACAATCTAAGTTACCCAAATCTTGTTTTTTTCTTATATACTTTATGTTTCAGGAGAATACCAAAATCATGCCTCTTTATCTCTGTGTGTATGTATGCATACATGTATACACATACATGTGGATACACATACATACACACACGTATATAAATAAATCAGAAGAGTGCATTTCCAAGCATCTCTTGTAATCATGTTGGGCCATACGACTGGGCCAATGGACTGAAGTGAAATTAACATGTATCACTTCTGGATCAAGCAAACAAGAGTAGATTTGAATCCTCTCTTCATTATCTTCCCCTGCCGCAGTGATGTAGAAACCAAATGCTTCAAATGGCATAGTTAAAAATAAAAGCCACCTGGACCACTGAATCACCACTTGGGAGGTGGCAGCTCTGCACCAGCACTGTGTGAGTAAGAAACCAGATTTCATGTGTTAAGCCACTGAGATTTGGGAACGTGTTGTTGATTATGGCAGCATAATTTTATCAGTCAAGAGCTTGCCAGAAAAGAGATTGTTCAAACTGAGTGCATTTAATGCAGGAAATTGATTGCATAGACGATGTACGTGTAGACACAACCAGAGACAGTAAGGCAACCTCAAGACTACCTATAAGAAGCTGCTACCCTTCCTCTGGAACAGAGGAACAAAGGGAGAAGATGGTATTAGCCCAGAAGTCAAGGCCGTACAGTGAGAGCTGGGGCCACAGTGAGGCCTGCCTGTTGGAAACTGGAACAATAAAGGGAGGGGCTATCTAGTGGGAACTAGAAAGAGATGTGGCAGAGAGCAAGTGCAATAGGGTAACTGCCATTCCTTCCTTCTTCTCTTCCTAATCTTCTGTTAGGGTTTCCCATTGGCTGCTTAATCAAAAACCCAGAGGTGAAGGAAGCTGAGGAATATAGTTCCTGCAATGTAGAGCAAAGTAGGGGAAAGGTACTACGAATCTTAAAGCAAATTGGCTCCTGATTGGGACAACAGCCTGGACCATTCTAGTTAGTAGCCTGACGCTATGGGGAGAGGAGAGAGAAAAGTGTATACCTCTCAGGTCTGAATGACTCATCCTTTCTTTGTCAAAACGAAAAGTCAGTGCTAGTACTGGGGCCCAATAAACTCTTTTCCCTTGATTTTAACAAATTCCTGGAGGAGAAGGGAAGAAGAATGAGAAGGGAAGTTGAAATGAGAATGAGGAAGTGAGATACTGTCTTAAACTCCTCCTTGAGGCTGATATCTTCCCCAGCATTTATTTCTCTTTCCATCCAGTGGGTTTAATAGCAATGCCTTGGTGTTGGGGATGTGGATGCTGCTTTTGGGGGGAGAAGACGACCAGAGAACTAGAAAGCCAGGGCTTGAGGGATGTGGGACTGCATCCTGTGGCAGAGGCTGTTGGTTTGAACACAGTTCTGTTCAGCCTGACATTGCACAGCCTCGGTCGGCTAGCAGCAAGCTGAGGCAGTGTGACTACTCACTAGTAAAGCTGGGAAAAGCACTGAAAGGGAGCTGATAGCTGGACAGTGGGCATTTTACGCTTCCCTTCCTCCTCTTTCTTGTTATCTGAAATGCTGAATTGATGCTTGGAACTCCAAGGGCCCTTTTAATCTGCGAAGTGAGTCTCAAGCACTGTTGGATGCTAGGTCAGAAAGGGAACAGACGCCAGAGTGCCTGCTGTACAAGGAGCCAGCAGATGCATCCTAGACGGTGTTCCTCTGGAGGTCTGCTATGCAAGCCACACACATACGTGCTGCAAATGTCACTACCTTGGTTTGATTTGTTAAATACAATCTAAATGACTCACTACTGATTTTTCCTCCCCACCCCCCAACAGCTTCTATTCATCTTCTTAATTCCAAGAAGCACCAGCAGCATATTTTCAGGGATGAATTTTTTTCCTCAATGTTGCTGAACCCACAGAAGAGGTGTCTGAAAACTGCCACCACGTTGAGGAATTACTGAATTTCGATGTGGCTCTCCGATGGAAGAGAATGAAGGAGGGTTGGCTTTGGATATTCTGTGGTCAAGGCATTCATGTTAACACAATGTTTTCTTTCCTCATCTCTTTCTGACCATCCCTTGTAAAAGTTCAGAAATGAAGGTTTCTCTAATGGACCGGCCGGTGATGGAGTGGCTGTTTCAGAGATCTTCTAAGCAGGCCACACGAGTCCCCCAGTTTAGCCCTACCACAAATCCGTTGTTGATCCTGGACATAGGCTTACAGCTGGCAAAGGAAAGGAAATACAGAGTTCAAAGTAAGGTGAGGAGGCTCATGGCCAAAAAATCGCATGTGCAGAGAGACTACTTATGGCCTTCGCCAGCCCATATGGAAGTTCACTGCTTTTACCATTTAAAGTTCCCAGGAGAGCCTGTCTGGAAGGGGAAATAAATCCCTCTCCCCACTCACACCAGATCCTGCCGGCTGCATGTGGGATTTTACTCAGCAGGAGCAGCTGCACTGGCAGGTTTGTATAAACATCTGAGGCCTTTCCTAAAGCGTGAGTCTCACTCTTTCTTTGGGTGAGCTTTCCTCCTAATTTCAAGTTCCCCGCACATACACGATCTGCAGAAACAGAGCCAAGTGTAAATCATGCTAAAGGGTGAAAAGAGATGGTATTTGGGCCAGGACCCAGGATATCAACCACTTGAATTCTTCTTTCAACCCACACTGCCCCAAATGCAATGTGCCTGGGAGATGTGTGTGCAGAGGGCAAGGCCAGGCTGAGGCAGACTCTTCATCACTGTATGGCTTTTGCCCTGAATCTCAATGTAATATCACCTCCTCAGCCACTTACCCAACGGGACTGGCTCCAGACTGGTCTCACCTGCCAAACATGTGGGAGCAGATCCCGCCACTACTGACCTGGGGGTTAACTCCGCACCAAAAACTCTCCACCCATTAGGACTGAGGCCAAATGACATTTCCTGCCTTTGATAATGATCCATTCTTGATGGAAGAAGGATGAGTGAGGAGGAGGCCGGAGCTGGTCCCATTTGGTGGATGTGTGAGAAACAGGACAGGGGTGTCAGCTTCCTGTGAGAGGCCAGGGCTAATATGTTGTGTTCATGTTATTTCTATTCCCTTGTTGAGGTATAAATTCTACGCACCCTTCAGCAGTAAAACCCCTTTTGCCTGCATAACATCCACTCTCTGTTACTGGTTACAGCTCCCTGATTTTCCGTACTCATACTAATTTTATGTTAGCCTTACTCCTTTGCCTCCAGATGCATGAATATGATCCAGGCCCAGACAGAGTATTCCATCCCTCCAGCCACAATTCAGAGATGGCGATGAGACGCGATGAAGCCAGTGAGTCTCAACTCTGGAACTTTCATTAGAGCTCTTGAGAAAGAACTCATATTTTCAACTAGACTTTCTGGAACTGCTGGCAGCCATTTTTGTCATTGTTAGAATTTGCCCAAGGATGGAGCCAATGCAGAGGGAAAAACATTATCCCTAGATTTTTCAATTCAATGAGGAAACCTATTCTTTTCTTCCTTTTCCTTTCTTTCCTTCCTTCTTTCCCCCTAACTTTTTTTTTTTTTGCTAAAGCTCATTTAGTTTAGATTTTTGTCACTCTTGTCTAATAGCTGTTTGTTACACGTCATGTTTACCAAGTGAGCTGCCTATTTTACTTATATGTTAATTGCATGTGCCAGGAAAATGCTTTGCATATTTTATTCATTTATGGCATTTTTGCAGATCTGTAGGTTACGATGGGCACACAAGCCAGATTCTAGGCTCAGTCATCAAGGTGGGCGTGAAGGGCTGTCATAAACAGGACACTGCAGCTCTAGAGTAGCCTTAGTTGATTTCAAGAAATGTTCCCTAGATCTGTTTCTCATTTCTGTCATGCCTCTAAAAATGAGAATACTTTTGTCAGCTACTATCTACTCTCTACTCTTAGAGATCTTCTCTCCTATTAGACAGCGGAACAGTCTAGATGTCAGTTTCCTTCATTAATTGACTCTGTTCAGCGTGGCCCTAGAGGACTGAGTTACTGCAGTTAGAGGTACAGCCTTTAGAAAATGTCTCAGATTTTTTTTTTCACTCCTTATTGTGCTGTTAAATTCCGTTCTCACACTGATTACAGTTTATACTATCCAGTCTGAAGGAAGCTTGGGACCCATGGACAAAGCATCAGTGTCTACGATGGTTTTCTCACGCCACTGAACTTAGAGTTGGCAGGGCATCCAACCATAACAATAGAATGTATGCTGGTGAGATGTTGTATATCTGTGGTGAAAAAAGGAGACTTAAATGTAATGAAGCATTTCAGTGAATTGGAACCAAGAGCTTCAACTTGTAGATGCACTGTTTCATTATTTGTGAGTCTTAGGTTGGCAAACTGAAAGGTTTCTAGAGGCATTGTTTCCTGAATAAAATGCTCTCTGCAAACTAAACACGAAGCTTCTGTAACAGCTAAAATTGCTTCCTTAGTCACAGGGACACAGTACTGTCAGGAGTGAAGTCTTTATCATAAGCTCTGAAGACTTGCTTTTACCTCCAGAATATTCTGCTTACCAGGGGGTTTGCTGCACTCTGTTCCCTTTGTTTGACTGGTCTTCTCTGCCTTGATCTTGGCACTAAATGTTCCTAAACTTACTCTGAGTAGGGGTCAGGAACTTCCTTCCCTTTTATGGAAAAGCATGCCCGGCAGACCGCCCTAAGTTTGCAGCAGCAGACCAGCCCAGGCCATGTTATTTGCTGTCTGGTGAACAATATGGAAAAGAGCTGGGTTTTGGGGGTCAGGCCAGTACCCTCACACTCCAGCACTCTGAAAGATAGGCCAAAGTTTTCTCATAACTCTCTACCTGCATTTATAATAGGCTAAATTATCAGTTTCTAATCTTTCTACTCCCCAGATACTTCTTGGAGGATTTCAAATTTCATCGGCTTAGAAAAATCACACAGAGCAGCATACAGTTTTTCCATCCTCCCATATATTTGCTCATAATTTATACATAGGGTGTCAACACTGCCTGAAGTAGGCCCCCATCACTGAATAAAGGTGCCCCTAAACTTGTCTTTTGTGGCCATTTGCATTTCTTACGTAATCCAGTCCTCCAATTTAGATTCTGTTTTGATATACTATGTCCTATTATCACCTATAGGGAGGGACGATAAAGCTGGTATCACACATTATTTTAGAACTAGTAAGGTATGCTTGTCTAATATTATCTCCTACAAAACAACAAAAATATTTTTTTTTAAATCAGAACAAGTATCCTCATGCCTGTGAAAGTTAATAGTGTGAATTTTTCATGTATTTCTATAGGTAGTTTATTTCATAAACTATGTAGGGTTTGCATATGTCGCTTTTCCAGCAAAATCTGACCTGTGGGATCCATTCCCTTACCTCAGGTTTATTATTAAGATTACATAGCATCCTTCAGTTTTTTTTTAATATAAGTCTGGGAAACTCTTTGTCCCCAAATGTCTGAGCCTAAGACGATTTGCCGAGTAATCTTATCATGACTACTGACTAGATGATGTACTTAAGGAGGAGATGGGCAAATCTTTGGGACAACTTTCTCCAGTTGTTACTGCCTAAAGCATCTCTCTGATAAAAATTCCTCATAGGTACTGCCAATTTACTAGAATCCAGCTGCTTCAAACACTGTGCCCACTGCTTGCTTACTCAGATTCTGAAGCTTCACTCAAAATTTCCCCTTGGAGCTCCTGGGGGCATCTGTCAAACAGGGGACGGAGATCATCCCTGTTGGTGAGATGCTGCCAGAAGACCCAGAGTGGAACATCCCTATATATTTTATATATAGTAGTTTGTATCTCTTAATCCCATACCTCTATTTTCTTCCCTCTGCCCACTGGTAAGCACTAGTTTGGTTTCTATATCTGTGAGTCTGTTTCTGTTTTGTTATATATATTCATTTGTTTTAGTTTTTAGAGTGCACATATAAGTGATATCATATGGTATTTGTCTTTCCCTACCTGACATTTCACTAAACACAGTGTTCTCTAGGTCCATCCACATTGCTGCATGCGGCAGAATTTCATTCTTTTTTATGGCTGAGTAATAGTCCTGTGTGTGTGTGTGTGTGTGTGTGTGTGTGTGTGTGTGTGTGTGTGTGTGTATGTGTGTGTGTACCATTTGTCTACTGACAGACACTTGGGTTGCTTCCATATCTTGGCTAATGTAAATAGTGCTACTGCAAACATTGGGGTGCATGTAGCTTTTCAAATTAGTGTTTCATTTTTTTTCTGGATATATACCCAAGAGTGGAATTGCTCAATAAAGAGGAGAGAAAGAATCAGAGACATATGTAGAATAACTAGCATAAAATATAAATATATTATTTAGAATCCTGATAGTAATTAATTAAAGAATTGAAAACAAATGTGGATAAATACAGGGCCACCAAGAGATATGATTCAAAGGGTTACAGGGGCTTGAGAGGAAATGGAGCAGGGGAACTTTATGCTTCATTTAATAATATTCAGTATTATTGAAAACTTTAATGTTCCTTAATGACATTTACAATTAAGAAAGTATAAAATATAAAGGAAAACTCTAGTATTGTAAAAAAAAAAAAATCTGAAAGACTCCATGAAGCATAGAGAAGGTAAATTAAAATCATATGCAATTTCATTATCTAAAGGAAATTATTGTGACATCTTGATGTATTGTTTCATTATCTTTCTCTTTTCTCTTTTCACGTACGTGTATATATATGACATATGTATACATCTACATATATAAGGGTAAGTGCTGCTTTATGAATTTTTAAACTTAATGTATTTTTTCAGATTTAAAATATTGTTAGAAAACATATTTTAGTGGCTATGTATTGTTCCCTGATATTTACATTCTCACATATCATATATATGTTTACTATAACATATACATATACATAGACACATCGATTACTTTAAAAATTCCAATATTATAAATAATATTGCAACTAATTCCCTTGTTCATAAATATTCATGTATATTTGTTTCCTTTGGGTAAATCCTCACATTTATTTATTTTTTATTACTTTTGTTGTTGTTTGTGGTTTTTTGAAGGTGGGGGTGATTTGGTTTACTCATTTATTTATTTTATGGAGGTACTGGGGACTGAACCCAGGACCTCGTGCATGCTAAGCATGCAATCTATTACTGAGCTAAACCTCCCCCCTCACACTTATTTTTAATCTCCAAGTCTCCTTGTGATCCCTGGGATCATTAATCATTGGCTTAAAAATAATGAGTGTTTTCCTTTTCTACAGTTCCCCCTGCCCCAAATTCACAAAGCTGCACTTTCTCCTTGCCCCCATCCCGTGTCCTCCGAGGACCTTAGGGCCCATGCCATCCCTGGGCATCTCACCCTACTGTTCTTTCTGGCCTTTTTCACAGCACTGACCAGGATCTACCATCTGGTCTGGTCTGGTCTCATGGCCAGTACTGGCTGGGTTGCCCTAACTGTCCTGTCTCGAATCTTTTCTCAGGAAAGTTGATCTCTTTAGAGCTTTTTATACAACCTCTGTCTGTCAAAAGGGCATGAAAAAAATTTGTGGGCATGGTGCCAGTAAGAAATGTGTCACATAGACAAACCAGACCTCGTCACCCCCACCTCCTCCCAACCCTAATTTTTCCCTTCCAAACACTTTCAGCTTTTCAATAGCTATGAGACAAGGGACAAAACTGTCCTGTTTAATATGCAAGAGCTCGTTCACAATCAGATGGCTGTTTCCCCTGTAAATACTTTCTTCCACCTCCTTAAGGTATTTAATTCTTTCTTGTCATCAATATTGAAGTTAAAAATCATTTTAGGGGAAAAAAATGTACGTATGTAACGTCTAAAGGTTACTCACAGTGGAACTGATCTTTCAGATGATAAAAATTGAATATAATGGCAGTTTTGTTACATTCTAGACCTTGAGATTCAACCTCATTTAAAGAACAGTTTTTCTGCAATTTTAATTGCTCTTTTTCATATAATCAAGCCCGAGAAGAGGTGTATTGTAATTTCAGGGTCTGGACAATTAATCACATCCCTGCATGTTCTGTGGATTCTATGGTAGCAGGAAGCTCACTTACATTGACAGATCATCCTCTCTTGAGACCCAGGAAGGCACTGTGTGCACAGAGGTCACCACGGGGGCAGAGAGGGGGACTCTGCCCTCAGCACCTGGGGCCCTTGCCTGGCAGGTGGTGCAGTGACCTCTGGTGGAGCAGAGGGCCAAAGAGTCATTGTGCTCTGTAAGGGACAGCTGGGCCGGAACTGTTGATGACTTTTATTTGCAAATTCCTTAAGATGCACATCCTGCAATAAAATTTACAAATGCCACTGAGGACGTATCCTATTGTATATTTATTTCAAATTTATGTAAACACCTCTGACCTCATGTTTTTCTGACTCATTGCAACAGCTTTTTTTTTCATGTGTGGAGGAACTTGTATGTTTGTTTTTGAATCCTAGCAAATGTTAATTAATTTTGTTTATCTGTTATATTTCCACTTTCAGAGAGGAACTAGAAGTTAGCTGTATGAAGGGCACATATCATTATGGGTTTAGATTAATAAAATTAGTACGAGTGCGTAAAATACCAAATGACTAATAAATTGACCAATTTCAGTCACTGCTGAAGCATTAACTAGCTGTGTGAAAGGTGGCTGGTTACGCTTCCATTTTCTCCTATGTAAAATTGAAATGTTAATAGTCATTTGCCTTATAGGATTGCAGTAGTTATTCAAGGAGATAATGCTATAAAATTATTGGTTCAGTAGCTGGCATATAGTTACCTGAGATAAATATTCTTATTCTTTATTACACCTTCCCAATTATACTGTGATTAGACTTGTGCATATCAATGTGCTGACCAGTATCTCTACCTACACGAGGCTGTATAAACTTTTTTTCAACTATGTGTCTACCTTATTACTTTCCTGATTACTAAGAGTAATAATAACTAATACACACTGTTTTCACTTTACAGGGCATTTTAATATTTTATCTCATCTTTGCTACAACCAAATGAGCCAGATACTGTAAGTTCTACTTCCCTTTAATAAGTTTAAGGCTTACAAAAGTTCATTTACTTATTTATTCATTTATTTTAAGCATTTGTTACTAATATCTTATGTACTATTTTATGACCTTGCCCAACATTGCAAGCAAGGAAGTGGCAACACTAATATTTGAACTCTGTTCTTTTGATTCCAAATCCCATATGCTTGTCAGATAACACTCAGGCCACCCCCAAACTTACCAGCCATCCATATCGCGGCCATGTGAAGTAATTTCAACTCATTTACCAACTTGAGTCTAGATTGTTCATAAACTCTCCTAAACTGGTAAGAACCTAACACTTTTAAAAGATCTCACATTGTGAATTCACAGCTTTCCTAGGTTTTATGTTTTTATATAATTATCTAAAGCTCTCTCTATGAATAAAAATGTAATTAGATTAAACTGAGTTCCTCACTCTTTAGTTTAAGTGAAGATGTAGTTTGCAAGATACAGAGACAAATAAAGCAGGTAGGATAGAAAAGGCTGGATGTGGAAAGGGTGTCATTTAAGACTTGAAGAAAATGAGGGGAAGGGCCATGCAAAAATCTGAGAAAGGAGCACTCCTGGTAGATGGAACAGCAAATGCAAAAGCTCTGAACGCTTGAAGGACAGTGAGAAGAGCAGTGTGTCAGGAGCAGAATGGGCAAGAGGAAGTTCTGGAACACTTCAGAGAGCCAACAGGGAGGAGCGGATTTTGTGGGGCTTGGGACCATGGGGAAGTCTGTCTTTCACTCTAAGGTGGGAGGGTGTGGAGGGTTTGGGGCTGAGGAAGGGTGTGATTCACAAAAGCTTTACAGAGTAAAAGTGAGGGACTCAAAGGCAGCCGTTGCTTCTCCAGAGGTGACTTTCCACACACCTTCACACTTTTGTATAGATCTTCTTTTCTAACGATTTTAGAAAACAAAACAAAATTGCTGATGGACTGCAAAAAGCTGGCCTTCTTGCTCTTTCGAAGAGTTACGGGATCCACTCTTTTGTGTCTTACAGACCTCCTGGATCTGTAAAACAGCAATCACATTACTTGCTAAGTTAATGATTCCCTGACTTACTAAATAATTTGCCCCTTATTGGCGCTTCCTTGGTCTACTGAAACTATTATTAATAAACATACACGTGCGCCTGCTTGTGCGTTATGCATATACTTAAAAAGTAAATATATATTCCTTTTCAATTTAGTAAATATTTATTTTGTACTGTGAATATATGATAACCACATAGCAGACAGTGACGTAATTAGAGAAATTCTAAAGTACCGCAAACATCCGATTATAAGCGCTTTGAGAGGAGGAGCCATATCTACGTAATCTTTCTATTTCTCTACCTACAGGGAAGCTTTTTGTATGAGAAGTCCTTTCAAAATAGTTATGAAAGTGTTTTCATTAATGTGCTAATAAATCTGATAATGATCATAAAAATGACTCAATTTTGTGCCCCTCCCAGGTCACATAATTTGCCTTTTCCCCAAAACTATCTCCAGTACATGCAAGAACTCTATCCCACATCACCCTGTTCCATTATGTTTGGGCAGAGTATGACCTCGTCTGTCTTTAACTGACTGGGACATTATGATGTAGACCAGAAACTGACACATTGCAACTGACTATACGTCAATAAAAAAAATGATAATAATAATTGGACCAGGAGAAAGTACCAGTTACCAATAGTCTCTCCTAACATTCAGAATGAAGAACAAGGCTGAGCCTTTAATCTGGAGGACTATGATCCACCCACCCTCCGGATGAGAGAGGCAAAGGAAGTCAGTCTCCTGAGAGTGAAAAAGTGAAGCAGATGTCATAGCAGGTATGCAGGGGTAGTGAAGAATTCGGGAACTTTATCATTTACTGTTTCTAGAAACTTTGGCGGCATTGACTTTTCCAAGATAATTTTTGTGTCCTTCTATTGAATTATCACTTTCTACCTAAAATAGTTATGATTGTTTTCTGTTACTTATCTTAGCTAACATAATTTTCTATTCTTCTGATAATCCATTTATACATCTTTAGGTCTAGCAATGCTGATTTAATGACAGATACAGCACACAGGATTAAACCAAACTTTACCAGAAGACAAATAGGTTTGATTTGTTACTCTTTTTGTTTAAGAGGCAGTTTCAAATGTATGAGTGGGCTATTAATATAAAATACTACTGATGATTTACAAAGTCATCTTGGTTATTGCCTAATAATTTGTCCTTATCTTTGTACAGATTGGTTTTTTTGAAAAATATTCTGATCTTATAAAAAGCATTTCAAATACCTTGCATTTCTATGCAGTAGTCATTCTATTTAAATTTAATAAAATCTGTTTGCATGTAGATAAAAAATCAGAACATGAACATATCAAAATGTCGATTTATAATAGTGTTACAAGTGGATTAAAGTATAAAATGAAGTAATAATACCAAGGCTATTTTTTTTTTACTAGTTTATGAAATCTCCAGTTTAGTGAGGCTTCACTCGAGCCTAAAAATATTTAGAATTGTAACTAAGTTACAAACAAATAAACGGTCTACTCCTAGAGATCAGCCGTCTAATTGGAATTATTGACTCTCCATGGAGAGTCATTCTGAACACATTCGTTCTGTCGTTACAGGGTTGCAAATGGTTTCTGTGTAAGTTTTTGTCTAGACTTATAAAAACTTCCAATAAAGCCATGGAGACATTCAATTGCTTCCTGTCTCATGGAAAAAGTTGTAGAACCCAAGTCATGCTGCCTGTTATAAAGTGATTTCTGAGTCTGTGGCCTTTCTTTTAGTGCTTCATCTGAATCAAAGAAAGAAAACCAGGAACTATTACTATTAATGACACAGTGGAAGAATTGTCTAGAAGACTTGTGTTAGCAAGATTTCTATCAGCTATTAAAGTAAGCAGTTATTGTATGATAAGAAACATCATTATGGAGCGCAGACAGAATTTGGTATTTATTCATTCATTTTGTGGCAGTACCTTCATAACTATAAGAAGTAAAATTTCCATTGCAGCAATATTGAAAACATTCTAATGGGTCTATCAGTCAACTCAAAATGTCTTCTCCTCTATAATATTATTATTTTAACTTTTTCTGTGATATATTTTAAGTTAGTATATTCTGGAGTTAACAGAACATTTATACCGCTGAAAAACTTTTTAAGTAAATTACAGACACAAGAAAATTATTTCTCTATCTTGGAAGAGTTTTCACTCCACCTGTTGGACTAATGTTTTTATTTTGCTGGAATAGTTACAATAGTTATTAAATGCTTGAATCTTAATAGTTACCAGGATGAGTTAATATGCTAATTTAAAAATGCCCAGATGGATAGAGATCAGAGTTTAGAAGAGTTGGCTTTGCTTCTTCTTTGATCTCCAATCAAAACAATACTGAAAGTGAGTACATAACAGAGGTTACAGAAGAAGCCCTTAAACAGGCCTGTGTATAAGGAATGAAAACATACGAATCTTTTAAAAGGAGAAGAAAAATCAAACCATGAAGCTGTGAAAGTTTAAGAATGTTCAGGTTAAGCGCAAGGGCAGGTACAGAATCAGAAAATAAGAATTTCAAACTAAGAAAGCAAAAGTAGTACAGTATGCTATGTAAAATTAATAAAGCTGGATTCATCATCCAAATACTGGATCAGGGTAAAAATTTTTAGACAGATGTAGAAGTGAGAATTGAATATCTTAATCCAGCATCAGCTCAATGATAAACCAAAAATGCAAATGAATGCAATGAAGTCCCATGGAAGCAAGGTTAAAGGGATAGAAACAGGCAGAAAAAGAGGCTCCAAAGGAGCAGCCCTGAGGCAGATCCGCATTCTGAGAGAGGGATGTTCCAGGGGCCAGGCCTGTTTCCAGAAGAAGAGTGAACAGGGATGGCAGGCACTTCTGAGACCTGACCCAGGAGGAGGAGTGAGAACTGACCACAGCATTTACCACATGGAGGGAATACGGCGACATCACAGAAATCAAGTCAGCACCTTTAACCTAAACGGTGTTCGTCAAAGTTGATGCTTGGGGTTTGCTGGCCTACATTTTCTCAGTATACCCTCTTAGCTCCTCCAAGGTGTGGGGTCTTTAATCTCAGTTCTCAAGACTGCTCTTTCTGGCCACCCTTCCCCTCACAGGAAGGGAACCAGATCTTTCTTTTGGGCTCACTCTCTCTTCTCTCATCTTTCTAACTGTTATGCTTGATTCCTTCTGGGGCTGCACTGCCTCCCCTCCTAACAGCCTCAGTCCCTTCAGCCCCAGTACAGATGATACCATGTGGGCAGTGGTGGCCAAGGGGTCATTTTAGGACCTGTGTTTGGAGCATGTGCAGGACAAGAGGACTTAAATTCTTCCCAGGTGGGCCTGTTCTTAGCATATTTGCTTTTACCATATATATTATGATAGAAGTGTTTTTGCATTTTCCTTATTTTTGAGCCACATTACTGAAGTATTCCTTTTTATACTGCTGCCTTAGTTTGTTTGAGCAGCTGGATGTGTGGTGATGGTGATGGTGATGGTGATGGTAATTTGATATATTGCAGGAAGATTTGCAGCCACACACATGCACCTGTGCATGGTACAATATACAAAACACATAAAGTTTAGAATTAATAAAAATGTTTTCACATACATTATTCCATTTTATCCTTACTATAGTTCTTTATGTATATGTATATAAACACATATATACATATATATATATAAAATGTGGAAAATCTTGAGACAAGAATTAACTAAATATAAACTATATTTCACACTCCTTTGAAAGGGAAGCACAGTTTAAAGCAGATACAGACAAAAGCTTATGCATTTATCAAAATATATGGAGGTTTAGTGGCAAAGATACACACAGATATTTACTAAAGATTGTGATAGTTGTTCAAGATGTGGTGGAGCCTTGAATATTTTTTTAAATATTTACAGTTTTATTATAAAGAATACAAATGACTACTTAGCCATAAAAAAAGAATAAAATAATGCCATTTGCAGCAACATGGATGGACCTAGAGATCGTCATTCTACGTGAAGTAAGCCAGAAAGAGAAAGAAAAATACCATGTGATGTCACTCATATGTGGAATCTAAAAAAAGGGAAAAAAGGACACTATGAGCTCATCTACAAAACAGAAACAGACTTGCAAACATAGTAAACAATTTATGGTTACCGGGGAAAGGGGGTGGGAAGGGATAAATTTGGGAGTTAGAGATTTGCAAAAGTTAGCCACTATATACAAAAATAGATTTTTAAAAAACAAGTTTCTTCTATATAGCACAGGGAACTATATTCAATATCTTGTAATAATCTTTCATGAAAAAGAATATAAAAATGAATATATGTATGTGTATGCATGACTGGGACATTGTGCTGTACACCAGAAATTGACACATTGTAACTGACTGTGCTTCAATTAAAAAAAATTTTTTTTAAAAGAATCCAAATGATAAGCCAGATGAAGAGGCACATAGGGCAAGGTCCAAAAGGTGGTGAGTGCAGGGGCTTCTGTTCCCATGGAGCTGGGTGTGCCACTCTCTAGGCATGTGGGTATGTTTGCTTTCCTAAAGTTTAATCAAGTTGAGGGGAACAGCACCATTAGTAGCTCAGATGAGGCCCCTCCATCTCCCACTCTAGTGGGCCCATCAGCTGCATAAAGAGTAGGAGCTGAGTTGCACTGGATAAATATGCTTCTCCACGGTATCTGGTATTGGACAGACCACCCAGCTCCCGACTACTGTTGGTCTCTTCTTACCCCATGCACTTTAGAATTTTCAGCTTTCACCATAGCTTCAGTTTCTGTAAGTGTATTGATGACATCCAAATCAATATGTCCAGCTCACACCTTCTCCAAAATTTCAGTTAATTATTTTATATTTTCACAGCCTATCAATATCTCATAGTCAACATTTTCAAAACCTAAATTTATTTTCTCCCATCCACCTATTCTTGCTTGTCTCTTCTGGATTTTGGTGACTATCAAGGCTTGCTGGGGCCGGAAGATCAGGGATCATGCTTGACACCTCCATGTCGTTCAACCGTAAATTTGATCTATCTGCTGATACTCCTGGAAGAGCCATTTATTCAAGTCCTCTAGTGTTCTCATGGTTGCTGCTTTTGACAGTGGCAAGTGTGTGAGGAAAATGGCTCCAAGAAGAGGCTAATCAAGTGTGCAATTAAGTCATTTTTAAATTAATCCAACGGGTAATGATCAAATGCCTACCTTATGGTAGGTGTTGTGTTGTGACATTAACTATTACTTTAAAAACACATATACACAAAATTATACTACCAAGTTAATTTCCAATTCATTCAAGGTGTTCAATAAACCTTAGTTAAGTTGTAAAATTTAAGTTGTAGAATTCAAACTGTCAACATTATCACACAAGTATTAATCAATCAATAGTTAATTGTAATGCTAGATAAATTGTTTCTTTAATCAGACACTGGTAGTAGCCCTTAATATTCAGTTTGGAAGATGTTGCTGTTTCTTCAGAGAGGCAGGCCTGAGCCATCTGTGAATGTCTGTTGATTCTGGTCAGCAAACGGAAACAAAGAAATTCCAATATATAGCTTAGCTCATAAAACAAATCTGTGTAGGGCTGACTAAACTAGGCAAAGTCAGGGATGCTGCTGACAGCACAGTTCAGATATATTAACTAACACAAAGTAGAAAAATGTTTTATCAGATGTCTGATACAGATGTATCTAAGAACGTGACCCAAAAGAGAACTGCCATCTTTCGAAGGTTGGTCTAAACACCATCTCCATCCGGAAGCCTTTCCCGAGCTCACCTGGATTTAATCTCTTTCTTCCTAATGACTTATCCTAACTCTGGCATGACAATGATTACTTTTTATCATGGCCCACCGCCCACACTGGACTGCTTCATTTTTTTAAGTTCTCTCCACAGCACCCAGAACTATGCCTCTTGTCACTGAAGCATCTAAGTACTCCTTTATAATTGAAAAGAATATATAGAAATTTATTTGGTACATGATTATAAGATAAATAAGAGGATAAAAGTTCTTGCTAAAAAGTTTCTTTTCATTTAGAAGCACAAATTTTAAAGGTATTTTGCAAAGATTTTCATTTTCTCAGCTTTTTTTTTTTTTACAGTGAGTTATATAATGTTTTATCAATAAATTCTATTTTATCATTATGGCCTTAATGTTTTAGCCAAATATATAATAAATGGTATCAGTATAAAATACTTTCATACATTGACCAATGACAGGTATAAGTCAAAATAAGCCTGGATAAAATTATAAAAAATAAAGCACACTTAGTATTGGTGGCTAGGTATACCTTGTGGACGACGTATACCAGAATCATTTCCCAGGAGGTCTCAGCAGGTGATGTTCGTCAGTCCAGGATCTGGCTGTCAGCTTTGAGGGCTCTGACCCAGGGGAAAGATACATTTTTCACCATGCCATAATATGAACTAAGGACTCTAGAGTGATGTATAATACAGAATTCCAGTAAATTAATTTGCAAAGGTAAGTTGCAGCCATGCAGATTTGCTTGGATGGGCCTTCCCAATCTCAGTTTCTCTGACTGCCCTTTAAATAGAAAATATGTTTGTTATCTTCCTAAGATCCCATTATTCCACTGGCTGATATTAAACATACAAAGTCAGAGCATATCAGAGCATATGCCCAAGAGTAGTCAAGTTTATCTTGTCTTCCTATTATCTAAGATTTATTGGCTTCTCATAAAATCTTACAATAACAATAAAGATTTTGAAATAAACAGAGTGTGGGAAAAGTCAAACTCATAGAAATGGACAGTAGAAAAGCAGTGGCCATGGGGGGGGGGAACAGGGAGTGATTGGTAAAAGGATATAAACTTTCAGTTATAAAATGAATAAATTCTGAGCATCCAATGTGTAACATGGTGACTTCAATTGATAAAAGTGTATTGCATAATTGAAATTTGCTAAGACAGTAGAACTTAAATGTTCTCATCACTCCAAAGATAAATATGTGAGGTAATGAAGTGTTAATTACATTGTGGGAATTCTTTCACAATGCATATGTATGTATAGCAAATCATCACATTGCACACTTTAAACATCTTGCACTTGTAGCAATCCCCACCCCTGAATTATTAGAAGAGACTGAGAACAAAGAAAGAAGAGGTATGAAGGGTGGGGAGGGAGGTGGTGAAGGAAGAAGGAAACTCAAGACTGGATATACCCCCTCCCTTCATGTCTTCCTCTGTCCATTTATTTTCAGTAAGATATGGCAATATATTTATGTAATTATTTGGTTTGTATGTTTCTAGAATATATTTAGATGCAGAACTTAAGCTGTATAAACTTTTCCTGGTTAAAGTTGCTGCATGACCTATTTTCTTTGAGTAAAAGAACTATTGCAGGTTTGCAAGGGCAGGTTGGCCACTCAGAAATGAATAATATGGTTTTTCTTGGGCAAAAAATCCATCCCAGGCTTCAGCAGATGTGAGTGCAAGAACCACCACATTTATAGAAATAATCCACGTTTAGGGAACGTGATGGAGGCAGAGAGTGGAATGGTGGTTGCCAGGGCCTTGGGGGAGGGGGATAGGGGAGGGAGTAGTCAAAGGGGACAAAGCTGCAGTTATACAACATGAGATCTTCTGGAGAGCATGGTGACTACAGGAAACAACAGAGTACCGTAGACCTTAAAATTTGCTAAGAAGATAAATCTTACATTAAGTATTCTTATCACACACCCCAAATGGTAACAATAAATAAGGATGGCAGGAGGAAGCTTTTGGAGGAAATGGATATGTTTGCAGCATAGAATGTGGTGATGGTTTCAGAGGTGTATACTAATCTCCAAACCCATCAAGTTATATGCAATAAATATGTGCAGCTTTTCCTATGTCAGTTATACCTCAATAAAGTGGGTAAAATTTTTGCAATACAGGAATAGTCCCAAACTCAAATCCTGAAGTCTGGAAATGACTCTTGTTTAGGACAAGGAGAGACACACCAGGTACTCCTGAGACTGTAGGATGCAGGAATGTGCACACACAGAACTCGTATGTGAGGGCCAGCCATTACTTTGAGGGCCTAGGGGAGGTCATGCTTCTCCAGATAGGAGGGGCATTACCTGTGTGCAGAGATTCTCAGCAGGCCTGCAGTCCCTCAGCTGTGTCCCTTGTTCCCTGCCCTTGCCACCCTCTGCTCCGTGGTCTTCAGTCAGTCAGGCTTCTAGTCTCAGACCCTCACCAGCTTCATTTTACAATCTTGGACTTTCCCAAGAAAAGATCTGTGGAGAGGATTAAGGGTCAGGGAGAGGTTTTAGAGGGCAAAATTTGAGAGTGAGATTTGGCAATGTTCAGGACATACGTGTTTTGGATTTTATTAATCTTATTTATTTACATTTGTTTTTAATTACATTTGTTTTAACCACTTGTCCCTCCTGTAACAACCTCCAGATGACATCTGACAGAATTGGTGGCCTCTGCAAACACAGTCAAATTGGTAGAATCTGAAGTCACATTATTGATGACTTAATCTTCAAAAAGGCAGTGCAATTCACTAAAGAGGATTTTTGGTGGAGGATGCTATAAATGGAATGCTAAATCAGATATTGTGACAGGAGACATTTAGTCATTAGCAGTGACCTATTTTGATTTTTTAATGCATTCTTTGAATTCAGAAGTAGAAAAAAAAGTTATGTACATTTTTCAAACTGCTCGGATCTGAGTTAGGAATTGTGTTGTTAACATTTAACAACAAATTAACAAGTTGATTTACTTGCTTATGCTATTTTATATGTAGTGCATGTAAATATTATGTAAAATACTATCTTGCATATATGTACGTGTGTGAGGGGTGATCTTTTTTTTAAAGGGTTAACACTGTTCAGAATTCTGTCAAAGTAGAATGGTTGTTGTCTAATGAAAATTAAGAGACAATGCCAAGCATTTAATAAATAGATTCATTCAACTTGTGTAAACAAATATTGGAGCACATTATCTATGTGCTTAAGGTTTATGATTTGAAACTAAACTGTAATTTTCAATTTTCATCCATTCTGTTGAAATGAGGTAAGGTAAATTTGGCTAGCTAAATATTCTACTGCATCCATATATTATAAACACATAGGTTAGTCTATATTGAGGACACACACTTTATACAAACCTATATTAAAAATAAGGTATTAATATTCTGTTATCATCTCAGTTCACATTTATATTTTATTCTTCTAATCCCAGTCTTTAACTCTCCATTCATTAAAACTCTGAAGAAAAATAAAGAAAGGCAATGTTTTTGTTCACCTACTATGAGTCCAGATACTCTGTTAGGATGCATTGCACGTATTAACTGAATAAATTCTCACAGGGAAAAGTAATCATTCCTAATTTTTTCATGTGAGAAAATTGAGGCACAAGAAGAAGAAGAAACATATTTACTAATATCACTACCAAGTTTAAGATTTGGAAATAGAAAGCAGCTCGACATGACTCTGACAATGGTGGTCTTTTCTACTGGCACAATCTTATTTTGAAGACCTCTAGTTAAAATGTATTCTCTTGATTTAAAAAAATCTGATGACTCTCAACTCCATATTCCTATAAAGCTGAAATTCCTTAGCATAGCATTCAGTATTCTCCATCCAATTCCTTCCATGTTTTTCTACTGAAGTCTCACAACTTTTCTTCTATTGTTTTGTTATCAACTCCGTTTGGACCATTTGACATTTGCTTAACAGTTCTTTTTTTTCTCTGTTTAATGGTTCACGCTCTTCACTTCCGCTCAGGTTATTTTCTCTCTCTCTGTTTATGTTTTTTGAATTCTTACACATCATCCAAGTCTTAGGATAAAAGTTATCTCTTCCATGAAGGGCCTCCCCATCTTTCTTAGACCAACCATTGCCCACACCTCTGGTCTGGGACATGGGCAATCTGACCCTATGTTGTAGTCACTAGCACATCTGTTTTAGCCCCTTCATCAGATTCTTAAAGGGAAGAAACTCATCTTTGTATTTTCCACAGTGCCTGGAATAGTTCTTGGTACATTCTAGAGATTCAATAATTATCCCTTGGCTGAGTGAATTAAAGAATGAGCGATTGAAGAGAAACAGATTTTATGCTTTATTAAGTGAGTTCCTTTTGTTGTAGATTCTCATAGAATGTTTTAAAACTGATAAAACGAAACTTGCTCAGAACAAAATATCCAACTGTTATCCCCAGGATGGGTTCTGGAATAGTAATATAGAACAATGTTCTTGTAAACCCATGGAAAGTATTCCAAAATGTCAAAGATCCTGGATTTAAAAACACTGATGATGACATTAATATAGAAAACACATGCAGTAATTAATGATGTATATATACATGTGCATGTAATATGTTAGATTTTTTTTTTTTATTGGATTGAAATACCTACTTACCAAAGAATAGAACCCGATTGTGGCACAGAATGTTAAGATGATTTGTCAGTAACACATGCATTGCTAAAGTTATAACAGTAAAAAAATTTATAAATTAAAGCACCCATGGGTCATTCAACTCAGCTGGCAATACACCTGAATAAAAAGGGAGAGCTGGACTTAATCTCTAAGCCTGTCATTTATTTCTTTCACACAAAAAGTATGGGACACAGGTGGCCAGAAGTCAAAGATCATACTCTGCCTGAATGCTTCATAAGGCATGCTACAAATGCATGGGACCTGCTGGGTGAAATCAAAAAAGTCACTAGAATGGGGTGCAATTTTAGTGACCCAGGTCAAAGGCCATACTGCTTTTGGTGTTTTACAAATGTTTGACAGATTAAATACCCGCCTCCTAGGGATAACGAACAGGCCATGGGGCTAAAAGTATTCATAAGCATTAAGGCTTCATTCAGAATTCTCCTTATGAAGGATGTAGGTCATGAGGATTAGTAATATGGTTACAATAATTTTTTCCCGTTGTTGAAAAATTATACTCTGGACAATATTCCTGAGTGTAATTGCAGGTCACCCAATATGAAGACTAGAAAAAGAAAAAAGGAAAAAGTAAAAAGAGCAACAGTTATACCCAGACCTATCCTCTGAACTGCAGCATTCCATTTTCAACATTTTTTCATATTTTGCCATATTTTTTCTTGAATGCAGTTGTTCTCTTTAATGGGAACAGTTGGAAAATTCAAAAAAACTTTAAAAGAATTTTTATTAATTTTCCTGAATCGAGTCCTGCTGAACTTGCTATCAGTATCACTAATCTGTGTAAATTATTTTGCTGATATTCAGCACTTTTTATTGTTCAGGAACTCTAGAAGATTGACTGGTTTTAAAGATATGTTTTAACAAATAATCCATGGGTGTAATCAGGACAATAATGTATGATACTATGTGGAAAAGTGCTTTATACATATTGTAAAATGCTCTGAAATTAAGGCAGTACTATTATTTAACACAGTATCTCTATTCTTATTTGAACTCTTGGGAAAATATGCTTACAAAGTTAGTTTGTGTCGTAATATGCCTCTCCCTTTCTTGGTGTTCTTTTACAGTTTGAAAATAATAATTTAACTTCCTTTGTGGCTTTATGTAACCCAGTGGCTTAAATTACTCTGAGTCAGAATCACCTGGAGGGATTGTTAAAACACAGATTGCTGGGCCCTAACCTAGAATTAAAAAAAATTGTTTTAATTTTTTTTTTCATTTTTCAGCTTTACTGAGGTATAATTGACAAAACTTGTACATATGAAAGGTGTACAACAGGATGGTTTCATATCAATGTACTTTGTGAAATGGTCACTACAATCAAGCTAATTAGCATTCATTTCCTCACATAGTTACCTTTCTTTCTTCTTCTCACCTCTCCACACCCCGACTCTGGCAATCACCTTTTTGTGCTCTGTATCTATGAATCTGTTTTCTATTTTGGTGTGTTTGCTCATTTGCTTTGCTTTTTAGATTCCACAAGAGTTTTTATTCAGTAGTGGGGTCCAAGAACTGGCATTTCTAACAGATGCCCAAGGGATGCGGGTGCTGACGGTCCCGAGATCACACTTAGGATCCACTGATCTAATGACAACGTGCCATAAACAGCATTGTTTGCTGTAGTAGTGACGCTAGCAAGACCTAAAAACTGTTTTAAAGGAGTTTTTATTAATTTGTTTTCCTAAGTCCTGCTGAATTTACTATCAATATCATTGTTACTGTTTTTGACATCTGTGATAATGTTGATTTTGTTTATGATGGGAAGACTAAGACTGAAAACTCAAGTCATTCATTTTCTAAATTAAAGAATGGCTGTCTGCCTGTATGTTTACAGGTTAATTACTGTTTCCAGGATTTTACTACATGTAACTTCTTTTCCATCAGAAATATTAAGAGCCACCTCTGCCTCTAATGCCTTCATTTCATGTTGGTTATTGTCTGTTTTTTTTTTTTTTTCAGAAGGCAATGCTTTTGTTATACAGATTTAATATCTCTTTACAGTAATTCTAGTTAACCCTAGTTTTAACATATAATATGGAAAACTCTTAGAGAAATGGTACCAAATCCTTCCATATTCACTTTAGCAGAGGTGAAATGAATTGAGTCTGCTGCCAATATCAGACTTTCTATACCAGAACTTATTAATGCTGTTCTAGAAAAAGAGATCTGCAGGAAGAAGATGGGGACCAAGGGATACAGGATGTAAACCAACCACTCAGCCCTTAGCATCACATCAAAACACTGCAGTGGGTATGGCTGTTGGTTTGCTAGTGCAGAGTTCTATCCTTCAATCTCCCTCTGAATATGTAGTTTTCTTTGAGGCTATTTCTTTGTTGATTTTTTTAGATCAAGAGATAAGAGGAAATGCCCGTTATTTTCTAACTGATAGTAATTAACTCTAATTCTAATCCTCACCATATCTCATTGTAGATGCAAAGTTCCAGTTATTAGCTTTCATTTCCCTAATCATTTTAGTAATTATTCATGCACCGAATAGTGATTTGCTAACTTTTTTAAGATTTCTATTTATGCACACACAAATACCACACACAGGGTTTTCAGTCTTAAAAAAGAAACAGGAAAGGATTAGTAGCAGACAAGTAAAGGGATGTGGTCAGTGTAAAAACACATGTTAATAATACATTGCAGTTTGTTATTTAACAACCTCTTGGAAACATAGAAGTGACATCTGTTTTTAGATTTTTCAAACTGATTTTTATTTTTAGCCTAATTATATTATATATATAATATGTATACACACAATATATACATTTATTATGTGTGTGTGTTTGCATGTGTGTGTACCCAATGAGTGGAGGTAACAGAGACAATATAGAGAAAACATTTACATATTTAACCAGAGAGCTTGGCTGAACAAGTCTAACTGAGGCCTATTCTATTCCGTCTTGGTCTCAGCGCCCCAGCTCAGTCATGTAAGTCTGTAAGTCAGGTCAGTCTGTCGAGCTCCTGAGCACTGCAGGGAGGCAATGATAGGTCAGAAAGGAGTAAAGCTCCTTGGATTTAGATTCATACTTTGAGTCTTTTCAGCCGATAGAAGCTGCCTGGCAGAGCTGTTAAGAATGTGGGCTTTCGGCCTCTGCTTGAGTGGGTCCACCAGCTCTGCCATGTTGTGACTGTGCGACTTTGAAACTGTGACTCCATTTCCATATCAAACAACATGTAGCCAGGAAAGGAGCCCACTTTGTAGGGTTAAATAGGGATCAAGAGAGGTAAATACAGATGTGGAGTATCTGATACAGTCAGCCATACTAACTGCCAACTTCCAGTATTATGAGGGAAAGATATTCTGTCTGTTTGTCTGCCTATCTATCTATCTATCTATCTATCATTTATTACCTATCACCTATCTACTACCTATATTCTATCATCTATCTACCTGTCTATCATATATCTATCTATCATTTATCTATTATCTACCTTCTATATGCCATCTATTATCTATCATCTATCATTATATCTATTATCTATTTATTATGAACCAATCTATCATCTATCTTCTATAATCTATCCATCATATTATCTATCATTTATCTATCATCTATTTATCATTCATCTACCTTCTAACTTGTTACAAAAGGCATTCAATGGGACAAAGACATTCTACCAAAAGAAAATATATATGTCTTCCTGGGAGTTGCTAGGCTGCTCAGGAATTTTAGGCGACCACCTGAATTTGATGCTACCTGTCCTGTATGTTGCCCTGAAACTGGTCTACATATGTCTCACTGTGAAGGCCATTCAGGAGTAGGAAGACGTCTTCATGCACTGAATAGATTATGATAGTTTTCCCTTCCTGGGAAGAGCCTGTGGTTTTTTCCTCAGTGGAGTGGAGTATGTTTATTGAGCACCATCATCTGGATTTGTACGATAGCAAACAAATTGTCTCATTAGGACTGCATTGTCATTATTGCTTTGGGGAGTACTGAAATGCCATACTAAGGGAGAAAGTAAAGTCAGAAAACACGAAAGCAGCCACATTAAAGTGTAGCTTGGAAAGACAGATATATACAAGTCTACTAAACTTTGAAGCTAGTGAGAAGTGGAGAAATGATGCTGGGAATATGATTCACTGCTGTTCCACTCAGGTATTGTGCAATTGTATCTGGATGGATGACTTTAGATACTGAGCGAGGACATAAAATACTAAAAGAAGAAGTAAGATTTTAAGAGAACTTTAGTGGCTGTGATGAGCTCTTATTTTTGCACATTTTCCCATGGTTTGTATATCATTAGCAACCCAAGATGAGCGGATTTGCCTTGGAGCCACGCCATAAATCATCATCAGGGGTAGCTGTAACAGTCATTCCCCATGCTTGTGTCCCGCACTCAAGTGTCTTTTTGTGCTTACTTTCTCTTCTTCCTTTGCATTCCGCTGACCATCAATCACAAAAGCAGCTTGGCCATTTCTCTCTGTCTTGCCTCACTGAACTCAGTCTTCCTTGACCGTTAACCCCTAACTGGAATGCATATGGCCTGGATGCCTCCATGGGCCCCTCTTCACCTCTCCCAGTGAGCCTCCCTCCCTGGCACTGAGCTGCAAGACAATATTTTCCATCTGTTGAATGAAGAGCATGACACAGGCAGTTGGATATGGGTTTGGAGCCCACGGCAAACCAATGATGCACAACTCACTTTTATTCCACAAGCCTGTGGGAGTCCAGTGAGATGAGAAGCCTTTCTGCTAGGCTGAGCACAGAGTCTGGCATTCAGAAACAAATACTCTTTCCTGAAACACTCAATATGTTTTATATTCAAGCTAGAAACACTGTGGGTTGGAATAATCTAAGGATGAATCTAATCGGAAGTTGAAACGTGTGAGTAAGCTTCTCTTTCATACACCAGCTGTTTTCTTTCCGTTGAATGTTTACTGGATGGGAGACCAGCCAGTGTTTGTGATGCAGTAGCGGGGAAATTTGATCTGCTTCAAAGGAACCTACGAGGCCTTTCTGAGAAGGAGAGAGGAAGAATGGGTCATCATGAGTTCAGACAGATTTTGGTGGCTCTGATAAAATCACATCCTCAAATTAGGGAATATTTTTCTTTATAAAGCATTTAAAAACATATTTCATCCACAACTGCTAGTTCTCATTATCAGGATATTCGAGACAAAATTGTTAAAATAGCATTGCTAAGGGTACAAACATAATTTTCCCAAGCACTTTTTAAATATATTACAGTATAAAACTATGATTAAATGTTAATATATATAATTTCTTAATTTACATATTTCAAAAGTGAGTTGTTAGCTGTTCTTAATAGAATCATCAGCTTTAAAATCAAAATGAGGAGACATAGTCTTGGTAAAGGAAAAAAAATTAGGTAATGATATTTACTTGTTTAAAAACATGTCAGTTGCTCTTCAAAAACTGAATTATTCTTCCTGATGTGGCCTACACTCAGACCCACTCCAGTCAAACACTACCACCTACTCATATTGAAGCATCCAAATATTCTGGCATCTTTCCCTATGTTCTCTCTGCTGAAATTCCCTTTTCCATAAATTTTGCATATTAAAATTCTATTAAAATTAAATTAAAATTAAAATTCTACTGAGGACACTCTTATTAGTTAATTTTTCTAAATCTTCCTTCCGTCATTAATACCCTTCCCTCCAGAAGGAACCACATTTTAACTATTTTGTGCCCTGAATGGCATTTGTGTCTCCTCTTTTTGACAATTCTGTTTGCAACTACACGGTAGCTACTTTTAATTGTACATGTCTTGCTTTTAGACTCTGGGCTAAGTGTAATACATGTGTTCCCTCATTCTACCCCTACAATAGTTTTTTTTTTGAGGTTAACATTATTATCTCCATTTCCAAATAGGAAAACAGAGCTCAAGAAAGGCTGAGACACTGGTTCAAGGCCACTCGATGCTACGTGGTCAAACTGGAATTGAAATCTGAATGTGTCTAATTTAAAAAGCCTCACTTTCTTTTGCTCTGTTCTAGGTTTGTGGGCATTTCTGTGGATATGCGCCAACTACAGGACCTGATCTTAATCTATCTAGACTCCCATGCATCTAGGTAGGTACAGGTATTGCCAACAGATTTCACTGGACTAGATCAAATCTGTTAAAACTTCGCCAAGTTTATTGAAAAATGGAATATAAAACTGCTGTTGGCTTTGCTAAGATACGTGTTTCAGATTCCACAGTTGTTATATATGAAAAATTTCCAATACATACACACAAAATACTCAGACATACAAGATTTATGTGCGTGTGTGTAAGAGTGTGGTGTCATTATCCACCGATCTTCAGATAAAAGACAATTTATTCTTTTAATACCTGTCACTCAGTGTTTCTCTCATTTACTGAATTCTTTATGCTATTTCTGGTAGTTTAAAAGAATCTGAATTTTCACCTATTAAATAACCTTTATTTTGTTACTATTTGCTTAGTACAATGCTTTTGCTTATTATTTTTTTTCACCCTTAGGCTTTTTCATGAATCATTTTATAGAATTTAGGTGAAATTTATTTGCAATAAGCATTGAGCCCTGTTCCTTGTAAATGAATAAGACCAAGATTTTGAGAACTGAAATGTAATAATGAAGAATACTGGGGGCAAGTAACTTAGAGACAATGCCAACTATAACCTTTGGACCAAAGACATGTTGCAAAATTTTCTCTGTGCAAGGGCTTAGAACGTGTTGCCTCTCAGGCCATAAACAATTATGATTATGGTTACATAGACACTTAATACATTTATTTGTCCTTTTAAAGTTTGATTAACAAAAATGCACCTTTGTCAATTTCAGTATAACAGGATGTGTGTGTAAGAAAGAAATGTATTGAATTAATCGTTGAAAGATTCACAACATCTTGGTTCCTCTCCACTTTAAAATGTCATAAAATTTACATAGACCATTAAAGTTTAGTTATCCTTCCAAGTGTAAATTTTGGACAGTGTCACTTGATAATGAAATCCTTATACATAAGACACAGTCTACTGTTAAAAAAAAGCCCATAGTCTATTTTGTGTACATATGCAATTATTGAAAGAGATTAAGTGTTCCCCCTGGCTCCAATCTTCCTCACTCCCAATCTATCCTTTATTTTTAGAGGAATATTTCTAAAAAGCAAATAAGAATATAATATGTTCTTGCTTAAAGTCCTTCCTGCACTCCATGACTTCCATGATAAAGTTAAGATCTGTTGGTTTACCCCTCCAAATTGTTTATGACATGGTTCCCGCCTAGCCTTAACGTCATCCTAAATACCTTAAATGTCAAGACATCCATCTTCTTGTTTCCTGAATTATCCATGTTATATGAGAGAATCTGGAGATGTTTAATGGAGGAAGTGCTGTTTAAAAAGACTCTTAAAGAATAGAGATGGGCATTGACAAGCAGAGGAAAAGGCATGCTGGGTATGAAGGGCTATCTGAATAGGCCAGGACTGAAGGATGTGAGCAAGGGAGGCATGGTTGCCAAGAGAAAGGGAAGAGTTTATGACGAGAGTAAATGGGACCATGAACTAGAATCTGGAGGAAGGATGGGGGTTGCTGTTTTTTAACTCACAGATGGTTCCGAGGTCTTTTGAGTTGGAAAGCGTCTCCGAAACTGAAGAGAGGAGTTGAAAAAGAATAAGAAGGAGAAAGGAGAAGAAGAGGAAAACAATAAGCTCAGTCCTCTAATAGAACTCAACTTTACAATTCATTCTACATTAACTACATCTCAGCCAAAATTTTTCCTGTTAATAATAAAACCCACCTAACTTTATTACATGTTTGGCTGCCAGGTTGTATCCTGAAGCACATTCAAATCTTCTTACCTTCAGCATTGTGAAATAATCCTCATTTCACACGTAATATTTAACAGTTAATTAAATGGAGCCCTAGGTATTTGTGCCCTTAATTCTCATGGCTGAAGCATGTATCACAGTAACAGAAGATCACAAACCTGTATTCTTATTTTTTAATTGCTGGATAGTGATTCAGGTCACGGCTTTCTTTTCCCAGTAAGTATTTAGCACTGCTGATAAGACATAGGGGGTGTAGATGCTGTTTAAAAACATAGTAATATATTTCTTTCCCAAATGTCATCTTAGCGTTACATAGCACCTAAAACTTCCCCAGGACATTTACAAAGATCCTGGAGAGGAACGGGAGAAGGAAAAGCTGATTTTCATTACTCCTTTGAAGTTGAGACTAAAAACAAGAGATAAGAGTAGGAAATTACTTATATCCGAGCCAGCTTCCTTTCGTCATTAATGAAGTTATCTTTATCTCCCTGAGTTATTTATTGTTCTGATTTAATATAAAAAGTCGATGTTCCTTAAAGAAACTGTTTTCTTTTGAGGTTAGTAAAAGTAGATAATAAACTATCCATAAACCACAAAAATGAACATATAAATCTACTGTGCAGTTTTTATTATGCTTCAGACTTTTTATATTCCTCATGTATTGATCATAAATTACGTGTTTACATATAAATACTTTTTCTAGGCTTTAAAATTACATTAAGATTATAACAGAAGATAAACTTTTTAATTTGAAGTGAATCTATTTTATACATTTTTATTAAGATTTATTAAATGCATCAATTTCCTAAAAATCTATTTTAGTGAAACTTATTGGAAAGCATGATTTATATTATTAACTTTATTATTTCGATTGTGTTTATAAACTGCATCCCTGTAAAATGTAAATTAAATGTTCCTGTGGGGAGAAAAAAGGGTAGCTAATCACTCCTTCCCCCTCTTTTTTTTTAAAATCCTTCACGATACTTGGGCTTATGCAGAATCTCCATAACTACTTACAATTTTTCACTGTGCCTTTTAGAGCCATGACACAGACGTAATTACTATGTCCATCATTTGATTTGATGCTCCATTTCTTCACTCTAATATAGCAGGCTCAGTTTCATTTATTGGATTGGGAAGAAATAACTGAGTGTACAAATGACAATATACTGTTCCTCTAAATTTAAAAGATTGTTATCATCTATCCCATAACCCAACCAAAATAAATACTTCAACAAGAAGAGCTTTCAAACTATCTTGTCATATATCATGTGCTTTTTTAGGCTCTGTTCTTTTTTTTTATAGAATCTATCTGTATATTTTACAACCTTTTTGAAAATCGAGTGCAGAGTATCTGACCCTTCTTTCCAAATTTTGTGTTCCATCTGCCATTTTACTTCTCACTTAAGCAACATCCTGTGCCTCCAGAGGCCTCTTGACCAGCTCCTTGTTAAGGATTTTTTAAGCAGAAAGCTTCTCCTGTGGTAGAGTGCACTAAAAAGACCTTTTCAGCCTGAAATTAGGATTTTTGTATTTAACATATTTCTCACAGTTTCTCTAGGGTATAAATATACAGTTATCCCTTTTGTTTTAGAATCTCATTATAATTTGTTGCATGCTATAATTACAGGAAAAGTACAATTCTTTAGAGAAATTTTTCCTTGGAATTATAGAAATTAAACAGCAAATAATTAACTTTTTATATCTTTATTTTATCATAATATGCGTGTATAATGCAGTCAATAATCCAAATAGTTATTATGCTTTAAAAAGAGCAGTTAACATATAGCATTGAAGTCACAAGATATTCGTGAAACTCAAGGGTGACTCCAACTTATGCAAAAAGTCTGGCTGTATGTATAAATCTAACCAGAAGAGTTATTGTTGCATATTGGATTATCAATTTAACAAACGATAGGATGCAAATTTTAAAAATAATAAAAAAGACAGAATTTAAAGTTAACATAAAAGCAGATTTCTTAAGTCAGTCATCCATGTGTTTAATACTATGCTAGCTACTCTGCAAAACATGAAAAGTTGCAGTCTCACTGAAGAGTCAAGGTTTACGCAGAGCAAATAGGCCGAGAATAACACCTGCAGTTAATCATTGGACTGACCTCCATGTAAGGGGTTACCAGTTCCAAAAAATTTTGTGAAAGAAAGATGATGAAAAATGATACTTAGGGGGATTAAACAGTTACCTAAGATTGCTCAGTAAATGAGCACGAGAGTTAAGTCAAATGGTACCGAGTTCCTCCATTTTCAGTCTTGCCACTATGCCAAATTGCTTTTTTTATGAATATAAATTCACACAGCAATATACATATTGGGTAGAGTGTTTCTGGGTGACTTCATAGACAAGGCAGCACTGAGACAGCCCTGCAAAGGATGGGAACCATGTGCTTATTAGCCTAATTAACTTTCTGTATAAGACATAAATTCGGTTAATTCCTGTTCATTTACATATTCTCCTTTGAGACTCATCCACGGCAACAAATGGACTATAATTTTTTCCATGTGTTAGTATTATTGGTCTTAGAGATATAAAATGATCTTTATTACTTCTCAATCAAATTCTATATAATATGTAGTTATATTCTGTGAAGTATCATAATCTGTCTTTTTTCATGTCTTTCGTGTCTTTTTTCATCTGTCTCTCTCACTTGAAGACTTCAGTCTTTGTTTTATGATTGTTTATGCATAGATTTCTCTTAAGGCATAGCTAAGACACGACTAATGATTAGAACCTAGCCTATAATTACTGAGCATTTCCCATGTACATCACATATAAGCACCTCAATTTCTCCCTCCCAACACTGCAAAGCTATGACAACAGACCTCCAAGAGCTGCAAGGACAAAAAGTCTTCCACGAGCAAGGCTAATTCCACTAGCCTCTGTGACCATTTGCACCTGCACTTAGATGTACCTCTTTCCTACAGAAGAGCTACAGATGAAGTTGTGGTAGGTCCCCTAGGCCTGAGCAAAGTTCAGTGATGTGTCAGATGCATTTCTTTTTCTCTGTGATTAGGTGTGAAGAAGGACCACACCTCAGAAGCAGGCGGCATGCCACCTCAGACAACCAGAGCCAGACACCACTGAGATGTTTCTACTTGACTAACAGCCGAGAGGATGCTCTGCTGTCACCTGGCTTTCGAGACAGCACTGATGATTGGAAAGGAATTATGCTGTATTTTATTTCTGACTCTGAAAACGGCTGGCAGCTATCTCATGACATTCAATCTTTGTGCTTTAGTTTCGTTAGCTGTGGACTAGAGATAAGCACATTTGCTTGTAAAGGGCAGAAAAAGAAAGACACAGGTGTGAATACAAGTGTGAAGATAAAACATTAAGCTACTAGCATAGATTTGAAATTTTAATAGTTGTATCACTATCTTTGTTTATATTAAATACAGGTCCAAAATCAACAATATGTTAGTTACAGGGATGAGTTAACATTCCTTAATCCATTGAGCTTAAAGTCTTCTGCAGGGTAATAGCTCACTTTGCTGCCAAAGGGAGTGTCTGAAAACATAAATCTGACCATGTCCTTTCTATGCTACAAATACCTTAATAGCTCTCTTTAGTATAACAATCTAAGCTCCCACTCAGGATAGGTAAGATCCTTCTCAAACTGGAACCTGACTACATTTATCATTTTATTTTCTATCACACTTCCAGGTACTCATTCAGTCCTACTCACGCTGAACTCTTTGTAGATCCTAACCCAGCATATCTATTTCCTCACCTACATTTCTGAATCCCTAGGGCTCAGAGACTATGTCGTCACCATCTGATTTTCTTCAGCTGCCCCAGTAATGCCTGGGTACAGAAGACCTTGGGGCCTTGTGAATTGGATGAGCTCCTAACTTGCACAGTGCTTGGAGCTCAAAAAGTAGCACTACGTACCTCATCTCATTTCATTCTCACAACAACACTGTGAGCTGGAGGGGCAGGAATTATCATATTCTCCAGGGAACTGAGGTTGCAGGAGAGTAACCCACTTACCTGAGGTCTCAAAGCTGGTGAGGGATATAAGCAAGATTCTACCACCCTTTCACTAATCAATTTTTTATTAAATCCTATTGTGTTAATAACATGTATACACGAGATACTAACTCTGTTAGGCAGTTAGATGGAAATGAGAACCAAGCAAGGGGAGAGGAAAGGGGAGGGAGTAATCCAGAAAATAACAGTATGCCGGTGCTCAGGATAAAGGGCTTCAAAGAGTTTTACTTCCTCTAAATGAGGGACTGCAAAGAAGCCGGTTAAAATGAGACGGGGTGGCTGTGCAGTAGAGAGAAGGACCAGACGTAACCCAATGCTTATTAGCATGTAAGTAGCCCTGCGGTTTGGGCCCCCTCCCCTAGGTTTCTCTGTGTGCATCCTGGGTAAGAGCATGCACAAGGGAGACGAACACGCCTAAGCACTCAAGAGACGTGAGTTGTCAATCAATCATGAGAACGCCCCCCAAGGCAGGAGGAACAAAAGAGCGGCGCCATTTTCCCTCTTTTGGGTAGGCCTGCCTTCAATTCTTGAAGTTGTACTCTTTTTTTGATAACTTTTGCCCTACTAATAAAATTTTCTGTTTATACCATGCTTTCAGGCTCCTGTTTGAATTCTTTCTCTCAGGTAAGACAACCAAGGCCTTTTTTCCCTTTCCCGTGGTAACAACTCTATATAATATATTTATATCATATATATATTGTTTCATTCTGTGGGTTCTGTTTCTTTGGAGAATCCAGACTAATATGGGGGCCCATCATATTCTCTTTTCCTCCTTAATAATTCCTCTCCTAGCTCTTTCTGCAGTTCCCATGGAGGGAGTATACACACAAAGATTGGTAAATGTAGTGGGATTTTATTATAGTTGGGTAAGTTCTGGAAACATCTCCCCCTCAATTCAGACCCCCTACTTGGTCTCCTCAGTCAATTCAGATTTAGGAAGTTCTGTAAAGCTGATTGTATTCGTTCCCTAGGGCTGCCATAACGAAGTACCACAAGCTGGATAGTTTGGAACTATAGGAATTTATTGCCTCACAGTTCTGGAAACTAGAAATATAAAATCAAGATGTTATTAGCATGATGGTCCCTCTCTGGCCTGTAGGGGAAACCCTCTCTTGCCTCCTCCTGCTCCTGGCCACGGCCAGCAATCACTGGCATTCCTTGGTTTGGAGCTGCATAAACCCACTCTCTGCTTCTGTTATCACATGACACTCCATGTGAGCTTGTCTTTACAGGGCCATCTTCTTATAATGTCACCAGACATACTGGATTAGAGCATCACTCTACTCCAGTATAACCTCATTTTAACTTAGTTAATTATATCTTCTAAATAAAGTTATATTCTAAAAGACCCTACTTCTAAATAAGGTTATATTCTGAGGTACTTCGGGTTAGAATTTCAACATTTTTTGGGGGGGAGGGGACCATCACTCAATTTATAAAACTGATTAACCCTTTGTGGATTAACTGGCCAACCAGCCAGAAGAGAAATTGAGCGAAAATGAGTATCACCGGGCAAGGGACGATGGCCATGCCCGCCCAGGTAGACTCCGCCTAGACCCACCTACCAGGTTAATTATTCATTTGGAACCAGGGAAGGCAGAAGATCTGCTGAGTATAGGACTGGGAAGAAAAAAAATATTCCTAATCCCTAAGATGAAGAAACTATAGATACTCTGCATCCTGGCCCTGTGAACGTCTCACTTGGCAATCAGACTATCATCCACATTTGAGGGCCTGAAGTAGTGAAGGGAAGAAGAACAAAGTTAACAGAACCCTGGGGAGAATGGATAAAAGGCTTTCAGGATGAGGGGAGAGATTTTGTCTGTTCACTACTGTTTTTCCGGTTCCTGGCACATAAATATTCATTGAACAGATGAATCTGTTATTATCGTTCACTTGATCATTTAGTTCTGTCTGCAGATTGTTACATATACACTCCCTGAAGTAGGATGGAAATACTATATTTATTCAAATAAAACAAAATTATGGCTTATTGTAAAACTCCATTAATGACTCAATATAAGGCTAAGTGCTCTTTGTATGAAATTTATTTGTTCAATTAACTCTACAAAAATTATTTAGCACCTTGTATTCATCCATTAATCATGTATTCATTTATTTTTTCTGCAGACAAGTGTTTGCCACCTGCTGTATGTCAGTTACCTTGTTAGATGCTGAGAAACAAAGTCTACACCCCTTCCTTCATTCTCTACTTAATGAAATAGGGTCCTGGTCAGCTTGGGCTATCATAACAAAACACTGTAGACTGAGTGACTTAAATGACAGACATTGATTTTCTGGAAGCTCGGCGTCCAAGATCAGGACACCAGCATGGCTTATTACAAGGGATAGTTCTCTTCTTGGCTTGCAAATGACTTTCACTGGGTCCTCCTCACATGGTCTTTGCTCCATGCGTGCCTACACGCAGGGGGCGAAGGGGGGAGAGAGAGAGAGAGAGAGAGAATGAGATCTCCTTCTCTTCCTCTACTTATAGACTTATAAAGTCAGCAATCCATCATGACGGATGCATCCTTATGGACTAATTTAAACCTAATTATGGGCCTCTCAAAGGCCTCATCTCCAAATACCATCACATTGGGGGCTAGGATTCTAATATATGAATTTTGGAAGGGCCACAAACATCCAGTCCATAACAAATAGATACACAAGGGAATGGATAATTATGACATAGGAGGTCACCTCCAAATAAGGGTTGTTGAGATGGAGACATCAAACAAACCCCACACCTCCTAGAGGCTTGTTTGAAAAAAAAAGTTAAATCAAGAGACACATGAAGTATCAAGGGGGATATTTTTAAGGGTGAGGAGGATGTTGTTATATTTATACATTTCAGAGAGGGAGAGCACGAGTAGAATGGACTGCAGTCACAGCGGTGGCTGGAGGAAACCGATGAAGCCAAATAATGCAGCAGATGAAACAGCATAAGACAAATGACACAGGTGGACAGGTCGATTTTAAACAAGAAGAAGGACAACTCATTTTTTAAGATTGTAAAAGAAGAACTACAACAGAAGTGTAGATACATTTATAAAGTCGGGGTAAAATTTGAAATAGTTCAAACACTGATCACCTAAGTTTTCTCCCAGACAATTTTCTCTCAATAGAGAAAAGGAAGATATTTGAATAGGAGATGTGTAGGAAATTTTTAACATTTGAAATAATTTTTAAGGAATAGGAAAGAAAACTGCTTAAAGGAAATAAAAGATTATTGAGAAGCACTAAATCCTTAGGTGAGTTGACAACTATACACTTATTGTCAGACAAATCTGTTTACTTGGGAGAATTTCTTGAGAAGTATTGAGGAGCTGAGGCATTATAGTGGCAGACTTCTAAGATGAGCAGGCCGTATGCATTTATAGTCCCAGCTGCTTTAAAATTCCTGCTGCTCAATGATTTTTGCTGTTTTTGTTGTGAACATACATTGGAAATCCAGTTTGTTTTTATTTCATTTCTTTCTTCTCCAACTACTTAAAATCTGTTCACCCACTTGGAGATACTCAAAGGAATATCACTTAATATGCCAGGGGCTCTTGCAGTCATCGTTCAAATGACAGCCATCGTCACAGTGTATGGCATCTCTTGGAGAACTCTGACACCTGGATCTCGTCCCTACTGCTTCAGTCTCCTCTTGAGAACATGCTATTGAGAAAATATCTATCCACATGTTATGAGTATAAAAGCCTAGCAGAGGTCCTGTTGCTCAGCAAAACCTCTACCAGTTGGCATTGCGATAAATGAAATTCCATCATTAGAGCCGTAGTCTCAGTCCTTTCCTCCAGTTCAAATACTGTGGTTTGTTCATTTATGTATTTGCTTTCAAATCTTTCCCCAAGAGCATCTGTTTACAGTGAAGAAGGAAGAAGTGCATGGGACACCAGGGCAAAGCATCCTAGGGATGGGCTGGGAAATGAGAGGTGAAGCACAAAAGCGAATGACAGCAGACAAGGCGAACCGGAGGAGCCCCACGATGCTGCTTCCCCTGCAACTGCCAGAGCTGTTTCCTGCCACTTCTGACAGCCACGTCTCCACCTTTGCTCTAGATGGTGGCTGTTTAAACAAAGGAGAAAATTCAATTTGAGGTTTGAGGAAGATCGATCATAGGTTTTGTTAGGAGTCTGAGTTTGTTTGAAGAAAAGCTGAAACACATGAGAGGAAACGAAGGCAGTGGCAGCGTTAGTATAAAAGGGCGTGGTGCTGTCAGAGCAGTTGGTAGGCGCTGGGAAATACAGACGGCGGCTCGGGAAGGGGCTAAAATTTGGAGACAAATTTGGAAATCGTTCACGCCGAAATGATCTCTGTTGTTCAGTGGCTGAATTCATGTGTTACTGACTCCTGGAAGGGGAGGAACACTAAATATCAAAACTGCAGTTGAACACTGTGGTTGAGAAATCAGGTCTTGGACTCTTGATGGTTTGCTGCCTAATTACCACTCCAGGAACTTCTGTGTCACTTTGGGCAGGACACTCAAAACATCATCGCCTCGGCAGGAACATCGGTAACATGGAGATAATAAATATCACGAATTTCAGTTGAGGATGAAGTGGGATAATGCATGTAAGGTGCTGAGCCGATGCCCGACATGTACTATGTCCTCAACAAGTGTCATTTAGTATTATTATTAATGTTATCTTTATTAGCTTATGTACAAAACTTGGCAGGCTTGCCTTTCACCAATTGCTGGTTTCTTAAATACCTATCAATCACAGTCTTCTTCGCTGTATACATAGAATGCTTGATAAAATATAAGGAGGCCATTTAATGGCTTTTTCTTTTTTAAATCACTAGTAAGAGGAAAAAGCACCTGGGGCATGTTAGTATATTCACAGTCTACAGGAAATTCAATTCAATGAGAAAAGGAAATCCAACATCAGTCTGGAACAACTGTCAGTCTGCAAAATTGATTTTCGTGAGTGTGGAGTGATAATCTTTTACCCAAGTTTCATAGAGCGAAAGCTTTACAAGGGGGTTGTATGATAGTTAAGTCTGTTTTAAAAGGTATTTCTGTAAACATGCTAAAGTGCTTCCTGTTTCAGGCTGGTTCTTGCTGAATGACACGGCACTGTACAGTGCGAGTGCCTGGAGCTTAACCTGCAGGAAGCTATAGATCATTCTTAATGAATAAATCATGTGTGTTCCTGCTGTCAGTTCTGCTACCGCTTTTGTAGAAGCCAAGGCTAGCGCTGTGGAAAGCTATCAATAATTAGGGCCAACTGGGTCTACTATTTGGTATCTTGACACGGCAGTAACATCTGTTCCTGTATATATTTCTTTTAAAGCACTGAAATACAACTTAGAAAAAACTAGTTTCTACAATGTATCTCTTTTCTTTTTACCAGTGTTTTTTCACGTGAGGAAATAAAACATCCATAAAACAAACTCTTTTTGAATAATAAAGATAACCCTGTTCTTAGAGGCAGTTAATTCTTGAATTATTTATTAACATTGGACTGAATGTCTTATATTTAAAACTTCATTAGTTGCCATAATAAATCTTGGCAATATATCAATGGTATTAGTAGGAAAAGGAGAAAGGAGCTAGGAACATCAAAAAAATCCAAAGGGAAAAAAATTAAGTTTTTTATCTTTTCAAAAAGAATCTAAATTGATCACTCCATTATGGAAGAAAAATAGGTTATTATTAAGGAATGTACAACTCAAATACGTGCTTAGCAGTTTATATTCATTTTATGTAAATTTACATGAATTTTACACACATTCATTTTATATAACCAGTTATACTCTCCCTTTAAAGACAGAGATGTAAAACAGTAACTGAACACAACATATGTGTCCTCTCATATATTTATCATTATTCCTTTTTAATTTTTATTTTTTATCGACGTATAGTTGATTTACAGTGTTGTGTTATTATCTTAATTTAATTTTTTTTTATTTTGGGGGTATGTCTTCTCATTTTAAAATGATTTTTAATGCTTACTCTTGTTCTATTCAAAGTCATAAGTTTACCTAGTGTTTGTTATAGTTCTTAACCAAAAACTTTTTCTTCATTTAGAAGAAATCTGTACATTTTTAGAAATTTTGGCTTTAATACAGATCTTTTCATTCAAAAACATTCATTAACTAGTCATAACTGAAGCAAGTGTTACACTTTTTATGAGCATACTTGGCAGAATAATCATGTGACCCTTATCTTAAGGAAACTTTATTATTAAACCAAGTGAGACAGGTGGATTCATTTTTACAATATAGTGTGATAATAGCTATGCTAAAGGCATTTGTAGGCTCCTAGGTGAGCACAGAACAGGGGCAGTTAAATCATGCAGACTGGCGATAAAAGTAGAATTAGAACAGAGTGTTCAGGGATGAGAGTAACAGGATATTAAACCAGAGTGTTAGGCACAGTCCTAATCACAAAGGCCTTGTGAGTTAAATTAAAGCATGAATTTTGACCAGAAAGCTAAAGGAGGAAGCCAAGAATTTTAATTAGAAGTAATATGTGATTAGATACGCACTTTAAGAAAGTTTACTCCAACTTGGGGTAGAGGGTAGACATGAGAATGGTGAGGTTGGAAGGTAGGAGGCCAGTTAGTAGACTGTTGCTCTAGGGAAATAATAAGGGTGGATTTCTGGGTTAATGTGGTGGTTTACAATGATAACAGATGTGTATAGAATTTGACATAGTTGAGAGCTCCTTAAAGCATAAACTCACAAATGCTTGGTAATGTGGGTGGTGAGGAAGAAGGAGAAGATATGAGCGAACCCTGTATTTCTCAAATTAATTCTTCCTTCAGCATAAAGAGTCACATAATTCACAAGAATTATTGACTATTTTCTGTATGCCATAGATCCAAATGGAATTGTGAATAATATACAATATTTAAATATGTATGCATTTGTATTCAATATATTAAAATGTATGCATTTATATGGCTTTAATGCAAAAAATAAGAACACTGTTCTAGTTTCCTGTGGCTCCTGTAACAAATTACCACAAATGTAGTGGCTTAACACAATAGACATGTAGTATCTCACAATTCTGGAGTCCAAAATTCTGACCTCAGTACCAGTGGACAGAAATCAAGGTGTTGGCAGGGCCATGCTTCCTCTGGAGGATCCAGGTGAGAGCCTATTCTTTGCCTCTTCCAGCTTCTGGGCTGCTGTCATTTCTTGGCTCGTGCCCACCTCATTCCAATCTTCAAAGCCACCAACTTCTAATCTCTCTCTGTTCTGCCTTCACATCTTTTGTCTGTGAAATATCCTCTTGCCTGTCTCTTACAAGGACACTTGTGCTTGCGTTTATGGCCCAGCTAATAATCCAGAATAATACCTCCATCTCAAGATCCTTAAAGATTCGAGGGATTAGGACCTAATATCTTTGGGGGCCATTACTCACCCTACTAAAATTCCTACTGATAAATAGTCAAAACAGTAAAATGTCTAGATTAGGTATACTCTGTTTCAAACAGTAAGTAACACTTGCTAAACTTTGAAAAGAGAGCCTGACTTTTGTGGAATATTGTATGATTCTACTTGTAAGAGGTCCTGAGAACAGGCAAATTCATAGAGATAGAAAGTAGTTCTTGGAGGCTGGGGAAGGGATGGAGAATTATAGTTTAATGGGTGCAGAGCTTCTGTTTGGGGAGATGCAAAAGTTCTGGAAATAAATAGTATCGATGGTTGTAAAATACTGTGAATGTACTTAATCACACTGAATTATACACTCAAAATGGTTGAAATGGTAAATATTATGCTGTTTATATCTTACCACAAAAACAGTAGAAAAAAATGTGCTCTGCCTTACAAAAAACTGCTGGCCCAAGGAGGTCAGAGGTCACAGATACAAACTTGTGATTAGAGTGACTTAATTCTCCTACTGCCCCTTTGACTGAACCTATAATGTCACTAACAGTATCTGAAACGGATGTTCTGAGAGTCGCCTCCCTGTAAGAGGCCCTGGGGGCCAGGTGGAGGTGGCTGCAAAACCTCAACACAGAAAAATGAGTAGAAACAAAAACGAAAACAAGAACAAGATAAAAAAGAACAGAAATTCTCCACTTCTCCAAATAAGACTACAAAACAAATTTCAAAAACATGTGAAAAAATATGATGCTAAGAAAACTGTTTATCAGCTGGATGAAATTTAAAGGGTAGAACAAACTGGGCAGCAGGAAAAGGTTTAAAATGAGTACATCCAGAGGTTTATACTCCTGACTGTGATGCAGTAACAGGTACTGGGTTTAATTTTCTCTTTTAAGAATTTAAAAAGAGAACAAAAACCATGACACGTTGGTTTTCAGACTTTGGATAATAAGCAGCAAAAGGCGGTGATCCTTGAAAGAAGGAAAATTAGTGACAGAGGGGACCACCATGGATGCCCCACAGCACTGGACGGTTTTCAGAATGCAGTGATGGTAGGGGAAAATCGGACAGAGCCTGGCTATCTCATGGAGGTGAAGTTCAGAGATTGTGGAGATCAGTAAGCTAGAACTTGCAGGAACAGCATAATGGAGGGAAAGGAACTATATTCACAAGTCACTGAAGATCTTCAGAAAGGGCCTCTTGCATTTTGGTGTTAGTATTGATCTACAGTTATGAGAGAACTATTCAAGGCCATGGGGTAGGGGCAGGGGGGCAACCAAAATGCTTAAAACAATAGGTCAAACAATTCCCTTCATAACACTTGGGCATAAAGTAGTGTCCTCAGAAGTCACTGCCTCACTTGCTCATGAAAAATCTATGCAAACCAGAAGGCAATGGAACAATATCTTTGAAATATTGAAAAGGGGAAAAACTGTCAATCTAGAATTATATACCTAGTCAAAGCATCTTTCAAAATTGAAAGTGAAACAAAGATTTCCAGGCCACCAAAAGGGAGAAAGTCTATCATCAGCAGGCCTGTATTACTGTGTATACTGTATACACACACACACACACACACACACACACACACACACACACATGCATATATACATAAATTCAGTAGACAAATAAAATGATACCACATAAAAATATGGAGCTACAAAAAAGTATGATGGGCTCCATAAAAGGTAAATATTTGGGTAAGAGACAAGAAAAATAAAAGTAAATTAATCATAATGTTGCAGAAATCAGGAAGAAATAAAGATAAGAGTAGAGATCAATTTTTAAAACTCTGAAAAATAAATGGTTCTTAATAATTCTGGTTCTCTGAATAAATCAATGCAGTTGATAAATATGTACTCACAATGTTCGAGAACAAAGGAGAAACGCATTAGCAATGACAGAATATAAGAGGTCATGTAGCTAGAAACTCTACAGATAATAAGAAAATACTAAGGGAACATTATGAACAATTTTAAGCCAATAAATTTTGCAAGTAGATAAATCCTTTGAAAGAAGTAAACTGTCCAATGTCACTCAAGAATGCAAAATATGGACGTCCTGTATTATAGGCTAAATTGTGCTGCCATCCAACCTCCCCTCCAAATTTATATGCTGAAGCTCTAACCCTCAGTACCTCAGATTGTGACTGTATTTGGAGACAGGCCCTTTAAGGAGGAAATTAATATGGACAAATTTTAGAGGTACAATTTTTAGTGACAAAAGCAAAATGGAAAATAACATACACAATATGATACTATTCTACATGTTTAAAAATATTCAAAACAAAATTCAGTTTTGTTTATGGATACATAAACATATAGTAAAAATATAAAAAGTTCTCATCAGATTGAAAATCATTGCATTCAGATTAGTGAATACCTCAGAGGAGAGATGGAGGGAAGTAAAACCAAGGAGGGATAAACAATTAAAAGATTATAATAGATTCAAAACAAATAGGGCAAAATGTGAAGGTGTCTTGAACGCAGGTGGGTTTATAAAAAAAAGTCTGTATTTTTCTCAACACTTTTCAGTATGTTTGAATTCTTTAATGATAAAATAGACCATATAAAAGAGGATCTGCTATTATCTTTATCAACTACCTGAAGCCTAGTTAACTTATTTTACTAATAATGTACTAATTCATGAGTTTATAACTAAATGAGACAGCGCTGCATGACAGTTAAACCTATTCTTACCCAATCTACTGGTTTACTGTTATAAGAAATAGGTTCCACTGTCCAACTGCAAAATTATAGCCCTTGAGGATGAAGAACTGATCTGACTGTATTAAATTTAAGTCATACTTTGTGTGTATAATCTTTTGCCAGCTGCCTATCTCCATTTCTGCTGATTTTAGCGTCCTCTTCAGACCACAGTTCTGAGTCTTTCTTTAAAAGCCCCAAAACATGTTTTTCCCACCATAGAAGACAAAAGAACCTACTTGCATGTTGATAGTTTATTGACAATTATTTTAATATCACTTATAAAAAGTCCTTTGGACTTTGGAAGCTTCTGTTATCTTGATAATTCCAGTGCTGAGGTGGACAGACTGTTAAGTTGTGAAAACACATCTGGATGCTAATCCTCACCATAAAAATAATTGTTGAGATGTTCCTGTTCCAGAAACCAAAAGCTATGAGAGTCGATGTGAATACACATGTTTAGTTGCTTATGAAATGAAGTACTAAGATGAATCCACTGAAAAGTGTAATAATGAGATTTAACAAAATGTAAGGTAGCTATATTCATTTCATTTGATGCACAGTGATTCTATTATGTTCTTTAATGGTTTGGACCATATGGGTTTTAATATTCTCTTTATTTCCTTACTTTGGAACTTTTAATTTCTAAGCTGTGGCCAATATTATTTACCTGATTTCAGAAAGCTTTGTAGTGTTTTGATACCTCTGATTCTCTCACAATAGTATTCTTCCTTCAAAAAAAAGAAATGAAGCAGAAATACAAAAAAGTATTGTCTGGGCATTCATGAAGAATTTGGGTGTCTTGACTTTTCATTTAATTGACTTTCCATTTCATTATACTCCCTAAAGTTAATCTCTTATTTGAGCAAATTTTAACAGGTTTTAAACTGTTAGTTAAGATCTCCTCTTCATTAGAGAAAAGAAGATTTTGTCTTAATTGCAATAGGTTTAAAAATGAAGTCCTATTTAATAAATATTTTAAAAACCCTTGAAAACTCATGTGCCTCTTCATTTACACAGACTCATTCCTGGAAAAATTTTTAATCATCTGGACCTATATTTCAGAGAAGTGCAAATATCTCAATATAAAGTATATTAACGTAACATTCTGTCACTTTGGAGAGAGGCAACTCTAATCCACAAATTCATGAACAAAAAAATCAAGTGGTCTACCCTTATAGAAACAACTATTTGAGGTAGGGTTTTCAGGGTGGCAGAAACTCGGAAGTTAAGCCAAATGTTTCAATAACCTAGATTGATTTTGGGTCTTTGTAGTGAAGCAAAAATCAGGTAAATTTTTCATGACTTGAGGTTTCATTACAATCTTTGTTGCATCGAATTACTGACAGCTGTTACTCAATCACACATCGTGTTATAGATTCATACCTTCTGTTCCACAATCAAAATCAGTACCACAGGAGAGGAAATGAAAGAGAATCTGCTTTACATCTAGGTCCATTTCAACCAGGGCCTCATGCCATTAAATGAATATTAACTTCCCATCAGGTGAAAGCAGTATTCAATAAGTTAACACTCACGACAGAAGCCTTAATTTGGAAATTATTTGTAAATATAAAGCCTTGGAAATGATGAATGATGCCTTTTGCAATACCATATAGAAATTAATTTGATTTCTCTTTAAATTTCAAAAATGGGAAAAGCAATTAATTAAATATGGATAATATAGACAGACACACATATTATGTCTATGTCTATATGTGTATGTGTATGTATATGTATATATGTATGAATATATACACACTCTAAAGAGAAAGAAATTATCCACCCACCTGACAAATGCAATTTTGGGAGGGAAAAAAAATAGTCAGATATGACAGAGGAACAGGAAGTACACTTTTCCTCCTTCCTCCTTGTCTTCCAGAGCCATGCTTTTCCTAGCGCTGGGGATTCTATGGTTGTTCTTAAAATGCCCTCATGGAGATTAGGTTAAATATTGAGAGTATTTAATTATATATTAAGACCTCCTGCAACATTTCATTTGGCTTTTATGATAAATATTTGTTGTTTGGAGAATGTGGTGGAAAGTTAATTGCCTTTCTGGCATCAACCAATCACTCATTATGATTCTCTTTAAGGTGCTAATGCCCAGAGCATACATGAAGTCCTGTGCTGGGAGTAGAAACAATGATCATGTTACATAATATGCATTCAAGTGACTTATTATATTTTGGAGCAATTTAACTGACAGTCATACTTTCCTAGCCTATCTTTGTGTCAAGGCATAGGGCAGAGACCTTCTCCCTAATGTCTGAATAAATCTTTTGACTGTCATCGTAGGTGAAAACACAGGGGCAGTGAATCTCAAGGAAGCCAGGAAGGCCTCCCACAGATTTCACGGCATGGGGATATGGATTACCCCGACTAGTCTTCAACACACTAAGGGAACATTGTGTCCTCGCTGGAGCTAGATAGAATCTGCTGCCTGGAACCCTCAGTTTCAGGGAAAGAGCTAATGTAATAGGGACAGCCATGCTGTCTTCAAATAAAAATGTTTTCTTTGCTCTAGTCCAGGGCTATTGTCAAGGAAATTAGCTTCTCTCTGGGCCTCAATGACACTGGCCTGTGACCAGGAGTTCTTTGCTGCTGTCTGTCTGTGTTACTGGTGAAAGTCTCCCTCATCTGTCTCCTTACCTATCCACCCAGTTAAAACTGGCAGTGTCCTCGGGCAGGGACAGGAGCCTTGTAGGTAACCTCAAGTCTGATCCCTGTTGCTATGACCAGACCATGGACTGTGTCAGACTGATATCCCAGCCCTTCCAAAACCCCGCAGGTCTAAGCAGAAAGTTAAGTAAAGGCACGCCTTGCTTCTTTTTGTACTGTATTTGCAATCAACTAGAACATGACTCTTGGTAAATCAGACTTAGAAACATTTCTGTTTTTACTGTTGCAAACAATCCTTTTTTTTTTTTTTTAATCCTACTCATTATTATAGATCACTTGAGTAGCTATTCCTAGCTTAGAGAAAAATTATTTTCTTGGGATGAAGTTAAGCCACTTTTGTGTTTATTAGTGTGATATGTAATTCTTCCCAGTCCATCTGAGAAAACATTAGCTATGCTGGAAGGAAACACTTTCCAGTAAATACATAGCCAAGCAGGTAGAAATAGGATACTTGTTAAGAAATCAGATTTTAATCCACAATTATCTGAACAAAAATATATGAAATAACCAAACATTATCAAAGGGCAAAATGAATGTGGGGCATCAGAAGCAAACATGTAAGAAGGGCTTATCTGTAAAAGGTAATTGTCTTTTAGACCAGCTTTTTTGACACTTGGCTCCTACTATGTAGTAAAATTAAATAGAGTTTTTGAAAGTTCAGTGAATATGGGCCCTACTAAAGACTTACAGAAGCAATATTTCTGAGGTTAAGACTCAAGAATTTGTTTTTTTAAAATACCACTCCAACAATATTGATGTCTAGCCAAATTTTGGAACCCGACCAAATAATGTAAAAGATAATCTCATTTGCATCAAAACCAGGGGAGTAAAAAACATTCTCACTGCAATCCTAGAAGGCATTTCCTAGAAGTCAGTTGCATTAGAGCAATTGTATCTCCTAGGTTTCTAGAATGTACATGGGCTTAAGTTAGAATAATTAGGAGATCAATTAAATTTTGTATTTAAAAATTAATTTTTATAAACCAGATACAAATGTATCAGCAATAATATAACAGTTCAAATAACAATAATAAGCATCAACACTGACAAAGTGTTTACTTTGTGTCACTAACACATTCAGAGAAACTCATGGGTTAGGGTTGCCATATAGGAAAATCTTATACAGCACAGAATAGCAAAAGAGAATTTGGATTTGTCCAAACAAAAATTATTATTTTAGCTATTCCTAATTATGCATTTTCTGAGTTTATCAGTGAAATGTTAGTTAATAATAGAACTATGCTATAAAATTCTGGTATGTCATTTAGCTTCCATATATTTATATTAGTTCTAAGTAATGGTTTACTCAAGCTTGATTAGCTTAACCTCCTTATAAATTATCAAGAACCCCAACAGGCCATTATTTAAGAGAGTTATCTAACTGTAGTTAGCTTCTTTGGCACTTTAATCACGCACAGATATTTGGATATAGAGAAACAGATAAGCATGTTTCTTACAAAATGGTTTCTGATCAGTGCCCGTTATCAATTCAGTGTGCTGTGCTTAATACGGATAAAGGACACCTTAGTGCTCTCCAAGGAGCAGTTGCATTTCCACCTGTCCCCTTCCATCTTTCAGAAATATCAAGTATTTTGAAATGGTTCTTGTTTCCCCTCATGCATATTTCTAGTAGGATTGCTAAAGAGCTCAACCTATATGTTTTATGTTTAAAAAGTATAGGTTGATGCATTTGTCATTATGTCATTTATTTTCCCAATATTGTCAGGAATGACACAGAGGATGATGAAGATGTTGAGGATAGTGATGATGATGATTGAGAAAAGGGTAAAAAGAGAGGGAGAAAGAAGAAAAGGGTAGTGACGGAGAAGGAAAAGAAAAGAGTATCACAACATAAGAATTTTTATTGATTGATTGGTAACTATGAGCCAAGGCTAAGCATGCTATGTAATCTATCAAATAAGTAGTAAGCTACTCCCATTGCCACATGCAAAACCGTTTATGCGACTTCCTCTAATCAAAAAATAAAAAGAGAGATTCTAGAACTCAAACCCAGATCTGCCCAATTCCCTAAAGTGAGTTTATGAAAATTATACACTTGGAAAAACTGATGAATAGAAGCAGCTTGAAAAAAATCGTATAGCAATAAGTTCAGCCTCACTTTGCACAAAGGAATTCTAGATCTCTGCAAATATGTTCTCCTATGATATTTAATGACATACAAAACTGATAATGTATTTGGCAAATACTCATTTAACTGCATTTTCAGAGGAATGTATGTCTATTTTATTGAAATTTTTAATCCCATGAATACAAATATATTATATTTTATGCTTTTTACGTAATACTGTGTTAACACTAAGAAACAAGACTGTTTAGGCCAAGATTTCATTGTGTTGTGTTAAAAGGCATTACAATTTAAAGTTAAGAATGAGAATAGTATCACTGTTACAGCCTACTGAGTGATGATTTTCATTTAAAAAATAGTACTGACATTTTAATGTTAAATATATTATAGAGGAAGTCATCATAAAGTTTTGTGTTTGCTTATACCTGAAGAGTTAGGTGTATTTACTAGGTATGCATTTAGCACATATTAAAAAAAAAAAGAGATTTGATATTCCTTTAAGAAATCCATTTTTCCAAAAAGCACCTCTTTGAGACAGAGACGCTTTTTTTCCCTTCCTTCAAATAGTTCTAGTATGGTATCACTGAAAAACAAACGGATCTTTTGTTCAAACTTTTCAGCTCTTGACTTCTATTGAAAAACTCCGATCATATGGTCCTTCCCTTAGAGTCCACAGATACATATTTTGGATGTGCTGCCTGGAGATGATGCAAGTGCTGTCAAGTTTCTTATCCTGGATTTTATTTCCTTCAGGAAGAGAAATAGAAGGACATAATTTGGCAGAGGGAGAAGTGATTATCTTGTTGCCTAAGAGGCAAATGTTTTAGTGATGTGCAAAATGAAAAGCATTACAAATTCTAAGTGATACGTGATGCTGTTCTAAGTGTGGGAGGTAAGACTCTCTGGGGAAAAGGAATAGTTTGTGGAGGATGGGTGGGTCTGAATAAGTGGGAGTTTGTTCCAGAAAACTAAGGTGGACAGATGGAGTTTGGGTTTGGAGCATGAATTAGGTTGGAATGTGCCTCCAGAAAAATCCACTGTTCCTCTATTTTTCATTTTCCTGATTAACTCCCTAAAATTGTTTTCTGTGTGCCTTCTTTTCTGCCTTTCACTTCTTTCTTTTTCTTTGAGCCACATTTTTTTAAAATTATGCCTTTAACTACCTGATTAGATGACTTCTTTTTCAAAATACAGATACCAACTGAAGTGATTCTTTTTATACTTATAGGAGATGCTTTTGGACTTTAAAAAGGTCCAAGTGGCAGAACCCTGCAGCCTGGACTAGCCGGAGAGCCTTATCTTCCCCTGGGCCTCAATCGAAGTTGGCAGATTTTAGAGTCAACTTGATAAGTGGGTCCATTCTAAACAGTATATCTAAAGTGGAACAGGTAACCTTTAAAATCCAAACAGACATTCCTAGGGTGGAGTTTTCAAATGGAGTGATTTTTTTTCCACCTTCAAGTTACTAACCTACATGTCTGAACTCCTGGAACGTCAGCAATTTTATAGAAGTATCAGGCTCCAGGATTTTTCTCCCTATTCATAAGCATAGTGTATAAAGTCATTCATGATAGCTGGTAATTCTGAGTTGCCAGGTTCTACCAGAATAATTTTATTTCTGTACTGTTTGAAAGATCCATAAATCCTGAGATTTGTGTTGATTTTATAATTGGAGTAAACTGATGATTAAGCTTGTAAGAACTCACTTGCATATACTAAGAATAATTATCACCTGAATCAGCCAGTAGGCAGTTTAAATAAGTTTGTAATAGGAATCCCAAGCCTGGAAATCTTTCAAAGTTGTAGTAATGGCAATTACTTATTGTTTCCTCCAGGGGTGTAATATTGGTTTTACCTTACAATTTTGAAAGGTACAGTAAATTCCAGGCAATTTCAGTGGTCAAAATTGCTCTCATTCCATAAATTGGAAAGGCAATATGGGGGTTGTGCCAGTTTTAAAAATATCTGTTTTAGAGAAGTTTTTGTTTCTGGCCAACATGGATAGCAAATATGTAACAAAGACAGGATTTAGCTTCCTAAGAAAAATAAATAACTAGACAAAAAAATGAAACAATGTTTTTCAAGATACTGGACTTCAGGCAACAGCAGATAGTGACTCTTGAGAAAGAGAAATCAAATGAGATGAGCCCTAAAATTGCCTAAGTTTACCAACTTGTGGGAGTTCCCAGGTCACAGAGCAAGGAGGAGAAACCCAGATAGAGTTTGGCAGACTCTCTAGAGTTGCCACAGATCTAATAGTCCAGGGAGAGCAAGGCAGCTCAAATTCATAAGACAGAGGGTTGAGATAATAGAATTGCACAGAGAGAGAACTTGAGAGAACTTTAGAGGATCCCACAAGTGTTCATCAGAGTACTGATCATTGAAAGCATGTGAAAAACTACCCGAGGCTTGGAAATGAACCACCTAAAAGGATTAGAACAGAGTAAATTGAGCTCACCCAGCACGGGGAATAAAACCCTATTTCCATCAGCCCAACTGGAAACCCTCATAATTGACTGAACATTTGGTAGTGTATTTAGAAGAATCATACCTCAGTGGTGGGGAATAATTAGCCACAGGCTGAGCACTACTCCAGACTCACCTAACAAATCTTAAATGTAAGTCTCAAAAGTCTCAAACTATTTTTCAGAATCATAAATGTGTCCCAGAACAAAGGTTGAGAATACAGGATTGCAAAAAAAATCTAGCACCCAACAAGGTAAAATTAACAATGTCTAATGTCCAATAAAAAATTATCAGGCATGCAAACAGGCAGGAAAATGAAGCTCATAATGAGGAGAAATTTAAATAAATTGAAACTGATTCAGATGTTAGAATTGGCAGACAAGGACATTAAAGCAGTTATTACAACTGTATTCCATATGTTCTAAAAGCTGGAGGAAAAAAAATCAAGTATGTTAAGTAGTGAGAGAAAAGGTATCAAAATATAGCCAGACTTCTAGAGGTGAAAACTACAATCACTGAGATGAAAAATGCATTGGATGCTATTAACAGCAGACTATGCATTGCAGAAGAAATTATTAGTGAACTTGAAGATAAGCAACAGAAATTATACAAAATGAAACACACAGGGAAAAATAAATAATTTAAATAATGAACAAGGCATCAGTGAGCTTTGGGACAACTTCAAAATCCTAGTTACAATTGCAATTGGAAGCATGATGTTTGGCTGAGATGGGGAAAAGGAGTTGTAGAAAAGATATTTGAAGAAATAGTGATATGAAAATTACCAAGTTGATTAAACTATAAATGCAGAGTTCCAAAAACCTCAACTTCAATTCCAAGCACAAGCAAAATAAACACACACACACACACACACACACACACATATATGTGTGTGTATATATGTATATATATATACTTTTAAATCAAGATAGATCATAATTAAATTGACCCAAACCAGTGAGAAAGAAAAAATTGTATATGTAGCCAGAGGAAAATATACATGTTTAGGAGCACAAAGACAATTTCTTGCTGGAAACAATGTAAGCAATAAAACAGTTGAATAATATGTTTAACAAACTGTAAAAAAACAAAAACCAATCTCAGGCTAGAATTATATACCTAGCAAAAATATCTTTAAGAATAAAGCCAAAATAGACAATAAAGGCAAAAAAAATTTTTTAAAGAATTTGTCATCAGCAGACCTGAGTTACAAGAAACATTACAGAAGTATCAGGAAAAGAAATTTTCTTCCTATTTAAGTTCATTTTAAAGATATTGAGTGATTAAAGCAAACACAATAACAATGTATTGTGGAGGTTGTGAAAATTGTAGAAGTAAATGTATGACAACAATAATTCAAGGGCCAGGAGGGAAAAAAATGAAAATAAATTGTTTCAGGTTTTTATACTACGTGGGAAATGGCATAATGTTGCATGAAGTCAGATGGTGAAGTTAAAGACACATAAACTCTAAAAGAACCACTGAAGTAACACAACAGTTATAGTAAATAAGAAACCAAATAAAATAGAACCATGAAAAATATTATATTAAACTAAAAGAAGAGGTTAAAAAAGGGGAAAGATTTTAACTTAACCATATAAACACTTCATTAGATGTAAATGGATATTCAGCCATGAAAAATGAGAAAATCCTGCCATTTGTGACAACTTGTATGGAATTTAAAGGCATTATACTCAGTGAAACAAGCCAGACAGAGAAAGACAAATACTGTATGGCTTCGCTTATACATGGAATCTAAAAACAAAACAAAACAAAAAAAAACCCCAAACTTATAGAAAAAGAGATAAGACTTGTGGTTCCCAAAGGTGAAGGGTGGTGGTGGAGGATTGGAGAAAGGTAGTCAAAAGGTACAAGCTTCCAGTTATAAGGTACATAAGTTCTAGGGATGTAATGTACAACATGATGACTGTAGTTAATACTACTCTATGATATACAGGAAAATTGTTAATAGAATAACTCCTAAGAGTTCTCATCATAAGGAGACGTTCCCCCCCTTTTTCCTTTCTATTGTACCTATATGAGAAGATAGATGTTAGTTGAACCTTATTGTGGTGATTATTTCAAAATATATTTAAATCAAACCACCATGCTGTATGCCTTAAATTTATACAGTGATGTATGTCAATTATTTCTCAATAAAGCTGGGAAAAAAAAAGAAAAATGCAAATGGGATTAAAAAAATAGCAGATATTGCAAGACTGGATTAAAAAAGCAAGATGCAATTATATGTGCCTAAAAAACAAAACTGTGTTAAATTATAAGACACACATGGTTTTTTGGTTTTTTTTTTTTTTTTTTTTTGGAATTCCTGTGGGCTTTCATTGATAAACAAAAATCAAGATTTTATCAACCATCTTTTCTGAATGTCATAAACTCAGCAGAGACTCTGGTCCATATATGTGTACATACAATGTAACACATTCCAACCAAAACAGGGCCCCAACTGGAACATTTGCCAACTAACAGAAAGCCAATTTCCCCTTTCCCGAAATGTTTTCAAAATTGAGTCCCACTGTTCACTTCTCAGAGGAACTGGTCCCTTAAGACACATGTATGTTAATAGTAGAAGGACAAAAATTGTATGCCATGCTAACATTAATCAAAGAAAAGCTGGAGTGACTATATTAATAATAGACATAATATATGCCAGAGCAAAGAATATTATTTCACAGTGATAAAATGATGATGTAACAAACCTAAATATTTATGTACCTAATAATATAGCTTCAAAATATATGAAACTAAAATTGACAGAATGTCAATGAGAAATAGAAAAATCTGCAATTATAGTCACAGATTTCAGCACCTTTATCTCAAAAATTAAAAAGCAGATAGAAAATCAGTAAACATATATTGATTTGATCTACAATATTAAATGGATTAACTTAACTGACACAATAGAATACTCCATCCAAGAAGAAAAAAATGCACATTCTCTTTCAGTTCTAATGGAAATTTATAAGATAATCCATATCTAGGGCTATAAAACAAGTCTCAATAAATTTTTAAAGATTCAAGTTAAATAAAGTATATTTTCTGATTAAAATAAAATTAGAAATCATTAACATGAAGATCCCTGGAAAATCTCAGATATTTGGAAACTATATAACATACTTCTAAATAAGTCATATTTCAAATCTTTTTAAACTGAATAAAACTTTTTAAAAAAAACATCAAAAATTGTAGGACTTATTTATTTAGTACTTAAAATTGGTAGCACTAAATACATGTATTATTTTTTTAAACGGTCTCAAATTAATCACCATAGCTTCCACAAGAGTCTAGAAAACAGAGCAAATGACAGCTAACATAAACAGAAAAAAGGAAATAACAAAGATCAGAGTATACATCAATAAAGTAGAAAGCAATTTTAAAAGAGAAAAAATAATAAAACCAACAGAGTTCTTTGTACTAGCTAAAGCAGTCAGAAAAAAAAAAAAAGATGGAAAAAAAGTACCAATATCAGAAATGAGATAAATGACATCACTAGAGATTCCATGAATATTAAAAGCACAATAAGGAATATGTTAAACAACTTTCTGCAAAGAAATTTGACAAAAAAGATAAAATGAAAAAAAAATTAGAAACAAAGAAGAAATACATTTCTTGAGTAGCCTTATATCTATTAAGGAAATTGAGTCTGTAGTTAAAACATTCCAAAGAAGAAAACTCCAGAACTGAATGGCTTTACTGGGGATTTAAAACAAAAACATTAAGGAGGATGCAATACCAATTCTACATAAACTTCTCCAGGAAACTGTAGCGAAAAGAACACTTCCTAACTCATTTTAGGGGGCCAAAATTAATTACCCTGTGATCAAACCAATGACACAGCAAAAATAGTAACTGCAGACTAACATCCCTCATATACATAGATACAAAAAATCCTAACAAAATTTCACAGGGAATCCATAAATGTATAAAGTGAAGTTCATCCCAGGAATGCAAGGATGATTTACCATTCAATAACCAAGTAATATTGTTCACCATATTAACATACTAAAAACTGTAACACCATATGAATATCTCAACTGGTAGAGAAAAAGCATTTGACAATGTCAAACACATATTCCTGATTCAAAAAAAAACTCATCAAAATAGGAATAACAGGGAATTAACCTCATTTCTGCAGCCGTTTGGCATATAAACCATCTCTTCTAGGGTTTGATATGTACATTTCTCAAGGAAAAGGTTGGAGTTGTATTCTAGTTATATGTCTGGTAATGATGAGAGTGGTAAAAAGTGGGATGTGAGCAGAATTTCCTTGTCCTTAAAAGGTAAATGCTTTAGGCATGGTCATTACAGGAACTTAAAACAAGGCAAGGACGAACTAGTTACTTCTGTTGGCTTGAGATTTAGGATTTAGTGGTTCAAAGTGATCTATTTTATATTAACCCAATCCTATGACTATTCTAATTCTCAGTTTACCTCATGCCCCTGCCTTTTTCCTCAGGTCAGCCAGTGTGTTTGTAAATATTATTAATATTTTATTTGCCAAGTCCTTTTGCTTCCTCAGTCCTTCTGTTGCAGTCAGTAAAGAACTATTATTGAAGAGTGTCCAGAAGAATTAGGACTTTGATCTTTTTGTTCTCATTCTTTAGGTCTCCCAAGTCAGTTAGGGAAAGGGTTACCACACTCCTAGGATTCCATGATCAACATTTCATTCAATGGTAGCTGCCATTTAATCAAAACTCATACTTAATGGGCATAGGAGAACACAGATACTAAAATGCACTATTTTGCCTCTGCATGTAAGGGACTGGTGGAGTCCTATTCTTTAATTGTAGCTGTATTCTCACTGTGTCCAGATCTATGCCTATCGAATGACCAGTCCTAGATTCCTGTCATTGAATGTCTACTACCACAACCACTTCCAATGTCATTATTCTTTTGGTCATTTTTGTAGTTGAAAAAAACTTGAAATGTGCTGGCCAGTTTAAGGAAAAAGGAATTCATTAAAGAATATTAGATATTTAATAGGATCACTAGGATGATTGGAGTAAACAAAAATAAAACAAAATTTGAGGTTAAACTTGTAGATGGTAATATGTAGAACCATGCTGCAAAATTTATCCCCAAGAAACCCATTCTGGAGCTTTCTCTCAAAACTAAATGCCAAAAAAGTAAATCAACTTTACTGCAGTACTTTTATTATCACTACCAGTACTGATGCCACCTCTGCATGAGAACAATAATCTTGCTCCTGGACCATTCCTCAAATCTGGAGTTCAGAATTTTAGTTCTACAGAGTGGGAGATGACTCATAATGTGATGATTTTTTTAAACACAAGAAAATTATTCAAAGATGATTGGTGTCCAGTAATATTCCGTATTTCCCTTACAGTTAGTCTGCTTTGCCTGTTTCTCCATTAAAAAAATAGGGTTTATTTATCATGCTTATATTCTTTTTTTTATCTGCTTATATTCTTAACTTAGTTCACAAATTATAGAATATGGGATCATGACAGAAATAGAGAAGGATTGTTTATCACTTAGAGAACCTGTATTTTGAGCTGGAGATGATATGTGATTGGACTCCGTGTTGCTTCCCTTTTGAGAGGGTGAGAACATATCTTCAGTTGCCTGAAATTTGAAAGTATTCTGCTCTGTGGGGGTCTTCCCTTATGGTAAAGTGATTATCAAGGCAGGGGTCATATAAGCACTGAGTAATCAAAAGGATGAGCTATATTAGATATCAGTAATTGCTGTGGCCAACTTAGTTCTAAACTACCTTTCTATTTGGGGAAAACCTTTTATTAGATGGATTTTGGTGAGTGGGGAGAAGATAATCCTTATTCTTTCAATCCCTGAAACTTTTAGACACATAATTTAGGCTCAGCCAATCATATGTTTCCAATGGGACTTTGAAATTTTATAGTGGTACAAAGACATAGGAAGATTTAGAGTTTACTCACAGTGACAGAGATGGAGTTGAGATGTTGTTGATCATAGCAGGCTGTGTCATCACAAGGTTTTTATGAAGATTTAATAAGTTGGTGTGTACATACTGCTTTGAATAATTCAGAGAGAAGATCTTAGGTAGTAAGCATTTATTATTTATAATTGAAAGGCCATTTCAGGCTCTACCAAAATCAGATAAGAGCATTTTATTAGCCCAGGAGTTCAGAATTAAAATCACTCCATCCTATAGTAATGTTCATGCCTTTGTAGTTTAGTTTGTATTTACTTGGGTGTGAAATAAACATTTTATTAAATAGTATGTTTACATAAATCAAGTGAGTCAAAGTGTAACCTCCAGTCAGTGTAATTAATTTACTCTTGTGACAGTCACCACATGATCCACCACTTTGGACTTTTTATGAGTTTTGAGAGCAGACTTGCAAAAATGAACACAGAACAAGTGCAACACATAGATGACTTCACTCCATTAAGCCTCTCATTGGGAAGAAAAGGAGAGCTGGTGTGTGGTGCTGCCTAAGCACAAAGCCAAATGCAGAATGTAGAAATCTGGCTAAACAGATGTACCTGATCTGTCCAGTTCATTTCACCACATCTAGCTTCTGCCCTAACTGGAGACAGTCCTAGGGAAATGCACAATGCTTCAGGAGGTCTGTTGTGGAGAATACTGTTTCCATAGTGTATACCGTCTACTGCTTTGCATTTTGTTTTTATGGTTTCTGGAATTCAGTGTACTTGAGTACTGCCAAAGAGTGATTTCAACTAAGGTAAACATATTTTATTCCCTCTCTCCCCAGAAGTATGTGAACAGTAAGAGATGTTTACTTGTTTACTTATTTTTTTCTTCTATTGGTGACAGAAAAACTTAGTATCATGGTATCATTAGGTAAATTATAAAATTCTGAATTTTATACTGTCTACTAGTCTTCATTTATAGATAAAGAAGTTGAAGCTTAGAAATGGTAATGACGTGTACAAGGTCAGATGTATAAGAAATGGCTGAAGTGGACTAAAATCCAGGTTTTGATGACACAGATAATGTGTTTTTCACAATAGTCACTCACTAAAGCTGCCTTCTAATAGGGAACACTTTATAGTTGACTAATGCTCATCACAAAGGAGAGTAATTTCAACATCATCTGATTTCCAGCTTTACCTTTTGACTCATTAGGAGTAAGAACTGATGTCATTGTACAGAAAAAAAACCAACACTATCAGCAAATTTCACTGAGCCCCTATACCTCCTCTCTGTCAATTTAATATGGGCATATTATGAAATACAATCCCCCTAATTAGTTCCTACTCATTGTCACCAAAGTAATGTGAGGAAGAGCTGATAATGATTTGAACACTGGGGTGAGTCCAGATATAATGAACACACCTAATTTATGTTCATACAAATTGCATCAATAGACCTGGAGACATTGTTTCCCAACAAAGTACAAATTAGAGTCAATTATTAAATTTTCAAACATCACATATTTCATATCATTTTGTAATATTTTTTGTAAACGATAACTACTAATTTATTTCTTTCAATGTATATGTAAAGAACACTTGACATATGCAAGGCAGAATTTATAAGAACACAATTATTGAATATTATTCTAAATTTGTATTTTATTACTCTTCACAGTTTAATGACATGATGAGTAATAATTTTATTCTTCTTAACTTTTTCTTAGCATTTTGGCAGTTTCTTCTACTCATAAATACATAATTTAGTAATTGTGTCTTATTACATGTCTTCCATCAGTTTCCTATAATATCACTTAAATGGGGAGTCCAAAAATGCAAAATTCATAGCAATGGAGAGTAGAATAGTGGTTACCAGGGGCTGGAAAGTGAAGGGAAAAGTGAGATATTGATCAAAAGGTACAAACTTCCAGTTATAAGAGGAATACATTCTGGGGATTTAATGTACAGCATGGTGATTATAGTAAACAGTACTGTATTGTATACCCAAAAATTTCTAGGAGAGTAGATCTTAAATATCCTCACCACAAAAAATAAATGGTAATTATGTGATGTGATTGAGATGTTAGCTAATGCTATGGTTGTAGTCATACTGCAAATACATCAGTGTATCGAATCAACACATGGTGCACCTTAAACTTAGATAATGTTATATGTCAATTATATTTCAATAAAGTTGAAAAGAAAAAAATAAACAAAAAATACAGATGGAGGTCTCCATAGTCTTTCACTTAAAAGTCTCAAATGACTTCCCTTGCCTTATAGAATAAATGTTGCCTTTTCGAATAAAGTTTAACGCAGCTTAGAAACTCTTTAAGGTCATATTTCTGCTTACTTCCATTTAAGCTGGTCTCCACTAGTTATTCAGGCCCCCACTCTTGTTCTTATACTAGGACATTCACACATACTCTTCCTTCTGCCTGTATTCTTCATCTTTCCCAATTGTACATAACTATTCCTTCAGGTAACTTCCACTGACACCTTTTCACTAGCTCTACAGACTAAAGTTTCTCATTAGCATATAAAACTTCCACTGCATCTTGTACTCTCCCGTTCAGAAACTGCAATTTGAGAGTGGTGCAAAGACATAGGAAGTTGTATCATTTGCTCAATGTGTGCCTTCATATTAGACCTCAGTCTCTAAGAATTCAGGAACCACTTTTTTCTGCTCATTGCTCTGTACCCGTATCTGTCACAGACAAGGGATCAATGAATATCTGTTGCTGATTTAGCATCTTTACGATTTCAAGTTTGGGTGGCTTGGAATATGATATAATTATTGAATAGAAATAAAGAACTCAAGAAGACCATGTTCCATGAAATAAGATAAATTTATATTTTTATGCTCAATTTAAATTTAGATAGGACTTTAAAGTATAAATATTTAGAGTCCACTAGAATTATGCAGCTTAAAAAGCAGGAAAAAAAAAAAGACCTTAAGGTAAATATCAAACTGAAAATACTCACAGGTACTCATATTGGTAAGGAAAAAAAAATGTTGCAGAGAATACAAAAAAGTATGTGTCCACTATAAGAATCTAATGATGGTGGATGAGCATATATTCAATGGTGTTTTTTTAAGGAACAGTTTAAATACAATGAAAAAGTTATTATTAATGGGCTTTAAGAATTATTTGGACAAGGCAGCTAGAGTAACAATTTTCTCAAGGATACTGGCCAAAAGTTGGGTCATTGGGATTTTAGCTTGAAAAGAAGGCAGTCCTTTTATTTTTCTTTAAAAAAAAAAAAAAAAAAAGAACTGAGCAATGACCTGGACTGAGTTAAGCATTAAGAAAGAAAAGAGATAATTGAATAACGAACTTAATAGGAAAGGCATGGGGGTTATTATTTACCTTTATCACCATTATCAGCATCATCATTAGGATAGATAAACTCAAGAATTCAGGTTAAGAGTTTTGGCTTTTCAAATAAAAATAATGGCTGCAATTTGTTAAATATTTACTATCTGCCAAAATTCTGTTAATTATTCTTTACTATCCTATGAGGTAGAAATTATTACCTCTATTTTAGAGACAATGCTAGTGAGGCTGTGAAATTGAAACATTTGTCTATGTCTTACTATGTCAACACAGATTTCCTAACTTGGTCTATCTGACGCTAAACCTAAAGCCCTCCAGCATAACATCATGCTGTTTCCCTGCAAAGGAAGCCATTTCTTCAAGTCAATATGAAAGAACGAGCAAGAGATGCACAGATTTTTTTAAGCAGAAAAGGAGGGCAATGGTGTAAACTTAGGTTGGGATGGTTTCAATTTTCTCAGTAGGAGGTGAGGTTATGTACTAAGAGGGGAGGGAGGAGGGCTGGGATTAGGGAATTGAGCAGAGCGGAAACATTTGGAACAGCTGCAGCAAGGAATGCAATAGGGAGTCAACAAGTGATAAATAAAAGAATTGCTGAGATACAATCAGAGCCCAGCCGAGGTCAGTTGACTTGGTCACTATTGTTTAGCGACTTGCTGCAGTCTATGAACACAGGAAGAGAAACTGGGCAAGAGGGGTTACTGAAATGTAGGGATTGGTAAAGTGGAAATAACAAAAGAACAAAGAGGAGGGAGACCTGAGCAGGTTATAAGTGCATTACTGACCTGATTAATTTTGTGGGTTTTGGGAGAGTGGAGAGGAAGGGTGTGGCTCACAGCCAAGAAGAGGAGTGAATAGATGAGCTGCTAGAGAGTGTGGTGAAGACGGAGACAGATGAGAAGACTCGAGGGGGGAAGGACAGGGGTCTGTCTCTCTTTAAAATAATTTTTAAAAAAAAAGGATTGCTAACATTTAATGATTGCTCATCTTGGGCTAAAACTAATACCTGTGTTACCATGTTGAATTCTCACAATAACGCCATCCATCAGTTGTATTATTATTCCACATTATGTATGAAGAAACCAAACATTAGATAAATGAAGTAGCTTGAAGAGGTTTTAATCCTCCTGGTAGTGGAAGAGAAGAGATTCAGGGCCAGGCTCTTGGGCAGTAGAGCCCAGAGCAGCAGAACCAACCAATGAGCACACTGACAATGATATAGGTTGAAGGGCCATTTTGTAACATATATTTACATGGTTTAATTTACATGGCTGAATAATTTCAATTCTTTGAGGTCCACTAGTAAAAACATACATATTTGCTTAAATGTAATTCTTATGAGATCCACATACACTACTTTATGCATTTCATGTCATCTGAAAGCTTTCTGGGGAAGGTACACACCTGTTAATTGTTACTAACACCCTTCGACATATTTTATGGGTCAGGCTGCAGTGCTCAGAGTTTTAGTCCTTGCAGCTGGACGAAGCTGCACATTTTGAATGCCTGAAATTTGACCTAAATGGTGTTGACATTACAGTGACTATGAGTGATGGAAAAGGAAACAAAAAATCTTGGATTTTTTTCCTCTACAGAGACCTCTTCTCCACAAATTAATAACAACAACAGACTTAGAAAATATCTCTTGAACTTCAGATGGCAGCCAGCAGTACAGCTGCATATTTCCAAGAGGCCCGCAGAGATTCCTGCTTTTTAGGTTAAATCCTTCCACTCATAAAAATCCCCTTGTTTTGTTAGTGTCGTTTATGCTTTTTATTTTATGTTACTTTTAATTTAATATTTTTTTTTTATTTCACTTTATTTTGAAGTTTAAGTGTTAGGGGAAAATATCTCCAATACTTAACATGCACAACTTTAGGAATCTAAAGTTTATCATGCTGTGATTTAAAAGACACATAAAGGGGTAAATATAATTGAATACAATAAACGTATATTGACAAATACATTAACGAGTAAAGTACTGGGTTCCTAGAGTGATTCCAAGGTGACTGAAGCACGGTCTTCGTTCTCAGAAGTGACATGATTTAGGGAGATGGATAGACAGCTAGAGCAATGAGTATAACATGAATCATGAAATTATTTTGAAAAGGTTTTAAAAACTTTTTTGGAAATAGGGATGAGGGCACTATTACTCATGGCTAGTGGATCTGAAAAGTGACTGAGGTATCACTGAATTCATTATTAAGGGTAAGATCTTGATAGTTAGATATATGAACAGAAACCAGTCCAGGTAGCTAGTATCTCAGTATCACAGGCAGCAGGTCGAGAAAGTGAAGAGAATTTTCATGAAGTAACCAAGACTGCTCTATTAGCATCAGCCAAGCTAGACGCAGAGAACCGGGAATTGAAGGAAATGTTTGCGGAAAACCATAGAAGTGGTCAACTGAGGCCATTTTGGAGATTCTCTGAATGTAAGGTGAAGGAGTAGGAGCAGCATTCCGTAGTCAAAGGTGAGTATGAAAAGATTTATAAACAGCTGAGTCACGTAACCTGGTATATTCTGAGGGAACACATTCACTTAAAAAAGGAATAAAGCAATTCCCTGGAAAGTGATGCTTAACTACCATTTCATTGTTGTACATTTTTGTAAAAGTAATGAACAAATTTTAATTATACTGACGTGTGTGATAAGAGAGTTAAATAACTGACCCCATTTAATGACAGAGACTTTGAATGAAGGAGAGGAGGGATGATCTAGTGTCCTCTGTCACTTCTCTTCCTGGTCGGAAAGCAACTCTGAGACCTTGACTGACTTTCCTACTTGGAACAGCTGGAAAGCTGGAGTGTGTGTGTGTGTGTGTGTGTGTGTGTGTGTAGAAGACTATAAACATGTTTATACCTGCTTTGTGGTGGTGGCAAGACAGGAAGAATCTCACAGAGAACAAAAATGAGATGCAGAAGATCCACAAGGTATCCACTTTAATAATAAAATAGTTATTTTACCTGCAAAAGTGAGGTTTTTTTTTCAGGAGTAGCGAAAGGGATTGCAATTCGTGATACGCAAACTATGGCAAACCACAGGCAAACCCAGAGAACAAGGAAGGGGAAGTTGCTTTTATTGGGGAAAAGGGAGAATTGAGAGGGTCTGTGATAGCCAAAGAGTTCACTGGAGGAAGCTGAGAGTCTGATGTATAGAAGCCTTTTATTGGCTGTTCCAGTCTCTGACTGGTCGGGCTGTCCTCAGTGGGAGAGAAGTCTATTTTCCACCATTGGACAGTAGAGGAGCCAAACCTTCCTGTCGAGATACAAGCTTATGTCTCTTCCTGTTTGGAGCAGTTGTTAATGGATGGCAGGGCATGAGAGCTACCCCTACAAGCTTGTCCCATCTCTGATTTTAAATGAGGTTTTTAAATTCCACAAAGGTAAACCACAGAGGAAGGCTGTTTTCCCCTTAATCAGCACTGGAAAAACATGGACACCTTGAATTTCTGTTCTGATAGTTGTATGGGAATGAGAATAAGGAGAGAAAGTCTAACCTAGGGTGGGGGCCCAAGTAAGAGACTTTATAGGAAAAGTTGAGAAAAGGATTTCACAGGCATCAGAAGGATAAAAGGAAAATGAAACTGCTAAGCAGAAAGTGACGGCAAAACCAAACAAAACCCACAAAAAAAACAAATAAAACCTGTCTTAAACTGGCACCTGGAGGAGAGGAAAAACAATCACCCTTCACTTCAGGTTGTGTTAATACAGGAGACCTGTATGGCAGGAAACTTAACTGAAGTGATTTGAGGTTGATACTACAGCCTAATGCAATAAAGAGACAGTTTAAGGAAATAATTTTAACACACATAAAAAAGAATTAAAAAAAAGTTTTCACTCCCAAATTAATTTTTTTTGATATTGGTATAATTTTGATACTGAGACCAGGACAGAATAAGAAAGGGAACTTACAGGCCAATATGTCCTATGGAAGAAGGTCTTAAAATCAAGCAAAGCAAATTAGCACTGTTTAAAAAGTGATGATTCAGCATGAGCTGACTGCATTTATTCCAAAAATACAAGCTTGGATTCATGTTAGAAAATTGATTCTTATAATTCACCACATGTGTCAGGACTATTTATTGTCCCTGTATTTATTTTTTTCCTTCTTCCATATAAATACAATTTCTGCCTAGAAATATGCCTTCCTAGAAATATGTTTTTGTTTTTTGTTTTTTTTTTCAATGAGGGTGTGTGTTTTCCTAGAACAGCAAATTAATTTCTATCCTTCTTTGCGAATGCCTGCTGCCATAGAACTACATTTTGGCCAAGGGATATGAGATCAGTGTGATGTGTATGACTTCTAGTCAGTTCTCTTACATAAAAAGAAGCATACCTGATCTCACCCCCTTTTCCTCCTCTGCTTGCAAAAATGTTGGTATCAATACAACACCCTTACGAACAACATAAGGCTGGAGGCACAAACAGGCAGGAGTCTGGGACAGGTTCTTTGCCAGATTTGCACTCTTCATGCCTGGTCTATTAACTTAGAAAGGAATAAACTTTCCTCTGCTTTAAGCCATCCTTACTTGAGATTCTTTCACAGTTACTGAATCTATATTCTAAGCAATACACCACATTAGTATCAGGAAGAAGAAAACCAGACGACCATCTCTGTAGATGAGGGAAAAGCATTTAAAAACGTTCAACATCAATTCATTAAATATTATCAAACCAGGAACTGAAGAAAATTTCATTAAGCTAGTAAAAAGCAAAAAGACAGCTACAGCATTTTTAGGTAATATTATAATTAAGAGGAAATGAATGTTAGCATTTTCATGAAGAATGTGGTGAATTAAAGATGGTTATAATTGTTTGACACCCTTTCTGTCAAGAGCTGGACCCTCTGTCTCTCTCCCTGAATCTCGGTCGGCATTGTGAAGGAATAGCAGATGGCACGCTGAACCGGTTTCTGGGCTAAGGCCTTACGTACAAAACCATCAGCTTCTACTTCCTATATTCTCTCTCTCACTCTCTCTCTCTCAGCACTCTCTCTGAGAGCCTTGGTCATACTGAGAGTAGCTTGCTGGGGAGGCCACATATACACGTTCAGTGTGAGTCCCATTTAAGCCTAGCTGCTCATTCATTCCTGCCAAAGCTCCAGACGTGAGTGAAGCCATTTTGGACATTCCGGACCAACCCATCTGCTAGCAGAACTTTAATGAGTGGCCACAGTTAAAACATGTGGAACAAAGAATTGTTCAGTGTAGTCCTTAACATATTTTTAAAAGTAAAAGTAGTTTTACTTCCCAATTAACTTAAAATAATTAATAGACTTAAGTTTCTAGCATAGTTTTAGATTCAGAGAAAAATCGAGCACATAGTATAAGAGCTCCCATATAACCCTCTCCCATAGTTTTCCTTATTGCTGACATCATGATTTAGTGTTTTGTATTTGTTAAAATTAACGAACACATTACTAACTAAAGTTCATAGTTTATATTAAGGCTCACTCTTTGTGTTGTACAGTTATATAGATTTGACAAATGCATAATGCCATGTATCTACCATTAAAGTATCACACAGAACTGTTTCACTGTCCTAGAAATTCTCTATATCTTTTCTCTTTATTCCTTCACCCCTTCTAAACCGTGGCATCTACTGATTTTTTCCCTTCCTCTATAATTGTGACTTTCCCAGGAAGTCCTATCATTGGAATAATGCAGTATGTGGCATTTTCAGTTAGCAATATGCATTTAATGTTTCTCCATGTCTTTTCATGGATAAGTAGCTCTTTTCTTTTAATCACTAAATAATATTCCATTGTATAGACATACCACAGTTTGTTTATCCATTCACCTACTGAAGAACATTTTCATCAATTCTAGCTTTTGGTGATTATAAATAAAGCTGCTATAAACATACATTGTGTGAAAGTTTGTGTGTGGATGTAAGTTTTCAACTCAATTGGGTAAACCCTGAGGATGTAATTGCCGGTACTTATGGTAAGACTAGGTTTAGCTTTGAAAGAAACTGCCAAAGTATCTTGCCAAGACTGAAACATTTTGAATTCACACCAGCAGTGAATAAGAGTTCCTGTTGCTCTGCATCTTCACCAAAATTTCGCATTATTATTTTTTTTCCTTTTTGTATTTTAGGTGTTGTGAGTATTTTGGATTTTAGTCATTCTAATGGATGTGTAGTGGTATTTCATTGTTACTGTAATTTGAAATTCCCTAAAAACGTATGCTGTTGCACATCTTTTCATATGTCTATTTGCCATCTGTGTTGTATATCCCCTTTGGTGGGGTGTTTGTCTGGATCTTTTGCCCATATTTAAGTTGAGCTGCTTGTCTGCTAATTGTTAAACTGCAGAAATTATTTGTATATTTTGGGCACATGGCTTTTATTACATATGTTTTGCAAATATTTTTTCCCAGTCTGTAGTCTGCCGTCTTATTCTCTTAATAGTGTCTTTTTTCAGTAGAATAAAAATTAATTTAATAAAGTCCAACTTGGCAATTAACATTTCAGTCTATGGTCCATTTGGAGTTAATTTTTGTGCAAGGTGTAAAGTCTGTGCTTAGATTCTTTTTTTCCCCTGGTTTTTGTTTGTTCCAGTATCTTTATTGCAAAGATTATCTTTTCTCCATTGAATTGCTTTTGCTTGTTTGTCAAATTGTCTTTGCTTGTTTGTCAGAATTAGGCTTTTGGTGGACATAAGTTTTTAACTCCCTTGAGTAAATACCGAGGAGCATGATTGCTGGATTGTATGGAAGGAATCTTTTTTGTTCTGTAAGAAAATGCCAACTTGTCTTCCAAGTGACTGTACCATTTTTCATTCTTATCAGCCTGAATGACAGACAGTTCCTGCTGCTCCATATCCTCACTGGTATTTGGTATTGTCAGTTTTCTTTGGTTATAATTGAGCACTTTATATGGTTCCATTTTCTTTCATCTCTTAGTCTATCAATTATACTTCTTTAAAAAATTTTAAACAGTTGCTCTGGATATTTATACATACAATTATAACTATTCTAACCCCCTTATGTAGTGTGGTTACTTTCTAATTCTTTCCTCCCCTCTCTTAACACATAACTTTTATTCATTTTACTTACACATATGCTATAATCGCCTAATACATTGTTGCTATTATTTCTTTGAATAGTTGTCTATTAGATTAACTAAGGATAAGAAATATAAATATTTTATTTTAATTTCATTTATTGCTTCCCTTGTGCTCTTTCTTTCTTTACAGGGATCCAAGTTTCTGACCTATGTAATTTCCCTTCTCCTTGAAGAACTTTACAATTTCTTGTAAGGTAGGTATGCTGGCAGAAAACCTTCATGTTATCTGAGAGTCTTCATTTCTTCTTCAACTTGAAGAATAATTTCAATGGATGCAGAATTCTAGATTCATGGTTTTTTGGTTTCAACATTTCATTTTACTCTAGTCTTTGCTTGCTGGCATGGTTTTTGATGAGAAGGCTGATGTAGCTCTTTTCCTTGTTCCTCTAAATAAAGTATCCTCCCCTGCCCCGACCTCTAATTCCTTTCAAAAATTTTTTCACTTTGAATATGATGTACCTAGTTGTAAATTTGTTGGTATTTGTCATGCATGGTGGTCTCAGCTTCCAGGATCTGTGGTTTGGTGTCTGCCATTAATTTTGAAAAATTCTCATCCATTAGTACTTCAAACATTTTTTGTGCTCTTTTCTCTTTATTTTCCTTCTGGTACTTCCTCATACCTTTGTAATTGTCACAGGGTTCTTGGATGTAATATTCTATTTTTTCTTTGTTTTTTCTTTCTATATATACTTCAGTTTGGAAAATTTCTTTTTACCTGTATTTCAGCAAACTGATTATTTAATTCATCTGTGCCCGGTCCCCGGATGAGACCATAAAAAATTCCTCTTTTCACTTACAGAATTTTTATTTCTAGCATTTATTTTTGATTCTTTCTTAGAGTTACCATCCTTCCGCTTACCCTTATTACATGCTGTATATTTTTTCCATGTGAGCTCTTGATATATTAATAATAGTTATTTTAACTTTCCTATTTGAAAATTTAAAAAAAAAGTGCTTTAACCAATTCAAAGATGATTGCTTTGTCTCCACAAAGTGTGTATTTTTTTTCCCCTTTTAAATATGTCAGGTAAATACTTGTTAGAAGCTGAACATGAAGTACTGTATCATGGGAAATGAGGTACTTAGGGGGTTTCATCTTAAGTTAATCTGGGTGAGAACTGAGCTATGTTTCACATATGTTGTTTCTCTAAATGTTAGAGTCTTTGGTTTCTTATAGTTTCATTGTTGCTATTTTTTTCCTCCCTGTTGTCTTTTGGTTTCCCTTAAAATCCCTTCTAAAATAAAATATGTCTAACAAGTCTCTCAGTTTTAATCCATCGTGATTATACTGAAGCCCAGTTATTGTCTCCAGTATCATCTGCTTCTGCTAAGCCAATCTTAGCTCTGCCTATATTTATTTACCTCTCTCTCCAAATCTTGAGGTAGTGGTTTGCCTTGTGACCTTTGATAGACCTATGAAAAATCATTAATTTTGAGTTTGTTCATCTTTTTTCTGTTATTGTCATAACAATGGGTGTTATGACTTCTAATCTCTTTACATGTTGGAACTGAAACTAGAAATCTTCCCAGTGAGCTTCCTGAAGTCAGCATAACTTTGACATCAAAAAAGACAAGCATGGTATAAGGAAGGAAACTTACATCCAATATGGCTCACAAAGTTATGAGATACAATAAAATAATAGTTGTTTTAAGCCACCATGCTTTAAAATACTTTGTTATGCAGTGAGAAACAACCAAAATACCAATATCTAAAGCTATGTTATTAGAATTATAAAGAGAGTTGATAAAATTGCTGGATACAGATCAATACAGAAAATCAATTGAGGTTTTATACATCATCTACAATAAGAAAATACAACTATGAAATATAAATAGTAACAAAACATAAAGAACATTGGGACAAATCTAGAAAAAGATGTGTAAAGCTTTTATGAAATACATTAAAATTTACTGAAAGTTAATAATGCAGACCTTATTAATTAATTAATATTAATATCAATCTCTTCAAATTGGCCCATAGAATTAATAAAATATAGCATTGGCAGAGTATGCTTGCCTCAGGTGTTCAATTCAGCCACTAAATCTCTCCTGCCGCCCACTCACACTCCACTCCCATCTTAATTTCAAGTGAAAACTTGCTGTTTTTCAAAACAAGAATTTTTGGGTACCAATCTGCTGCAGTCAATACTCAGGGCATTAAGAATCAACATAGCTATATGGACAAGGTGGGAGGAAATTTTTTACTTTAAACTTGTGAGATCACATTAGTGTGCATTTCCAAGCTTGAAGTAGAAATCTTGGCTCCCGCCCCAATTCTACGATGTTATAACTTTACCTTTATAGAAATTTTGGAATTGGAAAACTGGAAAAGAAGAACCACCCCATTCTATTCTCAAATTATTAATCACTTCCTTGTTTCTAAAATAAGGATACTCAGAAGCACAGGTACATTTCATGTAATACTGAATTAAGAGGATGAGATGATGGAAAGTGGGTAGGAGGTTGGTTCTTTCTCAAAGTATTTCAGTACTAAGTCTTTCTTTTCCCAATTAAATTAAATCAGTTCAATTTTACAGAAACGAACTCTCAGAGTTAAAAGAAAAATGTTTTAAAATAGTGTAAATGCTGTTTGTGTTTAAAGTTTGACCATGACAATATGAAGAATCTAAGAGGCCACGTTTGAAATCCAAAATTTTGAAATCATTTTGAAATCATTTCAAAGACAGTTGACTATAAAAAAAAAAAAGGCCAATAAAATTCCACCCCCTCCTTCTTTGTCAGACAATAGTTACAGGAATTAGCAGATGTGCTGAAAGGAAACTAGATGCAGTACAACTTACACAGATTTTCCTGTAGATTGCATGGTTCTTGTTTATTATGTCCTTGATGACTTAAAACAAAATTCAACTATTTGTCAGCATTGCCTATAGGTCCCTGCCCCCTGTTTTTTGATAGGTCATTATACTGACACTTGCTGAAACCTGCTGTGTTATTTGGTATTTATCAATTTAGCACACATCAAGAATTTTTACGATCCCAAGATTGTAGTGCAGTTGAATTCAGTATCTTTTACTTCAAACACTTTAAAATATTTCATATTTTTTTATAATTTAGTACCGGCATCATGTTGAAATTTACAAATACTTGGTAAATATATTTGTGTTTGTGAAAATTGCACCACCCCCATACATACCTAAATAAGACTGAACAAATATTCCAAGTGTCTTCATAGCAGGTCATAGGGGTCATTCCAATTGGAAAACAAGACTTCAGATGCTATTTCCTTTAACTAAGCTAATTGCAAACAAATGTTCCTTTTTGTCAGAAAGGAAAGAAAAAATATTAAGCCCAATGGAAAAGCCCTTTCTGTGTTTGGTGCGAGTTTCTGGCAGCCTAGGTAGTCCAAAGATCTCATTTTTCCTTTTTGTTCTCCTCAGTCAGGATTGCCTGGGCATTTTATTTTACTCCTAATTCAACTTCTATTCTTGAACTTATGTTAAGGATTTCTAATAAATGAAATTGATCAGGGTGCTAGGGATTATAATGCTCCTCAGTATAGTAATTCCCATGTCTGTTGGCCAAGAGGAGATAAACAAGGCAACCCCAGGGTTCAAATTGCTAAGTTACAGACTTCCAGAAGAACAACAATGAGATGCAAGAGTCAAAGGGAGGAAATGGCAAGTATGCTAATAGAATTGCTCATACAGAAAAGAAGCCTCTCTGAAAAAGGTTGATTTGAGCCCATAAGCTATGCAAGGGAAAAGATTCAGTGCACTAAGGAAAGCAAGCCCCATAAATACAAAGAGCAAGCTGCTTTATTCTTTATTCCATACTTGCATTACCAAGTTTTCTGTTTGAAAGGCCTGGAGGGCCAGGGAACTATTCATCACTGTATTAATTGGTAAAGTTAAATCACTTGCCCGCTGCATGTGCTGTAATACCCACATTCTCTGCATAACCATTGGCCACCTGTACTCAGCACGTTCTCACACATGGTCATTAACTCTGAAAACTAATGCAAGCCAAACAAAGCCTGAGGAATAAATGGGTTGCCATAAGAAAACAATTAAAAAGTCACCTGTTGTGAAAAGACATATTTAGTCAAACCTGGGCAAAGAGACCACCCAAGATTAAACAGAAGTTTCCCTACTTGTCTGGTATTTACAATACAGGTGCATTTTTGTGAATGAGTGATTGTCATGAAAATATATTTAGTTGATACCTGTGAGCACTAAGAACCAAAGTTTCTAATATAATAAGCATTCAATTGGTTTGTTCCTTATTTATAAATATTGAGGATCTATTCTTTTTATTCTTAAAGGACCAAAAGTAAATTTTATTTTACACAAATTTGATTATTAATGATATCGTGCAGTGTCTGCAATTGCTGATTGGACTACTCATTGTATTCATCCAGATTTGGGCTATTAATTATATTAATATTTGAAAGATAAATTCTCTTTCTACTTAGAAATAAATAATCATGGTGATATATACTGTTTCCAAATCTTCCAACTGATCATTTCTTTCCTCAAGATAGATTCTTATAAGCATAGTCTTTAAATTTCCAACATAAACATTTTTAAACAGTTCAAAACAATCAAAATTATTGCATCGTAGTTAAATTTTGTTATTAAATTTTACATTTCTAAACTTAATAGAGAAAAGCATTCATCACACTGTTTTACAAAAAAGACTTTGGTCTACAATAGAATAAATGATTTGTATTGAATGCTTTGGGGAGACAATAATCACCCACTTTCAAACATACATGAAAATGCACATTAAAAAACAACACACGTTTGTTGTTGAAAGAAGGGAAATTTAATGCTATTAAGGAATATAATTGCTATAATATTAACTCAAATATTAGTCAATTTTGTTAGTCAATTTCTCATTTAAAGATGGCAATGGAAATGGTACATCATTATTGTCCCTATTCTAAGAATTTTATTTAAAACCTTTTTTTTTAAGTTTTAAATTATTTATTTTTTTTAATTGAAGTATATAGCCAATTACAATGTGCCAGTTTCTGGTGTACAGCACAGTGTTCCAGTCATGCACATGTGTATATATATTTCCCTTCATATTCTTTTTCATCAAAGTAAAATCTGTTTTTTTAAATACCATTGGCTTTGCACAAATTTTATGCAGAATTTGAATGCTTTGCCTAAAATTTATAGAAAAGCAACTTAAAAAAACTTGGACCTGAGTTTCTATATCTTTAAAAGGGAACAAGTATGTGAGTGAATGTGTATATGTGTTTGCAGAGTCACTATATCATGCAAAGCGTATGAGGACACAGAGGGCTTGGGTCAAAACCTGCCACTGAGAAGCTGTGTGACCAGGACAGCTTTCTTAAACTATCTGCAACACACATTGCTCATCTGTAAAATCAGTATAATATTAACACCTACGTGATAGATTTATGAGATTAAATGATTTAGTGTTTCCATACAAACGCTATTTATCAGTTATCGACGATGTTGCTGTCCTCTCATAGTTCATGGGTTTCTAATGAACTCAGGAGATAACATTTATGCAATCTCATATACATTTCAAAGCATTTCTTTGTATAATTCATGATTAGATATCAGATATATGTTTTCATGATTTTGATTTTCAATCAGTCTTTCAAAGGCCAAATGTAATCATAAACATAATGCTTGATGAATTTTACCAATTAATTTACTTACTATAAGTAAGGTAGCAGGAGGTGGCATATGTCTGTGTTTCAGAATATCAGAGAAATACAAGTGTGTGCAACAGAATGATGTGTAATACTTTAGCTGCTTCTTAATGTCTTTGTAGGCCACTCAAGGGCCTTCTATTATTCTCCACTTCATCTAGGTGACGTACACTAGAATATGAACATGCTATAGATACTCCACAGAGCTTAAATTCAGTATATCCAAAGCTACCTTCATAAACTTTCTTCTTTACATCTACTATGGCATTGCTGGATTTACCTATTTTAGAAAATTATCTTCAACAATTATTGTTATTTTTACCTGCCAAAGTTTCATTTTCACATTTACTTCATCACATGTTCCTATGTCTTCTACTCACCTAAACAGCTCTTAGGTGCTTTTAATTTTTTCCTTCCTGATGCCTTGGTTCAGGCTCTTATCATCCTTTGTACTGAACTACTGTAATTATGTTCTACTTGTTGTCTCAAACTTTGGTCTTGTTCTCTTACAGCTGCCCTCCACAATGTCAGTATGACCTCCCTAGTGTGCAGACTTGCTATATGTCAGCATCCCCATGGCTACAGAACACAGTTTAATTTCATCAGCATATTATAAGGGACTCTGACTTCACCTTGCTTTTCCTCTTCTCTTGTCTCCTTCCTGCCCCTTCCTACACTCCTGCCATATCAAAGTACTAGCTATTCTTGAGAAGACACCCATGTCCTTTTTTAACTTCACGCTTTTGCATTGTTTCCTCTGCTGGACACATTCTTCCTTTTTTAAAACAATGGATTCCACTCATCTTTTGTAAACTAGATCAGTGTCAACTCCTTTTCAAATTCTCACCTTATAGCCCAGAATAGACCATTTCTTCCTCCGCTGTCCCAACATAGTGTCTTATACTCATCACTATTACAGAATTTACCACACTCCATTGAAATTGTCTGTCTTTATTTGTCCACCATTGGACCTGCATTAGGCAAGATATCTGTCTGATTTTTAATATTTTTTTCTTTAAAGTTGCCAAATTTTAACTTTTTTCTGGAAAGGAAATTTAAAAAATTCTACTATTAATTATTATCATTATGTTATAAAATAAAGACATTTTACATCAAAAGTTGGATAAAAATCTTTTTTAGCATATGAACAATTTTTTTATTCTCAATGATAAAATATTTTATGTAATTAATAATATGTATGAACATCTGACTAAAACTCTTTGTTCTGTTTTTGTTTGTTTCTATATTTGAGTTTTTAATGTGAACATGTGAAAACCTTAACACGTTTTAGCCCAGGTTCAGGAACTCACTATTCAGGACCACTCTTTTAATATACTAATTTAGTTTGAACTCAAGCTCAATAGTAATTGAAAGAGACTCCGAGAGCTTACTTGAGTGATTATTTTGGGGATGCACTACACTTAGCATAGAGCCAGGGACTGAAACCCTTGATAAATATTCCTTGAATGAATGAGCATGTTAAGAATGACCACTTAATTCATGTAATTTGTGGAACGATGCATCTCTACATCAAAATCAAGTCACAGATGATTATTTTAATTCCGTCTTTTTGCTTCCAATCTGTCTTCCCCTTTGCTTTCGGTACCCTACTTCATATTGTTTCTCTTTTTATCTCCCACGTTTAATGAATTTTCACATTGAAAAATGGTTTTCCTTTAACCTAAAAATAGTTATTCTAGCAATATTGCACCATTTTTTTGTCTTTAGTTCATTTTATACCAAATTAGCAGAGACATATCTATTCATGTTTCATATCTATCCATGAGTAATCTTATTTTTTAAAACGTACTGCTATAAAAGTCAGATTTTTACTTTTGTGATACCTTTTTATATGCAGCTACATCATAACGGTTATGTAATAGTTATAAGAAGGAACAGGTATAAATTTCCAACTTCTAAAAGAGAAAGGAAAATACACTTGAACTTTAGAGAGCAGCTGTAATCCTTGTCCTGCTTTGGAATGCTTAAATTCTGATCTGGGCTTAACAAAGAGCAAAAAGAGTTGTTTGATCTCCTCTTGTCCAAGTTCATTCATCCTTAAGTAGGCGAAATAGAGCTTCTTTTAATCTTTCCAAAAATAAGTTTTATGAGCAAATGTATCAAATTGTACTTTGGACTACTCAGAAGAATCAGTACTAAGAATATGAGTGGTAATAATGGTATTATAAAATACTGAGATATTTTATCAAGATAACCAAGCCTAACTAAAATCCACGCATAGTTCACAGAATCATTTTACAATATTATACTCTTATCCGCTTATTACTACTTGTGAATAGTTCCAAACAACAGCCTAGCTGGATAAGGAATTTAATCTGTATCAGTTTTGGGCTTCCTCAAAAATGCCCTTTTGACAGAAGAAATGAGTTTTAAGTTTTCACTATCTGTTAAAAATTTTGAGAGTTTTCTCTCATAGTTTTTTCTTGAATTATAATTTTAAGGTACTCAAAATCTACCAAATAATTCAAAATAAAATAAAAGTGAAATAAAATAAAAGAAAGTTGTTGCCACGTTTCTCCTTTGGCTCTGAGCAAACGCAGAGGGGTCAGGAGCAGCAGCAGAGACCACCAGGGAAGAACAGCTGTCTTATGAAACAGCAGGAAAGAGTGCTCCAGGAAGGACAGGAGGGGACCAAATAGAGGGCTGTAACATGAAAGCGTGTGTGTCTGGAGGGTGAAAGGCAGGATCACTGGGAACTTCTGAGACTCTTAAATAAAATGATCCAGTAACATAAAACGAGAAAACACTCCAAATACAACGGAAACCAAACACACAAATGTCCCAAGGAAATGCAACTCAAATTAAAATATTCTTTAACTTGATTTCTTAACGAAATGCGTGCAAAATGTTTTTTAAGTGAATGTTAAAAGTCACCAGACACCAGTATTTTCTTTAGGTAACATTTTCATGAACATTAGTGGGCAGCAAAATGAATTAAATGTATTAATTTCTTATTTTCAATGATGATAACATGATGCATACCATCTACATTAGGGGAAACCTCTACATCTACCCACCAAATCCTTATCACTTAGTTTAAAAAACAAATTCTTTTTAAAGTGCTGCTCAAAAGCATCTTCTTCCCAGTGTCTTCTAAGAGCACATCCTTCTGTGATGGACCATCCCATCATTTACTCTATGTAGCCCTGTCCAGCTGCTTTTGCTTCTGGTTATATACCCAATACATTCCTGTCCCACCTATTGTTATCTGTTATGTGTGTTTTGAGCTTGTTTTCTCACCTTCACTGAATTCCAGTTTGTCATCGGATCAAATGGTTTCACTTGACTATTTTCCTTGAGGAGACACTGCATCTTTTCCTTTGCTTCGTGTGTGGTCACATAGTGATATTCCTGAATGTAGTCCCACACTCTAAGGAGCTCAGTTTAGTAGATGTTAGAAATAACTCTTCTATTGGTAAGTCTTCTCGTTGCTTTGTCCTTAAAACACACACATAGACACACACACATGTATTCACAGCTAAGTTTCACTACTTTCTCATGTATTTAATAGCAAACACTTATGAATTCTTCTAATAAGAATGTATATTTTATCTCCTCCATATAGCTTTCCTTGACTATTGCATCCAACACTAATACGTCCCTTCACTGCACTAATCTGGGCTAGGTATTACTCAGCAATAAGATCCCTTATTAGGTAAAGGGAGAATCCTTAGCTCAGAGGAGTTGAGGAACTTTCCCAGGCTCAGAGTCATTAAATGAGATGATGTGTACAAAGCTGTTAGCATAAAGTGCTCTGAAAGTTAGATATTCTAGACAATCGTGGTATTAGTTTATATTTAACCAATCTGTTTAATTATTTTTATCCCCCTAATTAGATTCTATACCTCTTTAAGCACTTACTGAATTTTTACTGTCTTGCATAGCATTTGCAGCTTAGCAAAGTGACAAAGTATTTGGTAATTGCTTGATTGATGGTAGAAGACAGAGGGCAGAGAAAAGAGTTAGAGTTCTGTACAAAGAACCACCCCGCCCCAAATCCCATCAAAGCATAAAGTCAATAAGATTCAGGTGGTTACTAACAGGAATTGGATGGGAGATGAAGGCTCTCGGAATAACTTTCCAGAGAATATTCTAGAAGAAAGCTGAGAAAACTATTCTGGCAGTTTCTGGCCCAAATCACGATTTTATAAAACTAAAAATGCAAACATTATTTAGTTGCAAGACTGTGATGTTTTGATCTTTCGTATCCTTTATACTTTTCTATTAATCTGTTGTATACAAAATGATGCACAATTATAACATAAACGAGTAAGGGTAATCATTTTCTGAAAGGCACAGAATTCATTAAGAGAAAACAATATTAATGGAAACCGCCATCCACAGTTATAGCCAGAAAAAAAAATCTACAAAATAGATTCCAGGAACATTACAATAAAATGTTAGACAAAGTGGGAACCAGGAAGGGAAATGAGTTTTAACAGAAAGAAAAGAAGTTTACAACCTCCTGTGGCTCAAGGGAGAAAAAGCTCACCCACATTGCTCCCTTTAAGAGATTTTCCAGGTTTAACTAGCTCCGTGGAGGTTCCCATATGGCTATTAAAGAATTATATTATCAAATAGAAAAATAATAAGTATATTAAAAACAGTATATAATCATGCTGTTAGAAGGGAAGGGCCGTGTCACGAGCACATTACGTTGTAGGGTTTAGAAGAGCAGGGACTCAATAAACGCCAGGCACAGCGCAGCCTTTGAGAGCTTCCTTTCTAAATCCAATATGTAACTAAATAAATAATGCAGCCTTGATAACCCTCAAAATAGAAAGTAAATGGTCCATTAAGAGAACACATTAAGACATCTTACTGACTCAGGCGTGGACCCTTCAAATGCCCATTATTAGGCAAACTCTCTCATCAATAGTATGACCCACACAGAAAACAGGCTTCTTAAATATACCTTCAGGCCAGAAATTCCCCATTCTTCATTAGTTATTGACCAATATTTCTAACTTGACATTTTAAAATTTTATAAACATGTTACTTTTTTTTTGCTTTCAAGTTGCAGTTTTAAATGCTATGGCCTATTTTTAGAAAGCAAAAGCACACTTATTTTTTTTTTGAAACTAGAGCTAGTGTCCAACAGAAAGTTTCTTAGGTGTCCATGGCTCTCATGCTTTTGCCATGAAAGGGATAAGGCAGCAGACTTCTTTCAATTATACTGTACTCACAGGCAAATCAGCATTCTGAAGGACATTATTTGAGTTATTTTCCATCAGTTGCTAAGGATACAAAATAGACTTGATGGTTCAATTGGTGTACACTTATATGAGAATGTGCTCTCTGCTTTCTGAATGGAGCACTCATTTTATACAGACCTTGGAGACACACCATTCCAAATGTGTTGGATTTCAAAGAGATTCATACCCAGTCTGCCTAAATTGCATTTTTCTCAATTTACGGACGTTTTAACAGGCAATGTTCTTCAGTGTTGATTTCAGGCACGCCTCAATAGTTAAGAGTTAAAACTGTTCATTCAACTGTTATTCAACCTTAGAACTTGAAGCTGCTCTGATTACTCTGGCTCATGAACTCAAACTCTTTGAGAGTTTCTTCAGTTTCCAGCCTAGAACATTTCCCAAAATTATTCTCCCTCAATTTTATCTTGCGGATTAAATTTTATGTCTAGCTTTTGATCAGTATTTCCCTGAGTTTGTTACATCCCAGATAGCTTTCCTTTTGGCATCACTTTCTCCCTACTCTTCTCAAGCTAGCCTTTTTGTCACCTGGATTCTTTCTCTAGTCATAGGTTATTTTTATTCCTACCCACCACCTACCTGGACTAACGGTTACTATTATTACAGCTCAAGTCAGACAATTTGTGGCATGGTTCTATCAGCATGTCCCAACCTAATTTTGTATCAGTAGATAACTGTTGGCTTTTTTCTTTTTGTCTGTAGAAAGGAGGTCAATGTAATATACATTTAATTTGAGAAGGGTTTAGTCATCACGTAAGTCATTCTTCAGTTACAGCTGTTCAGCAGTTTATACATCTGGGAATGAACTGAATATATGTCATGTGGAATCTGTTTAACACAATTTTTAATCTCTAAAACATTTGTGAGGAGGAAGTTAACAATATCCTTTCCTTCCGCTGAAAGGGAAAGTTTAAATGAAGGTTGTGTGAGAAGGGATGGAGAGAGGTATCTGAAAGAACTATCCAGAAAAGGAGGGAAATGAAGAAATATGAAAAGAAAGAAAATAAAGGAGAATAGAAGGAAATAAAGGAGAGGAGAAGACAGGAAAGAGAGGAGAGGTGAGGAGAGAGGGGAGCAAGGAAAATGGGAATAGCATTAGCTCCATGAGTTGTATTGTCAGAGTCAAATATTCATAGTGCAGGTTATAGGCTAAACAAAGTGAAATCCTTATTTTATAGCTGCAGAACTAAAGACGAGCTGGTATAAAAATGTATATTATATACAATATTCTCTTTTACTATATATACTATATAATGTATAATTATATATAAATGAAATTACGTGTGTCTATGCACATGTTTTTTCAAAAAGCACTGGAAAGAAGAGGACTTTAGCTATAACCAGACTCAGCCCTCTCTCTGTCGCATTCAACATCTGCTGAAACCACAATTATGCATTTGGAGTTGTAGAAACAGATGTGCAGGTACGCCTTCATATATTTCATCTAGTCTCCACTTTCTACAACTTTCACAGTGGGATGTAAACTTGCATTTTAGGTTGACTCCGAGGGGAAATGAGTTAGCCTAGAGCGTCAGAATTCTCCCTGGCAATTCAAACTTCTGAGAAATACTGTGGTAACCAGACCATAGGTTTGGTGAAGATGGCAACTCTCCAATGCAAAAATTAGACTAGTAACAGAAACAAGGATAAACAATTGGAAAAGCTGAAGAAAGAAATTTATATGAGATAAATAATCAATACTATTTTTGTTGCCTTAAAAGCATATGATAATGATTAATAGTTTATACTTTTTCAAATGCATTTTTGCCATTTGTTCTCTTAGTTTTTAATTTACTTTATGTACTCTTTAATTTTTTTTCCAGTAAAGTATGTGCATTTTCTCTTGTACACTATTTTGAAATTGAAGTTTAATTTTATCTAATTAATATGTACCTGGTTTTAATATTTACATACTTCAATAAATTTTAGAATGAACAATAGCGGTCCTTTGTCTTGCCCCTTCATATCTTGATTTCAGCTACTCTGAAGTCAATTATGTTATTTTAGCTATTTCTTTTAGAGTTTACCTCTCTACAGCTAAATGATATAGGAAGACTACTATATTTTGAGTGTTCACTTTACACATTATCTACTGAATTCACATTATGAAAGTTATATATTTAGCTCATTTTTAACTTATATCTCCTCCAACACATAATCCAATACCAATTATCTCAATATTGTTATATAACAATTTTAGTTTAATCTGTACTCATTTGTTTTAATTTAAAAACTATGGTTATCGTATTTAAAATTGAATCTTGTAACTTACTACCTTTTCCTGGCTTGTGCCTAAATTTTTATCTTCTTTGTCAATAACTTTTTTCCCTCTCTCTCTCTTTTTTTCCTACTTGATTTTTCCCTATACCTATCACTAATTTTTCAACAAACTCTTCATCATAGGTGTAAAATTCAAATCTGCATCAGGCAATCATTTAGTTTATATTTTTTCACGAGAGATCTGTGTTGAGTTCTCTCGTCTGCTCTTCTGCTGGAAACCGGTCTCTCCCTAAGCCCAGCTGCTCAGCTCTCACCTTAATGCTCTCCTACCATAAATCACTGTCTCCCTCTTATATCAGATCTCCTGTTTCCTGAAAGCCATGGCTTTCTTGGTAAGCTTCTCTTGGGAGCATATCTTCCACTGACTTTCTTTAAAAGAGTGCAAAAGAGATTATTTTTGTTAAGCTGACATGTCTGAATTTGATCTATACTTAAGATTGATTAATTGTCTGATGGAGTACTGAAGCTGAGGTTGGAGAATGTTGACGATGTTGCTTCTTTATTGCTTGCCGTCTAGTATTGTTATTGAGAAATCTAACATCATGCTCAGTCTAATCTTTTCTGTGCCATTTTTCTCCTTTTTGGAAGCCTTTGGGACTGTTTTCTTCTTCTTGTGGTTCTAGTATTCAAAGCAACAATGGTAGAAAAATTTCTAAATTTTCCAAAAGACATAAACACACATATTTAAAAAGCTGATTTAATTCTAAACAGGATAAACCCAAACAAACCAACACCAAGAAATATCACAGTCAAAGTGTTGAAAATTAAAGATGAAGGACAAAAAAACTTGAAAGCAGTGAGAGAGAAAAATAGAGGAAAACAAATTTGAATAACAATGATCTTCTCATCAGAAGCCAAGGAAGCCAGAAAGAAGTGGTGAACCATTTTTCAAGTGCTAAAGGAAAAGAACTCATAATTTCAAACCCTGCATCCTGGGGAAATAGTCCTCAGGAACTAAGGGAAAACCAAGGCAGTCTTAGGTGCAGAAAAACTATAAAAAAAAAAAAAGTTATCAGCAGATCTAAAAGAATGATTAAAGGAAGTTAACTGAACAGATAATAGATTAAAGACACAATAAAAAATAGTCTTGGAACATGAGAGGGAAGAAAGAAAGATGGAAAGAGCGAAGACATGCCTAAATGCATTTTTTTTTTCCTGTTGACTTCCCTAAGTTGTATTTCACTGCTGAAGCAAAAAATCATGGTACTATTCAATACGGTTGTAAATGTATACAGAGGAAGTATTTAAGATAATTATACATGGGAGAGAGTAAAGGGATGTTAAGGGAAGCTGGGTTTCTACCCTTCACTCAAACTGCCAAGTATATTGTGGATAAGAGCCTGGTTCCTCACTGTCAGGAATTAAAAATAAGGAAAGGCATAAGGCCAAGATGAACCCTTTGGTTTATGTTTTTTTTAAAAATTATGTTTTTTAAAAAAAATTAAGTATGTACAGATACATATCAATACAGATGTGTGTGAATACATACATACATATTTATTTCCTAGTTCACATTATTCTAAAAGTGATCACACCCACACAGCACTGAGCAAATATAGTACTCAGATGTTCCTGTATAAATACTATTTTCCAATGAAAGGATATAGATGCTTCTGGGTCTAAGCAGGAAAAATACAATTTGAACGTGCAACATCAATCATATGGTTGTAGAAAGTAAGAAAGGGTTCAAAAAGGAGCATGCCATGCCAAAAGAAGTCAGGAGCCAACTTCAAAAAGCAACCAGTGGCCAAATCTGGGACATTTTTAGCCACAAAATAATAATGTTATTAATGTATTATAGTCATAAACTAAAGTGCATACCCATTAGTCTACATTGATATAAATAAATTAAATAAATAAATAAATAGATGGATAGATAGTAGATAAAGAATAACATTTTCTCATAGTACAATTTGAACTTATAAATAGGGAAAGAATCATAGAAACAGAAAAATCACCATTTGCAATCACACGGTAATAATTGTCCTAGTCAAGTATAATCAATGTGTGCTAAAATTAGTTAGGGAAAGTATTATGAGAAACATGATATTTACTAATTAAAAGTGAAAATATAGTAATTCCAACAGGGCAAAAACTTGGCAGACACTGTCTTAAGAAACTTATCAAAGTGAATACTATTAATAATGAGCTGTGTTATCATCATGTAGCTGTTACAGTATCACATCCTGAGAAGGCTGCAACTACTTTTGGGGTTACTTTTGCCAAAAAACACATGACTTAGACTCAAGGAGAAGTGTAAACTAAATGTAATGAGCGATCCTAGACTGGATATTAGGATAAGAAATTAGTGGACAATTGGTGAATTTGAAAAAGATATCTAGATTAGTCAACTGCATTACTTCAATATTTATTTCTTAATTTTTATAATTGTACTATGGCTATGTAATTTGTTAACATTTGGAGAAGCTGGTAGAGAATTTTTAGGAACTCTTTATATTATATTTGCAAATTTTACATACCTGAAATTATTTCTAAATAAAAAGTTAAAAAAAAGCAAAAATGAATAAAATCACTAGTGTGACTTCTGTCTCCTGATTGCTATCAGCTGTGGTTCCAAATCTGTTAGTATAAATATGCTGAAATACTTGGAGCTCTATATAAAGAAAATGGAATTACACTGCCTAAAATAAGTTCAATATTATGTGTTTGTATTTGATCCTATAAAATTTTAAGTTAAAATCTTTTAAGAAATTTATTACCACCATTACATTAATTGTAAATTCGGATTTAGATTCATCTGTATCTGTAAGTTATAATTTTAAAAATTTATAATTTCTTCCTGTATTTTATGTAAACTTTTTATAGCTGAATAAAAATCAAGAACAGATTAGGAAATATTAAAATAGAGCAGGCCCTTATCATCATATCTCTTTCAAATAAAGTTATCCCAGTACATAATCTTTACAGGCAAGCCGTATTTGGCAAAGAAGCTATGTATAAATGTTTGTTAGAGTAAATTATAAATTGTGTAGCAATTTTTCATGATTGGCAAAGAACAGAGCATACTGGAGTTTTAAACATTCCACACGGTTTTATTCATATTTATCCTCAATTAGGCATTTGGTACATGTGAAAGCAATACTGGAATTGAGATAAAATATTTACATTTTATGTTTCAAGTAAGGCAAAAAAGACGATAACATCTTACTTGATAGTTTGAACTGGTTGGAACTTGACCAGTTAGAATGAATAACTTTGCTTGAAAATCTTTATCTAGATGGTCAGAATTTAGATGGGTAAGCTGCCTGATTAATTCCAGATTTCAGATATTTTCTTTCCAAATTTTATTCCTGCCAAGATAATTATCAGGAACAATATAGATGAGTACAAATGGTTTTGGAAAATTTTATGTTGTTTAGGTTTAAAACTAAGTTCATGATACTTAAACTTCAGTTGTACTTGGTAAGTGTATCTTTTGCCATAGTCTAATTTTTAAACATTTTTGGAAGTAATCCTTACAAGGTTTTGTCACACTCAGTGCCATTTGGAAGATGAACTCCACTTGGCTCTGTTTCATAGCACCTGCAGCTTTCAGAAATATATAAAGATTTTCAGTTGACATGTCCTAGATACCAATTTATTTTGCAAGTTAAAATGATTAAATCTGTGTGCTTGTGAGCAAGGTGCCTTTGTTAAGAAGAATATCTAATGATAAAGAGCAAATAAAGTCAACCAGTGATTTAAATCTCTACTCTAGAGGGAAAAATATATAAAATTAATGCTTGGAATTTGACCTCAGCTGTTACAGGAAAATAAATTATACGAACATGTAGAAGCATGCATCTTAGCTTTTTAAAATGTTGTTGATGTTTCACAAGCTAAATAAAAAATGACTATTTTCAGTATTGTATGGTGTGTGTAAATCAAGCAGTATTTTACTAATATTCTACAACTAAAGCTTGTAATATGTAATAAACATTTTTTTTGAGGAGTCATCTTTCTGAAAGTTAGAATAAACAATGAAGAATTAAAAAGGATGCAAACTGTCTGCAGTTTGGGCCCAAATCCCAAATTTTCATGGGGAGAACGAGTTCTCTTGAGGTCATGTACAGGAACTCTACAGATTTAATTCCAGTTTTGAGTCAGAGCCCCTGGAACAAGAATGATTCAGTGAGGAGCAGGATAACAAGCTGATAAAAGGTTGAAAAATGACAGAATCACAAACTAATCTGAAAATATTATGTACACTCATATACCAGGGTCACCACTAAATTTAGTATTATTTAGAAACTTGAGGATATTAGGAACTGGTCTGGGAATGTATATGCATGCTCAGCATTGGGGTTTTAGAATGAGATAAGAATATCTGTAGAGGTTATTTGGGGGATTTTGTCAAATCTTGAGTTTACCTGAGTTTAAGTACTCTTGGGAAGTAACAATTGACTCTCTATAGTTGAATTTTGAGAGAAAGAACACTTTAAAGACATAGACAGCTTGACCCTAGATCTTCTTAATACAGAGCAAAGGACAGCTAAAGGGGCAATTATAGGTGACAAATTCTGGTCTTTACTGGCTTGTTTCTCTACAGTAAACTTAGAAAATTATAAAAGAAGTTTGCTGAAAAAAGATGGGTAGAAGCACAGATACCATTTAAGAGCTAAGTGTGTCCCTGGAGAAAGGAGTGCTACTCTCCCAAATGTTTCAGTGATGAGGCGGAACTTGAGAAACACTGGGGAATTGCTTGAATGAGGCTAGCAGAAATATGTCCCTCCAGGGAGGCAGGAAATACCTCCATCTGGGTTATCATTATGTTTCCAGGCCAGGACAGGGTACTTGACACTTAGATGGCCCTTAGCAAAAATTTGTCTAAGAGACAGAAATTTAGTCATTACTCTGTCCTTCCTTTACACTTTGGATCTAACTTCAAGTTGTCATATAGCATGCTGAATGTTGAGAGAGAACAAAATTTCAAGCCACCTCTGGCTTCAGTCAAACTCTATTCACTACTAGTTTGAGAATTTAGAAGATTTACTTCACTCCATTGAGCTTCAGTGTCCTCATCTGTGAACTGAGATCAAAACCAAAATCATATATAAGAAGTGTAGCACAATGCCTAATGTAAAGGGGGATGAGTAGATGAAATAACATGGATGATAAATTCAGAATAGAAAATATTGAATAGAATAATTACATATTCGGGGTAAGGCATCTGCTGAAGAAATGGATCTAAACAAAGAAGTGGTCTTAGAAATGCAGCAAATAGCAAATTCACTCATAATTAGCAGTACTAAGGTTTACAGCTCATGAGAAGGGCAAACTGTTACATGCCTTAATAGTAGTGAATATTTAGGAGTTATTTGAGCAATGCTCTAGCACAAGAGCAAGGGAGGTCATTTCTGTCATTGGCTGGTACTCCATTCCTCTAGCAATGCTGGAGTGTTAGACATGGAAACTAGATGGTAGAGGCATCTAAACAGAATCTCTCTTACTGGTTCTCCATAGAGAGTAAGAGGAGGAAAACTGGCAGGATCAACTTTGGAATCTAGAATATCACTGCAGGGACCTGAATCTGAAGACTCATTAGTCCATTACAGAGAGAGACTTAGAGAGCAGTCTAGCAGTGATTATGGCACAAGGAATAGAAGCTGGGGCAAGGCCTCCATCTCTACCTACCAAGAAGAGGCTAAGGAGTATGGGAAGTGAGCTAAGTAAGGTTGTTGGTGTGGTTTCTTCCTGGGTCCCATGGGGCTTTCACTGCCAAGGACAAAAATTAGAATAAGCCTGGGGTGACGGGAAGGAGAAGTGAACAAATTGTGTAATTCAAATTCCAGAGGAAATCGGAAAAAAAAAAGCAGATGTCTAAACACTTAGAGTATGTCTTATAATTTAGGCTCACATTTCTAACACATTTGGCAGAGAGTTTCCAGAAGAAAGGCAAATCTTAAAGATATACAAAATCAGGGAAGAAAACTTAACATTCAAAGAGATAGTTTAAAATATGGCTGGCCTTAAAATGTGACAGGCGCACTGAACTGAATTTGACCTTCTTGGCAATTTGTAACAAAAGACAAATACTTTCACAAAAACAGAATTTTTGTTTGTCTAAATTAAATGATAAACATTATTCTTCCTGAAGTCTGCTTTATCTTAGAACTTCAATTCTCAGCAATAAAGGATGTCTTAAGATATTTTTATCCAAAGTCTTCCCTTTATTCTTCTGAATATCCATTTTCTTTCTCCTTTGCACTCCAGGGAAAATTAATGGAATGGGATTGACTCACTTTGTAAAACAGTTCAGTCACAGTTGATTATGTGTGTGTGTAATCTCACTTCATTATAACCTTTATGACTTGGATATATTTATCTCATAGCTCACAGAAGATACCACTTTGCATTTTCTCGATAAATCCTTTCTTCTTTTGATTATAAACAAAACTGTGTTCCAAACAATAAAATTAAAGCTGTTTGTTTATTAAAAAAAACAATTATATGCAAAGCTTCCCATCAATTAACAACACTTTTTATCCTAACAGTTGATGAATCTCATTAGTTAAGGCTCATTAGTAAACTTAGGCTGAGTTCCAAGTTTTTAAGAATTTTCCAAAAGGCATTCACTGTATATATATATATATATATATATATATTTTTTTTTTTTTAACAGGACTAATTGTGGTAGGCCTGCAGATATAGTTATTAGTTCTGTTCTTTCTTAAGAAGCCTCTGCAGCTTGGTGAATCATGGGGAACCCTACAAACATAAGGAGAACAAAAGTAAACCAAGAATAGAGCACTGTGACATATCACACGATAAAGAGTGGCATTCCTGGGATTCTCACAATCTCTTCCTATCAGTTTGTGGTCCAAACTTCAATGCTAATTTTTGGCCCAAATGGTGAATTTTAGCCAAAATTTCAAAGCAGGCAGTAAGCGGAAGTTTCTTCTCATTCCCAACCAGGTCCTAGTCCGTTTGTCTTCCTTTCTAGTCAGTTTTTCAGTCAACAGGTTGCTGCGGTAGGTTGTTGGGTACCATGGATGAAGGAGGTGCTGCCTTTAAGTCAGGCAGCTTTTAAGAATATAGATATGAACCCAGGCCTCCTGAATTCAGTTCCATAGCCAAAATATATACTAAGTGCTTAACTAACTAATCCTTTGCAGGAGAGCTAAGTAAATTTGGATTTGATTCAATAATCAAGAAAGCACCCGAGTGTGGTTCCTCTAGAGAAGTAGAACTCCTTTTGATGTCAGTAGAAACAGGACTTTATTTTGAATTCAGGGTAGGGCTCCAAATGGACATTCCTGCTGCCTGATCATATTTCTTAGTAATCTCTTAACATTTATGGATAGAATGCCAAAAAAACTTAAGTGTGTGTTAATCAGTTCCTAAAAGGATTAGACCTTAACTTTAAGTATTAAGCCTTAGCTTATCTTGTCAAAACCTTCAGTTTTGTTGGAATCCTAATTACTAACCTATTCCCCTATGCAGATGGTCATGGGGAGGAAGTTCCTCCTCCCTTGACCAAAGTAATTTATTAGTTTGTTGACAGATTATACAAGGCTGAGCTCTCTGCTTATCACAGTTAATGTCTCAAATATGACTGAGGAGTGTGTATTTTGTACTTGTAAGTTCATCATGTTACCACAAGCTCTAGCCTGTTTGTTTGAACAAGGGCAGGAACATGCACATAGATCATTCAGTAAACTTATTAGTCAGAGGGATGGTGGTTAACAAAGATAAACACTGTACCCACACAGTACCTGAAGAAAAGGTCTCAAAATTCCTAGCCTGTCTTCACATTCTAATATCAACACAAATTTTATATAAACTTATTTATTTGCCCTTGGCTTTATAAACATGCAAATAGTTTATTTCTTTATCTGTATCACAATACATTTAATTCATGTAGAAGTATGTGTTAGAATTAAGAAGTAAAAAGATATCTGGGACCATCACATCTGCCACTCATGAAAGGTCTCTAAATTTTTCTTAACATTGTATGTAATATTTTAGTGCAAAAGTATAAATTGATGAATTTCTTAAATTTGCTACCTATTATAAAAGGAATATATACTTTTATATGTCTTCAATCAGTTAATATTTCTGAGGTATTTCATATAATTTTAACATTTGAGATTCAATATCCAGTCTAATCATGCATCTTCTCATAAAATTAAAAAAAAGTAAAAAGGGTGAAAAATTCCTTTCCAGAGTCACATGGATTCAGATCAAAGTTCACTTAATGCCTGATATAGTTCTAAAAAAAAAATCAATTAAGCAATCAGTTACTTTGCTCTCAACTCAAGAATATTAGAGTTGTGGAGACATGATATCAACAGATTAAGAAAAGGGTGTTTTAAGGAAACATCTCAAGATGAAAAGTACTAATTCCCTTTTTTCCTTCATTTTTTCCCGAAAGCAAAAATTACAATTCACTGTTAGCCGGAGCTCTGTGAAAAATTGCAAGTTATAACTTGCCAATGATTCAGATAGTAGAATTCTGTCTCTTTGGTTGAACAACTGCCTACTTTTAAAGCTCATTTGTTCTACAAGGCACTCAGGAGACTAACTTAGTGACAAGAGTGAAAGGCTTTCTTCTGGCTCTGCCTTGGTACTCTCTATCTTAAGTCAGTACATTCCAGGGACTCATGTCACCAGGGACTCGTTTTTCACTTCCCATTTTTTCATATTTATTAAGAACAAATCTTGCTTTGCAGTTCAGTATTTTTAAATTATTTCAATTTCTTGCCATGGAGAAGTTATTTATGAATTTTTTATATTATTTTATTTGTAATATCAAAGTTTTTGAATTTCTTGACTTTTCACTTTGCATGTTTTATACCTTTACTTTAAATCTTCTATTCGGAAAGTTTAAATTCTTTTTACTTTTTATAATTTTGTTCTGTTATCAACTTATTCTACAGTATTAATTTATTCAATGACCTCTTTGTCCACTACTTTGTTATTTACTTTTCTTTTTCAACTGTATTTTCTTCAAAATACTTATCTGATTTGATTACTTAACTGTCTAGTTTAACTTCTTAATTTTTATTTTATTTAATTTCGTCACCTCTTTTTATAATAGCCATAACAGGGTAGCAGCAGAAGAAAGGAATACAGAGTGTTTATTTATTCATTGAGAAAAAAAATTTACATAACCACAAAATACTAAGCACCATATTCAGGAGAAATATTAAGAACCAATATGAAGAACCAAGCTTTGGAGTTTATATCATCATAATGATAATATAAATTTGGGGCAGTTTCACTCAGCCATTTCTCTGAGATTGCGTGCTTCCATCATACCAAAAAAAAATGTCGTTTTCTTAGGACCATCAGAGTGCAGGTGAGGCATATTCTTTCTGGAAGGACACTCCCCTGATTCTCTCCTGACAAGAAAGCAGATGTTCAAGAGCGTTCACGCAGGCCCATGGATAAAAAAGCCTGCTGATGAGCAAGTGTTTGCCAATTTGTGTTGTGTGCTTTTCGGGAGGACCTCGACAATAAATCTCTCTCAGGGGGTCCTGCCTGGGAGTGGCTGTTCTTCCGAGGAACTCTTTTTCCTGTATATGCCATTGTGAATGACAAAGCTGATCACATTTCCCTCTTCCCTGAATAGTCATAGTCAGACGTGTGGCTCACTTCTAGCATTTTTATAGCAGGAATTTATAGGATTAACCTAGTGTACTAACATTCAACCTTGGCTGCCTCTTTTCTTTTCTTATCCTTATAATCAATTTGCTTGGATTTCTTCACTAATTAGTATCCTTTGTGTTGTTTCTCCTCTTTTATGCATTTTGAAAGGTGCTTTAAATTAGTTTTAAGAGCGAGACAGAGGCTTTTTTTCCCCTACTATAAAAAGTTTTTAACAGATTGTGTATTTTTGAGCAGAACCTGTGTTCCATCTGCCTCCACGGGGAACTGGGTAGTACACTACCTGATACAAAAAAGGTGTGAATTCTAGTTTAATTGATTCCAGAGCAGTTCTGAGTTTTTATTGTCACGCAGAAACCAAGTATTTAGGATTCATGTACGCCCTAATTTGTGATTAAAAAAAAAAAAGATGCAGGGAGCATTGTTTCTAAGGTTTATCTCCACTGGGCTGATGTGCTCAGGGCAATAGCTTAAAAAGGCTTCTGTTTCCTGTTCTTCTACCTCCTTTAATAGCTCTGGGTCCACTAACCCAAGGCATTTACCCCAAAGCACTGTTTTTCTCAGGTCAATTGACATTCACAGACTTTTTGCCCACTTAGTATTGTGAGGTTTCCCTACAGCTTTCTCTGTTACCTTGGAAAAAATGTTGAGTATTTTTCCTATGACTAAAGATTTCTTAGGGATATGTGTAATGAGGAGCAGACTGCTGCAATGTGACGAGGAAGGAAGGGAAAGAGGTAGTTTTCAGGGAAATCTCCACCAGATCATTTCAGCAGCAATGAATCTGAACTTTTCTTATGGAGTAAAATGATATCTTTATTATCATATATATTTTTAAATGTAGTGCTAAATCTGGGGAAACATTAGATTAGAACCAAAGGCCACATTCTTCAGGGAAATGTGTGGAGTATAATCTCTTGCTGAGTATATGGGGAAATTATTCACATATGCTCAGTGCAATGGGAAGATTTCTTCCTTCTTCCTTGCACAGCAAAGTGGTGACTACCACTGAGGGCACAAGCCAGAGAACGTTTGAGAATGAGCAGAGTAACACTTCTTCCTGCAGGAAGAGTTAGGCATGTATCTATATTCTTTAGAATGCCATTTAAATTTAAGTAGAAATGCATCTGTGTTGACAACAATCTGGAGAGTTGTGTGGATTTTTTGGAAGCTCTCAGAACTTCAGGTGGAAGGCTACTGAATTATTACACTGTATTTCTTTATATGAAGGTAGACAGTATATCCTAGAAAGAAATATTACAGTCCTACAGAAACTCCCTTTATTTCTGTGTTAAACGTAATAGTGGTAACGAGCCAAGAGATAACTATGCAACAAAAATCATCATTTATCAAAGGTTATACACATAATCATTTTAAAATATCATTATTTTAAGGAAGTTCAAGTAATATTAAAAACAACTTAGTATAGGAAGGAACATTTAAACATAGGAAATTCTATTCTGGTTTTCAATTCACATCAGTTTAAATTTAGCCACCACAAATCATTTCATGCTAAAATATTTTTTTTTCGGTCATTAAAATGATAAAGTCTGTTATCAACCAAATATTTCATTAGGATCAAATTAATGTGAAATTTAATTCCTTTCTTTTTTATTGAAGTACAGTTGATTTACAATATTGTTGTTAGTTTCAGGTGTACAGTAAAGTGATTTAGGAATTATATATACATATAATTTTTTTCAGATTATTTTCTATTATAGATTATTATAAGTTATTGAATACTATTCCTTGTGTTATACAGAAAAGCATTGTTGCTTATCTATTTATATATGGTAGTGTATATCTGTTAATCCTTACTCCTTCCTAATTTATCTCCATCCCTCTTTCCCCTTTGGTAACCATAAGTTTGTTTTCTACATCTATGAGTCTGTTTCTGTTTTGTAAACAGATTCATTTGTATTATTTTTTAGGTTCCACATATAAGTGATATATAATATTTGTCTTTCTCTGTATTTAGTATGATATTCTCTAGGTCCATCCATGTTGCTGCAAATGCCAATATTTCATTCCTTTTTATGGCTGAGTAATATTTCTATATATATACACACACACACACACACACACACACATCTTCTTTATCCAATCATATGTCGATAGACACTTAGGTTGCTTCCATGTCATGGCTATTGGAAATAGTGCTGCTATGAACATTGTGGTGCATGTATCTTTTCCAACAAGAATTTTCATCTTTTCCAGATAATGCCCAGGAGGGGGATTGCTAAACCATATGGTAGCTCTATTTTTAGTTTTCTAAAAAACCTCCCTATTGTTTTCCATGATGGTTGCACCAATTTACATTCCCACCAACAGTGTAGGAAGGTTTCCTTTTCTCCACACCCTTTCCAGCATTAATTATTTGTAGACTTTTTGATGATTGCCATTCTAATTGGTGTGAGGTGATACCTCATTGTGATTTTTATTTGCATTTCTCTAATAATTAGCAATGTTGTGAATCTTTTCATGTAAGAAAGCATAATTTTTAACTCAAATATTAGAAAATAAAAAAGCCAAGAAAATCAATCATGTATGAGCTGTTTGTATATTTTGGACATTAACCCCTTGCCAGTTGCATCATTTGCAAATATTTTCTCCCAGTCCATAGCTTGTCTTTTCATTTTGTTGATGGTTTCCTTTGCTGTGCAAAAGCTTTTAAGTTTGATTCAGTGCCATTTCTTTATTTTTGTTTTTATTTATTTTGCCTTGGGAAACTGATCTAAGAAAATATTGCTACAATTTATATTGGAGAATGTTTTGCCTATGTTCTTTTTGAGGCATGTTATGGTGTCATGCCTTATATTTAGGTGTTTAATAAATGGTCTGAAATTTAGTATTACTACCTTAACTATACAAATAATCTATTTTTGAATATCTGATCTATTTGGTCACATTTGGCTTTTACTATAGGTTTTCTATGGAATCATTAAATTCAACTCCATTCTATAAATATAGCTTGAGTGCTCTCATCAGATAATTGCATTTGTTTATGCTAATGTAATACACCTGTCTCCTCATTCTCTTTGTCATCCTTACACATATTGAAGACCAAATTTTAGAGCTCTACATGGCAGGTCCTGTCTAGAGCCCCTTTCCCCTCTTCCATGCCACAGTTCAACCTGTCAGGGCTCTCCTTTATCTCTGTGTATGTCAAATACCAAATAAAGCAAAATTTCTTGGTCATCATTTGTACCTGGGTTTCCATTCACAATCTTTTTCTTTCACTTCCTCTCTCTCTCTCTCTCTCTATATATATATATATAAATGCATAAAAATATGTAAATATATATACATACACATGTGTGTGCATACACACATACATATGGGGTCTATACATATATATAAAAATATATATATATATATGTGTGTATGTCTAAATACATATCTATATATATACCCCACATACATTCATGATTTTACTTACAAGGGCTGAAACAGCCACTAATGGTAATGACCAACTTTAGTGGGATTTTTAAGCCAAAATAGTGATTCTAAGAAAAATATATTGGATAAAATTCCAATAGCTTGTTAACCACTGACTTGTTAAAATTGAGAACAGGTACCACTAGAAATAGTTATTTTTATATAGTCCACTTTTATGGCCTTGCAAAAATATTCCTGCTCCTAGATGTTTTTCTCAGGGTGAATTTGAAACCAAAGTAACATAATAAATTAGAATATACATCATAGAATTCTGAGCATGAGTTTGAGTGCTTTTAGAGATAAACTTTGCATATCTACAAACTATTAGACTAAATAGAAGAAAAGTTTCTTTTTTTTAACTGGCCATTTTTGAAATTTATTATACATTTTCCTTTAATGAAGCTATATTCTTTTCCACTGAAAATCTTTCTTTTAAGTCGATGGATGATTCTTAGCTGTATGAAATAAAGAAAAAATGATTTTTCCACATATGCATAAGATTGTAACCATATGTACCCAATAGTTCAGTTTCTACTATGGGTTATATTACATCAAAATAAATGACAAAATCTCTGCCTGGAAAGCCAATATTATAGGGGAATAAGTGATGTAATAAAAATAACCAGAGTGTTGTCTGTTAACTTGAAATGAAATGCACTTTCACTGCAGGTTCCAGAATATGATTGTTATATATATATGTATATTAAGTGAAATAAAGGAACATTTAAATATATTAAATAAATTCAATAATTAAAAATATGTGTTATTTTTCTTTTATAAAATTTTTGTTTACTTTTTTCTAAGTATAGGCATTATTTTAAAAGAAATGAAATGGGAACTATGATTACTTAATTAGCATTGAGTAATGAGATTTGTGACCCAGAATAAACTTTTAGACTATTTTCCTCAGTCATTCATTTAAGTAAAGTAGTTTTATGCACTGAGATTCTTCTTAAGGTTAATTTTGGCAAAGGAATTACTCTGATACAATATTTGAAAACTGGTGGATGATGTTAGAAGAAAATCTTTTCCTTGACTCTGGTTTTCTTGAGGAAGAAATTTCCCTAGATACACTGTTGGCTCTGTCTTGCCCCTATTTCTACACAGAAGTTGGATAGTTGATTGAGTTACTTGGTTAATGGGTGCCAAAACTGGTTCACAATTCTCAATAAGGTGGGTTAAGCCTTCAGAATTCCATTATGTGGGATTTGATCTCTTTAGTGCTTCTTTCTTCATTTAAACTAATAACCCAAATAAGGATGTTAAATTTGAAGACTTAATATTTCCAGTGGTGGGCTGCCCCAAGTCTGGGGGTAATTTCTTTTGTTTATCTTATTTGGTTCTCATGACAAGTTATATAACCAGGTTTTATCTGTCATAAATTGGATATTTTTGTTTTATTTCTTAAATTGACTAGAATCTAGTCTGAGAATTAGAGTGATGTTTGCCTCCAAGATCCCAATTGATTAAATGAATTTCAAGGGTTTTCTCCTCCATACAAAGAGAATAAAATTTTCTACCAACTAGTGATTGATTACTAGGTGCCATGTTCTATTTTATATGATTTTTAATACATATGTTTTTTTACCTCCTCTATAATCTAATATAGTTGCTACTCTTATGCTCATTTTGCTGATAAGGAAACTTAGAAAGTTTTTGGAATGTAACTTATAAGTGGCAGAGCCATGACTCAAATTCAGTTCTGTCCTATTTTAGGGATCATTCACCTTTAAAAATTATTCATGACATTTAACATGAAAAATATGATATAATTAAATTAACATGTTCATTTTTATATGTTAAATGAAAAAATACAAAATTATAAAAACCAAAATAAACATAGGTGCCTGCAGTTTAGCCATCTTCTATCTGATTTTCCCTTTCAATCTCCCATCTCTGATCAATCCACTGCTAATAGATTGTGGTTTATCTCCTCAGAACTCTCCTCTTACTCTTATAAAACTGATATACTCATGTAGATAATTGGGGATTTTTATTTATATTTTCAAAATCATAATCTACAAATTACTGTAAAGCTCTTATTTCTCACTATGTATGATATATCAAATTCTATTTTAAAATTAATTTATGCACATTTATTATCTTAAATGACTTAGATCATGTCATACAAAGTTACGTATTTTTAAAGTTTTATTTTTTTCTTTACATCACTTCCCTCTTCCTCCTCTTCTTTCTATACCACTGTATCCAACAATACCACTACATACACACACAAAACAAAAGACAGGCTGTACTTAAGCACTAGTCTGCATGCTTATGTATTCATATAAAGTATGTAGATTTATAACTTGAGTTTAGATAAACCATGTTACAAGATCTCAACTTTACCAGGAATTTCATTTACTACTCTTACTTGTCTTGCAAAGTTTTCTTACTATTTAAAAGGATTCTTAAGGATGACTTTGCTTCAGAAACAGATGGGCACCATCACATGAGAGCCACCACACAAAGTTTTATGGCTAATGCATTCTGTGGCAAGTTTTCCACTTGAAGTCTCACAGTTTATAAATTCACAGCAATAAAAATATTGTGCAACATGCATCCCATGATGCCATTTCTTTTCTTGATTATGGAATCATTTACATTCTTTTCATGGATTTCTTTAGTCTTTACTCTTTTTTTTTTCATTAAATGTCAAATTACATAAACTATTTATAGACAGGCATATCTTTTCTTACCAGTATGGCTGAAAAAACTAGTAACAGTCACAAAAGAATCTAAAGAGAAGAGTTAGACAGCACAATAGACTAATTAACTAAAGGATTTATAGGATTATTCAAGTCTTTACTTTGATTTCAATTCTTTAAGTTCTATTTTTCTAGCAATTTGTCCATTTCAAATTTGTTGGCATATAGTTGTTTATAACATTCTCTCATCTTTCACGTCTGATTACTTTTTTGTGACTTGTCTCTCTCCTTTAAAACATAAACAAGGCTTGCCAGAGATTTATCAATTTTATTATGTTCTAAGAAACAACTTTTGCTCTCTTGATTATCTTTGTTTTCTCTTTTATTAATTTTTGCTCTTACATTATTACTTTTTTTCAATTTTTAATTTTATTTTGTTGTCCATTCCATAATATTTTCAGATGGGTGCTCAGTGTTAGTGTTAGCCTTTTGTCTAATCTCGTATATGCATTTAAAAATGTAGCTGTTCCTCTAAGTATTGCTTCAGTACAATGAACAACTTTTGGTACATAGTATTCTGTTGTCATTTACTTCAAAACTTTATTATTTTCTATTATGATGCCTTTTAAAATATGTAGGCTATTTGGAAAACTACTTTTATATTCAATACATATAACATTTTCTAATATGTTTTTTGGTTTATTATTTCAAATATAAAGAATTATGTTCAGAGAAAATTCTTCATTATTTGAATCTTTTGGTGGTTTTTAAGACTCACTCTATCATCTATCACTGGTCATTATTTTTTGTCAATATTGCAAATGTTTCTTATAAATGTATCTGAAAATATTGCTGTACTGTATTTTTGGTGGGTAACATTCTATATATTCTAGGGGATATATTTTTAAAATGTTATTCACAACTTTTATATCTTTATGTACTGTTTACATATTCTAGCAATTATTTAGTAAAATTTTTCACTGCTATTGTAGATATGTCTAATTCTCCTTTTAGTTTTATTAAATTCTGGCTCTGATATTTTAAATTCATATTCAGTGCAAATACATTTATAATTACTATATATTCTTGAGAAATTGGAAAAATATCATTATGATGTGACCCTTTTAATTTTAAGTAAATATTGTGCCTTAAAGCCTATTTCACTGAATTTTAACAAAGCCCTATAAGCTTTCTTTTTGCTACTCTTTGCTATATTTTCCATCCCTTTATAGTCAAAATGTCCACACTTTTATATTTGAGAATGTTTATGTGTAAATGACATAAAGCTGCTATTCTTGTTACTGCTGCTGCTGTTGTTTTTAAAAAGTATTTGACTGAAAAAATGACCAAAACCAGTTAACTAGATGGAGCTGGTTAGGACGTGTATTAGGTTAGTGTTTAACGCAGCAATGGATTCTTTGTATTGAAGCTGCATTTTTCTTCCTCTGTAGCTGTTGTGGGGTTTTCCAAACATCATATCTTGGAGAACCTACCTGAATCTGGCCAACGCTTGTGATAAACAGACAGCTAAATGTGAACGAATGGTGTGGGGTATTCTGAGCAGTGTTCTCTGTGTCTGTGAGTATTTTGTTATGTGCTTGCTTGAGAAAGCTGAGTTAAACAAAGTCTGCTAATTACTAACCCTAGCTAATCTTGGAGTAGATTAGAAAAATTGAAGGAGAAGGAGGAAGAGGAGATGGAGAAGGAGGAAGAGGAGAAAAGAGTGGGAGGAATAAGATGGATCTCCTTTAAGACATCATTCTCAGGGTACCCCTTCTAAGAGGAATCCAGCAAGAATAAGCAGTCTGTTGACTACACTGTATGCATGGGCAGATTATAACATGATCAGGCAAATGGTCATATTTATTATAAAGGTCCAGAATGTACTGTTCTGTAACCTGCAGTGTTTTCTCATATTTTTCTATAGCCTACCATGCATTTACCAACTATATGTATATTAAATGCAGTTTGTAAGAAATTCAGACAGGAAGTTTGGAAAATAAAAATGAAAATATCAATTAACCATTTGACCATTTCACTGATATTACTTTTTCTTATTTTCATATTTTAAATATATTTCTCACATTTGCTCATTTAATTCTTCTCAAAGAATGAAACAGGAAATTAAAACATTTGTAGAAAACACCATATTTAAGAAAGGTAGTTAAGCTTTAATATTGGACCTCTTTGATGTCCCTGGAGGAGAACGCCCTGAAAGACCTTTAGTTTTAGAAAGAAGTTATACCTGGAGATCAACCATTAATTAACCAGAGTGTTCTTATACATTTTCTTTGGTGTTTGGATAGGATTTTAACCAAATTATTGATATATTTAATTATAATAACTTTTATGTTAGAGATTGAATTAAGAATCCAAATGATCTAACAGTTAAAAGGTAAAGAACCCTAACTTTGATAAATGCACTAGTTATGCAAACATGATAATTATATGACACTGAATGTGAAAGGAACTGGGGTTTTGTTCTCAACATAAATGGTGGCTATTTCCATTCTAAATTATACATGATACTCTGAATGTGGTATTTTGAAGAGGACACGGTATAGTTAGAGAATGTTTCTTATGTGATTATTGATGCTCCTTACAAATGCTGAGTAGAAATGAAAAGTATAGTAAGCACTAATAACATGACTTTATTGTTTAGGGCATCTGATTATCCCACTGACCCAGATTGAGCCCCGATATCCTCTTGGAGGAGATGGAGAGACGTATTTACAGAATTGTTAAAGCTCAATACAAATTTCAACAAGAGGTCACAGTTAATCATTAAAAATAAAATGAGCACATTATGTGTATGCCAATTTAATGCAGCTAAAAAGGAGACTGCAAAATGCAGACCAAATAAAAAAAGACCAGTCACAGCACTCAAGACACTAAAGACGCTAAAGAGACTGAGCCAGAGGAAGCAGCAAATCAGTGTGAAAACACAGTTCCTTGGAACAGTGATAGAAAACTTACCTAGGACATTGGATATTCCGTAACACTTGTCATGAGGACTTGAGCCAACATGTTCTAAATCTCAAAGCACAAGATAACCTCACCTGATAGCTGGGCTAAATTTTGACTAATTGATTTATTTAAATTGGGATTATCTTGGTTATTTGCCTAAAATTCTCCCAGAAGATCAGATTCCAAAATGCTTAGTTGTTAAATTTGATGATTTATAGGATGAACAGTTTTTAAAATGGGAAAAGTATCATATAAAATGGGAACATCTGTTATATGAGCTTTCAAAAGGTCAATGACCCTTTCAGAACATGTTTATATTAAATGTTACTTTTGTTCTCATTCATAAATGCCAAAAAGCATGTCTCACTTAATCTGATTTCAGAGAAAGACTGCAAAAATACTATGTTCCACACTTTATTTAAAAGCTGCTACAATAAAGATGTAAGAAGTTGAAACTGTGTTCTTGATTGTTTGAAAAAAGAAGTATTCATAGAGAAAAGTATGAATGAAATAAAATACTTTTTTCTCAGAAATATATGTATATAGATTTTAAAATGCTGAATAATAGATATATAGAAAAGTCTTTAAATTATATGTATACAGCTTCATAAATTTTTGGCATGAACACACAAAACAAACTGGTCATTTTTCACAAACACAAATCTGCTATGATTATTTTGACTCCATTAATTTCGTGGAAAAATGTGGAAATAATTGGTATTTTTACATCACTGAGACCTCCAATTCATGAACATTGTACATCTTTTTATTTAATTCTTTAAGTTTTCTAGCAAAGTTGATTTTATGTTTCCATGGAGGGATCTGGCACATAGTTCAGTAGATAGTGATTAGATATCCATCCATCCATATCCATCTATCCATAGTGTCTAAGTATTTATGATTTTAAATGATATTTTAAAAATTTGATACTCTGATTTTTGGCAGGTATATTGTCTTATGATATTAATTCACCCTGTCAATTTCACTTATTAATTCAAGTAACTTATCCATAAATTACTTAGGTTTTCTGTGCACAATCAGCTGTGGATAATGACAGGATTTTTCTTTTTTCTTGCTTTATTGCACTGGCTAGATCTCTCATATGGGTCTCACTGTCAATCTCAAGGTAGAAAAGATTGTAATATTTCACCTTAAGTAAGATGCTGGCTGTAGGCTTTTGTTTCTACCCTTTATTAGAATAATGTTCCCTTCCATTCCATTCTTATCCTAAGCAGAATCTTTTTAAGGGTAATTAGGGATTTTCTAATTTTGTGAGAGGAAAGCATTTTAAAAAAATGGAAGTTTATGTAAAATCATAAAAAATGAAATAATTTGAAAAATTACGAAGTTTGTTATAACTAGCCTGCTGCATGCAGTTTGAGGAAGTGCAAAAAGAGGAGACCGAGCTGAGGCAGGACCAAGTCCATAAAAGTCCTTGCAGTTCATGCTGGGTGTTCTAAAGGTGGTGGGGCCATTGAGGAGTTGACCTAATTGAGTCATATTTTGTCTACTTTATTTTTTTTTGAGAATAGGCATGACTTTGAGTGATAGAAACAAGTAATTAGGATTCCTTTGTAAGTACAGTATAATTTGTTTATACTATATCCACTTAGAATCCACAATCTTGGCTTTGATAGTTCTTTTCAAACTCTGAGTATATAGAAACTCTAAAAAGTAAATATTCGGTAACATATTAGCGTTATTAAAGGCACAGAATTTCTTTCCGTAACTTTCATTGCTGTATCCTCAGTTCCTAGTTCAGTGCCTGAAACAATACTGGTGTTAAACATTTATGAATGAATGATAAATGAATATGAAAGGGAAAAGTAGAGCAGAGCTTTTTTTTTTTTTTTTTTTTTTTTTTTTGCCTCTTCCTAAAAATGATGTATGTTTTTCCAGGCAAAGAGTCAAAGTTGGACAATTAGTCCCTCTTTCCAAGCCTTTTCTTCAGGAATTTGACATTGTCTCTGTGTGTTATATTATTTCTCTAAGGGTTTCTTATGTCTTTTATACCCCCAATTTTTAATTTGCCAATATCATCATTCAAGGTTCATATCCCCTTTTCACCTATAACTATAATATATAAGCTAATTTTTAATTTTTACATCTTAATATATACCAACATATATGAAATCAAATACATACTATGATTAGTTCTGCGTCAGCCACAGGAAGATGTTCTAAAATCTTTCATATTTTCAGACAGAGTGCAAGTTTTGTTACTCAGCCCACATAATCTTTTGCTTCTTAATGGTTTCCAGATTTCCATATTCTGTGATCCCTGTTGATTTTAACCAGTTTGAGTGTTGGAAAGAGGACATTTTACTCCATGTCCTTTCCTAACTGCTCCAGGTAACTTGATCTATCCTAACCATGGCAGCTCTGATATATTCAATTACTAGATGAATTCAATTACTGTATTTAAGGCAACCCCAGAAATCTTCAATTCTAAACAAACTATACAACTATTGCATTATTTTAAATTTCAACATGTGTGTTTGCTTGCCTTGTTCATTAGCCACATGATAACACAAATATAAATCACAGCATTGTAAATCTTGGAGAGATGTGTTAATTGTACTGAGGGGAAAAGTGACCTCACAGAAGGGTTAAGCACTTTGCCTATGGATATAGCAGCTCATTCCTGTAGTCAACCTCAGTTTTGTCCAAGGTTCTTTTTGTTTCAGCTTGAGTTACATTGCAAGGCCAGGGATACATTCATCAATGATGGGATATGGGTAACAAATTAAAACTCCATTATTTGATAACCTAAAGATATAAAACATATTTCAGAAGAAGCTAAACGCATTAACTAGTCTTATAAATTATTAATCAATAAAGAGCTTTAGAAAGGAACACTGACTGAGATTTTTAAAAGGATTTCAAATTAGTTTGTGCCTAAAAAATGTTTTTTTCAGATCATCTAATTCTTCCATCCACCTTAATTTCTTTTAAACTCTGTATATTTGCATGCTTGGAGTTACAATTATGGGTAAGTTTGTCTTTTTGTTCCCTGAGGAGTTCTAAGCTAATGGGGTAAATGAGCTATGCACATAAACAACAACAACATGAGTTGAGGCATCTTAAAGGCTTGGAAGTGGCACACATGAAGTGAAAATGAAATTCAAAAAAGATAATGAAGAAATACAATCAAGAACAACTTCATGGAAGAGAAAACTTGAAGAAAGAACCAAATTCAAGCATACATCAAGAGGATAATAGCATCGTAAGCACAGAGAACCTAGTAACTAAATTCATGTTGGCAAAAATGTAAACAGCATGGGTCTCACACCCAGAGTTTTTTGTTTCAATAGTCTGGGCTGGAGCCTGAAGATTTGTATACCTCACAAATATTTATTTGATTATGGTACTGGTGGTCCAAGGACTACATTTAGAAAACCACTACTTCATTCTAAAGTAGTCTCTCTATTTGTGCAGGTAAAGGCTGCCTGCAACCCTGGAATTATTCTAATCCATGTTATCTGGATTGTATGCCCAATCTGAACTAATCATTGCTGCCTGGATGTTCTAGTTGGACAGCCTGGATCATATGCCCATGTCTGGGAGCAAGGTCACATGGACTGAGAGAAGTAAGAATCCACAAAGGATATTTTAGATATCATTACCAAAGCGGAAGGGTCTGGACAAACACAGATATTCAGCAGTGTGCTGTAGCTCACAGCTCTTCTACTTCATTGAGTTAGTAATACAAACATACATATACTTATATCTCCCATTAATAATAACTTTAAGTGCTTGGACAGTGTCTTTGAAATGTGGCATTTGGACTTTAAAATATAAAAATATCAATCAAAACTTGAAAGAGTGTATCATTTTCAGAACATTTCAATGTATAATGCACATTGGTTGAGAAGAAACTATTTGTTTTCAAATCACTGCCTGAAAATGAAGTTAGTTTAGTTGAAGTTAGTCTAGTATCAGCATGTTGCACAACTCAAGGCGGCAGCGTTCACTTGGTACGGTACATGAGTGGAAAGCCCGTAGTTTTGCAAACTGGTCAATTCTTAACTATATTCAAAAATTTCCAAAAGATATTAGGTGGATACCATTTTCTTGGGTTTGATATTTTATTGGTAAATGTTACAACAGCTTTCTTAACGAAAATATTTTTTATGAAGCTAGAAAGATACTTCTTCCCTGACAGGTATAGTTTCTGCTAGTTTAGATGGAGATTGTTCTAAGAACACTCAATGTGGATCTGGATACTTTCACAATCCTTTTTAGAAACAAGTTGACTAGAGTCCCAGAATGTCTGCATTGTCCATGACTCCACAATCTCCCTATGGGACTGTGATAAAGTTACTCACTTTGTAGCATTAACTTAAAGAGTTATAGGGTGGCAATTTTTTTATTTCTTTGGACACACAGTAAGCTGTACTATAGCTGCAACAGACAGAAAGTCTTCTAGCAAATTTACTACCATCAAAAATTGCTTATGGAGAAAATAAAATATTAAAGCCCACTTGAAGTTTAAGCTTGTGAAAACTCAATGTCCAAATACAGAGAAAGTGATTTCCAAATATGACTGACTGTGTATTTTCATGTGTTTCAATTTTATGGGAACGGATAATTTGAGAACAAACAGGGAAAGCAAGAGAATAATTCTTAAAGCAGACATGCTATTCTGTAAATTTGCCCTTGTGAAAATCTGCCCATGAGCATAATTAAGGGCTTATTGTTCTGTTTTCTGTGTATATGAGGTATGATCATACATCTGGGGAATGAGTTATGAAATGGAAAATGCTCCCTGGTCTGAAATATAGACAGAGCTGTTCCGGTGTTGCTTTGGCGTGGTGACAACATTTTAAAATTCTTTTTAGTGCAATCAGAGTTGAGAGTCTCACTTTCTCACAAAGAGTAAGCAAAAGATTATCACATCTCGCTTGTTTGATTGTATAATTTTGACTAAGAAATCACAACAGGAACTTGTATATTCAATTGCACAATAATTTTGAAGAATCTTTTTAAATTTTACTTTTTATTTGCTTTTAAACGTTATTCAGTGTTTAGTTAAATAAACAAGTAAAACATGTGAATGTTTGTATCACTGTCCAAAAGACACAGATGAGTAGCAATGAAATAAGTACCATAACTTTTTCCTTGGCTTCAGGTTTGTTGATTATGGACAGAGAAAGTTAAGAGGTGTAATTTTCTTATAAGACTCTGTCTCTGTTATTTGGAGATGATTTATCCAGTTTCATCATATTTAATATAATTTCCCAAAACTTGGTGTAGCTTATGACTAAGTGGTATGTAGAGAAGCATGAGGGGCGTTCAGCATAATCTATTAAGTTTCCATTTTTACTATCTCATTAGGTTTATTGAAAGAAAAATATCTGTGTGTACTAAAACATGAAGTTCTATTTTGTTTTATTTAGAAATGCTTTTCAAAAATTGCTTAAATAGGACATCAGCAAGATGGCAGGATAGGAAGTCCCCTGCTTATATTCCCCCACAGCAACAATCATTTGGCAGACATCCATGGACAAAAGTGCCTCTGTGGGAGCTTTGGGATCCAGTTAGGAAGTTGTGAAACCACAGGGGAGCCCAAGACAGAGGAGGGTCATTTAAGACGGTCAGCTCACACCCAGATAAATGGGCTTGTGGACTGTGGTTCTGGCTACAGACCCAGAAACAGACACATCCTTTATGAACTTGGCTACAGCCCCATTTGATTTTGGTCCTGCCATCAGTACTATCCATCAAGCGACCTGAGAGGAGCTACACCTGCTTGTGCCTTGGGTAACAGGCCCACCCACCTCAGTCCCAGCTGTGCACCCTGAAGCAATCCATGGCCTGACTCCAGCCCCTTTCAAACCCCTAGATACACACTGTAAAGAGATGTAAATAGTAATGTCAGTAACATGGTAAGGGAGAAGTAAAAGTGTAGAGTTTTTGTGTGCAATCGAAGTTAAGTTGTTTTCAGCTAAAAAATACTTAGACAATGCCTTATATAAACCTCATGATAATCACAAAGAAAACCTGTGATAGAGATATAAAAGATAAAGGAATTAAAGCAAAAACTACAGAAACCCACTAAACTGCAAATGAAAGTAGCAAGAGAAGAAAGGAACAAAGGAAATGTAAAACAATCAGAAAGCAATGTCAATTGTTTTCTGTCAATTAACAAAATGATAAGGGTAAATCCTTACCTATTGATAATTACTTTAAAAAGAAATGGATTAAATGTGACAATCAAAGACACAGAGTGATTGAGTGAATTAAAAAATAAGATCCAATAATGTGTTGCCTAAAAGAAATTCACTTTACCTTTAAGGAAACAGGCTGAAAACGAAGGGGTGAAAAAAAAACATGTTCGATCCAAATAATAACAGAGTGGGGGTGGCTATACTCATGTCAACTGAAATAGATGTTCAGTCAAAATCTATCACAAAAGACAAAAAGTTCACTGTATAATGACAAAGGGGTCAATTAATTAAGAGAATATAATAATTGTAAATATATATGCATTCAACATTGGAGCACCTAGACATATAAATAAAACAAATATTATCTGATCTGAAGGGAGAAATAAACAATGATGCAATAACAGTAGGGGATTTCAAGATCTCACTAACAGTAATGAATAGATCATCCAGACAGAAAAGTAATAAGGAAACACTGTACATCAGTTACACTTTACTCCAATAGATCTAACAAAATATACTAAGCATTCCATCCATAGCAATCCAAAATTCATATAAAACCACAGAAGATCTTGAATAACCAAAGCAATCTTGAACAAGAACAAAGCAGGAGGCATAACACTACCTTAAACTATATTAGAAATGTATAGTAATCAAAACAGTATGGTATTAGTATGAAAACAGATAGACAGAACAATAGAACAGAATAGAGATCCCAGAAAAAAAAATCATGCTTATATGATTAACTGTCTTTGACAAGGGTGTTGAGAATACAGTGGGGAAAGGATATCCACATACAAGAGAATGAAATTAGATCCTTATCTAACACCATACACAAACATCAGCTCAAATACACCAAAGGCTTAAATGCGAGACCTGAAATTATAAGTCTCCTAGAAGAAAATAAAGGGAAATCACTTGACATTAGTCTTGGTAGTTTTATTTTGTTTTGTTTTGTTTTGTTTTGGATATGGCACCAAAGCACAGGCACTAAAAGCAAAAATAAACAAGTGGTACTATATCAAATAAAAAGTTTCTGCACAGCAAAGGGAGTAATAAAATAAAAAGACAATATATGAAATGGGAGAAAATATTTGCAAACTATTTATCTGATAAGGAATTAATATCCAAAATATATAAGGACTTCATGAATCCCAAAGCAAAAAAAAAAAAAAAAAACACCAAATAATCCAATTTAAAAAAGCAGCAAAGGGGGGTGGGGCATAGCTCTGTGGTAGAGCACATGCTTAACATGTGAAAGGTCCTGGGTTCAATCCCCACTACCTCCAATTAAAAAAAAAAAATCAGCAAAGAGCCTTAATAGACATTGTTCCAAAGAAGACATACAAATGGCCAAAAGGTGTATGAAAATGTGCTCAACATTTCTAATTACTTGGGAAACGCAAATCAAAAACAAAACGAGATATCACTTGGATACTATCAAAATAGCAAGAAATAGATGTGATGGTCAGGCTATGGAGTAAATGGAACCCTTGTGTACTGTTGTTGGGAATGTAAATTGGAATAGCCACTATGAAAAATAGTATGCAAGTTCCTCAAGAAATGAAAAATATTACTATCATATCATCCAACAATCCCACTTATGGGTCTATATCCAAAGAGATAACTATACTCTGATGTTCATTGCAATATTATTCCCAATAGCCAAGATAAGGAAGCAATCTAAATGTCTATTGGCAGATGGATGGATAAAGAAAATGTGGTATAGATACACAATGGAATGTTACTCATTCATTTAAAAAAAGGAATTCCTGCCATTACAACAACATGGGCAAACCCGGAGGACATTATGCTAAGTGAAATAAGATGGACATGGGAAGGTAAACACTGATGATCTCACTTATACAGGGAATCTAAAAATGTCAAACGCAGAAGCAGAGAGTAGAATGGTGGTTGCTAGGAGCTGGGGGATGGAGGAAAAGGGAGATGTTCATAAAAGGGTACAAACTTTCAGTTATGGGATAATACAGTCTAGGGATATAATATACAGCATGGTGACTACAATTAATATTGTACTCTGAAATCTGCTAAGAGATAGATGTAGTGTTCTTACTACACACACACACACCCCCCCCCCACACCAATGGTAACTATGTGAGGTGATAGATGTGTTAATTAACTTACTTATGGTAATAATTTCACAATGTATATGTATATAATCATCACATAATCCTTAAATATTTACAATTTATATTTACCAATTATACCTCAATAAAGCTGGAAAAAAATGCTTAAACAAAATATCACATGTTTCAATTTGGTAAAAATGGCTCTTTGATTTCCAGAGAATTATTCTTCATGGATATAAATCTTTCTTGAGAGATGATAATTTAAATAGAATAAAATGGCAAGTGCAAATTTAATTTTTAAAAATAAATTTAATACAAAAAAGAAGAAAATAATTTTATTTTATAAATCTCACCTTTCAGTACTTCATATCAGGCATACCAATATGTTGCTTAGAAAATTTCAAAAATAACTTAGAATTACAGAAATTAGGCTCTTTGATAGGAAAATTAATGTTTCTACAGCACTTGTCCAAACTTAGGAAACAACAAAACTTTAATTTCCTAAGATTTAGAGCTAGTTTGCAAACAAAGGAAATATTGTATTGTTTGCCATTGTAATAATGTTTAACTGTGGTATACTTAACAGAATTGAGTTATGTATTATTTTATATGAGATAATTTTACATAATCATTTAACCTGCAGCTTTATTGGTCTATCTTACTTTACCTAATGTAATATTTAAAGCTGTATTTGACAGAATCTTTATAAACATGTATACAGTTATTTATCCACTGTAGAACTGAAGTTCTTTTTAGTTATAACACTTAATTTTTTAGATTCTTAAGTTTGAAATATAGACATTGCATTTCATAAGTTCAAGCATTAAGATGAAATTTTTCTCTCCCTAGTTAGCTTTTAAGGGTAGGAAATTGTGTGAAGGTTCTTCCTCTGTGGCTGGTTTATTACCAATATTTACTTCCTGTTTATTGGATATAGAAATAAATGTTTTCTAAAAATAATAATGCACTTTAAATGCAGTAGATTTTGAATAAATGAGATGTTCTGATATTTACATTGTGTTAAATTGTAAAATCTACTCTTTTTCATCTTTCATTGTGTTTGTTTTTCTTTTCTTAATTGTATTTACAATATCTGTTTAAGGGGCTTTTGAAAAATATAGGTGATAGAGAAATAAGGAATCCCTGCATGCTTCTCAGTATTTGGTAACAGAAAAACTTGAAGCACTTTAGGTGTATGGAGAAGTCATACATGTCATCCCACAGGTGACCTGCAGAATAACCTGGGAATTGGTGTTCCCATCAGAACAGTCGAGACAGGGATATTCAGTCACTGAAGTCAATTTCCACTTGCATTACTTTTGAAGTTAAGTTGGGGTTGATAGAAATAATGGCACCTAATTTTTTAAATCAAGAAATTAAATATTTTGATATGTTCCAAAAGTGAATAGTTTGGAGTTGTTCTCCTTACCACAATAACAGTAAATCCTAACTTCAAAGAATTCAATACATTGGGTACTTTTGCAGGTTTTGAGTTTGTTTCTTTTTAGCACATTGGAGATCACCTAGATTTACTCATTCATATTTGCGCTTATCTAAAAGACTTATATATAATATTGTTCATAAGAAAGTACATTTTGCTTTTCTAGCTTTTTCTAACAGATATTGAGAAACAGCATGTTGCTTTTTTTTTTAGGGGGGTGTGTGTGTGTGTGTGTGTGTATTTTATATATAAAGGCATGGATAGTTTTAACTCGCCCTTATGATTTGTTCTTCATCTTAACATATCTCTGGATTCCACAGTATTATTCCTTTTTTTGCCCCATTCTGTCAGCTCTAACTTCTACAAACCAGCACCTATCTTCAGCTTCAAAATATGGATCCGAGGAATAGAGATGGGGACATGTAATTGTGGAGAGAGCACCCTCCATTAAAGACAGAGTTGCTTCTCATAAGGAATTCACACTGAGGGGGATTTTAAACACTAAGCAATAACTTTTAACATTATTACTAGTTAAGAAGATCTATTTTCCTTTGCCAAAATGAAAGAAACAACATACCTAAGGCATAGATGAATTCAATCCCTTGGATACATATTTACAATAAGAGTTTCTGAGAAAATTAAACAGAATATAATGGGTCTGATAATATGTGTGTAAGCCAAAAAGCCTCCTTCGGAAACAGAAGACACAGATTTACTGAAATGAAATTCACCCCCTTTCATTTCCACTCCTCTCTCCTCATGTTCTGTCTCAGAAAATTGACAAGCTAAGGCCTAACTGAAGCTGTTATCAAGTCAACATGTATCATCAATTCTGTCCTCGTCAATGGAAAAACCAAAGGTCATTTCTTCCCTCCCCTCTTCCTCATCTTCTTCCCTCCCTCCCTCCCTTCTTTCCTTCCTTCCTCCCTCCCTTCCTTCCTTCCTTCCTTCCTTCCTTCCTTCCTTCCTTCCTTCTTCTTTCTTCTTTTTCTTTAATAAGTCTTATGATGCCCACAAAAAGCTTTTTAACCAAAAGGTCATTGATGGGATTATGTTTGATATGACTTCTGAAATCATAAATTGGCTTTAAAAGCCAACTCAGGAATGTAATTTTTCTAGTGGTAAATAGTCCCAAGTCCAAGATATATATTTAAAATCTTCTCTTTGGTCTCTGTCCTCCAGCATATCTATAAAAAAATATATCTAGGGCACGGGAAATTGAAGTTTTTTTCTAGGATCTGCTCACCTTAATGAGCCTATAACAGCACATTACTTTGATGTTCCTAATCAGTCAACAAAATTTCTTTTTACCAACCTGAAAGAGAAAATCAGTATCCAGGTGTGCTGGGTACATTATAGTCATAAAGTGATCTATTTCTGACATGCTAGGTGAGCATTAAAGTCTGGTCATTTGAACTTCAAACACAGGTAATGAGTAGATTTTTGAAAATATTTTTGGAAAACACCCACTGAAGATTAAAGTTAAGTAATTTAACTTGCTTAAGGTGGTCATTTTAATACATATAATATAATACATAAGATTATAAATCACACACACCACACACAAACATATACACAAGCACACACATTTTCTACTCCAGCAAAGACGTAAAGGCGATATAACAGAAAGCTATGAACTATAAAACCCCTTTTCTAGTGCATAGGAAATAGTCTGGAAGTTTTATAAACATGGAGAATTAAGTTAAAGCCAAAATGACTGTGGATAGTACTGTAGGTCATTTATCAATTATATATGCAAACATAAGACTTTTTTTTTTCTCAAGCAGAACTTCTAAATGAGCTTCTGTGACTGGCTGAAAAATGAATCTGTGTATTATTCAATATTGCAAAATCAGAAATGAGGTATTATCATTTTTAATTTAGTCAGTCCCACTAGGTGTTAAAAGTGTCTCTCGCTTTTGTTGATCTAATGATGTACTTTGTCAAAATACGTAGTAGCCAGTATCCTTTTTTGTGTAGTTTTTGGTGATGTCCACTTCCTACCTCCCTCATTGTGTTTACAATGAATGCATTGTTTGTGTACAGCAAAAGATCATCAGAATCTCTCTACTTAATGGAGTTTAGTCTAGAATAGCTTGCTGTAAACAAAGATGAGAAAAGGATACTTGCTTTACCCAAAAACGTGGTCTAGTATCTGAGGTTTGGGTTTTATGAGTTTAGCATGCTTCTTCAAATAATTTCAATATTGTAAAACAAGCTCTAGATATTTTTATGCATTTTTATGTGTGATAGCTAATGGTTGCCTCAGATACCAATTTGATTTTGATTTCTCATAAATACATTTAATTTTTTCAGTAGTATGGGGGCAACTGAAAAACACATGTTGCCTCTTTTCTGAGAGATTGAATCCCAGTTAATTACACATATATCATAAGTTTTTTATAGGCCAAGCACTGTCATAAGTGATGTAAGAGATTCAACTGAACTATATGTGGAGGTGGTGACAGTAAGGGTGGTAGTGACAGTTTTAGTTATTCACACAAATAGTTTTAAAAGCAATTTTGTTATCTGAAAGACAATAGTAAGACACGGCATATTTGTTTTTTAGGGGAAAAAAAAAAGACCCACTGACAGCAAATAATGTGTAATCCCAAGCTGAGTAATACAGGGAGTGTCAATAAATGCCATAGTCACATGAAGAATGCAGAAATTTAAAGAAAAAGGAGCTTGAGTCAGGAGTGTCTTTATGAAAGTTGTATGACTTGAGCTGGCAGCATTTTATAGGAAGTGAGCAATAATAGAGAATCACAGATATATTAATGTATTTCAAGGATCTGAGGGTTTTTATTTTTTATAGGATTGTGACTAGGAGTTAATGCAGGGAATGTAGATTAAACAGGCATTCTGAGTAGTTTGAACTTTCTCCTAAAGCAATGGGAAGAAACTAAGTGTTAGTGATATTAACTATCATTTATTGGAAATCTACTGTTTTTCAAGCTTTGTGCTATGCAATATATGTGTATTATCTCTATTTTTTATAACAATTCTTTAAGTGATATAAAAAGAAATAGAATACCCTCACTTTCATAAAGTGATTCATTGTGGGAGTGAAAGGCATATATTCTGAGTGTGTCTGAGGGTTTGTTAAATTATTTTCATCTCTATTTTCCCCTCTTTAATCACAGATTTACCTAATGGTAAATATATTCAATGTGCTAAACACTGTGCTGGAACTCATGCTGGTAAATGGTTGAAGTGGGTGTCAAATAAATTCGGCTGCTAAAACTGTGCTCTATCCTCTATGCTAGGAAACTTCTCAGAGGCAGTAGGTTTGTCACCGAGAGTGGCAGTTTGAAATCCCCCATTTGTCACTGTATACGATGTTTTCAAGAGACTAGAAACTGAGGACTTTAAGATGTTGATTTGGCCAGAGTCACAGACTTACAAATGACTGACGTTTAACTGCTTCCTTCCCCAAATAACCTTTAACTATATGTTGCTGTCAGTTCTGCGACATGCCAGACGTCACGGTGAAAGGATGCTTGATTTTGCATTGCTTTCCTGGTGCTACTGTGCAATTCTTTTCATTTGCTTGGCCTTTCCTTGTTACTTGGTAGAGAGAAAAAAACCCAAAAAACTAAAGCTTGAAAAATCTCATGAACTAAATAAAAAGTTATACTGTTTCTATTTTCAACCTTTTCTTTGCACGTGGATGTCTAGTTTTCCCAATATCACTTGTTGAAGAGACTGTCTTACTGAAGACATTGAAAATATTCAGCTCAGCTTCTGTAACCATATAGATAGTTCATTTATATATAGCCACTTCTGCTGGGAGCTATTAAAATAGAAGATAGCTGGGAATACAGACTATTAAAGATGGAGTTATTCCTTCTCTTTCTAACAGAAAGCATATTGCTAAATGATTGAGGAAAATCACACAATTAAAGGAAAGCCTTATTTTTGTCAATGAGCATAAAGTGTGGTATTTCGCCTACCTCTTATCTAAGTTGTATGAAACTCATTTTTTACGTCTCTTTTGTCCTATAGTTTCTCAGTAACTATATTTTTTATTTTCAGCCATCAGCAGGAATACAGTTCTATAATAGCATAGTCTCGTCAATGAATGGTGTTGGGAAAACTGGACATCCACACGCAAAAGAATGAAACTCTATCACTGTCTCATACCATACACAAAAATTAACTCAAAATGGATTAAAGACCTGAAACTAAAACTCCTAGAAGAAAACAAAGTTGGTAAACTCCTTGACATAGGTCTTGGTGATGATTTTCTACATCTGATATCAAAAACAAAAGCAAAAATAAATAAGGAGGACTGTATTATACTAAAAATCTTCTACATAGCAAAGGAAGCCAATAAAATGAAAAGGCAACTTACTGAATGGGAGAAATATTTGCAAATTATAAATCCAATAAGGTACTAACATATAAAAAGTGTAAAGTACTCATACAACTCAAAATCAAACAACCCAATTAAAAAATGGGCAGAAGATCTGAATAGACATTTTTCCAAAGAAGATAAACAAATGGCTAACAGGAATATGAAAAGATGCTCATCATTAATCATCAGGGAAATGCAAATCAAAACCACCATGAGATAACACCTTACATCTGTTAGAAGGACTATTATCAAAAAGACAGGAAACAACAACTGTTGGTGAGGATGTGGAGGAAAGGGAACCCTTGTGCACTGCTGGTGGGAATGTAAATTGGCCAAGCCACTATAGAAAACAGTATAGAGGTTCCTCAAAAAAATAAAAATAGAACTACCATATGAAATAAGTCAAAGAAAGACAAATACCGTACAATCTTTCCTATGTGAAATCTACAATCAAAAAACAAAACAAAACAAAAACCAAACAAACAAGCTCACAGATACATGACCAGATTGGTGGTTGCCAGAGGTGGGGGGTGGGAGGTGGGAGAAATGGGTGAAGGGGGTCAGAAAAAAATGGAATGCCTATTTTAAAGAAATATGTACCTGGTTTAAAAATTCTGAGAGAAGGATTGTAAGTAGCAAAATGACTCAGTATTATGAATGGCTGCTTTTTACCTCAGGAAATATCTAATAATTGTAGGATCTAATATTCTGTTGTCCCTTTGAGGTTCAGGGCTGAGAGGGATCAGTGAATTTCGTAAGTGAGTATGAAGTAGAGGTGACTTATGAGGTGAACAGGAAGTAAACACATATGTTTTAAGGCTTAAGCAACTTACTGGATAAGTTACCTGGGGAAAGTCAGTTAACCTCTCAGTTTTCCCATTGGTTAACAACAAAAAAAAGCATGAAAGCATGTTTTATGTACCTCATTGGGTTGGCATGAGCTTGTATTAAGATGGGAAAAGCTGTTCGAAAAATTTAAAGCTCACTACAAATAAAAAAGTTTGTTAAATTTTACCAACCATTCTTAATCAATCCCACTTTATATCTATTTTGTCCCCAACTTTTACAGTATTCTACAGAAATTGACATTTCAAACCTGAGGCTCCTAAGTGAAAATGAGACTGGGAAGGTGTCTGAAATAGTGAATACATGCATTCAGCCTCACTAATTTGATTGCACAGAGTCCCACAGGGGAAACTGGCAGAGTGATGGTGTCCCCAGTCCACACCATCCTGAGGCAGGAGTGTTGTGGTCAAATCTCTGCTCTCCCATTGCTCAGGGTACTCACTACTTCTCTCTGGAAGGCTGGATGAGCTGACCAATAAACTCATTTCAATTGCCAAATTCCACACTAGTATAAGCCACAGTTAGAGATGAACTAACTAAGTAAAGTGTTTGGGAACACAGGTAAAAAAGTCAAAAGTAGAAGTTTTCAATCAAAAAAAATGACAAAAGGGACTCATTACTTTATGCTTTACAAATTAAAATTGCCATACATTGGCCAGTCCTTGAACATCTTTACAAATTACTGTATTTTTAAAATCAGTTCAGTGACTTATCCAAGCATATATATTTAACACGACTCGAACTCTTTTTCTTATTATTCTGAGTAAATATTTTAAGCATATATAATTTTAAGAGTAAAAATGAGGGCAAATTACAGTAATTTTAGACTCATTGCTATAATAAGAAAAAATATACAAAAAGAGATTAGGATAGAATTTATGGATTTTAACATAGTCTAAAAAATGTGTACCATATATGTGGTTTCTCCAAACTCACTAAGCAGAGTTCTAAGTCTCAAAAATAATTGCAATAAAACATTTATTTCAGCTCAGTGTTTTTTTAAAATGTTGTTGTAAAGGGCGGAGAGATTATTTTTCTCTTTTCTTGTTTTTCATTCACTATTTGGTTAACGGGCCTTCTTCAAAGAGAACTTAAATGCAGTAGGCAGGTGGCATCATGAATCTTACACATTGTAAGAAAATTCAGAAGTTATTTCCAGTCCTAGTTCTGCCATGAAAAAGCTATGTAGCCTTGAATAAATGAGTTTCTCACCCGACAACTTTGTTCTCATCTGTGAAATAAAATGATCAGGGAACATGCATTTTAAAATTCTTATTATTGGTAACTTTAGCCTTAGAGAATGCTGTAGAGGGATTTTGACATGCATTTAGATGTAAAGGGGCAATTCATGATAAGAAAATGCTAGTAAGAGGAAGGTGAAAGAAGAGTTAGTGAATCAACTCAAAACATTTCTGTGTAAGCAACTTCCAAGCATACGCAACAAAGAAAATATTAAAAAGTACTTTGGAGTGTTGTATTGTTTGAGGATTTAGAGTAAGGAAATTTATTTTATACTTATATTTTAAAAGCCAAGAAAAGTAGAGAAAGCATAGGACGCTAGAATAAAAAGAGAGAATTTCTTTAGACTGTTTATCAAAATTTATTTAAACTTTGAAGACATATTTTAATTACTAGAAATAAAATAAGGAGAGAATATAAAGAAATGACATATGAATGTTCCAAGGGAGACTTTGATAAACAGAGTCTTCATCTAAGGTTACAGGAAAAGGTGAGGTGATGAAAATACGTCTTCAAAACTAGTTTTTGGCAAGTGTGCAAATAACTGACACAGCACTAGAAGATTTATATTTTATTCTATTATTTTGGTAACACTGAATATGTAAATAGGAGGCCTGAGTCATCTGATATTCACAAGACATACTTTCGTATTAAGAAAAAGGGTTTGGCTAATCATTTTATTTTATTTTTTTAACTTTTTTTTATTGAGTTATAATCATTTTACAATGTTATGTCAAATTCCAGTGAAGAGCATAATTTTTCAGTTATACATGAACATATATATATTCATTGTCACATTTTTTCTCTGTGAGCTACTATAAGATCTTGTATATATTTCCCTGTGCTATACATTATAATCTTGTTTATCTACTCTACATTTTGAAATCCCAATCTGTCCCTTCCCACTCCCTGCCCCCTTGGCAACTACAAGTTTGTAGTCTATGTCTATGAGTCTGTTTCTGATTTGTACTTATTTTTTTTTTTTTTTTAGATTCCACATATGAGCAATCTCATATGGTATTTTTATTTCTCTTTCTGGCTTACTTCACTTAGAATGAGATTCTCCAGGAACTCCCATGTTGCTGCAAATGGCGTTATGTTGTCGGTTTTTTGTGACTGAATAGTATTCCATCATATAAATATACCACATCTTCTTTATTCAGTCATCTGTTGATGGACATTTAGGCTGTTTCCATGTCTTGGCTATTGTAAATAGTGCTGCTATGAACACTGGAGGGCAGGTGTCATTTTGAAGTAGGGTTCCTTCTGGATATATGCTCAGGAGTGGGATTTCTGAGTCCTATGGTAAGTCTATTCCTAGTCTTTTGAAGAATCTCCATACTGTCTTCCACAGTGGCTGCACCAAACTGCATTCCCACCAGCTGTGTAGGAGGGTTCCCTTTTCTCCACAGCCTCTCCAACATTTGTCATTTGTGGATTTTTGAATGATGGCCATTTGGCTAATCATTTTAGACTTCAGAATGCCAACATGGACCTAGGACACAGGATGTGGAACCTGCTTAGGAGGACGAGGATGAGTGTGTGTGGAGGATGGGGGGTGGTCACAGGAGGGAGGATTCTATTCACTCCCCTTAATACTCTCTTATAACAGGGACTGTGGCTGACTCGGATTTTGAGAGTTGAAAACAATATTATTTCTGGAAATCAAGCCTTACATTACATATTTATCAGGGAGGAACAAATAAAGAATAATAAATGAAATCATTTATAAGACAGATTTTATGTGTGGAGTAACATGTTTTGCATGCTGGATAAGCAGGAGTTCCAGAAAATTCCAACTTTTCTCTCATGTCTGAACCTTACACATGTTCTCCCATGAAGCTTTGACGTGCCCAAGCCTGGGTTATGTACTCGTACAATTACAGTCTATAAGGAATTGTATCACAGTTGTCTTTGTACTTGCCTGTTTCCTCCACTCGTAAGATAAATTCTGAACACAAGCAGATTTTATCCTGAGCAGTGTTTCACAGTGCACTTTTAGCAATGTTTTACCACAGAGTACACCAACATAATGAACTAATGGTCTGCTGTAACAGAAAATAAACTAGGTTGTGGAGAAACAAAATATAACAAAAAACAACAAATTCAGCAAAAACTAGATGTGAGAACAGAAATGAAGTGTTTAGGGGGTAGCATTCTAATTAGAATGGGGTGTTTTTTTTTAAGTCTAAGACACATCATTTCTTGTGTTATCAAGAAGTAGTATTTTCATATTTCTAAGTCTTGACAGCAATAATGTCTATCTCTGTGGATTCATGGAAGGTTGAAATGATGTAATATAAGTACTATTGTGGAGTACGTGCTCGCAAAGTATTAACTATTACTTTTATTAACTATAATTCCTGCTATAAATGTCATTAGGAATACAGCAAAAATACTGAAGGATTTTCCCACAAACTAAGAGTATTAAAAATAATATGAATTATTTGATGCCATGAAAAATACGTCTTTAGAGTAAACAAAAACCGGTCATTACTCGTTTTAAAAAGTATGATATTATCTTAGAACTTGTATTATTTCAACAGAGTAACAGGATTGCTATATCTGTAGTGCCTGGTACATAATAAGTATTCAATATCTGGTGAATATGCAAAGCCCCTTCATTGCTATTTTAACATTCAGAATACCTGAGTTCTATAGATTGAAAAAGAGATTTCCATTTTTTCCCTTTTCCTTCACTAGTTAAACTTCATATCTTCTTTGAGAAATAGGTCATTTGATGAGTCATTAGTGGGAAGGAAATCTACATAAAGATACAATATTCTCTCTTTTGGTCCATCAATGCAAGTTTCTACAAGGTGCATTTCCCTTTATGACTATGATAATCCCTCTCTTTGGAATCAAAAGGAGACCTCCAGCTTGCGTGTGTGTTTGTGCATGTGCATCTGAGTTTTGTAAGGAAGCAAATTCAAGATTACGTAATTTGGAAGAAGAATAGATGCTTTGATTTTTCTTTTTCCTTTTCAAAGAACCAGGGTGTTGCCTTTTCTAATAGTAGGTTGAGAAATCTTCCTGCAGCTGTACGAGATATACATCATATAATCATAGGGCACATAATGACAATGTGAAAATGTGTTTCCAGCAAGAACATCAGAGATGGAACAGAAGACATGATTAACAACTGGTAGAAATTGGTTCTTTTGGGCATGTATTACAGTAAAAGTATCTTAAAAGCACAATTTATTTGTTCTACATTATTTAATAAGTCTATATTTTTGTGTTTATATTATCCTAAATTTCCCAGAAGTTCTAGTCTAAGGGTTCACCATATATCTGATGCCTCTATCTGCCTGAGTAATGAATATACTTCAAAAAGTGAAAATGCCATTAGAATAATTAATCACTCTCAATATCACTGAGTGTGTATGTATGGGCACATAATACAAAAAGTATTCCAGATGGTTGTGATTCCTGCTCTCAGGGGACAATGCCTCCCTCTCACTCACTGTTTGTGGTTTGTGGCAACATTGCTAATTGTTCATTCAGCATCCAGCCCCGTTCCCCCCATTTCCTCAATATATGAACTCCAGCTGAACTAGTATATTTTCTATCTTCTCTTATTGCTGCAGGTAGTCAAATCACGTCTTCTTAGTGAGTATGACTTATTGAAGTTTGGTGGATATTGTTAAGAAAGTTGCACTTTCTTAAATTTCAACAGGAGCCTCTTTTTTCTTCTCTTAACTGGAATTCAATATGAGGTTGTAATGGAAATGAGTTACGAGAATGAATGAAAGGATAACTTTCATGAGGTAAGGAGTCTGGGTCATTGTGATTTTCTTAAACAGCCAAAATTCGCAGGAATGTTCTATCTGGAGACTTCATGTTATTTGAAAAAATAAATTGCTTTCTGACCACAGTAGCAGGTTTACTACATAATGCAGATGAAGACACTAACTGGTACATAATTCATTACTATGTGCTTACAGATGTGGAGACCTAGTCTCAAAGTGTGTCATTATTTGTGTCAAATGATCTGTATACTAATAACGCCTGTATTCATATCTCCATCTTAAACACGTTAACTGAATTCCAGACTTCTATATCAAACTGCCTACTTGCCATGGTCATGTGATTGTCCAGAAGCACTGCAAAATCAACAAGCCCAGCATGGAACCTCACAGTTACACTTACTCACCAGTAGACACTGCTTATCCAGGACGGTGCCCCATTTCTAATTATTTATGCTCTTGTGCATCCCCCTAAACTTGGAGATCACCCATCACTAGCTTTACTCAAAATTCAAGTTTATCAACTCACCTGTTGACTTTTCATCTAAAATATATTCTGATTAACAATTATTCATGATTTCCATTGCTATCACACCTTGATTCAAACCACCATTAATTTCATGAATTATTAGAAAGTCTCCTAACTGCTCTCCTCACACCCAGCAGGTCTCTCTAATGTTACTGCAACAAGAGGGATTATATTAAAGAGTAACTCGGTAATGACATTTCTCTGCTCCCAATCATCTTATTTAGAGTAAAAGTCAAGATATCTGTAATTACTCACAAGGCCTACGAGATATGGTCCTCCTATTATCTCTGCCACATCATTACCTAACATTCTCCACCTTTTTCACTCCATTCCAGAGAAATCTATTGATGGGTACCTCCAAAGGGTTAAAAAAAACTGTATTACTTCTACTCTTTTGAATTTTCAAAGATGCCCTCACTTCAGTGATTTCACTCTCTCTTAATCAAGGCTGTAATTTAGTAAGTAGGCTGTCAATTTAGCTATTATTGTAGTAAGTCAACTCATATGATGATAGTTAGATTTCCTTTCGTTGTCATCAGTCCCAGCTCCATGCTTCAGGCTTAAGAGACCTTTTAAGATTTTCACAGAAATTCCTTGACTTTCTGTGCCCTTAGAGACTTGTCTGTCTCTGCTCCAAGTTATTTACCCCTGTCTACCATCAGTAGCTACCATATCTTGTGGCTCTCTGATACCTAATATTCTTTATAACTTTCTATGGTGGCGGCAACTTGTGACTCCAGTAAGAACACATTAATCATTTCACCACTCTGCTTGAAGCTGTTATTTTTCATTCTAGGAAATGAATGAAACATAGTTACTTTCACCCACTCTTGAACAGATAATTCCAAATACTGTATATTCCCTGAGGATCTACGTCTAATATTTCATTCTCTCCTACTTGTTTCTGATTCATTTAGGGTTCTTTGGTTACAAGTCTAAGCTGATTCTGGCTAACATCTTAGGGAAAAAAGAAAGGAGATTATCACAAGTCTAAAACAATTCAAAGACCATAATACCAGGTTTGGAAAACTGCAAGAACATGGAATAAGTGAAGAGAATGATGGAACATTAGAATGGATACACAGTAGGAACAAGCTTGTAAGGACTCTACCTTAAAAAAAAAAATCTAAACATTAATTCTTTACTTGCTCAACATTCAAAGACTCAAAGGAGAGCATTCAGTTGGCTGAGCCTAGTCATGGGATCATGTGAAAGAAAGCATCTGTAACTGGAAGGATTTACCACCCCACACAAATGGATGAGAGAATTATACAAAAGGAAATGTGCCTGCTCTTTGGAAGGAATGAAATAAAATGTTGGTCATCAAGATCAAAAGATATCAAATAACTACCTGTAGTTACGATCTCTATGAGATCCTATTCAATACTGGTTGCCCAAACACCAAACGGCTGCTATTAAAATCATTATTTTAATCTTGCTGGTTGAGTGTTTCTTCATCAATGTTATATTTATTTCTTAATATTTGAAATTTTACTTATGGGATAATGAATAGATATCAGTTTTTTACAGTGATGGAAGGAAGAAAACCTTAAAACAAATTATGGTTTAAGACACCTGTAAAAATTTTAAAAAAATTTTCTTCTCATAGCAAAGTCTATAAAGCAAGTAAATGTGCCACCTTGATATGTGTCAGTGCAGTTTGGTCTGTGTTATTATTTCCAATTAGGGAAAGTATTTAATGTCAAATTATTAGCTACTGAAACTATTATATATTAATTAATAGAACTACTATTATATTCATAGATTTATATATTGTTATTCTGTCATACGTTACTTTGTTCTATTTCTTTTTTTTAAATCCATGTATTCTACTTAATCCAGGTAAAATCAACATAAATAAGATGACCCTGCTTACTCTTTCAGCTTTGAAAAGCCAACAAAAAAGGCTCATGGGAAATTCACAACATTAATTTTAAACCAGGAACTGCACTTACCTAGGTGAAATCATGAACTATAAAGGAAAGAAGAGGCAAAATACTACTACTACTCGATTTCTCTTTGGCAGTATTAGCAGCAGTGCAACATAAAGTCACTAGTTTTGTGTGTGACATGTGGTAGAGCTGAACTGGTGACAAAGGCAGGCAAAGGTGTGGCATGGTCTGGAGCTGGTGATAATAGCTGGTCATGGTGGTTTTCAGCTTTTATGAGAGTCCTAATTGTGGCAGCAGCCTTGGGATTCTGCAGCTGGCAGCTGAAGGACTAGCTCCCCAACCCCCTGTCTGTTTCTCAACTGTAGAAAAGACACTTGCATCCTTTGTGGCTTGGTAATCATTCAACACTCAATCTAGAGTCTGTTTCTTGTACCTTTAAATAAATCCCTTACTTTTAAAAGTGGCTTAAGGGGATAATGTGCTCTGAAAAGGAACATGGATCAACACAGTGCTGAGTAGATACTGATGCACTGTTAGTGATTCATAGCAACAGTGATTATATCAGAGCTTAAAAAAAACCAAACCCATGTCTATAAAAAAGAAGGTGCATTTAAAATTTTGAGTGCAACTAAAGGAGTAAAATCCTTAACTAAATTCTGAATGAACTCACCATGCTGAAAAATTTCCAAATATTCTGTTTCCTTTTATCAAATCAAGCATTATATACTAAGATCAAATTGAATAGTGGATGTGGAATAAATTAATTCTTCTCAGAAGATAAAGTTGGGCTTATCATTATACATTTGTAAGTAGGTGTTCTCTTTAGCAAAAGCAGAAAAAGAAGAAATCTAGGTAATGTGTATGCAAGCTACTGAAAGTCTTCTGAAGAATACTTTTGATATGTTCTGAAGTTGATATAATCATTTAAGTGACAAGCTCTAAAAGTACATAGAATGAGATAAATTGTATCCAAGTCCAAATGCAATATAGAAAGATAACTTTAATAAAAAATTTAAATCAAAGCAATTTATAGACTGAAACCAAGTATGTCCTTTTTCTTTGAAGACATAACATTTCTTTACGTTTGCATATGGGTATATGTGTGTAGTCTACATTTGATTGCTTCCTAGTCATTTGAAAAGCCTCAAAACAACACTGAATGTGTTTAAAAACACATGTTGCTACTAATGTATTTTGGGAAAACAACTATAGTAAGTTGCCTTGTGGTCATCAAGACCCAAGTCAGCTTAAATGGTAATAACCAGCAGATGTATATTAAAGGCAGGGAAACTGAACGTCTTTGGCTTCTGCCTCCAGCAAAGTAACAGGAAATGAACAGTTCAAGACATATGGGCAGACTAAATATTCCACTGTAATTCTTTGACTAAATCAAGAATTACTGCATAGGATACACTTCATGCTGTTCATTTAAAGCAGTTATAATCACCAATATTGTAATGTGTTGCTTATATAGACAATGTTTTTGTCTCAAGTTATTAAAGACAAATGGCTTCTATTGTTTTATGTATTTTCAGACTGCTGGTCAAATTTCATATGTTCAAAGATTTCCTAAAAGAAAATAAATATATAGTGTTTGATTTATGTGATGAAAATAAAATTTTAAATCTTGTAAGTTCCCTTAAAAACCTCCATCCTGAATTATAGATGGAGAATCTAAAATTGGAAAGGATCTTGTAGCTTATCATGTCCCCCTGATGCTCTTAATAATTTAAAAATAAGGAATTAGTTAAAGGACTTAACCAAGGTCACACCTTTTAATTGCTAATTAGTAATTTTCTTAAGTATGACACAATTTTAGAGATTTATCTGGAAATACATATATGTATTTTCTTTATCTATCTCTGTCTCCATCTAATTAATCTCTTATACTAAGTATACAAGAAAAAATTTTGCATAGGAAGACTCTCAAAGAGCAATGCATGGATGATTTTTCACTTGAATTATTATAGTCATACTTTTTGAGGTCAAGCCTGAATAGTGAGAGAGAAGATCTTTCAGACACATTTGAAACCTGGATAGATTTCCCCACTGTCCTCTCCAAGGGCCAGTACTGGTCTTCCGTTCAGCCTCATTGGACCGCTAGAGTGACAAGAACTTGTCTTGCTTTTGGATCTTTTGTCTTGAACCAAAGTAATAATCAAGGGGAAAATATGGGGGATCCACGTGAAGTACTTAGAAGACGCTCAGAGAATGTTGGAGAAAAGACAAGTTCTCTTTTTGCTGGACAATTTAGGTACAAGAGGTGAGGCCCTGAAAGGACAACAATGAGAAGGCAAGTAATGGGGCCCCGAGGCCCCTCAGCACTGGATGGTGAGAGCTGGTATGCAGACCTTGGTCTGCTTCCATCAGACTCCCTTGTTCTGGATGGGCAGAGAAGGTGCTTTAGTAGTTCCTAATTCTGACCCCACCCCTCTCTCCATGACTCTCCCAGGGTCAGCACTTTAATTTTCTGGCCTCTTGAACTCCTCTAGGGACATAGTTTTTCTTCCCCTCCATGTGATCTTCATCTCATCTCTTCAAGGAGCAGATACAAATGGATTTGCTCCCCTAATTCTTTTAAGGCTTTATTCTCAGCTTTCCTCCAGTGTTTCCCTTTTGATTCCAAAATCACATTTGTAAAATATAAAGAACTCTTGTTCATTTTGGGAAATTTTTTAAATGCTTGTGCTAATAATAGTGATTCTTCTTCAGATAATGTTCATGATACTGGATGACTATGAGATGGAAATGGGAAAAAAAAAAAACAAAACAAAGTATGGCAATCAATATTTCAAGATACATTTCCCTGCCCATATAAAGAGAAAGTTTTCTGTTGCCAGCCTAAAGCCGTGGAGGATCATGGCATTCCCACTTCAGACACAAAAGGCCTTGACTTTTATTTGCAGGCATTCTGCAGCACGGAACTTGGTGGAAGTCATCAGCAGCATGTTTGTTTTGAAGGAGATGGCACCTCCATGTTTTCACAGCTTCATGAACAAGCTCAGGGAAATAAACAGCCTCAGGGCGGGAATCTAATTTTTAGAGAAACTGTGCACTTTAATCACTATATGTAGGAATTTTTAACAAAGAGATTACAACTTCTTCATGACTATTGTACCAGCATAGATGTACCCAGTGTTGAGAATGACAAAGCTAGTGTGAGTAATGGAAACAGGTCAGAAGACAATGCAGAACTGGTTAGTTTGTGTGAAAGACACAGATGAGTACCAAGGCATGCACATAACCACTGCAACCTGAACAATTCACCAATATCCTGTGGGGCAAGAATCAAGACCATGCTACACCTCCCCACTTTTTCACCCTTACATTTATTGAATGCCTACTGCACCTAGATATTAGAGGCTCTCCCAAGCACTAATCCATTGAGTCCTTATAAGACTTACATAGTAAATGTAAAATTTCCTACATCATAGAGATTAGTGCTGGAGCAAAAGGCAGTCAAGATCACAGAGTAAATGTAAAAACTAAACTCTTCAACACATTCTCCAGACTCCAAGTGTAGTGCTATTGGCCCCACATCACAGCTGCCCTTGGAACTGCTAGTAACACGAGAATCTGTGTTATGTGATGCCTGCTCCTGAGATGAGGGTTGCTTCAAATAGTGATAACAGATGGCACGTACTGACCACTTACCACATATTCTTGCGAGTGTTTTGCATGCATTATTTTTATTAAACTTTTTGAGTAATGTAAAGAGACAGTCACTGTTATCTGCTGAGGGAAACTTATGCCTAAAGTAGTGTCAGACACAGGCAGTCTGCAGTGCATACAGTTAAACATTATGCTACAAATGTTATATTATATATATTACATTATATATAGACATATATATCCACGACATTAAGATGTAGATTAAAAGATAATGTCTAAAATGTCCACTGCTTTTCTAGTCTTTCAGGAAGTATTTGTATGAACTTGTCCATGGTTTGTCTGTCTACAAAGGAGAATGAAATAATTGTTAATTTCAGCAGAAAAAGCTAGGCCTATGTTAATCAATTTAAAAAAAATCTATATATTCAATTTTGCACTAAATTCAACTATAGTCTGTAATTTATGGACTCCAGAAGTAATTATACTAAATTCAGATAAGATGTTTTAGATTTTATAGCTTTCTTTATATAGGTATTTATTACTAATCTACTTTTATATTTCCTTAAATCTATAAGATATAATGATTAATTATTAAAATGCAAACATACTCTGTTGCAGACTGGGAATCCTGGGAGGCCCACTCTGAGCCAGAGATTACCCTGAGGAATTTTATGAAGAAATACTGTCGGTCTCAACACTTGTGAAAATAAAGTTGATGAGAGGGAGAACTTGGACTCTGATGCAGCCACAGCTGAGATCTCAGCCTACCTCAAGAGGGATGCAGAAGCCAGACTGGACCCTTCAGATGTGGCAAGAAGACTGAACTTTCATATTTCTGCATCAACCAATCACTGGATATCAGCTGCCCCTAGAAGGAAGCAAGACCATGGGCAAGGTGGCACTCTACAGTGCAGGGAAATTTTCAAGAGGACTGAGACTGGAGGACCAGCAGCACACATGAAGCTACGACCGTAAGGCTAGGTTTCTCATTCTTTGAAATGGGAGTCACAGATAGGGAAAGGGTCTAATCTAGAATGAATTAATAAATAAATGTGAAGAGAAATGCCTTTCTAAAAACAGAGAGAGAGAGTGCCTTCCTTAAAATAGAACATCAACTAACAAATTTTGAAGGGATGATATAATTCAAAACATCACTATGTGGCAACCATCAAATAACAACCATCGAGGGACTCTAAAACTAGCATATAAGAATTTGATAACAATTGCAATATTCACATAGTCTCCAATTATGTCCTCCAAAATACTTAAAAATTACAAAGAGGAAAACAGTTAATTCATACTGGTGAAGGCCTTATTCAAGTGATAAGAGTTAAAATAAGTTTGATGGGCAACTGGATATCATGTACTACCTCCTAGAGGTAAGAATCTGCCATCACTTTTGTGATATTTTCACCAGAATATGCGTAACTTGAAGTTATACTTGGGGAAACATCAGACTAATCCAAGCTGAGAGAAATTCTACACTGTAATTGGCCAGTATTTTCAAAATTGTTAAATTTATTAAGATCAAGGAAGGTCAGAAGAACTATTCCAAGTAAGAGATATTAAAGAAAAATGACAGCTAGATGCAATGATTGAGGATTGGATCCTTTTGCTACAAAATCCAAAATTGGACAATTGGTAAAATTTCAGTGAGGCCTCTTGGGTAGGGATATATGAAAATTCTTTGTATTATTTTCACTTTGTACTATTCTTGCACTTTATCAGTAAGTTTGAAAATATTTCAAATAAAAAGTAAAAAAAAAAAATAATAAAGTAAATAAAATTGGTTTAACCATTTGAGTTCCTAGAATAAATTAAATGACAATTTACAGAACAGAGGAAAAATACTTTAGGCCTACAAAATCATTTAAGAATGTGTTGATTATTTGCAGTTTACCACATGACTGGAGTCAAGTCATGTTTAAGCCTGATTCTAAAAGGAAAAGAATTTATAATTCATAAGAAGTGGATAAGCACTCACTTCCAATTCCATTTTCAGACTCAATCTGCTCTGACTCTTTCCCAATCCCATGGCACCTTGAAATACAAAATGTATATAGAGAATGGTTTTGTTGCTAACTTGCTTCTGAGCATTATTTTCTTTTATATTTTATGACCTACTACACTGTTGATACAATCAGCACCAGCTTTCAGTATCTGAAGTTATTTAAAAATTTATATAAGCTGAAATAGCTTCCTGTTAGAGTAATGCAGGAAATAAGAAGCATTATAAAGCAAAAGATTGAAGCAACAGAAAAACAAGGAAGCCACTGTATACGAATATATATGTATCTATTCATTCATAACTATCCAGCCTATGGGGGAAAATACCATCCTTAACAAAAAAGTAAGAGAAGTTAGAAAATAATATTTCTCTGCTAAGTACAATTTTATTTGCATACTAAGCTTGTGTACTATTATTGGACCTTTGTAGCACTAGGCTTTTGTAAAAACTGACCTATTCTTCAATTGTTAGTAACTGATTAGAAACAAAATAATTTACTCATAACCTTGACTTTTATCACCCTTAGATGGAATTCTTTACTAGGCTCTGATTGAGCATACTGTATGCATTACTGCATTTAATCTTCAAAAATTTTACAAAGGGTATACATTATTATCTCTATTTTACTGAGGAGGATTGGCGCTAATGATAGTTATGGAGTCTGTCTGAGGACACACAGGAGTGAAGCCAAGAATTGAATATGGGTAGAATAATTCCTGAACAGTTCCCTTAACCCCTCGTGAGAGATATATGCTTATACTAATTTGAAATTGAAATTATTTTACAAATTTTTCATTATTGAGTGGATCTTTATGAGTTTTAGTCACTTTTGTTTTCATTGGCTTAATATTCTACGTTACTGAGCATTACGAATATGTATTGTACTCCTAGTACAAATATTAATTTCAAGAAGTAAAAGGTGATGCAATTTGAATAAAATAAAAATTTATGGAAAGCATAGTAAATGTAGGAATCTTCCATATTTAGACATACAAATATTTTAATATATTGTATACACTATTATGTAACATGTTATTTATAATGTATAAGATTGAATATAATTGTTATATAGTATATATAGTATATCATATATACTATATATTATTTTTATTATATATACATATACAATAACATTTGTATACATTATACAGATATGATTTCAGTATATGGAATTTAGTTATATGTACATTTTATAGTTGTGTGCTTTTTAAGATTACTTCCAATATCAACAGCTATCTTACACAAATTTGGACTGCTGGAGGGATCTGGAGAAGCAAAGGGCATAGATAAAGCAGAAACTAGATAATCATTTTGTGATTTATCAAGGTTTGGCTGTAGGATATTTTTCCCCTCTCTAATGAATAATATAGTTTCAAGTTTCAAGAAGGAATTTAAAATTTAATCATTGGAAGTTGGCTTGTTCTTTTCCTAAGTGAACAGAAAACCTCTCAGTCCTCCTTCAAATCTGTAACTACCACTCTATATGTGTCATCCCATAATTCAAATAGACATTAGCTAGGAAGAATGCAATCACACAGTTCCCCACTTAGATTCTGATCTATTAAAATAAAGTAGAGCTATGGAGCAGGTAAATTCCAAACGTAATTTCACAAGGCCTAAGTCTTACTTCGAATTTGAAAACAAAAGGAACTACACCAAAATCTGATCATCCTCTCATAGTTAAGTTTGATTCTTGAATAAATATTAGGGCTAATCTTCACAAAGTAAACTGGAGATTAAACCATAACAGAGAAAAAAAAATCAGTTTTTGCATGTATCTTTTTAGTTGAAATGAATTCTCATTTCCCCATATTGTATATGAAAAGGGTTCATTTAACGTTTGAATGTTCAAGATGAATTTACCAGACACTTTGGAATTCTTATGTTTAGACATCCACCTAAGCGGCTGACGTCATCTTTCGCAGGCTACGGAGGATGAACTGCGTCTGTGAAAGAGCTGTTCTTCAGTACTGAAAAGAGACTGAGGAATCCATTGTGAATGGACTTGGGCGGCTTTGTTTGCTCAGTTTATAAACAGTTTGAAAAGTTCTGAAACTTGCCCAGAACACTTTGGCTTAGAGACAGCTGTGTAAAATTGTATAAAAACAAGCTTAGTTTTCACATTGTCCCTAATGATGGCAGTATGACAAATATTTTCCTTTTGAGAGTTTAAAACATTTGTTTGGCTATTTCATCCAGATATGCCATCAAATGTCCCTATTTCCCAGCAATAATAAAAAATCATACTATATAAAAGTATTTACATTCTAAATTAGTATGCATTTTAATCAAAGAACAAAACACTCTTAAAGACAATAATTTGTATTATGTTCATTTGTGGGTGCATTTTTATGTTTTAGGCTCTATTTTGTAGAACAGTTTTAGATTTACAGAAAAAATTGAGAAGACAGTATAAAGAAGTCTCCTATAGCCCACACTCAGTCTCTCATGTTATTAACATCATACATCACTTTGGTAAATTTGCCACAATTAATGATACCACAGTATTAATTTATTATTACCAACAAAAGTCCATAGTTAATTAAGATTTCTTTAGTTTTACCTAGTATCTCTTTATGTTCCAGGACCCTATTCAAGATATCAGATTCATTCATTTTCATGTGTCCTTAGGTTATTCTTGGCTATGACTGTTTGCCAGAATTCCCTTGTTTTTCATGACCTTAACAGTTTAAGGAGTGATGGTCAAAGCTTTTGTAGAATGCCCCTCAATTAAAATTTTTCTGGTGTTTCGTTATTAGACTGCTGTTTTGGTGAGGAAAAATATAGAGATAATTACCATTTTCAACACATCATAGCAAAGGTATATAGTATCAATGCAATTTATCAAATGTTAATGTTCACCTTGATCACTTGGCTGACACAGTATTTCTCAAGTTTCTCCACAGTAAAGTTATTCTTCCCCTCTCCCCTCTATTTCTAAATTCAAATCTTTGGAAGGAAGTCACTGTACACAGGCCACCTTTAAGGAGTGAGGATTTACTCCTTGAGGGCAGAGTACTTACATAATTTATTTGGATTTTTTCTGCAAGGGAGATCTGTCTCTTCTCTACTTTTTATTTATTTATTCATATTTTATTTATATCAGTATAAACTCATGGATATTTTTTTCCTACACTGGGTTTTAGTCTAATACTAATTTATTCTGTTGCTCAAATTCTTCCAGCTTTAGGCACTGGGAGCTCTTCCAGTGAATGCCAATGTCCCCTCACCATGCACCCATCAATGCTGAGGCAGGATTTTTTGCGGTTGCTACTTTAGAATTGCCTTTCTTCCTGTTATCACAAAATGATCCAGGCTCATCTTGTATCTTTTCTAACCCGGTCCTAAAATCAGTTATTTCTCCAAAGAACGCTTGAGGCTGTTATTGAGAATGGTGTTAGAAATCAATATCTGGAGCCTGAGTGTGCTTGCTGCTCCTGAGCGACATTGCTTCTAGGGCCTCTTAGCTGATAGAGGGAAGAAATGTATGTGCGTATACTAACCTATGTATGTATGTGTATATGTATGCATGTCTATAGGTATCGATATAAAGAGAGAGATGTTATCGCTATGCATACTGAGTTAAACATGAGCTTATACTGTCTCCAGCCCTACTGTTACCATGTGGATTGTTTCAGCATCCTCTCCTTGCATTATTGTAAATTCTTGCTACAACACTAAGAAACCTGGATCCCACTATTTACTACCCATTTACTTAATTTTTCAGTTCCAAAGGCATGTCTTAATAGTATCACATGAGAAACAACTTTATCAACTACAGTACAGTGAAAACATCTTGTTTTTCCTCTGCCATCACAGATTTCACTCATTTCCAAAGTTAGATCATCTTTGCTCACTCTCCAACCCACATTCAGTGATTTTTTTCATGTATTTTGTATTAAAATTAGATTCTTGTCTCAAAGTCTATGTTCTTTCTCTGAATTGCCCCAGCCTCCTAAATATATATTTTTTAAATTTACGTGCATTAAGTTTCACCTTTTATGCTGTTAAATTCTATGGGCTTTGACATATGCATAACATCATGTATCCATTATAGGATCATACAGAATAGTTTCACTGCCATAAAAACAAAACAAAGTAAAACAAAACAAAAAATAGAACAAAATGCTGTATTCTCTTACTCTACTCTTTCCTTCTCCTCCAGAACCTCTGGCAACCACTGATCTTTTAATGTCTCTGTTTTTTCTTTTCCAGAATGTCATATAGTTGGAATCAAACAAGATGTAGTTTTTTCTGATTAGATTCATTTACGTAGCACTCTGCATTTAAGTTTTACTCCTGTCTTTTCATAGTTTATATCTCATTTATTTTATTACTGAATAATATTCCATTGTATAGTTGTAACACAGATTGCTTCCATTTACCTACTGAAGGGCGTATTAGTTACTTACAGTTTTTGGAAACTGTGAATAAAACTGCTACCTACATTCACATGCCATTTTTTTGTGTATAAATATAAGGTTTCAATTAAATTGTGTAAATACATAGACTATGATTTTTGTGTCATATGATAAGATGATGTTCACTTTTTCAAGAAATGAACAAACTATGATCTTGTTTCTAATCACAAGAGGAATGTTTCCATTTTCTCACCATTAAGGATGATGATAATTATAGGTTTTAGGTAGGCATTCTTTGTCATATTGAAGGGACTCTCTAGTCCTCATTTGCTGAGATTAAAAAAAAAAGATTGCTAATGGTCTTAGATTATGTCTGATATTTTCTCTTCATATATTGATGTGATCATGTGCTATTTCTTATTTAGTCTTTTCACATCAAGTATTATATTAACTGAATTTCTAATTTTGAAACAATCTCTCATACCTTGAATAAATCTTATTTGGCTGTAGTGTATAGTTCTTTATTTTATCCATTGTTAGATTCAATTAACTGATACTTAGTTGAGGATTTTTTCATATTTAAAGATACTGGTTTGTAGTTTTATTTTATTTTATTTTATTTTACTTTTTGCATTAGGGTAATAACCTAAATTATATCTCCTCCTGTTGAGAAGCTCTCTTCTCTAAGGGGAAAACCAATTCATTTTAGCAGAAGTGTAAGAGAAATGAGTAATTAAGAAATATTATTGCTTTGATTGAGTCCTTATCTTTTTTTTTTTTTTTTTACTAACAATTAATCCAGCAACCTCATTAGGACAGGTATGAAGAAATGTTAAATTTGACTTTTTGACTTCTGCCTCTTTTTCATCAAGAGATTTATCACCTTACTATACGACACCTAGCTGTTTTATTATTACTATCATTATTATTATAACAAATAAATGCCTTGTATGAAATGTTTCACAAAACATGAGGAAAGGTAAATTTGATTTATGTATGTTTCTTTCCACTTGTCTATATTCCCAGAGGATTTAGCAGTATTCATATTCAACAAACCAATGATACACTTACGAACAAAGTTGCAAACAAGATGATCTCTCTACCAAAAATATCATTTGTCACTGTACTACACACATTTTATCTTGGAGAGTGATAGTGGCATTTTGAAATTTTACTTTTTTTAAAAATCAAGTTTTCCATCAGTATGTTTAATATTCAATTTTAGAGGTCACAGCTTGTTTTAATAATGAATAGAACACACCAGCAAGTAATAAACATTAAAAGTGTGTTAATGTTTTTAACAGAACAACTTTCTTCCAGAAAATGCACTTTATTTTTCCTTCCAGCACTGAAATGAAGTGAAAGGTCAAGCAGCAAACCACACTACTATTTCATGTCAATAACAGCAAAAAGTTATCTAGAGAATTTCACTAGCACAGCATCCTCAAATATAGAATACTTCTCTGACTTTCCTTCTCATAGTAATTTTAATTTTGCTTTTGGGGAGAACCAAAAGATTTTTTTTTGTTTTTAACAAATTTTTCAAAGCTGCTGATGTTTCTTTTACTGTTCCTAGTTTTAAAAGTACATTTGAAGCTACCATTTGTCAACGACTGATCCTTTTAGTTCGATCTCAGTGCTTGTCTGTATAATGAACAAGGAACCTCTTCCGTACCCTTAAACTAATCTGTGCTTTTATAACAGTTCTCCCAGCTGACTTCTTTTTTAAATTAGATTTTGCATGTACTCAAAATCCAGAAGGGGAAAGTCAAAATAATGAAGAGCATGGCACTGAATGTTGCTGAAGATTTGTAGAGCTGGATTAGCACAGTATAATTTTAAAATTATACTATTCCCTAAAAGCATGATATAATTATTTATAATTTCTGATGATTCTTGAGAAATGGGTCAGTTAGAGTATCTTTAGTACTGATTTTTTCTCATGTTGTATGTAATCGATTAATTACCCTGCAGGACTGAGAGGGCATTCAGTGCCGGGACCTTTCCCAGGCTCTGAGCCTCACTCTCAAAAGAGCGCTGCCAGTCTGTCAGCCATGCGCAGTGTCTTGGACAACAACCGCCAGCTACTGCAAACATCCGGCCTCTGGTGAGGGGTATAAAGAGCCAGTTGACAGCAACACATTTCAAAATGCCTAGAATTGCCAGCACGATAGCAATTTCATTCTTTGAGTTCAGAAAAGATTTAATAATGAGTATAAGGGAAGGAAAAACAATGTCAGCCTCATATAATACTCCATTTCAATTTGACACAATTGCACAGATACTTTTAATGTGGTTTTTTCCTAAACTTACAACTATTTCTTTAGTCCTATACCATTGAAAAAAATCTTGGAAAATTTGTATGCATCTTAGTAAATAACCAAGTAGACTTTACAGAAGACTGGAGATTTTTAGTTTGATTATTCATGGTTAGAGGGTGGCAATATAATGGATAAAGATATGTTTCACACAACTGTGGCTTAATACCTTTTCTTTTATGATTCTGTTTCTTTTAAGAAAACCTTAAAAGAATGAATTATGGTTTGTATTAACAGCCTTCTAAAACAGGCTGTTATAACTAAATAAAATATAATATAACTCAACAATGAAATGCTATATGTAATTATGAAGTTGCTGAAAATTGCTCCTAGAGTTTGTGTCTATTTAACTAAAGGCTAACCTTGGCATATTAGTGTCTCTAGTGCCAGTCACTTGGGAAAGCATGCGAAGCTTGAAAAAATACAATCATCAGGACAGGTATCTTCCTCACAATTTCTAGTTATATGAGATGAAATGTTAGTTTAAATGGTGTGTTTAGTTTAATCCCCTTTTTGCTACATTTCTGAGAGGTTTAAGCAGACTGAAAACAGTAACAACCAAAAAAAAAAAAAAAAAAAGCCCGGAGGAAGTCTGTAATCATCACATCACTTTAGGTATACTTTCAGCATTTAATTTGAGACTCTATTGGGCTGTTCTGAGATTTTGTTTATTTGTTCAATTTAGTTAATGAGGATAGACTGTAAATTGAACAATTATCAAGACATTCTCAAACATAATATTTTTTCTAAATAGTATTTCTAAAAGGCTGCTTTTTCATGACTTACAATAATTGCTCAAGAGAGAGAAGTAGGGTACAGACTAAATCATAATCTGACTCTCTCAAGTCTAGAGACAGTTAGAAAATAGGAAAAAGCCTGGAAGAGAAGAAAACAGAAACAGAACCAAGGAAAATGGAGAGTATGTTGTCAATGAAAAATACTCAGAGCATTTCAGCTCACTTCTGAGGTTGTTTTGAAGTCAGGGGGAAAAGCTTTATGTAAGAATTCTAGTAACTACAATGGGATTTGGCTACAAATCCAATTTACAGAAACCTGACTATATCTTTTTATTTTCTCCAAAGAACATCTCAAGTACTTTATACTCCAAATTTTCTGTAAAGAATGCCCCATTAATAAGTGCCCCATAAATCTTTTTTTTTAACAAATTAAACTGAGAGTTTCTTTTAGTAATTCTATTCCTTTCCCTATACATTTCCATATGCCAACAAATGTCTCCTACCACTCATAAATGGAAAATTTCTATGTTCATTTCAAACAAGCAGTGGAAAATGTGCTCATTTAACAATTAAATTACCTCATATCTTAAACTTTTAAATTTGATGAATGTCTAGGTCAGATACAGTTTTTGTATAGCCTGCAAGCTAAAAATGCTTTTTCCTCTCCCCATTTTAATAAATAAAAAAAGAAAAAATGAGATTTTGTGAAATACGAAAATTATATGAAACTGAAATTTCAGTGTTCATTGCATTTTATTAAGACAAAGGCATGACCATTCCTTTATGTTTTGGGCAGAGATCCTTTTACACTACAAAGGTACAACTGAATGGTTGCTACAGAAATTGTATGCCCGCAAATACATATTTATTTATCTGGCCTTTTTATAATCTGGTCCTTTTACTGAATTTTTTGCTGACCTCCAGTCTAGATAAAGATATTATGAACATGGATATTAAAATCATTATTTGCTAATTCATTCACTGATCCACAAAACATGTATTTACTTATTTTCTTGTCTGAAGACTTTTTAGTTTCTAGAACTATATCTTTTAGAACATATGATACATGATTTATTCTTCCTGCCTTCAAATAAAATCAAAAGTACATGAGTGTTAAAATGTTTCTGAGAATTAGAGTAAAGATTAATGATAATAATACCTTCAATTTCTTGAGTTTAATAACTTAAATTATCCTATCATATATTTAATCTTATTTGATTCCAACAGAAACTCAGTGAAGTAAGCAGATTAGGCATTGTACCTCTATTACATGAATGTAAATATTCACAGAAAAGTTCTGGCTTTTCAGGATCAACTATCAGTGGTAATTTTACAGTGACAACGTGGTATACTTGCTAAAATATTACAATGATGATGGTCATGAAAATCCTCACTGTGGTATTTGAATTGGGTAGTGAAGGATGTTGCAGCTGGATTCAATGAAGAGATGTGGGGAAAGAGTCAGTAGAAGAAAGGCAGATTTCAAAAAAATGAAATAGCACAGCATGGAGGATTTAAGACTTGTTAGGAAACTGGTAAACAATATATGAGTATCTTTGAAGCGTAGGGTTTAAATATCAGGGACTACAAAATCATGACAGCTTCAAGGACAAATGAATGTCTGATATTAGAGTTTTTAAGAGAAAATTTAACCTGAATCACCTTAGATATAAAATGCAACCTCCTATTCCAGACAAAACCTTAATTACACTGGGATACTGTCATAAGGCATTTGCATTTGTTAAGTGTGAAAGGCATAAATTAGTGATACAGTGGGTTGGAGGAAGGGCAGAAAGTGGGGGGTCTTGAACGCTAGATAGTAGAAGTGATGAAGGCCAACAATATTTCACCCAAAGCCCTTGGTATCCCTTTCCTTTCCTTTCCTTTCCTTCCCTTTCCTTTCCTTTCCTTTCCTTTCCTTTCCTTTCCTTTCCTTTCCTTTCCTTTCCTTTCCTTTCCTTTCCTTTCCTTTCCTTTCCTTTCCTTTCCTCTCCTCTCCTCTCCTCTCCTCTCCTCTCCTCTCCTCTTCCTTTCCTTTTTTCTTTTTTTCTCTTTCCTCGTTAATATAATGCATTATATTAATGGTGCACTAAATGTAGGATACACCAGCGGGCTAGAGGCAGCACACTATAATCAACATATTACTACATCTACAGCGAAACATAAGAATATTCATCCTAAGTGGAACAAAAATGACTGAATAGTATCAGTTCAATTTAGCTCAGGCACTACTTTCAAATGTAACAAACACACAAAATTTTTCTCTTTCTACAGCTATCGGTATTTTTTAAATTGGAAATAAAGGACTGAGAACTTATAGTTAATTTAGGTAATTTAGGAGAGGCATAAACTGCTAAAGATTTTTGAGCAAAATTACAGCAATATTGATTTTCCTAAGCCATTGTACTTCATTTGACTTTGAATACAGAATGGGATTAAAGTGAGAGAAACCATAGGTGGAGAGGACAGTGTGAGGACTCTCATCGTATAATCTGTATGAAAGGCTATGCTTGGGCTAAATGCTGAACACAGAAATGAGAAGAAGGAACTGATCTGACAGACGTTGGAATGAACCTGACAAGATTAACAAGTTCACTCAATACATTTGTTGATGCACATAAATCTCTATACACCTGCACTACACATATTTAGAATAATGATTTAAAATTTTTTTAACATTTATAATCTCTGTGATAAACATGGTAAATTTATTAATGGAATCAATGAGTAACACACCATGTCACTATAGATAGTTTTAAAAATATTAAATCTTTGTGGTTATTGTCAAGACAAATAAAAAAAAATTTTGATTATTTCCCCTTTATTCATTAAATATACTTTTATTAAACACTCACTATTTATTTCAGCAAATGTGAAACAGAGGCTATAAAGATGAAAAGACAAAAGTTTGCTTTGTATTTAACTTTTTTCTAGAATCTATTTTTTTCAGAAATGAAAACAGGAAAACTACCCTGAAGAAATCCAAAGAATAATAAGGAAAACAATAGACAAACCTACAGTCATAAATTTGGCAGCTTAGATGTAATGCACCAATCCTCAAACAGTACAACTACTACACCCCACCACTAAGAAACAGACAGCATAAAGATTCCTGTAGTTATTAAGAAAAATAAGTTCAAAAATTTAAGAACTCTGAAATGACATCAATGAACTCTCAGACAATGGTAACAGGAGAAATCCTTCAACTTGATAAAGAATATCTACAAAAACCTACAACTAACATTATACATAATAGTGAATGAATGAACGATTTCCCACTAAAGACTGAGAAAAAGACGACTGTTCCCTCTAAACAGTCTTATTAAATATTGCTGGATGTTCCAGCCAGTAACGTAAGGGAAGAAAAGCAAATAAAATATATGCATATTGAAATAGAATAAGTCCTATTCTTCCTATTTCCTATTACATGTTTGTGTAGAAATCTCAAAAATTAAAAAAATAACCTCTTAGAACTAAAAGTCAAGGTCACAGGATACAAGATAAGCATATAAAAGTTAATTGTATTCCTGTATACTACAACTGTACATGAAAACACTGAAATTAAATACTCAATATCATTTAAAATACACAAAAATTGAATATATATAGGTCTAACACAAAACTGTTATTGGATTTATAACTTTTATTATTCTATTATTTGATTAATTAATATTTTATCTTTATTTTATCACCATTAGAATTGCTTTGCTGTTCTTTTCTGGCAGCCCTACTGAATACTTAGTTTATGTATATCCAATGCCTTTTGCTTTATTTGGGAGTATTTATGGTTATGAATACAAATATGACAGCATTCTGGAAGCACTGCAATGTATTATATAAATAAATGATTATTCTCTATTATATCTTATATACCTCTTTCCTCTATGCATCATATATAGTATAAATGTTTATAATCACATATGCTTGCTTATAACTATATATATATATATGTGTGTGTGTGTATTTACTGTCTACATAGTCTAATTATACCCCTGATTTCCTCTTTTCTCCAAGAATTATCTGAGGAAGGATTTGTTAATATTTCTAGCTGATTTAGCTTTGTTGATATCTAATTTTATACACAGACACAGAAAACATGGTTAGTGTTATTGCTGCCTTATAGACTTATCACAGCATATTTTTTGTGTGTCATGTTTATTTTTTAATGTTCTCTAGGTATTTGTTTGCAACTTTGAAAGTTTGATACACATTTATGAAACTATATATGTATGATTCAAATTAATATTTTAATTTTAAATGTATTAACTATATTCCTAAATTTTGTCAATTTTATAATTTAGGTTATCTACAATTTATCAGATTTTTGTCTACTTGATCTACCTAAAATAAAGAGTATACATTAATTTCCCCAGTATCACTGCAAATCCATTGAGTTTTTTTAACTTTTTCTTTTGAGATAATTATAGACTCATATGCAGTTGTAAGAAACAATACAGAGAGATTCTGTTTGCCCTTTACCCAGTTTTCCCAAAGATACTGTGATCAAGATATAAAACATTGCTGTTAATTCAAGGATTCCCTCAAACTCTCCTTTACAGTCACGCCCACTTCCCTTTTACCATCACACTCTCCTTAAACACTGACAACCAATAATCTGTTCTCTATTTCTATTTTTGTACAGCCATTGTACAGTCTGGCTGATCTCCACTCCTACATTTAATACATAGGATACCTTTACCACATCAGGTTTGTATCCATTGAAACTAGACTAGAGACAGTCAGCAAATCATTGCTATTTCTGAAATTAGCACTAAGCCGAGGCTAAGCTGTTCTTTATTTGTACTTTGTCACTTACAGTCTCTTGGCCTTTAATCCATTGGAAATTGAACAGTTTTTCAGTTTATCCTTTCTTACATTTATGATTAGCTTTGGACAGAAGTGCTTCCTAGGACCTGTGGTGTGTTTCAACAGGATTTACTTCTGAGTTTCTCTGCCTTGTTTTGAGTGACCTAGCCTCATTAAAGAAACCACATCCTGACCCATCTGTTCCACTCCAATCAATCTCCCCTATAAGAAAGCTAAGTTAAACCACTACTAGGTTAATTGCCAGAGGTATGCCCAGAAAAGATACCTGGAATGGGAGTCAGGAGCCCCAACTCAGAGTCTTAAGTTTTACCTATTTATGTAGCAAAGGGCTTCCCTGAGTCTTAATTTCCTTAGTAAGTACAGCATGAAAATAAACAAAGGAAAGCCTCATTTACAATGAATGGAGCCAGGAAGCCCTGAAGGGAGAATTAGCAGGCATGCACCTAGCACCTACCCTGCTGGCAGCCAGTGTAACCAGCAGGAAGAAGAAAGATAAGAATTATTCTAACAAGGTCTGTTTGTTTTAAATTCTCTGTATAAAGCTCTCTCAGTCTCAGCTTTTTATCCATCATGATAAGAATGTTACTTTCTTCTGGTACCAGGGAGGACATGTTTCACATGGGTATTTCATCTCCTACTTATTTTAAGAAAAGGAAGAAGAGCTTCCCTGCTCCAGCAACAAATGCACTCACCACCAGTCAGAAGCCACCACAGCCTCGAACTCTTTTCTTCTTCAATGAATTTTTACCTTTTATTCAAAACAACCCTCCTCAATTTCTTCCTCAAACCTAATTTGCTCTCCGGACTTGCCTGTGATTCACCATAACTTGTCTATCCTGAATTGCACTTCTCTGCTATTTTTGAATAGACCCATTTTGCTAGTAAAAATAACTGGCTATTTTATTTTTCAGATTGACAATAGAAAAGTAATATCCTTATATTCTTAAATTAAAAAAAATTGGTATTTTGGAATATTTTAATGTCCAAAAGCTCTTTAAAACTTTAGGAATCAAAGAAATAAGATATACTAGTATAATGTTTAGTAGGGACATTTGCCCTGAACTTCAATCACTGGAATCACGTCACTTAAGTAGCTACATATTCAACCTACATGTGAAATGTAACTTGAAGAAATGTTCAGTAAAGGACTGGTGGATGTCCCCATGTGAAAATATATAATTAATGCAATTTTAGAAAGAAAAAAATAATTTTACAGTGCCAAGCAAAATGAGTGGTGAAATTTACCTAATCTGATTAAATGTGTTTTTGAAATGTTATTGAACTTTGGCTTCCATTAATTTATTCAACCCAAATCTCTGTGTAGCACACAAGAGAAAGGATAATGTGTTACAAGGTTGTCGAACTTAAAAAATTTACATAATCAGTTACAAATTATTGCCCCAATGTAATAAAAAGCAAAGACATTTTGCTGGATCTTCTTGTCACTCAAATAAGTTTTTAAAAATAAAAATATATCTACATTTATCTTATATAGTATTTTACAACAGTAATATCAAGAGTTAAACAGGGTATTTTTTAAATTAAATTGTGGAATTAAATAAAACAAAGTTAAACTAAATACTTATGCAAAAGAATGCTGGTGGAACACTGAAAAAAGGCAGATACAGTTATCTTTTCACAGCTTTCTCTTTTGTTATTCATCATATATTATAAAAAATATAATATTTATAATCAGGTCTGATCATTTCTTTTCCCAAAGAAACAGGTGTTTGAATATCGTTTTTTGATATTGGAACACAAAGAGTCATGGCACTAAAATATCTAGTCACCATCCTGGGAAGGTTAACGGCTTTTTTCCCCTAGAAATCCCTTAATGTATATAGAGCAAAGTACTGTTATTTTAAAAAAGCAGTTAGGCCACACAGCCATACTTTTTGAGTATTTACTAAATATAAAGGAAGTAAGCTACAGTTCCTTTTAAATGTAGGTTATGACTTCAGTCCAACCCATTAAGTTTTCTAAACTAGGGCTTGTGGTATTTGGCATCAATTCTTCTGTTCTTTTGATAAGTACCTAAACAGGATGTCCTTGCAAATTAAATGAAAAATAGCTCTGGAAGTTTTCCTCCCTCAGGAATAAGCATTAAGATTGGCAGATGGCTTAAGTGGAAATACACAGGAATGCACTTTAGCCAGCATTAGAAAAGCGTTCCAGCAGATATTCTGAGGTTAATTCAAGAAGGCCCATCTTACTTCCTTCTGCACTAAAATGTTTTAACGGTCTCAAACTGGAGAGGCTTAATTTATTTGGTCTAAACTGTTACAAGACAGCCTCAGTGAGATAGAGAGCTTACATATAACTAGTAGAATAAAAATAATAGCTGATTTCTTACCACAGAAATTTTATTTATTGACATTGAAGAAAGAAGAGATAACCTCCACTCAAACATGTTTTCCAAATCTTGGACTGCCCAGAAACTAAGTCATTCTTCACACAACCTAAACCCTTCAACCTCACATTTTTTTCCTCTTTCTCTCCCCACTTTTAGGCACATAAAGTTAATATGGTATATATTTCATTATTCTCTCATGATTCAGTGTTCATACTTTATGAAAAAATTAAGTGCTCAGTAGTAATGTCATACAACCATCATAAATACTTTAAAAACATTAGAAGTACTTTAATGTTCCAACTTGAAGATTTCATATATTAGATATAATTGGGAAAAAAAAAAAACTCCATCAAAATGGGAACTTGGCAAATAATAGTTGAAAGCAATACCCTATTTTTATTTAATTAAGTAGTTCATAAGTAGGAGGTATTCCTTTAAACTAGTTATTTTTAAAGGCTTATATTCCTAAAAATACGAACATAATACATTTAATGGATTAGAAAAGATCTTAGGAATAAACTCAAATGGGGAAAATGTGCAAATGGCCAGCAGAATCCAGTAGTAGCTTTCTTAGTGATATAGACTGAGCTTTCTTGATCTTATCATAAGTACAAACTCTGTCAAGCATAGTGAAATACATATAGAAAATATTCAGTCTGCAGAATTTTTTTAACTTATACTTTTAACTTCTCCCTTCCTTATTCCACTGGTTTACAGAAAACTAGAAATCAGCAGATAGCTGTCCACATGTGATTCCTCATCATGAGGAACTACACATATTTGGTGTAAATAAAGGTCAAAGAATGGAAACAATTTAAAAAAAATTCTAACAGAGAGAATTAACTTGGAGTATTTTTCCTTTCTCATACAATCCAAATTATATTAGTTATATTCTTTTGTTCTTTCTAACCTTCTAAATATGGCTACTCTTAAAAACATGTCTACTCTTTTCCCTACTATTTCAACAATGGCAACAAAATAGAATAAAATTCATCTAATCACTAACTTTTTACTATTTATGTACTATACATTCAGCTGCCAAACATCCCCTAGCTCCTTTTATTCATATTCTAAATTGTCTTGAAATTACAAATAAGGATTCAGACAAGTAAATAAATTTCTATAAGCCAAAATGTTTTCAACTCAAATAAATAGATAGAGATCATGGTAACTTAAGAAAAAAACAAAAAACTAAGCTTTAACATTAAAAATCAGATTAGAAAGTTAAATATATTTTGCATTTCATGTTCTCATTAAAAGAGAAACATTAATAAAAATGCACTGTTCTTCATAGGATGTTTCCAAAATGTGCTAAAATGTTAATTTGCCCAGTTGTATGTGTGTGTATTTTCTCTGTGCACACTGGCTGCGGTTTTAGCTTTTAAATAAATACCAGCAAAATATACAGACAAAGGTATTCCCTTAATTTCCTAAAAATGCATTACATTGTCTTAGACTGAAGATGTTTTATTAATGACTTTTGTTTTCTGAATAAACTTGATAGTGTGTATCAGTATGATTGGCTACAGCCATGCTTATTAATTAGTCAAAGTATCTCTGGGACTCTTCCAACCCTCTTTTCTAATTTCATAAATCCAAGAATCTAGTCTCTGTCCCTCAATTATACCTCATATATATCAAAAACTGCCAAATTATATCTCTTGCCTAGACTTCTGTCATGAGTCTCAGGAAATCTAGATTCAATACGTGTCCTTACCTGAACTCAGTATAATCACCTCCTCCAATCCTAACTTTCCTTTTGTATTCGTGAGATAAGCCAATGGCACTACCCTCTACCCAACTGACCAATGCAGAAAACTCAAACTCTCTCATTCTTCTCTCAAGCCAATTACCCAAACAATAATTAGGTCTTGTCAATTCTGTTAATCAGATAACACTAAAATTTTTTTTCTGCTTTTAAAGTATGTTTACTTATCTAGACTATATCCATAAAATTGAAAATTCTTAATATTCTATAAATTATTGTATTGAAGTATATAGTTATAAATTATAAAACAAATCTCCATATACTATGAAGATATTTTTGTGCAACATAAAATGCATATTTAAATAGAAAAAAATAAGTCAAAGATCTAAAATTTTAAATATGATTTAAATAAACTTGATTAAAAAGTAAAGTAGGTTTACTGAAGAATTACTACAGTAGCTATGTGAATAATTTCTCTCTCTCCTAAATTGCCTCATTTCAATACATGTTCCACACTATCGCAAGAGTAATCTTTAATACAAATATGATCATGTTGTTCCTAACAAAAATAAAATCCTTTCTAGAGCTTAACTGCCAATAGGAAAAAGTAAAGACTCCTCATTATGGTGCATTATATCCAGGACCTCTTAATCAGAGACTGCTTACCTTTCCAAACTTACACTGTTTATACAACCACACTGAATCACCTCAACATCAAATGGTATTTTTACCAAAACTTTTCTCTGGCAGTATATCACCCTGAAATCACAGTGCAAAAATCAAATTATCCTAGAATGATTGTACATTTGTCTCTTTCTTCTTTAAGTTTTATCAAATGTTCCTATATATATTTAGATCCTAATCTTTAGCTGCATTAAACAATATGCATGGTTAAATCTTTTTATTGGATTAAGTCTTTCATCATTACCAAGTATCTTTTTACCTCTGCTGTCACTTCTTGCCTGAATTTTACTACCTGAAGAACCACTACTCCTTTGGATGGTGTTTGCATGGTATTACCCTTCCTCTCTTTTCAGTTTTAGCTTTTTAAAAAAAATTGTGTTTAAGGTATTCTATTGTAAGCAGCATATATTTGGATTTTTACTTTTAATCAATTGTGAACATTTTTCTTTTTCTTGACTTTCTAAAACTGATATTGATATATTTACTAATGTATTTGGTTTTAAGTTTACCATATTATTCTTTCTGTCCTATTTATTCTGTTACTTTTGTTCTCCTTCCATTCATTCTTCTGGACTAATTAAATGCTCTATTATCATTCTATTGGTTTTTTAGCTTGTAGTTATACATTATGTAACTAACTTTAATGGTTATTTAATTTTATATCAATGATCCATGACCTATTAAAGTCTAGTATATATTAGACTATTAAAACCTATATATATTAATATATTTCCAACTTCCTATTAAGTAAAAGGATCTTAGAACACTTTGACTTCATTTTCTATTTTTTAAAGGCAGGTCTTCTTATAACTTTTTTGGCATTTTAATTCTAAATTTAAAAACTTGTTAAGACATTGATTTTTTTTTAATCCTTGCATTTTCTCTGTCCTTTTTAACTTTTCCTCCTTTCTAGGTTTCCCTGTTGATGGTTTTTCTACTGCATGAAGCAAAGTTTTCTTAAAAGTGGTTCTGCTTGTGATGCATTATCTCAATTAATGTATGCCTGAAAAATGTTATCATTTGCTTTCAGTGTGAAGGATATATTCACAATTTACACAATCCAATTTGGTAGTTATTTTCTTTAAATGCTCTAAGGTATCATTCTTTGTCTTTTGTGTTTTACTGTTTCTGCTTAGAAGTCAGATGTCAGTCTTAGACTTGTTCCTTTTAAGATAATACATTCCTCCCACCACCATGACTGTTTTTAGGATTTTTCTGTTTTTCTTTGGTCTACTTCACTTTTACTATGCTGTCATAATATGTGGTCTTACTTATATTTACTCTGCTACAGTTCTGTACTACTTCTTTGATGTATTTATGGGAGCTACTCAATTACTAGTTCTTCAAATATTGCTTCTGCCTCATTCTCTCACTCCTATTCTACTGGGACTCCAAATATATATATGTATATTTTTTTTACACTCATCTACATTTTCTTTCCTTTTTCTGTATTTCCATAGATATCTTTTATTTGTCCTATCTTTCATGTAACTAATTCTCTTTTTATGTTTCTAATTTCTTTTTAAGCCCATATATTGAGTTCTTAAATTGTTATTAAGTTTTTCAGTTTAGAGTTTTAATTTAATTCTTTTTTAACAGTTTCCTGTTTCCTACTAATATTCCCTTTCCTGCCATTTAATTTATTGACTTCCTTTAAATTTCCTTACTGGTCACCTTTGTGTTTGATATTCAGTGGGTGTGTAGCTATTCGTTTCTCATAGTGTTTGGTTAATTCTTATGTTTTGCTTGATTGCTTATTGTGGGTTGAATAGAGGACTTTTTGGAACCAGAATGAGAGAGAAAGAAGAGTTGAGGTTCTGCAGGTGTACATACTGCTATATGTTCTTCAATTAAAATTTTGCTTTCTGCTTATGGAATATGGTTGAGGAATGGCAAATTACTTTAATTCATTGCAGATGAGCTGATTCAAAGCAAAGTGGAGCTCAAATTTTGTGAGAGTTGGTATGTGTCTTACTCATACAAATGTAGTCTTCCTCACGTTCAAATTGAGAGCCCAGGCTGCTTACCAGGTCTCTTTTATTTACATTAAACTGCAATTCTCCTCATTGGCATAAAATGGCAGAAATCTTGGTTTTATGTCTCAGTCTTTCAAACCGCCTACTGTAAGGATGGCAGATACCTCAGGGGTGAAGCAGGATCAAATGTCAAGTCTACCTCTGCTGGCTGCCCTGCTCTGTATTACCTTGGTTTCTTAAGTCCTTGATACTTTAAAAGTTTTCTAATAAGCCCTGCCACCTGATATTTTACATTTTGTTCAGCCATTATGTTTGATTTTGGTGGCAGAACAGTTACTTTGAAACAAGCTAGCTCATTATTACTGGAAGCAAAAATTCCACAAAATGCTCTAGATGCTGGGTGTAAGTGCTAATTATAAAGGCTGACCAAGACAGAGAAATTCTGGTCTAACGGAGCTTATATTTTGCTTTATCCACATCTATACATCTTTATCTCTTTTCCTCTCAGTTTCATTTTTCAATGCTGAGACATTTGGCTTTCATCTTTGTATGTTTTCAAAATGTTCTCTATGCAATCATCAGGAATCTTTTCCGTGTCAAACCAAATGACCTCTCTCTGGTCATTATTCTATTCTACTACTCTTTATAATTTTTACCTATTTTCCTTCTTCTGGAAGTTTTTCAATCTTGTTCTTTATAATAGCAGTGTCCCTCATAGTGTCCTTAGGCTGTATCTTCTAAATCTCCTTTATTGATTCCTCCTTCATTAATTCATATAAATTACTTCAAAGATAGACTTTATTAAAATTCCTCCCATGGGCTGCTTCTTTCCTTTGAGACACGCTCCTTGTGTGATGAGTTCTCTTCCAAAGGCTTCAGCTACTACTTTCACTCAAAAACATCCAAAGCCATTTATTAACTCATACAAAAACATTTATTGGTACCTGAGGTGTATGCAGGACTATACTATATCATCAGGAAGAAAAATGCACAAAAATAGTAGCAAATATACTGGAGTTATAAGTCAAATAAGTAAGACTGAAAAACAGACAATTAATATACTGTGTGATAATGACTTTTAGAGCCCAAAATGTTATGGGAGGACAGAAAAACAGGCTATGTAGAGTAGAATGTGGGTTAAATAATTAGCAAAGACTAAGAATTTACTTGGTCACAAATCAGGATGACAATGTAAGCAGAAGAATAACTATAAAACGATAAAGGAATGAAAGAACTTGAAATCTACAGAACTGGGAATATTTCTACATGACGAAACTTTTATACTGGCTTAACCCAAGCTAAAGGAAATCTTTACTGCATAGTCTTCAATATACTAATAAGATTTCTTAGTCTCTAAAATTCCTGAATGCTATACACCAATATGAAAATTTTACTAATACTGAATACTAACGTTTATAGCATGTCTCAAGCTAATTTGGCAAGAGACACTTTCCAGAGCATCTCTCTTCAGTACTAGTGTTTTGTATGTCACTAGTTAGGAAATTGCAAGCTGGGTGTGTGTTATATAGGAGCTTTCATCTTCAATGATTCACTTTTCAAAATATGGCAAATGCAGTTACCACACAAGCCCTATTGTCCTATTTATTCTTAGCGAATAAACAGGAAATGTGACACATGAAGCCTGTCCTGATTCTATGCTACTCTAGCTACTCCCTTTCTCAAAATAAGTAAAATAAAGTATTTGTCATCATATCCTGTCACTTTCTCTTCATCTTTCATTCACTTTTTGTACAATTATGAGTTACCACATATTGAAAGAATATATAGAATAATATAACCTATTTAACAAATTGCAGATTAATCGCATATTAATATTTTGCTGTATTTATTGTTTTCTTTGTTAGTCAGTAAGTGATTGAAAGGTCACCCCACCATGCCCTACTTCTGGAAACTCATTGGTATCTCATTCCAAACTATGTATTCTATGAAGCTGGTGTGAATTTTTCAACAAAACCTTTATATGTTTTCTATATGCTAATTTACATCACAACAATAAACGGACTGTATGAAAACAAATAAATAATAAAGTACTCATACACTGCCATTTTTAGGGTGACTTCAAAATATACATCAATGGTATTATGCTTTATCTGTTGTTTTTTTCTTATCAGTCATTGATTTTGGGGGAGTTTTCCACATAGATACGTTCAGAGCTAATTCAGGCATACACATAGCAGAAGTATTGTGTGGCTACTTCTTACCATGGTATGAATATGCCCTAATTTATTTCCAAATTCCAATATCTAGAGATTGGCATTCATTTTGCTTTTCTAATTAATTCAATTTTTTTTTTTTTGGAGACATACTTATATCCTTCTGCTTGTGTAAATGTCTTAGAGTTTAACAACTTAGAATTGTATTGACTGTATCAATTAACTTGTGAACTATTGCCATCTACTATGACATTGAGTCTTCTTATCTCTAAGTATTATACTAATATATTGACTAGTAAAAAAAAAATCTGTATTTGACTTATGGGATCAAGTAAAATATACTGCTTTTCTTCAAATTACTTCTCAAGGTGTTAATATTATGCTGTTTTCTCAGATACTTAGATATTGTGTAATATCAGCACATATCTCAATGACAATTATTAGAACATATTAGAACATTCTTTACCCCTGTTTATCCAGAACTGGCAGAGTCTTCTGACATAATGAGTGCTCTATTCATATGTATTAACAATGAGAGATTTATAGGTTAAAAGAATAAAAATAAATTAACAAATTCATGAAGTAAAGCAAACTAAAAGAATATACTCTACTATCAGTGCATGAACTACTTAAATCCTAGACACTGATAAAGGGCAAATTATAGCTATATCCAAAGACAGTATTAAAACTAATTCTGGAGGAGTCAGCACAAGATGGCAAAACAGGAGGACCCTGAACTCACCTCCTCCCATGGGCGCACCAAAATTACAACTACTTAACAGAGTAACATCTATGAGAACAACCTGAAGACAAGCAGAAAAGATTTTCCAAAACTAAAGACGTAAAAATGGAGCCACAACAAGATGGAGGAGGGGTGGAGGCACAGTACAGTCAGGACCCATACCCCCTGGGTTGATGACCCACAAATGGGAGAAATATCACAACCACAGAGGTCCTCCCCAGCGAGTGAGGGATCTAAGCTGCACATTGGACTCCCCACCAAGGGGTCTTGCACTGGGAAAACAAGCCCCCCAGACAGTCTGGCTTTGAAAATCAGTGATGCTTACACGGGAGGGATGGAGGGTTATACGAAAAAGAGACTCTGCTCTTAAAGGGCACATGCAAAATCTCACATGCTCAGAATCCCAGCTCAGAGGCAGTAATTTGAAAGGAACCTGGGTCAGATCCATTTGCTGATCTTGGAGAGACTCCCACTGAGGCAGGAGGCAACTAGAACTCCCATGGAGATGTTGATGTTGACAGTAGCTATTGTTGGGAGCTCATTCTACAGCAGTGACACTGGCTCCTGTAGGCACCATTGTGGAATCCTCTGTCTAGCCTATTATCACTGGAGGCTTCCCTTGCCCACCAGCAGGCTGGCAGGCACTACACGAATCAGGGCTTCATAGCCAACCAGGCTGGGGCTAGCCCTGCCTACCAGCATGCCCAAGTGGTCGGCCCCACTACAGCAGAAGGGTGCAGCCAGCACACATAGTGAACACCGCTAGAGCATATAGCTGTGATGACCAGTGTCCAGCTCTATATTCTTAAAAATCTTTTATTGAGCTGCTTCCCATATGCACACTCACTTTTCCCCAGCCCCTCACTTGTGTTTAATTCTATAGTTTGAGACCTTTCATATATATATATATATATACACACACACACACACATATATATATATATATATACACACATATACACACACACACACGTATGTATATATTCTGTATTCCACTGTTTAAAGCCTAAAAATAATATATTTCAATGCTCAAAGTTCTTGTTACCAAATGATAATATACTGTCAGAATATACTTTCATATTTTATTTCATGATTTTATTTTAAAAATACACACTACACAGAGAGTTAGAGCTATTTTAGAAAGCATGCATAATAGCGCTTTTTGTATTTCTATTTTTAAAGGCTCTTGAAGAAAAAAAAAAAATCACACTTTCCTTCTAACGTTGGATTACTTTCCCCCAGACTGAAAGCCTTTGTCTTCAGTTCTTAAATTCCAATTTCTAAGCACATTGCTAACATCAAGTAGAGTCTCAAAAAATGTGTGTTGTCTAAACAAGCAAATTAATTAATTAGTAAGTGAACAGATATGGCATTTGATGTAGGATTGCTTGCAAAATCTCCAATCCTACAGACTGAGCAGGGTAAAACAAAAAAAAAAAAAGTAAACACTTCTTAGGCTGAAAGGCAAGAGATCCTTTCTAACTTATTTAACTCCCTCTAAGGCACACAGATGTTTTTCTCCCAAAGGGAGAAAGAAGATGAAGATGAAATTGAAGAGATAATAGTACATCTTGTCAGCCGTTCCAGAGCAACTGCCGAAGACATTCGCTATTAGCAAAGAAAGTTCAGAGATAATGCAGTGTAACAATTGCATCTTCACACAGGAAGCACAACGCTGCCTTAAAAAAAAAAAAACAATACCCTGCTATTTGCAATATACATCGTTAGACGTAGAATGTGGCAGTAAAAGAGAGAGAATTCAATTGATATATGCCCTTGAAAGAGAACCAGACACTTGGCTAAAATGGTATTTCTGTATACTTGCCTCTCTAATTAAAATTTTGAAAGTTAAACTGTTATAAAAGATTGGAAAATAAAGGCAGTTGTACTTCTCATGAGAAAATGGTGCAAAAGTAGGACTGCCTTATACAAAATTTCCTTCCCTTTCCATCTTTCTTCCTCCATCGTTCTATTTTTTCAACTTCTCTTTTTATCTATTTCTTGCTTTCTCTTTTTCCATTTTCTCTCTTTCTGTTTCTATGTTGTCTTTCCTTCAAAAAAATATGTATTTTTAAACCACCAATGCAATTCTTCCTAAGATCATAGCTGCCAGCATCTGGTATTCTTGATAAAAGCGGGATTAGGTAAAAGGATCTGCATGGAGAGGAAGAGCAGCAATCCCCTGGTGCCTGTGCAACAGCAGACGCTGCTTCTTCCGTCTGGTTGTGAGCAGGATCCCCAGAGGGCAGTGTCAGGAAAGAGACCTGCGGTGCAAATTCCTCGATGCGATGCTCTAAGATCTGTCCCTTTAGGGCCAAGCTTTCTCAGACCTGGATGTTGAATGGATTTTCCATTTACAATTAGATAAGAAAGAAACTTTGTCATGTATTATTTTTAGATGCAGAGGTTGGGTGGAAGATTTAATAGCTGGAAAAGAAGACAAATTAGCTCCAGAGGGTTCTGTTGCACCTGATTTTGCTGAAATTTTTAAATAAACTGTTTGTATTAAAATAAGGTTTATTTCAAATTTGCCAAGGGGCATTGCTCCTGGAGTGTCAAAATGTTTAGTGTTTTTAAAAATTTAATATCACATTGCAGATATTAAAAGTTTTTCATTTTGAATGTTAATGACTAATAAGGCACTTTAAAGAATCTCTGTTCTCTGTTTCTGGAGAAGAGATTTATGTGAAATAAGTATTTCTTTGGATTTAGACATAGAAAGTCCTTGATCTGTTGCACTTACCTGACATGATGAACAGAGTTGTTTAAACAGGCATCAGCAGTTGAATTAGCAAATACAAGATCAGATTGAAAAATGTTCCCTAGATTTAAAAAAAAAATAGCACTACAAGGAATTTGGTGACTTATTTTTAAAACTATATTTTAAAATGTTATAATTTGTTTATGGGGCCCTAACTCTTTATTCACCATGGAGCTATGCTATATACATATTTCTGTGTGTGTGTTCTGATCCTTGAGAGTTAGAGGCTTAAGACTGTCACAAGTTAATATGTATGTGTAAGTTTTATGCATGCACATTTGCCTTATAAATCAGGTCAGACTAAGATTTCCAATAATCATGAATAAAATAGAAATTACTCATTTAACATCTGTCATTTGTATATACTTAATTTCCAAGCCATTCCCATTACATTATAGAAAATAATAGAAGAAAAAAAAGAGTTTTTTACTAAACCAAGCAGAATATGGTTACCTCTACTTCAAAACAAGCAGGAAGTCCTTTTTGTCTGAGACCATAAAACCACTGCAGAAGGAAGGCTATGGTCGAGGGCAGTAAAACCTCTGAGTTTCCCGTTTACTGCAACATGCGTCAACAGTGTCAACACAAAGAAACAGTCAGTACGTAAAAGTACAATATGGCTGCTGTAACAACTACCTGAAATGACACTAGTGATGATAACTCAGATAAGGAACAGTACATGAGTGGGGTCGCTTGTGATGAATGGAAAAAAGAAAAAGCAACCTCTGAATCCTCACTCATGATTTGCTTTATTTTATAAAACCCCAGGTTTTCAACCTCTTCCTTGAGATATTCTTTACTAATGAAAAAAAAAAATCACTATTGCAATAACCAGAGTAAAACCATCTACTTAATTGTCTGGAGCATTTTTTTGCTTCACAGTGTTGAGTTTACAGTATTGCCACAGGCTGTTGAGAATCTGCTGAGAAGACAAAATGTCATTTGTGATTCTGCATTTCTCAACCAGCATTTTGAACATGGAATATACTTTTTTAAAGCAGTGGATATTTTAAATATTTTTAAGGAATTATATATACATGCATATTGCAAAAAAGGAAGAGGAGATTTGGAAGTTACCCAGTCTGATTGGCACAGACTCCATTCAGTCAATGATATATGTGGTCAAGGCTTAATGGTACTCGGGAATGCGTTATGTGACTCACCAGGTATATGATTCACTAGCAGCATAACCTTGAGGAAATTACTTTGTCTTACTAAGCCTTCATTTCCATACATTCCTTGTTTCCTATCTAATGGGATTATTGTGAAGATTCAAGTAAGCAGTATAAGAAGGGCACTTAAATCCTGTGGTAGGATTGGCTGTTGTTACACAATCTATTCTTTTGTTAAAGCTCTAAAATTCATTATTTCAGGTTCTATTCAAGAAGATTTAGATATGGAGATAAACAGAAAGTTTTCATTACAGTATTACTACTCTAAATTCCTGTCATATTCCTAAGGACATTGAGTGCAGAAAAATCTACACTCTACACCATTTATTTGACGAATAATTGAACATCTATTGTGTTCTAATAGAGTAATTTCCAAGTAATTATTTGATAAAGGAAAATTGGCTTTTGCTTTTGTTTTATACTCATTATTCCCTTTTGGTAAGAGCAAACATCATTAGCAAAAAACAACCAACCTGATTTTTAGGTGGATCTCAGCAGCATCAGAAATACAGTTCAGCAAATGAGTAAGAGATTGTACAGATTAAATCTTACCAACAGTTCTAAATGATTGGTCCTGTCTTTTTTATAGCTTATGGAGTTCTCTGGACTGGCAATAGCCTCCTGTAGTCCTTTATGCATTTATTATTAAGAATAAAAATTACAATTCTATTATAAGATAGAGACCACTTCATATCTAGAAAATAAACTATAGGGCCCAAATGAGGTTCATTCTCCTAATGAATGCTAGCAAAGTAGAATAAGTAGGAAATTCAAATTGATTAGATGTGTGCTGAAAATATTTCTAGCTGGAAAGAAAAAAAGATTGCTGGTAACGACCATACTTTTCAGTTCAGAGTGAGAGACTATACTGTATTATGTTGCAAATTATCGGTGCCTCTCTTTGTCATTTATAGCATAAATTATTTTTCCTTGGGTTCAGAAGTGAATAGTGGCCAAGTGGATATAAAATGGTTGTTGCTTCAAAAAATATTCTTCAATAAAATGTTGTGAATAATATGTAAACGGGTTATTCAGTTTGGAATTGAAGTTTCAATGCATTTATAAAAACTGAACTATGCATGAACACTTGCATATTGGATGCACTTTTATTAAGCTACACACTCAATAGCTAACTGTTGAGATGACCTTTCCATTACTGTCTCATACCTCTTTTCCAGGGAAACCCATCTAAATGTGCCTAGAAAGAGAGGGATATTCCCTGGCGAGCCCTGGATGGGAGGACAATTAATTCTGCCAAATGAAATTAGGTAATGGATTCCTAAAAGAAGGCTCATCATGGAGGCTGCCTCTCTTTAGTTTTTATAATTTCAAATCTGAGACTATCAATCAGCAAGAGGAAATAAAATGAAAAATACGATGTTAAATATAGATGTGGAAAACAATGCTTATTTTTTATTTTATTATATAGCTTGTATATATCATCCTTCTAGTTTTCCCTTCCATTGTTTAAATTATACACAAGTCCTAAGTTATGTTACTATAACAACAGCTAATGCGTATTTTCCACTCTGTAAATTCAGCATTGTGCTAAGTGCTGTTAGAGATTTTATTTCAGTTAGTATTCTCATTATCATTTTATTCTTTAAAGATGTCTAAAGTTGTTCCTGAAGGAAACATTTATAGAAAAGAATACATTGGAAAAAAAAATAATGGAAGTTGTAACTGTTGATATAGTTATTTTAAATCACACTAATCAGTCACAGTAAATTTTCCCATTTTTATTTTTCCTGTTTGCCAAGTTATCTTCAGCAAAGGACACATAGACCAAAAGTAGAGTTTGTGGGAAAATATCAACCTAATGATAAATGTTAAAAATATATTACCTTATATGATTATTACATTTATCTTTTTAACATTTTTATAAAAATAAATTCCCTGAAGGTAAAGACATTTATTGTACTTTATTTTCTTAAGCATTTAAAAATTCCATTTTGAGCACAGAAAAATTTTTCTGGTAATATTATGAACTAAAAGGTAGTTAAACCACATTTTTTCTCTCTTTTTTAATTGAAGTATATTCAGTTTACAATGTTGTGCCAATTTCTGGTGCATAGTGTGATGTTTCAGTCATACATATACATATGTATATTTGTTTTCATATTCTATTTCATTATAGGTTACTACAAGATATTGAATGTAGTTCCCTGTGCTATACAGTAGAACCTTGATGTTTATCTATTTTATATACAGTAGTTAGTATCTGCAAATCTCAAAGTCCCAATTTATCCCTTCCCGCCTCTTTTGCACCCTGGTAACCGTAAGTTTGTTTTTTCATGTCTATGAGTCTGTTTCTGTTTGTAAATAAGTTCATTTGTGTCTTTGTTTTTTTTTTAAGATTCCACATATAAGTGATATCATACGGTATTTTTCTTTCTCTTTCTTGTGGCAAATGGCATTATTTTATCATTTTTTATGGCTGAGTAGTGTTCCATTGTATAAATATACCACAAGCTCTTTATCCAGACATCTGCTGATGGACATTTAGGTTGTTTCCAGTTCTTGGCTATTGTAAACAGTGCTGCTATGAACATTAGGGTGTGTGTATCTTTTCGAATTAGGGTTCCCACCAGATTGCTGGATCATATGCTAAGTATATTTTTAGTTTCTTAGGGAATTTCCATTCTGTTAAACCACATTTCAATCAATAATTCTAAACCAATGAGGAAAAAAGACTTATTTATAAATTTTATTTATATAATGTGTTCAGATAGGAAATATATGATAATGATAGCTTATAAATTTCTACAGTTATCAAACACAAGAATTAGATTTAATTTATTTAAAAAGATATTATAATACACAGTTCAACATGAACAAGAAGATTCTACTGTTAATTCACATGCTCTATGGATGATATTTATTTATAGTCATGATTGGATTCAAACATTCACTCATTCAGTGGGACAACTAATCATTCATTTTGGAAGATATTTGTCAAATATTTGTCAAGGTCTTAATAAGTGTCAGGCAATTTTAGATGTTAAAATATCATCTAGATAAATGTTTCTAAAAGTACTGAAGAAAGCAATGAGAAAACCTTAATAAGGGTGTTTAGAAGAAAGGTAGAAAGGGAGGGAGAAAGGAAAGCAGTGATGGAGGAAAGACAAAGGAAAGAGAAGTCATATCTACTAATAAAATACCTTATATCAATTTTTATAGTTTCTATAAATGATATTCATTATATTAGTTGTTATGGTTTATACATAATGATATTCAGCTAAAGAAAATAACAATTAAAATTAAAAAAAGGAATTTATAGTTGAAAAAATATTATGAGTAGTATGGCTTTAATATGAATTTTTTGAGAATTGTAGCAGAGAGCAATTTACTTATTCTCTCTGAGGATCAATTTCTTGACTGGAAAAGAAGGAGAATCTGGAAATCTCTGCTGTGATTTTCTAGGCTGCAAATTTCAGGCTCCTGCGGAATGTTACTGACTAAGCAACCGCTAGAGGGCACTCAAAACATGTGCTCTGGCAATCAGCTTTCTGCTTTATGTGTCTTCAAGACAGTTGTATTTCTATCAAGTTGATAATCATGGGAACATAAGAAAACTATTTCTGACTCTCTGAAATTGATTAGAAATTTGACTTAATGTCAAAGCAGTAAAATTTACATGAGAGAAACAAAGCAGGTAAACATGTTGTGTTTTGGGGCAGTGGGGTTACTATAAATAAGAATAAATTCCATAATTTTTAAAAGTTTGATTTGGATCTTTTACATAAACAGGGATCTCTGACTAGGTAAATTTTCTTAGCAGTGATATCAATAGTGTAATAATGAGATAAGATTACATGATGGAATAACACGATTTAGAATCAGAACAATAATTATAGGTGCTGTTTATAAGTGTTTATGATGCACCCATATCATCCTACACATTTTGTATATATTATTTCCTTTAATTTACACATACACACGCACAAGTGTTACACTGGCTCAATAATATTGTCACGTGGGATTCCTTAGAGAAAGAAGAATTAGAAGGCCTTAAAAGTGATCATGCATCAAACATAGTGTCTCTCATTGTGTGTTTATGGAAAATTGACTCCACAGTTACACGTGAGCTCTGCTCACCGTCATTTAATAGAAAACTTGTTTCTGTCTGTCTGAAATGTTATTTTTATTTTAGGTAAATTTTAATCAAATAATAACATACATGTAGTTAAAATTGCCTTCCCTTTGATTCTCTTTATTTCTTTTTTCTAATTTATTTTTAAGCTAAGAAGTAAAACTTTGAATTTTAAAACTAAAGATTCCAGAATTAATTATGGTGAGACTACAGCCCAATGGGAAATGTTCATTTTAATTTCCAAAGCATAACTCATAGTTAATAAGTCACTCTGTGTTAACTGGAGATGTTACTGCATGATAAGTTTTGTGATAAACATGACTCATTGCACTGCCCATGAAGAAATGCTGAGCGCCACCTCTCACTGTCCCTATAGTTGTGAAATCTCAGACAAGGCAATCAGATAGAAAATATTATCCTCATTTCACTCACGAGAACAGTAAGACACAGAGATTTTAAGTTACTTAAGTTAATTAAAAGTAACAAGTATTGTTATGGATAAATGTTGATGTCCCTTTCTGCCTCTCCCCCAATTCTTATGATAAAGCCTAATTCTAGATTGGATAGAATAGTTTTCCATGAATATTTTTAGGGATTGGTTCCAGGACCCCTACAAATACCAAATTCCATGGATGCTCAAGTTCCCTATATAAAATGGCATAGTATTTGCATATAACCTACACCCATCCTCCTGTATACTTTAAATTATCTCTAGATTACTTATAATACTGAATACAATGTAAATGCTATGTGAATAGTTACAACATGTTAGAAATTCAAATTTTGCATTTTGAAATTTTCTGGAATTTTTGTTTTTTTGACGAGTTTTTGATCTGTAGTTGGTTGAATGTGAGAATGTAGAACCTGTGAACATGTAGGGTCAACTGTATTTAGAGGTGGGGCCTTTGGGGGGTAACTAGGTCATGAGGGTGGAGGCCTCGTGATGGCATTAGTGTCCTTATAAAAGGAGACAAGAGACAGCTTGTCTCTTCTCTCTGTTTCTGCTCTGTAATGATACATCAAGAAGATAGTCATCTGTAAATAAGGAAGAAGATGCTCATCAGAACCTAACCATGCTGGCACCCTTATCCTAAATTCCTAGGCTTCAGAACTGTGAGAAATAAATTTCTAAGTCACTCAGTCTATGGTATTTTTGTTACCATAGCCTAAGAGACTAAGACAAGTATAAAGCCTTCAAGTACTTATTAAATGTTATCCTGTCCTTACATTTAATCATATGTATTTCTCCTTTTGCTCAGAGGCATAGAATTCCATTGTTATTAGTCATTAAACACCTTGTTAGTTTACTGCATGAGCTTATAAAACTCTCTGTACCTTCATCCCCTTCCTTCACAGTTTATATTGTATTTAAAACATTTTCCCCATAATCGCTATTGCTCAGGAAAACTCTGAAACAAGCAAGTAACAAACTAAAGAGTTGTTTTAGTAAGGTAGGGAGGATTTGTTAAATAAAGGTAGCAAAAAATGAAGAGACAATTAAATCAGTTGGCTGATGTTGTGACTCCTGGTTTCATTTTTAGGACCTGGCTCTGAGGGCTGAGTCATAGGAGACCATCACTGCTAGTTCAAAGTGTGAGAATTGAATCTCATTGAATAAAAGTGTTAGAACTGTTAACATTGTATTAATATGTGCTTTTCACCTTGGATAAACCATCTTAATCACAGATTACCAAAACAGAGTCTAGAAAAATCACAGGTCTGTAGTCTGTGTTTCTGTGACCTCTGCAAATTCACCAAAGAGTTGTGGTGGTTCCTTGTGTAATCTAATACGTCCCCTTCGGCTAGACCTTGAGTTTTATGGGCGCTCTAATGCTTGATGCAGCAAAAATCACTCTAGCAAAAGGAGCACAGTAAAGAAAGTAAGTTTTAAGAGAAGTTGTCTACTATGGCCAGAGTGGTCAGGCTAGGGTTCTCCAAAGGGATGGCTTTTAAACAAGGTCCTAAATGAGGAGAAAGAAAGTCCCACAACAACACCGAAGAGAAATGCTTGCTAAGCATAGGAACTTCAAATGAGTGTGGGGCCCCTGGAGGAGAGGATGAGTTCTGGCTGCTCAAGGGACAGAAAGGTTGTTTCAGAGGATGGATCACAGTGGATAAGAGGGAGAACTGAAAGAGGCAAGGTCATAAAGTAGATGGGGGCCAAATCCTATAGGGCCTCAGAGTAAGGAATTGGGTTTTTAATCTAACAGGTGTGGAAGCCATTGGAAAGAAACAACATATTTGATTTTAATTTGGAGTCACTATTCTGCTAACAGATGGATATTAAGGCAAGAATAGAAACCAAGGGATCAGTGAGGCTGCTAACATGCAGGCCAGGGAAGGAATGGAAGAGGATTTTAGTGAGAGGCTGCTGGATTTCACATATATTTTGCTGCTGATGAACTAGAGGTTGAGTGTGAGGCCCTGAGGGGAAACAAGGATAAATGCTAAGGTCCAGCCAGAACTACTCAATTGATGGTGATGCTATTGGCTTATCTAGGAAAGACTGCAAGGAGAGCATTTACAGTTACAAAGCAAGGACTAGACCTTACAGATGCACTGCACTGGCTTATCACTGCCTCGAATTCAGTTGCTGCCTGGTAAACATTTATTGATATTCTTCACCAACACTTCCACAGTTTATATAAAATACAAACACAGATATGTCCATTATTCAGACTGTCTGTAACAGAGTAAGTAGCAAATTTATATATTAATATATAGATAGCTTTCCCAAAGACATCTCAGAACATAAAACTAACCAAAAATGGAAATATAATCTTATTCAGAAACTCTAGATAAACTTTAATGATTGTATATATTAGAGACTAGCTTACTGATCACAGAAAAACAGGGGAGGGGTAATTCTTGTTTTCAAAAACAAACAAAAAAGTGGCCTTAACCACTCAGTGAAATGATGCTGTACAGATTGTTTCAATGTATAGAAATAAAAAAAATACAAGTTAGAGCAGTAAGAGTAAAATGACCTGATGTACATACAAAGACACGGAGCAGGAGACAAATGAACACATAGAAAAGAAGAGTAACAAACACAACAGTAGGAATAATTCAGGAATTTTAGTGTTTATGTAATTCCAAGAAATAAATGATAGATTTGTTTTGCCATGATGCATAATAAAAATTGATTCCGAAACAGAAATCAACCTTTAATTAATGTTGATTGCAATGACAAATCTTACTACTATGTAAGTTCTTGTCCTCATAAAACAAACAAAAAAACTGTCACTGGGAGTCAACATGGGAAGTTCACTGAGTGGATCAAAGAAAGAGAATATTTCTGGAAGTGATAAATACTGAAAGTGCTAAAGAAAAGAGTGTTGACGCATTCAATTAGCTGTGTATGGGAAAATGGAAACAGTCAAGAGTGTCACACAATTGTAAACATCCACCTTCCAAACAAAGTACAAATAAATGGTCAAACCACCAGATCTATTTCTCATGTATGCTTTGATCATCCACAAAAGAGAGGGAGAGAAAGAAAGGAAGGAAGGAAGGAAGGAAGGAAGGAAGGAAGGAAGGAAGGAAGGGAGAGAGAAAGAAAGAAAGAAAGAAAGGAAGGGAGAGAGAAAGAAAGAAAGAAAGAAAGAAAGAAAGAAAGAAAGGAAGAAAGAAAGAAAGAAAGGAAGGAAGGAAGGAAGGAAGGGAAAGGAAGGAAGGAAGGAAGGAAGGGAAAGGAAAGAAAGGGAAAAAGAAAAAAAGGAGAATAGAATTAGAATTGGCACCAACATGTGCTAGAGTGAGTTGAACTGAATTGAATTGAGCTGCTTTGAATAGAAATGCATTGAATAAAATTAAATTGGGGGATTGGTACTGATTGTGAATGGCTGGCTGTGTGGGAGAGTGGCTGAGTGATGAGCCAGGAGTTTTATACTAAAGCCAGCTATGTGAGATTGCTGCAGAGTGAGTGGAAAAAATAAAATGAAGGTTTACTCCTAATAGGAATTAGATATTAAGACATACAGTATAAACATTAGACTTGAAGAATAAAAAACTATTCAAACAAAAGTAAGTTGCTACAAATATATGCCAGAAATAAAAGAAAATGAAGACAAAAAAAATACAGGAATGAAAACTATTGCCATAAAAGTCTATTGAAAGACATATATATATATACACACACACACATATATGATTTGATTTTATTATTTTCTAATTCTTAGATACTACCAAATTTAACCCCAAGAGGCTCTACTTTCATCTTCTCAGTTGAATGCAATGTACAAATCCTCATCTCTAATCAGATGAGCCACTAGAGAAAGAATCATCCATTGATGGCCTTTGAGTAATAGCAGAGATCTCTGAATAACTGCACTGAGGTTGACAATGTCCTGTGTCAGTTCCTCATAGCTGCACATTCATTATCTTCCCAAATACAGAAAAAGGAACACTGTGGAATAAGACATTTAGCTGCTTCATGGATGTCAACCAGGAGCAAAGCATAGATAGTCCTAGAGGTCCATTTTGAATAAAAATATTGTTAAATAGAGTCTTCATTCTAAAACAATTGAAGAATAACAAACTTTGTCCAGTAAGCCCTACTGCCTTCAAAATGACTTCTTGAAATGGGTAATTATCTCTTCTTCTTGCTTATTAAAATCCTATATTTTGTGACAGTCAGCTCTGGCTCCTCATGGGTCTATGTAACTTGCAAACTGTGAAACACCTAATCAAGAAGTCTTCTGCAGCCCCACGCTGGGGCAGGCTGTACCCATCTGAGGGAGCTGATGGGATGCACCTTGTCCCAACTCTGCTTTCAGTGACTTTCAATTGGTGACTTGAAATCAGCCATGGTGGGAGTACTTACACTTGAGAAACCACTGAAGGTCACAAATGGAAGCTCCCTGCAACCCCAGAGCCCAATCCTTTAACATTTACCAGCACACCACAGCCAAATGAATTTGAGGGCAATCAAAGCCAGCAAAACAAAAGTGCTATCCAGAAAAATATGTGTCTGTCCCTCTACTTTGTACTCTCCTTGTTTATCACAGTGTGTTGGTAATGGACATTTGTAATAGCATTACAGAACTAGAGATTTAAGTGCCAGATCCATCATTTAATAGCTATGTCACCGTGGGCACATTAAATATCATCTCTAGGCCACCATTTCCATACTGTTTCCTCTTTCTTATAGGATTGTAGAGAGGAATATAGGAAATAATGTAGTAAAATGTTTAACTCAATCCCTGGCATATAGTAACTGACAGTGAGCAGCAGAAGCATAATATATTGTATACTCATTAATTACTGCCTTAGTTTTTCAGCATCATTTTGACTTTTTGCTGCTCTCTCTCAGCTCTATCATAGTATTCATCAGGACTTGGTCGAATGTTTGATTCTATTCGCTTTAGCAGTCAGCTAGGCTTATTTCTTCTGGCTAACACAAGCTTTTCCTGGTAGATTACCCATCATCCACTTGCTCTATGTGCCACCTCTATGCATTTCTATCAGATTCTGCACTTAGGCTATAAAATGAGCACAGTGTTAATGTGTGGTATGGTTATAATACATTTTCACTTACCAATTCATGGTTTAAATAAGCATACATATATTGTAATTACCAGAAGACCCCCAGAATGATGATGATGTTGATATTTTTGGATAATTAACTTGAACTGATGCAAGTGTAGACAATACTATAAACATCCAGAGCTTAACTTGGATCCTGTTATCCAGAGGATGGATATGATGGTTCATTTTATGTGTCAGCCTGACCAGAGAGCTGGTCAAACATTATTTCTGGGTGTGTCTGTGACGATTTTTCCTGGAAGAGGTTAGAAGCATTTGAAGTGTTAGACTGAGTAGAGTAGATGGCTCTCCCCAATGTGGGTGGTAATCATCCAATCCACTGAGGGTCTGGATAGGACAAAAAGATGGAAAAAGGGAGGATTCACTCTCTCTCTGTCTGACTGGTGAACTGGGTTTGATCTTCTCCTGCCTTTGGCCTCCTGGTTCTCAGGCCTTCAGACTCAGACAGGCACTTACACCATTGGCTCTTCAGTTTTCAGACCTTCAGTCAACACCACTGGCTGTCCTGGGTCTCTAGCTGTAGCAGGCAGAGGATGGGACTCCTCAACCTCCACAAACACATGAACCAATACCTTATAATAATAAATCAATCTCTCTCTCTCTCTCTGGAGAACCGTGACTAATACAATGCAAGTATCATGTAAAACTATTAATTTCAATGGAATCATGTGGTGCTTAAGTACTCAGGAAAAAAAATATATTGACAGCTTTCCTATATTCTGTAGTACTTTCATACCTGGTGTAGTATTTTTATAATTTCCAAAGAAATTTTATCTTGAACACCACCAAGAACAGAAATATGTTTTATGCCTTCAAGTTCAGCACACTGCCTTGATCATGATACTTAGTTATTTCTGTGAGCTTCTTCTCTGCCACGAGTGAACAAATTGTGAAGAAAATATGAAGGAAAAAGCTAAAATAAGTATTACTTAACAGAGTTCAGTTTGATTTTATTACCTAGCCCTTCCATACTATAATTGCTAAGAATTTCTTCTGCCTGTTGTATTCTGTGTCTTCTCAAAGAGAATCTGCCTCTATCAAGAGCTCAAATGGGAAAACTTGGGAATCAAGTTTGGATCCCAGGCAGACACTTGTGAGAAACCAAGTCAGTTAGATAGTCTTCCCTGAGAATTTGCCACATGGGATTGCTTGTGGGTTTGGGTACTTGAACTAGAAGGTCACATAGGTTCTGGGCTGGCGTGTGTTTTTAGAACTGCTGCTGCAAGTTGCCAAGCCTGATTCTTCATGTGTTACCCCACTGACACCCCTCACTGGAAGCGTTCAGTGCCTTTTCTTTGCCCCTGGTGCTTTGCAGTTTCAGTATGGCAAGACTTGGTTTTGGTCTTCATTTCATTAGTATTCCTGACAACTTAATTAGTTCTTTGAATTGGCAAACAAAATTGACCCTTTCATTCTGAAGGTGTTTCTCATTCCAGGTCTCTCACAATACACACACCTTCATTTTTTCTGTCTTTTCTTTGTGTAGTATTTTGATAAAATGTTATATTTCCTGGACGGAACCTTCAGTTTTCCAATATTTGGTTCATGCACTCCCCTCACCCCAGCCACACGCCACACACGTCATGCACAGGTACCTCCTGCTTTTCCAGTTTGCTTTACACATTTTCGCTTTTATGAAAGACCTTCATTAGGACCTGTTTTCGCTAATCAAAAGAAATCTGAAGAGGACTCTCATATGAAAACAAAGGGGAAAGCAAATATAGCATTCAGTGTTTGTCTGGCAGGGATGCATTATAGAGACAGTGAGAGCATCACCGCCAAACTCCTTCCCCGGGAACTGCACTCAGCATTTCAGCACCGAGCCGCCTTAGCTTTGCACCATCTCTGTGAGCATCTGTGCTTTTTACCTTGACTTAGTTTGTGCACCCGTTGACAAGTTGTGTCCTAAGGTAATTGCTTCTTGACTTTATGCTGTTTCAGCTTACAAAGGTTTCACAGGAACGCCCTACTTTCAGGTAGCAGGGAAACCTGCATATAATGTTTTTCCTGGGAGAATTCCTTAGCTTTGTATTCCTTTTATCACATCTAATACGTTGACCAGTTCTTTACTGAAAGCATCTCTTGACAGAATCCAGAATAAATTCAGAATGATAAAAACAAATGAGTCTGGGAAATAGAAACGTTAGTTGCGGGAGGTGGGGTGGGGCTGGTAGGATCAAGGAAGTTACAGAAAGTAAGTGCAAACGGGTGTTGTGTGCCCGTAGATAATATCCAGCACAGTTTGATTTCTGGCTCACTCAGAAGCTATCAAACAGGTAATGACTACTGTGGTATTCCAGTGGTGAATTTCTGTCTTCTTTATTTCTCTACATATATTATTTGGAAGTCTTCTGTGAGGAGGTTTGTCCAATATCTTCCCATTTTTCAATGTAGTCAATCATTTATTTATATCAATATAGACCCAACTTTTCATTGTATCCTTTAAATTACAGTATAATGCTCTCATTATTTACTTTCTTGTTGAAATTGTTCTAGTCTTATTAATTGGGAGTTTTTTCAGGCTAATTCTCTGTCATTTTGACATGAGCCATTCTCTCCACCTCCATTTTCTTTTTAACTTTCTAACTTTCTGTAACTACAAGATACTCAAGGCTCATATTTTTTTTTTTTTTCTGCCCAAATCCAAGAGATAATCAGCCATTTCTTCAGGGATCCTTGGCTACTTTTATTGAGTAACTGGCATTTAGAAACTAAGATATGAGCTCTATGTGTGCTCATACAAAAATTGAATTTTATTTTATATCATTTTAAAGTAAATATTTATAATTACAAATATTTACTGTGAAAATGAAGGAAAATAGATAGTATTTATAAAAATAAAGTATGCTACATACCATCATCCTGTGAAATCACTATCAATTTCTTCATGGACTTTCTTCTTACTATAGTTTTTTTTATAATGGAATATGATTACGATTTGAGTTTAGTTTAGTTTCTGTTTAAATAGTTCTTAATTATTGTTATTCATTATTAAACATTCTTTTGAGGATTTGCTCCTACATCATGACTTACTCTATTTCTAAACTTCTGTGTAAGAGATGTGCTGAAATCAATTAATGTATATGCAATGATCAAAATGAAAGGGGCATGATACAAGAATGTGTTCTTAATTTAGATGAAAAGGAAATTGATAGTCATATAGATTCTTATCTGGGTAAAGATATTTGAAACTAAAATATTCAGTATAAGACTTTTGGAGCACATTAAAGATCTGATCACAGCCAAGAGAAGAAAAATAGAAGATCTGACAGTTATTCCTAGCTTAATATATATTATATATATTTGCTTTGTAATTTCATATCTATTTATGTTCTATAATTAAATTTCAATGCTTTTTTATGTTACATAACATTTTTCTTTTTAGTAATAAAGGAATACAAGATGACAAGTTGCAAAATATGATTATTTATATAGCTCCAATTTAATGTACACACTTACTTCATTTTAGAGTTTTAAAATCAAGAAATAAGAATTTACCCTAGTGTTGGCCACAGTTTGTTTAAAAGAAAATGAGTAGAAGGGTCATTAATAAATTAAAAGGATGCCTTAATAGTAAGAGAAATGAAATGAGTAAAACCCATTGCACTCTATCTTTTTAGGAGCAAAACAGAACAAAAGAATTTGCAACAAACAAGAGGAGTAACAATAGGAAAAAAAAGAAGGAAAAATTCTTACCCCATATTGGTGGTGTGCAGAGGCATAATTAAATGTTAAGTACAGCTTGCTACATGTGTTTCATAACTGGTGAAGCAATGCCTGAATCAAGCAGTGGCTCTATTGTCAAGGTCAATGCCAATTTGGACTTCTTTTCCTACTTATGCTTTTTTCATTGTCAGTATATCATATTCAGTACTTTTTTCCAAAATCATTCAATAAAATAAACAATTAAATAATCTCCCCTACTCAAATAAACCCATAAATAATCAAACAAAACAACTCCCCAGATAAACCTGAAAATGAACAAAATAAAAACAACTTTCTAACTTTTCATTGAATTGCATGAAGCAATGCCAACTGAATGCCTTGTAAGTCTGTCTAGGTGGTACCGTTTCAGCTTCTGGGAAAAACAAATCTCAAAACATTGATATTATATAGATAAATACGAAAAAATTCAACACAAATGTATTAATTTTTTACTGCTGCATAGCAAACTACCACAAACTTAGCAGCTTAAAACAACACACAGTTATTATCTCTCAGTTTCTACAGGTCAGGAGTTCTGACATGGCTCAGATGGGTTCTTAGCAAGGCTTGTAGGAGAAGCGTCTTTCAGGGTTCAGTTTTCATCACACATTAAATAAGAATTTACTTGCAATAGATCTACTTCCAACTCACTCTGGTTTTTGATGGATTTCATTTCCTTGCAGGAGTAAAACTGAGGGACCTCGTTTATTTCCGGCTTTCACCTGGAGGCCTCTCTGACTCGCACAGGCCACCTGCTGTTCCTTGCCACAAGGCCTCTTTTTAGGCCCTCTCACAACCTGGGGACTTGCTTCTTCAAGGCCAGCAAGGGGTGAAGACACAAGTTGGCTAGCAAGACTCCCGGGATCATCAGAGAGGTGTCAAAATTACTTTTTACATTTTCAAGAAGCAAGTCAAAGATCCTTCCCACACTCATTGAGGAAATTTCAGGCACACCATGAGGTGGAGACCAAGGGGGGCACCTTTTAACAGGATAGAATTGAGTAGAAGCTATTTCTTTTGTTTTAGTTAAATACTCTAGTTTTTTTTTTTATTTGATATAGAACATTGACATACAATTGACATATAATCTTGTGTAAGTTTAGGATGTACAATGTGTTGATCTGATATATTTATGTATTGAAGTATACAATATGTCAAGCTAACACCTCTATCATGTCACATAATTATCATTTATTATTCATGGTGGGAACAATTAAGATAGAGCCTTTTAGCAGTTTTGGAGCTTATGATACAGTGATATTGCCTACAATCACTATGCTGTGCATTAGATCTCCAGGGCTTATTCATCTACTGATTGCAAGTCTGTACATCTCGCCTTATTTCCTGTATCCTCCAGCCACTGATCACCATTCTACTCTATTTTTATGAGTCTGGCTTTTTTAGATTCTGCATATAATATCATGCAGTATTTCAAGCTACAAAATTTTTATAATGTTTTTCCTCCTCTAAAAATTGTACTAAGAGTTTTTGTTCCCTGGTGATTAAGAAAGCACAAATGATAAGATCTCTACCACTAAGCTTAGCTCAAATCTGAGCTTTAAAATATTCTTTGTGCTGAGAAATATATGTTAGCCTCTGTGGATTTTTATTTTGCTATTTACAGCAAAATACAAATATTTTATTTAAAAATGGTCATAAATGACTGAAAAAATATTATAGGAAATCTTCAAGAAAAACAATGCTTTCTTTAAAACTTTCCAAATGTCTGCTGTTTATTCTGTGGTGTGTGTGTACATGTGTGTGCATGTGTATATGTGTGTTTGTGTAAGTGTTGTGAATACTTGCACACAGTTCCGTATGCAACCTCCCTGAAGACCTACAGTGTTTCTCCATCCCTTCTGAATTTTGCACAACTATCCTGGGAGTTCATCAAATCTGTGACATTTTACTGCTCTAATTTACCCTTGGATTCTTTTCTATCCCAACGTAAAGTGTTCTTGGACCACAGTCTGCACTTATGCTGTCAATTTAGTTAACACAGATGGGATAACACACCAAAAAAAAAAAAAAAGTCTACTTTTTCCAAATTTCTCAGTGTAATGGTTTATAATTAAGAAAATACAAACATGCTTTAATAATCATCGAATATTCTCAAGTTTACCTAGTATTCAAAATATAACTGGTTTCCCTCATCTTGTAATATCGCATCCAATCCCAACTCCTTCTCTACAACAGGTAAAACCTCAAGAAACCATTCTAATTCTTTCTCACCTGTACTGAATGAAACCAGACCTTCATAGCTTTACAAAATGTGTGATGGATTATCTACTACTCTCATATTACTGTGTCCTTGCTATTTATAAAATGAGAATAAAAATAATGACTATCCCAAGATTGATCGTAGTGTTAACAAAATACTGTAAGTAAAGTGTTTAGGTGAGTGCTTGACCTAAACAGGTGCCACATAAATATTGGCAGTTATTACTGTTAGCTGGGTCCTCACTGAATCCCCAATCCCTGTTCTCTCCTCTAGGCCAGTCTCACTTCAGTCCTGTTTAAAACAGTGGGTGAATCTAGCAGTAATGTGCTTATTCACGGGGGAACACATTCAAGATAAATTATCCCTAAATCTAAACACAGGAATTGAGGCTGGATTATTCTTAATAGACACCATAAGCAGTGTCAAACACAGTGTTGTGTTTGTTCACCATCATGGTACTAGGGGAACACCTGGCTTTTGAGTAGGATAGCTTTCCTCTGTGACACTGCCATTTCTGGCATATTAGAATCCACTTTAGCAACATAGAAGCTGAACATCATGTAGCACAATATGTTGTAACTCTGTGGATCATCAAAATTAAAATGAGTTAAATATGATATTAAGCCCACAGATACTAAAAATAAAAAGTATTATTTTTCAATGGCAATACTTTATATTTCTACAGCACACTTCAGAAACAGAGTATGTTTTAACAGAGGAAAGGGTGCCCTCTACTGTTCCACTTAAAGATGAACAATTAGATAAACTGTACTCCTATCTCACTTGAATTTATTAGGTTCTTAACTAAAAATTATTTTATAGAGAGCACAGATTAAAACAAAAAATAAAGTAAGAAGGTTATTAGCATAAGAGATTAGACCATGTGAAGATGTTCCTGATGCTTTTTTCTAAACCTTAAGCTTAGAAAAGGGTTGGATGAAAGTTTAGACTCAGATACGCTGACTGCCTCTTTTGTTACCTAATAAAACACAGCCCCTGTATCAGTAAGAACTGCTTCAAGCTTGGGATTTCACATTTATAAAAAATATTACAGATGTCAATGTAAAAAGTTACATTGATGCAAACATATTTATTATAAAACTATTGATTGTATACTACATTTCCTTCAAATTGATTGCTTTCATATCCTTGAGTGATAACTTTAGCCTTATATTAAAACTTAAGCAAACTGCTTTTTAAAAAGTCTTTTAAAGACAAATAAACTTATTTACAAAACAGAAACAGACTCACAGACATAAAAAACAAACTATGGTTACCAAAAGTGGGGAGGAAGGGAGTGGGAAGGGATAACCTCGGAGTTTGAGATTTGCAGATACTAACTACTATATAGAAAAAAGATAAATAACAAGTTTATACTGTATAGCATGGGAATTACATTCAATATCTTGTAGTAACTTATGGTTAAAGAGAATATGGAAATGAATATATAAATGTTCCTATATGACTGAGGTATTGTGCTGTGCACTGGAAATTGGCACAACATTGTAAACATTATACGTCAAGAAAAATAAATTAAAAAAAGAAAAAATCTTTAAAGAATTTCACTAAATATGGTCAGCATTATCTCCTATTTTATTAGAATGAAGATTAAGATACTGTGTGTACAATTTTCCACCTGTTTTGAATGTGTTTCTCCACAGTTTACTCAAGAGGGATTTACAGAAGAGATGCTGTGAAACTGTTTCCCCTACACCCTTCAAAGCATGGGGGCTGAGGTACCTGTTTACATAAAAAGATGAGTAGTAAACACAGATCGTTGGTCCTATGATTCCTTAGCCCTACATGGTCCCCTGTTACGGGCTGAATCGTGTCCCCTCCTGCCCCAATCCATATGCTGAAGTCCTGAACCCCAGTGGCTCAGAATGTGACTGTATTTGGAAATAGGGCTTTTAAAGAAGTAATTAAGGTTAAATAAAATATTTCGTGGTGGGCTTTGATTCAATATGACTGGTGTCTTTAAAAGAAGAGTAGATCAGGACACAGAAGGGCCGTGGAGGGAAGGCCATGTGAAGACACAAGGAGAAGGAAGCCATGTACAAGCCAAGGAGAGAGACCTCAGAATAAACCAGCTCTGCTGACACCCTGATCTCAGACTTCCAGCCTCCAGAAATAAATTTTTGTTATTTAAGCCACACAATCTGTGGCACTTTGTTACGGCAGCCCTAGCGCACTAATACATCCTCTGAGTTCTTTTTTCTGTACAGAGTAGAGATTTGAAATTCTTTTTTTTTTTTTTTCAGGAAACAGGACTTCCACATTAGTTTTGAGCTCTAATAAAGAAAATTTAAATACAATATGGTGATACATAGGATAAACTGGCATGTAATGAATGCTAAATAAATATTAACATTTTTATTAGTTGGGCCCACAGCTATGCTCCTTCTCCACATGATGGTGTCCTCACCGTAGCCTCTCGTCTCCTCTTTTTACTCGGGCCAACCTCACTGGCCCCTCCCTCTCAACCAACCAACCAAACCGTCTGGCAGTAGAGGTCAAGGAGAAGAGGAAGTCCTCATCTTAAGTTATGGTAGCCCAGAGCTACATGCGGTTCTCATGGCAGAGCTCAGTGTGCAGATATGAGAGCTCATATCTCACCCGAACTTGTATCTGTAACCATGGTGCTAGGGAACTAGGGATAACTTGACTAACCCAGCCAAAACTATGTTCCCACTCATTTAACATTAAAAAATAACTTTGTGATTAAGTTGATTAAAATTTGTAGCATCTTTCACTCAGTTTTGATTGTAAAACACAGGGATATACCAAATAAGTTGGGATATCAACTTTTCTAAGTCAATATTTTACAACATACTGTATTATACTATATAAAAAGCAAAATAGAAGGATATAGTATTCTTTTATTCATTCATGTTTCTGTTCATTTGCCATTTTCTCAATGAAGAATTTTGAGCACCTGTTTTCTGCCTCACATTGGAACGCAAGTATGGGTAAGGCATTTTATTTGATTAGTCTTACAGAGAAAAAAAGTTGTCCCTGGTCAGGAAACTCTTTCCTGTAAAATGTGTTATTTTTTTTTCCCCATGGGTGTGTGTGTATGTGTTTCTATTTCCTAGGGTTGCTGTGACCATAATATGAATTAACAAGTGTAAAATACTTAGAAAATTATCTGAAACAAATTGAGTGCTAGTAAACAGGGAAAGTAACATAATCTGTATAAATCCCAGTTTCTGCATAGTTCTTAAATAAAATTTAAAAAAATCCACCTCATACAGGTGTCAGTATTGAATGAGATAATGCATATAAAGTAATGAGATAGATAGATAGATAGATAGATAGATAGATAGATAGAACAGTTAATACTAAACGAAATAAATACCTCAACATAGTAAAGACCGTATATGACAAACCCACAGCTAACATCATACTCAACAATGAAAAGCTTAAAGCATTTCCTCTAAGATCAGGAACAAGACAAGGATGTTCACTCTCTCCACTTTTATTCAACATAGCTTTGGAAGTCCTAGCCACAGCAATCAGAGAAGGAAAAGAAATAAAAAGAATCCAGATTGGAGAGGAAGAAGTAGAACCGCTGGTGTTTGCAGAGGCCATGACAGTGCACTAACGATGCCACCATGAGACTACTAGAGCCCATCAATTTGGTAAAGTTGCAGGAAACAAACTTAATATACAGAAATGTGTTGTATTTCTACACAGTAACAGTGAACTATCAGGAAGAGAAATTGAGGAAACATTCTCATTTACCATAGCATCAAAAAGAATAAAATACCTAGGAATAAACCTACCTAATGAGGCAAAAGACCTGTACTTGGTAAACTATAAAACACTGATGAAAGAAACTGAAGATGACACAAACATATAGAAAGATATATCACACTCTTGGACTGGAAGAATCAGTATTGTTAAAATGGCCATACTACCCAAGGCAATCTACAGATTCAATGCAATCCCTATCAAAACACCAATGGCATTTTTCACAGAACTAGAACAAATAATTTAAAAATTTATATGGAAACACAAAAGGCACCAAATAGCCAAAACAGAAGAACAGAGCTGGAGAAGTCATGCTCCCAGACTTCAGACTATATTACAAAGCTAAAGTAATCAAAACCACATGCTACTGGCATGAAAATAGACACATATATCAGTGGAACAAAATAGAGAGCCTAGAAGTAAATTGAGACACTTATGGTCAATTAATCTATGACAAAGGAGGCAAGAATATACAATGGAGAAAAAACATTCTCTTCAATAAGTGGTGCTAGGAAAACTGGACAGCTACCTGCAAAAGAATGAAATTAGAAAATTCTCTAACACCATATACAAAAATAAACTCAACATGGATTAAAGACTTAAATGTAAGACCAGATACTATAAAACTTCTAGAGGAAAACATTGACAGAACATTCTTTGACATGAACTATAGCAATACATTTTGGATCCATCTCCTAAAGTAAATAAAAAGAAAAATAAACAAATGGACCTAATTAAACTTAAAAGCTTTTGCACCACAAAGGAAACCACTGACAAAACAAAAAGACAATTTACTGAATGGGAGAAAATATTTGCAAATGATATGACAGATAAGGGATTAATATCTAATATATATAAACAACTCATATAATTCAACATAAAAAAACAAACAACTTGATTAAAAAATAGGCAGAAGAACTGAATAAACTTCTTTTCACAGAGGAAATGCAGATGGCCAATAGGCACATAAAAAGATGCCCAACATCACTTTTCATCAGGGAAATGCAAATCAAAACCACAATGAGATATCACTACACACTTGGCAGAATGGCTAGCATCAAAAAGAACACAAATAATAAATGTTGGCAAGGATATGGAGAAAAGGGAACCTTTGTACACTGTTTGGTAAGAATGTAAATTGGTGTAGCTACTGTGGAAAACAGAATGGAGATTTCTCAAAAAATTAAAAATACACCTATCATATGACCCAGAATTCCACACCTGAGTATATATCTGGAAAAACAAAAAACAAAAAACAAAATACTAATTCAAAAAGACACATTCACCCCTTTCATGATAGATTCATTTAGCAGCATTATTTACAATTGCCAAGATATGGAAGCAACCTAACTGTCCATCAACAGATGAATGAATAAAGATGTGGTATATACAATGGAATATTACTCACCCATAAAAATGAATGAAAATTTTCCATTTGCAGCAACATAGATGGACTTGGTGGGCATTATGCTATGTGAAATAGGTCAGATAGAGAAAGACAAATACTATATATCACTTATATGTGGAATCTAAAAAATACAACAAACCAGTGAATATAACAAAAAAAGGCAGACCCACAGATCTGTGATGTACTCAGATATTTAGAACTGTCTCCCAAACACAATCCATCCCCACCCATTTTATCTGCCTCTCACATTTCAAGACTCTGAGTGTATCTCCTTAGGGAGCTTTCACTCATCACATTCTTTCTCCATCCACTCGATAAAAAAAGACAAGAAAAGGGCCTCAAGCATTTTTAAGTGTAACAATGATTGAACAATTAGAATTTCACAAGGTGAACAATAATTGAAATGTCATTCATTGCAGGAAATGCATCTGACAAAATCTAAAACCTTTTCATGAAAACTATGCTCAATAATCCAGAAATAGAAGAGAACTTTTACAACCTGATAACGGGCATTTTTAAAAACCCTCTATTTATATTACATTTAATAATGAGAGATTGGATACTTCCTCTGCCACGTTCAAGAACAAGACAAGAATGCTTGCTTCTCACCACTTCTACCAATATTGTAGAGGTTCTAGCCAGATCAGTTAGGCAAGAAAAAGATACATAAAGCATCCATATTGTTCAGGAGAAAAGTAAAAATTAATCTCTTTTTATAGATGATATAATCTTGTATATAGAAAAATCCTTAGGAATTCACACTCACACACACACAGAACTGATTAGGTCTAACAGACAAATTTGTCCAGGTTGCAGGATATAAGATCAACATATAAAAATCAATAGTATTTATATATTCTATAGAAGTGAGCGATCTGAAAATGAAATAAGCAAACAATTCCATTTCCTGAAACATCAGAAAGAATAAAATATGTAGATATAAATTTAACAGAAGGAGTGTAGAACTTGTGCCTTGAAAATTTCAAAATACTGTTGAAAGAAATTAGAGAATACTTAAATAAATAGTACATAATCTTATGATTAGGATTTGGAAGATTCAGCATTATTACAAATTGACACAGATTCAACACAACTGCAAATTCCAGGTTTTTTAATGTCAACATTTCACAAGCCAATCCTAAATTTCATATGGGAATGCAAAGGAGCCAGAATATCCAAAACCATCTTCAAAATGAGAATAAAGTTGGAAGACCAATTCCTCCCAATTTCAATACTTATTACAAAGCTGCAGTAATCAAGACAGTATGGTGGCACTGTAGGATAAGACAACTACACCAATAGAATAAAAATGACAGCACAAAAATAAAACTTTACTTAAGGTCAATTTACTTTTGATAAGGGTTCCAAGACAATTTGTCTTTTCAATAATGCGGCTGGGTCAAATAGATACCCACATGCAAAAGAATAAAGTGGATCCCTACCTAATATCATATACTAAAATTTACTTAAAATGAATCATAGACCTAAATGTGAGAAATAAAACATTTTGAAAAAAAAAAAAACAGAAGTAAACCTTTGTGGCCTTGGAATAAGCAATTATTCCTTATATATGACATCAAAAGTACAAGCAACAAGAGAAAAAATTGGTACATTGGGCTTCAACACAATTAAAAATGTTTGCACTATAAGGACACCATAAGAAAGTGAATAGACTCGTATCTTGGTGAAAATAAGTAAAACATCCATTGTCTGATGAATGAGTAGACGTCATGTAATATATCCATATATATTACAGTATACTATGAATGTTATTTGGCCATAAAAAGGAATGAAGTACTGACACATAATGCAACACGGATGCACTTTGAAAACATTATGCTAAAAGAGATGCAAATCATGAAAGACTACTCACATATGGTATGATTTCACTTATATGAAATTTCAGAATAGGGAAATCCATAGAGACAGAAAGTAGATTAGTGGTTGCCAGGACTGGGGAAAGGGACAGTGGGAGTGATTACTAGTAAGTTTGGGGTTTCTTTCCAGAGTGATGAAAATATTCTAAAATTATATAGTGATGGTGGTTGCACAACTCTATGAATGTGCTAAAAACAGCTCAAATGTACACTTTAAAATAGTGAAGAAAAAAATACACACATACACACAAAACTACCAATGACAATATTTCTGTCTATTTGTGCTTGAAACTAGCATTACCAAGATATTTCAATTTTGTGATCAGTTTATGCCTTGCATAAGCCAGTTTAGATAAGGTTTTCTATTATGTGCAAGTAAAAGAGTCCCAACTTTTACGTCTAGGTTAGATAAAAGTAATACCTAAAGGAGATTAAATATTAGATGGCAACAAAAAATGAAGTTAACCCATGCTGTTTGTTTTTTATTCAACTCTAATTAACCTTAAAAATGTAAAACTTTTCCCTGAACTATTGAAATAAGATATATCAGCCTAGGATATCATTTTTAGCATTTATGGACTTTCTCTCCTCATAATGCAGTAGCAAAAAATACCTCCCCAAAGTTTTTATTAAGGAGGAAATAGCCGCTCCTCCCCGCAATACACAGAGTAAAGGCCAATTTACCTTCATGACTGTGTAAGTGAAGTTGAAGTTGTATTTTAGTTAATAGATTTCCGAACATGAAGTTAAGTTTCAAGATATTAAAAAGAACATTACCTCTCAGTAGTATATTCCTTAAAATTATTGTAGCTATAATGGTTTGAGGTAAACAATCAAATAAGGGATAGAAGATAATTTAGATTATTGATTCAATTAGGGCAATTCAACATGTTGTCATTTCTCATGACCTATGTAATATACTTGTCACACAAGGTGAACCAAGATAGTGAATGAGTCATTCTAGCAACCACTCTGTTTGATGAGTTTCTTTACCCAGGACAGAGCAGTGATTTGAATTTCATTAAAACAAACTTACAAGAGCTCTGCACATCCTTACAGAGAGAGTGAGAGAGACAGAGACAGAGACAGAGACAGAGACAGAGACAGAGACAGAGAAGCAGGATGAGGGAGCGAGTGGTTAGAATAATTACAGTAATTTTTCTCCCTTTGGTTTTAGTATATGGTAGAGGTAATTATAACATATTTATTCTTAATCTATTGGTTAAAATGTAACACTCGACAAAAATCCATACAATTTGACTCTCTTTTCTGGAGTACTACTTTTCTGGATATATTTTATGCATTTTACAGATGAGAAGACTCTTTCAACTACTACTCCTAGAAAAGAGTATTTACTTCAGGAGCACTTCCATCCATAGACCTATGAGAGTAACTCAGAATAGTGTCTTCTGAACACAATTAGTGCAATGATGTACTTTGTCCAAGTGGATCAAAGTCATCAAGATCAAAATTAGCCACACGTAAACCATTTCATAAGGGTATTTAAATAGTGGGAGATTTAAGTATGAGATAAAGAGAAATATTATATAACCATCACAGCCTTTGCCTCATAAAAAAATCAAATTCCATGTGATTAATGTTTATTTTATGGCTTTTTCTATGCTTTTGGGTTAGTTTCCTCATTTGTATAAAATGCTGTTTTCCCAACAAATTTCCAAAAGCCATCTGGATATCCCAATGTTTTTACCTAACAGTAACTGTTGAACTCTAAGCATCAGAAAAAATAAATACACTTTGCAAAGTATTACAAACTCAAATAGTTACAAAGCTAGCAGCCCATAATATGTAATGGATATGCAGTTGTAGTTCATAAATCCAATAGACCCGCTTAATGTAAAAACCCACATAATACATATTACTAAGAAGGAAACTACAAGAGGAAGGAAAATAAAATAATAATATGTTTGAAAAATGTGGAAGTAAGCTGGTGATGAAAGAAATCATCTCCATTGAAAAAGATGGATAAGGAGCAGCAAATTGGGTGAGTAAGCAGCACACCCTCCTCCTTCTTAGTTCTCTCTAAAATTTTATGTAACAAATAAATACATTTGTCATGGAAAAAATATATATTTCAGAAGAATACAGAGTCCAAAATAAAGGGTTCTCTGCTTTGACCTTCAATTTTACAACCTCCCTCAGGGTTGTGAATAGCTGTTACCAGTGGAGTTTTTATTTACACTTTCAGGCATTTGGCTATGTGTTCATACAAATACATTTTTAAAAATCAGTGAATAAAACACAAATTGGCTTTTTTCTTGTTATTTTTATTTCCTTAACACTGTAAAAGATCATGTTCTACATATGTTACAAGTTTTTCCTGTGTTAATACATATAAAACCCATCTTTTGATTTTTAACCCATCTTCTGATTTTAACAAAACCCATCTTTTGATTTTTAATGGAGCTGTTATATAATGGAGCCACATCAATTTATTAGCCATTTGTTCCCTAATTCTTGGCCACTTCAGTTGTTTCAAACTCTTTAAACAAGTTTGGTTTACCTTTTTCCCCATTTATACGTTCGTTTTACTCTGTGATGGTCGACTTGGTATTGTGTCCTGGTTCATTTGCAATAGGCATTACTATTATGATCAAATAACAAACTACAAACAGTGAAAAGTCACTGAAAGTTCTTAAGCTACCATTAAAATCTTAACAATTGTCATGTAAATAATCTGAATCAAAACCTAAAAAAATTTTTTTCCTAAACTTAAACTTTTCTTCCTGTTTATTTTTTTCACCTTTTTATCCCCTTCACAGATTTCTCCCACCCTCCTCATCCCTGACCTCTGGCATCAATCTGTTCTCTGTATCTATGAGTTTGTGGTTTGTTTTCTGTTTCTTTTCTTTTCTTTCTTTCTTTCCTTCTTTTTTTTTTTTGTTTTTTTTTTGGTTTTGTTTCTTAGATTTTATACATAAGGGAGATCAAATGGCATTTTTCTCTCTATCTGACCTATTTGACTTACCATAATGTCCTCGAGTTCCATCTAAGTTGTTGCAAATGGCAAGATTTCATGTGTCTTTATGGCTGAATAATAGTCCATTATTATTATTTTTACATGCCATTTTATCCATTCTTTATCCATTCATTCATTGATGGACACAGGCTGTTTGCATATCTTAGCTATTGTAAATAATGCTGCACAGAACATGGGAATGCCCGTATCTTTTTGAGTTAGTGTTTACATTTTCTCTGGATAAATACCCAGAAGTAGAACTGCAGGATCATATGCGAGTACTATGTTTAACTTTTTGAAGACTATCCATACTATTTTCCACTGTGGCTGCACCAATTTACCTTCCCACCAATAGTGCATAGTGGTTCCCTTTTCTCCACACCCCACCAACACTTGTTATTTCTTATCTTTTTGATAATAGCCATTCTAACAGGTGTGAGGTAAAACCTCTTGTGGATTTGATTTCATTTCCCTGATAATGATGTTGAGCATCTTTTCACATACCTCTTGATGATCTGTATGCCTTTGGGAAAATGTCTATTCAGATATTCTGTCCATTTTTTCATTGGATTATTAGTTTCTTTTGTTTGTTTTTTGCTATTGAGTTATATGAGTTCTTTATATATTTTAGATATTAGCCTCTTGCAGATATGTGATTTGAAAATACTTACTTTCAGCCAGTAGGTTCCCCTTTCATTTTGTTGATCATATATATATATGTAAATATATATATATATATATATATATATATATATTTTTTTTTTTGCTGTGCAGAAACTTTTTAGCTTGATGTAGTTTGACTTTAGAGTTTTCAAGTCTTTAATGCATTTTGAGGTAATTTTTGTGGATGCTGTAAGATAATGGTTCAATTTCATTCTCTTACATGTGGCAGACCAGTTTTACCAACACCATTTATTGATAAGACTGTCTTTTCCCCATATTCCTGGTTCCTCTGTCACAAATTAGTTGACTATATATGTATAGGTTTATTTCCAGGCTCTTTATTCTGTTCCATTTATCTATGTGTTTGACTTTTTGCCATATCATGCTTTTTGATAACTATAACTTTGTAATATAGTTTGAAATTAGGGCACAAGATGCCTCTAGTTTTGTTTTTCTTTATCAGGATTGCTTTGACTACTCATGGTCTTCTGTGGTTCCAGACAAATTTTAGGATTATTTGTACTGTTTCTGTGGAAAATGTCATTGGAATTTTGATAGGGATTTCATTGAATCTGTAGATTGCTTTGGATAGTAAGAACATTTTAACAGTATTGATTTTTCCAATCGATGAGCATGGTCTGTTTTTCCATTTATCTGTGTCTTCTTCAATTTCTTTCAATAATATCTCGTTTTCAAAACACAGTTCTTTCACCTCTTTAGATTTATTTCAAGGTGTCATATTATTTTTTATCCAACTGTAAATGGGTTTTCTTAATTTCTTTTTCTGATAGTTTTTTTATTAGTGTATAAAAATGCAACTGACTTTTGTGTATTGATTTTGGATCTTACAACTTTACTGGATCTGTTTATTTTTTAACAGTTTTTTGATGGAGTCTTTATAGTATTCTATACACAAAATCCTGTCATATTCAAATATACCAGTTTTACTTCTTCCTTTCTAATTTTAATGCCTTTTATTTCTTTTTGTTGCCTAATTACTCTGGCTAGGATTTCCAATACTATATTGAAGAGAGTGGGCATCCTTGTCTTGTTCCTGATGTTGGAGGAAAAGCTTTCAGCTTTTCACTCTTGAGTATGATGTTAGTTGTGAGCTTGTTATACATGGCCTTTTTGCATTGTGGTACATTTCCCTCTATACTTTGGAGCTTTTATCATAACTAAATGTTGAATTTTGTCAAATTTTTTTTATGCATCTATTGAGATGATCATATAATTTTATTTTTAATTTTGTTAATGTAATGAATCACATTAACTAAGTAGGAAAAAAATTTAAATTTAAACTATGAAAACTTGAAACATCAATCTCATTTTCTTAGTTTATCTATTGATATGAATGTATTAATTACAGCATACATTTGTATACATGGAAGTTTGCTGCAATATTTTTGTGCCTGGCAAAAACTAGAAACAATATGAATTCCAATAAGAAATAGTTAAGATAAATTCCATTCATAATATTGAACATTATGCAAAACAACCTATGTCATTTGATTCAGATGAATTTACATGATAAATTGTTAAGTGATAAAAGTAGAATGGAGAGAAAAATTCATAGTATTATTGATTTTTTGCTAAAAGGCCAATTAAATAACAACAGTCAATAAAACACCAAGTTCCGAAGTGCTTATGTGTCTGAATATACATAAGCATGGAGTAAGCTGAGCAGAAACACTCACCAAAACACCAGTCCTGTCTGACTGTAGTGGGTACGTTCAAGGATGAGAGATGATACAAGGAAGGGGGAAGAAACAGTAGCAAAATAGTTATGCATATTTAAAGGATAATATAAAATACTGTATCTAAATACTTTGTATATATGTAAATATATAAACTTTACTAGTCAAAATATGGCCTGGAAGATAGTATGAACAAATAAAAACATATATTTTATTTGGGAAAATGTTAACAAGTAATTTCTTCTTGGACTTTTGTTATTTCAAAAGCATGTCTGTAATAAAATTTTGATATTTTTAATAAATACAGAAAATAATAAAAATCTAAATTAGAAGAGGGAAGAGTGCCAACAACACACTTAGAGACTTCCAGGAACTTGTATATAAGGTATACAGATGGAAAGAATTGGCAAAATTATCAACTTATTTAAAGAAAATGTTTTATATGTTTACATTTTGTTTTGTTTTCAAAGAGAGACCTTCTTGGAAAGAAGAAAATGAGATCATCAAAGAGAGCACTAGTAAGTTCCTAAGGTTGGATTAGCAAAAGCCAGGATCAAGAAGAAGGAATGAGGTTGTTGGCAGGAACACTCTGGGCTGTTTAGAAGCTGGTGGAAGTGCTACCTCCAAGAGGCACTGGGCAGAGAACTCATCTCCAGCCGTGACTTGGCATGAAATGCAGCCTGAGTAAAATGTAGGCATTGTTATCATGGGTTTTGTAAAAGGGCAATTGTGTCCTTTAGAAAAGGGGAGCCATGTACCAACTATCTTTGAACTAATACCAAAACACATTGATAAACAAAACAAAACCTTGGACAGCAGTGCCTAGTTCCCTACTCCACTGTGGTCTGCTTGACAGTTCATCCCAGTCAAATTCTGGTTTGGCAGGAGCCCTACTAAGCTCCTAATCTGGCAGCCGCTGAAGATGCTTTTGGGCTAGCAAATGTGGTCTTCAGAGAGGAGCAGATGTCCCCTAAGCATGACTAAGAACCTACAGCTACTAGAGTTTACACAAGGAGCAGCTGCTTGACAAAGGATGGACCCTCTGCCGAGTTAGCAGCTGCCCTTATGGCTAATGCAGCCTTCGTGTATTATGGCAAATTGGATTAGCAAACTATCAAAATGAAATCAGAGAAACAAACTTCTACCCTCTCCATTTGGCTGTAACATAAGGATTTAGAGAGTGGTCTTTAATGTCTCTGACAGAATACATTTGAACTTCCAACAAGAAACTGAATTCATCAAAGGAGAGACTATAGAAAAAGTTATTAGATACATTAAATGAACTCATGGTTGGAAAGAAGAATAATTTTAGGATTCTGAAAAATATTTTTGTATGTGAAAGATTTCTTGTCCCCTTCTGGTCTATGGTACATACTGCCTACAATGTCTGAAAAGAAATGTCATGAATAAAAGGGAAAAAATTGAGTTTGGAGAATATGCCTTCAAAATGACAAACAAAGTTACGATACTAAAATAAAATACCTTTAAGCAGGTAATGACCAAAAAATTTAGTAGAAAAATTGAGGTCAATAAATTATTCTAAATTTAGAGGAAACTGATGAATTTCCAAGAAGAGCAGTGACAAGAGGAGAAAGCTATAGAGTATGGAATGAGTTGTAATCCATGCATACTAGGAAATCAGGCAAAAGGGAAGTTAGGAGGAGAACATGAAGCCATAGAAGAATCTTGATTCTGGATAAAAGAAAACATGGATTTTCATATAAATGATCCACTATATATCAAGCAAAATGACTAGAAAATTATTGATATAAGTGTGCATGTGTCTATGATTTTATAGTATCTGATAGAGAAATTCAAAATATTAATAAATATCTTTCCAATAGATATAACTCTAATTTATACTTGAAAAGTAGTTCTAACAGACCTAAAATATGATGCATATTTTTCTAAATTTATAAATAATTAACTCTTAAATTTAAATTATACAAATATATTAATATAAAAGTAGATGTTACAAGCTTCCTGAATACAGGGTGGAGTTAGAGATGAATAAGGTGAAGAATATCAACTGCACAAATTTCCTAATAAAAGCAATACTGTAATTTAATAATTCGACAGGGCTGCTATGAAGCCCTTTTAACAAAAGTGATAAAGGGTCCTATCAAAGTGGCTGTGGCCAAATATTCTGTTTCATCTAGAGATGGGCATTGTCTTGTGAATCACTATTGGTCATAGATCAGAGGCAGAAATAATGCTATCTCCTGTAATATAGATCTGATTTCCAAAACTGAATATTAGCCTTTAATCAGTAAATAAATAAGCAAACACCTGTTGCAGGAATAGAATTTTGTCTTAACCCATTTTGGAAAATTTTAGTTAAAAGTAGAACTTAAATTTTAACTATAGCCACAGTTCCATCTAGAAAATAACTTAGCCTTTTAAAAGGAATTTAAACTGCTGAAGCCATGCCATATAGCCGTATTTTAATAACATTTACTCAGATTTTATTGGGGAATTTCTGAAGCCTTGCCTTTTTTTAACAGAAATCAATTTATTCAATAAAGGAGTTGAAGCAAAATAAATTTTATTAGCGTTTGCCTAACATCTATAAGATTATATATCATAATTTTAACCACAAAATTGTAATTTCCAAAACTGTTGAATCAATTTCTTACTTAATAATAAAATAAACAAGGAATAATATAAATTATTTTATATTAAAATATTATAAATTTTCCTGTATTCAACATTTTCTGTTTTGACCTTTGATTAAATATCTTTAAATGTATTATGATCTTCCTGGGGTTACTGAAGTTTAAGCCTTTAAAATGATGTATTTCTTACCCTAATGCAGAGAATACAGTCAAGCTATTTTTAAAAGACCATAGCATTGCCTATAAAGTTAAGAGTAGTTCTGTTGTTATGATTATGTAAAGGTTTACTTTAATGTTTCATGGACCAATTATTTAAAAATATTTTAAAATGCAATATTAAAATTTATAAGGAAAAATAATAGGCATAACCAATATTTATGAATAATTTTAAGAGGCATTAAATATAATATCATCTGAAGTATTTTAATAAGGTTACAGTGAGAGTAACCATTATTTGGTTTTAGGAAAGACAGTTCAAAACCGTGTGCTATCACTAACCCAGCCAGGAGATCAAGAATAGCAGAAGCATTATCTAAGGAGATGGAGCAAAGTCCAAGGTTATGACCACTTTCTCCTGTAGTTTTTCTATGAACATAGAGAATATCTCTGATCTTCAGAGAAGCAATGTAGCTACAGTATTTTATAAAATAAGTAAAATAAGTCTAATAAAATAAGTGCAACTTTCCAATTCTCCCAAGTTAATGAAAGAACAGCAATATTAATTTAACACACACACACATATACACATGCACTATTTGTATAACATCCTACAGTTTACCAAACACTGTTTACAGTTTAATTAAATCTTTACAATACACTTGAGGTAGGGAGGAAAGCTATTACAACTATTTCATGGTGGATAAAACAGGTGAATATCTTTTTCGCAACGTCATTGAATATTTTCATTGTGACGAAGAATATGCTGTATACATAAACTGTAAACATTAGTTATAAAATGATTTTAAAAATAATTGTTATCCTTATTCTGCATATTTGGAACCCAAGAACCTGAAAGTCAATGCGGTATATGACATTGTAAGTGATGGTGCTAGAAATAGACTCTAGATGTTTTATATTACAAAACCTCCCGTCTGTCATCATTATGCATCAGGTTTCTTACATATTTAGAGCCATGGAATTGATGATTGCTTTCACCAAAAGATGCTTCTAAGTAAAACCAAGAAACTTAAAACTGTAGAGATTTAACAGTAATTTAAAGGAAGAATTGCTTTATCAACATAAGGAGTCAAGTGGGAATAATTTTGTTGAACTCTCAGACTCGGAAATATATACACAGCACAGCCTTCTGAAAATATGAGAAGTTTAAATAATGGAACTCTGGCACCCTCTCCTGACCCTATGAAAAGTGACTGCTACTCCTGGTTCCTCTCTTCCTCTCTCTAGTTTTCTAATCCTACAGACAACCATTAATAAATCAGGTGGCCACTAGGAAATATGAATGCCCCCTCTGAGCATTTGAATATTTGAATTTTTCTCTACTTTGGGTATTTTGAACATTTAATTAAAAAAAAAAAAAAGCCTCCAAGTCTCAAAGGAATGGGTCCTTAATAGTGAGATGTCAATTAGTATGATGTGCCTGGAAGGTATTTAGATGTCCAAGGGTGTATTGCCCTCCAAACCACACCTATCAATCTTGCCTTAAAAGCTGACATTATAATAATGTAATAATGATTAATTTAATTACTGAGAACTTTGAGAGAAAGGGTTATGATGAAAAATGTCTAACATAGTCATTTCAGTCCAATGATTTGTCAAAATGCAAATTGTCATCATTATGAATAAAAGAATGGGCAATTTATTTTTCTTCTATTATGAAATTACACAATAGACATCAGTATAATAGAGGCATTACTTCATTAATGTCTTCTATTACTATAGTCAGACCTGAGCATTGTTTTCTTTGAATTCTGCTAAAAAGGAAACTAATTAGTCATATATGTTTCATTTTTTAATATGTATTTATTTTTTAATAATACATAAGAGTGACTTTTTTCCTTAAAATGCAGTTAGGTAGCTTATAAACATGAATATCCAACTACAATATACATATAAATAATATTAATATATGTATTGTTAATAATAATATACATATATATAACATACCCATGCATGTTTAATCTAAATCCACGTGAAAACTGTTTAAGGTGTAAGCATTTGATTATATTGGTGTGAAATGTGATAGTTTCTAAATGGCTCTTTCAGAGTATTCAGAGAAATAATAGAAGTAATCACACTTTCCAACTTATCTTATGTGTTAGTAAATGTATATTATTAGATTCAATGGTAGCCCTATTTAATTATTTATTAATTATAATCATTATAGTAATGAATTCAGGGTATTTTAAATGTTTATTCAAATAATTACAGATCTTGTTTTTTAAAAATGACAAATATCACAGACAGTTAATTAGATGCCCAGGAAAGCTGGGCATGAGAACTTTTCCTGGCTGCTTCATGACCTCAGTTTAAATAATTGCTCTAGCTTCTCATATTAAGGTGAAAGGCCAGATGTCTCTGAGCATCTGCAAAAGTAGTGAAAGGAGTTGTTTCATGTATTACGGTCTAGGGTAAAAGCTCACGCCACCATCTGTGGAAGGGAAAATCTAGCTCAGTGTTCATAAAGCAATTTTAAGGTAGATGATTCAACATTAAAAGAGTTTCCTAGGTTTTTTTTTTCCAGGAAGAACTTATAGCTTGATTAATTCCCAATATTTTCATTAAAGAGATTTGAAACCCTAATATAACCTGACAAAAGAACATAGAGCAAGAAGACCTCTCATTCATTGCTGGTGGGAATGCAAAATGGTACAGCCACTTTGAAAGATAGTTTAGTGGTTTCTTACAAAACTACACTTAGCTTTATGACAAGATCCAGCAATCACCCCTTAATATTTACCCAAATGAGTTATTTACCAAAAATGGATGTTCTCAAAAAAATAAAAAAACCTGCACATGAAGATTTAGAGCAGGTTTACTCTTAACCACCAGAACTTGGAAGCAACCAACATGTCAATATGTGCATGGATAACTGTTAACTGTTTTAATACCTACAATGGAGTATTATTCAGTGATAAAAATTAATGAGCTGTCAAATCACAAAAAGACATAAATGAGACTTACATGAATGTTGCTATCCAAATATGAAAGAAGTCAATTTGAAAAGGCTACATAGTAGCCTGATTCCAACTATATTTCATTCTGAAAGGCAAAACTATAGAAACAGCAAAAATATCAGTGATTGCTAGAGGTTGGTGAGGAGGGTGGGAAGAATTAATAGGTGACTATGATACTGTGATAGTGCCTACATGTCTTCATATATTGGTCAAAACTCATAGAATGTACAACACAAAGAGTAAACTCTAGGGTAAATTACAGAATTCAGATAATAAAAATATATCAATATTTGCTCATCAATTGTAACAAGTGTGCTGCACTAATGCAAGATGTTAACCAGAGGGAAAACTGTATAGGAGGTGAGAGGGGTAAATGGGAAATCGCTGTAGTTTCTGCTCAGTTTTTTCTATAAATCTAAAACTGCTCTAAAAAGAGTACTTTTTTTTAAAGAGTCTATTTTTTAAAGTATATGATGGCTGGATGTAGATTAGTAAATCTTCATATATACAGTGGGGAAAGGTTGATCTCATCAATGTGATGCTTGAGGAATTGGAAGCCTGCACAGAAAATAAATTTCTCTTGATCTTAATTGTCAGGATAAATATAATTAATCCACATAGATTGTAGAACTAAATGTAGACAGGTAACTAATAAGGAATTTATTTCTAAAGGAATACATAGGAGGGTATTTTTGTGTCCTTATAATAAGATACAAAACCATACACAAAACAGTGAAAGCACTTAAATTTTTAAAAATGGAGCCTATACTTCATTACATTTAAGAAATTCTATGTCTCCAAAATATAGGAAAATATATTCATAAAAGGCATGCAACAAAATATCTATAATATGTAAAAACCACTATAAATCACTTTTTAAAAAGATCATTATTAGTTCAATAAAAAGTAGACAAAAGATTCGAAGAGAAATTTCACATGAAACAATATATTATCTACTCTAATGATTTAATTTTGTAAAAAGTGAAAATATCAAATACTGGCAAAAAAGTAGCAACCAGAACACTCACATAATTATTGCGGAAAAAAACAGTGTTACAACTGCTTTGAAAAAGCCATTGCCAATAGCTGTTAAAGATGAACACATGAATACCTTATGATCCAGGAATTCTATTCCTAGGTATGTACCCAGCCTAAATTTGGGTCTGCATAAATATGCTCCCTTCGTGGCATTTATTGAATTGTTACTAGCAGCTCTAGTCATCGTAGCTGCAAATTAGAAACTACACTAATCATTATAATGGATAAAATTATGTTTAAATTTTAGTACATTTACAGAATTGAATACTGTATCATTTATTTTGATAGGGTAATGTCACCCCTTGTGGTTTTGGGGAAGCAAAAAATATTTCAGTCTTTTATCTAGAAAGGATAGATAGATAATGTATGCATGTGTGTGCATATCTATATGAAAGTATACCTGCTTGACTATAGCCATTTTGCTACCCATTATGCAGCAACCCATCTAGGCTTTGAAGATCAATACTCGACAGAATCTCAGAAAGAGAAAAGTTTCAAACCGCCTAATGAAAAAACACGTCACTACCTGTAGACTTGCCGAGAAGACAGCATGATTTTGATAAAAGCTCTGCATCTAGGGGCCAGTTTGCAAGAAACCCTTATGGCGGGGAGCATACTGAACTGCGCATGAGCATGCAATCAGCAAAATCCAGACTGCGGGAAGCGCTGAAGCTCAAATGCCACGAGTTTCTCAAGGAAATGAAAAGGATAGAGGAGAAACTTGTAGACTGAAAGATATAGAAAAATCACATTAAATTAAACAAAATGGGCAGGACTGAAATGTGGGTTGGGTGTACACTTACATGATAAAACCATTAAGACTTGAACAGAAATGGTTAGGAAGAGTCTGGATAGTGGCTCCTCTTGAGGGGAGGGACGGTTTTGAGATTGAACCTGAGCCTAAGAAGGGTTTCTAGAGTTTCTGGCTTAATTATTTGTCTTGCCTTATTAAAACTTATAATAAACTGAGCTATATATTTGCTTTTTATACTTTTGTGTGTGTGTGTGTATTCTATTTTACGTTTTAAAAGGCCTAAAAAAAGAAGAGTTAGATCATACTAAATACACAGCCTCAATAATTCAGAGGGGCACAATGAAACTGCTCTGAGATAGTAATATAGAATAAAAGCACATTTTTCTTCGTGTGAGAAGTATCACAGAATATTAATATACTGAATTTTGCTGATAGTTTCCAAGAGTCATTTATGTGATAACTCAGTGGAGCCTATGACCAAATTATTTTCAGCAGTACATATTTTATTTTATTCACGGATGATTGTCATTTTAAATGCTTAGATTTTACCTGAATTGAATTGTGGTTTATTTTACCACAAAATGAACAAATAAGCCAATTAAACAAACTACGTGTTGTACACTTGCTTTGAGATAAATGGCCCTTCACCGGATTAGCTTCTGTTCACAAAGTGACCAATAAAAAAATGCCAATCTGTATGGAACATTTTAAAGACAACAAGAGTTTAGTATAAGTTACTGACTGTTGTTCTTTGACATAAATTCACTCAATATAGCGGTAAGTGACTTTTCATGCGCCTTCTTTTATCCTCTTGCCTGAAATCACACATTGTATACAGCTGCTCCATTGGAATGTTCTATGCTGAACAAGCAAGAACAGCAGCAATAAAACTTAGAGATAAAGTAAAATCTATATGTCATCATCCAGTCAAAATGTACATAATTTTATTAAGTAACCAGCATGCTGCTAGTCTAGAAAAAGGCTTTAAACATTATGCTTTCGGTATCATTAAAAATAAACAATAATTGATTAGAAATGTTTCAAAGGAATCGAGCTTTCTGTGGGAGTGACCTGAGAATTCACAGCGCCCCTTTCTCTTGCTGTGTATGTAAGAAGGTGTGCAGGGTATAGGTCAGGTTCTAATCCATCTACAGCACTGAACATGAAGGTCAGCCACTTGGAAAGAAAAAGGTATCAAAAGACACTGTGTCCCAGTGCACAGACTTGCAGCTAAATAATTTTATAAGATTTGGGGGGAGAGAGAGAGAGGATGATTATCAGATGCAATTTATTTGAAAATTATTTATTATCTCTATAACAAAAAGAAGCAAAAATCAATATATAAACATTGTGACAAATACTTTATGATCTCACTTATATGTGGAATCTAAAAATAAGTCAGAAACAGAGTAAACAGAAAACTGAGAGTAAATTGGTGGTTGCTGGTATCAGATGGAGGTCAGGGAAAGCCATAAGGTGGTCAAAGGATATAAACTTATAGTTGTAAGATGAATACATTCTAAGATCTAAAGTATAGCATAATGACCATATAGTTATAGTTAACAATACTGAATTATATACTTGAAAATTGCTGAGAGAGTAGTTTTGAAAAGTTATCACCACAAAAGAAAGGTAACAATGTAAGGTGATGAATGTGTTAACTAACTTTATTGTGGTAATCATTTTGGAATATATACTTATATTAAGTCATTATGTTGTACACCTTAAACTTACACAATGTTATATTCAATAATATCTCAATAAACTATATATATAGACATTTCACTTCTTCACTGCTTGGCATGTGTACGTGTGTCTGTTTACTTCTGTAAATGTTGTATTTTTATCATTACTGTTTCTATTGCTATATTAACAAGCTTAGTGGGAAATCTCACTGTCTGTGGTGATTTTACACTATTTATTTACCGTAATTTTACATTCTAAGCATTAAGAATTCTGATCTGACTTCAAAGGCAAGGGCAACAAAAGCAGAAATAAATGGGACTTTATCAATTTAAAAAGATTCTGCACAGCCAAGAAAACCATCAACAAAATATAAAGGTAACCTACTGAGTAGAAAAAAGATATTTGCAAATCATATGTCTGATAAGCGGTTAATATCCAAAATATATAAATAACTCATACAACTCAGTAACAAAAAGCCAAGCAATCCAATTAAAAATGGGGAGAGGATTTTTATGAATAGATACTTTTCCAAAGAAGACATACAGATGGCCAACAGGCACATGAGAAGATGCTCAACATCACTAGCCATCGGGGAAATGGAAATCAAAACCACAATTGGGATATCACTTCACACTAGGCAGAAAGGTTCTTATCAAAAACACAACAAATAGCAAGTGTTGATGAGGATATGGAGAGAAGAAATTCCTCATACACGTTGGTGGGAATGTAACTTGGTGCAGCCCAGCAATTCCACTTCTGAGTATTCATCCAAGAAAACAGAAACACTAATTTGAAAAGATATACTCACCCCTATGTTCATTGCAACATTATTTACAATAGCCAAGCTATGGAAACAAGCTATGTCCATCGATGAATGAATAGATAAAGATGTACAATGAAACATTACTCAGGCTTAAAAAATTAATGAAATCTTGCCACTTATGACAACATGGATATAACTTGAGGGTGTTATGCTAAATGAAATAAATCAATAGAGAAAGACAAAAACCTTGTGATTTCACTTATACATTAAATCTAAAAACAAACAAGCAAAACAAAACAAAACTCACAGATACAGAGAACAAATTGGTGGTTGCCAGGTGGACGGAGACTCGAGGGCTTGAGGGTGGGAGAAATGGGTCTAGGGGATCAAAAGGTACAAATTTCCAGTTATAAGATAAATAACTCATGGGGATGTAAGGTACAGCATGGGAACAAGAGTCAATACTATTGTATTGCAAATTTGAAAGCTGCTAAGAAAATAAATCTTAAAAGCTCTCACTGCAAGAAAAAATTTGTAACTTTGTATGGTGACAGATGATAAATAGACTTATTGTGGTGATCATTTTGCAGTGCATACAAATATAAAATCACTTTGTTGTACACCTGAAACTAATATAATGTTGTACGTTAATTATAGTGTATTAGTTATATGTAGTATGTATAACTATACTTCATAAAAAAGAATTCTTTCTAGTTTAATTTTTCTCTTAAGTAGGTGTCAGACTCTCCGTTTTCCTCTAGATGGCAGAGTGGTATTCTAAATGTTAAAGATGCCCTTGTGATAAACATTTCACTCATTTGTGCTGTATTTGCCTGCTTGTTGAAAACAGTTTCCCCCTTTCTATAGTTAAAACAAAATAGAGTATATTCATATGGTATATTTTTAAATTGGTGAATACAATATAATAAGGATCAAGTAAATACAATATTAAAAATTATTAAAGCTATTACATACATGACAGTGCTCACAGTGATATATCTGTCATGCGTGCATTACAGAAAGACCTAGAAACAGTCCAAATGCCTTTAATATTTTTCATATTACCTCCTCGAGTGTATTACCTGGTATTCAGTTTCACAGCCTTAATTACTTGCATCAGAGTCCCTGATGATAGGACTCTGAGAAACCTATAGTGCTGGTTTGGTGCAATTTTCTCTAAGATAATTTCCCCTCAAATGTTCAAGATAAATGATGTGTAGGAGCAGTTCTCAGTGAGTCCAGGGTGGAGTTTCTGCAAACACCATAGATGAGTTCTTCCAAATGTCCAACATCCCTTTTCTCTGAGTTTCTCAAGCACTAAATGGAAGCAGCATGCTGCCTGTATATCTCTTTTGCAAACACACAGGGCGAATGTGATCCTGCATTTAGAGACAGAAACTGAGGGAGCCTTTCATTGTTTCCCCGTCTCTAATCTGATATTCTTAGGGATGTTTATAGCATTTGCAGTTCAAAAGAGTCATGTTTTCCATTTTGCCAGCTATCTTGTATGTGAATGTGATTTATATGTGAAGCATTTATATCTTTCTTGCTTTCTTAAATAGAACCAAAAAATGCATAAAATGTGATAATGAAATAAGTAATATATCTGGTAACTAAAATAGTTACACAAAACTTATAATGAGGAATTATGGCAAAGCTTCCCTCCTGTGATAAATGGGTGAAGTCTATAAAAAGCTAACAATAACAAAACTTACTAACAAGGGAAACTATTTTTTTCTTTCCTCCTCATGAGCCAAATACATATTTTCAGTTGTTTAGTACCTGGGACAGGTAAGGAAAATAAGGGCAAGGATTATGATTGGGAGCAGGATGAGTGGGAATTTCCCTAACATTGGAATCGAGTTAATTAGTAGAAAGCAAGGCAGTTCCAAACATGTTGACATGACTGGATAAAGAAGCTGTGGTATATTTATACAATGGAATACTACTCAGCCATAAAAAAGAATAAAATAATGCCATTTGCAGCAACATAGATAGGCCTGGAGAATGTCATTCTAAGTGTAGTAAGCCAGAAAGAGAAAGAAAAATACCATATGATACCACTCATATGTGGAATCTAAGAAAAAAAAGACACTTATTTACAAAACAGAAACAGATCTACAGACACAGAAAACAAACTTATTGTTACCAGGGGGGAAGGGGGGCAGGAAGGGATAAATTGGGAGTTGAGATTTGTAGATACTAATATATATATAAAATAGAGAAATAATAAGTTTATACTGTATAGCACAGGGAACTATATTCAATATCTTGTAGTAACTTATGGTAAAAAAGAATATGAAAATGAATACATGTATAGCTTCTGTATGACTGAAGCATTTTGCTGTGCACCAGATTATATTTCAATAAAATTAAAGTAACAAATTTAGACACTTCAAAAAAACACAAAGACTATTGCCCCAAACGGCACACTTTTGGTCTGGATGTTGCATTCCCACATGTCCCCATATATAGAAAAAAAAAGTTCCACAACTTTTTAGATAATTCAAGAAAAACATAATTTGATATGAATGCTAACTATTCTTCCTTTCTTGTAGCAATATGAAGGTGGATTGCAAGGCTACTCTCTTCTTGTCATTCCAATATTGTCAGTGTTTGCAATAGACTGGTAGGACATATTCAATACAAAATGAAGACTTTTTTTTTTTTTTTTTTACAAAAAATACCACATAATGTGTTCATTTACCTACTAAAACTTTAATAAAAATGAAAGAGTATATTGAAGATATTATTTCATTCAATAAGGGTGCTTTTGTCTCAAATATTCAGATATTTAGGATTTAGTGTTTGATTCTGCTTATATTAGAAAAAAACTATTCTTGTCTTCACTTTACATGTGTAAGCATGGAAGTGTATATTTATTTTTAATCATATTTTCATTTCCAATTACTTATAAAAATCACATAAAATATTGTACAATCTATATTTTGGGCTATAATTTTCAAAAGTAAAAGCACGAATTAACTGTTTACCAAGAATTTTTATATATGTCATCACTTTAATGTCCCTAATAATCCTGAAATGAATATATAGTTATTTTAGCTTACTGAATATGAAAACTGAAACTCAGAGAAATTAAATAACTCCCTCAATGGATTAAAAAAAAAAACTGGAACTTGTCTTCTGTAACATCAGTTTGAAAATTTAGTTAGCTTTCTATTATTCATTACGGCACTTAATCTAATATTCTAACATTCAGTATATGTCCTTCAGGCTCCAATATTTTTACTCATGTTGTAGTTTCCAAACTCTAGATTTGTTGAAATCAGTAGACCTCCTAAATTAAGCAGCATCAAGGAATTTTATTGTGTCTGCTCTACTTCTTTGCACTGCTGCTTCTTTATTCACTTTATTAGTGGATCACTGACTGTGAAAAAAGAGTGTCTTCTAAGTCTTATAAGCTCCTTTGAAGATTGTGAACTTGATGTCTCTAGAGGAAAAGTCAGGAAAATTGATATCTTTATAGTTCCTGAATACCTTGACCTTTTCATTAGCTTTTCTAAGCAGCAAATTGTTCCTTATCTGTATTCTAACCCTACTTATGATGACATGTATGACTTTACTCTGAAATCATCACATATTTATCATATTAGGAATGCAGGCAAACTCTGGTGCATTATATTTATTTACTTACTATGCACCTTCTTCACATAGACTTTTTTTAAAAAAGAAGGACCCCTTTTGACCTGTAACATTTTATAAAGTTTACATTACCAATAATTCCTAGTAAGACTTTAATCACCGAATTGTTTCAAAAGTTATTTTCATTTGAATTCTTTTAAATAGTGAAAGTTTTTACTCTTTTATAGCTGTTTAAGCTTCATATGAATTGCTACTTGTATTTTAAACAGTTTCCAAACTGGTAAAATAAAGGAGCTGAATTATTTGATTTGTAAGGATTCTCCCAGCAATAAATTCTATGTACTTCATGATTCAATGATTTTTACTACTTCATAATAAAACTAGACAAATACTCAGTAAAATCCCTCTTGAGTATCTCTCTCTACCTACCTACCCTATCTACCTATCATCTATCTAATTTCAGTGAAAGTTTAAATGCTGGTTATTACACACACACACACACACACACACACACTGGTATTTGCATTTACATTGAATTTTATTGCTTAGTACAGAAGAATAGCTTCAATATTCTTATTGTACTTTTAAAGCATTAACTATCTACATTTACAGGCAATATAATACTCTTTCCACTCTTTGTTAACAAATTTTGGAGCTTTAAAATGTAGGTTTTCTTATCTTTGAAAACTTTTTTTGTACATTATCTCTTAAAAGGGGAATAAACTTTAAAAAAGCATGTGTTGTTACTACTTTGCTCTTCTTTCTCATGATGTGCTGAAATTGATTTTCATTTTTTCTCTTATGTGAAAAGCAACATTTTGAGATCAGCTCCTTTACCATGAGAAAATCACCTCTTTTCAAAGCCCTAAAAAGTGATCAAGCTATATATCCAAAAGTGAAATCTCTAAATTGTCAGAAAACTTCTCTGTGGCCTGGCTGTGTGTCTACTTGGGTGCCTGATTTTCTTCCAGTATCCATAGTGACGCTCAGAGAGACAACCAACGAGGGGCATGGTCCTGGAATTGGAAGAAATGAGTGAAGGACAATAGGCCTTATTGTCATTTTGCAAATAGCATGAACAATATCAAAGTAAGGGTTTAGGAATTGAAATCTTTTTAGTATATTTACAGAGAGATAAGAAAAAGAAAGAAGACAGAAATGTAAGAGAAGGAAAAAAAAAAACAAATTTCATTACCTAGATGGTCTTACGTGATATTTTTTTAAATGGGAAAATTAATAACAAATTTTCAACAGTTGAAGATTGGTTAAATAGTGCCTTTGTATAATATAATGACATATTATCATTAAAATAATATTAATCAATACTATTTTTGACAGACAATTTTACATAATATTGTTAAATAAAAAATTAATGTATAAATACTGAAGCATGAACACACACTGTACATGCATATATCATAATCAACACATACATATATGCATCTATACACATATACATGTATTCACATGCATGTATGTAAGCTCACAATTCACACATGCATATATTATACATATCATATAAATATACATGCATACATGCAAATACACACATACACATATTCACAAATATTCATATAGATTCACACTCACATTTAAAGGAGAGGGACAGAGACAAAGAGAAAGCAAATAAAAGAAAATCTTAATGGAGTGTATATCTGGAAAAAATTATGGGTAATTTTAATTTTCTTCTTCATATTTTATGGGAATTTTAAATTTAATTCACTGGAAATATAATTATTTTACTATTAGAAAAATGTGTCTTAAAATTTATAGTAAAATAAAATTTAGTATTATTTTATGAATATCTACCTTAGATTTATAAAGGTATTCTTTTAGGATGGAAAATATGTCAGTAAAAACAGACCAGTGATATATTATTCTTTGATTTTTCAAAGCTTAATTCATACGCTGACTTAAAAAACAGAATATATATATAGGTATAGATACAAATACATACATATTCATACACTGCATTTACCATAAATTGTGAATAATTTTTAAATTCAGCTACTGTAAAAAACACCTTGTTGGGAGGAGGGTATAGCTCAGTGGAAGAGCACATGCTTAACATGCATGAGGTGCTGGGTTCAATGCCCAGTACCTCCATCAAGTAAATAAATAAAGAAATAAACCCAATTACCTCCCCCAGAAAAATATTAAAAAATTGTTTAAATCGATGGACAAATCGTAAGAGATATTAAAATAAAAGCAAATATTGTAACAGTGTGAGCTCAAAAACAAGAAGTAGATCAAGAAAGCACATACATTTTTTTCAAATAAATCTTTATAAAAAGTTAGACAAAACTTGAAAATGCCAAGATACACAATTCATGCAGTTTTGATAGTTCTGAGTAATAAATATGGAACACACTACGTACAGCATACATATGACTGCTAATTTAAGATAATTTGAGGTGAAAATCCTTCACTTTGTCTTTTTTGTCAACTAGTAGCATGAATTATTTTTTCACAGTGAATAGGAAACGTTGCTCTTTAATGGAAGTCTTTTATTTAGAATGTACCTCCTGTCTAATTCAATTAAACTGGTCCATTTTTTATTGAATATAGTCTGCGTTTAGCATTTCAGTAAAATACACACGTAGAAGAGAGAACACTCAGGTATATGCTTGGGTGCTAGAGTACATAACAGAGACAGTTGTCTGCGAATCAGAGGAAGTCAGGACTCCTGTGATCCGGGATGGCTGGGGAAGGGGGAAAGAGCTTTGACATCCAGGACTGTGCTTGTCTTATTTACCATGTGACCAGTGCCAAGGACAGTGCTTAGAACCTCATAGCTGCTCAGCGCATAATTACATGACTAAAAAGTGGGACTTGACCACAGCCCTTCATAAAGAAAACTTTACCTCCGAAAATATTTACATATTCTAAAATACACGCCAATCATTAAAAATACTTTTTTTCCAGTAGATTTCATCTCTAAAAAAAGATTAGTGTAAAACCTTGCACTCAAACAAGAAAAAAAAATTACATAAATGTATTTCTTTGTTGGAGTCTTTTTTTTCATTTTTGAGTAGTGTGAAGTACTCGGTATTAAAGAAAGACTGAGAGATTTATTTCTCACACTTTTAAATTATTTTAGCTTGTGAATAGGCCAATTTACAGAAGTACATTTTAAATACAAGACCAATATAATAGAAATTGAACCCACGAAAATTTAAGCTCCAAGAGGTCATGAATTTTGCCCAACACATAGGAAAACTTTTGAAATAAATTAACGAAATACATTTTCAGTCCATAATGTGATACATGTCCTAGGTAAGTGTTTTACAAACAGTAAATCATTTATTTATCATAATCATAATGGATATAAGTATCTCAATTTTAAGGATGAGGAAATTGAGACTTAAATACAGAGATTTTTCCTAGTTTTACCAAGGTAAGTGGCAGAGCAGGATCTAAACTCCAAAGCATATTTCTTAGAAATGGCACAATACCTTCCCTAAGCACAGCAAAGTTAATAAAACACAAACACAATTAATAAGTAATATAAATTTTTTGAAACTTTCTCATAACAGTTAAAGTATCCTACATCTTCACTAAATCTAACATTCCCATGAAATATTCAAAAACCCTGAGTCCTTTTCAATGAGAAATATATTTAATTCTTGAGAGAAATGAGAAAAGTTTTTTGCATGTTCCCCAGAACTCTGAGTATAGTCTATGCATATAATGAATACTTAAGAATACTTTTTAAATAAATGTTTACGCACTTACTTTCTAAGTATTCCAGTCTTGGGGTTAACATTTGACACGTGAATCAAAAACTACAATTCTTACGTTTGACAAGGTTTCATTGGGGTACAAAAGAAGGTAAAGACTTAATGACAAAAATTTAAATGTTTCTAACATTAAGATAGTCTTCCCTAAAATATCTGATCATAAAAACCACATAGATGCTTGCTAAAATACAGATTTCCAGGATTTTGCCTTGACATACCACTTTAAAAAGTCTGTTTTAGAGCCCAGAATTCTAAAATATTAAAAGAAACCCAGGATACTCTAAAACACTGTCTCAAGAAACTTTAAGTCAGAGGGAAAATAATAAATGAATGCAATAAAGGTCAAAGTTTGAGGGGATGAATTTGAAGCAGAGAGAATAAAAGACCATAAAGACTAAGAAAAATAGACATAAATTCTTAGTGTATATTTAAGCTTATAAGTGAAACTGAAAAAACAGCATAAAGAAGTGAACATTAAATATATTTCCTTTTTATCTCAGCTTTACTGCAGTATAACTGACAAAACTGTGATATATTTAAAGTGTATAAATGACAATTTGATGCACATATACACTGTATAAGAACTCCATCATTCAGTTAATTTACATTCATCACTTCACATATTTACCTCTTTCATGAGAACACAAGTTCTATGCCCTTAGCAAATTTCAATTATATAATATAGTGTTATCAACTGTAGTTACCATGTTATAGGTCAGACCTTCAGACCTTACTCATTTTTTTTTTGAAGGACAGTCAGTTATAATGTGTCAATTTCTGGTGTACAGCAAATGTCCCAATCATGCATATACATACATAGATTCATTTTTATTAAAGATTATTATAAGATATTGAATATAGTTCCCTGTGCTATACAGAAGCAATTTGGTTTTTTAAATCTATTTTTATATATAGTGGCTAACATTTTCAAATCTCAAACTCCCAAATTTATCTCTTTCCCTCTTCCACCCCTCTTACCCTGGTTACCATAAGATTGTTTACTATGTCTGGGAGTCTGTTTCTGTTTTGCAGATGAGTTCATTAGTGTCTTTTTTTTTTTTTTTTTTAGATTCCACATGAGTGATATTGTATGGTAGTTTTCTTTTTCTGACTTAAACTTCACTTAGAATGATGGTCTCTAGGTCCATCCATGTTGCTGCAAATGTCATTATTTTATTCTTTTTTATGGCTGAATAGTATTCCATTGTATAAATATACCAAAACTTCTTTATCCAGTCATCTGTCGATGGACATTTAGGGTGCTTCCATGTTTTGGCTATTGTATATAGTGCTGCTATGAACATTGGGGTGCATGTTGATACATGACCTACATGACCCATGAATAAGACCTTATTTATCTTATAACTGAAAGTTTGTATGCTTTTATCTACCACTTCCTGTACTCCCCTCCCCACACACCAGCCCCCAGCAAATGCTTTCCTACTCTCATTTTCCATGAGTTTGATTTTCTTTCTTTCTTTCTTCTTTTATGATTCCACATATAAGTGATACCATGCAATATCTGTCATTCTATGTCTGGCTTATTTCACATAGCATACATAATACCCTCTAGATTCATCCATGTTGTCACAAATGGCAGAATTTCCTTCTTTTTTAAGGCTGCATAATATTCCATTGTATATGTATAGGCTGCATCTTCTTTATCCATTTATCCACTGATGAATACTTAGGTTGTTTCCATACTTTGGCTATTGTAAATAATGCTACAATGAACATGGGAGTGCAATATCTTTTTGAGATTCTGATTTAGCTTCCTTTGGATATATACCTAGATGTGGTATTGCTAGATAATATTTTTGATTTTTTGAGGAATTTCCATATTTTCCATAGTGGTTGTACCAGTTTATACTCATAGTAACAGTGCACAAGAGCTCCCTTTTCCCCACATTCTCACCAGCATTTGTTATCTCTTGTGTTTTTGATAATTATATGTTCTGATAGATGTGTGGCCCTATCTCCTTGGGGTTTTGTTTTGGTTTTTTTTTTTTTTTTGCTTGTAGTTTTGATTTGCATTTCCCTGATGGTTAGCAATGTTCCATGTCCTTCTTGGTCATTTGTATGTTTTCTTTGGAAAAATGACTTTTCAGGTCCTTTGCCCATTTGTTAATCAGGTTACTTATTTTTATTGCTATTGAGTTACATAAATTTGTTATATAGTTTAGATATTAATCCCTTCTTAGATAGATCGTTTGCAAAAATTTTCTCCAATTCCACAGGCTGCCGTTTCATTTTGAGGATGGTTTCCTTAGGTGGGAGTCTTAAAGCTTGAGGTGCTAGATGTGTAGTCCAAATCCTTTGCTCTTCAGAGAAAATCTGGGAGTTGACGGTTCCCTCCTGTAATGGTGCTGTGCCAAAGATGGGGTTAATGGAGACAGCATCTCTCAGTGTTTCTTACAGGATCTCATGTGGGGATTTTCTCTGTTGCCCTATGTTTCTGGATTTTTCTTAGAGGAGATTGCTCCATGGTATAGTTGTACATTTGTTGCTTCTGTGGGAGGAGGGAAATTCAGAAGTTTCCTATGTCACCATCTTAGACTTCATCTCTGTCATAAGTATATTTTCTTAATCTCAGTAATAAAAACCTCTGGAATGCCTTTTGAAAGATGGCTCATTTATGTAGCACTACAGTCAATAGACTTGATCAATGCTTAATTTTACTTTTAAGGTTGGTGTTTCAACTTAAATCATTTTTTTTTTTAGTGTTTGTTGAGTGATTTGATTTTAGTCTACTTACAAGATAATCAGTTATCCTTTCACTGTTTCATAGATGCTGGCAGAAGGCAGAATATAAAATCAGTTACATGTGTGAAAACCAAGTCGATTTTTGTAAATTTCCATAAATAATTAAGTATTCTTGTTTGGTTTAATTACATTCCATACCCAAGTTATAGGAAAACAGTATATAGCCACCATCTTTAAAATAGGGACACAATGAAATAGTCACACATCTTTATCACAAACTTCTATTTTCTTCAAAAGTTAAACTTGGGTAACTGTAGAATTAAATTCAAAAATGTATATTTTCAGGGCTGTTAGTTTTGGTGTATAGTATCACCAATGTTCTGCTGGTAAATGTTCAATAACTGTTTGCTGAAGCTGATTTACAGCTGTTTGCCAACTTCTGTGGTGTAAATATTCAAACAATGGCCATGTTCAAGCAATAAGATGCTGATATCCATTGCTGAATGTGGAGTTGGGAAGAGATACATAAAATTTGCTCAGTAACATGATGAGGCTCCAGGATACTGCTTACTTCTCCTTCTAACTTGAGGACTTCATAAATACACACAGAGATGGAAGTACACAAATGTATATTAAAGCAAGCTGAATCTGCTCCTTGTGGTGCATATCCAATAAACCCCTTTTGAGAATTTATTGCTTGTTTATCATCATTTTAATTAATTCTCCAACCCTCTATATTCCACATATAAAAATTACTTTTCTCTGGTACAAACTATAGGCATAATCTCACATACTGGAATCTAAGTGATAATAGAAAAAATACAAATGATAAATATTGTTAAGGGCAAATATGTTTATCTTTATAGGAGAGATTCTAAAAATGCAGAGTGTGAAACAACATGTGTGAAAAGATCTGAGCTTGAATATCTTTAGAAAAAATTTCTAAAAATCTGTCAATTTTCTTCAATATTTTAATGTAAAGCTCTGCTATGTAAAAAAGTACAAATGCAGATCCCCAAATTAGTAATTTTTCCTAAGAGGTATTACCAATTATATATGCTCTTTTCAAGAAATAATTAGACTATCTCATTAAAAGTGAGTAAAAAAGTTATATTTCTGCTTGCAGTCAGTATTTGCCAATTCTTATATATTATACATGATTATATTGAACTCAAGAGATTTTTGGACAACAGAGAAAAATTAAGATTTGGAGTCTGGAAAGAGTGAAGAAAAAAAATCACTGATTTTCCAATTTTATTAAAAGTTCACTTTATAATACCAAGTTTATTTAAATGTGAAAATCCTCCTGACCTTGAATTGAATTCAAAGGCAAGAAAGCTTGCAATCTACACAGCAGAATCTCTCTGGATGCAATCCCATGGGACATACAGTACTCTAATGATCTCTTTTCTGTTGAAATTTCTTTTTACTATCTCAGGTGACGGCTATAAATGAAAGAACAATTACATTTTTAAAGGAAAAGTCATAGAGGCTGACATTTGATTTAGAATCACTGAGAATTAATGAAGTTCACTTTGTGATAATATGCTCCTTTGCAAACTAGTAAATTGGCCAATAATTTGGGTCCCCAATGTAATTTGGAGATTCAATTTTGTTTACACTCCAGAGGAAATTTTAATAGGCTTTCAAACATTATAAATATTATATTATTCTCAGCTCATATTAGTTTATAACTACAATTTTAATAGAAACACTATAAAGAAATACAGCATTATTTAAAACCCCTATGTCCTCTCCATTTCCTTTATTTATTTATTTATTTATTTTTTCAATTTTTAGATTGTCAAAGAATGTCTGGGAGTTTGAGACTTTAAAAGATCTGAGGTAGAACTATGCTATCATTAATCTGACAGTCAAGTTAAGACAAATGTTTTGTGGGGACCAAAGCTGTTCCAAGAATGGATAGAAAGAGATTCTGGTGTCTGAAGCCACACATAAGTCAGCCCTGAGATTCATAAACTCTGTACATGTGCATAGAGAGCCTCTGACCCCTAGATTTCTATCTTTACATTAACAATTCTACTTTGATCAATTATGTTTGGCTCAATAAAACCACACTGAGCAAAACTTTTGTGCTAGGAAAATCAGTAAACATATTTGAAGGAGAATAATATGCATATACACACATCAGTAAATTTTCTTATACTTGATAATTTAAAACATGTGCAGAATATAGAGATAATACAGAAGGTGGGATGACTGTGTGTGTGTGTAACTGTATGTATGCACACATATGTTCATATTCAATTGAAGAGATAACTTGAGAGAAGTCTTTGAGTAGAGAAATAATTGCACTACACAAACTATGGTGAGAATGGGTGGAAAGGGGGCATACATTATTCTATAAAATACCTCACAGTCTTTTGCTTTTTTTTTTGAATGTTTGCCCTTCTTTTTTCTGCAGTTACTCTTGGCGTTATTTTACATCTGTTAATTGGGGTTTTGGTGACAAAAATAACTCTACCTGTGTATTCTTATGGGAAGCCTTGAGGATCTTAGGCCAACAAAATCAAATCCATAAATAAAACCAGATAACCCTCCCCACACGAAAACAAAATGAGTATCAATATTTTTTCAGACATATAACTGTGCAGTCATTGTTTTCAGGAAAGAATTAGGCATTCAAGAGATCAAGACATATGTTCTATGAGTAGTGGTGGAGGTTATATAATGGATATTTGTAGGCAAAGAAAACATCCCTATTTTTCTTTATGAATTAAACATCAAATTATGTGGTGATCTTAGAATGCTTTTATTGAGTGACATATAATCCTATAAAGAGTAATAACAGCCAATATTTATCACAAGCTTACCATGTGCTTATTACTTACTGAAATCTCACCACAGCCCTTTTGATATGTTCACCCCAGACGCTATATATAATACGTAACAGAATCCAGAACCCAAACACACAAATTCACCGCTCCATTACTACATGTTTCATGATCATCCCCATCAATGTCCTTGTCTCTTCTGCTGCAGTGCCAAGAGTAAAAAGTCAACTCTAGGAATATAGTTAATAGCTCCATTTTAATTACACTTGTAATATTAAAGTGTTGGTTGATGTTTTGGTTATAACACACACAGCATTCCTAGGCAAATAGAAATTACAGTACAACCAGCACAGTTGTGTCTGCTTTCTTAACATCTGTATAATAAGCCTTTGCCTGCCATATAGAAAGTGCTCAATAAGTATCTGCTGAATAAGTGAATGCGATGGGGGTGTTTTTATCATACATTGATTCATTCATTTTACTGGTTATTTTTCATTTCTTTTTAAAATTAAATTATAATTGACCTACATTATATTTCTTTCTGGTTATTTTCCCCAGTGTTGACTGTTCAGTGAGTCCGAGAACTATACTATACATCTGAAGATGTACACCTGAAGATGTAAAAACTAATATATGCACTGAGTCTTGAGGAGTTCAGGATCAAGTGCAAGTATAGACAGGTGTTATAAAAATGTGATAAAGAGTAAAACAGATATTGAATATTCCCTTACCAATAATCCTCAGAGAAGTATCAGCCTCCAGTATAAAAATATTAAGGGCTTTGAGCCAATCTTTCAATGTTACGAAGTGTTTTAAATAAGGGAGTTGAAGAGCATTGGAGGTGATATACACTCCCAGCTAATGGTGTTAAGACCATGGCTACATGAAGTAAGAAATTTACAGAGAATTACAAATAGTTGAACCATCAACTGAGTCCCAAACACCAGACCAGAAGCCAGGGAAAGGTTAAAGCAATTGCCATAGATAATAATTAAAATGAAGCATTTGGGCTTGGTATGGATATAATCTGGAAAACTGCAGTACTGCATTTCCTATCACTGAACCTTTTGCTTTGAAATTAAAGTATAATTTCCCCGAAAGGTAAATATTAAATTGTAAGGATCATGAGAAGTAAAATTAAGCACCTTGACACGCTCAGTAGATATCTGAAACACATAGACAACGCCATGATATTTCAAAATATGGTGTAAAGAAAAATTAACATCTTTGTGTATAAGAATAAAGACTAAATATTTAGTGTCGGTCTCTGGCAGGTAAACAATAAAACGACAGATAACAAACAGGGTGATTTTTATTCCAGAAATAGTTTTTTTTTTTCCTTCAGATTATCTTGTGTAAAATCTCCATCCAATATGTATTAATGACATCTCCTAAATAAGACATACCACGAGAGAAATGAAAGCAGAGGCCCTTGTAAAACAAGTTTTCCACATTCCCTCTTCTAGCTAGTTAGCTTTCCTCCTCACCATTCATCTGTGATTCTAAAGAGAATAAAATGCTGTTCTCTAATTAGGGAAGGATTTTTAGATTTGTTTTGAAATGTGTGAACTGCTGACATTCTGCTTTTACATTTAAAAGACTACCATGGCAATTACTAAGGCTTCACATAAGCTCACTAGTGAATAAACACACCAGAACAAAGCCAGGCTTGTTTAAAAAGCCACGACCCCTGTTTCTTGGTAATAGCTCAATTATATTTTTAATGAAAAATATTTTCTGTAAGTCTGTCACCCTAGTTATTGTGTTAGTTTAGTTGTGTGACAGCCTGGGGGAACCATAGGATCCTCTGGGCCATTCAGTAGGAGAGAATGACACAGAGTGCAGTATAAGGAGAGGGTTTGTAGTCAAGAGGAATTTGGGGGTAATTTTCAATTTTTCAGGACACTTGAGATTAGGTGGTGATTGGCAGTGAAGGGCAAGTTCACAATTTCAACCTAGAATTTAATTTAATTCAAGCGAAATTTAGAGATAACATTTCCCAAATTTAAGTACAACAAAACAGTGAAAATCAACCATATGGATGTAATCCTGAAGGATGTTAATCTGGTATTATTGAAGGTATAATCCTCAGTTCCAAAGGACCTCGGAGCTGTTTGACACAGGGGACAATAAGGATGACATGAAAGTTGATGTTAGAACACTTCTGCCAACCCCAGAAGTAACTGGCATCAGGAAAAGCTCAAAGCTTTTGGAAGCTGTTACTTCTTGGAACAAAAGCAACTGTTTATGGCTAAAAGGTACTCCAGAAAAATCACATACAGGAATTTCCCCTGACAGTTGTCTGTTGAAATGATGCATCATTGAGGGGTGAAGACAGGGTGGGAATCTGGGGCACATACTCTCTGATCTGAGCTTCCTGGGTATCTCACTCATGTGAGGCAGGTGGTGAACTCAGCCTAATTTTTCCACTCGCTATGTAGTGAGAAGGTGTACACCAAGATCAATGTGTAATACATTTAGAGCCCAGAAGTAGAGGGAAACCTTGGTCTTGAGAGATGTTAGCCCTGCTTATGGCCCTTATAATATTATAACATGTACATTTAGTGTTAGTGTCCATTTTTTCATCACTTCTCAGGCAGGTAAGTTACAATCCTAATACTATAAATTACCTGCTGTCAAACTTTCCATGGCCTTTTTCCCTTTACAATTAAGACCAAACTTCTTAGCATGGTATATTAATATTAAATAACAAATTTTCATGCTATACTACTTCTTCAAACTTACCACGTTACCTTTCTATTTTACCATATACTAATAATTTTATAATTATTATAAAATAATTTATAGAGACATGATTCTAACCTAATGGTAAATAAAATTGATATTGACTCCTAAATGTTCTTATTTAGTAACTATGCTTTGAAATCACTAATTGGCTTACCCCCTTATCCATTATAAGGTAATCTAATACTATTTTCTTTTTTTTTTTTTTGAGTTGTTAAGCCATCCTCATTTATTGTGTTAAAAAATAAGTACAGAAAAAAGAATTTGCAATTCAATAACATGATATATAACCAATATAAAGGCCCTCTGCCTGGAAATTTTTAAGCTCTCTCTTAAGCAACATTTGGATTAAAGAAGAAATCAAAACTCAAATTTGGAATATCTGATATACTAAAAACACTACATCACAGCTAATGTTCCCCAGAGGAAAATTCATAGCCTTAAATATTTATGTTAATAAACAAGAAGCAATGAAAATAATTGAATTAAAAAATGACCCTACAATTCTGATACCAATCCCAATGTATGTATCTTTGTAACACACCATCAAACAATTCTCCAACACCAGCTGGGGGTCTGGCAACTAAATCCAATCTGACACTCTCCACCTGGAGATAGGTTAAAGGCTCAGTCCTACAAGACCCCCCTACTCCTGATCCCAATCACAAGTCCAGGTTGTCACTTGTGCTTCTGTCCAGCCAGCTATAGACTGGAGGTTTCTACAGCCCTCTCTGGTCTGATTAATCTGCTAGCATGGTTCACAGAACTCAGAGAAACACTTTCCTTACGAGATTATAGATCTATTATAAAAAGAGATAATTCAGGAGCAGCCAGATAGAAGAGACACACAGGGCAAGACATAGGTTCTTAAAGGCAAGAAAACAGGTCCCAAATGGGGTTGCTTATGCTAAACCCTACATCACCAAACCAAGACTTGGCTCTCCCAGAAATGGAGTCTTAAACCAATCAGGAATAGCCTAATGAGCACTGTGAGAGACCCCTGCCATCCTCTAAAGGACAGTAATTTGCAATAACCAACCTACTTTTTTGTCTGTGTAACTTTATCATTCCTGCTGCCTTTTGCCTGTAAGTCTTTCATTTTGTACAGCTCCTTTGAGCTCCTTTCTATCTGCTAATTGAATGCTGCCCATTTCATGAATCAGAAATAAAGCCAATAAAAGCTTTAAAATTTACTCAGCTGAAATTTGTTTTTCAATGGGGAAAGGGTACAGGGCTTCCAATGCCTTCTCCAAGCACACCACCCTCCCTGAATCTCACGTGTTCACCAATTAAGAAGCTCTCTGAACCCTCCTCTTCATTAGGTTTCATTACACAGGCACAACTGATTAAATCATTAGCCATTGCTTACTGAACACAATCTCAATCTCCAGCCCATCTTCCTTCCCTTCCACAGGGTTGACACAGGAAACTGAGAAAGTTCTAAGCCTATAGTCATCTCTAAACAGCCTTATAGGACCAAGGTACTTACCCAAAGTTACCTCAGTAACAGAAAGCCACCATGCTGTAAGGACACCCAAGCAGTCCCGTGAGGTGGAGAGGAAGCATGATGAGGAGCTGTCACCTCCTGCCACACCAGCATTAACTTGCCAGGCAGTGAGTTAATGACCTTGAAAGTGGATCCTCCAGCCTAAAAGTCAAGCCTTGGCCAAATCTTGACTGGAGCCTTAGGAAAGACTGAGCAGGAGACCTCCAGCTAAGCTGTTTCTTAACCCTAAGAAAAGATGTAAGATCATCAATGTTTATTGTTTCTAGCCATTACACTCTGGAGCTATTTGTTATGTAGCAATAGATCTTTGGGAAACTTGGCAAGTGCAGATGCTATCAATCCATTGCTGAAGGCCTAGGATTTAGCACTTCTAACAAGATCCAGGTGATGCCAATGGGCCGGCACGTGGTCCACAAGGAGGAGGAGGAGAATTTGGCTTCCACCCCCACGGGAATGAGGCTGTTAACATAAAAGTGACGTCATCAGAAGCCGCAGAAGCTCCGGGAGGGTCCAGAGTGCGGCCGCGCCGTGAGGGCCCTGCAGGTCCCGGCCCAGCACAAGGCAGTGCCCACGGCTGCACGCTCCAGTCCTGACTGAGGGAACCACTGCTCCGGTGAACTTTCGAAGGTTCTGTGAGACCCAGAGCGTCCCGGTGAGTTCTGGTTCTGTTTTTCAGTTTGCTTCGTGGACCCCACAAGGTTCTGTGAGTTCTGGTTCCGTTTATTTCAGGATTGCTTTTGTTGTTTGCCCTGGAGGTCCGGGCGGCGCACTGGTGGTGGCTGGGGCGCGGAGCCGGCCGGGGTGGCGAGCAGTGTGTCCCCGCCGCCGTCGCTCTGACCCGCGTCCCGGGCTGGGAGCGGGGCTGGGCGGGTCTGCGTGGGCACGACTTCCGCCCCAGTGACGCCAGTGCCCGCGGAGGGTGGGAGGGCGCGGCGGCCAGGCCCCCCGGGTTTGTGCCCGGAGACCTGGCAGCGGCCGGTGGAGCTGTAGGGCCCCAGGCCTCACGGGGCCCCTCTGTGATGGACCTACCACTGGGGACACTTAAGGAAGGTCGTAACAGACAAGCCTGTGGGAGTTGGCAGGCCCAGCTCTGAGGGGTGGTGAGGAGGTGTGTGAGCGTGTGGACCTGGGACTCCTGCTCTGCAGGGACCACCTGGGCCTGGAGGGCGGGGCTGCTCAGTGCTGGACTCAGAGACCTCTCGTGACTCCTGAGGGTGGAGGAGGCAGGGAGGCTGGCTCCTGCGCCGCCTGGGAAATCTGTTGTTGGGATGTTTTAGGCCCTCTCTAGAGTCCCAGGCAGGTGGGGCTGGGGGTGAACGGAACCACAGTGACAGCGGATTGGATGATGTCGACAGGGGCTTTGGAGGGCAGGAAATAAGCGTCCTGGATGCTGCGTCACTTTGGGAGGGAAGCCCGGCAAGGCAGCACACAGCCACTCATGCTGCCTGCGGTGGTGGGGGAAGCGGTGTGTGTGGGGGAGTGTGTAAGGGATCAACGTCAGTCCCTGACCCTGGCAGGTCACTGCAGGGAACGGGTGTCCCAGGTGACCCAGGGAGATGTCCTGTCCAGCTGGCCGAGCATCTTGTCTTTTGACTCTGAGGCGCTGACAGATATGGGGACTTTGGGACCGTAGGAATTCTTGATTGCAAGGACAGAAATTCCATGTATGGTGGTCAGGGCTGGCTGGCAGGCTCTTTAGGAGAAGGGAGGACCGAGGAGAGAAACTTGTCAGGACCACAGGCAACATCTCACCACAAACCCAGAGGGGTGAGGTGTCCACAGGCTGGCATGGGGCAGCGGGCACAGCCTCCGGCCCAGCCAGCGCGGGGCCTTGGACGGAGGGTCCGCTCCTAACCAGGTCGTGTGTGTAATACCACTTTCTTAATTGCACACTTCAGCAAATTGAAAAGTTAAGAGAGTCACCTGAAATCATGACTGTTCTGCAGATATGGAAAAGCAAATCAATGGTTATTTTCAATTCTGTGTCGGAATCTCTAAACTCTCTACTTAACATAATACAGTATAATATTTTTTAAATGTTTTATGCTAAAGTGACCTAATACTGGCATGAATGAGTGTGAGCATGGCAGAAAAATCAATTAATGACAGGCTGATATGTGCTGTGTGGAATATTTCTTCTATTGATAGAGCATAATAGTAGAAGAAAAGAGAGAGGATTTAGGAAAAGAAGCCTACTGGGAGACGCTTTAAATCCTGGATAACTGTTTACTGGGTCTGGCTTTGGCGAAAGCAAATATTCTCTTTGACCTCATTTTCTTCACCTTTAAAGTGGAGGAAATACCTGCTCTCCAGCTTATTAAATGTGAATGTCAAGAAAGAATGTCATAAAATATATATGGCAATATGTAACTGTATGCTATTTTTATTGTCAGTTAACTCTAGATCGTTTTGCAAACATTTTTGCTACGAATGAATTTCTTATGTACCACATTCTTAATCCAGTGCTTGTTGAGAGAAAGGGTATTTCTGCCTTGCTGCTCAGAAGGCTGGTCTAATTGTTGCATTTGCTACCCTCTAATTTATAATTTGACATATTTCTCTTACTTCATTTGACCATTCTTTCTAATAAATATAATCCATTTTTAGTTCATTCTTCTACTTTTCAAACTTAAGTGAGAATCTTTTCAAAACTGACCAACTTGATTTGAGTAATAAATTGATGATCCTCTCCTGCTAGTTAAAATTATTGGGAAATGATGAGAATGTTACAGATGTAAACAGCTTTTCCAGGTTCAATCCGGAAATCTGATTCTCTACGGGACATGTGAAAATCCAAACTAATAGTCTGATTCATATTGGGAACTATGTAAAAAGAACATGTATGCAAAATCTCAGTTCTGAAATTAATTTCCCAATTCACCACTCCCATCTGCAATAGGAAAGAAAAAACTCTTCTTTGCTATTGTTGTGGTTATTTTGGTTTTCTGTTCTTTCTGTATCTCATTCTTGGCTGGGTTTTCCCAGCAACGAAAGTCACTCAGATCTACAGTAATTTGGATTTCCTTTCTTTCTGTTCTTTCTTCTCTCCCTGTCTGTAGCTTTGGATCACTGTGGTCCTAGAACACTCTTATCCCAGCAACGCACCTTACACAGAACATTGCTAATGGGCTTCCCTTTGTCACATGAGGGATGACTACATAAACACAAAACTGTGGTGTCATATACTTTATCCTTGGGCCATGAATCAACGTTATAATAATGCTCTATCATTTGTCATACTGCCAAGATACAGTTTTTCTTAATTTATTCTTTATAGTATGTAATCTACCCTATATTTAGAAGTTAAGATTTTTTTTAATATACTGTAATGTCTAAGTGCTTGAGTTTGAAGTAATATAAAATGTACCTGCATCAACGTTCAATATTACTATGTGTAAGCAATAAATCTATTTTACCTTCGAGTTACTCCTGCAACATGATGTGAGTTTGATATTTTGCCCTCTAAAGGAATAAAGAAGCTCTATGTTTTTGCCTAAGATAATAATTCTAAATAGGCATTGCAGAAAATCTAAATTGTGTGATAAATGTAATACTCTTTATTATATTCATTCATTTATCGTGACTATAATTTATCACTCTTCCACTGATTACTGTGCTTTGGAAAATCTCTGGAGGATCTTTGAGTGATTTGAATTGCGGTTTAAAAAATAATCATGCCTTACATTTATATAGCTTTACGATCCATAAAACATTTTCAGATACATTATCTCATTTTATTGAATCCTGAGAACGACACTGTCAGAAAAGAAAGCCACTGTATCTATATTATATAAAAGAAAACTGGAACTCACAGATAATAATTTCACGAAATTCACTGAGTTAAACATTATATGCTATTTATAGTGTGGGGTAGCTAAAGTGAAACTTCATTTTTATCTCAGTGCCTGGTACAAGAGGCATCAGAACAATCAGGACTACAGTGGGTAAAGGGGATCAGCTGTATGGTGAGGGATGGAAAATATCTTTTTGGTGGTGAGCATGTTGTAGGGTATACAGAAGTAGAAACAGAATTTTGTACAATAGAAACATACAGGGTTATAAATCAATGTTAACTCAAGTTTAAAAACTAAAAACAAAAAGAATGGGGAGGGTATAGCTCAGTGGTAAAGTGCATGCTAGCATGCACAGTCCTGGATTCAATCCCTAGTACCTCCATTAAAAACAAAAAGTAAATAAGTAAACCTCATTACCTCCCCCTTCAAAAAGTAAATAAAATAAAAATAAATCTATTTGAAAATTGTTTTCAAAAGTAAGCATGCAAACTAACAAAAAAATAAAGTTGAAAACAACAACAAAAAAGACTTGAACTACAGAGATCTTTAAAAAAAAATTGGGACTAACAGCATGGCTTTGTTTTCTTATTTTCTCAGTGTATCTAAAACCTTCTCATTCTTCAACACCTAGAACAAGTTCTTCTATGAAATATCACTCATTCTTTCAGTTACAATAAATTCTCTCTACATTGGCTTATTTCCAGTCGATGTTTAAAGTTATTATAGCAATTATTTAAATTAACTTTTATTACTTGTTCCATAGCTTACTTCTGTATTTTTTTTTAACATTTTTTATTGAGTAATAGTCATTTTACAATGTTGTGTCAAATTCCAGTGTACAGCACAATTTTCCAGTTATACATGAACATACATATATTCATTGTCACATTTTTTTTCACTGTGAGCTCCCACAGGATCTTGTATATATTTCCCTGTGCTATACAGTATAATCTTGTTTATCTATTCTGCATATGCCTGTCAGTGTCTACAAATTTTGAACTCCAGGGGTGGGTGGGAAGGGATAGACTGTATTTTTTAATCTTATTCTTGACTATTTACTTTACATACACTTCTTCGTATACATTTCATACACATTCTGTCTTTCCTTCAGCCTATGTTTTTGTTCTAATTCCATTGTACTTTTAAAGTAGTATCTGTCTGTAGCCATTTATCCACGGTTTACTCAGAATCTCAGTTAACACACGTGTCCTGCCTGACCCACAGAGGTGGGTATGTTCTCTCTACATCTGTTTAACGTTCACTTTAAGTACTGCATGTGTATCAAATTCCTTACAAACTGTATGTTTCTTGAGATCATGAATATAGAATATATACATATCAAGACAATTAAACGACGTTATTATATGGTAACTGGTACCTACAAAATACATAATAGTGCTTAGTATATACATGCCAAAATAAATACTAAATTAACTTTGGTAGTGTAACTAGCTGTATAACAATTTTACAAGCCGCAGTAGGTAAGTGTTCACAGAGAAACAAATGTTAGACCTCCTCACGGCTGACCCTTTAAACCTGCTCTCTTAGCTTATTTCTCCCTGATCAGTGGGCAAAACTCTGGGCAAGTGTTCAGATCACTTTCTGTAAATTAAGAGTCTCCTTTAGTTTAATAGCAAAATTGCAAAACGTAGTGCAGATTAAAATTTCTTAATTCAGACCTTGCTCACTCTGAATTCTGCAGTATGGAAGGGAAGCATAGTGATGCTATTTCTATCTCTTCTTTCTCTCCTGTTTATTTGCTGAAGTCTTGGATCCTTTGATGAGTAGAAACATGGGGAGAAGGAAGAGCTATAAGGTATAGGGAAGACCTACACCTGGTATAGTTACAAACGAAGCTTGTCTTTTCACAGTGGATTCTAAACCTAAATCTTGTTCTCTTACGGTGTTTTTATGAGTTTCCCAGATACATTTTCTAGGAGTCAGTCAGTCTTCTGGGTCAGTTTTACCCCTCCCTGCTCCCCTTGTCCATACCTGTCCAGATGTATCTTTGCCCCTATTCTGGTGTAAATATAATTGCGACTAAAATATTCCACTTACTCTATTCAGCCACCTCAGCCAAGTTATGCTACCGATTTTTTTTTATTAAAGTTTAGTTGATTTACAATATTGTAGTAGTTTCAGGTGTACAGCAAAGTGATTCGGTTACATATATATATATCTTTTCAGATTATTTTCCATCCTAGGTTATTACAAAATATTGAATACAGTTCTGTGCTACACAGTAAATCCTTACTGATTATCTATTTTATGTACAGTAATTTAGATCTGGTTCTTACTTTCAGATTTCTGCTGACAGGTATTGGTCACTAGTGTTGTAGTCAAAAGCATAGGTCTACTTAAGATTTACTTGAGATGGCACTGGTGGATGTTTAGTGGCAGGGAGGTGTGCAATGGTGGTAATAGTTCCATCAACAGTGTCCTGAGAACACCTTTCTTGATTCTATCTTCCTCTGTTCTAGACCAAGACTAGATTTGTGTGCTACTTAAAATCCCTTCATAAAAATAGTTTTTACTGTGAGTTAACAGTTACTATTCTTGTTCTTTTTCTTGTAAAGAAATACAATAAAAACTAGTTGTACAAAATAAGAATGAGTGAATAGAATAGCAACATTATATATATTTCCAATTGGTTTTTGTTTTTTCTTTTTAATTCTCTTATTGTTGCAAGGTTATTATATGATACATATGCTAAACCATCACCCTGAACTTAGTATTTTTTGACCTGAGGGTAAGAAAAATATAGTAAACTAATATGGTATAGTTACTCAAATTTAGTGCCCATTGTATTACCACTAGTTATGCAAAGAGTACTGGCCTATACCTTAAGTCCTAAGCATAGCAGGAAGTTCAAATAAGCAGTATAATGTTGCACCTGAAAATTTAGAAATTAAAACCATGTAGAAATTAAGATAGTATCATTTAATAAATATAGTACAAAACATAAAATTTAAGATTTCATACACTAAGTATATGCTATGTAGAAAATGGTCATATGCCATTGTCACAAAATTGAAAAAGACTGTATTGCTAGTGAGACTTGTAAAGAGGAAAATATTCAAAGTTTTATAGCCGACCTTTATGGTAGTTTCATAGCTTAGAAACAAATGAGCTAATTTTATGAAATTTCTGCTCCCATGATAGTCATCTTTGCCTAGACAAGTTTGAAAGCACTGTAACTTATATAAAGTCAAGCCATTTGTGGTCTCATCTTACCATTTATAAGTTAACAATAAGTGAAATAGACCAAACTGTAATTGAAAAGGATTTTAAATTGCTATAGAATAAATTCAAAATGCCAAAAATGTGTTTTTAATTCAGAAGGAACTTCTAAAATTCTTCTTCATATTATATATACTGCATTCATTAGAATGTCCCCAAATTTCTCTTTTCCTCTAAAATTTCTTTTAAATTTTCCATCTATATTAGCTTGGGCTGGATTTACATTTTTCAATCTATTCACCTAAGACTTCTGGATCTAATCATGTGTTTTCTTGCCAGTAAATATATGCTACTCAAATAAATCTATCCAGTGAGGCTTAGAGACTCTCAATTCATCTTCTCAAATATTATCTTGATTTTGTTTATCAAAGGCTTACAAATAGAGGAGGCAAAAAATAATTCTTAATCAGTGCAGGAATGGAAAAGGATATGAAAATAATTCAGTAATATTTGTCTTTTCATATTAGGGACAAAAATATTAATGACATAACAATTTTTTTTGCCAATAATAGAGGGTTAAGATAATCCAGACTAATATGTGTGTGTGTGTAGGAGAGAGTTACTTGCATCTACAAATTGACTAAATGACATTACATTGGGGTGTACAATACAGTATTAACTATATATGTGTTGTACAGTCGATCTCTAGAACTTTATCCATCTCATATAACTGAAACTTTATATCTCCATTTCCTGCTTCTCCCAGCCCACCATTCTACTTTCTGCATGTATGAGTTTGACTACATTAGATACTTGAATATAAGTGGAATCATGCAATGTTTATTCTTCTAAAACTGATTTATTTCACTTAATATAATGTTCTCTAAGTTCATTCGTGTTGTTTTATATGGCAGGATTTCTTTCTTTTCAAAAACTTAATACTATTCCATTATATATATATATGCCATATCTTCTTTATCCATACATCCATCAGTGGACATTTAGGTTGTATCCATTTCTTGGCTATTGTGAATAATGCTATAAAGAACATAGGAGTGCTGAGTATGTTCAACATCCTGTTTTCAGTTCTTTGGGATATATACCCAGAAGTAGGATTGCTGGATCATATGATAGTACTATTCTTATTTTTTTTAGGATTCCTTTATATTGCTTTTCATAGTGGTTGCTCCATTTTATATTCCCACCAACAGTGTACGAGGGTTCCAGTTTCTCCACATTATTGTCAACAGTTGTTAGCTTTTGTTGTTTTTGATAACCACCATCCCAGTGACCATGCCAATGACATTTATCACAGAAATAGAAAAGGCAATCCTAAATTCATCAGAGATGAGTCAACACTGGTGCACTAAGTAGGAGCTAACAACTTAGAAGCTAATGAGGATAGTAGAAAGGACATGGGCCTGAGGACTAGGATCAAATTTTGATACAAGCAGGAATGTTACTAAGCCTTCTATATAAAGTTGACATATCAGTGAGATGCCTCATCACGAAAGGGTGATTAGAATAATGTCCTCTTCTTGGCTGTGAAATGGCAAAGAAAAGCTGTGACTGAGAAAAAAAATGTTATATGAAGTGTTGTTTGTAAGATGGGAACTTTTATAAGTGCCCTTGTTTAATGGATCTCTAAACTATGAAAACAACATGAAAGTTGTAATGGAGAAAACCCTGAAGCCTTGAAAAAGTCAAACTCAAAATTTTTGAGTGGTCAAATAACAGCACCCACTGGACTTGCACAGGAAAATCAAACCTCATAGGAGGTAAACTCAGTATCGAAAGTTATAAAATACAGGCTGAAGTAAACCACCATAAGGAAAAGTTAGCAGCTTACAATAAACAAAAGAATTAGCACCTTAGGAATTGGAGACAACAATCTGAAAGAGACACAAGCATAAATATTTGAATAAATAGGTAAAAGAATATAAGCCACTTTTAAATAATGAGTATGGAAAAGAACACATATGTGAGTGAAAAATAAACTTCTTGATAGATATGAATATATATGATCATAAAATTTAAATACTCACTGGACAGATAAACTGAAGCATTTCTCAGCTGAAGAGATTTTCATAGATCTAAAGAAAGGACAAAATTGAAAGAATGACAGAAAGATACAGAGATAATAATACCGAAAGGTTAATAAACAAGGAGAAGAGATTTGAAAGGACTTGGGATATATGTCTGATAGGATACTCTGAAAAGGGTGATAAAATAAGGTAATGCTTGTGATGATAATGAACTTTCAGAAATTAAAGAATGTCCTTGGGACTCTGGATTTTAAAAAAACAATCAGCCTCAGTCAAAGAACATATAAAATATACGTATTGATCCACCTAGAAGCAGCATGTTAAAGGCAGAGTGGGTCTATTAAGAGTAAGAAAAAAGAAAAGATAAAAATATCCATTAGCATAAATGCAGACTTGTCATGTGTAATCAGATATTCTAGAAGAAAATGGAATTAAATCTTCAGTAAATATAGTAACTCAGAATATTAACTTTGGGGGCAGTAATATAAATACTAATATTTGAATTGTGTTTAAAAAGTCTTATCTCTTTACTATCTACATTGAGTGTTTCATGGTGAAATGATGTGTGACTGCTAGCAGTTGGCGTTAAAATGCTGCAGCAAAAAAACCTTGTGTGGAAAACAATTAAAAAAAGGATGCTAGATATCTGTTAGTTACTGAAGCTTGGTGACAGTTACACAGGGGTTCATTTTACCATTCTTTTGCTTTCTTAGGTGTCTGAAAATTTCTATAAAGTCTGTCAAACTAAACGTTGTGTACATTGATTATAAATTCACAACAATGTTGATTTGTGGACCTTTAACAATAAGATAGGACTAAAATAACGAGAGTAATGGAGGATGGGGAGAAATAGAATCAATGCTTTTGAGAGATAATACTATGTGATGAATCATGCATATCTATTCAGATCTTAAAGGTTTAGCTATATAAAGGAAGGCAAAGTATAAATTTCAAAATGGGATAAATTAAGGTAATGAAGAAAACTTGATAAATTGTACAGAAGGGAAAAGGAGAAAAAGAAGATAAAGGCACACTAAGTAGAAAACACAAAATAAGATGAAAGGAATGAGTTCAATTATATCTGCAACTAATAAATAGAAATATTAAAATTACTTCCTCAAAGATATTAACAATGCAGATTTTTAAAAATCTTACACAATTTAAAAAATGTACAGAAAGCATGAATAGTATATAGAAAATTGAGTGTAAGAATATAGAATGTATATCAGAAATACTAAAAATCTTGTCAATTAATAAAAATAGAATTGTAGGAAAAGGAAAAAATTGTAATCTTGGCACAAAATATTTTAGTTCAAAAATAAAAAAAAATAGTTAAGATATAATGATTTACCACAGTTGAGACACTATTTAAGAGACATTCACAGAATCCCACACAAAACAAGTAGTGAACAGTCTTTTTTAAAGGAGATACATATATATACTTATACCATAAAGAGAATATCAATAAATGCAAAATTATCAACAAGATGCTTTCTGAAAAAAATGCAATAGACCCTCTAAGAACTAAGGAGTCCAAGGCTTCTCAGATGGCACAATAAAGAGCAGAGACAAGTAAAAACTGCCAACACCCCTCTGCTCTTTGCCACTAAATTACCTGGATGAATTGGAGAGTCATTTAATTTCTCTGGTTTATTCTTCTCTGTAAAATTAAAATGCTGCAAAAACAAATATTCATTTGAAGCATTAAGCCACTAAATAGTATGTGGGTTTTTTATGTCTCATTTTTAGAGCAAAGTCCTATCAGACTGGTGGACATTTATAAAAGAAGATGACTCAAGAAATAGTGACCAAATTATACAGGCTTTAATGGATCATAGCTTTAGGAGAAAGTCTTTTTTTTTTTTTTTTTTTTTTACTGTAGTCAGATAAAGCATAGGAAGTACTGCATCTTGAAAATCACTGTGTTCTCCTTTCTTACAGTTGCTTTAATAATTCATAGAGATAGCATGTAAGGTGACAGGAAATTGATACTCAGACAAGTATGTTTCCCCAAACTACTGTCAAATGAGCTGCCCTCGGGAAGTGCCCTAAAGTGCCTGGCAGTTGAAGTCGTCCCTAAAGAAATCAATGAGCTTAAGCAACTTAACAAAGTGACTCTGCAGAACACGCAACTTTTACAAATTACTCTTTCTTTGAATACTAAAATGAATGATAGCATTTTCAAAGAGCATGTGGAGATAATGCTGTATATCTTCTGCTCCCTCTGGATCGCAGTGTATCTATCTGTTTTATACATTATTGCGGAGTAAATTCTAATTTACTCAGTTTTTAGAGAAATGCTCCAATAAAAAAGAATACGCTACTCAGCAACTTTTGCTTCACAAAATGTGATCTTGCTACAACTTTATATAAAAAAAGTTCTGATTAAACTTACAAAGAAACTGGTCCAAGAAACAAAATACAGGGAAATTTCCAGCTGGACTTTGAATTACTCACAAACAGCAAACACATCCAGTCACTATGAAATGCTGAATTTTAGAATTATCTAACTAAATTTTTTTCTTTTTCTTTTCTTCATTTTCATTGTTATTCTTGCCTTTCACTCTGATTTTCTTCTGCTCCCTCTTTTTCCCTTTCTGAGGACATCTAAATGTTGAACAATAGTTCATGATACAAATTCACAAACCCAAGCTACAAATTCTCAGGGTAGTGGGAAAAGAGGGTTATATAAAAGTAGGATACATTTGTTTGTAGTCCCCTGTGATGATTTTGGGGAAGAGCTTAATATTTTTGTGTCTTGATTTCTTCATTCACAAAGTCTCTATTATATTTATTTTGCCATCTCATAGAATTTCTAGATATGATTACCAAGCAAATTGATGAATGTGAAAGCATCTGGTAAATTCCAAAATGCTCTTCAAATATAATGTCACTTTTTTAAAAAAAGTATAGAATTAAAAATGTTAGGAAAACGAAAAAGGAAAACAAACACTCATTTTTACAGTCATTTCTGTTCTTAATATGCAATGTGAGATCATGTATATTCCATGAATTTGAATTCAAAGACTTAGTAAACTTTTTGCTGCCTATCCAGATGCAGAGACATTGAGAAATAATGATTTTTTTAAATAGCTCTTCATCTGATGAGTAATGCCATAGTAATCAGTTCTTGGATCAAGAGGGTCTTTTAAAAGGATTATTTTAGTAATTGCTAATTATAAAGATTCAATAATTATTCCATAGAAAAACCATACTTCGGTGTGAATATTCAAATTATGTTCAGCTTCGTGATGGAAGAACTTAATAGGCTAAAGCTAATTTACGCTAATCAAATGACTAAAAGTTCCCTAATAACCAGCATGTGAATTTGAAATCTAAATGCATCTAGATGCCAAACAACTCTAATGATTATATTAAACTTTTAGCTTTGTATCCTTTAGCTTAAATAGATTATTCTAAGAACAATGAATATTTTTTCTATTGTTTTATAAAATTGTGGTGCTTTCTCTTACAAGTAAAGTTAGTCTGAAATTAAAGTGCTAATAGAGACAAGGGAGATTCTGTACAGTGTTTCTATTCCAAGTTCCTACAATACAAATTTTAGCAAAAAAAAGTAAAACCAAAAAACCCCAGAAACCTCTATTAAATAGAGTGGAAGACCAGAAGGGGGTGCTTTCATGCCATACACAATAGTCCATCCCAACAGGAAGAAGAAAGACAAAGAAAGACTCCTTTTCTGGCAAAGACTGAACTAATGAAAAGTCTTGGACTCCCTGTTTATGACGCCCTCCCAACATCCTTTTCCTCCCATAAAAGCATTCTCTTTTTCTTGCCCTGGGGACTTGCATGTGGCTTACCATGATTGCAGACCCCAAACTGCAATTCTCTGATGATCCTGATTGCTGGAGAAATATCCGGCAGTCTGTTTGTTACAAGGTCATCAGAAGCAAGCATTCAGATTCCAAAGCCAGTGCCATGGTAGATTTTCTGCCAGTTTTTGCCTGAACTTTTGGAAGCCTATACTTGCACTCCTCGTCAGACCAGAGCTTTTCTCCTGGTCAGCAGTGACTTCCCATAGTGCAACACCTCTATTTTTAGCTGCCTGCTTCAGTTCTTAACCTTTCCTTGTCTCCTGTGCACATTTTACTGGGTACAAAATTTTTCACTGATACTCGGGACATTCCAATAATATAATCACAACCTTACCCTGATAAATTCTAGTGCAATGTATTACTTTATTTTTTTTTTATAACAAAGCCAAATTATTCTGCCTCTAGTCAAGTAACTTGCCTTCCTCTTAATCACCACCCCCACCCCAACATACACATACACACACACACACACACACACACACACACACACACACACACACACACACACACATACATATACAGTGTGGGCTGCTCAGACATCTACGTTCTAAATTAAGGCCCCTCTGTTATATGGCTTCCATTATTCATCTCCCAAGTTCTGTTCATCATAGAACAACAAAAATGATTTCTCAGCATACTGCAGAATATACACACATGAGACACACACAGACTGACACACTCTATGACCATACTTTAGTTTGCCTCTCCTCTAATTATAACCTACATGGCTTAATAGGCTCAATACATCCATGTGTATGGTAAATGTTTAACAACAAGCTCTCTCAAAAAATGGCCCTTATCTGTGGTGTTTTTAGATTTTTGTGATCTAAATACCTCCATCACAGATGATTTCAAGTTACCAACATGATATGGAAATCTCTGAAAACTGAATATTGCCCTATCAAGAATCATTATAAGCTGGCTTTCTCATTTGACTACAAGGTAGGATATTTAGAAAATAAAAATACTGATTTTACGTTCAAATCTTGCTCAGAATCCTGCCTCTGGCTTTGTGGGGATTGGGAAAGGTTTTAAACCACTTTAAACCTTAGAAACTTCATTTGTGAAATGGGGATAGTAACAAAAATTAGACTGTTTTGAAGAGAAACAAGATAATCCAGGTAAAATCTTTTCCATAGTGCTTGGCACATAAAAAATACTAGTATTAGAATTAGTAACATAGGTAATGCACTTAGAAACATGCCCTTGTTACTCCACGGTTACTGGAATCATTACAATCATTATGCCATTCTCCCATAATTCCATTTAAGCTGTATATCTAGGATACATCAGAACTTGCATTACTTGTTTTGCCCATATGTAGGACATTCTATTAATATTCTAAGAGTCTTGACCATATATAGGACATATTATTATAAGAGTATAGGTATTTAACATTTTTATTACACTTCGGTTATAAGATGGTGGAATTATGACTGAATTTAAATCTTACCTCTTTACGTTTCTTGAACATTATTCTGATTCATAAACCATTCATGAGATGGTCCTACTAAAGCTTCTTAGGTATAAAAGACAATATACCATGGTCCCCATTAATTTTAGTGATACTGATGTGAACAAAAATACTGCAACCATATCAGTAAACAAAGAGTGCTGAAGCCAAGTCATCAGAGGCTGCTGCCACCCCCCAGTGAAAATGGGCCTGCAGCCCAGCCTCTGCAGCCACTCACAATGGTGCACCCTGGGGGGACTCAGAATAAGAAAGAACAGGATACTGGCCCTAGATAGCTAGGTGCTTGTCAAAGGAATGAATTCAGTGAGCCCACATGTCTGCTTCCTCCCATATATAGAAAAGCACTAAATTCTTTAACTTGAGATACCTGGTTTTCTTTAGATAACAAGCAATCTTTTATTGTTCCAACTACCTGGTCTTTGTTGTAAAGCTCCTATATATCCTAGCTCCTCCTCTACCTCTTCAGACCAGTCTCTCAGGGCCATCTGAGGGGCTGTCATTCCTGGCTCGAGTCCTCCCGCCAAATAAAACATAACTTAACTTTTAGGCTGCACATTTATTTCAGTTGACACTGAGGACCACTCCAACTCTTCAGCATGCTATTGGATTTTCACAACTTGACCACAACTTGACCACAGATGACATTTATGTCACTGGCTGGGGAGGGGGGGATTTTTACACTCTTTATATTCAATTCCTTTACTCTTTCCTTGAATAAGCCCTTTGCTTACCAGTTTAGGTAGCAAGACTCAAATTGGGCATTCAACTTGAATGCCTAGATCATTCCTCTGAAGATAAAATATCTAGTCATACTTTTCTTTCTTAAGGTATTTACCAACTTGTATATTCAATGGATTTTAAAACTGTTTATTCCTTTGACTTTATGCTAACTGGTACCTTTGTGGACAACATTCCCCACCTAGGACACTATGATATTTGTTAATATAACTAAATTCACAGTATGTGCAAACATTGGCCTGGTCAGAAGTGGGAAGCAAACTGTGATGATATTTTCCAAGTGTGAAAATTACAGGTACAGTCTTCACCTTTGACAGTATTCAAGTGCTGCATTTGGTTGGTCACTCTCTACATGAAGTCTAATATACTTTCTATGATTATGGAGGACATATTAAGGTTTACAGTAATTCTAAGTAACTGTCACTTCCCTCTTTAAAAATCAGTTCATTTCTATTTTCCCTAAAATAAACCCTATATTTTACTTTTGGAATATATTCATTTATTCATTTACTAATCTGGATCCCTTATACCTGGCAATCTCTAGGAAATATATTGTAGTTCTTATAAAGTATGCTGCTTCCTCTAAGCACTGAAACTCACACTATTTCTTTCACTTGCATAATCCTCTCCGTCTCCATGGTCTCCCCACAACACATGTCTAAGGCATATAGTCACATATTCACAAGCTCAATTTGCTAATCTGTTCAGTCCTCAAGTGTCAGCTCAGAATCAGTTAAACTTTTCTTGATGTTTTCCCATTGGGGGTCATCTTGTCATAGCCTTCACTTGCCTAGTCAGTACATCTCTCTCACATGACAGAATTCTCTTATTAAAGCTTTTGCCTTCCCCACTAGCCTATAAGGCCTGTTATGACAGAAAACATGTTTGTATTATTCTCCTTTCTATTTTTATCAGATGGCTTGCCAACAACATTGATTATAAACATTTATTTATTTAAGCAAATGCTCTTACATCCACTGTTAGTTTTAGTTAGAAGGTCACTTATTTTTCAAGTGCAATGCTAACTATATATAAACATATTATGTATTATAATATTAGAAGAAAGAAGGTCAATACGTTGTCTTCTTATTCAAGAGAGTCTAGTGCATGTTGGGACTATAGTGCTTCCTGCACACAACTCGTTAAATTGGAATAGTATGTCACTTCTTTCATTATAAGATTTCCAAGCTACAAGATATGTGGGATGAAATATCAGCAAACAGAAGTCCTTCACTGGGGGCTTATAACATTGGGGAAAGGATAGCCACAGAGTGGGCAAGAGGTGTATGAGTCTGTCAACTGACTGGCAGATTTCTATAAAATGACCCTTTAGGGATTCGATACTTGAATTTTAATCAAACCAAAATTATTCATTGTTCAGTTCTAAATCCCTAAAGAGAAACTGAAAAATCTTGAAGAGGGACTCCCAACAGTAATTACATGTTCTGCTGAAATTTAATTGACTTGCATTACCCAGACAGACCTGACGAATGGAGAGTTATGTCATGGCACAGGTTTTTAGAGGAATTAGATGAAAGGCAAAAATCTAGTACAAAATTTTAAAATGGCCAAGCTTCTGCATTGGGTGCTTTAATACAAAAGAAGAAAAAGAAGTCCATTTTTAATATGGGTCACCTAAATATGTTTATAGTAATTATTTGGCATTCCTCTACTTTTTCTAGGCAGTGTGATTTTTAATCTGAAAATGTCTTTGAAAAACATATCATTTCTGGACCAATATTTTTTGTAGAGCACTATATTAATCTTCAAAATAATATCTAAAATACCTCATTTTCTTACAAAGTAACAGTGACTTTCAGTTGATTTTTCTCTACCAATTTTCCTTGTATTTATGAATTTATTATCCCTAATATTTTCCAGGTAGGAAGATGACAGTGTTGATTAACCATCTGTTGAAGTGTTGCTTTGAACACTTATTTTTTTTTTTTTTCTCATGGTGGTAATTAGCTAAACGTGTTAATTCCTCTCTTGCTTAAGATTTCCTGGACCACCTACTATTCATGCCATGTGTAATGCAAAGCCTACTAGTCCCACAGGCATAGAGTCAACCCTTCTTGGGTAGAATGTAAGATTATGGAATTAGGGGCAATCTTATTAACTCCACTGTGTGTTTCTCTAATAAAGCATCATACCTTCTTTTCACAATTGGTTTCACTTTGTGTTGGTCCTCTTCTGCACACCTCACAGTATCTGTTGTAAATTTTCATACTCCTCATGCCTTTATTCCTATCCACGTCCTAGGATAGGCCCTCATGTGAGATATGAGGTGGAAAGACGAAGTCATATGCAGTTGCAGGCAGATGTGTGCAAGAACAGCAGGCAGAAGGTTCTCAACCGCTTCCAGGTGAATGTCCTGAAACCCCCTGTGTTGCTGGTGTAGGAAGCTAAGTTTGTCAGTGCCAGCTTCCATGTCCTAAAAAATGCATGCACTAGTAATTCCCTATATTAAAATACTTGACATTTGAAGTGCATAAACTGTTCCTTTTCTTCCTTATTAAACCCTAAGAAAATATAAATTTCTAAAATTTATTTAAGAAGGCAAAGAAAACCTAAATAGATTATAGTCATGTTGTAAAAAGTTATCTAGGAATGATCCTAAAGAGATGTTACATGACCTGATTTCAATTTTTCCAATGGGTTTGTCCAAAATACAGGTAATTCTTATGCATAAGATCAGAATCAGGTCTACAAAATAATGAGAAGCTATTCATTTCCTTATAAGTATCACAGATTCTGTTTAAAAAAAAAAGAAACAAATAACACAAAAGTTTCATGAAGCACAAGGAGTCTGGCTCCTAGCTAAAAACCTGCTTTTTTTTTTTTTTTTTTTTTTTTTTTGCCTGACTTGGCAATTACAGTGGCTTTACTTGACAGCTTCATAGAGGAAATCTTCCCTCCTTGTTCCAGGCTTGGTACACAGCCAGTGCATCCCAGTCTCTGAAGGGAGTTGTAGTCAAGGACTCAAAGCCCTCTGGCTGCCATACTCTTGAACATACCTGCCTGTCTAGCCCAGGTGTGTCACTTTTATGGAGCAATAAGGGGCAATTCTGGAGAGACCTCCTTATGATGGGGAGGGGAGCTGGAAGACACTTTTCTCTGCTCTGACTCTTTCCTCTGTTATTTTCCCACTTCGGACCCTTCTCCATCTCCCTCACACTGGCCCCTGTGATCCATAAAACTCCAGAAGTCTTTTGATAGGGGCCCGTTCCTCTGTGAAATCATCCATGGCTGTGCTGATTCATCTGCTCCTCATCCAGTCCACCATTATTTCATGAGGGATAGGATAGCCGCTACTTGCTAAGAGCTGAAAGTGACCTAATTTAACCGTAATTTAGTCTAAGCCTTCTTCTAGAAGTTGCAGTCCTTCAGTAAATCCCAGAGTTCCAAAATAGCTGGAACATCAGACAGATTCTTCCCCTTACAATTGTTATCTAGGTGGGGAGGTAGGTTCCTGGTGCTTCCTATTCCTCCATCTTCCCTCTTGTTTTCATGCTTATTTCCTTTTTGTTGAAGTGTTTATTCAAACCATTTTTTCCTAATTTTTTAAAAAGTAAGATTGTTTTCTTTTTCATTCTTCTGGACTGACATCATTTACCCAATTTGTGAATGGCAAATCATGTCTTCCAGGCATTGACTTGTTCTTTCAATTTTATAACAGTGCCTTTGAAAATAAGTTTTTAGTTTTGATAAAATCTATTTTTATTAGATAAAATATAATAATATTTTATTTTATGGTTGCATATTTTGTGTCCTGAGAATTCTTTGCCTAACAATAGGTCAGAAGAATTTCTTCTATATTTTACCTTAGACATTGCATAGCTTTAAGTTACATTTAAGTCCATGATCCATTTTGCATTATGTTATATGAATATCATGAAATATGTCTTGAGGAAATGTGTTTGTGTGTGGCGGGGGAGAAGAAGCATCGCACGTGGCTGTCCAAACTTACCAGCACTATTAGTTGAAAAGATTGTTTTTTCTCCATTGAATTACCTTGGTAACTTTGTTGAACCAACTAAATTTGAGTAAACCAATTTCTGGATTCCATATTCTCTTTCATTGATCTATGTATCTACTTTGTCTAAACTACACTGCTTTTATTTCTGTAGCTTTATAGTAAGTTTGGAAATCAAACTCAGTGTGAGTCCTCTAAATTTGTTCTTTTAAAAATGGCTGTAACTCTTCTACATCTTTACCTTTTCATATACACTTTAGAAGCAGCTTCTTCATTTCTGTAGTGAAAGATTGCTAGGACTTTGGGTTTGCATTGAAACTATAGATAAATTGGAGAAAACTGATATCTTAAAAATGTATCTTTCAATCCTTGAATACAATAAATCACTCCATGTATTTAAGTTGTCTTTGATTCTGTCATCAATGTTTTGTAATTTTCAGCCAAATTTTTTCTTATAATACATTAGCTTTACCCATAAATATTTTTTATTATTGGTTTTATTATAGATAGCATTTTAATTTTACTTTTCAGTTTTTCATTGTTATAATGTGGGAATATATGTATCTATATCTATACACACTAACATCAGTACTTAAATCTAGTTCATTTTTTCATAATCTTTGAAATTTTTTAATGTAGACAACAGTGTCATATGCAAATACAATGCTTCCTTTCTCCTTTCCAATCTGTATGCATTTCACTTCCTGTTCCTCTCTTACTGTACTCCAATATGATGCTTAATAAGAGTGATGAAAGTAAACATCTCTACCATATTCCTGATCTTTGTGAAAGTATTGTCTTTTACCATTTTGTTAAGACTTTGTGAATATTTTGTAGATGACATTCGTCATCAGGTTAAGGAAGTAACTATTTTTTTTTTAATGCTGAGGGTTTTTATCATGAATGTAGATTGGATTTTCTCACATGACTTCTCTGTGTCTATGGAGATGATCATATGACTTTTCTCCTTTAGTCTATTGATACAGTGAATTCCCTTGATTGACTTCAATGTTGATTCAGTCTTGCCCTGGGTATATCCCACTTGATCATGATCTTTCTTTTATATTGTTGGATTTATTTTCTGCCATATTTGATGACTTCTGCATTTGTGCTCAGAAGGGATATTAATTGGTATTTTTCATTCCTATTAACATCTTACTTGTTTTGGCATTAGGGTAATACTGGTCTCCTAAAATGAATTTGAAAGCATTCTTTCCTCTTCTACTTTAGGAAAGTGTTTTTGTTTTTCTGGTACTGGTATTATTTCTTTTCTAAATGTTTCATAGATCAACATCAAAGCCATTGTTGATGACTATATCTTGGTCTGTAGTTTTTACTGCTGGATTTTTTTTAAACAATGTATTTAATTTCTCTAATAGATACAGGCCTTTTTAGCTTACTTTTTCCTTCTTCAGTAAATTTTTGTGATTTATACAATTTCATCTTGGTTATGAATCTTTTGGTGTGAAACTGTTTATAATATTTTTATTACATTCTTATGTATCTCAGATATGTGGCAATATACTAATTTTATCTCTCACATTAGCAATGTGTGTCTTCTATTTCTCTTTTCAAAAAACACTCCAGCAACAATTCTTTCAATATCATTTCAGAAAACTACCTCTTTTTTCTATTGTCTTTATATTTTCAATTTTCTTGATTTCCTCTTTATTCATTTCTTTGAATTTAGTTTGCTCTTATATTTCTAGTTTCTTAAGTTAAAAACTGAGATCATTGATTTAAGACTTTTCATCTTTCCTGATACAAGCATTTAACTATACATTTCTCTCTAAGCACTGTTTTCATTTTGTCCTACATTTTGATATGTTGCTATACCTGTCTGGATTCTGAGTGACAGAGTTCTGTTTTCACTTTCACTCAATTCAAATGATTTTCTAATTTCTCTTGTGGCTTCTTCACTGATGTATGGAGTTATGTAGAAGGATTGGTAGATTTAATCTGGAAAATCCACAAATTGAACAACATATTTTTCTGTCACTAATTTCTAGTTTAATACCATTGTGGTTAGAGACTACAAATTGTATATTTTTAATCTTTTAAACTTTTAAGACTTGTCTATGTTCTAGAAGATGATTATTCTTGATAAATGTTTCATATGCACTTGAAAAAAATGTGTATTAGCTTGTTAAGTATTCTATACATGTCACTTTGGTCAAATTTGTTGATAGTTCTGTAAAAAGTCTTCTCTGTTTTACTGATTTTTTGTCTACTTATGTTTTGTTTACTGCAAGAGAAGTATTTTTTTTCTTATAGATTTGTTCATTTCTCCTTTTAGTTATGTCAGTGTTTGCTTCACATATGTTGAAACTCTCATGTGGGATGCATGCATATTTAAAATGGGTATGTCTCTTGGAGAATCAACTTTGACCATTATATGTCTCTTTTTATCCCTGGAAATATACCTTGTCTGAACTATACTGTTCCTAATATTGATAATGCCATCTACGTTATTTTGATTAGTGTCTTTATGATATATCTTTTTCCACATGCTATGGTCCACATGTATCTCTTAAAAATTCATATATTGAAACCTAACTCCCAAGGTGCTAGTTTAAGGAGATGGAGCCATTGGAAGGATTTTAGGTCATGAGGGCTTTGACCTTAATGGAATTAGTGCCCCAAAGAGGCCTAAAATTACTCCCTGGCCCCGTTTCACCATGTGAGGACAGAGAAGGCTATGAATACTGGTGCCTTGCACTTCTAGCCTCCGGAACTGAGAGAAATAAATTTCCGTTGTTCATAAGCTACCCAGTCTAAGATACTTTGTAATAGCAGCTTGAAGGGACTAGGACACTACGCTTCTTATTTTAACCTATTTCTGTCTTTATAATTAAAGTGTGCTTTTTTTATTCAACATATTGTCATTATTTTTCTAACCTAATTATCAAATGTTGATACATAATTTTAATATATATTCATATAAATGTAAATAAATATGCGCAATTTACCTGTGCCTGATCCTTGACATTTTTCTTACTTCTCCTTTTCTCCTTACGTTCCTGTCTTTTCTAACTTCTTTTTCTCTTATTTATATTTCTTATTTCCTTTCACTATTTTCTTCTTTATTGAAGTATAGTTGATTTACAATATTATATTAGTTTCAGGTGTACAACATAGTGATTCAGTACTTTTACAGATTATACTCCATTAAAAGTTATTACAAGATACTGGCTATAATTCCCTCTGGGAACCATAGTACACTTTTGGTGGGAATGTAAATTGGTGCAGTCACTATGGAAAACAGTACTGAGGTTTCTTAAAAAATTAAAAATTGAACTACCATATGATGAAGCAATTCCTCTCCTGGGTATATAACTGGAGAATTTGAAAGGATACATGCACCCTGATGTTGACTGCATAGCCAAGACAGGGAAGCAACCCAAGTGTCCCTCAACAGACAAATGAATAAAGAAGATGTGATATATATATACACACACACAATGGAATATTACTTACCCACTACTTTCTTTTACATATTAAATTGATAGCTATTTATTGAGTTATATGATAAAAATGATAAGTAGTTCTAATATTCTCTAACCTGAATATTTTATTAGACCAAGTATCTACATTTCCAAATAACTGCAATTGTCTCAATTACAACTACTGGCTATTATGATGAATTTGGCCACTGAATTATTATCTCAAATTATCAGTGTACATAACTCATAATGTCATGTTTGACCTCTTTAACAAAATTATTTCAATTTGAGATAATTTTATATGAGGTAAAAGAATCAAGAGAGCTGAAATTTAATTATCCCAAAAAGTAAAAAATAGAAAAGTAGACATATGATTAGAATTACAAATAAAAACCTGTTAAATGTAGTACTGTATTTTCCTAAATGTGTATTATAATAGATTCAGTGGTACACTGAAGTGGTACACTGTGGAGAAATACAAATGAACAGCATCTAGTCCCTGGTCTCAAAGTGAAAATAGTCATGACAGGAGAAATTCAAAATGTGAATAAATAAACATTATTCTGAAAGCTTGGTACTTGCAGTAGAAGTGTGACCTAGGTTCACATTGAGGAAAAGGGCAGCAGCAAAGGGGTAACTTTAACAGAGGCCTGGGGAAAAAAATTTGGCATAATTATACACAGACCATCTTACTCTCAATGCCATTATTTATTAGCATTAAAACAACATATTATAAAAATATTCCTAATAGATATATGTTGGAAGAAAAAGCTTTACAGAAGGATTTTGGAAACGTAGTGATTACTAAACTACACTATATTCCCCAGCTGGCCTTATAGTTAGCCTGGGGTCACGTGAAAAGTTCTGGCCGACGTGAATGGATGTTACAGATGCTCCTCCAGTGTAGTTCCCTGGCTCCCCCTGTTCTTGGTGTAATCACCCTAGAGGCTACAGAAGGAAATTGCAGCATGAAAAGCTGGAGGAAGCTCAAGTCTTTAATCACTTTATGGTGAGGAGAGCTATCCCGGAAAATCTCAAAACCTTCATCGTCTTTAGGTGAGCAAGAAACTCAGTTTTGATGTACTAAGCCACTGAGCAGTGGTGCGATGATACCACCGTAAAGCATAACATAACCTGACCAATGCAGAGGTGGTAGAGTTCACATTCTTCTCTAAGCTCACTTGGATTCCAGGCAGCTATAATGCAATTCCTTTTGCCCTATTTATGAATGGTTATAAATCCTTTTCTCCTTAGTGTGCAATATCAAAAAGCTTTGAGAGACTCACTGCAAGACTGATGTGCCTACCAAAGGAATATTACCTCAGCCTTTAAAAGTTTAGTACTATAATGAATATAAAACACAGCCCATCACTAATGGTTTGCTCCTTCTGTAACACCAAACAAGATAGATCTTGTCTCTTTGCTGCCATCTGATATACTTACAAGGAACTTATTTCAGACATTCCAAAATTATTATTATTGCGGAACAGTCTGAATAAGTCAGGTTTCCCTTGTTTTTGTTTATTTTAATTAAACTTGCATGTATCCTAAACCCACCTCTCATTTTAACATCTGTGAAATTGAGATGCATGTAACAATATGTCTAACAATTACACTCTTTCCTTGTGATACATAAAATATTGGTGTGTCTTAAAATTGATGATTATATTATATTAAATATCAAATACAGCAACATGTTTTATACTTAGGGACCATTAATTTTAAATTTTCCGTTTAAAAATCGTGAATTAATTTAAAATACTAAATATTTTAAAATATTTAGGTGAAAACAACCCATTTAATAGATTAATTCTCAAATAGGCCGCTGTATAATGATTAAAATGCAACATGTTATATATAAATGAAGGTCATAGACCCAGGGATAATGCAGAGTTTCATACTAACTAATTAAGAAAGTCCAGTCATAATTCCACCTTCTCTAACATCATTTATGTGTCCCTAAAAGCACTGATGTGTTTCTGTGCAGTGTTTTCCTATTTGATTCATTCATAGACAAATGATCTAGATTACTCTGTATTTTGTGTATCTGTGTATCTGTGAATTTAATATCGCTCTTTGAAATGTAATTTTATATTTTATATAGTAAATAACCACATGCCTATTAGACTATTTCAAACATTAAATTACCAAAACCATTGCTACCAAAATGAAATATAGCAAAAAGACTGAGCTCCACTATATAAAAATGAAATAAAATGAATAGACATTGGAAATAAATCACATCAAAGTTAAAAAAAAGAAAGAAAAACATCTTTTTGCTCTCACACCAGAGCTGAATTTGGCAAAGTAAACTAATGGTTTTTCATATCAGTTCATTAGACTCAAGATTCTGAACTAATACAATGTTCTCTGCTTTCATTGTGTAGGAAATTTTAGATGGCAAGTATGTTTACTGAAAATAAATGCACTGGTCTTATGTCTACATTAAATCATTATGTTGTAGAACTATTTCTGATACAGGCTTTTCATGCAACTATTTGAATTTCACATATGTATGCCAACCAAATTGATGCATTCTTATATTTTTTAAAGACAGTAGCTTATACATCAGGATAGAGTCAATCAACTTAATACTTTAATCATTATCATCATAAACTAAAATAATAATTACAATAAAACTTATAGAAGTTATTTCAATTTCCTAACTAATTTTCTTCTTGTTACATAAAGAAAAATAAAATTGAGAGCTGTTACCATATCTCTTATACATTGTCCAACTACTGAGAAAGGTACTATGATATAATAGACAAAATACTGTACTAAAATTCATGGGTTCTGATGCTGGCTTTATCCCTGTAACTAAGAGTAGTTGTTGACCAAAAAGCATATTTATTTTACAAATGAGAAATTGTTTCAGAGCTATAGCACTTACAAGCTAAGCAAATCTTCAATCACAAGATGACGCCTCAATGCTATACAACTGTTAATAAATTTCTATGTTAAGAATTCTATATGAGATAGTATGGAGTCAAATGAGTTAGGTTTGGAAAATATGACAGCTTGTAAGTGAAACTGCTCTGAACTGTATCAGGAAGCCCCTTGAAGAAATAACGTTTATTCATCAGGGTTACAGAAAATTTAGAAAGCCTTGTTTTGCATAATAACTGAAAAAATATACCAAAACTCCTCCGTGTCCTTCACATACATCAGGACTCAGGATCCAGGGATGCTCTTACCTTTTATTTGTAAAGCAAATAAGATGTATACATATGAGAAATAGAATGAGAAATCTAGCTTGCTCTCCCATGATGTGGTCCTTATAATTGAATAATTTAATCTAAAAGACGTCAACATTTATTTTCTAATATTCCCATACAATTTTGGTAGATGACAATAAAAGACATTCTGTTTCTCCTTATGTGTTACGTCAGTTTATGGGATTTCTCATGACAGGACACTGGTTTACCTTGCCACCTCATCTTTTGCCATTCAGCCCCCTATACTATAATGTAGTTGTACTCAACTGTGTAAGTTTCCTGAACGTGCTCTAATGTCTGTTTCACCTGCTACATAAACGGACTTTGTCTATCTGGAAACTTTTCCTCTTGCTTATAACCTAGATAAATCCTGCTACATTCCTGGTCTCAGCTTGTATATCTTCTCCTTCAAGTTTGTCCTGACCCTCCCAATAATGCTCCAATAGCACCTGGTGCTTTCCCTCCAATAGCACCTATCACATTCTAGTGGAATTGCCTGTTGGCTTCTCATTCTTTCCCTTCAAAAATCATGTATCTTCTTATCTAAATTGCATACCCTGACGATACTACAGTTGAGTCAGTTCTTTGTGTACAGTAAGACTTGGATAAATATTATTAAACAAATGTGTAAATGAACATTATTCATGTGCTGGAAGATACCACTAATCTGCAATCCCTCTCAATAGATGGACACAACTGTTTTGACAGGATGGATCTAGACCAGATGTTTTTCTACAAATTTCCACATTCTAATAGGTAAAGAAGATTTACAAACATGCAGGCAAACTCTAATAACAGAAACTAAAATGAATAGTGTGCTGATAACAGGGAGAGAAGGAAACCAGAGAAGTTTTCTGGAATGGAGGCATTTAATCTGAAAAGTAAAGAATGAAAAGTGAACATCATGAGAAGAGTCAATGGAAGGGGCTGGGACAAATAAAAAGGCTGTATACTGACAGAGAATCACCACACTCCACAGACTCGACTGATGCGAATGCTGTAAGTTGCTCTTTCCAAAAGTAGAAATACACAAAACAGAGCATATTACCTATTTCAAAAATAGAGATTATATGAATATAACTTTATTATAGAGTGAAGACATGTATTCCAGAGCATAACATTTCAGTTTTAGTATTTTAATTTGACGATTTTAATAAGAATTGAACTAATACTTTCTAAGGTTAAAATATTTACTTTCCACAAGTTAGAAAGCAAAAAAACTTAATAGACACAAGTCCTGCATCTATGATAACCTGTTTTTTTTAGATAAGAAAAAAATTATTAAGCAAAACATTGCTTAAGTAAATGTTTACAATGATCTGGGTCTCAGTGCTGAATAAGAAAACAAAACATCAAGAAAATAAAAACAAATCTATTAAGCAAAACATTGTTTTCTGAATTAAAGGATTTTGGAAGAGTCTTGGTTTTGTTATCATGAAAATGCAACTTGTGGATTTAACTCTTAGAGGATAAATGTAATTATAATAAAAGCATAGAGAATGATGAGAATGAAAAACTTCAAAGTTGAAATTTAGATTTTTCTTTATGGTAATTGTTACATACTAAGAAAAGATAAGAAAGAGTTTGAGAAGGAAAACAGAAGGCAGTTTCAAAATAAGTTGATGACATTGAAAAGTAACGACAAATAAGGTTTTTCACAATAAGGATGTAGATAGGTATTATTTGATGGAATGGACTTTGTTGAAATTAGTGACAGGCAATGGTTTTGATGGGGGCCAAGGAAACTATTAAAATGAGTAGGAAAAAAATGATGTTCATAGCTGATTTCAGCAGAATTTCTTACCAGTCAAGATGGTATAGGGACATTCAATAGAAAGACTGAAGAACTTATTATTCAGGCAGTTACAATGAATTTTCTAGACATATTTTCACATGGGAAACAAGTATTTTAGAAGGGTAAAGTATTATTAAATTTCACTTCAATATGCATCTTCAAAATGGCCCACATACTCTGCAAAAAAAGGCATGCATAAAATTTGTTTCAAAATGTGGCATCTATACATAAAATAAAATGAATAAATACTAAGTTCCTAACATTCTTTTGTCACTTGTTCTTTGTACATCTCAGTGATCTGTTTTTATTTTCTTGATGTTTTATATTCTTATTCAGCACTGAGACCCAGATAATTGTAAACTTTGCTGAAACGGGCTGCTAAGGCCAAAGTTATTAACATTACAGATGTTGACAGTCTGACTGATAGCCTAATAACAATAATTGTTATTTAACTTTTATTTGCTACCTAGAGTGTGAGAGTACTCAGTAGTTTTATTATTCTTGTTTCCATGGGAAACCAGGCTAAGTGCAGTGATAAGACTGTTATTTTTGTGTAGTCCATTAAATTACAGTCCTTTCATTTCACATTTTTACACATGATCGGTGTCCTCATTGATAGAGTGTAATGCTATGCTTCATTATCTGCATTAAATTTTCATAAATATCCATTTTGGTTACAAAATAAGATAATGCAAGTGGTTTTTAGAGTACAAGTCGCTGTTAGAATTCTGCTCAGGGTCTTTTTTTTTTTTTTATCCTTTTTCAGAGGAAATAATATTAAATGCTGCTGTATAAAAAGCTGTCCTGCTTATCTTTAGAAGTAAATCTCTCTATAAATAAAACTTTTCATACAAAGTATGATGTATTTTATTGTTTGCAATTTCATGTATATTTTTCTCCCAGATGTATGTATATGTATATGAAGTGTATACACACGTACGCATACATCTGAAAAAAACAGATTTGTATAAATTGTACAAGGAGAGAGAATTCTCAATTTATGACATCTGAGCAGGATTGGATTGTATATGAATAATGTGAGAAAAAGAGAGCTGTGAAAGTCAAAATGTATAATATCCTAAGGAAAAAGAAGCTTCACACGTTGAAAACACACACACATATACATACAGATTTAATCTAATTTTTCATACTACACTGTCCCAGACTCCAAGAACACCTTCACCAGAAGTTGTTAAAAGCGATGATATAATAAAGATATATACTCTATATGCACAACAGATGGAGTCTATAAACAGTTGAATTTTACTGAATTGCCTACATGCAGAAACATGAATGTCCTTTTTAGAGCAGATTAAAATATTAAAACAATAACTGTTAATCACTGCATTTAAATATAAATTGTGGAATAAACTGTAACATCTTATTACCTGAGATAATTAGATGTATTTAAATAGATATATTTAAACTTCTAGAGAAGCAACACAGTCTGATTTTGGAAGGATTAAATCTTTTCAAATGAATATATTTAAAAATTTTTTTAAATGTTAACATGTCAATTGTGAATAGACATGTTATAATAAATGTTGGGATTGTATTTTCATTATGGTTTGCTCAGTATCCAGCCTATTTTTAATATGACTTTTTTGTTAGTGGGATGAAATTACTTTGAATTCTCTGTATTCTTAAGGGTAGGGTAACACATTGTGGCTGCCTATCATTTTGGAAGCCAAGAAAACCAGGTTTGCAGCTCTCCTTCTCACTTGTATAACCAGACTTCAGGTAATGGAATTGAGTTTACTCAAGCTTGCAATCTCTCACAGAACTCTCAACCTCTAGCCAACAATACCTGGGCTAGCCAGCAATGCCAGGACTAGGCTGGAGATTAACAATTGCAGCTTTGTGGCAACAGGAGTAATAGCTACTGTCATGTAGATTGTCCTTACTTTTTTTTTTTTTTTTTAACATTTTTTATTGATTTATAATCATTTTACAATGGTGTGTCAAATTCCAGTGTAGAGCACAATTTTTCAGTTATACATGAACATATATATATTCATTGTCACATTTTTTTTCTCTGTAGACTGTCTTTACTTTGAGAGAGATGTATTTTCTTCATGTTTCCTGGTGCCCTCAGAAGCTTATTTCCTGTCTTGTTTGTCTTAGGCTATCTGGTGTTCCATCTATGCAAATATCTCAACAGATGTAGTTTCTTGCTTAAGTAACTGAAATGTGGTTACTATTCTTTGAAATGATCCATTCATTTGGTTATTCCACAAATATTTATTGAATTTCTACTATGTATCAAGCACTGTTTCAGATACTCAAATTGATGAAAAAAATCAAATATTGTCACCTTTGCAGAGTTTACAGTCTGAGAGAGAGAAATTATAAACAGCAACCATAGTAAATAAATGAAATTGTATGTCAGAAGTTGATTAAAGACTAGGAAAAGTTAAAAAGGGTGAAAGAGATCTGGAGGACTGGACAGGCAGGAGCAAGGAGGAGTATGAGGTTCTTTATTTCTTTATAGATTCATCCATAAAACCCACTGTGGTCCCAATATTGTAAGAAATCAAATCATATAATATATATCAGAAGCCTAAGCTCTTTATCATAGTAAAAAAGAGAAGTTCAGTATAAAGCCAAGTGGGGGAAACAAACAATGTTACCAAATGATAATTATATAAATTAATTGATAAATTATACCTGTAAGAGGGTATTGAAAAAGGTGACTCTGAAAGTTTCTTAGGGTTACTTTCTAGTGATAAAGATGTGAGTTATAACTAAATTTTTGTTTTAGCTTCTTTGGATCTCTCAGGTTTTCTGCACTTACATGTATAACTTTGTAATTGGAAAATTAATAAAAATTAACTCAGTATAATGACAGGTATAATGACAGCAGGCTAGCAACTATGATATACTCTTATCAAACTTCTAAATAAAGTATCAAGAAGTCACCAAAAACACATAAACATTTCCATTAACAATATATATCAATAATGACAAACTATCAGAGTCTGAGAAATTTCAACTAACTGAAACACTTAAGGGAACTGAATGTGAAAATATCAACAGACCACCAATTTTGAAATAGAATAATGATAAAAACAAAAATGGAGTGAACAATTATTATTGAAGGAGGGCCTGACTTACTAAAACCTCATGCCAGTTATTTATTCATAGTCCATAAGCATGGGAGTTGTATACAAAAATAAACATAATGAGCAAACTAGCAAACTTAACTCATCACTTTTCCATTATTTGGAAAATGTTACTCTTCCAGTGATCAGATTGGAGTATTCCCATGCCCCATTTCAACCTCATTGCAATTCAAATAAAAGCTTGTGTATATGTGTTATGACTTCCATTCTGACATGTAACAAAATTTGTTTAGGGGTTAAATTCTGAAATGTTGGTTCTTTTCAAAATATGGGTGTGTAAGAACTTTATCTCCTGCCTAAAGTAGACTTAAATCACAGACGAATACTGATAGCTTTGTCTACTTGTAAAATAGAATTCACATATTTATTTAACTCTTATTACCTGTCAGGTTTAGAGTAGGCATAAGTGAACACAAAAGATAACTATCTAATTCTTCTATTATCATCTTTAAATATGACAAAGTCAATGAAAGTCTAGAGTATGGAAAAATACGCACTATCATAACTTTGGATATAAATTGGTGCACCAATTTTGAAAAGCAGTTTGGTAATATGCAATGATATCTTTAACATGTATATTTAACAATTTTACTTTTTGAGACTATCTTGAGATAATTTGTATAAAAATGTATGTGCAAAATTTTTCATATGTCTAAGTATAATAACAAATTAGAAGCAATCAGAAGTGAATAGCAGAGGAATTGTACACTAGATTATGATGAATACATGTAAAATATAATATGAAACACTAAAAATGATGCTTGTAAAACCTATCTGCCAAAATAGAGAGGGTGTTAATAAATGACATTACATGAGAAAGCAAAACTTTTCAACTATGTTAAGAAATGTGTAAAATACGCTGAACAAAAAAAAACCCTTAATAACAATATATACATAACAATTAAAATGATTTCTATTTAGTTGATTTCATTTTAAAAATATTTTTCTCTACTTTGTTCATTTTACGCAGGAGAAAATTTCTCTTTTTTTAAAATGTATTTTTGGTGGTTACTTCTTATGTCTTACTGTTTAGGTACTCAGAATCAGGAATTTTTTTTATGTATTGAGAAATGGTGTGGAGTAATGGGTTGCTCTTTCACTGGAATACGTATAAACACATACAGACACAACTAGGTTAAGCCAAACTACTGTTACTAATAGAAACTATAACCTATTGGCTTAAAAGTAGAAGGAAAAAAGTCTATTTCTCTCACGGTACAGGGTGAATGAGTGTGGTATTTGAAAACATGTAGTCTAAATCCAGTACTCAAGTTCTTGATCACTGAATGGCCTACCAAAGTCCACAAATCAAAGACCACCAGGAACAGACCTACAGTCCGAGTTAGGTTTGTTAGCTTGCTGCAGCTAAGGCAGAATCCCTCCACAGGAACCATGTAACCTCTTGGAGACAAGTTAACATCTCAGTAAGCTCTGTTTAAGAGGCATCCCCCCCACCCCCTGCCATCTTTCCCTATTAAGATGGTATTTAAGTCTGAATTCTAAGCCATCTCTGAAAGTTACTCACTTTTTCCTGGATATCTCCCATGTTTACATGGGGCATATGCATTAATAAATTTTTGTTTTTCTTGTGATAATCTGTCTTTTGTTAAAGAGTCTCAGCTGAGAGCTCAAAACAGTTGGTTGAAAATTATTTTTCCTCCCCTACAACCATTATAAGGCAAGGACAACATTAGATAAGAAAAATCTTGACAGCCATGTAACTTTAAGGTTTTGAATGGGAACCAAGGAGATACTAGATGATTCTTCTCCCTTGACATTGCAAAATTACTGAAGATCTAGTTATTTGGATCCCTTCATTCCATATTTAGGGAGAACTCTATGCTATTTTTTTTGGAAAGAAAATATCTTAGATATTATTAAAATATTGAAACTAAGGATGATACTTTATGCACATCCCTAATATAGCCTACATTTATAAGTGCATTTTATATAAAACTAGATAATATAATAGATATGTATCAATGCATTTATATAATGTGATTGTTTTCTAAGAACAATACAACAATGAAATGTCCATAATGTATCTCTGTATAAATTTTTGTGCTTTGTAAGCCTTTTCTTCTAAGTGTTGAACTTTTTAAAGTAATTTGAGAGTATGGCTGAAATCTGGTCATGACTTTGAAAAGAGAAAAAAAAAGACATAGGAAAGGACTTTAATGCCACATTATCTCAAAGAGCGGATTTTTTTTTCTGATTATTGTTTTTATGATACTAGAGCAATGAACTCTTGGGTGAGAGAGAGTGCTTTTTATGAAAACCTTAAGTTATCGATTGGCAAGATAAACTCTTGCTTAAAAAAGCCTTAAGGTGAAAAATCTGTGGAGAAAGCAAAAAAATGCTGAGCTGAAACAGTTCTATAAAATACAATGGAACATAAAATGTATTATGTACAAAGAAAAATGATGGAGATACAGGATACTTCTCAAAAGGAAGTATGGGAATTAGTTTAGACTTGTTTTTGCATATGCTAATAGTATCTTAACTATAACAGGGAGAATATTTGCAGTACGCCAATGAATTTACATTTAATTTCTACAGTGTACATACAAACATAAAACTATTTCCAAAAACACACAAGATTGGTTTAATTGATATAATATGACATGAGATAAAAGCTTATTTAAAATTTTATAATCTTTAAAATCAGCCAGATGAGCACTAAAATTATTCTCGTTAAAAAGGGCTATGATTAAATTTCTCTCCCTTTTAAATTATTTTGTAAATAAATGTAGATGGGGTAATGCTGTTTGTAAAGGATGTACACACTGTGTGGAAACATGTGTGAATAATACAAGCATTCTTAGTAAGTCAACTGGTCAAATAGGTATTGATACTATTTTTCTTCTAACACTGTTTTAAAAATGTGTGTCAAGAAAACACATAGCTACACAATAGGCCCTCCTTACCCACAGGTTCTGCATCCCTGATGGGGGAAAAGGGCTGTGGGAGGATAAGCAGCAGGGGGTGACTCTGCTATACCATTTTGTTTAAGGGATTTGCTCATTTGCAATTATGGTATCCGCAGCAATTCTGAAACCAATCCCTTCTGCGGATAAAAATGCTCAGCTAAATGGATATTTTATTATAAAATGACATCAAAATGTTTGTTTAAATTTACTTCCCTACTTACTTTAAAAGTAAAATGGTAACCAAGTGGGAGAAGCAATACTTCCCCTTCTTCTGGGGGCCTGGGTGACTGGGATTGTTTACAAATGTATGAGTTTGGAGGTTATTAGGATTACAAAGGGTGAAAAGCAGGCAGTGCCCAGAGGCCAAGAATGCAAATTGTCTTCTAGGTCCCACAAAGGTTCCTCACTGAAAAGATGAATCACCTAACCAAATGCCAATAGTGACCTTGTTCATAACAAGTAAAAGCAGCAAGCAGAACTGCTAAGTCTATACTCAGCTGGAATCAACTAGAAGGTGTTGATTAAATTGTTTGTTAAGAATAACCCCAAAATAAAATATAATACCCTAGATTTCATTTAAAAATTGCAAAAAAAAAAAAATTACAAGGTATGGAACTACTTAGAGAAGCTATAAAGTATGAGCTCATAATGGTTGGAAGGTTAAATATATTCATGCAAACACTAATAATTCATCAGTCCTTAAAGGAAGACTACCTTTACTCGCTCTTCATTGTCTTCCCTGTCCATGTGGCACCTGTTTTAGGGGATAGTACAACTTTTCTGGCATTCTTTTTCTTATCTCTTTTAACAATTTAAATGCCGCTTTCCCATTAAAACCACTTTTATCCTTTAAGCAAATCTGTCCTAAATTACCTAACAATTTTCATGCCTTATTATCCAAAACTGGGGCCACAACCATTCTACTAAATACAAGTTCACTTATGCAATAAATTGGTTTTTGGCCTGAAATGATCCAGGCTTTTTGCTAGGCACTCAACATACATGGCAAACACAGTCCATGTTTTTGTCAGGTAACACATATACCATATTGTCATACAACTTACCCTTTGCTTGGGAAAATAGACACCAAACTTATAACTAAAATCAACAATAATAAGAGTTTCAGCATTAGTAAGAGTTATGTCCTTGAGAGCCTAAAGTACATTTAATCTGCTCAAGGAAGCAAAGAGAATGTATATAATTGACTGATACTGAGCTGAGACCTGATGGATGTAGTGCCAACCAAGCAAAGTATAAGGGTGAGCCTGTCAGAGGAGGCCCAAAGGAGAGAGTGCTATGAACTCTTAAGAACTGGAAGAAGTTCCGGCAGTATGTCTGGAGCACAAAGTACAAGACAAAGACGGGGAAGTGGTGAGACTGGAGCAGAGCCAAGACTAGGACATGAGGGTCCTCTTAACCAGCTGAGGAAACTGGTCTTTTTCCAAGGCCAGTGGGAAGACATTGAAAGATTTTATGAAGAAAAGTATCATATTCATATCTGTGATTTATAAGATCATTATTTTCTTATTACTAACAACTGATGTTTCTGGAGTTTATTCATGAGGTTTTGTATACTATACATCTTCAGCTATATTAAAGAATTTCCTAGAGGAAAGAGCATCTTGCCTATCTTTCTGTCCCCAACTCTGACTCCTGGCACCTCAGCTACCTCCAGCTCACCTGAGCTCCTGACAGTGTGATGTTTGTACAACATTGTGAATGCACTAACTAGTTCCAAAACATTTCCGTAACCCAAAAAGAAAGACAATAATTGAATAAATATTCCTCAAGAGGTAGACAAGTGGGAGGAGATGTTGCCAGAAATTTTTAGTATTATATAATACAAATTTATTTTCAGTTAAGTGGATTAAATTTTTTTATATTGACAAGATAAAAGTTTCCATTGTAGCAATCTAAAATATTGAGAGCTAGGAAAGGAAGAGGATTAAGGTTTTAGGCAATAATGTGTTTAAATATTTAAAAAGGTGCCTGTCATTTGTATATACTTCATCTATTCAAATTCAAAGGTAGAACAGAAGTAATCAGAAATTTCAAAGAAATATAAATAAGCAGAATATGAGAATTAACTTTTGATATTTGATCGTAGTAATGAAATGAAACTCAGAATTGTGATGGCAAGTTGAACTGGATGAAACAAATTTTCCTTTTGACTGTTAGGCAAATTAATTCAATAACAGCTTATCAAAATAGAAAACACTAGAGGTAAACATTAAAAATATCATTAAGACCAAAAGTATTTTAGCATATTCTAAATTGTTTTCATTTCAATTTGTTCAATCTGGATACATTCATCTGTAACTCAATTAGTCTAAATTCTGCCAGGAAACATCAACAAGTATGTCAAATAGAGGGAATTTCATATAATAAGTTGGTTAAATAGGTGATGTTGGAAAGCTGAAATAGCAAAAGCCAGATGATGAAATAACCCAAAGATTAATAACTGCTGGAAGCAGTTATCATTACAATAGCTGAGGACATAATAAAGGGGAGAGATGGTGTTACTAGAACAAAAAGGCTCAGATTTTGTTGGTGTATATCATGGTAGCCTAGAGTGTATCAGTGGGAATAAATTCTAAGGATGAATTTTGAAAAAATACAAAATGTATAATTGGAAAGGGCCAAATTTGTTCATTTGGCATACTTCTCAGAGACTCTGGGTTTAATATGTTAAATCTGCTCTAATAATTTGTTTGCTTTGTTGACTGAAATCTGGGCTTAATGGTTGCCAACATTCAGTGAGGCTGAAATATCAGAAATTCTCTAACATAATACAGAGGGAAAAAATCCAAAAGCTGAGGGAAATAGGAATGTAGGAATAGATGTATCATGTGCCATCTGCTCCCCAATTATGTAGCAAAAGAGGGCCAAAAGGACACCTCTTTCCCTAAGGCACTTATTATACATGATTGAGTAGAAAGGGCAGCATCACTGAAATGCATGATGGCAACAGTTGTTCCCCTGTGTAGGTTGGGGAAGATGGTGGAAATGACACCATTGAGATGAGCTGTCTTCTCACAGTAGGGGTGAAGGATGCCAGATGGAATGTGTTTGAGGAAACATTTACATGCTAAAGAAAGGGTGCACACATTCTATAATGGGCATTAGAAACAAAGATATAAATAAGAATGTTTTGACTCCCACAGATCTTTGGCAGGTGCTAATTAATCTCAGGATTCCAAGACTGAAGTAGATCAGGAGACTATTAAAGCATTACTTGATCTATGTAACAAACAAACCCTGTATTTGGTAGACAGAAATGCTATTTGAATCATCACAGTGGACAGTCATGGCCTCTCACTCAGTTTTCAGTTTATTTGAAGGAGATGTCATAGTCTCTTCAAAAACATAAATTATATGGCACAGTATATTTAAAATGATGAAAAGGGGAAAGAACACAATTAATACTGTACTTAGAAAGGCTGTCATTTAGATTTGAGAGAGAGTATTGCATACAAGCAAAAGCTAAGAGAATTCAGCACCACTAACCCAGCTTTATAAGAAATGTTAAAAGGTCTTCTGTAAATGAAAAAGAAAGACCATAACATGATATGAAATTACAAAAGGAAAAATCTCATTGGTAAAGCAAATACATGGTAAAGGTGGTAGATGAACTACTTATAAATCTAGTAGGAAATTAAAGTGAAAGCTGGAGTAGCCATACTTAGATCGGACAAAATAGACTTTAAAAACAAAGACTGTAACAAGAGACATAGACAGGCATTCCATAATGATAAAGTGACCAATCCAAAAAGAAGTCATAATAATAGTAAATATATATGCATCCAACATAGGAGCACCTAAATACATAGGTCATATATTAAAAACATAAATAGAGAAATTGACAATAATACAATCACAGAAGACTTTAAAACCCCACTTGCATTAATAGACAGATCATCCAGACAAGGAATCATAAGGAAACACTGGCCTTAAACAATACATTAGATTACATGGATTTTATATATATATATATGTTTTATTCAAAAGCAGCAGAGTACACTTTATTTTTCAAATGCACATGGAATATTCCCCAGGAAAGATCACGTTAGTCCACAAAACTCTGTAAATTTAAGACTGAACTATCAAGTATCTTTTCCAATCTCAAAAATATGATACTAGACATCAGCTATTAAAAAAAAAAAACTGGAAAAAACACAATGACAACACACGGAGGCTAAGCAATATGCTACTAAACAACTGATGAGTTGCTGAGGAAATCAAAGAGGAAATTAAATGCCTGAAGACAAATGAAAATGGAAAAATAATGATCCAAAATCGATGAGACAGCACAAAAGAAGTTCTGAAAAGGATGTTTATATTGATACAAGCCTACCTCAGGAATTAAGAGAAATCTCAAATAAACAATCTAACCTAACACATAAACTAGAAAAGAACAAAACAAACCCAAAGTTAGAAGAGGGAAAGAAATAATAAAATGTCAGAGCAAAACTAAATAAAACCATCTAAAAAATAATAGAAAAGATCAATAAAAGTAAGAGCTGATTTTTTGAAGAGATTAAAAATACTAATAAACCTCTAGCCAGACTCATCAAAAAAAAAAAAAAAAAAGAGGACCCAAATAAATCAGAGACAAAAAAGAAGTTACAACTAGCCCCATGGAAATACAAAGGATTGTATTATAAGGCAAAGAATATACCTGATATGGGGTTAGTATCCAAAATGTACAAAGAACTCAACATCAGAAAAAACCAAACAACATGTTTAAAAAAATGGGCAGAGGGATTGAATAGATATTTTTCCAAGGAAGACACACAAATGGCCAGTAGTACATGAAAATATATTTAACGTCACTAATCATCAGGGAAATGCAAATCAAAATCACAATGGGATACCACCTCACACCTGTCCAAAGGACTACTATCAAAAAGACAACAAATAACACATGTTGGTGAAGATGTGGAGAAAAGGAAAACCCTTCTGCACTGTTGATGGGAATGCAAATTAGTGTAGCCATTATGGACAGCAATATGGGGGATTCTCAAAAAATTAAAAATAGAACTACCATAGGATCCAGCGGTGCCACTTCTGGGTATTTTTCCAAAGAGAACAAAATCTGAACCCCTTTGTATGTTGTGGAATTATTCACAATAGCCAAGGTATGGAAGCATCCTAAATCTCCATCACTAGGTGAATGGATAAAGACATGTGTGTGTAATGGAATGTTAGTCAGCCATAAAAACAATGAAATCTTGCCATTTGTGACAACATGGATGGACCTAGAGGGTATTATGCTGAGAGAAATAAGGCAGAGAAAGACATAATACCATATGATTTCACTTCTATATGTAATTGAAGAAACAGAAGAAATGAACAAACATACCAAAACAGAAACATAGTCATAGATACAGAGAATAAACAGGTGGCTGCCAGAGGGAAGAAGAGTGGAAGGATAAGTGAAAAGTAGGTGGGGAAAATTGAGAAGTACAAAATTCTAGTTATAAAATAAATGAGTCATGGGTATGAAATGTACAACATGGGTATTATGGGCAATAAAAATGTAAATCTTTGTATGATGATAGTTATTAGATTTGTTATAGTGATTATTTTGTAATGTATAGAAATACTGAATCACTATGTAGTACACTGGGAAATAACATAGTGTTGTAGGTTAATTATACATCAACAGACAAAAACCAAAAACAAAAACCAAACATAGAAAAAGAGATCAGATCATACAGAGACAGGGTGGAGAATACGGGGATTAGATGAAGTTGGTCAAAAGGTACAAACTTCAAGTTATAAGTAAGTTCTAGGGATGTAAATAGTACAAGGGGATGTAATGTAAAACATTATTAACATAATACTGTTCTATGTTATATATATGAAACTTAAGAGCTTAAATCCTAAGGGTTCTCATCATAAAGAAAGTATTTTTTCTTTTTCTTTTTCTTTTGTGTCTATATGTGATGATGACTGTTCACTAAACTTACGTTGTAATCATGATGTGAGTAAATTATGTTGTACACTTTAACTTAGATAGTGCTCTATGTCAATTATATTTCAACAAAACTGGAAGTATAAATCTTCCTATAGTCTTTCTCCACAAGCACTTGCAGTCTTTTCTATGTTTTATTGTATATCATAGAAAGAAACAATTTATTAGATTTCTAGACATTGACTCCAATTTGACACTAGTACCTAGAAACCAAAAATGGCATTATGGCCCATTGGCCTTTTTGGGTGTTATGGAAGTCAGTTCAAAAAAGTAGTTTTGATCCAAGGTTATCTCATAGTGTGTTCAGTGTGTCTGCATAAATATTCTGTTGTTATAGACACAGTTTCTAATTATACAGTTTTAGAAATTGGCAGAATAGTTACCTGTGGTCCTGTTACTTGTATGGTGAGTTATTTTGGTAGAAGAACATTCATGGAAGCCCCTGAAAATGTTTCTCATTATTAGTACACTAAATGAAAAGCAAAGCCACACCTCGGTGGGGGTTGCAGGGATTAGTGCTGCCATCCAAGATTAAGGGACAGGGTTCCTATAACAACTTTTTTTAATCGTTCCTTTGACTTTGCTGTGGGTGAATGGATCTTGAGTAATGATTGTGGATTAGTGTAATCTTAAACAGAGAGTGACATAAATTGCAGCTGGTTTTCCAATTGTGGTAAATTTTAGAAACAAGTCAATGTGGCTTTTGGAACATTGTGTGCTGTTATTGATTTTAGCATATGAGTTTTCTGGACCAAGTGTCTTATGGGATGAATTGTCCCCCTCCCCCCAACCTTGCTTCAAATTCATTTGAAGTCCTAACCCTGAGTACTTCAGAATATGATTTTACTTTGAAATAGGGCTGTAGCAGATACAGTTAAGATGAGGTATACTGAAGTAGGTTGGGTTCCTACTCCAGTATTTTTGGGATTCTTGTAAAAGTGAGAAATTTGCACAAAGACATACACATAGGAAAACAACACATGAAAACTGGAGTTAAGCTACCACAAACCAGAGAACTACAAGAAGGTAGGAGAGAGGCCTGGAACAGATCTACTCCTAGCACCTTCAAGGGAAGTGTGGCCCTGCTAACAACTTGATTTGGGACTTCTAGCCTCCAGAAAATAATACCTTCTAGCCTCCAGAAAATAATACATTTCTGTTAGTTAAGCCACAAAATTTGTCGTATTTTGTTATGGAAGCCCTAGGAAACTAACAAAAGGGGTCAGCAATTTTTTTTCTGTGAAGGGCCATAGAGTAAATAGGATTTAAAGGCCATCTGGTCTCTAACACAGCTTCTCTGTTATTATAACATAGTCAGCCATAGACAATAGATAAATGATTAAATATGGCAGTATTCCAATAAAACTTTTAAAAATAGCAGTGGGCTGGGTTTGGTCTGGTGGCTTTAGTTTGTAGAATCCCATTGTAGACCAATTTTCAAGTGTTAGTAAAATGTTCATTTCACCTTGCAGCAGCAACCTTATGTATCTTCATAGTCTTGCTTCAAGGCTGTGTCAACTTTACACTCTCCACCATGTTCTAGTCTGCCCAGGTCTTAGTCACCTCGATATCCCATAGATCATGCTGGTCTACCACATTGCTGACATCATTATGAGTGAACTTAATGAGCAGAGAGGTAGCAGCTATCTTAGATCCCTCAGTATGCTAATGGGTGAAGGATAAAGCCTGCTCCCTTTAATAAATACTTTAGAATTCAAGGTCCATTCAAGACTATTAAAACCACACTGATATGTCAATAAACTTGATGAGGGGAATTTTTTCACAATGTATATGTATATCAAATCATCATGTTACACTTGAAATATCCTTACATGCTATGTAAACAGATAGGATTTGATAAAAGGAATTAGTTATACATGTAGCACAGTGGAAGAAAAAAAAGGCAATCTCAGTATAACTGAGGTATTATTAATTGCAGGAAGCTGTTACCACTTCTAGGCTGAGACAACAAAAAAAGGGTGGCGACTTCTCTGTAGAAATGGACTGTTGGAACTGATCATCATACTGTGTGATGTCTGAGGAATATATCATATAGCTAGTGCTCAGATTTCTGAAAAGACCACAGCACTGTTGGTGCTTAGACCTAAGATCTGATACTCGGAACAACTAAAAAATGTGGTTGACTGATGTAAGTACTTTTGAGAGCCATGCCATAGCTGTTGATAACAGTTGAAAAAGAAGCTGGATGCTCTGTGCTTCAGCTGGTGTGATGCTGGCTGAGATTGGTGACAGGAAGTTTCTTAGCTTGCCATGAATTCTAATCACTCACAAGTGTCTCCAGTTGTCCGAATCATAGATGAAGGGATAAGGCAATGCAGTGCAAACTCAATCTGAGAATCACAGTGCAGACTTTAAAAGAAAGTCTTAGGACAGTGAGAAAATAGTTAAGGACAAGCATACTCAGTATAGTGACTTGTTCTTTTAACTATTTTCATTTAATTCTGGATGTTAAGTATATGGGAGTTTATGTGGAACTAGAGAAAACTTACCTCTAGATTATTTTCTGAGTATGCATGGGAGATAGTAAAGTTGTGAGGGACAAATACTGGATTTGTCTTTGTAGCTGGACAAGCTTAAGAAAATAGATAATATGCATTTTGGCTTTTAGCTGTAACGTTGCTTTGTGGACAAGCAGGAAACATTAACAACTGCAAAAGCATGGGAAGAATTTCTGCATTTATCAGCTTAGAAAAAACAAAGGAAAGAAACTTCCCCGTTGAATATGTCACTATACCAGTGAAAATACAAAAATAAGTTTTTTAGGGTAATACTTAACTGTTATCTGACATCAAAGTGTGACTGAAACAACCCAACTGATTTTCAGTAAGGAAATAAGAATTTATCTATGTTAGACATAAATAAGGAAAATAAGGAAGTAAGGAATTTATCTATGTTAGACATAAATAAGGAAGTAAGGAATTTACCTATGTTGAGGAAACTATCCACAAATTTATAGGTTCTACAGAATTACATACTGTGAGGTGTTGTTCAGGATAATTACAAAATAACCCCCCCAAGTTTTATTGTAGATTAAATTCACACTAACAACAAAAAAACAGAATAGGTAACATGCAATTTAAGAGACCATGTTAGAATAATGTACAGAAATAAACCAAAAAAAAAGATTTATTACCAACAGAAATTACATGTATATACACATATACCATCAAATTATATATAAATATACATACATATCATCATAACTAATATAATCAAGAATTATTCTATTAGTAGAACACTCAACAGAAATAAGTTGTGTGATGGCAGTATTTTGTCAAGAATGCTAATTACCTATATCTTTCTAATCTGTGTTCCAAAATCTTGATTATAAACATAAGGTAAGTTTTGTCAGTTCATGAATCTATATTTGAAATTTTGGGCATGTGTTCTTCAATACAGGATACATGAAAAATATATTGATAAGTACTGAATCCCTAGTAAAGAATGAGAAATATGTTTTGTTATATACTAAACCAAATGATAAAAATATACATTATAATATACCCACAGTTATAGACAAAATTTTAAAATTTCTTACTGATAAGTAGCTTGAAATTTCCTAGGCCAGTGGAATTAGAGATCAATTTTACATCTATTCCTGAGTATATCTCTTTTTGTATATCATGCAAGGTCTTAATTCTTCCCAGTGTGCCCAAAGTTCTTATTTCACCATATCCTTCTTTATTGTGATTCCACTTTCTGTTCTTTATATCCTTGTTGCTATTCTAAAAAAGTGCTTTAAGCTTTCTTGGCACTTGCTCAATGTTTCACTTTAATAGTGTTTCATCAATGGCCACTTCCTGAAGGACCTTGGTTTTCCTCAGGGTAGTCTGCAAAACACTGGTTGTAGATCTTATTAATGATGACTGCATCTTGCTTCTTTCCTTGCTGTCCTGGTTGTGTGCCCTCTACAGTCTCTGGAGTTGGGGAACATCTGGTATTCCTTTGGGGAAAACACATTCTGATTAAAGTAAGAACTGAATCCCTATCTCATAGAGGACTCAGAGCAGTTAAACTAACAAACAAAAAAGGAGACACTGTGGACAACATGTAATGGCAAAGGGAAAACTTGAAAAATGCATTTATATAGATGTGAAAAATCTTAGTTACACAAGGAGATCTATATTCAGTAAGAACAAAAATATCCAAATAGAATTCTTTAGAATTTAGTTTTTTTCAAAAACAGCTACTTTGAATGTAAAACATTCATTTAGAATGGGAAGTTTTGGTTCATTCACCAAAATGAATCGATAGGTGGTCAAAGTTTTGTAGTCTATGGTCAGGATCTATCTTGAAGACATATTTATTTTGTCAAAAATAGCATTAAAACATGAGCAACACTTAAAAGAATTTACCCGACACTGTAGATTTCCACTACAGTATTTAGAGTATGTTGGGCTTCAATTGATGCAGTAATTGACTAGTAGTAGCTTTTCCAAAAGAGAGTTCATTTTTCTCACAAAGAAATTCAGAGTTGTTTTTGATTCAGCTACTCAGCAGTGTCAGTTCTCATGGACCCAAGATGGCTGCTGCAGCTCCAAACAGTACATCTTATTAAAGTAAGGAAGAGGAATACAGAGAAGAGGCTGGCCACATCAGCGTCCTTTACGAGGAAAACAAAAGCTTGTCACTTTCCAGACCATACTACAGCTGATGTTCTCTTTGACTGATGGATTCACATAGCTATCTCTAACTGAGAAGAAGGCTGAGAACGTAATTGCTAATGTTGGGTACTTGATGTCCCCTCAAAAATCTTTTTTTTTTTTTTCATGTGAGAGGAAAAAGAGAAGTACAGATTTGGAATCAGTGGTGTAAAATGTCAAGCACACCCATTTACTACTGAAAGATAAGAACTGGAAACACTGGGCTCCATTCCTGCAATGTCATCGACTGACTAGAGCTGGAAGCATATTTTCTCCACCAGATGTCTCATTAATCGTACTGCTTGTGAGGTTCCTTTAGGAATTTGTGATTATGGCTCTAGTGCTGCAGGAGTAATCAGGCACTTGGCTATTTGTTCTACAGCACAGAAAATATAATGATCATATTTAATGAACACATGTAGTTGTTCTTTGGGTAAAGTTTCTTCATTTTTTTAGTTTCCCTTTACATTTAGTTCCCTGTAAGTTTTCTCTAGTGGTTTTTTTTTTTTTTTTTTTACCCTCTTTCTCTGCTTTTTCTCTTCACCAATTTTTACTTCGTACTTCTGATCAGATCCATTTTGTGCCACATTTCCTTTTTTTTTCTTACCCATTATTTTTCCATTGACATAATTCTTAAATTTTCTTCTTTATTCTCCTATCTCACATATCCTGTGCTACCAACATTTTTGTTTTTCACTATTAACTCCCATAGCTCTCTCTGTTTACGTGCTACATTTCATTGTTTTCCTCATTGTTTTTTATAGCTTGTTTTTCATTTCCTTGTTTTTATAGCTGCTTTTTATCCTCTACCATTTCAAGATCAGAGGCATCATTTAAATTTTTCATAATTTTCTTTACTCAGTTCCCGTTTATCTCTAGTAGAAGTTAAAATGAATTTTATGTGTAATATAATATTTTCAAATATTTAAATGCCCTCTTTTACTAACAGAAGAAAAACCAAATGACCTATAATTGGGTAAACATCCAGCATAAGTAAACAATTTGAACACATCCTTAATGAAAAGAATGTGATCTCATCAGTGCAGTTTGGTGTGCATGTATAGTTTGGATCAATTGCAAACTTTCTTATAAGCTATAGAAAAACTCTTGAAGGTGAGCTGAGAACAATAATGGCAGGATAAACAAAGACACTGAGAGAAGACATAGATGGATGGTACAATGATTAATGCTGTATCTACACAGTACAGGTGTTTGGTACTTGAGTAAGTGGTCAGAAAACAAATTGAACATTTATTCTTCCTGACAGAGGGATCAAGAAATATGGTTGATTATACCTTTATAAATGAAGCTTTGAGTAAACTGCTGTCTTGATTGATTTCTTTGGTATTTGCTAACACTACAACTGAACATTCTGCTAGGAATTCTTTTCTTTGTGTTTATTTCCTGAAGATGTGAATTAACTCATAATTAATTAGATTAATAAAGACATTATGAAACAGCTGTGATAGTTTTTTTAACAACTACACTGGAGTCTAATCAAATACAAAATATTTTAGAGACAATGATGGTGTTTGCATAAAAACTTTTCAACATTAAAATGCCAGAGCTTAAAAAAGCATTTTACAAGAACTTGATGAGTAAAAAGAATCTTAGAGTAGAATCTAATTCTTAGTGTACCACAATCCAATGCTATTGTTTGTTAGAAAACAAGGGATTTATTCAAACTAGATTTTCATCACACATCAGGCACTTTTTCAACATCTTTTGCATACCAGGCACTATAGCGATACAATGTTGAATAAAATAGAGGAGTTTAATGCACTGAAAGATGTGGCAATGTAATATCAAAAGCAATGATAAGTACTGTAAAGGGAGAAAACAGAATGCTCCATGAGAGAATCACGTGAGTGGTGGGATGTTTTTTGGGACAGATTAATCATGAAAAGCCACTTTGAAAAGGTACTATATAGGTTGAGATCTGAAAGATGACTAAGGGCCAGCCAGGTAAACATTGTAGGTAACAGCACTACAGGTAAAGAATTCCAAGTAGGCTAAGTTATCTCAGGAAGACAGAACTTGGCTCTTTCAATAATCTGAAAGGATCACTAGTATAGTTGGAACATAATGTGACAGTGAGACTCTGGCAAGCTAGGGGAGAAATCAGTCAAGGAGTTTAGATCTTCTAAGCACTGTAGGAAGAGGACTACTAATGTGACTTTAAGTTCCACAATTTGTGATAAAATATACATTTGTTTTAAACAGATAACACTTATAAAATAATTCATTATTAAAATTTCAAATGTATCTTAAAAGCATAAACTCTTATGTCACTCAGATTGATCTACTGATATTGCTACAAAACAGTTCGTTCTTAGCTGTTTGATTAATTACCACACTCAATGGGCTACCATATTATCATTTTTACATAACTCGTTATTGGAAAGAAGTATGTGTCTTTTGTTTAATAAATACTACTTGAGAGATTTTTTTGTAGATGTAACCACATGATAAGGGGGACATTTTCTGTTGCATTAAAAATAGAAAGTAAGATCTATATATATATGAAAACAAAATGGCTTTAAATATCCCATACCCCTTCAAAAAAAAAAAAAGCTGAAAATCATCTGGGAAGAACAACCTTCTCAGTATTTATTGAAGTCTTCCAAACTAGTGAGTCTACCTGCTTTTCCAGGCTTCATAAACAAAAGCCTGAGGCAAGAGAAGAAAGCACTGCTTATAAGCCATCAAAATAGGGTTTGGGCATTTCTCCCCAAACATCTTGCAAGAGTGGCGGTAGGGAGAGCTTCAGCTAAACGTTTAGAGATTGAGAAAGCTGCTGGGCCAGAAGATCCCAGCAGCAAGAAGGTTCAGAGTGACCAGTTGGTTGAGCTGATAGGGATTATTAGAGGTGCAATCAGGTTAGATCTCTGCTTTAACACCTTTGCACAATCCAAGGGCCAGTATGTAGCTGGCACCTGTAACAGTCAGTTGGTATTAAACAAGGAAACAACGTCAACCAAGAATAAACTATGACACTACTGGAGAAGAGTTCTGGTCCTCTTCCTTCTTTCTTCCCCACCTAACACATATCAGGATAAACGATTTGGAGTTAACTAAACAGAGAAGACTTTAACAGAACAAACTAGTCAGAAAGTTTGAGACTTTCTGCCATGTCATTTTTATTCGTCAAGTCCCTAAGAAAAAAAAATGACATATTCAACTTAGCATAATTTCTGGGGAATTTAATAAATTGATAATTAACAAGAGTGTGCACAAGTTGTTAAAAAAAAAGATACAAGGATATTACATTCATCTGGATAACGAAAATAGGACTGTTACCACCTCAAACCTGAAGGGTACAGGGAGGAGTCATTACTCAAAGGAGAATCACGTGGAGAGACCACTTTAAGAACAGCTGAGCCCTTTAGTCAAGGGTGAGCTGAAAAGTAAATACATTGACCTTACAGTCTTCCTCCTAGATCTGATCTATTCAGATTCCCAATAGCCAGCAGACTGGATGTCAGAGGTTAAGAGATACCACTAGCTAGTCTATATAGGCCAACTCCTTGAGAAAATATCAGTGTGGGTTCAAAGGTGGAGAGGCAGGAAGAACCTATCTGGTACTATTAAAGAAAGGGAATCAAATGTTCAGTGCATAGTTGAAGAAATTGCAGGGAAAAAATGTGTTTTGTTTTTAACTCACCAAGTTTGCCAGAATTGTGGCTCTTAAAATTTTTCTGCCAGGAGCTTAAAACAATTAGTTTCCAGAATGTTTTCCTCATTTTTGGATCACATTTAGAAGAGGAATAAATAGATATTATTAGGCTAAGAATGAATAAATAATTTAGTCAAATAAAGAAGGAATCATAATCCCTACTTGCAGGACAAGCTTTGCAGTAGAGTTTTTGGAAAAGGAATAAAGACATGTAATAATAGTAGAAAGAAATTGCCTTTGTCATCAAAGAGGACTGGGTTTTATTCTTGCCTCTATTATTTAATAGCTGGGCATCATTCAAGTCACTTGTCCTTTTGGAGCCTCAATTTCCTTATTCATTAAATATTATTATCCATCCACTGGTTGTCTGTGCAGATTAAAAGAGGCATAATAATGGTAATCATATCATTTTGAGTAGCCTGTGACTCACCTCTAATATTCATTTAAATAAGTTAAATGATTTTGGTATATGGAGGTAACACTGAACATACTATATTTGGGTATTTTGATTTGTCTTATACTTAAACCAAAAGCACAACTTTTTTTTTTTTTTTTTTTTTTTTTTTGGTTTGAAAGGATAAACGAATCATTATCTTCAGAGGGGCATAAGCATTTCAAGAAGACACTTACTGTTCTAGAATTATGATTTAACAAAACTATATGTGACCAATTAAGGTCATCATTTTCTAAGATCTCTGCAACATTTTGTCATTGAGAGGGAACAAACTGGCAACCTAAATAGGCATCCTGAATGACAAAGTCAGGGAAATCCTGGGACATCGGTAAAGGGTGGCTGTGAATAGGATGTAGTTGCAGGGGAGGGCGATGAGCCTCCTGAAAGAAAATTACCCAGGGAGGTGGAGTAGAAAGTGCTGGTGGCCAACCTCAAAATAAGCAGAGTGAAGCATCCTTGAAGGAGGTACTATGTTCTGCTCAATCTCATTATGTGCTCTACCCTTAAAGCATGCCAAAATGATTCTGATTTCCTGAACTGGCCATATTTCTTCTCACTTCTGTCTTCTGAATTTCTTCCCTCCCTTTGGAATGTCATACCTTTTCTTGCCACTTCTCCATCTGATTGGATTAATTCCTATTTTTTTGTCATGATTTAGCCCAAGACTTGGTTTAGCTAAGCCTCTCTCTGATGTGTGCTAGTCCTTGTCAGCACATTGTCCTGTGCATTCATCTTTCATAACTTTTACCACACTATAATGTTACTATTAGATTACCAACTAGGCTAAAAAAGTCTTATGCCTTTTCATTGCCAGCTTCTAGAAATTTGCCTGCCAGATAATTTTTTGTTCTTAAATAAATACATGGATGGCTGAAAGAATGGATGAACATCAGAGTCTTGACAGTGCCCTATCATTAATCAAGGCATTAATAGAAAGTTTTCAGAGTCATGGTTAACCTTGGTTTGACCTCCAAAAATGTGACTTAAGTTCTTTCAAGCTGCTTAACAGAGTTCATATTTTCTTTACCCTGTGTTCTTTCCTATGCTGATATATACTGTATTTTAATTATCTTTTAAAAAGTACAGATTATATTTAAATTACTGGATGACTCTAGAAGCCTGTAGAAGAAAAATACTAATTCACTTAGCAAGCTTTATGATTTAGTCATCCCTGTACTGCCTACACCAAGTCTAAAATGAAGTATGTAAAAAAATAAATGCTTAGTCATTAGTGAATAAGCTGATGCTGACTCATTCTTTCTTTGCTATGTAAATTTTTAGGCACATATTAGGTACAATACTATGACTTAAAATTCTAATGTTATTTGGAAAAAATTAAGGAAGTTTATACTTTATATTATTTATTGGATTATTTATAATTGTCCTGTTTTAAATATAAGAGATACATTAGTAAAATAGAGTATGTGTTTAGCTTTTTTATTGAGTTAATTATTATAGTAAATATTACCTTCTAATATGTACAAAAATGATGCTCCACTATTTTCTAAACATGTATTTAAGTAATATATAGAGAGAGAACATTCTATTTGTATAAAATATTTGTTTATTATGGCTTAGAAAGTAACACCTTCTCATCAGTTAAAAAAAATCATTTACATGAAAGAGATTTGGGGTGTTTTATGAAACATTCTATTACAATGGTTTCAGTGAGTGTAAAATGGGTAGTGATGTAACAGGGACCCTTAGGGATGAAAGTTGGCAGCCCTCATCCCTGTCTGCATATAAATGTTAACACTGATTGATAAAAATAACACATTACAAAATAAAGAAAAAGTAGAACATCCATAAACTGCTACTATAAAAAGAAAACAGAAAATAAGAATCCGAACTATTTCATTAGTGAAAATACAACCAACCGTGAAGCAAAAGAAAACAACACCCTTATTCAAATTATGTATTATTAAACAAAAATTCTTAGTTATGAAACAACTCCTCAGGTCACAATTTAGATTGATAGACCAAATAAGTGGAACCTTAAGACTGTTAAGAGTTTATGCAGCCAAGGAGTCATTAAATTTCTCAAAAGAAGAATTTAACTTGCTTGAAGAATTTTAATATTGACACTAACCAAAAGAAGTATAAGACATTGAGTCTGACATTAACATGTGAGCCATGTTGCTATATCAATTTAAATTCCTTCAGGACTCAATGATACCAATTTGACCTTTAAAACATTCTGAAACAATTTTTAAATATCAACTTTGTTCATGTGTTAGAATAGGATTAACATGCACATCCTTAGTTCGTCCGTAGATTTAATACTTCAGTCTTTAGCAGAGATAAGGCAGAGCAGTCCTAAAATATTTTTTCACACAAATATTAATCATGATTGATAACAACTGGTAAGAAGATTTTTTTCTACCTCATTAGTATTTTGTAGTGATCTTTTGGCTTCAAGTATGAAACACCACCATGAAAACACACTATATCTAATTCATATGCCCAATCATGTTTATGTCAATATATCAAAAGTCTGGATAAGTATTTTTTCCGGTGATCACAATTCTAGAGTACAAGTGGATATATTAATCTTTTAGGCCAATAGCTTACCTTGAGAAAGCTGGATGAAGTTCTTCCTTGGGGATTAGATTTGTTGGTAAGAACCAGGGTGAACTAGGGTTTCAGTTTTTACCGGAAAGGAAATGATATAGTATAATATAGTATCAAGAATCTGAACACCACAGATAAAACTCAAAGTATCATGACTCATAGCATTGTCTTATTCTGTACCTTCAAAATGAATAGTTTGGGAAGCAATAATCTTTGGAGAAGGATTAAATAAACTAGTCTCACCAAACTGGGGGGCAGAATGAGGTAAAGGAGGAAAAAAAAAAAAAACAACTAGAGTACAAGTACTGGTTTTTACTTATTTTTCAAAATAAAGAAAAAAGCATAAAATATAATGATTAGAGAATATTGCTTTCACTGTAAGAATATTAAGAAATGTGCTATTCTGTTCTGACATTTTTGTCTATTATTACACAGGGCTGGGTACAATTTTTGAGACCTTAGTTCATGACTGCATGTGGTGTTCCCAAGTGGCTCAGAAGAGTCAGTGTTCTGATTTTCTACTCTCTGGAGAAATAAAGTGTAAAAAATTTAAATCATTGTGTGCATATTTTATGAGTTTTCTTATAGAATCCAGCATTCTACATAGCCAAAACAGTGCTTTCTATTTTGGATGATTATTTTTTTAACCAGATGTTGTCAGTGCTGGTTTTCTGTAATCTATTATTAGTTTAGACCTTTTTAATACTAACATTTCTAATTCCCTTAATTCCTTTCCATATAAACGAGGTCTATTTTAAAAGAAATGTGTAGACTTTTTAATACTTTGTACTCTCTGTGGTTTGTTAATTCATTCATGTTTAAAACTTGGTTTAGTGATTGTTTAAAAGATGCAAAAGGCAATTGTCATCCTATAAACAGGCAAAGTCATTCCTGACTTGAAAAGCACTCCAAAGCTTTCAGCATGCTGTACGTAATTAATAGTTTATTCAATGTTTAATAAACATGACACTTAATCTTGTCTAATTTAAAGGCATAAAATTAGATTTTATGCATGTTTAAACTTCTTATCAATAATATTGTCTCCCTTTCTAATTTTAGACAATGTGATTAATACAGGATTTAAGAAGGCAAAATAATCTTTAATCCATATTTTATCATCACGGTTCTCTCAGGGTTAGGACTTGTGCCAACTCAAGTATTTTATTAATCTGGCAGCACATTGTTAAAAATGTATTCTTATTTTTAAAGAATAATCACAAGGAAGAGGGAACACTTGAAAGCTATATTTCTTTGTTTCATTTGACCAAGCTTTTCTGAAGATTTATTTTCCTAAGAATTATTAGATGTTTATATCTTTCTGATTATATCTTAGAGTTTAATGGATATCTTTAAAGTACTGAAAAATCCCAGATTATGCTTAACCAATTATATTACAATGATAATACGTATTTTTGTGACCAAGATTATAATTAATCTGTTTATGCCTAAATTACCAGCATAATATTTGAAAATTACCATATTCAGGTTAATATTTTTCATCTACAAACTTGAATTTCCTTATTACTATTTTAAAGGATTGAATTGCTTTTTACATTTTAACTTTATGGTTTCAACAAATTTTCTTTTGAATTTCTCTATATTAAAATGAAATAAAATATTTTAAAAGTAAATACTTTAAATAAAGTCAAATACATGTTTTTGGTAGAGAATACCATGCACTTTACAACAAAATAAATGCATCAATCAAATTTTGGTTTCAAATGCTATCTAAAATTTATCATCCTACACTGGTATTACAGCACATAACATAAAAAGACAAGTCCAGATAGAACACTAATAGGTATTCTATCGCAGATAGATAAATAGAACTAGATAACACAGTTACACAAAAATACATAAAATGTATATATACACAAACACAAAGATACATATAGATATATATACATACATATACATACATAAGTAAATGCATACGTATACTCATATTTATCCAAAGGAACATGAGGAAATTTAAATTTGAAGTAAAAGATAAGACAACACAGAAACCATATGCAAAAGAGCAATGGTGGACAAAAATTTTTAAGTACTTCTATTTATCTGAATAGACCAAACAATTCAGTTATATATATTTGCTTTTACTCTCCTGAAAGTTATGGAAGTTAGTATTTTATTGGTTATTTTTTTCCCTGGATTAGTTTTCTATAAGAAAAATCCAAAAGGTATTGTTATTACTATAGGTTACACTAAATGAATATCTTGACAAGTGATTGTTTAAAGAGACAATAAAAATTCTGAGTAATTATCTTAAGTTCTAAAGAGCAGAAAACTTTTTCTGTTACTTCATACCTTAATTAACAAGTACTTTATTGCTAAAAAAAATGCTAACCATCATCTGAGCCTTCAGTGAGTTGGAATCTTTTTGCCAGTGGGTGGTCTTGCCTCGATGTTGATCACTGCTGACGAATCACAGTGGTAGTTGCTGAAAATTGGGGTAACTGTGGCAATTTCTTAAAATAAGAAAACAAGGAAGCTTACCACTTCACTGATTGACTCTTCTTTCATGAACAGTTTCACTGTAGCATGCAATGCTGTTTGAAAGCATTTTACCCACAGTAGAACTTCTTTCAAAATTGGAGTCAGTGTTCTCAAACCCTGTCATTGTTTTATCAAGTAAGCTTATGTAATATTCTAAACCCTTTGCTGTTATTTTGAAAATTTTCACAGTATCTTCACCAGGAGTAGATTCCATCTTGTGAAACCACTTTCTTTGCTCATCCGTCAGAAGCAGCTCCTCATCTGTGGAAGTTTTATCGTGAGATTGCAGCAATTTAGTCACATCTTCAGGCTCCACTTCTAATTCTAGTTCTCTTGCTATTTTCACATCTGCAGCTACTTCCTCCACTGAAGTCCTGAACCCCTCAAAGTCATCCATGAGGGTTGGAATCAACTTCTTCCAAATTCCTCTTAATGTTGATATTTTTACCTCTTCTGATGAATCATGAATGTTCTTAATGACATTTATAAAATGGTGAATCCTTTCCAGAAGGTTTTAAATTTACTTTTCCCAGATCCATTAGAGGAATCACTATCTATGGCAACTATAGCCTTATAAAATGTATTTCTTAAATAATAAGACTTGAAAGTCAAAATTAGTCCTTGATCCATGGGCTGCAGAATGGATGTTGTATTAGCAGGCATGAAGATAACATGAATCTCATTGTATGTCTACATCAGAGCTCTTGGGTGATGAGGTACATTGTCAACATTTTGAAACAACAGCACTATTTTGAAATCTTTTTTTTTTTTTTGGTCCCAAATACTAGGTCTCAACACTGGGCTTAATATTCAGGAAATCATGTTGTAAACAGATATGCTGTCATCAAGGCTTTGTTCCATTTATAGAGCACAGGCAGAGTAGATTTAGCATAATTCTTAAGAACCCTAGGATTTCAGGATGGTAAATGAACATTGGCTTTAACTTAGTCACCACCTGCATTGGCCCCTAACAAGAGAGTCAGCCTATATTTTGAAGCAAGGTGTTGACTTCACCTTTCTAGCTATGAGAATCTTATGGTGTTTTCCATTTTAAGACTGTTTTGTCTGCATTGAAACTCTGTTTAGCGTAGCCACCTTCATTAATTATCTTACCTAGGTCATCTGAATAATTTTCTGCAGCTTCTACATCAGTACTTGCTGCTTCACCTTGCACTTGTTTTTGTTAGGGAGATGGCATCTTTCCTTGAACATCCTGAACTAACCTCTGCTACTTGAAACTTTTCTTTGGCAACTTCTTCCTCTTCTCTCACAGCCTTCATGGAATTGAGGAGAGTTAGGGCTTTTCTTTGAATTAGGCTTTGCTTTAAAGGAATCTTGTGGCTGGTTTGATCTTCTATCCAGACCACTAAAATGTTATCCGTATCAGCAATAAGGCCATTTTGCTTTCTTGTCATTCCTGTGTTCACTGGAATAGCACCTTTAATTTTATTCGCAATTTGGCTGTTTGGCATGAGAGACCTAGCTTTCAGTCTGTCTTGGCTTTCGATATGCCTTCCTCGCTAAGCTTAATCATTTCTAGCTTTTGACAAAAGTGAGGGACGTGCAACTTTTTCCTCTACCTGAACACTTAGATGCCATTGTAGGATTATTAATTGGCTTAATTTCAATATTGTTGTATCTCAGGGAACAGGGAGGCCAAGATGAGGGGGAGAGGGGAATAGCCAGTTGGTAGAGCAGTCAGAGAACACACTTTTACTAAGTTTTCTGTCTAATATATGTGTGATTTATATCACCCCAAAACAACTACAATAGTAACATGAAAGGTCACTGATCACAGATCACCGTAACAAATATAACAGTAATGAAAAACATTGAAATGTGAGAATCACCATACTGTGACACAGAGACATGAAGTGAGCAAATGCTGTTGGAAAAATGGGGCTAATAGACTTGCTCGATACAGGGTTGCTACAAACCTTCAATTTGTAAAAAAAAAAAAAAAAAAAAAACAAAACCAAAACCAAAACCAAAACCAAAACCAAAAAACAAAGAAACAAAAAACCCCACAGTATCCATGAAGTATAATAAAGTGAAGCACAGTTAAACAAGGTATGCCTATAATTAGATTAAATTTGTTCTGCAAACACTTAGTTCAGTTATTTTCTTAGGACCTCTTTATATGGTCAGCTTCATTGTTATTTAAGAATATAAGAAAATGACAGAAGGCAAAAACTATCACTTGAGTCATAAATTTCCCATCAAAATGGTCCTCTATTTATGAAATGCTCTCAACCCCATCCCTGAAAGTTGTTTTATGGATACTTCAATTATTCCTGTGTATATACTCCCAGATACTTGCATGATATTATTCTCGGTTGTTACATATTTTTTAAATTATGTGCAAGGAATAATCATGTATAGAATCATCTTGATTAATGATCACACAGTTTCCTAATGAAGTCACATACTGAGTTCATATTCATCAAGTACAAACAACATGTTTTCCTTTTGACTACTGTTTTCTAGACTTACTCAGTAAATAATTGCTTTATCATATGGTGATTTTAGTTTTGCAAAGCATATGAAAAATAAATTATATATTGTGGACTTCTGGATAGTTTACTTAATTGAAAGATCTCCTTAAAAGTCTAACATATAGGTGTTAGACTAATCCTATAAATTTCTGCCACTATTTAAAAGTAATTACCATTAAACTGTAAGTAGAAATATCTAAGTATGGGTTTTTTTGTGGTGACGACGTTTCTGGAATTAGATGATGATGTCAATTTCAAAACTAAATTGTATACTTTAAAGTAGCTGAAGTGGTAAATCTTTGTGCATATTCTACCACAATTTAAAAAACTCCAAACCAAAAACTATGCACATTGAATATCAGTATCAGTGAAGGTCACTCATAGACTCACCCCAAAAAAGTAACCTCCTCCATTTGTATCAAAATATTGAAAAATTTCTCTTCTAATTTCTTTGACTGACGCATTACTTGTTCAGTAGCATATTGTTTAATTGCCACATGTTTGTGAAATATCATACTCAACAGTGAAAAGCTGAAAGCTTTTCCTGAGGAACAAGGCAAGGATGCCCACTCTCAACTTTTATTCCACTTAGTGTTGGAAGTGCTAGCTGGAGCATTTAGGCAAGAAAAAGAAATAAAATGAACCCAAATTGGAAGGGAAGAAGCAAAAGTGTTAATATTTTTGGAAGGGAATGATTTTATATTTAGAAAACCCTAAAAATGCCATCAAAAAACTGTTGAACTAATAAATAAATGAATTCAGTAAAGTTGCAGGATACAAAATCAACATACAGAAATCTGTGACATTTCTATACGTTAATAATAAACTATCAGGAAAAAAATTAAGAAAACAATCCCATTTGCAATTGCATCAACAGGAACAAAATACTTAGGAATAAATTTAATCAAGGAGGTGAAAGACCTGTACACTGAAAACTGTATGACGTTCATGAAAGAAAATTAAAAAGGCACAAATAGATACTCTGTGCTCATGGATTAGAAGAATTAATGTTATTAAAATGTCCATATTACCCAAAGCAATCCACAGATTCAGTGCAATCCCTAACAAAATTCCAGTGGCATTTTTCATAGAAATAAAACAATCCTAAAATTTATGTAGAATCACAAAAGATTCTGAATAGTCAGAGAAATCTTAAGATGAATAAAGCTGGAGGCATCAAAACAAATCCAAACTCATATATACAGAGAACAAATTGGTAGATGCCAGAGGGGAGGGAGAGTAGGGGTGGGTAAAATGAGTGAAGGGGGTCAAGAGGTAGAAAATTCCAGTCATAAATGTCATGCAGATATAATACACCCCATGGTGACTGCAATTGATAATATTGCATGGCATACTTTGTAACTTTGTATGGCATCAAAGGATAACTTAGACTTTATTGTGGTGATCATTTTTCAGTGAATACAAATATCAAATCATTATGTTGTACACCTAATATTATATCTATGATATCTCAATTAATATATCTCAACTAATATCAATTATATGTCAATAATAAAAAAGTAATCTTTTCCAAGTATTAAGTTGTACATTTATTCATTAAACCTGAAATTCTGTTTTCTTTTTTTTTTTTAATTTGTTTACCAAATCAACAACTTTCTAACCATTACTGAGCATGCCCTACCATATTTGTTGAAATGCTTTTTTCCTGTTTGTTTTATTTTAATGATTCTCTTTATAGATCTTTCACCAGCTCATCTCTTTAATACTTTTTTAAATGGAAAATGATTATTAATCTATTAATATTTTCTTTGGACAGAAAGTTTAATAATTAACCATTTTAAGCCTAACTAAAGCATTATTTTTAATATTACCTCAGCAATTAAAAAAAAACATTTTCACATATAATTATCCTTACCACATTTTATTAACCCGCTTATATTAATTCCCTAATTCCACTACACTTTTAATTAGAATATATCTGGATTCTGCAAGTCTTTCTCATTAATTGGCTTGTCTTTGCCAGGAGGCAGATTCTTATCTCACACCAGGATGATCACGTTAATTTCTCATTCTCTCTGATTTAAATTCTTTCCATTTCAATCCATTTGATACAGTTCTATTGGATTAATCTTCCTAAAACATGGCTTTTACATATTTTTTCTCTACTTTAAATTCTATAATGACCCCCTGTGTCCTTGTAAGTCCTTCAGTTGTGTGATGTTTTGTGTAATTTGTTGAATTACTATTTTTGCCTGTACAGTCTTTACCTTCTTACTCTTTTTCATGATTTCTTCTCACTTCAGGATGGCTAGTTTAAACATAATACTGTGCACATCATGGATGGTCTCTGGAGTCAGAAGAAATATAATTGAGCCCGAGTTTTGGGACTTACTATTTGGAACACTGAGAGGGTCACAAATGATTAGAATCATCTGTAACATCAAAATAAAAAAGGCTCCCTTCCCATTTCGTATGGCTGTTACGAAGTTTTAGTGAGTTACTATATGTAAAACACATTGAAAACGTGAGTTGATACCAGTTTGTGTGTGGTGCAATGGTACCTCACCCTTAGCAGAACATCAGTAGAGTACTTTCCAGCAAATATTTTTAAGATAATTATGGCTTTGTTCTTTGTCTTTCCCATCATGGCGCATGCCTTTATTGAAGAGGGGAATATGTTTGAAAAATGGGCTTCATGTGTTTACTCCTCAGTTCGGTGGAAGAGAAACACTTTTTACTCCTGACTATTGGTATAATCATACTCTGGGCTTCACACAGCCAACACGAAAGATGACTAATTTCAGAGATTGGGAAAGAGCTTCTACAAAAATAAAATTGTTCTCTAAATATGTTTATTACTTTTTCCTTAGATAAACTGAGTAGTTATTAATTTGAACATAAAATGTAGCATTGGAAAATCTGATCCTGTCGGTTAGTAACTTTTAAGCAGTAACACTCAATGTTAAAAATTGTCTGTACTAGTTATTTTTAGAACAGGATTACATCTATAACTCAGGAAAAGAGAATCTTACAATTACCTATCCTGAAATTCTCATATGAAACGATCACATTGAGCTAATAACTGGTCAGCTTAATAGCATAATATTTTTCTTTGTTTTATGTTTGATTTAGTCTTCCTTCCCTGAGTTAAACCTATGTTGATCATGTTACTATACTCATTTTTAATGACAAAGAATTAAAAATGAAGACTTAGCCTTCTATGTCTGTAAACATGTAGTTTACCAGTTACAGAGACAAAAATACTGTATTTCTGACTTTGTGTTTATTTCTTTTGTTGCTGCTAAACATAAGAAATATACTTCAACTGAAGTTGAAATAACTCTTCTGCTTAACACTTTTTCTTCCTGGGTAAAATTAAAAAATAATATATGAGCAGATAAAGTATTTTCTTTATGCTCATGATACATATGCAACACTGTGAAAAAGAAAAAGAAAAAGGGAAGGCGGACATTTGCTTTCTGAATGGGATGTTGCCTTATTCAGCCACAGCTGTTTTGTTACTCTGCCCAGCTTAAGGGGACTTTTTTCCCCAAACTGTTTCTTCCTGAGATATGAAGTGAAGCAGCAGATACAGCAATGAACAGAAAAGGAATTTGGCGCTAGAAAAGATCTGCCTTTAGCAGTGAAAGGAAAAAACCAGTTTATAGTGAAAGTCATCAGGAAATTTCAGACTCGAGTAGTTCCCATCCTAATAGGGTAAACAACAACCACAACAACAAACAACCTAAGATCAAGTTTACACTTGTTTATGTTCTATCTTGTGTATCTGGTTGAAGGCTTCTAGTCTAATCTTACTTTCCTAGGTAGGTATCAGGTGTATAAACCTGAGTTAATCATACTCCTAAGCCATACACACATTGCCATCAATACAAGCCTCTTATTATTTTATTTGTATGTTTGATTATTTTCTTTTGTTCTCATTTTCATTGTTTTGTGCAAATCCTTTTATTTGTATATGTTCATATAGAAAATGTTTTACTGTTTTGCATGTATATTTTAAATCCATATACATGTTGTTATTTTATAGATTATGCTCTCATTTACATATTTTAGAGCCATCAGCATTTGTATGTGCACCTCCTGCATGTTGTTCATAACCATCCACCACATTCTACATTCTCATTCTCTCGGGAACAGAGGCTTAAGTTGCTTCAACTCCCTACCAACAAAACGAGTATATACTGACTGTACTTATATGTGTGCCCCAAAAGGGCATGCTGATCATTGCTTTAGGATATACACTCAGAAAAGAACCGTATGGACATAGAGTATGCACACATGATATTTAATTTTGTTAGGTATTACCAGATGATTCTGCAAATTGGTCTCACCACTGTTCGTTCCTGCCAGCTGAGCACATGAGTCCTGTTAGGCTCATATCCCTGTTATAACTTGTCTAATTTTTCTGATGCTAACAATTGCAGAGTGATGTTTTATAATTTGAAATACTTTTGATTTCTTATGAGATGAGCAACCATCCTTTCACAGATCTTGTATCCTATTACATTTCCTATTTTAAATAATGCCTGTTAATGTATCTGTCCACATTTCTACAGGATTAGTAAATTAACAAGTATGTCTGTTTGAAAGAGAAATTGTTGATATTATTTATATTTGCCACAAACTATTAGCATCACATTATATTTGGTGTTATAAGTAACTCAGACGAAGTAAGACTTGAATCCTTTCCAAGCAAAGTTACTATTTTTTTTAAGAAACACAATACTTTGAGACACACACAATTTGTAATGATGTTAGACGTTACTATGCAGGACCACACTATACGAGTGGGAGAACAGGGATTGATAGAGGTCACCAGTACAAAGACAGACCAGTGCATCCTGGGTTGGTCAAGGAAAGATCTTGGACAAAGTCTACACCTAAGTTATCATAAATTGAATCATCAAAGGTTTAATGTATTGCTGTGCAAAAACCCAAACAGAAAACCTTGTATTCTTCCTCCACTTTCTTTACTTCTACTCAAACTGTTTTTTCCCAAGTTTTTTTTTCTTTCTATTCAAATCCTGGTTTTGTCATATTCTCAATGTTTAAAATGATACGTTTTCAAACTTATTTTTAGCACCGAGAGCATCTGCTCAAAGAAAATGTGTATGTATAAACATATGTGTGTATGCATGTATATGCATATACATGAACACTCATGTGCACTCACATATAAGATCAAAGTAGCTCCACTCTAACTGCATATGGGGAGGGGTAGGTCAATTAATGATTACATTGCTGCCTGCTCCTCACTCCCCTTAGGGGCATCCTGGAAAGTTCCCAGGAACACTGGCATCCAGCTCAAAAATGTTTTACAAAATTGAGAGATTTGTATAGGTTTGACGGAATAATAATGTACTTGATTCTCTTCTTTAACAGATACTCTGATATAATTTACATACCAAAGCATCAAAATTAATAAGTATAAGGTGACAGAGTTTCATAAACTTGCCAAAATTCTGTGATTGCATAACCAACAATCTCTCCTCTTTTTTCTAATAGAATGTGTTGTATTTGGGGTAGTTTAGCAGGTCAGGGTTGATTGGAGCTGCCCTTTGATCCTGGCACTGACCAAAACAGACATTTTATTATGTCAAGAATAAGCACAGTTTGCTATGTTCGTTATGGACATTAGCTTTCAACAGTGTTAAAACTTTTAATTAAGGAGACATTTGTGCTTGCTGTGCAAAAGGCAAAAGAGAAAATTTTATCCTTGTCATTACTTTTCTCTTCTTCCTTCCCATTCTCAAGCTGTTGTTCCCCCACTTTTTTTTTTTTTTGCTTCTTCCTTTTCAAATCTGACCTCTCCTTCAAATTCCCTCCTACTCCACAGACATACCTTTATACATACTTTAAGTATGTATTTGAATCACTGTGACCCATTTTGTTAACTGCTTCTTGTCTATATATTTGTTCAGTCCACAAGCGTCAAGCTAGGAACTGTCTTTTTTTTTTTTTTTTTTTACATTTTTTTATTGAGTAATAGTTACTTTACAATGTTGTGTCAAATTCTAGTGTAGAGCACAATTTTTCAGTCATACATGAACATGTATATATTCATTGTCACATTTTTTTTTTCACTATGAACTACCACAAGATCTTGTATATTTTTCCCTGTGCTATACAGTATAATCTTGTTTATCTGTTCTGCATTTTAAAATCCCAGTCTGTCCCTTCCCACCCCCCGCCCCCTTGGCAACCACAAGTTTGTATTCTATCTCTATGAATCTGTTTCTGTTTTGTATTTATGTGTTTTTTTTTGGATTCCTCATATAAGCGATCTCATATGGTATTTTTCTTTCTCTTTTTGGCTTACTTCACTTAGAATGACGTTCTCCAGAAACATCCATGTTGCTGCAAATGGTGTTATGTTGTCGGTTTTTGTGGCTGAATAGTATTCCATCATATAAATATACCACCTCTTCTTTATTCAGTCATCTGCTGATGGACATCTAGGCTGCTTCCATGTCTTGGCTATTGTAAATAGTGCTGCTATGAACACTGGGGTGCAGGTGTCATTTTGAAGTAGGGTTCCTTCTGGATATATGCCCAGGAGCGGGATTCCTGGGTCATATGGTAAGTCTATTCCTAGTCTTTTGAGGAATCTCCATCCTGTTTTCCACAGTGGCTTTCCTTGCTTCCCTCTCCCATTCTTATTGACTTAGATATCTTCTTTTACAATTTTGTGTTTATTCTTTTTGTAATTCATGGCAGTTATCTCCTTTCCAGTTATGAGTTTCTCATTTTTGTAGCATCCTGCTTCTTTTCTATTTAGAGTAGACCTGTCAATATTTCTCTTAGCATGAGAAGTTGCTAAACTCTTTTAGGTTTTGCTTGTCTGTGAAGTTCTTTATCTCTCCTTCTATTCTAAAGGATAGCCTTGCTGGATAGAGTATCCTAGGCTGCATCTTTTTTTCATTCAGGACTTTGAATATATCTTGCCACTCTCTTCTGGCCTATAGTGTTTGTGTAGAGAAATCAGCTGAGAGCCTATGGGGGTTCCCTTGTAACTCACTTTGTTTTTCTCTTGCTGCCTTTAGGATCATTTCTTTATCCTTGACTCTCGCCATCTTGATTATGATATGTCTTGGTGTGAGTCTGTTTGGGTTCTTCCTGTTTGGGACCCTCTGAGTCTCCTGTACTTGAATATCTGATTCCTTCTTTAGGTTTGGGAGATTTTCAGTCATGATTTTTTCAAAGACCTTTTCAATCCCCTTTGTTCTTTCTTCCCTCTGGAACCCCTATTATGCTTAGATTGGCATGCCTTATATTATCCCATAGGTCCCTTATATTGTTTTCATTGTTTTTCTCTCATCTGTTCTGATTGGGTGCTTTCTGTTGTCCTGTCTTCTAGGTCACTTATTCGTTCCTCTGCATTATCTAGCCTGCTTTGTACAGCCTTTAGGTCAGCTCTCATCTCAGCAAATGAGTTTACTAATTCTACTTGGTTCTTCTTTATAGCTTCTGTTTCATTTTTGACATTTTATATCTCTAAACACTATTTCTTTTAGTTCCTCCAGTACTTTGATCAGTCCTTTTTTGAAATCTTGATCTAGTAGGCCATCGATGTCTATTTCCTTGCTCGTGCTTTCAGTGGATTTCTCTTGATCTTTTAATTGGGAGTGGTTCCTCTGCTTCTTCATATTGCTCATATCTCTCTGGCACTGTGGCTTAAGGATTATCAGTTATCTAGTTCTCCTGGAGACAGTGTGCTCTTAATGATTTTATCGAGAGGTCTTTGTGTCTTCCCTCTGTTTCGCATACTCAGCTTGCTGCTTCCAGAGGCCCTCTTGGAGCCCTCATCTGTGCTGCTCCCAGTGGCTGTTGGCTAGCAGATTGCGCCCCCTCCCAACACTGGGTCAGGAGCTGAGCTCTTACCTGGTGGGCAGGTGGGTCACTCCCCCTCCTGGTGCTGCAGTCAGATGCTGCGCTGGGGTTGGGGGGGGAGGCAGGTGGGCGGATCGCTCCCCCTCCCAGCACCGTGGTCAGGTGCTGCATCCCTGCCAGGAAGGGGGGTGGCCGCCCGCCATCTCCCAGCGCCAGTCGCTCCGCTGCTCTATGCAGCTGCCTGTTCCACCTCAGGTTGAAGCTCCAAAGGTGGGCTCGGGAAAGACGGTGGAACAGCCTCGCCCCTGCTCCATGCCAAATCTCAGCTCCTTGTTTGTCTAGGCAGTGCAAGTTCTCTGAGGTGCCAGGGCAGAAATATCCTATCTGCCTCAGGCTGTAAACAAGTCTCAGTCCTGACTAGGAGGTTGCGGAGCCCCTGGGTGGAGGTTCAGGGCTCGGCCCCACCCACACCCTGATGCTGTGCGCAGGAGGAGATGGGGCTGTGGCTGAGACCCGCCTCTCTTCTCTAGAGATGTGCCAGTAATAGCCCGCAGGTCTGAGAACACAAAGGGTATGGTGCCCCCCCCCAGGGCACACCAGCCATGTTGCTTTGCTTTTTTCGCGATTTATAGGTGACCGAGGTGGTTCTGCTTCATATCCCCTCCCAGCGACGGTGCGCAGCACCCTGCAGTCCCCCGGGGCTGCCTCAGTGCAGCCACCCCAGTCCTCTGCCTGGCTCGGGCAGCCTGTCCCGGCCCCAGCTGCCGGCTTGTGTCTTGAGCTGGATGTCGTGGGGACCCTTTGTGCCTGTTTAACTCAGTTCTGTCGGTCAAGGGGTGCTCGGGGGAGATCCGAGCCTCGGAGGCTCCCCCTCTGTCCCACTGGCCTCTTTGTTGGAGACAGGAGACCCAGCAAATGAGTGCCAGTCCTCCTTTGCCACTCCCTACCTACAGGATCGGTCCCGCACTGTTTTGCTTTTCCTTCCTTTTTTTTTCCTTTTCTCCTACCAGATTTTTGGCCTCTTTGTCTTTCAAAGAGGGCGATGTTCTGTCGGAGTTTTGCAGGTGCTCTGGTTGGCTGAGTAGGTCCGTAGATGTGAGCTTTGGTGTATTTGTGGGAGACGGTGAGCTACAAGTGTCCTTCTACTCTGCCATCTTGCTTCTCTCCCAGGAACTGTTTTCTATTTTTCCTATTGTCTGTTTTAAATGTCCTGATTTTTGTTGACTCTGACAACATTTTTGAGCACAAAGAGCATTCAGTGCCCCATATGTGCAAAGAGCTGATTAATTAAACATCTGGACCATTGATATACAGCATGATTTAAGTTAATAAGTAAAAGCGCTAAGGTGATATTCCTAGTTAGAACATCTCTCCTTTATTCTCTATATACTTTATAACGAATAAAGATGCTTCAACATCTGATATTTCAGTTAATTTGTAACAGTGTTGATTCTTGTTTGTTACTCAGTTTAAATGACAGAGTCTACGTTCAGGAATACCTTCATAAAGTCACACCTATGTGGTGTGACTATAGAACCCAGCACCTTCAGCTTTCAGTCATTACACTGCGGTGACAAATTACACCAGTAGATGGCACTATCACTTAGCAAAAACTAAAGGTTAACTTTTTTTAGGTCTTTTGAGCAAAAATTACACTATTCTTAAAATTCCCCAATAGAGTGAGCTGACAAAGACCTTGCTTAGCCACAATCAATCTTTATTCACCAGTAGATTAAAATGGTTAGATATACTTGATTGCATCAAGCTCAGGATAAAACTGAGACATAATTTTATATTGGTTAATTGCTTTTTGCTTTTTGCTTTTGGCTTATTGTTGCCTTTTGTTTCTGTTTTACAAATATGCAATCCTGGAATATCATTGAAATTTGTTTTTAAACATTTAATTTGGTACTTTAAGTTATTATCCTTAAAACAGTGTTCTCAAATTTAGAAACAGACTGTTTTATATTACTATAAATGCTGCATAATGTTATTCTAGACCCTTACAAAGCACATGGGCTCTGACAGATTCTACCTGTATAGTGGAAGTTGTTAGTTTTTATTTGTTTTTTTGGCTAACTTGTTTTGCTCAGATAATAATGTGCATGGCCTGGTGGATTTGTTTATCTTTACTGGCACTTCAGTGCAGCTCATAGTACAGTTTATCTTTCTAAGTTAAGTAAGATATTTAAGTAGAGATTAATGCTAAAAATAAGACTTTATGAGTATTATAGATGACTGTAAATCTTACATTATATGGTTTTGTCTTTCAACATTCCTTTAATTTTTGCAATATAATAGCTTAGAATAATTGAACATAAAAAAAATGGTAACAGATTTGGAATTGAACTTAGAGGAGCTTACAAGAAGTGAATTAGAGTTTGTGGTGGTTGTTGGGGTTTCATTTCACTTGTTTTGTGTTCTACAATATTCTTAAAACTGACTTCATACTAACTGACTTCTTATGTATAATGTCTTACCCCTTTTAATGAAGCCAAACAAGAATAGCATTTGTATGTCATGGACTGGAAGCAATATATGTAGTATATACTTAGAATTACAAATGTGAATATAAAAACATAGTGACCGGCATAGCTCCAGTAAATCTAACTAGTGAGTCAGTTGCTTAATGGAAATGAACTAAATTTAATAAAGCTCAAACTGTGTCCACTGGAGTAAATGAACGTCCTAAATTCTGTGGAAAGCAACTGGAGTGTGTCACACAAGCATCCGAAGAAAACAGGTGGTGATTTCAGATTTCCCAGGTTTACAATTCAAGGATTACAATCAAGCTGCGGTTGTGGCTCTCTCCTATATAAGAGCAAATGTGGATTGTTTTTTATAGTCATGCTCTGCTGGTGTTCTGTTTGCTGCAGACACTGTCTTTTCAAGCGACATCTCCTTTACAGACAGATAAATTCATCCTTTTGCCAAGGACATTCATAATTGTCAGAGCCTTTGCTGTTTTCTTTGACTGGGGTGAATCAGCTGTTTAACTAAACAGTGAGAGAACGCTCACACCTTTCTTCTTTCTTCCACTTACCGTAGCTTTCTTTCATGCTTTATGAAATGCCCCCTGCTAATCAAAGCCAAACAGTGCATAATGGACTTTCATGAAAGCTGAAATGTATTTATTCCAAGTACAAAGCCTTTGAGCAGCCTGTGATTTAATCTTTGCTATTTGTTTTCCCTTATCAAGTGATTGACAGGATGAAGCAGGCACAGTCCATTTTTCTGATTAATACACTCCCATGCACTTTGATTTCCTCCATAGGAAGGTTACATAGACTAGGTGGTGCCATCAAGGAAAAGACGAGTTCTCTTAAAGGCAAATGCCACATGCATTCTGTTTCATGGGAGATGGCTGAGGCCATGAGGTTTAGGCTTCATCTAGCCAGCTTACATGCCTTAGCGTTTGGCATCATCCTAGAAGGCAGTCTGCCGATCCGCCCATCCTACCGTTATAACATTTTTGGATCAGTACCAGTCTGCTGGCAAATCTTATAATTACATTTGGCAGCATTTTCTGTTTCTTGTGGCAATACAGTGATATGTATAGTACAGTGAATGGGATTAGTTTTAGATTCATTGAAATATGGTAATCCTTATGAACCTCTGTTTCATCACTGGAAATGAACTGATTAGTCTCATCTCAAGGGGTTGTGATGAGCATTGACTATGATGGTGTATGTAAAGCACTGGATACATAATAGGAGTTCACTTAACATCCATCATAATCTTGCATCCTTTCTCAAGTGTAATCACTGTGAAGGTTGTGAAATAGCAAATCAGTATAAAAAGGAATTTCTCTATATTTCTGTAAGTGAAAACAAACTATCTGATGAGATGAATGCAAGCTAATATCAAAATTTCCTTTCTCCTCTCAAATTTCTCTTTAAGAGGCGATAAAGGATTGCTTAAAGAAGGGATAGTTCTTTTAATTTTCTAGTTTACATCCCTATGTAAGTAAGGCTATTGATTATAGTATTTCAAAGTATAAGACAGACAATTATCATCCCATAAATTATTGTTAAGCTAGCATAAAATATTAAACACTTGGTATATTTCCTAAATGCACATTACATTATGTTAGTAAAATACTTTAGTGGTAGACAAAATAGAGTTCATTGGCTTCTACTCATTATTCTACTACTGTATTGATACTGGTCTTCAATAGTAAAGTGATTTAACATTCTATACTCCTGCAACATGCTTAAAATGGGGAGAGTGACTCATTTAATATGGTTTTGATATGAGAGTTAGTGGCTAAAATGTATTATTTTGAATTTGAAAATATTTCCCAGGGCCAATGTATTGGTGGAATGGTCAGACATTACTCTGAGGCTTGAAGTAAGACAGATTGTATTTTGAACTTTTACTAAAGGACTTGCAATCCATATTCAGTGAACTTCCAAAATTCTTTTCAAATACTGCTTGTATTTCATTTACACTTACATCTTAAAAACAACCCCTTGGATAAAATGAGCAGATCAGAGCGATTTGGGGTTCTGCATGGATAAAATGATTACTTCTGTGATAAATGATTTGTTTACCTTATTTTAAATAAAATTAACTTCATATTTAATCGTAAAGACATTTTCAAATTTGAGAAATTTATTTTAATATGCTGGGATTAGGTTCTATGAGTAGTTTTAATATTGGTGGAAATTATGCAATCAATAATTATTCTTTGGTCAAATTATATGGTTAGTAACAATACTAACTTTTTTTTTTCTCAGTATGTGCTCCTGCTAAATTTTTTTTTTCAAGTGAGTGGAACTTTGCTTACAAATACAAATTCATTTTGGTGTTTACCCTGAGACTATTTTTTTCTGTATAACTGACCCAAGTTTGAAATTTATGTGAGTTTGCTTTCTGAACCTGCATTTTTCAGCCACTATATTAAACCTCTTTATAAAAGGAGAACCTTGTTAACAGTTGTAACAATGAGGGAGCAACACATACACACACACACACACACACACACACACACACAGAGGGCGCGCACACACAGACAAAAGCATTGGTACTTGGAAGAAAATGTATTGTTTTGCTGTGCTTTTATCAGAAAAGGGAAGGATAAAGAAAGTCACGGTCATAGAATGAATAAAAATACCTTTTATATTCTCCGGAGTTTTAAGATAAAACTCTGCTATTCTGTGATGTCGTAAGTGGAGAGAATTGCTGCTTAAAACCAGTATAGTGACTTTTATTTAGATAACATTATCTGTGTAAGTCAGAGATGGCTAAATGGCTTCTTTGAGTGTAAAACCCTAAAAATGAAGTGCATCAGGGATGACTACTGGCTTCTGTCTTTTTCATATTTTTGAACAACAGGGAGTGTTTCTGTTTTCCCAGCTTACAGAGAGATGAGGATTATTTTACCCAAGATTGACAAACTATTGCCCTCTGGCCAAACCCACCCACTGTCTATTTATATAAATAAAGTTTTATTTGACTACAATTACACCCAGTATTTAGTAATTGTCTATAGTTGATTTACTGCTACCGTGGCATAGTTGTTGAATAGTCTTTAGTGCCATAAATACCACATAGCTCTTTAGGGGGAAAAGAAAAAGCAGCAGCCAATTCCTCTTTTAAATCAACAAAGACAACTTGCTATGGCTATTGACTTCCTTAACCAAGCTTTAATCCAATCCAGCACTCAGTGACACTCTCCTGGCCAACTGGGTTGGGTTGAGAATGGGCATGTGACCAGTTCAGACATTGAGTCAAGAGGGGAAGTTTTTTGAAGGTATATAGGAAATAGCCTTCATGTAGTGATTGAACAGTGCTGAACACTGAAATCAGTGTTCTCCCAGAACCTCAGAATGTGACTTATTTGGAAACAGTGTTTTTGAAGATGTACTTAGTTAAGGATCTCCAGAAGAATCCTGCTAGATTTAGGGTGGGCCTGACATCCAATGACTCATGTCCTTAGAAGAAGAGAAGAGAACACAGAGACATACAGTGGGCAGAGGTGTCAAAGCACATATTGCACTGGTCCAAGTCAATTTCACTAAAGGGCATTGTGGTAGTTTGAGAGAGCTCAACTCTAGTGAAACAAATGGCCAGAGAATTTAGAGAGATATGGTGGGTGGGGTGGGGTGGGGTGGCCATCCAGATGGTCCTGACTAATTGGCCTTACTCGCAGGAAAAGTAAGCTTTCTCATATCTGTTCACACCTAAGTTAAGTTCCTACCCTTTCACAGAGACTGAGAGTTGGAGGCTCTGTCTTCCTTGATGATAATGTTTCAAAGAGATGGCTCCCAGGTTGTTCAGAAGGATAGTTCTAGGTTGTAAGTCCATCAAGAAGGTGTGGAAAAGATGCACATCTCAAAGGGGCAGAGAAACAATTTGCAATGACAAGTTTTCCAAATTAAATGCTCTAAGAAAAGGAAGAGTAGAGACTTACATAGTTCGGCCATCTGGATTCTGTAAGGGCCAGGGTGACAGGGCCGTTAGGACCTAATGGCAGGGAGAAGCCTCACTAAAATTTAAATCATGCTGATGGAAACCTTAAGATGGTTTTGGTCGAAGACCATGTGAAGATAGGCAGAGTGTATAGTTCTCACTGCCACAAGCTAAGGAATGCCAGGAGCCACTGGAAGCTGGGAAATACAAAAAAAAATACTTCCCTAGAGCAATCAGAGGGAATATGGCCCTGCTGACATTTTGATTTCTGGACTTCTGGCTGCCAAGACTGTGAGAGAATGCATTTCTGCCATTTAAGGCACCCAGTTTGTGATGATTTGTTATGGCAGTCCTAGAAGATGAATACACTAGAGGACACTAGCCTCTTTCTTCCTGTATGTGGATGCAATCCTGGAAGTCCTTGGTAGCAATCTTACACTAAAATTAATTTGACCCACTGTGGAAGTCCAAGAAGAGAAACAAAGAAAAAACAAAAACAGAACCTTAATGCTATGCATGAAATGATTAATCAAATCAGTATAATCAATTCTGACCTCTCCTTACCCTTACTCTCTATCAGGCAATAAATCCCATTTGTACTGATGCAATATTGAGAAGGAATTCAGTTACTTGCAAGCAGAAACCTTCTAATCTGTAATATGCACTGCACAATTCAAGACAGCATCCCCATGTGGATTAGAGTGTGAACTGCACTTTCTGGTGGTGTTCAGAGTTGGAGCTCTCCTTACTTAATGGTAGTCACTTGGTGTTCTTCAGCATCAGTAAACTTCAGCAAAAGTAAAGTAAACCAAGTAAAGAAGCCTGGGGCTCTGTGGGCTTCCAGGTTACCAGTAATATCTCTTAGAGAGCTGTGCTATGAGAATTAAATAGCATACATGGTTATTTTGTATATTGCATAATCTCCCCCAAACTTTAATTTGTACATGGTTCTGAAGATTAAATGAGAAAGAAAAATATAATCACTCATTAAAAAGTAATAGGTTTACTTAGAATCTAAAATTTGCTAGTGCTGTTACTACAATGGTTACAGTGACTCCTTCTCATATTCTTCCTGAAATAATAAAATCACTGTAGGTTCTACAAACAAAAAGTGCTAGAGCTGCATGAAAGGAGTCCTCTATAGATACAGAACTTTTATTCACTTCAATATTGTAATTAAGTCTGAGTACAGTAAACAAAGAACATTTATCAATTTTTGGATAAAAAGGAAAAGAGGAAATATGTTCCACTATTTAGTAAGTAGGTAAATGACCTTGAGAAAATGAATAATAAACCAGTACCAATATAATCATATTTAAGAGAAGCAGAGGCAAATAGAGAATCTTATTTTTACAAAAAGACTCGAAGTCTTAGAGGAGTTGTATTACCTGATTTCTAGACTTACTAAAAGCTACAAAAATTAAGAAAGTAGAGACTGGCATAAAAATTGACAAATAAAACAAAGTAAATATAGAGCTCAGAAACAGACCCACACATACACAATAATATGACACATAACACATTAGCCAAAGTACTCCAATAAGGAAAGGATGCTTTTCAACAGTGGTGTTAGAATATCTCAATACCCATATGGAAAAACTCTCCATATCTCACTTTTCTCTGACAAAGAACTGATACAGATTGCAACTCACTGATAAAAAGACAAGCAAAGAAGAAGTAATGATTAAAACAGAAACTTAACAAAAAAAAATACACAAAAGGTCAAGAAGCATGTGAAAAAGTTTTGAATAACTTTATCAGGAAAATGCAAATAAAAGCCACAAGGAAATACCAGCACATACGCACCAGAATAAAATTAAGGCTGACAAGATGATGTAGGTGAGATTATGGAGTAATGAGGACTCTTTGCTCTTCTTGGAATGTTGCAAAGAATTTACTAGGAATGTGAAATGTTACGTCCTTTTTGGGATAATGTTCAATCAATCTCTTTTAAAACTAATCACATATCCTACATTCCAGAAATTCCACTCCCAGGTATTTACCCATAGAAATTACAAAACACACAAAGCAACTTTGTTTAAAAAAGCCAAAAATACTAGAAAAATCCCAAGTTATCAATCATAGAAGAATGAATAAACAAGATGGATTAATCTATGGGTAGAGGGATGGATAGACAGGTATGTGGTAAAGCATACTGAAACTTTAACATTAGAACCTTAATGGTAGTTACAAGAGTTTTCATCATAAAATTCCTTATTCTTTTCTGTATTTATGTAAGTTTCCATAATAAAATATTAGGGAGATAACTGTTCAACAGAGTAACAGACTGCTTCTCAAAGTGATACTTCTCAGGTGCCCTCTCGTTCAAGAACATCCCAAAGGGTTTGCCTGTGTGTTGGGTGACTGAATGGTAGTGAAGAGTTTACTACTAAAGGCTTCATAAAATATCCACAGTGAAGCTCATAAGAAGAGCTTACAGTGGTGGGTGCTTTACATAAATGGAAGAGGTCCATAAAGAGGACTGAGGTGCAGATCAGTCAATGTGATAAACTGGATTTCCTGGAAGGTTAGAGAGATTATTTGGAGGATGGAATGGATAAAATAATGATCAAGTGACATATAAAGAAACAAGAAATATAGTTAAGTATTAACTTCATGAATACTAAGTTAAAGTATTTACATTCACATTTAAGATGAGAATAATATGTTGCTCTTTACCTCCCTCAAATTGTAAGAAGTTTCCTTGGGTGACCTGCTTGCTACTTGGGCATTTGTTTTTACATTGGTATGTTGAGTGCCTGTGTGAACTGGAAGAAGTTTAGAGAGGCTCTATTGATTTTTATTAGGAAAAGTATCTTCCCTGCTCAAAATCCACCACTAATTCCACTCAGATATAAATGAGGACACTCAGTCAAAATCCTCCCCATGTCTGGTTTCCCTCATTATCTCCCTCACCTCATTTTCTACTACTTTTGCTCTCTCTCACTGCATTCAAGAAACAGCCTCTTTGCTGTTTCTGGGAAAAATGCAAGGCCTACAGGTCAACTGACGACAAAATATAAAATCCTATAGGACCTCATATTATTTAACCTACTTCACGCATACACCATTTTATACCAAATGCAAGTATGAACCTATGCTAATTCAGAGTATTATTGTAAATTTAAAATTTAACAGACGCCTCATCAAAGAAGATATATGGATGGCAAATAAGCATGTGAAAATATGCTTCATAGCATATGTTATCAGGGAAATACAAATTAAAATAACAGTGACAAACCACTAGATAGCCAAAAGCCAGAACACTGACGACACCAAATGCTGGTGAGGATATGGAGCAGTAAGAACTCTCGTTCATTGCTGGTGGGAATGCAAAATGGTGCAGCCACACTTTTGAAGACATTTTGGCAGTTTCTCACAAAGCTAAACATAGTCTTACTATGCAATCCAGTAATCACACTCCTTGGTATTTATCCAAGTCAGTTGAATATTAATGTCTACACAAAAACCTACATATTGGTACTTAAAACAACTTTATTTATAATTGGCAAAACTTGGAAGCAACTACTATGGCCTTCAGTAAGTGGATGAATTTAAAAAAAAATGTGGGATATCCAGAGAATGGAATACTATTCAGTGCTAAAACGAAATAGGCTATCAATCTGTAAAAGACATGGAGGAACTTTAAATGCTTATTACTAATGAAAGAAGCTGAATGGAAAAGGCTACAGACTAAATGATTCCAACCATATGACAAGTTGGAAAAGGGAAAACTATAGTGGTTTTCAGGAGTTAGAGAGGAACGAGGGTTGAATAGGCAGAGCACAGAATACTTTTAGGGCTGTGAAAGCACTCTATATGGTAGATACATGTAACTAAAACTTTGTCTAAACCCACAGAATATACAACAGCAAGAATGAACCCTAATATAAACTATGAAATTTGAGTGACAATGAAGTATCACTACAGGTTTATCAATTTTAACACATGGACCACTCTGGAGGAGGATGTTGATAATAAGAGAAGCTATGCATATGTAGGGGCAGTGGATATATAGAAAATCTGTACCTTCTGCTCAATTTTACTGTGAACCTAAAAGTGCTCTAAAATTTTTAATTTGAAAAGTTAAAATCTTAGAATTACCTTCCCCCAAATATTTTTTTCCATAAAGATGTGGAATTGATCAGCCTCTGCTCTTAAATATTTATAACATTTGATGTTAAGTATGAAAAGCTTTTTATGCATTATTTAAGATGTTAAGAGTTCTAGTTAATTTTGTCTTTAAATGTCAGTAACTAAACTAACAATGGAGCATTATGTCAACCTCAATTATAACTATTTGGTGATAGTTCTATTCCTATTTTTAGGATTAAAATATTAAAGCTGGATTTTTCAGTAGATGCACTTACTTTTTTTTTTTTTTTTTAATGCTCTTTCCCTGGACATAGTCTTGTGTTTGAGGAAACAGACTAAAGCTTTAAAACTTTCATTTTACTTTGATTTCTAAGATTCAAACTTTACTTCCACAGAGGCAGAAACTGCAAGGTTGTGGGGGGGGGGGGGTGGTAGCTAGTAACCAGGTGTTAGCTATTCACTTCTTTGTTTCTGCCAAAAAGCTGGAAGCAATGAAATGAAACGTCTGTTATAGGGAGAGCGGCTACAAATTTCATCACAGGGAGAAACTATAAAATTGATAACCTATTTTTAAAAACTCAAATATCTTAGGGAATGCTTCGTAATGTAACTTTCTGATTATACAGATCATATATTTTCAGATTTACTGTTTTTGATGTTAGATTAAGAGGTACGCATGGCCCAAATAATAACATTTTAAAAAACTAAATATAAAAAGTCTACTTAAAAATTAGTTTAATTTGGAAGAAATTTTGTGCAGTGTATGAAAAGTTACATGCTTTCTTAAAGACCTCCAAATATTTTGTGGTTATATCTCACTTGGTATGTAATTCTCAAATGTCAGTTCTTCTTAGGGTATTGCTATTGCAGATCAGAGGATGTCTACTTGTAGACACAGCAGGATGTCTTATAACAAATCAATGGCTAGAAACAGAGAATTAAAATCACAGCATGTTGGATTCTGACCTTTGTCCTTAAAGGTTTTAAATTCCAAGTCCATACAAAAATGGGTATCTTATAATAACTCTTCTTACTATCTTTTTGCCTTATTTTTGTTTGTTTTTTATTGAAGTACAGTTAGTTACAATGTGTCAATTTCTGGTGTACAGCACAATGTCCCAGTCATGCATATACATACATGTATTTGCTTTCATATTCTTTTTCATTAAAGGTTATAACAAGATTTTAAACATGATTCCCTGTTCTATACAGGAGAGACTTTTCTAAAAATCTATTTAGATATATAGTGACTAATATTTGTAAATCTCAAACTCCCAAATTTATCCCTTCCCACTCCCTTTAGCCTGATAACCATAAGATTGTTTACCATGTCTGTGAGTCTGTTTCTGTTTTGTAGATATGTTCATAGTGTCCTTTTCTTTTTCTTTTCTCTGTTTTTTTTTTTTTTTTTTAAGATTCCACACATGAGTGATGTCATATGGTATTTTTCTTTCTGGCTTACTTCATTTAGAATGATGATGTCTGGGTCCATCCATGTTGCTGCAAATTGCATTATTTTATTCTTTTTTTATGACCGAGTAATATTCCATTGTATCAATATACCAAAACTTCTTTATCCAGTCATCTGTCAGTTGAAATTTACTTTGCTTCCATGTCTTGACTATTGCATATAGTGCTGCTGTGAACATTGGGGCACATGTATCTTTTAGAACTAGAGTCCCCTCCAGATATATACTCAGAAGTGGGATTGCTAGATCATATGGTACATCTAATTTTAGTTTTTTGAGGAATCTCCATACTGTTTTCCACAATGGATGCACCAAACTACATTCCCACCAGCAATATGGGAGAGTTCCCTTTTCTCCACACCTTCTCCAGCATTTATCATTCATGGACTTTGGAATGATGGCCATTCTGACTGGTGTGAGGTGATACCTCATTATAGTTTTGATTTGCATTTCTCTGATAATTAGTGATATTGAGCATTTTTTCATGTGCCTATTGGCCATTTGTATATCTTCCTTGGAGAATTGCTTGTTTAGGTCTTCTGCCCATTTTTGGATTGGGTTATTTATTTTTTTGTTATTACATTGAATGAGCTGTTTAAATATTCTGGAAATTAAACCTTTGTCAGTTGTACGATGCCCTATTTTTAAATACTTCTGTCTATGTGAGGCTGAAAAACAGAATGAGTTATAGACCACATTGCATATTTGAATTTTTTGGCTCATCACTCATTGAAATTTGATATATAAGTGACCTAATTTATTATTAGCAATTATTATTAAAGGGAAAATTAACATACTCTAATTTATAGGACTAATCATTTGGACTCTACTCTCAAGTCATCAACTGCAGATGGTACTTGGTAATTGGAATATAATTGCCTTATTTCTTACCAAACCAATCCTATTAAAGACACTGTATCTGACTTCTGTAAAATTAATTTTCTTCATGAAGAAATAAATAAACTTAATTACCTCCCCCCAAAATAGAGGGAGTAATTAGGTTTGTTTGTTTGTTTGTTTGTTTGTTTGTTTGTTTATTTAAATGGAGGTACTAGGGAGTGAACCTAGGACCTCATGCATGCTAAACGTGCACTCTACCACTGAGCTCTTCTCTCCCCCAGAAATGAAGTATTGATCAGAGAATAATAACCTTCCCTTGGCTCTCCCTATTGTATACTTGTATAATAACACCAGTGACATCAAATAGCCATCAATGGCTAAAGCACAAATATGCCTGTAAATCAATGAAAGACTAAAGCCAACTAATGACTGAAATTAACTTCATTACAGCTGGAATTAATGACAGAAACAAGAAAACTGCATATCTTTCCAGAAAGAATGTGTTAACCTAGATCCATTAATAAAATACTTATTGGAAGGCTACATGGGACTTTGACATTTTAGCCATAACATTTCTACAGCTGATGAAAATATTTCCTTCCATGGCTTGAATGATAGTGCCAAGGCATTAAATTAGCATGCTTGTACATCCAGCGCTGAACGCTTCCCATGTTTCAGACCTAAATTTTACACAACCAGCTGAACCATTCAATTTGATATTTCAACATAATGTTGAAAGTGACATATATGAAATTGAATTTCTTGTATTATTTATTCTCCCAAATAGTTCTCTTTCTGAATTCCCTTCCTAGCTGGTGCTAACATTATTATTCCTGTCACCCAGTTTTGAAACATCTGAGTAATAATCTGCCTATTCTCTCCCAAGCTCTTCACAGCCACTTAGTCACAAGTCCTATCTATTTACCTCATGCTTATGTTATCCTAATACACACAACTGCTTTTAAATTATGTAGAATGCTGGAGAGAGTAGAGAACTGAGTCGTTACTCCTTAATTGCACCTGGAATTAAAATGATTCTGGGAAGCTTCCACAGAAAAAAAAGACAGTTATTCAGGCAACTTATTTATCCTCCACTTTCATTCCCATCTCCTCCTGAAGCAAAAAACACACAGAAACACACATACACACACACATCCCAAAAGAGAACTCAGCTAGAGATGTTTTGTATTCACATATTCAACAAATATAATTCAACAAAAAATACCTCCTATGTGCCAGTCTCTGTGCTAATACTAGAAATATGAGCTATTAAAGGAACAAAATTGATTCTACTGTCATGGAGCTGATTTCCTTCAGGATTTCATCAGGGAAACAAAATTACAAAGACAAATAATAAGATTTCAATTAGTAACAAGTTCTTTGCGTAAAGCACACAATGGGCAGAGATAAATAGTGATGTAGGGGGAGGATGGCTACTTTCAGTATTGAGGCTCTTGGCAGAGGTGACCACTAAGATGAGACTTGACAGGTGAAAACAAATAATCCAAGAGAAAAGTGGGAAAGAAGAATTTGATGAAAAAGGGCAAGTATGCCCAAAGCTCCCACCTCAGGTATGAGCTTGACATGTTCAAAAAAAAAATCTGAAATAAAACTAGTATTGCTGGAGCTTAATGACTGTCTCCAGGGATGTATGTGTGCATATCTGCATGTGTGTGTATCAGGGAGGGTGGCAGTTGGTACATGTATGTGTATTAGTCTGCTGGGGCTACTGTAACAAATATCACTTACTAGGTTGCTTCAATAACAGAAGTTTATTTCCTCACAATTCTGGAAGCAAGAAATCCAAGATCAAGCTGTTGGCAGGGTTGATTTTATTCTGAGGCTTATCTCTTGGTTTTAGATGTCCATTTTCTCCCCAAGCCTTCACACTGGCATTCCTCCTGTTCATGTCTGTGTCCTAATCTCTTCTTAAAAAGACATCAGTCATATTGTATTAGGGCCACCATATGATCTCATTTTATGTTAATTACCGACTTAAAAGCTCTATGTTCAGTTACAGCCACATTAGTAGGTACTGGGAGTTAGGACTTCAACAAATGAATTTTTTTGGTGGGACACAATTCAGCCGAAACATCATACATGGGTATGCATTGTATATTGTGTAGATAAGTATGTGTAAATGTGTGTATGTATTTGTACTGTGTGCGTGTGTACGAAGGAACAGGTGTTGTATATTTATTTAGTGTTTGTACATATAGGTGTCAGCATGTATGAGTAGGTGTGTGTATGCTTCTGTGTGTGTGTGTATGTACGTGTGTGTATATGCTGCCTTGCAACAGAAAAAAAAGATATGATTAAAGACATGTAGAATCTCTGGTGAATATATACTCCAATCTAAGAGTCTCCAAGAATATATACTGATACAAAGTTCTCTAAGTGATTCTCATGTACCTAGTTTGGGAAAGCACTAAGATTTTAGGGCACAAATAGAGGAATAAGCCTGTGATAGGAGATAGGAGTTGTGGAACTTTCTCCAGTACAAGGGAGAATAGAGGAAAATGGTTAAGAGGGTGTATAGGTGGTGGCAAGGTATGAGACGACCCCATAGGTTGCCTTCTGTTTTCAAACTGAATTATGCAATACTTCATCAGACATGGGAGAAGTAAGGGGAGGAGTATGGGTATATTTTTAGAATGGAGGGTAAAATAGGAGATAGTATTTGGGAGAGTGTGAAAGCAAGTGTAACAGAAAAAAAACATACTCTGAGAGTTGCTGTGAAGTATTTGATGTCAATTTGAGGTCATAAATTTGTAAATGAAACCAAGAGACACACTTATGTTTATTCCTCTAACAAATTTCAGGAAAGGAGATTGTGAGTGTTAGTTAGCCTTTATCACGACTGGGGTTTCATGAATAAAGCGGAAGGAAACAGAAACATGGTAGAGTATTTAGAAAGAAGTAATAATAACAACAGAGTGCGGGATTTCTGCCAGAAAAGAAGACAACTGAAGTCAAGCTTGTTTGGGAATTAACTCAGCTCTCTATATGTATCTACAGTACTTTGATGCTGTGTTTTTCTGAAATGTTAGTTGACTGCTCATATGCTTCTAGCTTCTCTTCCCAGATTTTACCCAAGATCTGCTTATCTTTATCCCATTACAAAATATCCCCAGGTTTCACTTCACAGTGCTTATTTTGAAATATGCTATGCACTCTATTGGTGTACACACACACACACACACACAAACACACCACACTCATTAAACCAATCTTCCTGTTTATGTCAATCTAACTAAAAGAAAATGTAGAAGGAAGTAGAGAATAGGATAGCAAATATATATATATATATATATATATATATATATATATATAGCCAAGTATTAGGATAATAGTATGTTCTTAGTATTAGGTTCATTACTGCTATATTGCTTGCCCTGTACAAAACAGCCCTATACATTTGGAACTAGTATTTTATCGCTTCTTTGTTTTCAGACAAGGAGAGGTGGAATTAGAGTTCAATTAATTTGCTAAAGGTTACACACCTAGCACATCACAGTTGTAACTTGCATTTAGACTATTTACTTTAAAAATCTAAAGTTTTTAAATCAGTATATTCTATTGATTCCCAGTACCCACCTACATATATGTATATGCTAAAAAATAAAAATAAACCTACCTCTATCTGTATGTGGCAATACTTGGTTATGTCTAGTATTTATAAAGTCTCATGTTATGTTCTATATGCATAAACTGAGTGCGTTTCACTCCCAGAAATAAATTATTCTGTTAAAGAAATGATCATAGAAAGTTAGTATTACCCTGACTTGCTTACTCTGAGTGCTAGAATCATGTAAGTTCTGTCTTGTTCATGTATTTATTTGGGGGATCTTTGATTGAAAAATTTATGATTGAAAACAAAGGAACTATTTTAGAGTGATAATACCCTATGGGATAGGAATTATAAGCAACCTATGATACAGGTGATCACTCTGTTGAATGCAGATGATATACAGTGGGACCTCTGCATAGTTTTCATTCTCTCTATACAAACGAGACTTTGCGGATGCTCATCTTGATCTGTGTACTTACTCCGTCTAGAATTCTCCATTTTTTATTTTCTATATGTCATACACATAATTTTCCCTCAGGTCATTTCATTGTATTATAATTTGTAGTACACACTCTCCAAAAAGTATTCTGCTTATTTCTACTCAGGGGAAGTAAGTCAGGGACATTTTATGTTTAAAATTCACACAAAATCCAAAGTCTTGAATAATATTTGAAGGTTGCCTCCTTTTTATACAGCATGCAAAGGGTTTCACTAGTTATTTGTCAGTCACAGAATTACTTTTATATTGGCTATATATATATTTTTAAACTTAGATGAAAGTATTTCCCTATCAGGCTGAATTAAGGATAGCACAATGCTCCCCTGAGTATCTAAATTCACTCTCTCTCCTCTTCTTCTTCCTCTTCTTTTTCTTCTTCAACCTTGTTACATGCACTCTGATGGCTTAATTATTTTATCTAGTGTTTTAATCAGAGTTCAATCGGAGAAGCAGAATCACAGAATCATTAGGAATACATTTATATTTTTATATATATTTTTTTGAATTTATTACAAGGAACTTCCTTATGTAACTGTGAAGGTTGATTAAGTAACTCCAAAATCTTCTGATAATCAGGGAGGGAAGATCCCAAGCAGGCTTGACCCCTACATACCTGATACGAAACCTGTGGTCATTAGGCAGCAGTCAGAAAGATTCACAGGCAAGGAAAAGCCATTGCAGACTCAGTGCTACGTCGAGTCTTTTCCTCAGTAAAGACCTGCTCTTCTTAAACTGCACTTCTTACTGGCTAGGTCAGCCCCCTCCAGCACAATCTCCTTTTGTTTAACTTGAAGTCACTGATTAGGGATTGTAATCACATCTGCAAAATTACTTCACAGCAGCACCTAGATTAGTATATGTTGAGTAATTGAGAGAGGGATGTGGGTACTATAAAATGACTACTATTCCCTTTTGTCCTTCAACTCTCCTAAATGCGTGTCTCTTTTAGCCTGAGGCAGTGGGAATCACACTAGAAAAGGTATTCTAGGGACTGTAGCTCAGTCTAGCCAATTTGACTTATCAAAAAGCTATCGCATCAAACATTCAAATTCCTAAAGTTTAAATTGTTTTAAAAAAGAATATCTTGAGATTGGAATTGTACATTAGTTAGAAGAATCATAAGTAGTTTTATTAATATTTAGTAAGAAGCAACAAATAAGCATCAGCAGTCACTGAGCTGCGAATGAAATGCCCTTTCTGCACTCCAGGAATTGCCTCCTCCCTTTCCTGCACTGTCTTGCATATAGGTACTACCATATGACCTGGTCTTAGTCAATGGGAAGTAAGAAAAATAATTTGGAAGGGTTCCTAAGAATATTATTGCTTTCCTTGCCTTATTTAACACTGGCTCTCTTGTTATTCTTTCTTTAAACACAGCATTAAACAGGAGTGAAAGAGCTACTAGGTGGCCATCATGGAAAGTTTATAAGGATTACAGAGATTTCAGCTCCAGCATTCCTGAGCTATTGAACCTCATTCTTATCTGAGAATAATAAATCATATTTAAAATCCAGTATATTCAGGTTTTATGTTAGTTTCAGAAGAAAACATATTTATCTGTTGTATATGCATATGATTTGATCTATAAATAAGTCTCTTGGCATTACTTATGAGAATTAACCTGACAATTATGCACATAAACATGTGTACAAGGTTATTTATAAAATAAATTATAGCTTATAATACTAAACATAGAAACTAGTCTATACTTCTTAATACATTAGGAATTGAATAAATTAAACTATATATTCAAAATATGGAAGCATGTGACCATTAGGTGAAGAAAGGGTAAGTAATGCACACTGTGGTAATAATTTTTGAATAGTTGAGCCAGGATTCAACCCAGGCAGCTGAACTTTGGAATCCACGCTTTTAGATGCTAGGTTAACTTTTTCTATATTCATGAATATAAGAATATTTTATGATAAATTATTAAGTATAAACGCAGATGATGAAAATGTACAAACATTTATACAAGGTAAATACTTATGTATTAACAAAATGTGCATTTTTATACAAGCATGAAACATTTTATCTATATATTCTATATCTTTAAAATATATGTAAAATTTGAAATTCTGTTGAAGTACTGAATTTTGTTTTGAAACAGTATGAGTCACAGTTTTATTTTACTTGCATAAACTTTCAAGAAGAAATGTATTCAAATAATGTTTTTTTATTTTAATTGAAGTATAGTCAGTTACAATGTGTCAATTTCTGGTGCACAGCACAATGTCCCAGTCATGCACAAACATACATATATGTGTTTTCATATTCCTTTCCACTAAAAGTTATTACAAGATATTGAATCTAGTTTCCTGTGCTATACAGAAGAAATTTGATTTTTTAAAATCTATTTTTATATATAGGGGCTAACATTTGCAAATCTCAAACTCCAAAAGTTATCCCTTCCCCCCTTCTTTCCCAGGTAACCATAAGATTGTTTACTATGTTTGTGAGTCTGTTTCTGTTTGTAGATGAGTTCATAGTGTTCCCCCCCTTTTTTTTTAAGATTCCACATATGAGTGATATCATATGGTATTTTTCTTTCTCTTTCTGGCTTACTTCTCTTAGAATGATGATCTCTAGGTCCATCCATGTTGCTGCAAATGGCATTATTTTATTATTTTTTATGGCTGAGTAGCATTCCATTGTATAAATATACCACAACTTCTTTATCCAGTCATCTGTCAATGACATTTATGTTGCTTCCATGTCTCGGCTATTGTATATAGTGCTGCTATGAACTTTGGGGTGCATGTATCTGTTCAAAGTTGTATTCCCTCCAGATATATACCCAGCAGTGGGACAGCTGAATCATATGGTAAATCTATTTTTAGTCTTTTAAGGAAAGACTAAAAAGCTGCACCAAGCTACATTCCTACCAGCAGTGTAGGAGGGTTCCCTTTTTTCTACACCCTCTCCAGCATTTATCATTCATGGACTTTTGAATGACAAATAATGTTTTAAATAAGAGCTTATGTAGTTCTTACAGACTGATTGAGTTAATTTTATAACAGTAACATAATAATTTGTGTAATTATAAAAAAAATTGATAAGTTCAGCTTTCTAAAAAAATTTTAAGTTAACAAATGCCATTTTGGGGAAAATATTTTAGACATAAACACTTAAAGACTTTGATAGTCTCCAGTTTACTAGGTAAAAATATTTGAGAAATAATTATGAAAGGTAATTTGTATTTACATGAAAGTTATTTATCTTCTTGGAAGCCTACTTAACAAAGCTTACTTTATGATAACAGGTTACAGAATAGGTATGATATTTGGGGTAACTGGTATTTAAGTATTCTCAAAACATCTTCCCCCTTTTTATAAATAAAAGATTATATCTAACTGTGTATTATATTCTCCAAATAACTTGTATCATTAACTTCTTTTCTGAAAATTTCTGCTTAAGAAGTTTTTAAGTAAAGTATATTTTTAAAAAAATTTTAGTCTCATGAAGCTGACTTATTTCAACAGTTTATCCTATGACATGGTTTTATAACCTTTAGTTTTCTCTTTACATGTTTTAGACCTAATTGACTAATATTCCTCTGAATAGCAGATGTACAGCACTGAACACAGCACTACAAAGTTCCCCTTGTGTATTTCTACGAAGTCATGTTGTAATACTGTAACACTTAAATGTTTACAGGTCTTCCTTGCCTATTAGAATAAGAACTTGAGGAGCAAACACTGTTCTCTAGTCCTCATTATAGAAGAAACTCTTTGTTATGCAGGAGTTCATAAATATTTTATGAATTATTTCATTTATGATAAAATAAATGACACATTTAAAAGTTAGTCATTACTTTCTCTTTATGTGTTGTTTTTCACTAGATTGGGAAAACACAACCTATTTCTTCCAGCCAGAAAATGTAAGGCACATTCTGACAGTATTTATGGTCTCCGTCCTTCATTCCTGAACAAAATACCTGCAACCATTTCTTTCCTGTGGGAGTTATCACATAGGCATTCTTTCATTGCCATGCACTATTGCCAAATCGCCACTTCTCAACTACATATATTATTTTGAAAAATGTCGTCCTTCTTAACACTATTCTCAATCCATAACATTTCAATGATACTATTTAATCATAATCTTTTCTCTATGTTAGAATTTCTGGAACACTTTGTTTCTTAATTAGGAACAGTGTTATAGAGATCATTTTAGGCAAAACAGAAACAAACAAAAAGAAACAGAAGAGTGTTGGTCTATGTCAACATCCCTGTGATATCACTTCTGAGAAATACTTTCTTGCTTATATTTAATTACTTGCCTTCCTAATTATCTATTTTATACTTGTAATGGAGCAGTGGTCCCTTCCTCCTTAAGTTTGATTAAGTTGGTGATTTTAGTGACTTATATGTTTAATTTGGTTTAGTATGGTTTTCTCATGAGGTGAAATTTTTTGGTAAAGAAACAATAAAATTCTCTTTTCTGATGTTTAGCTGTTCAGTTCCCATGTCTTCCATGTGTGCCCAGAGGCAAAATGCTTCAGTTACTCAAAAAAATTGAAATACTATCCTAAGCATTATTTTCCTGTCTTAAATTTCAAAGTCATCAAAGATACATTCATATAAAACTGTAAGATTTATGATATATGTTTGATGAGTCCTTTGAAAAGACTTAATTTTCTACACAAAACACTTCTGTTACAGCAGGGAATCTTCAAATTCTATTACCCCTTCCTTTTTAATGATCTAGCAATCTTTACATTCTGGCATTCTTTACATGTTATAATCCTATTGATTCTTTGTAAAATTAAAAAATAAAACTACATCTGAACAGAATCAACTTTAAAAGAAATACATGGTTCTTTCCCCATATGCTAATCTTAGCTTGTTTTCAGACTCTAAGTCTACCAACTAAAGGGGATGCTGGGTCCCTTGAGAATAGTTTCTGCAATGTAAATAAACTTAAAAATATAAAATAAACATTCATCCAATCCTTTCCCTAAAACATCCTGCATGCATTTACTAACATAAATATACACTGGGGAAAATTATGAGAGCTGCTGGATACAGCTCATGATATGATCTGACACTGGGATAGGAATTGTAAAATGCCATCGTGTTCCTTCAGTTAGAGTGGAGGCATAAGAACTGGTGATAAATGAGATCTTCACCCAGGTCCATCTCACAGTCATTCCAGTGAGTTCACAGACCTACCCATGATAGTGTGATTTATAACAACAAATACATTATTTGGTCTTCATCCCTGTTTCTGGCACAGAGCTTCTAAAACTCCAGGAATTTCCTAAGTGATGAGAGCCATAAAGTTGTCCTTTTTTTATGTTAATGAAGTAGCTTTTGGAGTACACCTAACTATTAGGATTGACCTCCAGACAAACCGACCCTCTCATTAGAGGGCTGAAACTTTTACTCCCACGGAAGTTTTAACCTCCAGGGAAGACAGAGGGGCTGGAAACTGAGATCAATCCTCCATGACTGGTGATTTAATCAATTGTGCCTATATACTAAAACCTCCATTAAAACCCAAAAGGACAGGGTTCAGAGAGCTTCTGGGTTGGTGAACACATGGAGATTCTGGGGGAGAGTGGTATGTTCGGAGAGGGTATGGAAGCTCTGAGCCCTTTCCCCATATCTTGCTCTGTTCATCTCTTCATTGGGCTGTTGATTCATATCCTTTAATATCCTTTGTAATAAATTGGTAATCTAGTGCATAAACAGGCTTCCAGAGCTCTGTGAGCTGCTCTAGCAAGTTAATAAAATCCAAGGAAGGGATCGTGGGAATCTCCAATCTGTAGGCTGTTGTTGGTTAGGAGTACAGGTAATCATCTCAGTTTGTGATTGGCACCTGAAAACGGGGTGGAGGGCAGTCTCCTAAGAATGAACCCTTAACCTGTGTGATCTGATGCCATCTCCAGGTAGACAGTGTCAGCACTGAGTTGAATTTTAGGACAGCCATCTGGCGTCTAGAGCATTGCTTGTAGTGGGGGAACTTCCCCCTTTCCAAATTGGAATTTGGCAATCAGAACCAACTTTACTACCCTTAGGTTATTCCTAGTATGTGAAAATAAAATTAGGATGATTATACCAAACAGCCAGCAGAATACTTGCACAGGTTCCCTAATTTGTAATATAAGAGCGTTTTTGGTAATGTTACTAGAGAGGAAGTTCTTGTTTCACTGAAGAAAGAACTCAGACATGACACATGGAGGTCAGGAAAGCTAAGTAAGGATTTATTATTAGGTGATAGTGTGCTCTCAAGGGGAGAGCAGGAAGAGTCAGGTGAGTAGCTGAGCTGAGTTTCTTTGGCAAGCTGGTTATACGGGGTGTAAAAATGAATTGGCAGAATATTCACTGGGGAGGGAGGGGTTTGGTGTTATAGTTTCTGATTTTTATCCTGGTTCCAGCTTCCTGATGGGAGGAGGGATTTTTGTCCTTATTTAGTCTTGATTGGAAGTGTCATGGTGTCAGTACATTATAGGTAGTTATCTGCAAGGATAATTTTATTGTAATGAGGGCTTAATGAGCAAAAGATTACATTCAGACAATGGAGATTCCTGCCTCATCCCATCTTTCTTTATATGCCTCCAGGACACTTACCAACTCAAAAATGTGTGGTTATTTATTGGTCCAGAGGATCCTGCTTTTCTTTGTCTGCCCAAGGACCCCTGTTGTTCACAAGATGTATTGTTTCCTGCCATTTGACCCGTACCCTCCTTTCTCTGCTCATATCTAGCCCTCTGTCTGCTCTAAGAATAAGGACTAAGTGGCAGTTTCTGAAAATGTCCCTGCTTTGCTACATCAACCAAGGCAATAAACCAGAAGTTATGCTATATATCCTTGGTGAAATGGCAGAGATTAGGGACACCCTCAAATACTTAAATGAGATAGGAATCCTTGTCCTATTGTGTCGGCTTTCATTCATTTGTATGGTTTCCTTAGGGGAAAGAAAGGTGGAGTGTGGTAGATTATTCTGCATTATCTTAAAAGTCACAGACTCAGTTCCGTTTGTTTTCCAGATGTGGTATCTTTATTGTTATGCAGCTGTTAATCTAGTGAATACATTCTTTTCAAACCCCATTGGCAAATAGGATCAAAATCAATGTGCTTTTATGTGGGAAGGACAGCAGTAATATTTTATTTTTTAGTTTTATCTTATCTTATCTTATCTTATTTATCATCCCTATGCTGTATCATTGTTAACCTTGAACATCTTGAATGAAGAATATCACACTGGCAATACATACTCTATCACCCAGATACAGCTCCACAGGTAGAATGTTGGGATGGCCTGTGAAAGGCCAAGCTAAATGGCCAGCTTAGGGTTGGCACAATGTGTGATTGAGGTATTGTCCTCCAGGATGTAGTATATGCTTTGACCAAATGCCCAGTATAGGATATGTCCCTAAAATCTAGAATATCTGAGTCTGGAAACAAAGGGATGAATGTAGGATTGGCCTCTTTCCATTCATTGCCAGTAACTGTTGTGCCAATTTTGTGTTTCTTCCCCTTTGTCTTATTAGAGACTTTAATTCTTGAGTTTGGAGTTGGGGGGGCACACTGCTAAGGAAGCAAGAAGCACGCCAATAAACCAGACTATGTGACCATCATCTAGCCACCTTGACTTCTCATCCCTGAGGGTCAGCAGGCATGGAAAGGAGTTACTTTATGAACTGGGGCAGTTGACACTGATCACCATGAGGGCTAGGGATGCTAACACACAACGGGGTTATAGAGGAGTATGCCTAAAACCTATGGTGTTCACTGGGTGGAGTCTTGATTTTCAATCTCAGTAATAACTGCAAAGAGGCAACTGCAGGAATTGTGACTTAATAAAGAGAAGACAATTAAGGGCTTGGTTTACTCCCACCAGACAAGCAATTGAGACCAATGAAAGTGCTAAACAGGAGAAAAGGAGATCTAAGATGGATCACTGAGGTAGAAAATGATGGAATACCAATTAAGGACTTGGGGTTGACTATGGCAGTGGGAACCGTAGCCTGTTGGAAGAGACTCTGAGACAAAATGGATTTGTATGTCGCCTGTCAGGAAAGTAGTGAAAGTATGTAGTTTTCACAGAAAGAGATCCATATTGTGGAGTGGGTGCTGGAAATTGGAAGGGAGGGTAGTTTCCTGTTGCCAGTGTAGACTATATTGGCAGCTATTATATACCACTGCAGGGCCTCTTGGAACTGGGATACTTTGCAAATCATGTCCTACTAGCTGCCGTGGAGAATGACCTCCTGTGCACAACCATCAGAACCTTGTCTCTTGCCCATGTTCTACACCCTTAGGTAGTAATATTAGGTTTTCTTTTTGATGTAAAGCTGTAAGATACCATGGAACTTTCATTGTGATTATCCATTTATAACTAGAAGGGCAGGGAAGTTAATATCTCATAAAGAAAAAAAATCTTTGATCAACATTATAGTGAAGCCGGAAGATAAGTTATTTTTTTTCTTCACCTGGAAAGAATTTCCAGAAATTAATATAGGTTCCTAGATAAACATTTCTGAGAAGCTGAGTAAGTTACACAGAATTAAAAAAAGTGGTAGCTGGTTCAATATGCAACTCCAAAATTGTTCCCCTTCTTTCTCAGTCTCATTAACTTTTCAATCAATACTGCATTCTTGGGTTTGAACCTCCTCATAAATTATTAATTCATAAGGTTTTCCCCAGAGTGTATTCTCTAGGGTATGCATTCTAAGACAAGTATCTATCAGGGGACCAGTTCTCTTTCTGAGTAAATATTCATCTTATATAGTATATTTTTCAAATTTTGTTCTTACTCTGGCCTTCATTCCCCCTTTTTTAAGCTACTTAGGGTACCTTAAACCCTATCTCATTTGTCAAAATTGTATCTATTCTTCAAAGCCTTAAATGATTTCTGATCTCTTGCATTATGCTTTCAAAAGTATTTTTCAGAATCTATTTTTTAAATGTTATACATTGTATAAATATCCAATATTTCTATCTACATTTTAAGTTTATTAAAGCTAAGGATTATATCTTTCATCTTTCTAGTACTCATCACACTTATTACATCCTTGTAGAGGTATAGTGTAAATGTTTATTTTTATGCTAATTTATGTTTTCTTCTGTCTATGTAGTTTTTTCCCCTTTCCAGTCCATTTGAATATGGTAGGCCTCCAGTGCTCTCTTACCTCAGAGAGCACTCATATTTAATGAGTTGTAAAACTTGTACAACCTACCTTTCTGTATTTTTTTCTCTTTATTTCTCATGCTATGGGGCATTATCCGCAAAGTAAAAGACTTAGAACACCCTTTAGAATAGCAGGAAGGTGCACAGGTTTCTACTTTACCTTTTTTTCTTAAAAGATTGTTGAGATCAGAGAGGTTTGTGTATCACTGGCTCACGCCCTGTTTTATATTCACTTCCTAAGGAGCCAGCAAGGCCTCAGAGGGGAATGGTTGCATAATGCATCCAAGTAGACTGGACATTAAGCTTCAGGGATAATGGGATCAGCCGAAAAAATTTATGCTTAATTGTCCTACTGAAGCATTGGTTTCTGAATTACTGCACAGGCCCCAAGGAGGACAAAGAAGCTCTATTAGTAACATTGATATTTCCAGCAAACATGCAAGACACTAGTTGAAGTTTACTAGATTAAATAAAAAATTAGGATTTGACATTTATTTTATCCCCAAGCTTATAAGTTAAGATTCATGCCCATAAAACTCAAAATAGGCAATTAACTGAATTGGTCATACATTCCAGGTATCCTGGAGAACAGTCACGCTCCCTTTGTCTTTCCCTGTGGGTCATTCTTTTTAGCAGCTTCAACTAAGTTATTGTTTGCCTCAAGGCTCTGAATAAGGAGGAATATTTTCAGTTTCTTTCAAGCACCAAGTTTTTCTTTCTCCCTTAAAATGTGCATTTACTTTTGCCATTTGGTTTTCTGTTATCTTTGCCTCTACCCAGCTCATGAAAGTCTGTTTGCTACAGCTATAATTCAAACCTTGATTAGTAATACCATTTTCCATCCTTTGCATGCCCTGTTGCTGGCAACTTACAAGTCAACTAAAACTAGTCATACTTTCTTAAATTAAAAAAAAAAAAATTTATCACTTCTCTTTGTTGTTCATTTAATTCTACCAGTATCTTATTTTCGTACAAGTATAACAACTTCTTAGAGCATACAGGAGCCATATGGCTAAACACAGCTAATGTGGATATAGGGAACGCTTTCTATCCACCAGTACATACAAGATCTGTTTCAAAATAGTACACCAAACTATCTTCAGTGCATCTTATTTTAATGAATTGTTTGTGATTAGCCATTTTTTTAAAGGCAGAATATGTAATTATTTCTGGTATTACACTACAAGTATTTAATATTCAAAATTTCAAATTGAGGGAAACAAAAAAAGTGCTTTTTTCTGAAGTTGAATATTTGAAATCAACACAGTTTTTTCTGTTTGTAGTATTTATATGAAAACAATATAATGCCAAAGTCTTGACAGTTCCATTTCTTAGCAGTTTTAATTCTTACTAACATTCTAAGTATTGTCTTGATTTCTTATGGGTTTAGTTCATCTGAATTCACCCATGTTGAATATATTTTTAAGTGGTTGAGAACTCAGGATGTGAAAGTGAAGGCAAGTGTCAGGAGCTATACAATTTTATAAATGTCATCGTTGGGAAAAATGAAAACAGGCAACCTACAAGCAACTTGTGTGAGTTATCTCTTTCTTCATAATATATTACCCTGAAACTTAGCAGCTAAAGCAACAAACATTGGTTGTATTAGTTTCTGTGTATTAGGAATCTGGACAAAGCTGAATGTCTCTGGCTCAAGCTCTCACATAAGATTGAGGTCAAAATGGGAGCCAGGGCTGGGGCTGCAGTCTCAGCTGAGGGCCAGACAGGAAGAAGATCTACTTCCCAGACTAACTCTCATGGTTGTTCACAGGATTTAGTCCTTATGAGCTGTTGGACTGAGGGCCTCATTTCCTCACTGGCTATTGGACAGAGGCTTCCTACCTTCTTTGTCCATAGGGCAGCTCAAAACATGGCACTCTTTTCCCTTAGAGAAAGTGTGTATGTGAGAAAGAGTGGGGACTAAGATATAATGTATAGTCTTTGCGTAACCTAATCTTTACAGGGACATCTCAAACTTTTGCCATAGCCCATTCATTAAAAGTGAGTTAATAAATCCAGCCCATACTTAAGGGGAAAGGATCACACAGGGAAAGTATAATGAGGCAGGAGTCACTGGAGCCATTTAGACATGCCTCCTGCACAACTGTTAAAATTCTCCTTTGGTCAGCTATTGTAGATATAATGCAAAACTACAAATAATGAAACATTAAAGCAAGGAAGATGTATAGATTCCTTTTATGATACACAATTGTTTAACATCCAAAGAGAACACATTATTTAACCACAAATCCTTGACATTTTGTGGGAGGTCGGGGATTGTGGGAGTATTAGTGATGGCAATATAAGTGTTGGAAATTTTACAAATTTATAAAAGTTCTGAAATAAAATGTGTAGACTGTAGAGGATAACACATTATTCTATTTTACTCTCCATTGTCATTAAGATAAACCAAATGAACACCTACTACTGCTTTTTCATGCACACAGAATTGTATGTTGTGCCCATACAGACTCTGTAACAAAAGGATACCTTTACCTGTATCATTATTTTCACCTTTAGAAAATTATTTACCCTTTGCTAATTAATCATTGAAATATAGCTCATTGAGACTATAAAGGATTTTAGGAACAATTTCAGTGTTAACAAATTGCATCACAAATTTTACATAAGAGGTTTTGTCAAACTTTGTTGAATGAGTTACTAAAGGAATGCTCAGTGAACTTCATTAGTTTGGCCTCCCAATCATCAGTTATCTCATTCAGTTATCCCAGTACAACTCTTCATGTAAAACAATTATTATAAACTTATTTTTTTCATTGATGAGATGAAGCCGTATTTGCTTTTTTTCTCATCTTTCTGCAGTCACACTGTTATTTATTCCATGGAAAACTTGCAACTGTTGCTTGATTAGGAGTAATGATTTAAACATAAAATTGGCTATATAAATACATTTTTTCTGAATCATTACACAGATGCCAACTATTTAAACTGAATGTTCATTCATTTAGAATCTGACAAATATATTTTTATATTATTATTAGACTCATTGTGTTACAAGAGCATACACTGGCATCTAGGCAATAATATTGCAGCCAAATGATCTCTGGACTTCAGTGTTTGGTGTCTGTCTAATGCTAATATGCACTTGCTTTGCACCCAGGATCTCCAAGTTCTATAATTTTCTGTGCAAATGAGCCATGGTGAATTATGCAGCTTTAATGCTTTACTAGCCCCTTATTTGTCTGCATTTATAGAGACATGAACAATCTCTTAAAATATGCTTGGCTATCTTCACTGAGGGCCAAAGAACATATGCTCTTGCATTTATTTAGCCATGTTGGTAGAACAGAATTTTAACAAATATTGATAAAATTCGGGCTTTTGGGGATCTGAATGTAATATTTTTACCACAGGAGTTTTTTTAGTTAAAATAGTATGAATTTGCTTAGGACTAACACTGTTAATTTGTAAGAGAAGATATTATAATATCTTTAATATGAAATAACCACCTATAAAATATTTGTTAATGAAATAATTTTCAGTAATGTTCATGTTGCCTATTCAAGCATCATATTATTTTTATCACAGGCACATCATCATTTGGTTTGTGGAGAAAGAAACCTTGAGCATCCTGCACCTTGTCCCTAGGCTAACGTAAGGCTATGAAGCTAGAAGTCACTTAGTACAGATTTAGAATTTAAATGGTTGAGAATATACACCTCCCCTACTCAAAGTACTGCAAGACCCTTTGAAGAAGCTAAGGTTCCCACTGAATCTAAACAAGACCAGATTTTGAAGTGCTCTGTTAGTTTATTTTCAACCATCATGTGTCCCCTGATGATGTAATAACCTGCCTGCTTCCTCACCACAAGACAGAAGCTTTCAAATTTCCCTCTTTTCCATTCCTAGAAAACATAAGAAATATTTCTGGTCTCCTATCAGGATAAAAGGTAAAAAACATCTCAGTGTTGACTTTTTAATAGGTGTTACCCAACCAGAATACTTGCATTTCAAAAATGTAGTGATATTACAAAAAAGAATCTTGTCTTCTAGAAGTAGATATTCAAAACTATGATACATGGCTTGCGAAACATGCCATTCAAATTACATTTACAAACATTACGGTTATATTCCTTGCTTATAAAATACCTATCTTACATGCACATAGGGAAAATGAAGCAATTTAACAACACAGACAGGGCTTTGAAGTCTGCTTTGAGGCATTTCTGAAAGCCAGTCCACACTATGGCATTTCAAAATTTAATTTTTGCATTATAATTTGGTTTCATCCATAAATGATAAGAACCTGGGCTCGGTTTGGATCCTGTCCTGGAGTTTGCTGTTGCCACAAGGCTCGGGCAGGCTCCATTTGCTTCCTTCTGTTGGTGCCAACTGGACTCCAGTTTTCTGGGTTTCCTTTCCCCTAGAGAGAAGCAGAGACTTTCTCACTGAGACCCTTACTCTTTGTTAGCTTTCCCAAGTGTAAGAATCTTCTTGATTTACACTTTTGAATGATATTCCATTGAGATCCACTTGTTTACCAGCTATTCCTCAAGATTCTTCTTGAGGTGGTGTGGTTGGAGAGCAGCATGCTACAGAATTACTGGCTTTTTGCTCCTGAAGAAGGTCATCCTAGCCTCCTCATCAGAATGTCATTCGAAAGGGATCTCAGTTATCCATGCAGAAGCTGTGGACATCCATGTCAGTCCTCTCTGCTTGCCTCTCTAGATCACAGAAGGATGCAGTCATTCTTAAACCCTGTGACCTGCTGGTTTAATGGCTTTGTGCCAATGCCAGGTCACTGGCCCATGAGCCTTGTAATCCTATAACCTTTCTCTTTGAATCGTGTAATCATCAACAGATTCTTTCCCAGGCTTCTGATCTGCAAACAATCCACCTAGGGCCTTAGCATCTGAGATTTTACTAAATCATGTGAAAATTTTGCATAGCTAAGATACACGTATTTTCATTCTGTGATACTTCTGAGATTTAAAAGATTTATAGTTGTCCTTTTGTTTTCTGTAACAGAAAAATATAAATGCTAAATAACTGATGTTCCCAACCAAAGATGGAAAGAGAGAAGAATAGTATAGGTGGAAGAATTCAGGAGTTAGAACTCATTAAAATATCATTCACCTTGGGCCAACTATTTAAATCATCTGAGTTTTAGTTTTCTCATCAATACATCAGGATAATTATTCCTCACTTTTAAAGCTGCTAAAGAAGCTGATGAATGTAAAAAATAAGCATAGAAGAGTCATTTGAGGGGATCAACGTGTTTATCCAATTTTTCTTCTATATCCTCTAGATTATGTCCATGATTATTTCACTGGTTAGACTGCTTGGCACCAGGTAGGATGTACTGTTTTGATTATTATTAGACACGTTTCAGGTGACAGCCTTCAGAAGGGGTGTTCAGCTAGCCAACTAGCTCATGTTGTAGTACTTATTTTGGGGAGATTTCTCTCCCTCTCTCTGTCCCTCTGGATTAACTAGAAAACTACCAAAATTGTTTCCATTTTCAGTTTCCCCTTTCACATCTTAAGAAATAACTTCCTATTCTACTTCACATCAAACAGTGACATTTAGGAAGCTGAAACCACTACCTGTCATTCTTTTACTTCCCTCCACACATTCTGAAACAAGTCCAGACCCATTTACTTGAAACAGATGCTTTCTGTTTTCTCTCCCTCACCACCTCACTCTTATTTGATCTCTTCCTCTCTAAGGAAGAAAGGAGAACTTCCAGACAGACCATGGAAAATCTCTGCACATCTGTCCCTGCCTATTTTCTTACTTGGTAAAGAATCTTTTGGAATGTCTATACTATACCTTACAGAAAGTGTGAGATGCTGGTGGGCAGGCCTTATTTTAGTTATTGACAACTTCACATGTGTAAGAAGGAATAATTTTAAAATGTAAATGTGAATTGCCACAAGATCATATTTTTTTTTTAACAAGGAAAGTATCTCCTTGATAAATCTATCTTTAGGATTGACACTTCACTAAACGCTGCATCTAAGAAACTTATTCTTATAATTTTACTTAAGAAACATATGTCCTATAATTAGAATATCCCAGATCATTTCTGTTTAATTCTTCTGAGTGTTTGAATTAACATTCTTCTATTAAAAATAAAATGAAGCACAAAAACAAACTTAGTCATAAGGTTTAATGAAAGCACAATCTCATTCTGATTTTTTTTTCACATCTGCCTTTTGGCATATTAGTTGTCTTTTTAAAAATTTAAGGAATAACAATATTCATCATTATCAGTGATATACAGTGCTTCACATATACAGAGATACAACATTTTAAAGCACTTCACGAATTAACTATCGTAATTTACAGCCGGGATGCAAGAAAGAATGTCTGATATTCTTGGAAATGTGTAACTGGGAGGTGCCCTCAATGTTACTGTAAATGCTCTATATATCTCCTTAGCATTTTCTAAGCATGCAGTACCCTTGTTGTTGCCTATTTTGTAAAACCAACTGGAAACATTTAAAAAGTATAATCTGCTGTGCAATGAAATGAATGATACGGAGACAAATAGAAGTTTGAAATGTAGTTCATACATCTCACAATAGCCACAACAACTTTTGTGGATTGATCACAGGCAATATTCATCCTAACTCCTGCATCCATTTTTTGACAATAAAGTTTGTGTGTTATATGACTACTATATATATGTCAAACTAGTAAATTTGATATACTAGCATGGAAACATCTTGGTATCACTGAGTCCAGTGAAATAAAGATGTGATTCATAAAGCAGCATGCAATCTAGAGGACACTCACTTTCTATTAAAGGCAAGACTACTTTATTTTGTATCTATTAAGGAAAATTTCAGATAGTCCCAAGGTAAGGGCTGGCATTTTATAGTTTTATTTTCCTGGCCTCTTTTAAATTATTAGATGAATTAGATGCATCTTATTTGTGAAAAGTTATAATTATGTGTTCAAACATAAGCTTTCACATGCTTTTTGATGACTGGTTTTTCAGCATGATTTTCACAATCCATACACCTTTCTTGAGCAAATTCATATTAAAATACAAATTCAAATAATTTGTGGGCTGAAATAACAATGGTAGATGTAGCTTCTCTAGCATATAATCCTCAAAATTCTAGTTTCCTTCTAGCAGTGAGCCATTGTGAACTATTAGGAAAATATATGTATTACCCACCTTAGCTGTTCAAGTAAACATCATTTGAAGGCTAGATGGATAAATGGGTCATTGAATGGAATGGACTGCTCCCTGGATGGATGGACAAGTGAACAGAAAGATGAGTAACATAGTAACTTTGTAGGATTTCAAAAAACTAATGAAACCAATACCCAGTGTGTTTTTTTAAGTGTAGGGAACTGGAAGACATGTTTTTCTGAGAGTATGTGAATTGCTGCTTTCTCCTATTACTGTAAAAATAATCAAGAATATATGCTATCGCACAAAAGTTTCATTAGTATAATTAACAAAATAGTTTTATCACAAAACAAAAATCCCTGGGCAAGAGTAAGATTATAATGATAAATCTCATTCTAAGTCTTTCTGTTTGCCAAGTCTAAGAATTGGTTCTGATTTAATTTCAGTTCCCTCAGCATTAATCTTAAGAATTCCAATACAGGTAGTTTATTTGAGACATGATCCTTCCCCCAAATGCCAATACTAAACAAGAAAATTGAGACAGGAAAGAACAGAAGCCAATAGAGAGGCTGTGATTGAACAAGTTTCCTCTATGGGAAATGGAGTTTAATCATGCTGTGAGTTCTGCTATCAGTCTAGAGAACACAGTCTTCAGATCAATAGACACATGAAAAAATGCTCAATATCACTAATTATCAGAGAAATGCAAATCAAAACTACAATGAGGTATCACCTCACACGAGTCAGAATGGCCATCATTCAAAAATCCACAAATGACAAATGCTGGAGAGGCTGTGGAGAAAGGGCAACCCTCCTACGCTGCTGGTGGGAATGCAGTTTGGTGCAGCCACTATGGAAAACAATATGGAGATTCCTCAATAGACTAGGGATATACTGACTGTATGACCCAGGAATCCCACTCCTGGGCATATATCCAGAAGGAACCCTACTTCAGGATGACACCTGCGCCCCAATGTTCATAGCAGCACTATTTACAATAGCCAAGACATGGAGACAGCCTAAATATAATGACTGGATAAAGAAGAGGTGGTATATTTATACAATGGAATACTACTCAGCCTTAAAAACCAACAATATAACGCCATTTGCAGCAACATGGATGCTCCTGGAGAATGTCATTCTAAGTGAAGTAAGCCAAAAAGAGAAAGAAAAATACCATGTGAGATCACTCATATGTGGAATCTAAAAAAAACATACAAAGCAAACAAACAAACAAACCAAACAAAGCATAAATACAAAACAGAAACAGATTCATAGAGATAGAATACAAACTTGTGGTTGCCAAGGGGACGGAGGGTGGGAAGGGATAGACAGGATTTCAAAATTGCAGAATAGATAAACAAGATTATACTGTGTAGCACAGGGAAATATACATAAGATCTTATGGTAGCTTACAGAGAAAAAAAATGTGACAATGAATATATATATGTGCATGTATAACTGAAAAATTGTGCTCTATACTGGAATTTGACACAACATTGTAAAATGATTATAAATCAATAAAAAATGTTAAAAAAAAAAAAGAATTAGACCACCAAACAGGAAAGGAATTTAGAAATTTACCCTCCAACCCTGTGATATATCAATTAAGAGCCATTCCTGGGAGGGAACGTTCCTTCCCTAGCACTTCAGGCTTTCAGCTTTGTGTAACAGACACCAGGGGCCAGAGAAAAACCTCATGCAGACTTGTGGATGCTGAGAGTTGGAATCTGGACTGAAATGCACAGAAATATTATGTGATGTGGGAATCTTGGTGAGGCATGGATAGTAGCTATTACATCACACTCATTTCTTATTTGGAAATTGAGACATGCCATTGTAAACAAGGAGAATTATTTATGCACTAACTGAGTGTTTTAATAAATACCTACCACATGCTTCTCAGCCTAAACACTAGAAGTAAAATAGTGAGCAAAAGCAGATATGGTTCCTGCCATCATTGAGCTTACAGTGTAGTGGACAAGATAAACAAAAACAATTCCTTAAGTAAGTACTACTTTATGATTATGGTAAGTGCAAAGAAGAACATGGTTTTATGAGAGCATATTTTTTAATAGCTGAAAATCTGTGTCGGTGTTATTCAGTCATCAAATAAATAAAATGTTATAGAAAACAGTAAGATGTTGTGACCGGTCAAGATCATTCATTGCTTTTTCATGTTTTCTATTCCATAGAACATATTGTGTTATCTTGTTTCTTAATTCTGTTAGGAAGTACTGCTTTCCTCCTAATTAACCAGTTGAAGAGAAAAGAGAAAAGAATCAATAAACAGAGTGTTACTAGAGAAGAAAAGGAACATTTTGTAATCAACCTGCACAGGTCAACTAATCAAGAAGATAGAACAGGTATTAACATACATTAGACAACAGATTCATGAAATATATGAAGCAAAAATAAAATTTAAGCAAGATACAAACAACTCAACACTAATAGTTGGAGATCTGAATACACTTCTCAGTAGTTTATACAAAAAATGGAGAGAAAATTATCAAGTATATGGAAAACTCGAAGAACTCCATCAAACAATTTGACCTAACTAAACTCTCAGCAGCATTCAACCCAACAATAGCACAATACATAGAATTTTCAACATCACATCAACATTCTGCAAAATAGACCATATACTCAAATAAGCTGCAAATGATTTGAGTTGAAATCACATAAAATATGTTTTTAAAATGAAATAGAGTAATTAACAAAAATAAATATGGAAAAATCCATACAAATGGAAAATTAAATAACACTCATGTTGATCAAGTAAATCATCAAAGAAATTAGAAAGTATTTTGAGCTAAATAAAAAATAAACATATCCTATAGTAGATCATGTGAAAAAATATGAAAATGAATGTATGTATATTCATGTATGACTAAAAAATTGTGCTGTACACCAGAAATTGACACAACATTGTAAACTGACTGCAAATCAATAAAAAATAAATAAAAATAAATAAACATGGAAAAATCTAAACATATCCAAATTTATGGAATGTGGCTAAAGAAGTACTTAAATGAAATTTGTATCTTTAAACATACATACACATACACATATTTCAAACAGAAAAATGAACTAAAATTAATTACTTAGGCCTCCAGCTTGGTAAACTAGGCAAGGAAGATAAATCTATACCCAAATCAAGCATAATGGGGAAACAAATGCAAATTAGACTAGAAATCATTAATGTAGGAAACAAAATCAATAGAGGAAATGAGTGAAACCAAAATATTAACAATATTCACAACTCTTAACAAATCTGACCAAAAAATAAAAAAGAAAACACAAATTGCAAAATGAGGCCTGAAAAGGGTACATTACTATTGATGGCATAGAAATTAAAAGAATTTATGATAAAATTCCTTGAACAACTTTCTGTCAACAAATTATACAAATTTTATATAAATGGGATAATACCTTCAAAAATAAAAATTACCAAAACTTCATCAAGAATAAAGATAAAATACTAATAGGTCTAAAACCAATAAGGAAATATGATTAATAAATGAGAAATTTACCACCGAGGGAAGCCCAGAGCCAAATGACCAAACTGGTTAATTCCACCAAGCATTTAAAGAAAACCAAAACAATTTTTTTTTGTTAATAGACTGTTTTTTTTTTAGAGCAGTTTCAGGTTCACAACAGAATTGAGCAGAAAATACAGAGTTCACACATAGCCCTCCCCACCCACACGTATATACTCCTCTACCCTCAACATCCCTCATCAGTGTGGCATGTTTGGTACAATCGATGAAACAACATGGACACATTATTATCAACCAAAGTCCATAGTTTAGGGCTCACTCTTGATGTTGTACATTCTATGGGTTTTGACAAATGCATAATGACATGTATCCACTACTGTAGTATCACAGAATGATTTCATTGCCCTAAAAATCCCTTGTGTTCCATCTATTCCTCCCTCCCTCCCTCTCCCCAAACCCCTGGAAACCATGATCTTTTTATTGTTTCTGTAGCTGTATCTTTTCCAGAATGTCATTTGGTTGGAATCATACAGTTTGTAGCCTTTCAGACTGGCTTCTTTCATTTAGTAATGTCTTTTAACTTTCTTTGCCATCATTAGTTTAAACTCTTTCTCAGATAAATCGCCTATCTCCTCTTCACTTATTTCTTCTGGGATTTTATCGTGTAACCTGGCCTGGGAAATACTCCTTTGCCACCTCATATCGTCTATCTTACTATGTGTTTGTGGATTCCTTCCACAGACTTTGGGATTGTTGTTTTCTTATTTCTAGTATCTGCCCCTGGTGGATGAGGCTGGACAAGAGGCTTATGCAGGGTTCTTGGCAGGAGGAGCTGGTGCCCGCCCACTGCTGGGTGAAGCTTGGTCCTGGACCTCTGGTGTCTGGAGGCCTTTGTGGTTTAGGAAGTCTGCTGATGGGTGGGGCTGTGTTCCCATCCTGTATGTTGTTTGGCCTGAGGCTTCCCTACAGGTTGTTGGATGGGGCTAGGTCTTGGTGCTAATGATCCAATCAAGATGTCGGCCTCCAGGAAAGCTCATGTATATGAACACTCCTGGAATGTCTGCCACTAGTTTTTATGTCCCCTGGGAGACCTTCCAAATCCAGCAGGCAGGCCTGGCTCAGTTCCAATGAAATCACTGTCTCCACCCTTGGACCTGGCACACATGAGTTTCCATGTACACTTCCCAAGCAAATGGAGTCTCCATTTCCCCAAGTCTCATGGGACTCCTGGAGCTAAGCCCCGCTGGCCTTCAAAACCAGATGTCCTGGGGTCTCCTTCTCTTCCCAATGCTGGAACCCAGGCAAGGGAGCCTGAAATGGGGTTTAGAGCTCTCTCTCCTATGGGAGGGCCTCTGTGACTTAACTATTCTTCAGCTTGTGGGTCGCCCACCTGGGGGGTATGGGCCCCAATTATATCACAAGCACACCCCTCCTACCATCCTGATGTGGTTCCCTCTTTATGTTTCCAGTTGAAGAAGATCCTTTTTGCTAGGTTCCAGTCTTTTTTTTTTTTTGATGGTTGTTTAGCATTAAGTTGTGGTTTTGTTGTTGCAAGGAGAGGTGAGCTTGTGGTCCTACCACTCCACCATGTTGATCCGCGTGACTCTTCTCAACAAAAACAATTGTCTACAAACCCCACAGAATACAGATGAACACTTCTCAGCTCACTCTGGGAAGCCAGTGTTATCCTGATACCTAAACCACAATAAGACATCACAACTAAGTAAAACTACAGGCCCACATCCCTTAGGAATATAGACTCCATAATTTTTACAAAATGTTAGCAAAATAAATACAATGAAATATTTTTTAAAAGAGTATATCCATGGCTGATTTCGATTTACTCCAGCAATGAAAGATTTATGTAACATTTGAAAATAAATCAATATCAGGGTTGGGACTGGAGTGAGTTGAATGTGGAGCCTAAGCACATTAATTTTAAAAGTACTCAAACTCTCCTTAAATTTTGAACACAAGTGCCTCACTTGACTCACCATAGACCAGGCCCTGGTTATTATTTCATACTTTCAACATTTATTATAGGATAGGTCTGGTGGTGATGAATTCCTTTATGTTTTAGTTATCTGAAAAAAAAACTTTACTTCTTTACTTTAAACGATAATTTTGGCTGATAAAGAATTCATGATTGACAAATTTTTTTTTCATTCTGTATTTAAATATTTCACTCTATTCTCTCCATGCTTGTATGGTTTTCGATGAAAAGTCTGTGGTAATCCTTATGCATTTTCATCTATAGGAATGATACTTTTATAATCTGGTTTCTTTCAAGATTTTGTCTTTTTCTGCATTTTTAATACAATATATCCCTATGGACATTTATCCAGCTTAGTTTTCTCTGAGCTTTTTGGATCTGTGGTTTGGGGTCTGCTATTAATTTTATAATATTCTCTGATGTCATTTTAAATATTTCTTCCGTACATTTATCTCTCTTTCCTACTGATATTCCAATGATGAATGCTACACCTTTAGAAACTGTTCCACAGTTCTTGAATATATTTTTCTGCTTTTCTCATTCTCTTTTCTCTTTGCATTTCATTTGGGAAGTTTCTGCTGACATATTTTCAAGCTCATCGATTTTTTCCAGGGCCATTTCAAGTCTACTAAAGATTTCATAAAAGACATTCTTTATTTCTGTGAATGTTTATTTCTAGCATTTCTTTTTGTTTTTCTTTAGAGTTTTAATCTCTCTGCATATATTACCCATCTGTCCTGCTTGTTGTCTACTTTTCCCATTAAAACTATCATACTCAATCACAGTAATTTTTATTTCTCTATCTGATAATTTCAGAATCTGTGTCATATCTGATCTGGTTTGATGCTAGTTTGTCTCTTCAAACTGTATTTTTTCTTGCCTTTTAATATACCTTATCATTATTGTTGCAAACTGGAGATAATTAATTGGATAATAATTAATAATAAATTATATTTTAGTGTGAGATTTATGTTATTTCAGCAAGGAGTTGGGGTACGCTTAATATTTGCTATAACAATAGATGTCAGAAGCTTTGCATTTCTCTGGTATCCTTCTTTTTGTCTTCCCTGTGGGCCCTTTTGTGATGGTAAATTGTAGGTGATGAGTAGCAATCTGTAATCTTACTATTAAATCACAGTGCTTTAGTGGATCTCTATTTCTGGCTTGTCCTTCATAAGTGTTTCCTAGCTTCCCACCTCCCCTCACCTTATTTGAAACAGTTGGTTATTGGGCCTGGATTGTAAATTTGTCCTTCCCCAAGATGAGATAAAGCTCTGATAAAGTCCTTTTCCCTGTAGAGTAGTTCTTTGTTTTGCAGTTATCTAGGTATATTTCAAAATGGTTACTTTTCCCTTGCCTTCCAGAAATATGAGGGGATTTTTCTTGTCTCCTCACTATTATAATCTAGAGGGTTCCTGGGTATAAAAACTACAAAATTATGAAGGCCCACCTAATCACTTCAGCCCCCCGGAGTTTGCCCATCTCACGCTAATTCATACTGTGCTTCCAGCAGTTCATCAAAGTTACTTTTTAAGATGGCCTACCAGTTAATGGCTCCAGTAGCTTTTGTTCTGGGAAAGCATATATCTGATGTGATTCTCAGTATTTCCCTGTCTTTCCAGAATTTGGAGTGGTAGTGATTTTCCATGGGAATCACAAATCTCTGAGGAGTCCAAGAAAGTAATTGAATTTCAATGTATTCAACTTTTCTTCTTGTTATAAGTACAGGAGTGACAACATCCAAGTTCTTTTCATGTTGGAGATGAAACCAGAAGTCACAGATAAACTTTGAGTTATTTTTGAATTAAAAAATCTATTTTGCAACTTGCTTTTAATTTTATATGACTATGCTGTTTGGGTTAGCTGAGTTTAGCAAACCACATATGGTTGGTTTTGTTTGATTACTAGGTTAACTCACAGGAGAAGAGTTTTCTGCATTGTGAAAAGTAGAGAAAAGAAGAGATTATGAAGGAGGCCTGGTGACCAATCTTGTCTTATAAGGTGGATGACTGGCTGAGACCTAGTGAGAAGCTGATGAGCTTATTTTTCTAAAAAGAAACAATGAGAATGCAATTGGAAATGCTTAGGTTCAAAGGTGCCAGTGTGTAAGAAAGAAAAAATGATGGCTTGACCTCTCTTGGTTCTTTTAGTCGTGTAGAGTCATTCTAGCACCCGAGATAGATCTGGAAGCGTGAAAGGACTGCACCTCTGGCATTGATTCTGTTTTCATCATGAGCATCAGAAATACCTGTGGAAGCAAAGTGCGTTTACGTAGTGTCTTTATCAGAGTTCATCAGTAACAGGGTCAGAAAATGGAGGGAGATATGGCCACAGCAAGGTCATTATTATTGACAGCATTTATATATGTATTTATTTTTATCACACATGTAACACTGGCTGGAGATTAATAGAAATAGATGACTCAATGTGGGCCTGATTTCCTGTAACAGCAAATGAGATGAAAGACAATGTTACTCCGACTTTAAAATACTCACAGGCTGGCATGACTTGGGAAAATTTAAATTACATATTGAAAATACTTTTTCAAGTTAACCTTTAAATAGAATCCAGTTTTACTTTGACATGTAAATGTTAAAACATGAGTCAAAGTAAAAATGAAGTGCATTAAATTACTCTTAAATGAAGCATCTGCATATGATACTGGTAACTTTGAATTTTCAAAAACATTCAAAAGTACAAACAAAAAATTTAATAGAAAATAGTTATTATTTTAAAATAATCAGAATAAATGTCTTCTGATGGTCTTTTGATTTTATATTTGTGAATTAAATGACATTTTTATTCCATAATTTTTAATATTAAGAAAGAACACTAATTAAGAATGAATGTAGATGCATAACTGTATGTGCCATTCTAGTAAGCAAATTAGGAAAACACTAGGAATTTTTTTCCTGCTTGATATTAATTGTAAACTCTAATTAAATAATGCCCTTTGGATATTTAGAATTAAATAATACCCATTAATTTAAAATTCTAAATTAATGACAGATGACTTTGTCCTTTAGAAGCAGCAGATGGGTGAATATAAGTATAAATTTCAATTATAATGTTAAGTAAAAGCTATAAAGACACATTATTATCATAAAAATCAAGTGTCAAAACACATTTTAAGTACTATTTGTCATATATTTTTTCATTTTTTTCTATTTTATCTCATATATTTGTCCTTCACTTTTATGAAATATTCTACAAAATATCTAGAAATTTCTCAATATTTTACAATTAGAAGAAGAAGCGTAAGATCCAGTCATATTTATTTCTTAGAGAAAATACATTCTCAATTTTTTATGGCTTAACCATAAATTTTTGTTGCAGAATTGAATACCAAATTTTATTATTAAATTTTGTCTTGCCAATTTGAAGAAAATCAAAAGAACAAATATTGCCTTATATATATTATAATCTATATATGGTCATTTTCAAAAGGAATATTACCTATATTGGGTAAGAGCAATGAAAGAGCTTAATATCTTTCTGTCTCTTTACATAAGATTTAACATGTTACTGTTCACTAAACAGAATAATTACCACAGAAATATTTAAAACAGATACAGTCAGTGAACATTATTGAAGCACATAAGAAAAGGCAAAGGTATTGTTGTTTTATTTTTAACTAAGCTTTTCAATTTAAAAATATTCAATATTTAATTCTCATAGTTTAAAGAAAATACATATTGGAGTTTGACAACCTAATTAATAATAAAAGCATGTAAGGGGAAAAAATACACTAAAGTATATGTTAGATACATACCTACACTTGAAATAAAAATCATTTGCTGAGCTTCAACTGGGCTGCATTGAGACTTTAGGAGATTTGAATTCTATTCCCAATTGTACAACCATTGTTAGGTTTTTATACTCACTTCTCTTACTGCAAAATGATTAATAATGTGAAATTAGTCACTGATGGGAACTAACAATTTGATAAGTGGCCTCTTTAAATGTGCTCTTAGAAAGAAACATTAATGGATTTCTATTGCTTAATTTGAATTATTATTTTCTTTTTTCAATTCTCTATGTGGGCTGAAAGATTTTGAAGACCTTTGGCAATGCATTTGTTCTGAGGACCAAAAAATAGAATAGCTGGATTGTTATACTTGCAAAAGTTAAAGACATGAACCAAATGATATTATAATTTTATGTTTCTTCTGTAAAAGACTTACCACTATTGACAATTGATAATACTCTGTCATTTGTATTGTTTTTCAGTGTGCTCTGTGCTCCCTTCTAGAAATGCCATACTATTGTGGAAGTACTAATAGTTTATTAAAAATTTGAATTAAAAAAACACATCCTTAAGGGATTAAGAGTAGAATATAAGAATGATGTAGGGTCTATAGAGAGCTGCAATACATCATCTTTCTAAATATATAATCCAGGGTAAACCAAATACTAGAATCCCAGTTATTACTATAATGTATTGTACAGTTCAGGTGCTAATGTAAGTAGGTAGATTTGAGGATAATGCAGTGACATTTGGCTTTGAACTGCAATTTTGAACATTATTTTTTCTGTGTGTTATTTGAAAAATACATAGTACATAGGAATGATAAATGTAACTTCTTGACTTGAGGAAAACTAGAGCTGCACATTTGTCCAGGCGTCACAACTGCTCAGATATTATTACCTGCTCTTCATTTCACACTAATATTGAACAGTATTACCTCCTGGGAGAAAGTACAAAATACGATTTTTACTTTGTATTTTCCTTCAAATATGTCATTTATGAATTCATTTATGAACTCAAATTACTATACTTGGGATATGCTTTGCTACATACTTCATATAGATTCCAGAGGAATACACTCTTCACAAGATAAACATTACTAAAAACTGCCTTTTATTGATGGGGCACAAATGAAGATGGAAGGAGTGAGTTACATTTTTAAAAATTATTTTTATTGACTATTTCTTTTTTTTAATTGAAGTACAGTCAGTTACAGTGTGTCAATTTCTGGTGCACAGCATAATGTCCCAGTTATACATATATATATATACATATATTCATTTTCATTTTCATTAAAGGTTATTACAAAATACTGAATATAGTTCCCTGTGCTATACAGAAGAAATCTGATTTTTACAGTTTTTATATATAGTGCTTAACATTTGCAAGTCTTAAATTTCCAAATTTATCCCTTCCCACCCCCTTTCCCCAGTAACCATAAGATTGTGTACTATGTCTGTGAGTCTGTTTCTGTTTTGTGGATGAGTTCATTAGTGTCTTTTCTTTTCTTTTTTTTTTTTTCTTAGATTCTGTATATGAATGATATCATATGTTTTTTTTTTTTCCTCTTTCTGGCTTACTTCACTTAAAATGATGATCTCCAGGACCATCCATGTTGCTGCAAATGGCATTATTTTATTCATTTTTACGGCTGAGGAGTATTCCATTGTATAAATACACCACAATTTCTTTATCTAGTCATCTGTTGATGGACATTTATGTTGTTTCCATGTCTTGGATATTGTAAATAGTGCTGCTATGAACATTGGGGTACATGTATCTTTTCAAAGTAGTATTCCCTCCAGATATATGCCCAGGAGTGGGATAGCTGGAAGCTGGATCATATGGTAAGTCTATTTTTAGTCTTTTCAGAAATCTCCATTCTGTTTTCTATAATGGCTGCACCAAACTACATTCCCACCAGCAGTGTCAGAGGGTTCCCTTTTCTCCATACCTTCTCCAGCATTTATCATTTGTGGACTTCTGAATGATGGCCATTCTGACTGGTGTGAGGTGATACCTCACTGCAGTTTTGACTTGCATTTCTCTTATAATTAGCAATACTGATAATTTTTTCATGTGCCTATTGGCTATTTGTATGTCTTCACTGGAGAATTGCTTGTTTAGGTCTATAGATAGAAAACCCTAAAAGCTCTACATAAAAACTTCTAGAGCTTATAAAATAATTCAGCAAGGTAGCAGGATACAAGGTTGACATATAGAAATCAGTTGCATTTCTTTACATTAACAATGAAATAGCAGGAAAAGAAAGTAAAGAAACAATCCTCCTTAAAATCACATCCAAAACAATAAAATACTTAGGAATTAGCCTGACCAAGGAGGTGAAAGACTTACACATGGAGAACTACAAAACACTGATGAAGGAAATTAAAGATGACTTAAAGAAATGGAAACATATCCCATGCTTTTGGATTGGAAGAAACAATATTGTTAAAATGGCCATACTGCCCAAGGCAATCTACAGATTTAATGCAATCCCTATCAAATTATCCATGACATTTTTCACAGAACTAGATCAAATAATCCTAAAATTTATATGGAATCACAAAAGACCCAGAATTGCCGAAGCAATACTGAAGAAAAAGAATGAAGCTGGAGTAATAACCCTCCAAGACTTCAGACAATACGACAGAGCTACAGTAATCTAAACAGTGTGGTACTGGCATAAAAACAGACAAATGGCTCATTGGAACAGAATAAAGAGCCCATAAATAAACCCACAGACCTATGGTCAATTAATCTTCAAAGGAGGCAAGAATATACAGTGGAGAAAAGACAGTCTCTTCAGCAAGTGGTGTTGGGAAAACTGGATAGCAGCATGCAAATCAATGACCTTAGAACAGTCCCTCACCCCATACACAAAAATAAACTCAAAATGGCTTTAAGACTTAAATATAAGACAAGACATGATAAACCTCCTAGAAGAAAACATAAGCAAAACATTCTCTGACATAAATTTTAGCAATGTTCTCCTAAGGCAGTCTACCCAGGAAATAGAAATAAAAGCAAAAATAAACAAATTGGACCTGACTAAGCTTATAAGCTTTTTTTGCACAGCAAAAGAAACTACAAGCAAAACAAAATGACAACCTATGGAATGGGAGAAAGTACATTTTTTATTGAGCATGTATCTTGCAATGCAATCTTTAAAAAGCCTTATCATTTCCTTTTCACAAATAACACAATTGAAAGAGGAGTTAAGATAGTTCTTAAACATCTCAGAAAATAAAATTAATTCAAATATAGCTCTGTTAGATCAGAAATCTCTCTCGTTTCTCCTGACCATGCTTTTATTTTGTTTTATTAATACGGCCTCCATAAACTCTAAATACTTACACAATTAATTTGAATTCATAACTAGCATTTTTATGACATAGAAATGATTTTATAAATTACTAATTGACATTGCTATATTTATAGTGCAAATCTTATATCTTAATATATGTCCCTTTATAAGAATTTGTGATTAGAATTAGAACACAGATCCAGCTTGAAATTAAAGTGCTTTCCTGATGATTGTCTTACTACCAAAATGCCTTTTATAAAAACTGTTGTAATGTTTTAGTCCAGAATAATTATTTGGTTTGAAGAGTTTTTACATAATTATAAAGAAATTAAAGAGATCAGAGGGTATATGAATGTTTTATTAATTCTAGGATCTCATTTTGAAATAACTCAAATCAATAACATAAATAGAAAAACTAATCCAGTAGGAGAAAAAGAAATTCCAATAATCTTAATCTATGAGCTAAACTGTTATTTCTTTATGAGATAAAACATTACAATTTCCACAGTAAATTTATATTGCTCTATATTTTGTTGTAGTTGGCATTATTTGTTCCAAATACTTATTGATCCTCTCTACCAAAACTGTCTATGCAACCCGTTCAAAGAAAAAAAACATCCTTCCCACACATTGACTTCAGGCTTGTCATGTGATTTGCTTTGCCAAATGGGATATAAACTTTAAGCAGTATCATATAGTTTGTCATTGTTGTTTCCCTTTGATTTCAAAATGTCAAGGGCCCTAGATGGGTCCTAAATAGCAGTTGCTTCTTTACTTTAGGTTCTGGAGTGAATAGGACATGGAGCTTATTTATTGCCAAATAATAAAAACACATTTAGCAACACAAATTAACTTTTGTTTTTACAAAACCATGAAAATGTGGGGTTCTTATTTTTAGAGTTGTATAACTTAGCCTAAGCTGATTTATAAAATATTGAATTTATATTTATTTCACAGCATTTGCACTCATTCTGTTGGCTCAGTTTACTGACATAAAGTAAAAATGTAATGTATTCAAATGGAAAGCAAGATAAGATTTATGCATTTTCTTTAGATAATATACACACAAATAATTGAAAGCTGAAATACACTTGTAGATTTGATGAAAAATTTGAATTATACTTAACTTCCTCTTATTTTACTTTGTTGGGGTACCTTATTATAAGAAAGAATTGACCACAAACTACATTATTCCCAGTATGTCACTGATTCTTAGAGACTTAGTAGCTCTCCTTGATTTATGGTTCCATTCTAATTTCACAGAGCTCTATCAGCAAACTCATTTTGACACTTTTGAGCTACAACTGTAGCAATTCATTTACAACACTCCCTAAACAAATTTCAGCTTCGCTAACAGATTGTGCTTGGCTCAAGCCGCTGGTGATTTAAAATGCTGGAATCCTAATGTAAGTTTATAATGAAATGTCTGACAAGACTCTAACATGGGAGTCTCCTAATGATTTTGTAATGTTTTGACAATCTTGAAATGTTTTTTTAAAAAAAGCTAACAAATGCAAGTTTTCCCTAAGCAAAATATCCCATCTGTTCAAAAAAATCTCTTAAAATATCAAAAGCACTAACCACAGTGCAGGACTAAGCATTTGTGTGATTTCATTTCTTTAAATAAATGATTCTTTTGATGAGATAAATTATAGGGATTGTAGAAATCTTTAGAATCTTAAGTTTATAATGCAACTGCCTGGTAACCTTTAAAGGTAAGTGACTGTGGGAACTGTCAAAGATCCCTCAACTGTGGCAAAATGTGTCCTGAATGATCCTATTAGCAGAGCTAAAAAGGATATTTAAAACCTTATTAATCTGAAGCAGAAAGAAAAAAAGTGAGTTTTCTACTAAATAGGGTACTGAATGTGCTCCCTTTAGACAGCTATTACCAGCATTCATCATTTACTGCTGCAGTTGAGGGAATTTTGACAATTCCCTTTACAAGTCACCTTTAAAACTATTCTGCCAAGCAGATGAAGCCACAGTATTGATCTCAGTTGTCCACACATTAGCTCAGATGACTGCAAGTCAGTTTGACTTCTGTATTCTATTCTGAGCTTTCAATTTACATAACCTCCAGAGGTAAAAATTAACACCTTCCTTTTGTACATAGCAATTTTTCGAGTGTCCAAAGTTATTTCACACACTCAATTTCATATAATACATATACACTCCTCAGCATCTCCATTTCAAATATAATGACACTCGAGTCCCTGAGAGCTTAAAGAATCCATTCGGTTAAACTATATGAGAATTTTGGATGTGAATTCATGAAAATGCCGGCTTCCTCCCTCCTGTCTTTCTTTCATTCTTTCCATAAATAAAGTTTTTTTTTTCTTACAATCTTGCTTTTAAAAGCTAGTAAATAAAGTGTTGTCTATTATGAATTATGGGTATATAAAATTGCTAAGTTTAATTTAAATTTATATATTTTAGGAATTCAGGAAATCTGTAAGTAAGGTTTACTTAGATTGGACACATGTTAAAATTCAAAATAAATATGTTTTAAAATTTTTTAGGCTTTATTTTACCCAGTGTATTTTAGAAAATTATATTTGTGCCTATTTTACATGTTCAGGCACAATCACCTGTGGCTCCTATGGTCTGTCTGACCATGTTAGCATTTCTGTCTTAGATACCTAAATAAAAGCAAATACCATATTGCCATTGGTGAGTTTATAGTCTTTAATTGTTGATTCACATAGCAACACTTACGTTCAAAAGTGGATTTAACATGAAGTTAATGCATCATAAGCTATAGGGCCTCTCACTAAGGCCCATTATAGATCAAATCATTTAGATACTTAATTTTATAATTAGATGTTACTTTATTCTTAAGGAGGTTCCCCAATTTTTGTATTGAAATGTAGTTGGCATAAAATATTGTTAGTTTCAGGTATACTGCATATGATTTGACATTTGCATACATTATGAAGTGATCACCACCACGGTAAGTCTAGTAACCATCTGTCCCCATACAAAGCTATTACAGTATTATTGACCATATATTGTTATGCTGACTTATTTATTATATAACTGAAAGTTTGTATCTCTTGATCTCCTTCACCTATTTTACCCACATCCCCACCCCCTACCTTCTGGTAACCACCTGTTTGTTCTCTGTATTCATGAGTCTGCTTTTGATTTGTTTTGCTTTGATTTTTAGATTCCACCTATAAGTGAGATCGTATGGTATTTGTCTTTCTCTGTCTGACTTATTTCACTTAGCATAAAACCCAATCACATTGTTGCAAATGGCAAGATTTCATTTTTATGGCTGATTAATATATACCGCTTCTTCTTTAACCATTTGTCTATAGACAGACACTTAGGTTGCTTCCATATCCTGGTATCGTAAATACTGCTTTAGTAAACATTGGAGTGCACATATCTTTTTGAATTAGAGTTTTTAATTTCTTTGGGTAAATAGCCAGAAGTGAATTTGATGGCTCATATGGCTGTTTTTAATTTTTTGAGAAACTTCCATACTGTTTTTCATAGTGGCTGCACAAGTTAACAATCTCACCAAAAGTATATAAGGATTCCCTTTTCCCTACAACCTCACCAACACTTATTTGTTGTATTTTTTCCCTTCCAGCTTTGTTAAGTTATAGTTGACATACAGCACCGTATAAGTTAAGATGTATAACATAATGATTTGACTTACATATATCATGAAACGATTGTTACAATAAGTTTAGTGAACATTCATCTCATATAGATACAAAATTTTAAAAAATATAGTTCTTGTGATGAGAACTTCCAGGATTTACTCTTACAGCTTTCATATATAACACACAGCAGTGTTTATTATATTGTACATTACATTCCTAGTCTGTATTGTAACTGGAAGTTTATACCTTTTCACTACCTTTATCCAGTTCTCCCTACCCCAGCCACACAACTCTGATAACCAAAAATCTGATCTCTTTCTATGAGTTTGCTTGTTCATTTATTTTTGAAGTATAACAGACCTACAACACTATGATAGTTCTTGGTGTAAAACATAGTGATTCAATATTTCTATATATTACAAAATAATCACCATGATAAGTCTAGTTACCAGCTTTCACTATAAAAATGTATTACTTTATTATTGATGACACTATACTTTTCATACCCTTGACTGATTAATTTTATAATGAAGTTTGTACCTCTCAATCTTCCTCACTTATTTTTCTCATCTTCTCAACCCCTACTTCATTTGCTCTCTGTATCTGAGACTCTGTTTCTGTTTTATAATGTTTGCTCACTTCTTTTGGTTTTCAGATTCCACATATGAGTTAAATCATACCGTAACTGCCTTTCTCTAAATTATTTCACTTAACATAATACCCTCCAGGTCCATCCATGTTGTTGCAAGTGACAAGATTTCATTCTTTTTGTGGCTGAGTAATATTCCATTTGTGTGTGTGTGTGTGTGTGTGTGTGTGTGTGTGTACACCTTACCCATTCATCCATTAATGGACACTTAGGTTATGTCCAATATCTCTGCTATTGTAAATAATCCTGCAATGAACACAGAGGGTATGTATAGCTTTTCAAATTAGTGTTTTCACTTACTTAGGTTAAATAACCAGGAGTGGAATTGCTGGATCCTGTGGAAGTTCCATTTTTAACTTTTGGGGGCACTGATAATGTTTTCCATAGTAGCTGCACCAGTTTAAATTCCCACTAACAGTGTACCAGGGTTCCCTTTTCTCCACATCCTCACCAGCACTTGTTATCCACTGTCTTTTTAGATCAGCTATTCTAACATCTGTGAGGTAATATCTCACTGTGGTTTAGATTTGCATTTCCCTGATGATTAGTGATTTTGAGTATCTTTTCAGGTGTCTGTTGACCATCTGTATGTCTTGTTTGGAGAAATATCCATTCAGGTCCTCTACCTATTTTTTGTTTGTTTGTGTTGATGTTGAGATGTATGATCTGTATGACATATATGGTTTATGACTATCAGTATGCAGTCTTTTCATTTTTTGATAGTTCCCTTCACTGGGCAAAAGTTTTCTTAATTGAAAGTAGTCCCATTTGTTTATTTTTTGCTTCCCTTGCAAAAGGAGACAAATCCAAATATACATATATATTGCTAAGACAATGTCAAAGAGCATACTGCCTATATTTTCTTCTAGGAGCTTTATAGGTTCAGATCTTACATTTAAATCTTTAATCTATTTTTATTTTTGTATATGATGTGAGAAAGTAGTCTAGTTTGATTCTTTTGCATGGAGCTGTTTAGTTTTCCTAACACCGTTTATTAAAGAAGTTGTCTTTTTCCCATTGTATATTCTTATCTCCTTTGTGGTAGATTAATTGTCCATATATGTGTGTGGGCTTATTTCTGGGCCCTCCCATTCTGTTCCACTGATTTATGTGTCTGCTTCTGCTCCAGTACCATATTGTTTTGATTATTGTTGCTTTGTAATACAGTTTAACATCAGGTAGTGTCATAACTCCAGCATTTTCTTCATTCTTAACATTGTTTTGGCAATTCAGGGTCTTTTGTGTATCCATACAAATTTAGGATCATTTGTTTAGTTCTGTGAAAATTGCCACTGGTATTGTTATAGGGATTGCATTGAATCTATAGATTGCCTTGGGTCATATGGTCATTTTAACAATATTAATTCTTTCAGTCCATGAGTATGGTATGTATTTCCATTTGTTTCATCTTTAGTTTCTTTCATCAGTTTCTTATAGTTTTCCCATGTACAGGTCATTTACTTCATTAGTTAGATTTATTCCTAGGTACTCTTTTGATGCAATTGTAAATGAAATTGTTTTCATAATTTCTTTGATAGTTTATTATACATGTATGGAAGTGCAGCAGGTTTCTGTATATTAATTTTGTATCCTGAAACTTTCTTGAATTCATTGATGAGTTCTAAGTTTTTTGGTGGTGTCTTTGTAATTTCTAAACATGGTATTGTGTCATCTGCAAACGTTTTCTTCTCCAATTTGGATTCCTTTTGTTTGTTTTTCTTGTCAGTAAGACAAGAAAAGTGTTAACTCTTTAAATGTTTTGTAGAATTACCTGTGGAGCTGCCCAACCATATGTTCAATAAAAGTGGCAAGAATAGGCAACCTTGACTTTTTCCTGATCTTAAAGGAAATGCTATCAACTTTTCACCATTAAGCAGTATGTTGGCTGTGAGTTTGTTATAAATGGCCTTTATTATGTGGAAGTACATTTCCTCTATACCCACTTTGTTGAGAGTTTTTATCTAAAATGGATGTTGAATTTTGTTAAAAGCTTTTTCTGCATCTACTGAGATGATCATGTAATTTCATTCAGTTTGTTATAGTGTGTACCACATTGATTGGTTTGCAGATATTGAATCATCCTGGCATCCCTGGATAAATCTCACTTGGTCATGACATATGATCCTTTTCATGTATTGCTGAATTGACTTTGCTAATACTCTTGAGGATTTTCACAGCTATTTCATGAGGGATATTGGCCTGTAATTTTGTGTGTGTATAGTGTCTTTGTCTGGTTTTGCTTTCAGGATGAAGCTGGCCTCAGAATGAGTTTGAAAGCATTCCTTCTTCTTCAATTTTTTGGAATAGTTTGAGAAGAATAGGTGTTAACTCTTTAATGTTTTGTAGAATTCACTTGTGAAGCTGCTTTTTGGGTGTTTTTTAAGTTACTGATTCAGTTTTTATAACTTGTAATTGGTCTGCTCATATTTTTCTGTATCTTCTTGATTCAGTCTTGGGAGATTATATGTTTCTAAGATTTATTCATTTCTTTTAGGTTGACAATTTTATTGGTCTGTTATTGGTCCTAATAATCTCTTTTAACCCTCTGTATTTCCATGGTACTTGTTGTAACTTCTCTTTCATTTCTGATATTACTTATTTGGGCCCCCTCCCTTTTTTCTTAATGAGTCTGCCTGAAAGTTTTTGTCAATTTTGTCTATCTTTCAATGAATCAGCTCTTAGTTTTATTGATCTTTTTTACTGTGCACTTAAAAAGAATGTGCATTCTGCTGCTTTAGGATAGAATGTTCTATGTATGAGTGTATCTATCTATCTATATTTAAATCTACCTGATCTACTGTGTTATTTAAAGCCAGTGTTTCTTAATTGATTTTCTGTCTGGATGACCTGTCCATTGATGTGAGTGGGGTGTTAAAGTACCCTACTATTACTGTGTTACTGTCAATTTCTTTACTGATATTTGCTTTAGGTACTCAGGTGCTCCTATGCTGGGTGCATACATATTTATACTTGTTATCTTTTTGTTGGATTGATCCCTTGATCATTACATAATGATATTCTTTGTTTTTTGTTACAGACTTATTTCAAAGTCTATTTTGTCTGATATAAGTATTGCTACACCAGATTTTTTGTTCCCATTTGCATTGAATACCTTTTTCCATGCCCTTACTTTCAGTCTGTGTGTGTCTTTTGGTCTTAAGTAAGTCTCTTGTAGGCAGCATATATTTGGGCCTTTTTAAAAATCCATTCAGTCATTCCATATCTTTTGGTTGGAGTACTTAGTCTAAAAACATTTACGCATTTATTGCCATTTTGTTCATTGTTTCGGGGTTGTTTTATAGTTCTTTTTAGTCCTTTCTTCTTTTGCTCTCTTCCCATGTGGTTTGATAACTATTTTAGTGTTACATTTGGATTTGTTTCTTTTTTCTGTGTGTATCTATTATAGATTTTTGGTTTGTGGTACCATGAGGTTCATTTATAACAACCTATGTTTGTTTTAAGTTGACCATCTCTTAGAGTCAAACACATTCTGACAATCCTGAATTTTTACTCCCCCCCCAAAACTTTTAATGTTTTTGACATCATATTTTACATCTTTTTGTGTATTCCTTAATTTATTGTGTATATAGATAATTATACTACTTTTTTCTTCTAATCTTCATGCTTGATACAAGTGTCTGATCTCCTACCTTTATTTTATGTTTGCCTTTATCAGTGAGAAATTTCCTTCTTGTAATTAGTATGTTTCTAGTTGTGGTCTTTTCTCCTTAGAGAAGTCCCATTAACGTCTCTTGTAAAGCCAGTTTCGTGGTGCTGAACTGTTCTGGCTTTTGCTTTTCTGGAAAACTTTCTCTCTCCTTCAAATCTGAATGGTAGCCTTGCCAGGTACAGGTTGTAGGTTTTTTTGTTTTGTTTTGTTTTTTAATCAGTAAATTGCTTATCTCTGTTTTGTTTAGTTCTTTTCCTAAGGTTTTGTCTTGTTCCTTTATTTGGAACACATCCCTCTGTCTCCTCAGTTTGCCTAATTTTCTGTTCATTTCTATGTATTAGGTAGAAATTGGAGAAGTGGCCTGAGATAGAAGACATCTTATGGGGCCCAGCCACACACTCCTCACTGATCACCAGAGCTATATGCCATAAGGGTCCCACTGTGTAGGTTGCATGGGTGTAGCAGACTACTGTGAATATGCTGGTAGGTGGACGTGGCCTTTATTTATGATTTATTTTTTCTGTGAGACAATTTTATTGTTGTTCCAGTTAGATTCCACCTCTGTCCACACCTCCAATCTCAGGGGCTTTAGAAGGTAGCCCCACTTTGGGCCCTGTGCCCATTAAAACCTGGATATGGGATCTCTCTGAGGCAGGAGTTTTGGCCTTTTGGCTGCTCACTTAGATGTGAAATCTTTGTATCATTGTTAGTATCTGTTATCTCTTGTTTTTTTGTAATAACTATCTTAACAAGTGTGAAGTGATCATTGTGGTCTTGATTTGCATTACCCTGATGATTAGTGATGTTGAACATCTTTTCTTATGTCTGTTGGCCATCTGTATGCCTTTTAGGAAAGAAATATCTATTCAGATCCATTGCCCACTTTTTTTCCAGGTTATTTACTTTGCTTTTGAGTTGTCTGAGTTTGTAAAATTTAAGCAGAACTATCAGATAATACCACGCATATGTTTAAACCAAAAAAAAGGGCTATTTGTCTAAATTGTCATTTTTGTTTATTTATTTACATATGTATTGGTATACTTATTTACATAAAAGTGTAACATAACAAATCTGAGAATATTCACTTGTCCAGAACTGAGGCACCCTTACTGTGATGATGTTAGCTTAATTATTTTTACAATTGTCTATAATTATGAAATATTCCAAAGCACCATAAAAGCATGAAAACAAACCCCTTTGAAAATGCAAATTCAAATAATGCTAGACAGTTACAATTTGCTATGTAGGTAAAATATGCAAACTGTACATAATTGCTTGCTTACTACTGCAACTTGAGAACAAACTATAAATTATTTTTAATTTGTATCATCAGTTCTCTGCTTACAATTATACGTAAGCTTCTTTTGACAAAAATTTTGATGTGTCTCAATGAGTATGTGCATAAATAGGCATTATATATATGCAATTATTCCATATAATGGTAAATAACACCATTATTTAAACCTTTAAACAATACTTTTCAGATTTATTTTGTTACACACTGTTTTTAAAGTGTAGATATTACATTTAGAAAAGTTTGATAATTTTTGAAAAAACGGTAATTGTGTATATAAAATGTTTCTTTGCAACTTACATATTATGGTCTCTATTTTTTGAATGACTTTTACTTTGTTTTAATACCGCTGGGAATGAAATTATAAGCTTTTAGTGTCAGAGTCACTAATAAAGAGGATATATTTTTCTTTTTTAAAATTTTTTCATTTACTTTTTGCATGTTATTTCTTATTATAATTTTATTTTATTGTAGAAATTCATTAACATGTAGGATAGGTATGAAAAATATCACCCTTGCATGGTTATAGTAATGATATTTGATCAAACTAGCATTCTTCCATGGCGCTCTCTGTGTTACGAGATATTCTGTGTGTCTTTGGTCTAGGTGTCAGGTCCTAGAGACCTAATTTGATTTCTGCCTTCACATTTTCTTCCTTCCTTGAATTAAAACCATGTTATTTGGGGGGAAAAAAGTAAGTTACTTAATTTATTAGTAATTAAATTATTTGGGAAGAAACAGATTTTGATAGATAATTCAGGGACAGTGAAGCAGTTCAAATGAGCTCCAAAGATAAACTCGTAACTTATTTCCATTAAGACATAGGAGGAGGTGAAATGTTCTGGATACTCTCTCAGGCTTTGATTGATAATAGAGGCTGAGAGAAATTTTAACAAAGATAAAAGATGGTTTTACCCTGAGATACATTCAGAATATTTACCAAATTATGATTATTGAATGCTATAAGGAGAAAAAAGTAAGCAATATATTTTTTATTTGATTGCTCACCCCCTCAAAAGGGGAAGAACAGAATATAAAATTTAAGGACTGACTGCATGGAAAGATATGTCATGCCTCAAAATTTTTGAACCAGGAGGAATTTTAGACATCTGTACAACTGCTTAATTTGTAGTCAGAAAACCAAGCCTGCAAGAGTTTCTGGCATCTGACAATAATCCTGGTAAAGGAAATCTTCAACTTGATCCTTGTATCTGATTTTCTCTGTTATTTTAAAATGTATTCCATTTATTCTTCAGGTGAAATAATACCTAATTGATTACCACTATACTGTTCCAGTCACCTTTAAGAAAAATGCATATTTATAGCCCACAATGAGATGGGTATTTAGTTTTTCCCCTAAAATAACTATACTCATAGAGCCTCATGGTGATTAATAATAGCTCTCCTTTGAGTAGCAAAACAAGAGTTTTAAATAAAATCTTGCTCCTTTTTTGTTAATTAAGATAATCACTCTTATTTTTTATTTTAATAGTTAAATTAACTTAATCCAGGATAAACATTTAATCAATGTGCATAAATTTACTTTTAAATGAAAAAAAATTCATGTTTTAATATGAATTAACCAAATACATTTTCAAATAATACAAAAGAATCCATAACATTTATAGTCATCATTGCTTAACTTGCCTGTAATTTTTTTTATCAGCCTTTCTTGTCTCAGCCCACGCTATACTGTTTTAAGTGCATCTGTAGTATTTCAATATGTTTACTCTGTATTACCACTTGAGAACTTTCTTTTTAATTTTTATCATGTCTTTTATTTCTGAAAGCAATCAGCCTCCATGATTTTCTGTTCTACTTGCTTCTGGTCAGTAGGCCTCTTATCTAAGGCCTTGCAAGGCATCAATTATTATTATGCTTGTGGTATATGATGGTTTGCAATCCATCCCATGCTCCTCTCTGATTTCAATGGAGCAAGGATACTTTTACTCAGACTTGTCTCAGATTTTGGAAGTCAGGCTTGTGATGCCAAGTTACCTACCCTTCGAAACTTCTCATTATGCTCAGATCACAAGTACATCTTTAAGGTTCTGCCATGCATTATCAACCTTAAAATTTTAAATATAGTCTTAACACTTAGAAGTGCAACCATTATGTTTTAAAACACTATCATAAGCAATACATTATTTTTAGTAAGAAGTAACCAATGAATATGAGTTATTCATTTTTCTATCTTGGTAATACACACCATGCCTGGAATGAAGCTGGTTTTAAGAATGCTTTTTTAAAGATGGATGGACTGGATGAACTACAAATCATGCAGTATTCTTTATTCATATATGAAGATCATAATTCAGAATTCTACTCTAGTAGATATTTTCCATTTTAAGATACTTAAATTTTTCTTTAAACTTTATCCTTAAGGTAATGATTAAGTGAAGCTTCAGAGTTTAAAGGTGTTCATATTAGTTCTCATAATATATAGACATGTCTGTCATGGATATTTAGGAACCTAGATACATAAAATGACATATATTGTTATTTCATCATGATATATTTCATTTATCTAGAGGCAGTAGGATAAAAATATTTCATCTTTATAAAGCAGACTTGTAAAATTATTCATATTTATTATTTTGCATTTTTATTGCTCTTGTCCCCTAAGGAGCTCAAGACACTTTATCAAATTTTTTTTTACTCTAATCATAAACCACACAAAGCCCCTCACACAGGTAAATATGCATAAAATCATACCCAAGGCTGTTTTCCCGGTTATAAATCTAATCTGTGTTAAGAAAAAAATGAAGACATTTAATTCTTGAATATTTAAGATAAAAACATTAAATACATCATATGTTGTCCCAAAACATAGCATACCAAAAGGTATTTCTTACTGGTGTACACTATCAATAATTAGGCTCTTCTTGGTTTTTTTGACCCTATGGGTTTACCTGGAGTTGGCGTGAGAATGTTAAGTTCAGTATTTGCCTGATGAATTTGTCTAAATTATACTCAATGTACTTTAAAAAATGCAGTATATATCTTAAGAGCTTTGACATTCTAATCTTTAAAACATCATGTGCAAAATAATTTTAATAAGGGTATACACAATTATTATTAATTATTTTATATACTAGTGATATTCTTTGACCTTACTCATGTAAACAGCCAGTAAACAAAAATAATTTTTCTGCCAGTCAGTTTAATCAAAAGGGCACAGTATAGATAAAAACTCTGAGATTGTGGGATAATGGGAATTTTTATACTTTAGGAAAAACAATATGGAATTTAAGAATCCAAAAACAATGCATAACTTATTTTCCCTCGCCGTACGCTTCTCACTCCTGGGTTAAGGAAAATATAACATGAGGGAAAAGTATAAAGATGTTTAGCAAACTTTATTGAGATGAAAAGCTAGAGATTAAATATTCAGCAGCAGAGCAGAGATTAACTAAATACAGTATAGTCACTTGCTGGAATAGTATGTTAGCTATTTTAGTAATAACAGTGAATTCAAGAGTGATTAGAATATATGGTATACTAAGTCAAAAAAGAAAATTACTAAATTTTACTTACACTATTATTGAAATAGCATAGAGATTTTGCATGCCCACTGATACAACTTGAAAGAAACCACTCTATTGCCCAATAGAAATAATTAGATAATCTTTTCCCTTAACTTTCACATCCATTTAGCTACCACTCCAAATCAGTCTGCCCACTTCAAATTATCTCTCCAATACACTCCTTCGAAATAAACTGTTTTTGTTATAGTTTTATGCATTTTAAATTCTATATATTGAAAGAAAGGCCCTCCATTTGCTGATCCTGTCTACCTCTCCATACTAATTGTTTCCTTCTCCAATAAAACACACCATACACTTCAAATATAATAATTTAAAACTTTAGGAAAATACCATGCATTTCCATAATTTTGTGATATTGGACATATTATACCTCTGTGCTCTTTGCAGTTCTGTTCTTTTCTGCTGTTGAGTTGGCTGACTCATTCCTTTTTAGGACTTTTCTCAAGGGTTCATCTTCTCTTTGTAGCCTCATACTTTCTGTCACCCCAATTATTAAAAGTCCTATTTTAAGCTACATTGGCATCCTAGGCAGTTATAATAATATCAGATTCTTCTTTATATTTTTAAGTTACAGGATAGAAGCTGTTCTGTAGAGCAAACCATGAATACGTTTTTAGCATAATTAAGTCAAATAGGGACAAAGAGAAATTGTTTTATGTCTTAGTATAGTGTAATATTACCAAGACATTTAAAAATATTATTGTCTTTATAGAACATAAAATTGAAAAAAAAAAACAACACAATTAAAAAATGGGCAAAGGACCTAAATAGACATTTTCCCGAAAATGTATGAAAGGCCAACAAGTATGTGGAAAATTCTCAGCATCACCAGTCATTTTAAAAATGCAAATTAAAACCACAACGAAGTATCATCCTACACCTGTTAGAATGGCTGTCATCAAAAAGATGAGCTAAAAAGTGATGCTGAAGATATGGAAGAAAAGAATTCTGTACTACTGGGGGCATTATAAATTGGTATAGATGCTATGGAAGACAGCATGGAGTTTCCTCAAAAAAATTAAAAATAGAGCTACCAAGTGATCCAGCAATTCCATTTCTGGGAATATATCCAAAGTAAATGAAAGAAACTAAGAAAGATATCTACACCCCCATGTTCATCCACAGCTGTGTTAACAATAGCCAAGCCATAGAAACAATCTAAATGTCCATCAGTGAATGAATGGATAAAGAAGTTGTGAGTCAGATTATATATGAATATTATTCAGCCATAAACATGAGGAAATCTTATCATTTGTGACAACATGGATGAAACTTGAAGTCATAATGCTAAATGAACTAAGACAGAGAAGGACAAATACTTTATGATCTCACTTATATGTGGAATCAAACAGACTCATAGAAAAAGAGATCAGATTTGTGGTTATGAGAAGCAGGGTAAACTGGAGTAAGGTGGTCAAAAGGTACAAACTTCCAGTTGCAAAATAAATAAGCATTTGGGCTGTGATTTACAGCATGATGACTGTAGTAACACTGCTGTATTATACACAGGAATGTTGTTGAGAGCAAATATTAAGAGTTCTTACCACAAGGAGGCTTCTTTTTTTCTTTCATTCTTTTAATTATATCTATATGAGATGACAGATGTTAACTGAACCTATTGTGGCAATCATTAGAAGTATATGTAAATCATAAACATATACAGTGATGTGTGTCAATTATTTCTCAATAAAACTAGAAAAAACTTAAATTTTAAACTTAATAAAACCTCATTGACTCATGAGTAGAATGTTTACAGTAATCAAAGGAGTCAGGATAGGTCAATATGAAGGGTCAATAAAAAATAAAATCTATGTATTCTCAATAAATGATAAGGAATTTATATTTTGCTTTTTAAAAGTGCACCAAAAACATGAAATGATTAGGCATGAAACTAATCAAATATAACATGTGCTAACTTATGAAATATTGATGAAAGAAATCAAAGAAGACCTAAACAAACAGAGACATATACTGTGTTCATAGATTGGAAGACTCGGTGTTTTTAAGCTGTAAATCCTTCTCAAATTGATCTGCAGATTAAACACAATCACAATTAAACCCCAGAAGGAATTTTGCTGAAATGCATAAGTTAAATCTAAAACTTATATGGCAAGGTAAAGGATCAGGAATAACAAAAATAATTTTTTAAGTTGAACAAAGTTGGATAACTCATAGAGCCTTATTTCAAGACTTACTATAAAGCCACATTAATCATCAGACTGTGTTTTTTTTAATAAGAACTTACAAATATATCAGTGGTACAGAGTAGAAATACATCCCTTATATATGATCAATTGATTTTTGACAAGGATGTTGTTGTAGCCTGTTTGGGCTACCATAACAAAATACCACAGACAGAGTGGCTGAAAGAACAGAAATTTGTTTTCCTCACAGTGCTAGAGACTGGAAGTCTAACATCGAGGAGCTGGCAGGGTAGGTTTTGGGTGAGGCCCCTGTGGCTTGCAGATGGCTGCCTTGCTGTGTCCTCACATCACCTTCCCATGGTGCAGATGTGGGGAGAGTCTCTGGTTGCTCTTCCTTATAAGGATGGTAGGCCTACAGAATTAGAGCCTCAGCATCTCTACCTCATAACCTCCTTAAAGGGCTTATCTCCAAATACAGTCGCACTGGGGATTAGGGCTTCAACATATGAATCCAGTCTATGGTAGGTGCCAAATGGAGAAGGAATAGACTTTTGAAAAGATGATACATGTACAGTTAGATATCCATATGAAACAGACTAACTTATATTGACCACAACATATAAAAAAAATGAACACAGTGTGGGTCCTAGATTTAAACAATTTAAAACAAAAAAATGATAAAACTTACAGAAAAAAAGACAACAGAAAGCCTTTGTTATTTCTGGTAAGGTAAAGACTTTTTAGATATGACACCAACAGCAGAATTAAAACAGAAAAAACGATAAATTGCTGTCTTCCAAAATTGAAAAGTAAATCACTGGAATAGTGGAGTTAAGGAGGACAAATCATAAAACTGCAATAATGTCTGCAAATCTGGAAATACTTTATATTTCCCTCTAAAAAACATATAAATTTCCTATTTCTTTTATCAGCCTTCTTCTCCCTTAGTATACAAGTAATGATATATGATTATATTTTGATATATTCAAGAACTGGTTATAGGAAGTACAAGCTGTTAGGTAGTAGAGTAAATGATCAAAATTAGGTCAGCAATGTTTTTCTTTTAATGATCTAAAGAGCAAAAATTTTAGTGTTGGTAAGACATAAATTTCTGCTGCAACTAAACTCCATCATGAGGACTCCAGAGAAGCCACAGATAATAACTAAATGAATTAGATTGAAAAAAAAAAAAAAGAGTGGCCTCTCTAGGCCTGTAGTTTGTCAAAAACTGATATAAAATCAATCATCTAGCTCTCCCTGGTTACTAGCAAGTAACATAAAATCAGGAAAATGACTTAAAACTGTGAATATTGTAGTTTCTTACATAAATACTCTGTTTACTTGTAAGTTTTTGATTGTTTTTGTTTGCTTTTGTTCTTCATGTATTGTAGTAAAAGAGTGCCAAACTGAAAATTAGAATGAGTTTCACCTTCTGGCTTTTCAACTTATTAAATTTGGTTTGAATAACTTAAATTTTCTGAATCTGTTTCTCCAGCAATTCTAAAATATAATAATAATGAAGATTGTATAATGCAAAAATCACTTTGTAATCTAAAAAGTATTATGCACAAATAGCATTGCCTTTTCTGCCTCCCCCTCCACTCATTTTCCATGGTTGCCTCACTTCGAACTCTGACTAAACTTCACTAAACATACTGAGCAATGGCACAGTCTTGTCTCACACCTTCTCCTCACAAGGCTGATTCTCTCTTTAATAAAACTGTTACCTAAACGCCTATGTTATCTAAATCAATGTCTCTACTCTGTCTACCTTTGGTTCAAGTAATCCTTTCCACCCATAGTACCAAAGTTACCTTCCACAAACTCATTACTCATCTACTTAAAAAACGCAGTGATTTATTACTGTCTAAGGATAAAAATTTAAACTCCTTGGCTCCTCAGCTAGCACCGAGCTTAACTTCTGCCATTCCATGCTCCTGGGCACTTCAACTAAGGAGTCTGAGCTGGCACAGAATCACTGGGCTCGTCTCTTACCAGCTTCCCCCTCCCTCCACCATGGCTGGCACGAGCACAGCTGCTGTGAGTCCACGTCCTGGTATGTGTGTGTTGGCCCCACTTTTTTAGGTGCCATGCCAAAGGCCAGTCATTGGGCACCAACACCCATTTTGGAAGTCCGTGTTGCTATGTTTACGTGGATAACAGAAGTACAAAATAAATTCTATTTATTGCTATTGTACCCAGAAAAAAAGGGTGTTTCAACTTTTCTGTTTTTTAAAAAAAGGGTATATCAAAGGTTTTAAGGGTAAAACAAACTCCTTGTTGTGGGATATAGAATCCTGTCCCAAATTACCTTAACCACTTTACCTCCTGCCACTTTCTCCTTCTGTATTTCACATGTGTCCTATCGTCTACTCACTCCAATTACTCTTTATATAAAAAAAAAAATGGATATTCAGTGTTCATTTAATGCTATTTCCTCTGCCCTTCAGATCTCTACTTGTCCGTTATGATGCTATTTCTTGTGTAAATCTTATTTGTATGCCTCCCACGGTGAAAATTGATGGCTTTCTCTTCTGTGCAACAGTCTGTATTTATCTCTACATGAGGAATGTCTTTCCATTATACTGTTGATCTCACAAACCTACATCCACTACAAATCTATTGTCTTCTTAGGTCAGCCCCCTATATTCTTTTTATCTCCACTTTCTAGGTCGGAGCCTACAATAGATGTTCAGGAATATCTCTTAAATATGAAGTAAAGTTATCAAAAAACACACGCTTTTATCTCACTGGACACAAAAAATCTACTTTGGCATTTCCAGGTTTAGTTCCCTCCTCTACACTTCCTCAATTTATAAGAAGCGATTGCTGATAACTCTATAATAACTTGAGGTAGTTTAAATAAATCCTTGTCTTAAAACTACGGGAGCCAGGAATTCAAACATAGCCAAATGGTTTAAGTGATCCATTGCTCACATTTTCCTCATTCTTCTCTGAAATTTTGTGGTTTTTTTTTTAATTCCTCATATATCTTATTTGGTTTTCTGATATGAGTTGACAGTTTGGATAACGAGGGAAGAAAAAAGAAAATTAAAAGTTACCGCCCATTTAGTGCCATCTGCTGTTATATTTCTCTTTACTAGTTACCCAAGGAGCAGCTTTTCAGATTTTACTTTTGGCAATGCTTTTCTGTACTTTTTCTGCCCTCTCTTTTCCTTTTTTTTAATATGTTGCAATTCTCTGATTTGGATTTTCAACTACATTGGTATGCTTCCTACTCTGAATAAAAATTTAAGATCTTCTTAAGGCAGTTACTTGTCAACTTTGATAGGAGTCTAAACCTAGATTAGATAAGTGTTTAAGAATTAGTCTGGAAATATAGGTCAGGGCAATTGAGATTCCTCTGTTTTCTGTATCTTTTCTGGCATCTTGGTTTCCAAAGACTTAAAACACAAAGAAAGTTATAGTAACTATTACTGGGAATTTTTCCCTGAATCCTTTTTAATTTCCAGGAATTCAGCTATATTATAAAAAATGTCCAGTATTCCCTGGACTAAATGAGTACAGCAGTATCCCTGAGAACAATGGCTGTTAGTCTAATAATGCTGTTTTACAGTTATGGGTCCTATCTCCATTTGAGGATGATATAATCTACTAAAAGGAAAATAATAAAAGGTATATTTGCTGAAATATTTATTGCAAAGTGTGCTTTGTTTTCCAGTGTTTTTCTAAAGCATGTATGTGTTTTATATATATAAATTTTTTTTAACTGTACAACATTTTCCCCCATGGTTTTACTTGGCCAAATTTTTATTTCTATGGCAGATCCGTATTGGTGCCACCCATCTTTCCTCCTTTGAAATGATAAATCCTAGAGACCAAAGAAAGCTTTGAGAAGAGGAGAAAGGCATGGGAATGGAAGGGATTATGAAATAGAGTGAATTCTGAATGTCAGTTCAGGAAGTTAACACATTTCCAAAAAAAGAAATGGGGAATTATTCAATATTTTATTCAGAGACGTGATTTAGGAAAATTGTGAATATATAGGAAAGATTGGAAGACAAAAGTAAACAATACCAATCAGACAGATGAATTGAGGATGACTGTAAATGGGGAAACAGTATACAAGTTATACCAGCTGTTGTAAGAATTTTAAATTCGAATTATGACAAGTAAAAGAAAAAAAGGCAAATAATGTGTAAAGGAATTTGGAGATTAATCCAATATGATAGGTAAGGTGTCCAGAAAGGTTTAAAGATATCTCCCCGAAAGTATGGGGGAGTCATTTTTTAGGGTCATTATGTGGCCTATACTGAAATAAAGGGGATTTTCAAATCTATGCTCCAAGATCAACTTTTTAAAATTATTTATTTTTAATTGAAGTACAGTCAGTTATGATGTGTCAATTTCTGGTATACAGCACAATGTCACAGTCAAGCATATACATGCATATTTTCATATTCTTTTTCATTAAAGGCTATCACAAGATACTGAACATAGTTCTTGTGCTATACAGAAGACATTTTTTAAATCTATTTTTATATATAGTGCTAACATTTGCAAATCTCAAACTCTCAAATTTATCCCTTCCCACCCTCTTTCCCCCAGTAACCATAAGATTGTTTACTGTGTCAGCAAGTCTGTTTCTGTTTTGTAGATGAGTTCATTATTGTCCTCTTTATTTTTTTTTTTAAGTCCACATATGAGTGATATCATTTGGCATTTTTCTTTTTCTTTCTGGCTTACTTCACTTAGAATGACAATCTCCAGGTCCACCCATGTTGCTGCAAATGGCATTATCTTATTTTTTATGGCTGAGTAGTATTCCATTGTATAAATATACTACAATTTCTTTATCCAGTCATCTGTCAGTAGACATTTAGGTTGTGTCCATTTTTGGCTATTGTAAATAGTGCTGCTGTGAACATTGGGGTACATGTATCTTTTTGAATTAGAGTTCCCACCAGATATATGCCCAGGAATGGGATAGCTGGACCATATGGTAAGTCTATTTTTAGTTTTTTGAGCAATCTCCATACTGTTTTCCATAATGGCTGCACCAGACTACATTCCCACCAGAACTGGAGGAGGGTTCCCTTTTTCCACACCCTCTCCAGCATTTATCATTCATGGACTTTTGAATGATGGCCATTCTGACTAGTGTGAGATGATACCTCATTGTAATTTTGAGTTGCATTTCTCTGATAATTAGCAATATTGAACACTTTTTCTTGTGCCCATTGGTATGTCTTCATTGGAGAATTGCTTGTTCAGGTCTTCTGCCCATTTTTGGATTGGGTTGGTTTTTTGTTATTAAGTTGTATGAGCCTTTTATATATTATGGAAATTAAACCTTTGTTAGTCACATCATTTGTAAATATTTTCTCCCATTCTGTAGGTTGTCATTTTGTTTTGCTTATGGTTTCTTTTGCTGTGCAAAAGCTTATGAGTTTAATTAGGTCCCATTTGTTAATTTTTGCTTTTATTTCTATTGTCTGCATAGACTGGCCTAGGAGAACATTGCTAAGATTTATGTCAGAGAACGTTTTGTCTATGTTTTTTTCTAGGAAGTTTGTCCTGTCTTGTCTTACATTTAAGTCTTTAAGCCATTTTGAGTTTATTTTTGTGTATGGTGTGAGGGAGTGTTCTAACTTCACTGACTTACATGTTGCTGTCCAGTTTCCCAATACCACTTGCTGAAGAGACTGTCTTTTCTCCACTGTATATTCTTGCCTCCTTTATCTAAGATTAATTGACCATAGGTCTCTAGGTTTATTTCTGGGCTCTCTATTCTGTTCCATTGATCCATATGTCTGTTTTTATGCCAATACCATGCTGTTCTCATTACTGTAGCTCTGTGCTTTTGTCTGAAGTCTTGGAGGGTTATTACTCCAGCTTCATTCTTTTTCTTCAGTATTGCTTTGGCAATGCTGGGACTTCTGTGATTCCATATAAATTTTAGGATTATTTGATTTAGTTCTGTGAAAAATGTCATGGGTAATTTGATAGGGACTACATTAAATCTGTAGATTGCCTTGGGCAGTATGGCCATTTAACAATATTGATTCTTCCAATCAAAAAGCATGGGGTATCTTTCCATTCCTTTAAGTCATCTTTAATTTCCTTCATCAGTGTTTTGTAGTTCTCCATGTGTATCTGTCACCTCCTTGGTCAGATTTATTCCTAAGAATTTTATTATTTTGGACACAATTTAAAAAGGGATTGTTTCCTTACTTTATTTTCCTGCTTTTTCATTGTTAGTGTAAATAAATGTAACTGATTTCTGTATGTTAATCTTATATACTGCTACCTTGCCAAATTCTTTTATCAGCTCTAATAAATATTTGTGTGGAGCTTTTAGGGTTTTCTATATGTGGTATCATGTCATCCACATATAGTGACAATTTTACCTCTTCTCTTCAAATTTGGATCCCTTTTATTTCTTTGTCTTGCCTGATTGCTGTGGCTAGGACTTCCATGACTATGTTGAATAGAAGTGTTGATAGTGAGCATCCTTGTCTTGTCCAGATTTTAGTGGAAGTTTCAGTTTTTCACTGTTGATTATTATGCTGGCTGTGGGTTTGTAATAGCTTTTGTGTTGAGATCACGATCAACTTTTACTAAAACAAAGTAAACACTATAATTCTTGATATACATAGAAATTCTAGGAAGAATGACAATTAGAATAAAATAGATTTGATCAATATACAGAGGATGGCTTAAGATGTAATGTGAACTGGTTAAATTTTTAGAAATATTTAGAAATGTGATACAAACAGCACTGCTCTCCTTAAAGTTATGATGATCATCCAGTTATGGGCTGCAAAAAGAATATTATTCAAATATTTAGAGTACAGAACTATACTCCCCGTAATTCCTTTCCCTGTAGCGTTCTGGATTAGAGTGGGCCGCAAGAGATGTTTTGCATGCAATGAGATTTGGAAGGTAACTTTTAGAAACACCTATTTTCCTTTTACACTCAAAACATTGGTGCCAGGTATGAGGTGCTATCGATGTTCATGTGTATGCTGATGTGCTGATTCGGTTGCTGAAGTGGGGTAGTATCCAGACCCACAAACTGAGCAGCAGCCAGATCTTCCCTTTCACCTTCCCTGAATCTTGGACAAGCGTGTCAGCTCCTGGAGCAGCAAGTGGGTCTACAGCTTATTTAGCTTCTATGAGATGCTTTGTTCTGTTGCCTGATAACAGGGCTAGGTGTATGTTAACTCTGTGACATTGGATGCTGTCTTCTCCTGCAAATCCAAACCTTATCAGAATTGGAGGCTTGGAAGTAATGAGACATTCAAGTGGGCTCTAGTTCATCAATGTGGGTTCCAGTTTGTCTTTTATATCTGTCTTCCCTTCTGAACTGCCTACTTCACTGACTTTAGGCCTGGCATCAAGTCCAGAAGTAAGAGACATACATAAATTCAATAACTAGTTTCTACAACTACCTAAGGTAGTCAAATCCCTAAGGTAAATCTCATATTCTGCATCACTCTTAATAATCTTGTTTCTTAAATTGTTCAATATATTATTCTGAAGCTATTAGTTGATTATTTCAAAACAAGTAGATTAAAATATTGTAACCTTTTTTAATGTTAACCACTTTGAAAGCTTAAAGTGAAAGACAAATTCATAAATAAAAAGTAATTAAAAATTCTAATGTAAAAATGAAAACTTTGGAATATTTAAATATTACAAATACAAGATGTTAATAACAACCTGAAAACATATTAGATTCATACTTGACAGGTGTTAATGACTGTAATATGCAAATTGGATTTACAGATCAATACAAAATGTAAACATCATTTGATGAATTTATTAGGAAAAGCAAAAAAGTACACTTTTTTATAATGACAATAATAGTGACTATTATTTCATATGTTAAACTCACTCACTCTAAAAATACTGCAAATTAAAGGGTTTTACTATACACAAAAAAAAGAAATACTGGAAGTGTAACTATCAATTATAAGATACAAAGTTTAGTTCCATTTCTAGTTTGATGAAGTAAAAGAAACTGGATTACCAGAGGGAAGAAGACCAAGGGGAGCAGCAGAGCAGATGAAGGTGTTTAAGAGATCCAAACTACTGGGTGTAAGGTAAGTTACAATGATGTAATGTATAGCACAAGAAATACAGCCAATGTTTTTTAATATAGCCAATATTTTATAATAAATTTACATGAGTGTAATCTATAAAAATATCAAATCAGTATGTTGTATATCTGAAACATGTAATATTGTAAGTCAAGTATACTTCAATTAAAATAATTTTTTTGTTTTGATTACTGTAGTTTTGTAGTATAGTCTGAAGTCAGGGAGTGGGATTTCCCTCAGCTCCCTTCTTTTTCATGATTGTTTTGGCTATCCAGAATCCTTTGTGTTTCCATAAAAATTTTAGCATTTTTTGTTCCAGCTCTGTGGAAAATGTCATTGGTAATTTGATAGTGGTTGCACTGAATCTATATATTGCCTTGGGTAGTACGGCCATTTTAATAATACTGATTCTTCCAATCCAAGAACATGGTATATCTTTCTATGTGTTAATGTCATCTTCAGTTTCTTTCATCAGTGTCTTATAGTTTTTGGAGTACAGGTCTTTTGCCTCCTTGGGTACGTTTATTCCCAGGTATTTTATTCTTTTTGGTACAATGATAAATGGTATTGTTTCCTTAATTTCTTTTTCTGCTACTTAATTGCTAGTGTAGAGAAATGCAACTGATTTCTGAGTGTTAGTTATGTAGCCTGCAACTTTACCAAATTCATTGATGAGTTCCAGTAGTTTTCTGGTTGCTTCTTTAGGATTTTCTATGTATAGTATCATGTCATCTGCAAACAGTGACAGTTTCACTTCTTTGTTTCCTAGATTCCTTTGATTAAAAGTGGTGAGAGTGGGCATCCTTGTTTTGTTCCTGATCATAGAGGGAATTCTTTCAGCTTTTCACCATTGAGTGTGGTGTTAGCTGTAGGTTTGTCATATATGGCCCTTATTATGTTGAGGTATGTCCTCTTCATACCCATCTTCTGGAAAGTTATCATAAATGGATGTTGAATTTTATTTAAAGCTTTTTTCTGCATCTATTGAGATGATCATATGGTTTTTACTCTTCAATTAGTTAATGTGGTGTATGTATCACACTGATTTGCAGATATTGAAAAATCCATGCACTCTGGGATAAATCCCACTTGATCATGGTCTATAATCCTTTTAATGCTTTGTTGGAGTTGATTTGCTAGTATTTTGTTAAGGACTTTTGCATCTATATTCGTAAGTGATACTGGCCTGTGATTTTCTTTTTCTGTGATATCTTTGGTTTTGGTATCAGGGTGATGATGGCCTCATGGAATAAGTTTGGAAGTGTTCCTTCTTCTGCAGTTTTCTGGAATAGTTTCAGAAGGGTAAGTGTTAACTCTTCTCTAATGTTTGGTAGAATTCAACTGTGACTCCGTCTGGTCCTGGACTTTTTGTTTGTTGGAAGTTTTTAAAGTACTGTTTCAATTTCAGTACCTCTAATTGGTCTATTCATATTTTCTATTTCTTCCTGGTTCAGTCTTGGCAAATTGTACCTTTCTAGGAAATTGTCCATTTCTTCTAAGTTATCCATTTGGTTGGCATACAGTTGCTCAAAGTAGCCTCTTATGATCCCTTGTATTTCTGTTGGTTGTAACTTCTTTTTCATTTCAGATTTTATTAATGTAGGCCCTCTCCTTTGTTTTGTTTTTCCTTGATGAGTCTGACTAAAGGCTTATCAATTTTACTTTTTCAAAAAACTGTCTCTTGGTTTCATTAATCTTTTCTTTCTTTCTTTTTTTTTTTTTTAGTCTATTTCATTTATTTCTGCTCTAGACTTTATAATTTCTTCTACTAACATTGGGTTTTTTTTTGTTCTTTCTCTAGCTCTTTTAGGTGTAAGTTTAGGTTGTTTACTTGAGATTTTTCTTGTTTCCTGAGGTAGACTTGTATTGCTATAAACTTCCCTCTTAGAACTGCTTTTACTGTGTCCCAGAGGTTTTGGGTCACTGTTTTTGTTTTCATTTGTCTCAAAGTATTTTTTGGTTCCTTTTTGATTTCTTCAGTGATCCATTAGTTGTGTAACATAGTTTAGCCTCCACATGTTTGCAGTTTTTTTCTTGTAGTTGATTTCCAATCTCAGAGCATTGTGGTTGGAAAAATTTCCTTAAATTTACAGAGGCTTCCTTTGTGGGCCAACATGTGGTCAATTCTGGACAATGTTCCTTGAGCACTTGAGAAGAATGTGTATTCTGTTGCTTTCGGATGAAATGCTTTATTAATATCAATATCATTAGGATATTATAGATATCAATTAAACAGTATGGTACTAGCACTAAAACAAACATAGAACACAGAACAATGGAACAGGATAGAAAGTCCAGAAATAAACCCACATACTTACAGTCAATTAATCTACAACAAAGGAGGTAAGAATATACAATGTAGAAAAGACAGCCTCTTCAATAAGTGGTGCTGGAAAAACTGGACAGCTACATGTGAAAGATTGAAGTTACAACATTCTCTAACACTATATACAAAAATACACTCAAAATGGATTCAAGACCTAAATGTAAGACCAGATTCTATAAAACTCCTAAAATAAAACATAGACAAAACACCACTGGACATAAATCACAGCAAAATATTTTTGAACCAGCTCCTAGAGAAATGGAAATAAAAGCAAAAATAAATGGGATCTAATTAAACTTAAAAGCCTTTGAACAGCTAAGAATACCATCAACAAAACAACAAGCCAACCTACAGAATAAAATAAAATATCTGCAAGTGATGTGACCAACAAGGGACTAATTTCCAAAATATACGAACAGCTCATACACCTTGATATCAAAAGAAAAAAAAAAGCAACCCAATCAAAAAATGGGCAGAAGACCTAAATATCTCTCCAAAGACATACAGATGGCCAACAAGCACATGAAAAGATGCTCAGCATCACTAACTATTGGAGAAGTGCAAATCAAAACTACAATGAGATATCACCTCCCATCAGTCAGAATGGCCATGATTCAAAAGTCTACAAATGATACATAATGGAGAGGGCATGGAGAAAAAGGAACCCTCCTACACTGTTGGTGGGAATGTAAATTGGTGCACCCACTATGGAGGACAGTATGGAGGTTCGTTAAAACACTAAAAAATAGCTTTACTATGTGATCCAGCACTCCCACTCCTAGGCATATATCCAGAGAAAAATGTAATTCAAAAAAGACATATTTACAATAGCCAAGATATGGAAACAATCCAAATGTCCATTGACAGATGACTAGATAAAGAAGATGTGGTATATATACAATGGAATACTACTCAGACACAAAAAAGAAAATAGTGACACAGAGTACAAACTTATGGTTACCAGGGGTTAAAGGGGGTTGGAAGGGATAAATTGGGGATTTGAAAATTGCACCTCTTGGGGAGTGATGGAAATGTTAGCTATCTTGATTGTGGTGGTGGTTTTGTGGTGGTGGTTTTATGGGTGTATACATCTATCAAAATTCATCAAATTGTACATCTGAAATATGTATAGTTTACTGTACAGGAACCATACCACAATAAAGGTGTTAAATTTTTTTTTGAAACTTAAAAAAAGGAACTGGGTTTGTTCTTCTACCTGAAACAAACAAAAAAGGACAAAATATAAAATAATTTTCAAAATACTGGCAACAAAGGTCAGTGATCCTTGACAGGAGGGGAACCAATAGGGTGCTGAAATCTTTCAAAGCTTATTGAGAGAGTCTGCAGACCTGGTTCAGACATAGTAAACCCAGGCAGTGTACACCACACAGAATGGAGAATGTGGGGAACTCAAGGCAATTTAAATTCACGGGACAGAATATCAGACAGGAGAGAACTACACAAAGCAAAAACTTGGGAGAGATGAGTGGGTTCTCCTAAATTATTTAGTTGAGTAATAATCAGAGAATGCCTGTGAAGAAACAGGTCAGGGAAAGAAATCTCTGCACGGGTTAAAGGTTGCAGCATGTGGTACTCACATAGGGCCAGGAGTAAGCCTGTTCTAATCAGCCAGACTGGAAAACCCAAAGTTCATGGGTCACTGGGCAGATAATCAGAAGGGTTTGGCTTAAGCAGAGAATAATTATATCTAGACTGGGCATGCACCAGTCTCACCTACCATATCTTAGAAGAAATACTCCACAGGATCAATTTGTTTCACATATCTTCATGTCAGAACAAAGATGAAGAATATTTACAAGAAAACAAAAATATCAGGGCCCAAAAAGGCAAGATTCACATTGTCTGGCATACTATAAAAAATGATCAGGCATGCAATGAAGCAGGAAACCACCACCTCTAAGAAAGACAAAATTCCTCATTGTAAACTGACTTAGGACTGATATAAATGATAGATATTAGCATATGAGGATTGTTATTGTAATTGTTATTGTAATATTATTCCATATGTTCAAAAAGTCAAGCAGTGACATGGAAGATATGAAAATACCCAAATCACACTAATAGGGATAAAAATTATCGTGTGTAAATAAATTTTTCTTTATTTGCAGACAGTATGATCATCTATGTATAAAATCCAATGGAACCTACAAAATAGCTACTAGACATGAGTAAATTTAGCAAGGATATAGGATAAAAGATCAATACATAAATATAATTTGTATTTCTAGGCATCAGCAATGTACAATTGGAAAAACATAACATTTTGAGCACCTCAGGAAAAATGCAGCACATGGTGTAAAAGACCTGCATGTTGAACAGTAGAAACATAACTTAAATGACATGAACAAAACCCAAGTGAATGAAGAAATAAACCTTACTAATGCCTAATGTCAAAACTCACTATTGAGCTATCAAATGTCTCCAAATAAATCTATAGATCCAATGCAAAGCAGACATTGTGTGTGTGTGTGTGTATGTATGTGAAAACTGAGAAACTGACTCTAAAATTCACGTGGAAATTCAAAGGAATTAAAATAACCTAAACAACCTGAAAATGCAAAGCATTGATCAACATTGGTTTTTTGTTTTTTTTTTTTTAACCCTTAACAGAGGCACTGAGGATTGAACCCAGGACCTTGTGCACATCAAATACTTGCTCTATCACTGAGCTATACTCCCCAACCCCAACAGTACTTGATCTGGGTCTTATAGAGCTAGCAGGGGAACAGGGAGATTATAGGGAAACTACAGAGCTCTGGGAAGTGGCTGTAATTACACACACGCACACACAGACACCTTTATATACCACAAGGGATCTTCAAACAGATAAAAAGGTTTGATTTATTCATTTACTTATCAGCTTTCGGTGATTTTCAGCAGTAATTGAGCATGGAAATCTTTGGAAAAGACTGAACTTCCTGTTATTCAAATGGAGCAGAAGCAATATATTCATCATCTGGTGAATCCTGGGAGATTATAATTCTCTATGTAAATTCTCATTATCACTTAAATTATTGCTGAGTTTGATGACGGAGTAGAAGAGCAGAGAACTAAAGTAAATTGAATGTATTGATTATTCATGAGTGGCCCATAGGATCAATGGCATAGAAACAGTCTATATATGGTGATATTAAAAAATAAAAGATAACATTAGCTTTACATAGTTTCCTATGTATAAAAGTATTAAATATCTTTAAATTAATATTTATTTCATCAGATTTCCATAATTGGTAGAAACAGTTGGAAATACTATTTCCTAAGTTCCCAGTTCTAGTATGCCTCAATTCTAATTTTATATCTTTCACTCTTCTGTCCCTATGTTCTCCCTCTAAGGCTAGTAGAAGATTATAAGATTATTTCATTAAAATCTTATGTGAAAAGGAGACATCATATATTAGACGTGAAGTATATGGCTTTAAGTAGAAATTTATTGTTAATTTTGGAAAATATTTGACCAATATACTGACAAAAACCTGACTTTCTTTAGAGGTAAAACCTATTACTAAAATGCAATATACATTTCTTTTACTGTAGAATTTTCCAACACGTGCTAAATTGTTAGCGTTCACTTTGCATTACAACTGGCATGGGTATGGAAAGTCATCCCACACAATATTTCTGATTTCATGAATGGCCTATATCTCTAAAATGCCAATGCTCTGGAACATGCTCTTACCTTCGGAATGCCAGCCCCTTCCACTGTCTTACTGATGTACTACTATACAGTTATTCATATTCATTTCTCTTGTTTCTAGGCAGAGATATTTGCACTTTTCTATTTGCTTTCTTTGTACTTTATAAATCATCGTTATAGTATTTATTTCACGGTTGTAAATGTTTAACAGCACTTTAATGTGTTGGGAGCTACAGAGAAGCAGACCACCTTGTTTTGTTAACAGCGGTCAACACCATTTATCAAGTGTGTGTCTGCTGTGGTGCCAAAGAACTTCTGGCACAACTGAGTTATTCACTATATGCTGCTGAGTAAATGGGTAGATTGTTTATCCAACACTATCTTTTAGCCAATGTTCACCAAAGAAAGTTTGGAAATAAGATTATTTTTGGTAATTTTTTAGATGAACATATATATTTCTTGTATCTTGGGAGAGACATGTCTATGCTTTTTAGAATATTTAATTTTGAGAAGTGTTTGATTTAACATACTTGAATTTCTGTTTTAGAAATATCCACCAGAATTCTCTTAAGTGCCCCATCCCATGGGCAGCTTATTTGCAATTATGTTCTGGGGGACTGAAGTCTCTCTTTAAAAGTCAAAATCAGTTCATATATTTATGTGTTTCAGAAGTTTAAGCATGAAGATATGAAGGAGTACATTTTGTTAAATAGTTGCAGTTATTCATGGGAATTCGAAGCAGGTATTATAAAGCAGAATTTACACAAAAATATGAAACTTGTGTGCCAATAAAAATGATCAATAAAACTAAAATATACTTTAGCATGAAGGCCAAAATGTATATAAAAATCCCTAAATAAAAATAAGAGAATGGAATTTGCAGAAATTAGTCTCCAATTCAGTCAGTATTTATGCATTTTGCTAAAAATCATTATAACCCACCTTACTTTCACTACATAAAATTTGCAAAGGAATGCATTTTGTCTGGAACATGATTGAGCTATTTGACTTAAAACTGTAATTACAAATTGCTTCATCAAGTTTATAATTCTGATGAGAAAACTGAATTATTTACTCAGCATTCCAATGACTTTACTGCTCACAGATAAAATTTTTTGGCAGAACTTCAAGGAAAAATTCTCTAAAAATTCAGAAATATAAAATTGGAGTTAATAAGCAAATTAAGACTGGAGTATAAATATATGCATCCAAATAATATAGATTTATTATAGAGATTATGGTTCTAAGTGTTTATTTTTACATTGATTATCTTAATAAATCATACTTCAAAATTAAAAGATCTAGCCACACAGTAATCAAATGTGGTATATACATTTTACTATTTCAACTGCTAATTTGTTTCATCATGGCAAATTTTAGGCATGTTCTGTATTTTAGACATAGGAAGAAACAAAGAATTAAGACTAATTACTACATTAAATAATGCCTATTCTTTCAAATTAAGTGTAAGTTATGTGAAGTTAAGGATCTTTATTTTTCCACTTGTTATTCTTCGTTCTGGGAACAGTGCTTAGCATATGATAGGTAATTAGTTAAATGCTTTGCTGACTGACCAAATGACTGCTTTTTCACCAATTAAATTCCAAATGAAATACTCAAGTAAAATATATAAATGATGTTATTAATGAAAGCAAATATGTTAGTGAAATACTGCAATGAAGCTTCATGGACTCCAAATCATTTCATTATTTGAACAAAATAATTAGCAGATAAAAAAGTCTATAGAAGGAGAAATGGCCTGGTGTTCTTTAATACGAATCTTACCATTTATATAAAAATGCTTAAATCCCAAAATTTGTAATGTGGGTTTCATTAAATGCCCATGACATGTATGATTCCCAAATCAATACTGGAAAATAACTTTGGAAAATATATTATTTTATATACATTTATATTGATTATATTTTCCTTCAATAATACTCCAAAGAGCTACTTTTTCTTAGAGCATTAGTAAACAGTAAGTAAAACTGAAGATATGAAAAATAACTGAGGATTTCTATCCTAATAAAATTTTTGATTCAGTAAATGAGAGTCTACTTGCTTAGTCAATTGTGCTCAATTCGGCATGTTTCAAAACAAACCCATCTGGTTTTTAAATATATTTTCTCTGGACTGTTTTTAACCAGCCAATAATCATCTCCTTCTAATTATCCCCTTCTATATATCTAACAAAGTAATTTGAGGTTTCTTTCAGATGTTGTCTATGATTTTTGTTTCTTCTGATTAATGCTTTGGATTTGATTTGTATTTCCAGCTCTGCTGATTCTATTTATTTGAGTTCAGTTGTCCAGTAAACATTTTTGGAAAAAGCTAAACTTACATTCTATACTGAATGGGGTTACTGTTGACGATTTAAATTTTATTTTAAAAACTTGATATACTAGAGAATTGCCTCACTATATTGTTAGCTGGAAGTTATGTAAACATAGTTTTATAGTCAAATGGTTGGGTCAGTTATTTTGAGGAAAGTACATACACCTTTTTAAAACAGTAGAAAAGATACTTCATGAATAAATTAGTAATTTTATGACTACAACTTGTATTCATTGATTCCCTCTGTTTTGAATCTGGGGCTCTTCTTTGTCTGGCATTATCGTCTATAGGGATAAATAAAAATGGTTACTTTCCCAGGTAGGTAAAATACATAATGGAAGCAACTATATATTAACAACTGTCTACAATAAATGTGTTCTGCTGTGGTGCATTGAAAATGAGAGAAATTAATGTAGTCTCTACTAGAGGTAGTGCAAGAAAAATGCTCAGAAAGGAAGGTATGATGACTTTCTAAACTTAAATTTCAAGGATAAGTACACATACCATCTGTTTTCAAATAGCACGTGGCCATAAAGCTCTAACTTTCAATGCATTACAGAAAAGTTCATGCATTGAATATAAGAGACTTGGAAGTGATTGTCCAGTCACGAGTATATTGCCTTCTAGCAGCCAAGAGTTGGGGAGTAATGGCTAGTGTACATTATAAGGATATGAATGTCAAGTAGGGAGGAAAGGTTGCCACAGTTTTTAATTTGCCTGCTTTAATGATGCTTTCAGTCCAAACTGACCCTAAGATTACCTGTCATTTAAAAAAAAAAAATTCTCCCAATAGTAAAATATCAACCCAGTACTGACAAATCATGATTCAAAAGATCTATTAATATCACAGATACTCCTCAAAATTTATAGGTTGGGTGATAAGTCGCAGGTCATGAAACCACAATATATGAGTAGTGATGGCATCAGGGAGATGACAATTGTTGCTAAAATTTTGTGTTCCATTCTTTTTTTACACTAAACTCTAACTAGTGCTATTTTCCTTGTTCATAAAAATTCATAGTGCATAGAGTTCTCAGACATATTGAAAAATATGGGTGAGAAAGAATTTTAATGGGGTGTGTATATATTGACAGAGATAGTTCTGAAGCCATTTGTTGATGTTGGCAGGATACCAAAGTAAGAGCAGACCAAAAGTGTTTAATTTATTGTTTCTCCTTCCTTAGTCTCTGAAAAAGAAGATCTTGTTTAAGGGCTTTAAAAATAAGCAATGAATTTAATTGCTTTTGCAAAGAAAATCTTTCATGTTGATAGCCATAAATATTAATGAGTTATAAAAAATAAAAAATAAGGTAGTATGAATAGAAGCCTTCATCAGAATACATTTAAACCAATTTGGAGCTTCAAATTCCAGCCTAGTTTAACTTTTACCTTGCTATTCTCCTACATAAACTAACTACAAAAGCTGGATAAAGAACATAAAAACAGCTGTTTAAAGACACCACAATATAATTAAGACAAACTGACTTTAGTGATAGCACAGAGAAAAGTAAAATTTTCTGTTTTGTCTGTATTATCCTTCCTAACTTTTCCTTTAGGTAAATTGTTTGGTTTTTTTTTTTCAAACTCACAAATAAAACAGGTAAATAGCCCTTTAAATTTACTCATTAAAGGAAAATGGTAGTCTGGGCATATGAAATTTTGTCAGGACTAGAAGCCATAGGCTGGTGTTCTGGAGCTGCAAGTTCACCAAGACTTGTTCAGCAAGACTCTGAACTGCAGAATAAAGCTCACCTACTAAAACTGACAGAAGTGAAAATAGAAAATATGAATAGTCCTATATTTATTTCAGAATTTTGTCTTCATAAGGAAAAGTCTAAACACAGATAAGTTTAACCAGCTATATTTACAAACATTTACGAAAGAATTACCACCAGTCTTACGCAAACATCCTAGGCAACAAATGAAAAAATAGAATCTCACCACTTCCTTTATGAGGTAAGCACAATCATAACTAAAACTTAATAAAAATATATCTTAGATTTTCATTTGAATGCATATGTACAAATGATAGAAGAAAATATTAGCAAATTAAAGACATAAAAAGAATACTATTTCAAGACTACTTGATTACTCCAGAAATTCATTTTTGATTTAATATTCAAAAATCAATACAGAATTAAGGAAAAATTACAGAATTAAGGAAAAATTTTTTCAATCCTATCGATAGATAAGAAAGCAACATCTGACTTTTTTATTTACAATTAAACCTCCTAGAATACTAGAAACAAAAGGAAACTTGTCTAACCTGATAAATTATGTCAATTCAGCAAAAATGACCAATCATTAAAAACTGCAAACTTTTTTGAGGACAATGAGACAAACATGTTCACTACCATTTTTTCTAGTCAATAATAGTCTGAAAGCCCATGGCAGTACAGTTAGTGCAGTTAGGCCAGCAAATTTAGTAAAAATTTCCAAAAGAAATTACAGATAATCTATAGGAATTTAAAATAAATTTACTAGTTATTAGAATTGAAGTTACATACTTCCATATTTTAGCAACAAATTTTTAGAAAATGAATTAAGACATTGATCATGGCATCAGAAGTATAATTTGACAAAAGATGTAAATATCCACACAGATCTAATATAATATTCTTTAAATGGAAAACTACAAAGATGTAAGTAAAATGAATATAATATGTTCATAGACTGAAAATTCTATTTTGATAAGTCTTCCTTAAGTGATCTATTGATTTGAAGAAGATTCTATCAAAATCATAGCATTTTTTTTTTTCAAATCTGGCTGGAATTTATACAAAAATGGCTAAGAACAGCCAAGATAAATTTGAGGACAAAGCTAGACTTAAGATGCTAGATATGAAGCATGTAAAGCTGCAGTAGTTAAAGCAGCATGGTATTCAGTGCAAGAATAGGTAGATGCACACATGTAACAGAATAAAGAAAAAAACCTAATGTATATGTGATCACTAATTTTACAATAAAGTGATTGCTGCAATGCTACTGCTATGGCTTGGGGCAGCAATGCTATTTTCAATAAATCTGGGAATTTTAACTTAAGCTCGACACACTCTCTGCATATCAAATTAATACCATCACATCAAGTCAAAAACCAATGTCCACATACACAATACACAGAAGACAGATTTGTATAACAAATCAGGTCAGTTCAGAATGTTTAAAAGTGGCAGTGGAGTGGCTGGTGGTCAGGGAGAATGTAATAGTTTAATGCAAATCAAAAAATGCTTATATAACAGATACTAAATAAAATAAAAGGTTGAGCAAAAATGTTAACTTAGTCAAAGAAAAACTTGTATTGTTGCACTGTGTATAAACACAATGATAATGATAAAAATCAAGAATAAAAGTCAATAAAATAGCACTGTAGCAGAGAAAATGTAGATTGTGTAATAATAAATACTCATCAAGGATTGTGCTGAACTACACATTTTGTTTCTAAAGCACTAATGAAATATAACACAGTGGTAACTTAAAGTCCAGAAGTGACTGAATTCACAGATTGTGATAGAACATAACACTATGCATTAATAGAAAATAATAGAAGTAAACATTGTACCACTTACGACGTTTTTCAATTCCTGTAACTGTGAAGGCACTGGGTCAAGGATTATGAATAAGCTATTTTTACATTTAAGTCTCATGGAAAAGACAATGACACAGTAACACATTTCATTACACAAACATATTGGATGCTAGGCCTCAGTCCCTATTTAAAGAAGTAATATAAAAAGCATAGATTTTGAAACATAAAACTTTGAAACCTTGAAAAAAATCTAATCAGTTTAAGCTCATTTTGTGTGTGTGTGTTTGTGTCCCAGTCAACATCACCATTTATCTTGTTAAAAATTTGTATAGTTTGCTTCCTGAATAATTTTCTCAGTTGGCCATCATCCTAGTGAGTCAAGCAAGAAAACTTCCCCTTTTCCTTGCTGGAGGTCAGCTCTACAGTCAATTTTGTAGATTGATGTGATTTGATGAAAGTGATGACACTTCTTCCATCAATGCTTATTTTTATGTCTTGTACTTTTTTTCACGTTGACCTATATTCTCTATTAACTCATTGATTCATCTGTTCTTGTCCCCCCTTCTGATCCTGCTACTCTGAAATATTTAAGGCACAATGTGTCTGATAATCATTTCTGCCTAAAATCCATTTTAAAGTGGTTTTACATCTCACTTTTGTTCCACCAGTCTTTTTTAAAAAATCTTTTTACATATGGAAATATATCTAAGAACCCATTCAGTATGTATTTCCTGAATTGCATATGTTGAAGAAAACGTAAAAAAATCTTTTCTTAGAAGTGCTAAGGAAGTACATGAAACATGTGTATTTTGGATACTAATAAGGATTTGAGAACTAAAGAAACATTTTATCAGAATTAACTGTATAAGAATAATTAGTTTTTCACAAACACATGGAAACAAAATAACACATTAAAAAAAACCAAAAGGTTAATGGGGAAATCAAGGATGAAAGCAAAAAATACCTTGAGACAAATAAAAATAAAAACACAACTTTCCAAAATATATGGGACACAGCAAAAGTAGTTCTAAATAGGAGGTTTGTAGGGATACAGGTCTACATCAAGAACAATAAAAATCTCAAATAAACAACCTAACATGCCATCTAAAGAAAGTAGAACAAAGTCTGAAGGAAGGAATTAATATCAGAGAGGAAATAAATAAAATGGAAACCAAAAAAAAAAGTAGAAAAGATCAGTGAAATCAATAGATAGTTTTTTGAAAAGATAAACAAAATTGATAAAGCTTTAGTGATGCTCTCAAGAAGGAAAAGAGTTGAGCCCAAACAAAATAAGAAGTAAAAGAGAAATAACAGCTGATATCAGAGATACAAAATGTCATCAGAGAATACTAGGAGTTACATGCCAACAAACGGGACAACCCAGAAGACATGGATAAATTTCTAAAAACATACAAAACTGAACTCAAAATGGATTAAAGAGCTAAATATAACTGGAAACTATTAATCTTCTAAAAGAAAACACAGGGAGAACACTGACAATACGTCACAGCAATATTTTTTTCGGATAATCTCAGGCAAAGGAAACAAAAGCAAAAATAAACAAATAGGAACTAATTAAACTTAAAAGCTTTTGCACAGCAAGTGAAACCATTGAAAAAATGAAAAACCAATCTCCTGAACAGGAGAAATATTTGCAAATGATATGTCTGCTAATGAGATAATAACCAATATATATATATATAAATAGCTCATACAACGCATTATCAAAAACAAAACCACCTGATTAAAAAATGGGCAGAAGTCCTGAATAGACATTTTTTCCAAAGATATGGATGGCCAATAAGCACATTAAAAGAAGCTCAACATCACTAACCATCAGAGAAATGCAAATCAAAACCACAATGAGTATCACCTCATAACTGTCACAATGGCTATGGTCAAAATGACAACAAATAACAAACGTCGGTGAGGATGTGGAGAAAAGGGAACCATAATACACTGCTGGTGGGAATGCAAAGCTATAGACATTATGGAAAATAGTATGGAGGATCCTCAAAAAACTAAAAACAGAAACACTGTATGATCCAGAATTTCCACTCTAGGGCACAAATCTAAAGAAAATAAAAACTCTAGTTTGAAAAGATATATGCACACTTATGGTCATAGCAGCCTTATTTACCACAGCCATGATGTGGTAGCAACCTAAGTGTCCATCAATAGATGAATGGATAAAGAAGATGTGGTATATACATACAATGGAATATAACTCAGCCATTCAAAAAAGAAATCTTGCTATTTGCAGCAACATGAATGGACCTGGAGGGTTTCATGCTTAGTGAAGTAAATCAGAGAAAGACAAATACTCTGTTAACACTTATATGTCAAATCTAGAAAATGAAATGAATAAACATAACAAAACAGAAACAGACTCAAAAGATGTAGTGAATAAACTATTGATTACCAGTAGAAAGAGAGATGGGAGAGGGGAAAATCAGTGGTAGAGGATTAAGAGGTATAAACTATGTACAAAATAAATAATATACAAAGATACATTGTAAAACATAGGGAATATAGCCAAGATTTTATAACTTCAAATGGAGTGAACCTATAATATTGAATCATTATGTTGTACACCTGAAACCAATACAGTATTTTAAATCAACTATAATTTTTAAAATTTAAAAAATTGAGTTTTTTAAACTTACTTCTTTTGGAGTGATACTTTTAAATTTGTTTTTATATATAACTTGAGAAGTACTCACTTTTTATGCCTATATACTGTATTTACAGCTTAGCATGTATGTCAGCTGTTAGGTTGCTGTAATTTTTTAAATTCTTATATTTATGAAAATGTATTGCTTAAATATGTTCTTCTAAGTGGGAAATATCACCATACACATATTTTTGTGTGTATATACATACATATACACACATGTATATTCTCTTTACTTTCTAATATGTAGCCTTAAACTATACTAGTACTAGAAAATTATGGCATGAAGGGATATTAACTCCAAAGTGATTAATGTTAAGTCCTTTTTTATGTATTTTCTCTTTATTGTCAATGTATATGCTAATATTTTTAAATTTATTAAACTTATTTACTATCTATTAATTTTATAATTACTATATATTATAAGGCTTCTGTAAAATATCTATTTCAAATAAAAATATTCATTATAAATATTCTAAAAACTGGTAGTTATCTACTTATATCTATTTAACATCATACACATATCACCCAATAATTTTCTGACAAAAATAGTAACATTTTTTGATTCGCACTAGCTTTTGAAAAATAGCCTCTCCTTGCAAATGTGAATTTCTGGATGTCACTGGAAGAGCAATGACAATGAAGACACTTTCTGATTCTCTCATGTGCATTCAATATCATGAAAAGGACAAAATTATTTGGAAAGTAGGCCCAACTTGAGGAACTCATTTCATACGTCATGTTGCTTACACCCAAGCTACTCCTGTTGCTTTTATTATCTTTTACCCTTGTGAGTACCATTGGTTTTGCCTAATTTCCTCTGTTACGTTTAACTTTAAACAAATGTGAACTCACTTTGAGGATTTCTTTTCATCAACATAATTCTAACCATTGCATTCATCCTTTTTGATCTCACTCAGTTTATACTTGATATTTACAACAACACATCTACAGAATTGTGAACCAAATAGAGGTATTGGAAGCTGGAGAGAAGATACTATAGTAAAGAATTTTTCCCTCATCTGTATCAACACTGAGTTTTTCATCCACAGTGAGAGAGACACAATATGGTAAGACACAATGTAAGTAAGAAAGCAAAAAATATTTTTTATAAAAACGCATATATTCCAGGATTTGATATCATCGTATAGCAAAACCCTGTTTCTTATATGTTTCATAATAATGAAGCATGTAACTGGGCTTCCTTTCCCTCATAATTTACTCATTTCAATAGCCTACAAATGAGCATTCAAAATTTCATCATTTTTCCAAGAAGCAAATGTGATCTAGAGTAAAAGATAATTTCTAAGTTATGCTTTCTTAGCTCTTTGGATTTACACATGGAGAGTCATTAAATTCACAGTTTAGCTTTTATTCTTTGGCCTTTTAATTCTCGCATCCCTTTTCTGCCTTAGAGGATCAAAGAGGATGCTTTCAGTGAACACGCCACATTATAATCCTTTAGATTTAAACTACAGGTTTCCTACCCCTATTGTTAAAGCATCTGCTTCTCTAGTGAGCTGTGCTCCTTTGGATAAAACTTTGAACATTTCTATTAGCCCTTTCCTAAGTGCACTTATAAATTCTTTTTAAGCATTTTACAAAATAGAAAAATAATTACAGGTCTTTACCATTTATCAAAAGAAAAGACTGTTTTTATATTATAAAAATAATGCATTCATGAAACAAGCAAGGCTAGAGTTTAATCATTTCAAAAGTCTAATTGAGGATGCAATTTTAGACCATGAGAATTATAAATTAGAGTGGGTTTAAGTTATACCTGTTTCCTATTTAATTTACTTATTTCACAACATAAGTTTTTTTAACTCTAATGTGACTGTATATCATTCCGTCAGCTGAATAAAATGCTCCCTTTCTTTTTAGTTTCATGAAAGAAAACTGTATATCTGAATTCTTTATAAAAGAAGAAAATAAATGTTTCACTGATTCTGAAAACAAATGCAACCTTTAGATATTTACTTCTAAGAAGAAATGCCATAAAATTAATTAAGATTTTTTAAAGACTTTTAAACTAAAGATAGCAAAAATAATCAGTCTTTCTGACAGGGCATGAAATTGGATTATTTTCATAATCAATATGGTGGTAAGCAATTGCTTTATTACACATAAGATATCTGATTTTGTGTAATAGCAGGGATCTGCACAACTTCTTATTTGTCTGGTGGTCAGAACATACTCCACCTTGGACCAGGATTTTGCTATTATACAGAGAAACGTTATCAAGTTTTAGAAAGTGACCTCTTCCTCAGAAAGAGATAGATCTTTCCAAGTCCATCCTGGGTATTACTACAGCTACTACCAAATTTGTCAGTCACTAGTCCTGCATCCTCCGTTGTTTATATCTTACCCTAGTTAAATCATATCTATCTTATGTACAGAAAGTTCTTGCTTACCCTTTATATGCTACTTACACAGCAAAGGAGCAGAGCATGAACATATGAAATAGAATACTAAAATATTTCTTTAACTTTCTAAATGTTAAAATCAGTCATTCAGACTTTAACAAATGAAAGCAAGCATTTTATTATTCATTAAATATATTAAGAGTGAAGTAAAATAAAATTATCTAAAGACTCATCTTAATGAATTATAGTAAAATCTAAATGAAAGAAATATATATCCAATAAACTCTTTCTGAACTTATTAATGTAAACTTGAATGTTTCATTCCTGACTGCATGTACAGACACTATTAAAACCTGAGTCATTATTTACTAGCATATGTACATAGCATTTTCTACGAGGTATATTTATAATGTAAATAGTCCATCTGCTGTATTTTAAGTAAAACTATTTAAAAATGCTATACTTGAGCTCTAGTATCGAAGTCTTAGTATATCCTCCCTTATGAACGTCACTTAGTCATTTATTCAATTTTCTCCATGTGCTTAACTGGAGACTTCAAAGTTATGTGAATTAGATGTAAATATTTACCTAGAGCTTGAGGAAATTTAATCATTTTAAAATGCCAAATTTTTAAGGTATAATTTTCTCAAAATATAATCAACTCTAATAAATAATTTTAATCAGTGAATCAGACGAAATCAAATACTTTATTTATGAGGTATGTGGCTTGGGCAATAAGATTTGCTGTAATAGTAATATTTGAACACTTGGCTTTTTGTATGAGTTGATCAGCAATTTCTATGAAGATGATTCATTTGCAACTTTGTGCAGATATTATTCAAAAAAGTAACAGATCTCAGGCAATGCAAACCCAGGTTCGTCTAGTCAGTGAATCACAAAGATGACTCATGGCAAACATTTATCAGAGAGTCAAGGATGGTCGGAAGATGATGATTACAGTATAAGACCTCATCTTTACAAAAAAAAAACACATCTAATAGCCAAATTATAAATGTATTATCACATTACTGTATATAAAATAGATAAACAATGAGGATCTACAGTATAGCACAGGGAACTATATTCAATATCTTGTAATAACCTATATTGGAAGAGAACATGAAAAAATATATACAACTGAATCACTTTGCTGTATACCTGAAATGAACACAATATTTTAAGTCAATTATACTTCGAGTTTAAAAAATGCAAAAAAGAATCCAATAAAGAAAATATACCAGAAGTTAGACATTCTGATCTCTGATATTCCCACTGTGCACTTGGAAATGAAAGAATGGCCATTTTACACCTTCCCCACTTGGGATCTGAGAAATACATTATCTTTATCCCAGAGTGTCACTTGACAGATGGCTGGGCAGTCATCCATCAAGGGACTGTCAGTTTCGGTTTTCTGTGTGTTCTTTTTTGGTTCTTCAAGTTAGAGAATTGGCAACTAAGGCCAACAATGGCTTGGACTTGAGTTATAGATGCTGACTGACATGCAGTCACCTCTTGGAACTTACTGCAGGAGGTCAACAAACCAGAAGCCAGGAAGCAATTCAAGCTTGAGATCAAATATATCCAGTCAGATGACTGTCAGGTGATGAACTCATGGGAAGACTGTCACAGATCCGTGAGCTGTCAGGTCTCCCATGAATGACACATGAATGAGCCCAAGCTGTCAAAAGAGATGGTGGGTAGACTCAAGGGTTGGGGTGTCAGCATGCTAGAAGCGACATTAGTCAAGCTCTGGTTAAGTTGCTGTCAAGTAATTTAGAGGCATCTGATGCCCTGTGGAAGACAAATCCCTAAGTCACTGGGAAATTCTGTAAATTTGCATGATGGCTAGAATGAATACAAAATTTTAGATAATAGATAATACCAAAGGGTGACTTTTACCTTTAAAACTGCCAACATTCAGTTGAATCAGTTAAGAAAAAAAGATGAAATATCTTTAGAAATCTTTATAAATTTAAAACAAGTGAAATTTCTGTCCCATAGAAAGTCCAACTCGTAGCCTGTCTCCAGTCATTCAGATACGCTTTAAAACTCCGGGAGGCTTTCATCAACCAGTAGCGCAAATCTGCCAGTAAGAGTCACTTCCACACTGACATTTTGAAAAAAAAAAAAAAAAAAAGGAAATTTTAAAACCCCAGAGAAATGTTTTAAGTATCAAACTTATTGAAATTAAATTGTAACACAACCACATAATACCTGTTTTTGATGTTATTTTTATTAATATGATTCTAACAGAACTTGTGCTCATTGAGTCCCTTGGAGAGTCCTTGTATTTTCACTATTTCAACAACCAAGGATGAATTAGATATAACTAAACCTTTCTTGGTTTTAATGGTCATTTGTTTTCCCAAAGGAGACTTAGCCTCCTCACATATTCAAACTTACCAAAAATAAAACTGAACCTAGGGTGAAAGATGAAATATTCATTGTGTTTCAGTTGTTCCTGACATTCTGGGGACAGCTAAGTAGCGGTCCACACACTAGACTCCCCAATATTTCTTGTCTAGTGTCACTTTAAAAGTAAATGGAAATATAATAGAAACAAAAATGAAACCTCAACAAAATCTGAAAATTATCATTCATGAGCCATTATATTCTATAAGTCAATTGGCATACTATCAAAAAAATTATAATCTAATTTGTCCTTGCTTAGTATATTGACTAAATGATTAAAAAATTTTTTAAAAAAGCTGAGTCACATGCTCTTCTTAGTCATACTATGTGGACAGACCTATCTAGAAATTAGCAATGAGATCATGATTCTTTCTGAGCCTTTTTAAAAACTTATTCATCAATTCAGCATATATTCTTTGAATAACTAATTTATGTCAAGGAACATAGTAGTGAATAAAACAGACTACAAGCATGGCCTTTATAAACATATCGTATGCAGATGTAAAATAGAACATCTAAGGTGGTGAGCAGTGCTTAGGGAAAAGTAAAGCAGGAAGAGAATCAAGAATGTTGAGGGGAGGGGAGGGTCGCAATGTGAAATAAGGTTATGACAAGATTTCAGTGAGAATGTGCTATTTGAACCTGCAAAAGGTAAGGGAGTAAGGAAGTGAGTCTTGATACATTAGAGGAGAGCATTCTATACAAAAGCAAAAAGTGCAAAGGTCAACAGGCAAGATTTCAACAGGCGAATCCAAGGAAGAGTAAATTGGTCAGGGTGGAAAGGCAAAGAAAGTAAAGGAAATAAACGTAAAAAAAAAAAATGACAGATTAGTAGGAGAGAGGTAAATCATAGGGGGCACATTTTGACTTTTGTTTTGAGTGATATACGAAGTCATCTGTCCTTCTCTATCTCCTACATGGACAGATGGGTAAATAAAAGATACATATTCCTTAGTATCCGTATAATGTTATGTATTGTGAATAATACATACAATTTGTATACTGATGTATATTTTAATAAAGGATTTTTTTCCTTTTTGTTTTATGAGGGGGAAGTAATTGGGTTTATTTATTTATCTATATTTGGAGGAGGTACTAGGGATTGAACCCAGGACCTCATGCATGCTAAGCATGCTCTCTACCACTTGAGCTATACCCTCCCCGCAATAAAGTATATTTATATTAAAGAGACTAATTCCATTTTAGTTTCTAAAAAGTTACCTTAGTAACAATGCTCTCATACACACTAAAAATTTCTCAGACCTACCCGTCTTAAAACAAGTTAACACAATTTTCACTTAAAATTTTCATAATAGTTCAATAGTTTATACTAATGTCTGTGTAACCGTAACAGAATGATACTTGTTATAAAGAATTAAAGATGAATTATTTGTTTATATTTCTAATTAGCCTCCATAAAAAAGAAACTATTTCAGATATACATAAAATGGACTAGAAGAAAAGCTACAAAATGTTTTTCTTGATCTGTACTTATCTTAGAAATAAAACAATCTGACTTAAGATCTTTTCAGTCAACTTTATAGTGAGTGCTGAATTCCCCAGGTTCTTTTCTTTAAAAAGACTGTAAAAACCAAATACTTCCATAAGAATAACCTGTGATCACAAGTCCCATTTTCTCAGAAAATAAATGCTGATGTTTATAATATAGTTTAAATGTAATATATTTAGTATATGTAAAGTAAAATATTTTTAGAAATAACTTCATATTAAATATGCCATCTGCTTTTTACTTAGGAAAAATATATTTAAGAAATGTATTTTAAAAATGCATTTTAAAATAATTTTGTCCTTTACTGGATGTGCAATTTAACATTGATATGTTAAAATGACTTTGTGTTAAGAAATAAGCAGTAACTGTATCTTTACAAACTGTCTACATTTTGCTATTTAAAGGATTCCACTTTGAAAGCAAATAAGATTACAAATATTTATAATATATCAAAACTATAAAGTCTATGAGTTAATCATATGAAAATTGTGAAGTCTTTCTTTAAGACACTAAAGTTTATTTTTATAGAAGTCTAAAATGCTTCCAGAGTCCTCTAGAGTCCCTTCCAAAGATTATGAGACACAAATGTGACCAGGTCCATGTGGAGATCTGGCCACCTATACACAACAGTGGACAAATAATTAAGGCCCAGATTTACATACCTCAGTGTTGAAATATTCTTACACAAAAGGGGCCAATAACCTTCCATTTGTCAAGTGAGCTTAGTAATGCTTTTGGTCTCGTTGAGAATGCCAAATCCTACTACCCAACATTATGGCATTCTGAGACAGCCAGGAGGTGCTCCAGCAAGACAAGAACCACATTCATCTGTCGGGAGAAGCTGAGACCTAAGGGAAGAAATATGTGACTCTTCACAGCAGATAAGACAATTTTGGGGGACAGACTATAACTAAAAGTCATTGAAGAGTTGTCAATAAAATACTGAAGTGCATGTCAAATTTAACTCCTAAAAGCTTATTCTTCCAATTTTGTTTTTTCTTTTAATGAACTAAAATTTACCTAGTTAATATTTTATTTTCATTATCTAATTATCTTTAGGTGTTAATTTTCATCACCACAAATGCCAAACCTAAGAGACAAGGTCCAAAGCCAAATCAATATTTTAAAAAACTAAAGTTCAAAGTAATTCAGTCACAAACTAATAGTCTCATAAATTTTAATGCTGTTGGTTCTGGTCTAAAAGCATTCTAAAAGGCTACTTACAAGTGGACAATTAATTGTAGGACTGAGGAAGCCTCTTGCATATTCCTTAACTACTCCCTCTATTATTGGATCCAATATGATTCCAGCACTAGGAAAGCATTTTGATAGGGGGAAAAAAAGCAAATGCAAAAAAACTCTTCTAAATTTTATCTACTGTGGTTTATTAGGTGATTGACATTCACTCTTTATCCACTTCTGAGTTACCCTAATAATAACTAGTGCCAGCAAAATGGAATGCGGAAAGGCGATTACTATCTAAACTTATATTTAATCCCTGGGACTCTCATCTCTTCTACTGCCGCCTCAGTCCTACTCAGGGGACTGCATTGACTCAGCTGGCTATATTGATGTCCTTTCCTATATTTGAAGCGTAGCATTGCTGCGGAACATAATACTGAAGGTTTTGCCTGCTTTAACACTAAATACTAAAAACGTTGCTAATTCACTTGAAGAGAGCATACCAGGCATTAACAAAAAACATTTTCCTAATAACATGAGAGTTTGGATACAGGGATCTAAATAGGAGAGAGGAAACTGGAGAAAATATTCAATTAATCAACTTGTCTATTCCACAATTAAGTGGCCAGCATGAGAGCCTTTCAAGTACAAATATAAGGCCTAGTTTAAATAACCACATAAAATCAAATAAATTTTGATTACAAGCTAGCTGCTTAAGGATAATCTGTTTTAATAGGTTAAAATATTTGTATCTTAATTGCTCAGGAAAAGTGTAAGGAAACCAGTATAAGTGAATCGTAGCCAGTTTAAATTCTTAACATTAAATAAAGCTGTTCTTTCCAAACCTGGCTCACAAATGTGCGTACTGATGTCAGACCAACCAAGGAATTAATAATATTTCTCTTGTTGGTTTATGTTGTGTTTGCTGATTATAATTGTAAAGTGCTACCCAATATAATACAAGTGCTCCTCAGGGGCAGTAAAACAAACCTGGACAAAGCAAGACGTTCTCCAGATAAAATGTTAAATTAAAGAACAGTAGGAGGATATTGTTTATATCACAAATATCCAGCTGTAAATTAAAGTCATTGATTTTACAGTACTTAAGCCTTTGGGTAGTGACTAATGGCCATTATGAAGTGGTCTTCGCCTTTTTCAGTAAAAGATAAGATTCCCAAGATTTTTTGTGAAGGATTTGATGTGGGAGGTGAAAGAGAGAAAAGAAAAATGTTAAGGACAGTATTATAAATTCTAATGTAGGAGAATAAATGTATTTTCCACCAAGTGAGACAGAAAGCATGGGAATATAAGCCATTTGGGAGCAAGGAATATGAATTCATCTTTAGAGTTTAGGTGCCTTTGATATATCCAGGTACAGGTGTCCAAAGCACATTATGCATTTATTTCTTAAGCCAAATAGAGAATTCTCAACTGGAAATATATTTCTAAGAATCTTCTGTATATGGATGGAAGTTAAAACTAGGAGTAGATTACATCATTTTAGTATAGTGGAGAGAAAAAAACCAAAGCTGATAGAATCCTGCGGTAAATTAACATTTTAGGGATTATACAAAGGATGAAAAAGCACTTTTAGTTTCCAAGTGAAGCAGATGATATAAATTTTCAATATCTGTATATTAACAATATTATATTAATATAGTAATATTAATATTTATGACTAATTACAATTTATAACAACAATAACTATCTGGAAGAGGGTATGCAAACAATTAGATGTTAGAAGTGAAATTATAAGCAATGTTAGGACTCAGAATTGCTCATTGATTTAAATATAGTATGACTTGAATTACTAAGGTGGATCTCGAACAAGGGTGGTATTTACCTCACCCTGAGAGACTTGCATTGCTGAGCCAGGCCCGAGGGTGCCAGGGATGGGCTGGTCAGTCCCACATGATGAGCAGTTTGCTCTCCAAAAATGTTTAGTTCTATGTTTAAGACCACTACTTGGAGTCATTTGTACTGGAAGGCAAGGTTCTGTCTCTGTCTCTCTGCCTCCCTCCTTCCCTCTCTTCATCCCTCCTTTTTCTCCCTCTCCCCATTTCCTCTTTTTCTCTCCCTCTCTCTCTCAAAAGAGAAAACTAAACGAGGTTAACTGCTTATACTAAAACTTAAGACATAGCTGTGTGAGTCAATTTTGTTTGTTTTCTGCGTAATTGGTGTGTCAGCTAGCCCTGAGACGTTCTGTGACTGTCACTTGTAGATCACTGCATGTAGTGTACAGCTCAGTGGTGCTTCACATCTTTCCTTGCTGCACAGTTCCTTATTTTGTTACCCTTGCCTCTTCGGGTTTTCATAGTCTTGATAAAGTATCAGCACTTTTAATCCTTGCTTCAGACTATATTTTCTAGAGAATATTGTCTAAAATAATTGGTCGCCATCATCTCTATACTTTTTAAATAAGTTGTATCACTGTCCTGTGTATTTGCATCCTGCTTTCTCACACAATGTGCACAAATGCATATATACACAAACATGCAAGCTATTTACTTCTTCATCTATATATTCACTTATAATGAGATTTGAAGACATTTTATTCTCTGTGCATGTGGCTAAATGGTTCATCTTGAAGGGATGTAAGTCTTTATTAAAAAAATCCAAATACATGTGTTATAAAAGTTCTGACAGCAAGAGCAGAGACAGTTGGACCCTGAAGCCTAAGAGGAAGTGGAAAAGTCCTGGGCATAATAGAGAAAAGATAAATTGTAAATAGAAGAGAGGGCAGATGCAAATGAGAATGCAGAAAGAAGTTGGTGAGAGACTAACAGTGACTTGTTAGATGGCAAAGGGTGACCCTTTATGGATTTCCGTGATTTCCAGTTGTCCATGAAAAATTCCTGTTGAACCAAGTCAAAGTGTTGAGTACCACGTTTGGATAAATATGGGCTCAAACAGAAATAAAATATATGGGTTAAAGAATGACAAGACTGTCCCCAGATGACATGTGATAGCAGAGATGTGATTTGTCTAAGGAAACTAAAATGTAATCCTCAGCTGCATCTCAGGTTATCTCATTACTATAGAATTTACCCAAATGCATCTCCTTAAAATGCCTGCTAAATACCTGGATGTGTGTACAAAAAAGTAAAAATATTGTTTAGGCCAATAAACAATGATCTTAGAAATATCATTATTTTGGAATAACAATTGGACACTCCCGAGTTTCCTATTTTACCCTGTGCAAGATATATGCTTTGAGATATTATTTCACAAACATAACACTTTGGAATTAGATGTGCATTTAAATCCACACACCAACTGTGTGACCTGTGGCAAACTGTATAACCTCTCTTTGCCTCAATTTCTTTGTCTGAAAAATGGGGATAGTGATACTCCTTACCTTACCTTGTTATGAAGTATAAAACATTATTTATATTGAACTTTGTTCTTGAAACTGTGGCTCGAACATATGAACTAAGAAGGGCTAAGGGGAGGAAGGGAAGGAGGAAGAATAAGAAAAGTTGGAAAGAAGGAAGGAAGTTTAAGATTCTAAAATAAGGATACTGGTGTCATTGAACTCTTGATTCTTTTCATTTCTTATTATGTTCAAATACTTCTTATTAATCTGATCAAAAATTACTATATTTGCTTAATCTACTTTGAGTTTGATTCCTGCTTCTAAAGCTTACCAAAATTGTGTTATACAACCAAAAAGGAAGGTATGAGGAAGTTTTTGGTGAGGGAGGAAACTTGCTCAAAATGAATGCCACTAACTTTGCTGAAAAAAATTGGTGGTAATAAACTCTCCAGTAGGTAATTAAGGTAAGCAGCCAGGAGAGGTTCTGTAGCGAGACATCCAGCACCGTTCCTCCGTCAAAGTATTTCTCATTTGTTTTGAGCCAAAAGCAAGCTTTTTATTTGTATTATATGAAGGCCTTCCTAGCAGGGGACTCCCAATTTCTTTTCTCATTACAGTTGGTAAGAAGTTAGAAAGTAATGGGGTTATCTGTAAAAAGATTTTAAAAAGTGAGATCTTCTCTGCTCACCTGGGGGTGTTCACAAAACTAGCTGAGTTCTCACTGGGAGGTCAGAGTCCCCATAAGCTTTTCATCCTCTGACAGTGGGATTATTTTACAGAAAATCTCAAAGCACAGGAGACTCAAATTCCTAAAATGACTTACAATGTTAACATATACTTTTATGTACTTAACACAGTTCAGGTCTAAACTAAAAACAACATGCTCTATCCCATTTAATGTTCAGAATAACCTAGTATCTATCCTCTTTTACAGTTGAGGAAACATGCTTAGACAGAAGTGATTTCTCTAAGCCACACAGCTTGTCAGCGGCAGACTAGCACTCCAGTTTCATCACCTCCAGTAGTAAACCCCACGTTCTTAATCACAGGCTGAGCTGTTAGAGACTTTTTTGCACAGTTACAGAAAAAAAAAAGTGACAACTGCAATATTTCACCAGTGGGAGTATTTTTTCCCACGTATCTCCAAGGGAATGTGAATGAGAAAATATTAACTGCATATTTTGGAGTAATATAGCATATACAGAGGAATTATTTAAATGAAGATATTAACATATAAAACATTTATATATTCTACTTAAGATCACCTATGGAAATTAAATACAAGACGTATGGTTGCAGGTTATCTTTTTCAGTTTTACTAAATATACAAGAACAAAAAATATTTGAAAACAATAACTTTAGAAAATATCACTGAAAATGAATAAAAAGTAAATGTTATGGAGCAGCATTTGTATCTGTGAATGGTGTGTGTGTGTATGTGTGTGTGTAAACTGTGGCAATTCTGAATATAAATCTCATAGCTTTCCTATGGTGCTATAAAGGCTGTGCATGCACTGTATTTAGGGTTTGTTCTTTTTTTTTTTTTTTTTTTTTGTCAGACAAATACTGATGCACACTGCAGCAAGCAAACTGCTCTTTCAATGTGGTGATTATGAAGCTTTGTTTTTTGGATATTGGTAATGATCCAGAACCGATTATAATTTTGATAGATCTAGCATGTCAGAAGTCAGCAATTCTGTACCATGTTAAAGTTGAAGATCTTTTTCTTGTCTTCATAAGGTCCTCTTATTTGATTGAGGAGACTTTAAAAGTCATAAAGTACGACTGCATTGTTTCCATCGTCAATTTCTTTAGTTAAACTGCAAACTTGGCATGATTGGAGAGGGTAAAAGGGCCAGAGGTTAGTATTATCAGTTTGCTTATCGTGTCTACTGAAATGAGCAATGTTACCATATTACTTTCTTAAAATCACAGTACAAACAGAAAGGAGGCTCAACTGCATGAATTTCATCTAAAATACTACCCTGATGAGTCATGCTTGGTCAAATTCCTGGATAGAATTCAAGTTCCAAGGACTCTGAATATAATGCAGTTGATTGGTTTTTCTTACATCAAATGATAATGCCTCTTGTCATAGCTCACATTTTAATTTGCACTTGCAGTGGATTTTTTTTTTAATTATAGGTTTGAAAAAGTGTACATTTATAACACTTCACTGCTATAGTCCATCTCTAACATTTCGGCATATCTCTAAGCACCAAGTAAAAAAACTTTGTCAGTAACAACTGACATTTCAAGGATCAGTAACATTGTAAGCCAGTGTGCTTAAACACAAGTAATGCTCACATGTAACAATCACCAGACTCATAGCCACTTTGGGTTCCTCATCTCTCAGAATCAACAGCAAAGAAAAGAGTTACAGTGCTAGCTTGGAGAATTGATCCTGACTACTGAGGGGAATTTGGAATAAAGACCAGTGGGAAAGAACTGGGCAAAATAATTTCACTTTAAGAGGCAATCACACAATTCTTAGCATAAATCAACACACTTCCTTAACATTTCAACTTTTAGAAATGCAGAGTATCCTATTGTCACAGATACATAGGGTCCATATGCTGTGCCTCTGCCTTAGCACCAATGCAGAATTAATGGAGCTAAGGAAGAGTGTGTCTGGAACACAGGAGATCCCTCACGGTTTCTTAGAATTATCACCATGCTGTGTGATTGAGGTCAAAGGAGAACTACAACAGCTCAATCCAGGCAGGACTAGGACTGGTCCAGACCCCTCAGGACTGAAAGTTTGGGTCACCCCTCCAGGTAAAGAAGGACAGCCAGCCAAGGCACTTGCTGAAGGTGCTGAAGGCAAAGTGAATACAGAATGGGTTGTAATCCAAAAAGGTAGTTATAAATGACAATTGCAACCACGTGCCTGGTAACAGAAACATGGACTGTAACTGTCATGTTTTCTCCTTATTTTGATATGAATATTTGTGTGTAACACTGTTTACTTCCTTTTATTCCTTTCATATAAGATTAATTTTATATCAGTATTTAAGAATTATGAATTTTTCATCACAGCTTTTAAACTTCAGGGTATCAAATAGACAATCAACATCAGTCAAGGAAACATCAGGCGACTGACAACAGATTTGTGAATGACAAGACAAGGAGGCCAGGAATGAGGAGCAGGTTTGGGAAGGTGGTTTGGAACATAAGTAGTTTGAAATACTAACTAGGTGTCTTGGTGAGGTTATTATGTTGTCAGATTACTTTAGTATGGAATTCATGGAAAAAGGGAGTTGGGGCTGGTAATACATAACTTGGGGTCATCAAAAAATATCAAACATAGATTTTTTTTAAGCTTTGTGATTGGAAAGACCACCTAAAAAAGTGCGTGTAGAACAGAAGATAAGTTTAACATTTGGCTAAAGTGTGGAGTAGGAAATTATTCAAGCATGACTGATAAGTTTTTAAGTTCTGGAGAGTCAGAGAAGTTGAACATCAATAATATACTTATGAGAGATTTTTGAGGATCACAGTGAAGACACTGAGTTCAACCATAGGTTTATAAAACTTAAGGCAATACAGTACAAGGTCCAATAAATGAAGTATTCATTTCAGTGATGTATTTTTATATCAGTTTTCAAGATGAGCAAAGATGTAAAAGATATCAGAAGTATGAAATAATTTAATAATATTATTGTTTTAACTGTGCTAAAATTTTCTTTGCAACACTATTTTTTTCTGAAACTTGATAGCAAAATTTAGGGTTTTTTCTTTAAGTTCTCTATTTTGTTATCTAGTATATTATTCCTAGAGGTAATTTAATGGTAAAGTTACATACACCACTGTCATAGAAAAGCTTTGGTCTTATGTTTCCCATCTGAATTTCATCCCCCACTAATTAAGCACAGCATTTAAGAGGGTTCAAGGAATCTATCCTTCAAATGTTTTCTCAAAAGTTAAAAAATAGAGCTTATAAATATGAACTTAACCAACCCCTAATTTCATATATTTGAAAGTGTTTTACTATCCATGACAAAAGGAGCAGTGTACGTAAATATTTGCCTGTATATTTTAAGGCAGTTGACTACCCTACTTAGTTTCTTGGATTCTAAATAAGTTGTGAAACATGAAGGACCTACCCCAGGGTACTTAGTGGTTGGCTGCTGTGCTAAATTGTGCATAAGATTAAGAGCAGCTCTTCCATGACATCAGTCTCCTTGGTTAAAGCAGTGCTCCTGCAGTGTTCATTACGTTTTCTAATCTGATTCAGTGACTAATCATGCTGCAGCCCAGACTATGGAATAAAGACCAGTGGGAAAGAACTGGGAAAAATGTTTTCACTATCTTAAGAGGCAATCAAACAATTCCTAACATAATTCATCTCATTTTCTTAATATTTCCACTTTCCAAAATGGAGAGCATTCTATTGCTCCAGACGCACAGGGCCCACGTGCTGTCCCGTATGCCTACGCACCAGTGCAAAATGAATCATCCCTCTTTGCCCTTATGTCACTATTTCCTTTTCTAACAGCTAATATTAGTGGTAAAGCAGCAGAGATTTACTAAAAATTTACCACTGTACTGTACACTTGTTCCAATAAGATTTGCTAAAATGTATGTTTGTTAAGTATTAGGTAATGAAATTCCATGGACTGTATGCAGAGTACTTTTTTCAAAATTGAAAAATATAAAAATGCACAAGGAAAACAGACATTATATCTACCTTTAAGACAAGACTTCTAGGTTAAAATAATTTGCTTTCTGTATGTCTACGTGTGTGTAGTATATGTGTATGATGTATGCTTGTATATATGGGTGTGTACAAATTCACATATTTTTAAGAGGAGATATATACACACATATATATACATACATATATGCACACATATATATGTATATTTTTAAGAAGGAATAAGTAGTTGTCTTTGGTAAAGAGATACATTAAGTATAAACAACTTATTTTCTAAAAAAAGGGTCTTTATAAAAATTAAACTCGTATTTAAAATCTAAAATTTTATTTAGAAAGAGCAAACATTTAATGTGTTCTCAGTTTTGTAACTGTGACAAGTCATTTTTAGGTTGGCTTTAGTCATGACTCGCCACAAAACCACTATGTCATTAGCATCAGATCTTTTTTCTATATGCAGAGAGGATTTGCATGTTCTATAATTAAATATATACCTATAATTATGTTTAATATCTGCACATAAGGAAGTATTACTCTTCAAATTAGAAGTCACACGTTTACTATACATTATTTTCATCACATATACCTGAAAGGATGAGGGGTTGAAAACGGTAAGTGGGAACCAAAGCTAAAGATCTGATTTTTCTCAACATTTTTATTTAACTTTATTAGAGTTATAATTTAAATGGAATCCTAATCACATATTTTAAGTACACTGGTCATTGACTTTTTTATAACTTTATTAAGGTACAATTGACAAGCTACACACACAAAGTACTAAATGTAATATACTTCTATGTGGAATTATAAACATGATAGATACGTTAATTATATGGTTATAGTTTGATACATATTTACATATCCACCGTGTCCTAGTTTCTGTGTCCCTTTGTAATCTGAATTTTTGTAGATGATGTAACATGAATTTTTATGGATTACCATAATAAAAACACTGAAAATATTTCAAACACATACATTAAATCATTAATTATTTACTTTACCTGTTTTTTTTTTTTTAAAGGACATTATAAAACATTTAGTTATGGTACAATAGCTTATTCAAGGAAAACTACTAAAAAAAACTACTTCCCAATATTTGTCAAAATTAAATCATAAATTCAAAAATTTTAGAATAATGTTTAAGGAATTAAAGGTAAAATACTGTCTTCAACAAAGTTATAGGGAATTACTTCTTCGCAAGATATTTTGACAGGAGCTAAGAGAATATACACACATGCAGTGACAGAGAAAAAATGTTCCAAGATGTTTATAAAACTTGATGACATATCCCTGTATTTAATGGTATTTTAATGAGTATTTTAAAAACGTAGAGAAGTTTAGAATGTTACTATATACAAAGAAAATGAATTTAAGTCACTTCTAAAAATTACTTTATCATTTTCCTGACATTTTTACTGTTAAGTGAAAAGAATGCTGTGAAACAAATCTATTCTACTGCTATTATCAACTGTTATTATCAGACATAATTTTATTAGGTTTATCCCCATGCCTAATTCAATTGTCTAGAACTGGTAAAAGAAAGTTATAGTTTATGATGCCATGGAAATAAATGTAGCTTTGGAAATACTTACACCTACTGATACTTGGGTGTATTCCTTTGCATTCCTTACTAAAGTTTCATTTGCATTCCTAAGTTATCTAGAACCCAGGGGAGACATTCTTTGTTTAGAAAACTAAGCATATCAGTTTCGTTTGTTAAATAGTATTGTAGTATACTAAATTTTACTTCACTGACCAAAAAGTTTAGAACTCCATTAAAATCATCTAAAATTTTACCCAAGAATAATCCCTGCACTAAACAATATTTTAATTTGTGTCTGCTCAACAAAGAATGGCCTAGTTTAAATTAATAAGCAAGTAACTGAGTGAATGAATACGTACGTGAATACATAAATGCACACAGCAGTGAGCAACACTGAGGGAACATATTAGCAATGTCTCATTTTCAGTGGTACTTTTTCTCACCATACATGCTCAGAAGAACTGGACTAATACATATTTCACCTCACTGTATTTTAATAATTTGAAATTTATCTTATTATTAATGATAAAATAGTATCGACAAAACTTATGTCATGACATTTCCTGCTTTGGGACTTAAATTGCTTTGCACATGGTCTCATAATCTTAAGTACTTTTCTCACTTACCTACTTTATATGGAATAAAGAAACTGGGCTGGTTTACTGCCATAAAACTTGAAGTAACTGCAACATTTATACTTCCTATAATTTCTATGGTTATGTGTGTATGTACAGATATACATATCTATCTATATATACATATATATCTAATGTTTAATCATTTAACGTCTAAAATAAAACGTTTTTTCGTTTGTATTTTAGCTTTGGACTACAGTTTATATTTTCTTATAGATTTCCTTCTTTTTAACATTTTTTTCTTTCTACCATTTCTTAACATCTTAAATCATGCATATATACACCTTAAATTATACTGCATTAATTTTGCCACAATTAACCTAATTCCTTGACACAGAAAATTTACTTTTGCTTATGAGTAAATTTATATTATTACTATAGTTTTAGTTTGAAATTAATTGTACTGTTTTTCGTGATGAATAATCAATTAAAAATGTGTTTCACTGATGTATCATTCACTTATAGCACACTGATTATTCATCTACTCTATCCTGGGCTTACTCTATTTCACCTTGTAATTAAATAATTGCTTAGGTAGTTACCTGTCATCAAAGCTCCATATTAGTGCAGGATAAAATGTAGCCTAAAATTAGGTTAGCTATCAGTTAAAGTAGCTTAGAAATAGGAATATTCTGACAACAATCGAATTCTTTATAATAGAGAAAAACAACTATAGAAGCATCATTGGACCATACCCTTTCCCAACTACCAGAGCGACTTTAAAGTCCTATGTATTAGACAGAGGATTCTTTATCACAATTTGCATTTGAAGTGGGTTTAACGCTTGAGCCAGAATTTCTGTCATGAATCCTGATTGTCTGAAGACTCTAAAGTAAAATAAATCCTGAGTTTTCAAACAATTTTTGCTTTTAAAGGCTGGTAATCAAAGAAAGAAAAAGAGGCTTTTATAAAGTGTTGTTTAAACCTTCAGTGTCATTATGTCATGTAAAATTTCCATAGGAATTTCCATTACAAACACAATTTTTGAAAGCTTTAGATCTTGGTATCTGAAATTTGGAACAAAAGCCTTCAGTCTCAAATAGTTATTATTTCTTTAAACAAGAAAGCAAGAAGTCTGTATCATTTTTCAGTGGCAACAATGATAGAAAATATACTGTAAAAAAAAGGGATTTTGAACAGAGAGCACAAAATTCTCAAACACATTATTATGAATGCTGAAAAACACAAAATGACAGGAATAACAGTGTCTTGTGAAATTCAGGTATAAAGTAGAATCCTCACAATCAATCATTCATATTCCCACTTTTTGCACATTCTACTTAATCTTTGGAGATCTGCCTGTTCGCTAAAATTCTAAAATGCACTGGACTAACCAGAATATGCTACAGATTTATTTGTAATAATATGTTTAGACCACATCAAAAACTAAGAGTTTTATCTGAGATTTAAAGTCTTATGGGGCCTAATATTTTATTATACGACCTATATCTATATCCTTGTAGCAGTCTCATGATCTGGAGTGAATAGGTGAATAAGTCATATCTGAGCAGTATTTATGAGCCAGTTGAAATTAATGACCCATAAAGCTGTGAGAAACAAACAACTAAGCAGAAAATACATGTTCCTTAACTCCATACCCCCTCGTTGAGAATTACTTTCCTATATATAGTGACTTCCAAACTTCCCCAGTACTCCAAAACCTGACAAAATTCAGCATTGCCTGTGGCATCTACTACTTTAAAATGGAATATTCCTCTGCCCACCATCTTTTTTTAATGATGACAGACAGAAATTAGAACGTATTTAGGAAATACTAATCAAGGTGTTAAGGGTGCTTAACAGCAGGTCAATTGTGAAAAGCACTGTCACATCAGAATTTTACTTTTTAAGGCTATTGTTGTCAGTGGATCTACCTATTCTTTTTCAGTAAGGATTTTGTCAGAGATGGCCTAAGAGATCTCACTAGTTCATATTGATTACATTTAAATAGTTTTTTGATTTATATATATAAATATATATATATAAAAAAGACTGATGTATAGTCAGTTTACAATGTGTCAATTTCTAGTGTACACCATAATGCTTCAGTCATACATGAACATATATTTGTTTTCATATTCTTTTCACCATAAGTTACTACAAGATTTTGAATATAGTTCAAGGTTCCTGTGCTATACAATATAAACTTGTTGTTTATCTATTTTATACATATTAGTATCTGCATATTTTTTTTACTAATGTAAAAACAATTTTAGTAGCTAAGAAGTTTATTATTAGCTCAGGAATTTTATTTATTCATTCACTCCTTTGAAAATAATTTCTGAGAATCTAATTGTCTAATCCTATTTCAGGTACTGAACACAAGAAAGAAAAATAAAGCATAATGATTGCTTCTAAGTAGCTTATAAAGTCAAAAGTCTAGTAAGGAAGATAGATTCATACACAATAATTATAGAATAAAGTATTTAGTGCCTTGATGGAATTATGTAGAATGTTGCAGACTCAAGAATTCAGGAAATGTCTCAAGTGAAGTTGATGCGTACCCTGGATCTTACAGGATTAATAAAATTTTGGCAAGCAGATGATGAAAGAAAGGCAGAATTCTAGGTGGACATTATATATGAAATTGTCTTGAGCATTACAAGAATTGTAACTAATTGAAGATAGCTGTAGCAAAGTGTGTTATGAGCCAACCAAATATGAGATGGAAGAGGTAGGTCCAGTTTACAAAGGACCTTCAATCCTATGTTTTATCTTTCATGTAATGAGGAATTAGGACCACTCTTGGAGCTGAAGGTGGAGCTGATGAACGCTTTTATGTGCAAAAGGTTGCAAGTGAGAAAGTTGTTTAACCAAGCACAGCTGAATTATTTACTCAGAGTAAGCAAAGTAGGTCCTGAGTTAGAAAACTAACAGTGTATGGCCATTACAGATAGGTTTTAAATAATAAAATGAATAAACCCAAATGATATAAACTTAGAATTCAAAACAGATTATCATTTCCCTTGAAATAATAAACTTTTGTTAATTACTTGTAACCAAATTTCCTCATTGGTTTTACATTTAGCTTTTGTAAAATTGTCCCTCCTCATACTATAAATGTACTTGAGGTGGAATTAGCTTATAAGTAGACATTTTTATTACTGTGCTTAAAACTCTTCTTACTGCACTGAATAAATACAGAGTGAATAACTGAATGAACTTTCGACTCTATCAATTCACATTTTCCCTTCTAATTCACTAGATAACTTTTACAGCTTTATGACATCCAAATATTTGAAGGGTTCTCCCTTTGTCATCAAACTTCTTATACAGCAATTTATCATCATTAATTCATAATATCCTGCTATTCAGATCTATCTGCAGAAGAACCATGAAGTCAGAATAAATCTGGGAAAAACAATAATTTCCTGAGTAAACACTATTTTAGCTATCAAAATCTGAATGACCAATGAGGTCACATGGTACAACTTGACTTGACACCTGCAAAACAGTCATTCATGCTTGTTGTCCCAGTCGACTGTGCTTTGTTCCTTCATGTACTCAACCCATTCACCTCCTGCCTCTATGGCTTCCATATCTCAAAGTCTGAGAAACATACTCTCTAAAACCATCTCAACACAAAACTTCTGATAGCTTTCATCTTACTGTATAAATGAGCTCTTTTGCTATCTTCATGAAATTTTAAACATCACATTCCCAAAGTCACGATCAGTGGACTTCCTAAAACCACCAAGGTGTCTATTCTGATGATTCTCCTATCAAAAATAAAACAAAATCAAAAAATTTTTATGTAAATCTCATAGCACAGTGGCTGGTATTTAGCAGGCATTCAACAAGTGCCAGTCCTATAGTTCACAATGTATGCTGGTAATAATGTGGCAGACACTGATTACTCACTCTATTTCCAGGGCACACCAGCAGATTACATTTCAATTACACATGGTCAGTCATCTAACCAGTGGAAGATACTGAATTTTTTTTTCAGGGAGATAATAATACAGATTTAAATTTAAAAAAATTTACACTGGCATAGATGTGAAGAACAAATAAATGATTAGGGAAGTTCCTACTTGGGAAAATATTATAAATAAAATTTTGGGCATGTTTATTTGAATTGCCAGGTCAAAGAAAAAGTGAGTATTTCTAGGACACAATTAGATACTGGAGTGTAAACTTTAGAGGTAAGATCTGGGAAGAAAATATCTATTTGAGATTTAAGAACATACTATGACAACTGAGAACATGTTTATAGATTTAGTTAATTAAGGAAAAAACACTCATTGAAAAAGACCTAAAACCATGCATGTGGATTTCCTCCATTTCGTGTTTGGAAGGAAACGATTAGTAAGGAGAGAATACTGAGAATAAACGGCAAGAGATGTAGGTGGTAACTTGGAGTGCTTATATCAGGAAAAAAGAAAAATGGTGCTCTGGTAATGAGGGTCAAGAAAGGACAAGCAATTTACTCAAGCTGGCAGTTAATGAACTGAGATACCTACGATGGAGCTGGGATTTGAAGCCAGGAGAGCTGTCTTTAGGGGCCTTGCTTTGAAACACATGCTCACTTATGTGAGTTATTTCCCCATCCACAACTTACTGCCTGAACTGCCAGTGAAAGCATCAGTAATGAACTGTGTTGTCTGGTGCTGATGGTTTCTTTGGGCAAATTTTCAAAAGTTTCCAATGTTCTATTGTCCTTAAAGATAAAAATCTGAAGAGGTGAGCTGATATTTATACAAGCTAAAATGGCTTTCTTTCTTGAATGAAATTTGCTTGAGGATAAAATATTGAAATGAAAACAAATTTAGTTGACACTTTTTATTAAATCAACAAGTAGAGCATGCCTAGTGTATGCCTATCAGGATTATCCATTCATTTTACAGACTATTATGTAATTCATTTTGTTCATAATTTGATGGATATTTTCCTCAAGAACATGATAACCTCCATAATATTGTTAGTAATATTTTTTGGATAACTTCTAATTTCCATGATTGTGCAAGCACTTTACAATCATTATATCACTTATCCTGTGGGCCTATGATGTTCATAGAATGTTGTGAGCATTGAATACGATAACACACGTCTAGACTTTAGTCAGGTCAGATACTTACTACTAAAGCAACCATATAAAACATGTATAATCATTAATCTCATCATAAAAGAAGTTGAGACGTAAATATAATAAAGAGCATGCCCAAAATCACATGAAATGGGGACAAGACCTGGGGCTGTTTGGTACCATATGGCATACACATATACTGTCTGACAGACTATTTTTCGTACCAGTATTGTTCACAACCTCCTTTGAGATGTCTGTGTACTTTTTTACAGGAGTTTGTGGATATTCTGAAAGAAGAATGCCACAGTAAAAATCTAGATTCCATTGTATCTTACTGTTGATTCCAATATTGATGTGTGTGAGCATTAAAGAATTATAGTTTACTGACTATGCAACACATTCCAGGATTTGTGCTAAGCACATGCATACGTTCTCCCAGCAAAGTGGAAGCAGTGTTAGAAGATCTGAATTCTAGTCATTCCTCTAACACTTGTATTATTTGTCTACCTCTATTTACAGTAGTTACAATGCAATGCAAGCAAAGGAAAAGGAACCTTTGTTACTTAAGCAAAAAGTGAATGACTTGGAAGAATGTCATTATATATTTATCAGAACGTACCTCATCAAGAGTGAACCCTGGTGTATACTACGGACTTTGCGTTGTAATGATGTTTCAATGTAAATTCATCCATTGTAACAAATGAACCACTGTGGTAAAAGTTGTCCACAGTAGTGGAAGCTGTGAGGTGGGAGGCAGGAGAGATGTGGGAACAATTCTCTGTACTTTCTAGTGGATCTTGATATGAACCTAAAACTGCTCAAAATAAAAGTCTATTTTCAAAAATCCAACATGTTATTATCTATCATATTTATAAATAATGTATTAACTTCTGAGCATTCATTTTTATCTACTAAAAGTTTCCTTATCCCTTATTTCTTCTGTCATACTTTAAGGGTAGTCACAAAATGAAACAGTGGAAGTGCTTTGAAAATGTTACATAAAAATACTGTTTTACTTTGACATGTTATGGAAATTGAGTAAATGTGGAAAATAACCCCAGAGTAAGTATACAGAAGGTATAATGAAAAGTTACAGAAGAGTAGGTAATTGAGACATTAAATTTACCATTTACATCTTTCTACTTTTCATGTTCCATTTATTATTTCTCATTTTTTGGAATCCTGCTGAAGACAGCCATTATCTGGGTCATCAGGCCTATTATTATTATTATTATTATTATTATCATCATCATCATCATCATCATCTCCTGGCATTATCTTTAGGAAAACATTTTTATTGTGCAACTCATTAAATAATACCTTGATTCTACATTTCTTAGTAAATTAGAAGGAGATGTGTTCTCCTGTATTGAAGATTCTCACTGAGTATTTATTTGAGGTGGGAGCCACAGGAGGGACACTGTCTGCCTTTCACCCCAGGTGCCTCCCAGGATGCCTGTGAATTCAGTGATGATCCTTTGGAACTTACTCTACCATTTCCTTCTTCCTGCAAGGAGACCTAGAAATATGCTGGCCACATACAGACCATTACTTAATGGAGAAAGGTTTTATTCTGGAATTAGATGTTGGGCCCAGCAAAGAAAATTTATATAGCAACAGCAGTTCCACTTCCTTTTAAAGAGGAGGAAAAATTGAGTAGCTTAGGGGGAAAAATGAATCCTTGATACTAAAAATTTGGAGAGAGAGAACATATAAAGAACAAATTATTTTTTAACAAGAAACTCTTGAATGGAGAATTGTCCTAACAAATGGGTATTCAGTCTCCACTTTATCATTGCCCAAGATCAACATATAGGACACAGGCTATTTAAAAACATGGGTTTGTTCAAAGTACAGCCATGTGTTGTCGAGTACTTTGTAATGCAAGATAAAAGGTGCAGCTGTGAGCAGCATATTAATTTCAACAGAAAAAATATCTTTGTCTTATCAAGGTCAAACATAATTTTTTAAATGTTACAGCAAGTGGTAATTTACCAACAACAGCATCAGCTATAATACGTGTGATGAGAGCTGATAGCAAAGGATTGTTGGCAATGTTCTTTGATTAAATAGCTGGGGCTCAATTTATTTTTGAAAAATGCAGAACAATACGGTTCTCATCAGCCACAAGGCATGATGTTCTGGGACATTTTGTGTGATTTATGCAATTTATCCTAGCCAGAGCTTTTACAGCATCAAGCCCCTAGCCACCAGAGTGTAAAACTAAATTATTATCTCAATGGGGATAAGGGAGAACATTTTAAAACCTTCACTAGTGACATAGTCCAAATGCTTTTCATGACTTGCCATGTTCTACTTATTCCACTTAAGAATGCTGCTATTAAATTAACATTTAATTATGATGACATTGTGACCACTTGTAACAGACAAGTTACAGAGAACTAATCTATAACATGCAAAGCACATAGGCCATTTTCTCAAAATAGTCATTGTTATGCTTTCACTGACAAGAGTAGGAATTGCAAGTCATAAACATAAATATTGCTCTCAATAGATAATATAATCTTTAGTTTTCATCATTTTTATTTTGAAAATAGCATAACTGAATTATAATCTCACTGTCATGCCATGGTAAGATGGAAAAAAAATAGGAATAGACATTTTTAAATTGATGCTGGTGACTAGCTTTAGCAAAATAATTCACCATACAGCTCTACTCAAATGTGTACCTGTTTATCATGGAGAAGAACCCAGGAAAGAGAAATAATATATGGTTATAAACATTTATATGACAAATCACTGAGCCATAGTTAATGATTCCCCAAGTGTTTCTCCACTGGCAATATAACAGTTACCTACCCCTGGACTAAACAATGAATGTATAATACTAAACAGTTGCTAATAATTAACTCAGTCTTCTACTGCCATAAGAAAACAATTTGTGAGAAAAGGACCCAGCACATAGTAACCAAAATCTGCATTAGTTTATATTGTTGCAGTAACAAATTACCACAGATTTTGTTCCTCAAAATGACACAGATTTATTATTAAATAGTTTTTCAGGTCAGAAGTCCAAAATAAGTGTGACAGGGCTAAAATCAAGGTGTTTACAGAGCTTCATTCCTTCTGTGTTCCTTTCTTTCTAGGAGAGAATCTCTTCCCTGCCCTTCCTACATTCTGAAGGCTGCACACATTTCTCAGGTTGTGGCCCCCTTCCAGCAGTGGCATCAGTTTAGCATCAAAAATATCACAAATTACATGATATGTAAATACATCAGTTAACAAAAGAATTTCTGTAAGGTAACTATTGTAGAATCATTTTTTTCCACCTGCATTTTAATTCTTAATGTTTAGGAGGACATAGTGTCATTAAGCAAAAGATAACATACCAGAGATCTAGAAAATCTTCTCAGAGAAATAAGTAATGCTACATAAAATTTTGAGTGTGGGGCCCACATTAATTGAATATCTTGGCTAATTCAGGAGGAGTATTTCCAGTATGAATAATATCTGTTAAGTGATAGTGCCAATTTCATGTGTCCAAGACACATACCTTTCTTTTTTATCATAAATTTTAAAATTAGTACTGACATTTAAATAGAACTGGGTCAATTTTTCCAATTGCTCTTTCGCAAATGGTCCTGATATATTTTTGCACTCATTGATTTATTGGCTTATACTTAATTAAAAATAAATTGGATATACTGGCAGCAAACAATCTACATGTTATTAAATTTAGCATAATCACTGCTATACTCAAATGTATTGGGTTTAAATGTGATGAAATAGATTAAAATGTTTATGAACATCTACAGATAAACTTCAGCTGAGTAACTGCTTTTCTGATTGTATCCCAGATACATTCCCACTTTCCAATCTCACCTCAGTGTCATTTTCTCCCAGACTTCTTCCTATAACCACCCTCTACTTTTTAAGATGTAAAATAGATGCTAATTCCCATATACACTGATGCACATGTATACATTTCTATTAAAAATACTTATTATAAATGGTTTTTAAAATACAATGTATATTTTTTAGATCAACATATTAAGAACTCTTTAGAGCCAGAGACATTTACTTGTTGATTTTTGTTTCACCAGAGCCTTCTGAGGGTTAAAACCTACATGGTGGATATTCTGTCATGTTTCCCAAGAGATCAATGGAATCAGTAAGTGAATGAAAGTAAAATCTGTCATTCAATGGTGTTTTAAATTAGCCCATATAGTACTCTAATGGCTTAAATGGTGGCTACGAACAAGGTTTGTCTATGTCTAAATCCCTGGACCCTGTGAACCTGCAAATCTTTATTTGGAAAATGGGCACTTGCTGATACAATTAAGCATCTTAAAGTGAGATCATCCTGGATACTCTGTAGGCCTTAAATTGAATGACAAATGCTCTTATAAGATACAGAGGAGGAGATGGAACACCCAGAGGAAAAGGTGATATTAAGGTGAGGCAAAGATTGGAATGATGTGGCAACAAGCCAAGGAAATCAAGAAATGCTGACAGGCACTTGAAGCTGGAGAAGGAAGGATTCACCCCTGGAGCCTCCATGAAGAGTGCTACCTTGCTGACATTTTTTACTTTAAACTCTGGCAACAAGGACTGTGGGAAAACAAATTCCTGTTAATTTAAGCCACCAAGTTTATGGTAATGTGTTATGGCAACTCTAGGAAACTTCCACAAGAACTATGGGAAAATGTAAAAGAAATAGAAACCAAACTCCCTGCCTGCTATATTTGAAATAAGCTACCCACTTCTTCCCAAACACAGGCATATCCCACAACAGAAGAAACCCATTTTATCGAAAGTTGAAGTTAATACCTACAGTTCATGTTCAATAAGTACAAAGTCCATTTCAAAATTTCATCTGATTCACACCTAGTCATTTAACTTAGAATGTACATGGGCCTGTCACAGTAAAAAGTAAGGCTAACTCGTATATTTTTATCACCAAATCTATTCAAGTAAATTGGTTGTCTCAGTTGATTGTTAGTATCACTATCTCACAAATTGGGATAAGAATATAGAAAATATTTTTCAAGTTAGTTAAGTAGTGATTGATGAAGAATGAACAGAGTTAAGTATGGAAATGGATTATTTCCACACTTTTTGGCTGCTGGAAGAATTCTGAGTACCTGTTATCAAAAGAAAGGTATTTGCTTTTGCGTCCAGCTTCCCAAGACAAAAGTCAGGAACTCATCATCCCAGCGTGAAGCACGAAGGCATGAACACAGCTACGATTCTGGGTATATGGCAATGGCAGCTTTGGTTTTTAAGAGCAGCCGCGGAGAAAGTGTGGAGACTACCAACAGCAGCACCTATGTCGGGTGGCTGAGGCAGAGGGGACCTCCGAGGGGCTCTCAGCATGTACTTTCAGCATTGTTCTTTGAAGTATGGTGTCAAGTCTCTAAATTTCCATTTAATATTTTTTTCCTCTTTGTAACTGTTAAAGTGGGTTTTTTTTTTTCCCCTCTATGGACTAACTCAAATTGCAAATTAAAGGAGAATGAAAAGAGGAATTGAGGAAAGCGAGGAAAGTAAAACAAGTCTAGGTTGGACAGGGGAAGATTACAAATAACTGAGTGAAAATTTGGCATTTTTCTATGAATATATTTGAAAATAAACAGTTTTCTCCTCCTATTCCCATATTCCCTATTGGATTACCCAGTTACATTATTATTTTTTGTTAACATGTCTGTATCCCTTCTCTTCTTTCTTCTAACTCACTGTAGCAATAGTCTCCTCACTGATTTCTTGGCATTCAATTGCATCTTAACTTTCTACACAAAAATAGTCACTCTTTCTAAATAACCACTTCTGTGTGTCATTCATACTGTTGACTAAATTTCTCTAGTCCAAATGAATGAATGAATAAAAAGATGAATAAATATATTGTCATTGCAGTGGATTTTGATGGGTTCAATATATTCTAGTAGCAAAACAAAGGGATAAATTGGATAGACAAAAAACAAGATTTTGTTTCTATCAATCATGTGGTTTATTAAAATGTGTGACGTGTCATCTCACTATTATTAAATTGAATGACTATCATGTTTTATCTTTCTGTTCTATGCAGTGGAAAATAAATTATTTCTTCTAACCTAAATTGACTTTGTTGTGTTTTAATGTAAATAATTTATCCTTAAAAAACTGTATACTTATCATTGCATTTATAGCTTTTGCAGTAAAATGTACAAAACATTATTATTTTTATCTACTGAAGGAATTATTATTTTTGCTTTAATGCATTAGAATGCCAAAGCAATAACATTGTACTCTTGGCATTAGTAATGCAAATTGTATGCCTTTAAAATGAATCTAAATGATAAACAGAATTACAGAATGTTTAAAAACATAATTGTTCTTAGATGATAAAAAGCTTTTTTGTTTCAACCATAATAGAATTCCTGTTTTAATGTAGTATGTAAAGCAGGCATACTCAAAAGCTCAGAAAGAACTAGCCAAAATTAAAAATTCAATTCCTGAACACAGCATTTCAAAACATCTATATTCTAGCACTATCTTCATTTACTTCATCTCTTCCTGTCAGGATCCCTGTGCACCTGCTGAAAACCTCCATAAACTCTTTGAAAGTATCTTTTATGTTTTAAGATTCATGCATTAACTTCCCTTACACTACTACAAGAGCAGAGAAGACCATTAAGCCGTGTTTGAACACCTCAGCTACATAAATATGCATACAACATTCACTAACCCCACCAACTCACTTTGAGTATATAATATACAATATTATAGCATTAATCAATATACTTAGAAAGTCTTATTTCTCAAAAAAATGTGTAAAATAAGCTTTAAGGAAACCAACACTAAATCTAAAACTGTTTTGATTTCCATCCAATATTTTCTTGTTTAACCTAAAAACAACTTCATGGAGTCAATATCAATATCCCTACAGCTATAAAAACTAATGACTATCATTTTTAGGATACTTCTCTACAGTAGTGGAACAAGCAGAGTTAGGATTTATACTCTGAATTCATGCTTCTGCTAAAATTTGAATAAAAAATGTATTTGCTTCAAAATAATAAATTATCAATCTCAAGCTTCAAAGCTTCTTGATGGCTGAATATATAAGTCTTAAGGACCAAGTTCCATGTATGTAGTAATTAATTTTTTTTTATTACCTCTGGGTCTTTGTTTAGGAGACTTAATTTGCTGTCTCATCCTGTGAATTTAAAATTTCTTATCTGGGTAAGAAATCAAAACCCACAACACAGAACACCTTCATTTACTTAGTTTCCATCTGGATATAACAATAGTCTTATTTAATCTTAAACATGCACCTCAATGTTCATAGCAGCACTATGTATGATAGCCAAGACATGGAAACAACCTAAATGTCCATAAACAGATGACTGGATAAGGAAGCTATGGTATATTTATACAATGAAGTACTACTCAGCCATAAGAAAAAATAAAAAATGCCATTTGCAGTAAGATGGATGGACCTGAAACTGGTCATCCTAAGTGCAGTAAGCCACAAAGAGAAAGAAAAATACATATGCTCATATGTGGAATCTAAAAAAAAAAGAAAAGAAAACACTAATAACTTATCTACAAAACAGACTCACAGACATAGTAAACAAATTTATGGTTACTGGGGGAAAGCGGGTGGGAAGGGATCAATTGGGAGTTTGAGATGTGCAAATATTAACTACTATATATAAAACAGGTAACAACAGTTTTCTTCAGTATAGCACAGGGAACTGTATTCCATATCTTGTAGTAACCTATAATGAAAAAGACTATGAAAATGAATATATGTATGTATATGTAAGATTGAAACACTGTGCTGTACACCAGAAATTGACACACTGTAAACTGACTATAGTTCAATTTAAAAAATAATAGTTTTAATTTAAATCAGAATAAAAAACCTTTGAACTTTATTTTGAAATGTGCTCAATAAATATTTGCTACATTTTGATTGAATGGATTATTGATGTCTTGTATTTCTGTATGTTTACTATTACTATACATGCTCAGTAAGGACCAACTACTATTTGTTGCTATAACTGTTGTTAGTGAATTTTTTAAATTGGTTTATATACATAACAGATCCTTCTGCTCTATCTCCTTGGGATATCTGCATTTGCAGTTTACTAAATATGTGACATTAGCTATTTGGAGAATTCAAAACTTTATGTGTAAAATTGGGGAAATTTTTACCTAAATATAGTAATTTTAAAACAATAAAATCAAAATGACATATATACAATAGCTTAATAAGTTAATGAATTGTCCTTTCTTTCCTTCCTTTGCAAAAGAACTTAAAAGTGCTATTACGCTAGATATTAGTTAGGAAAATATTCGTGTGTTGTGTACTTGTATTCCCAAAGTTACTCCAATTTAAATTAGGCAAACATTACAATTTTACATTGAGATAAAACAGAGAGAAGAATCAAATAGAAGATAAAAATGTAAAAGACACTTAAGCCATTAACTCTGTCCCTTTTTTACATTCCTTGTCAATACATCTTCACATTAAAGAGCAAATCTTTATTTTTAATAACAGTATATCATAAGGATATACAATTACAAATATTTAATCTTTGGGAATTTAGTCAACAACTATAGTCTGACATTCAGACTCTGACATTTATTCATAAAATGTTTTGGTATATATTTAAAGGCAGGAATGGGAATTACAAGCAGTTTTTCTTTTTGGAAAAGCATCTAATGCAATCAGAATACTTGGCTTGTAGAAGCAATGATGCCACCACTACCATGAGACACTGATCATCCATCTCTATCTATCTGATCTTATGTAAAGAATTTATAGCATTTCTAAGTTTCCTTCTATTTCTAAAACTTTATACCAAGAGTCTAAAAATTGTGTGCACTTAGCTCAAGAGAAAGCACTAACTTGATCTCAAGATAACTTAGCTGAAGTACCAGTTCTTTCCATATCTAGACATTTAACTCTTAATAAAAGATACAACAGGGGTTGAACTGCAGTAGTCCCACTTATAAGCAGATTTTTTCCAATAAATGTGTACCTCAGTATGACACGTGATCTGCTATTGGTTGAATCTACAGATGCTGAATTGTAAGTGTGGAGGAACCGCCTATAACGGGGCTCGGATATAAAGTTATACTAGGACTTCACGTGGGGTCTGGCCCCTAAGCCCTACTTTTTCAAGGGTCAACTGTATATTAAACCTGTGTCTGTATGGAGGATGAGTTCAGAAAAAAATATGCTTAAGAATACATAAAATGGTGCGCTTTTTTCTAGAGTAAATAAAATGAACTGCAAGAAAGTGTTATTACCTTCATTAATTTCCTCAATATACTGCTGAGTTTTTCCTGCATGCCAGGCATACTACAGAAAATATCCACTATTGAAAAATGAGCATAAAATGTGAGGTACTCATCTTCAGTCATTCTCATACAGAGCCTGTAAGTATTTCCTAAGTATTCTTAAATTCGTGTTTAACTCAGCATTGTGTTAAACTGTAATAGTCAGGAGATGGTAAATTTGATATGCTAGATTTAATTTATGCTACTCATCAAAATAAAAACAGTATTAAAGCAAAAAAAAATTCAAATTAAAAAAATCAACTGATTGACATATTATTTTGGATAAATTATAGTTTTATAAATTGTTCATTTTTTTAGTAAATTCAGACTAAAATAAATGTCAAATTTAAATGTCATTATCCACAAAATTAAAAACTAAAACTACAGATCATTGAAATATAGCTGTTCACAAAATGAAACAGAATTTTCCTTAGAAATATTTTATTTTGGATCCTGTAATGTGGTAAAATTCTTAATTTTAAGTTATCTGATTATTATGCATCTTTGGTATTCCACATAAATATCATACTTTGTAAAATATATATATTGCATAATATATATGTAATATTTAAACTGAACTGCTTTTTCAGAAAACCTATGTTCTAAATAGAAGAAAGAAATGAAAAATATTTTGCATATGGACTTTAAAATAAAATTATATTTATAAGTGAATATTCTTTTATTTAGACTATATGATACAATACCTGTTACTGTTTGCAAACTGATATTCATGTTTATTTTTATTAAGTCATTAATTACTGAACACAATTTAGTTCTACACAATTTCCATGTGTCTATAAAAATGTCAGTTAGTCTTCATTAAGTAAATGTAGATACTGAGAGCAATGAGGAAGTCACATATAAATCCAAATTATCCATTTAGAAATATCTTTACTCTCAAAAAATAGGAGACCCTATTAAGAAGTTCTTTAAATTTTTATGACTGAATTTAACCTTCTACAATAGGTCCTGTTTCTTCCTATTGTGAACTTACTGATGCTTCAGCATTCACTTTAATAATTTTTAATAACTTTCCCAAATATTTTGTTTCAAAAGGACATTTAATGTGTACTTATTTATTATATTTTAAAATTTTACCATTTGCTTTAGCAGAAATTTCAATTTCCTTGTGTGAGCTTCTAATATAAACAGTTCTAGGCAACCCACTTCTACTATATTTCTAAATTTTTTATTACAATGAAGTTATATCTGTATGACCTTATGTACATGTATGTGTATACAACATATGTGTATATATACATACTCATATATAAATTTTAAAACCATATATGAAATAACATCTACATAAAAACTTGACATTTTATAAGATATTTTGCTTATTTATGACCAGTTTGAAAAGAGTCCACGCTAACCAGAAGTTTATAGCTTTCAGAGAGATAAACTGCCTTGAATATAAGACAAAGAATCCCCAAGAAAATAATAATGCTAAATAGTTCAGTTTGCAATGACAAGGTATGTCTGTAAGGTTTGACTGTGAGTCACTTTATGCAGCCAAGTATCAATCTTCATAACCATCCTCCCTACACAATGATAAGGGCATGGGATGGAGGTGGGGATAAGACAGGAAAATTCAAAGCAAGCCAAAAAAAAAAAAAAAATAGCACTTTCCCATACCTATCAGCAACAATGTTTTAAGACCCTAGAAGAGAAGCTTAAGGAATAAAATAGGAATGATTCCAAAGAGAATGCCTGGAGTAATTTTTCCCCCTCTAACCTACATTCAGCACATAATTGTTGGATCACACCTCATACTTGCATGAACACAGCACCATCTTGCCTCAAAATGACTAGTTCAAATTTCTATACTTCCCCTGATGCTTAGTCAACACTGAATTATGCAAGGTATGACAATCTAGGCTGTAACAAAATTTAGTGGCATTGCCCATGTATTTTAAACAAAGCAATGTAATTGCGAGTCAAATCACTTTAGCAATAAATCCTGAAGGACCAGTGCTCTTTCAGTTTAAATGTATGTTTACAAATGAGGGTTGTTTTTGGCTCATATATACCTTCATAATTGCAGGCAGTAATATCCGGACTTTGTCAGAAAATATCAATAATCATGAAGACTTTGTTTTTGCATTAAGATGAATGAAATTTACAGTTTTTAAGTGTTAAAATCTGATTATTTGTTTTTCATTGAGTCATGATAGTTTCAATTGTTTTATAAAGGAAGAAAATTTATTTTCATGTCATTGCCATAATATCACTAAAATATCAGAATTAGATACAGTACAAATGTTAAAAAAAAAAAAAAGTCCAAATTTTGGCAATCAAATGAACAATGGCCTCCTTGACATTTACTGACAGTTATTCTAATGAGAATGGTTTCAGGTGCAGAATGTAAATTGTAATATTCTGTCACATTGAGAAGACTTCACAAGCATACTGATAAGGAAGCCTTCAAAAAGTCTACAAAGCTTCTAATGTGGATATCAATTGTAAAGCAAGCATTGTTCAGCTTTTTGTTATTAATGGAAGTTATTTTTATTTTAACATCATTCTTTAGTTGTTGTTTCTGGATATGAGCCTGTTTCTCTTTAAAATGCCATATAACTAAAGAAAGATAGATATTTTCTAAATCAAGAAAAGAGATTCTCATTTTTCTTTTGAGAAATCTTACCAATTGCAGTTAACTGAACGTCACTGTGTGAGCTATAATCGATCATTGTGTACTAATAATGTATACAAAAATAAGGCACCAGTGACACTACGAAATAAAAAAATATGTATTGCTTCTGTGTAGGTAAGTCAAACAAGATTTCAAGAATGTGGACATTTAATCTTGGGTATTTCCTTGGAGCTTTAGTTCAAATTAAATTTAGCACCTTCTATTGCCAGCAACATATAGTGTTGCAGGTCACAGTGTCCCCTTGTTCCTTTAGTACAGGATGACTTATGGGGTTTCATATGTGTTTCTGCAACTTTAAATGGCAATGTGAGCAGTGAAAACATTTGCTACTGCAGGAGTGTGGAACAATTAGTCCTTAACTTCAAAAGCAAAGACAAATAAAACATATTGTATTTAATATTTGAAAGGAAGGAATGTGTTTTTGCATCCATTCATTCCTAAATTCCATCTTACTCTCTTTACCGACCAAACAAAAGGATAATTTTGAAATCAGGGTGACCCAAACTAGTCATCAGAATTTTCTCATTTAGTTTCATTAGTCAGCAAATTTATGTAGAATTAAAGGTTATTCATAAATAGGAGATTTTATATTTAAGCTTTAATTCCACAGTACAACTATTCTAGTTGGTAATTAGGCCATTAACAGTACTTTCTGTTAATTTTTTGTTACTTGAATACAACTTTTAATACTGGGTTTTCAATTATGAGATCATTCATGCAGGCTTTCTGACCCCATCCCTGTATAAAGATGAAAATCATCCTCTATTAGTTCTGTAATGTATAAGATTGCTAGAATATGTTTTCATAAGGACCTATGGCTACTGTAATACCCCATAGAACCCTCAATTCCAAATATGTAGCCCTATCTCAGATCTTTCTCTTAGTGCTCTTACTATATTTTGTAAAGACAGTCTCTTAGAGGTCTAGACCAAATGCTGCTAGCCTCAAATTGAGAAAAACCAGGCATCTCCTGATCTTCAAGTTTACTGAATTGTGCATGCACCTATTCCCCAAAGCATCAAATGTTATGCTGTCCTGTGCTCCCTCCCAATACCCTCACCCTGACCCCTCCCACACACACACCAATGTGCATGCTCACCGTATGAGCCTTTACACTGCTCTCTTTTGGCCCACGTCCCATACAAACTCATGAACTTCTATCCAGGCAGTCTTAAATCTCCATCTGTGTAAAGATCCCACTCATCTCAACATATAAAGGTTAAGAGTCAAGAGTCAAGGTGTGCTACATACAAGTGCCACTCCCACTCTACGACACTTTGTGCTTCTAATCCTCACACTTCATTAATCATTACATACAGAGAACTGTGGAAGAAGACAAAATGTATCAATATATCAACAGTTCAGAAATGTCACTTCCTTTCCGGATTTGACTGATTTGATTCTCAATGGTGTCAGGTAAAGCATGACACACCTGGAAATTGTTTCTTACAAATATGCCAAGATATATACATGACAAGATAATTATAGTGGAAGATGTAGTGAACATGTTTATGGTCAGTTATATAGAGTTAGAAAAAAATTCTGTAAGTGGAAATTTGCTATGAGGAACTCACCTCTGTTTATACAACCAGTTTATACTCTACACGGTGTTTTACTTCTCTCTCAAGTGCATATATATTTGAAAATACTAGATATAAATACACATTTCCATTCATGTTTAATTCATATTAATTCACTGTTAGATTAATGTGCTTAATTTAAAATTTTTCTAATTTAGTTTTTTCATTATCCTATGCTTCAGGTTTTTTGTCAGCATATAAAATTAAGTTAGAAGATGATGAAAAGAGCAAGAGAAAGTGGCAGATATTTGATGACACAGTCATTTCTTTTCTAAACTATGTTAGACTAAATTAGGATGTCTTATTATCCATAATCTTATGGATAATAATTCATAATCCATAAGACAAGGATCATTTACTAAATATTTATTTGGCACTACCACTTTTTCCTTTACATGTTGTTTATTAAGACAGATCAGTCCTTTATGAAAAGACCCCTAAAGCTTTTTTGAGTCTTTCAGATAGAAGCAATCAATGGGATGCTTCCATGTGTCAGTTCTGGCCATCTGAATACCCCAAATGAAACTACTCAGGAAACAATGAACTATGGGATTCTGGGGCAGCCAGAAGACACCAACAACAGCCACTCCCTATTCTCGGTTGACATGGGACATATATCCTTGAGGGTCTATCCCCTGGGGAAGAATCAGTATTTTGTAAGGTTCTTCAGGGCTGTGTGCAGAGAGAAGGTATGGTGACACTTTGGTCAGTTTGTAGTCTCTGTATCTGTCACTGGAAAATCATTGTTAAAAGTACTTGTTTAACAAACCCTTCTCTCATGCTTATTACCCCAGTACCAATCTCCTTAGTGTTTACGGGTGTTTCCCTAGCTAGAATGTCTGGAGCCATTCACCTCATTCAGTTAATCCAACTTGTAATTATACGACGTTTGCCTTGCTATCGACTGACACTCATCTATTTATTCTCACAGTTCTCTAAATTTTCAGTTAATAGCAGACAAAGGAACACACGCAACTGATAAAAGAACTGAGGCACATCTGGATGATAAATGCTTTCAAAGATCACTTTTACATTATAAAAGTGGACCTGAATTGGGAGAGGCAGTACACTTCTAACAGAAGGAAGGTCATTTGTAAATATACGTATTCCAGAAAGAACATTATCTGAGTCTGAATATGTACTTGGGAAAGTGGTAAATAATTGTGTATAACTTGAGTGCAGTGTATAAGGTAGAGAATAGGAGATTCCTAGTCACATAAACAGAGGCCACATTTGAAGAAGAAAAAAAACTGTTTTCCAGTATGTGAGGACAGATTTCATTCTGTACGAGAGACTCTGATAAAGACTACCATAGCTAAATCATTCTAGAAATAGGGCTAAATGTAAATTAAGAGCATCAATGACTGGCTGTTTACAGTACAGCTTTACATATGATACTTAAACTGATATAACAACAACTTTTTACTATAGGCAGGGAACACAAATCTTTACATGTTAGTCAGCAACACTACTTGCCCACTACTTTTGAGGATACAGAATTCAAAGTTAGGTCTTTTGGCCACTAGTTCAGTATTGTTTTCATGCCCAATCCTGCTTTTTTAATAATGATAATAGTTAACATTTGCAAAGAAGCCAAGATGGTGCAAACACTAGCCCAAGAAATTAACATTTATTACAAAATGTAATCTTAATGTGAAGTCTATAAAACAGTATTTCCAAATTGTAGAGGAGGAAATACGATTTGGAAATTTTAAGTAACCTGACCAAGGCCATACCTGTATTAAAGGGTGAATCCTAGATACTAACGCAAGAATTATGCTTCCATAGTTCAGACTTTCAACCACTTTCTTATTTCCTCTCCTACAGTCATACATACATTCTTTCATGTGAATTAAAAGATAGAAAATTACCTGACTTTAGAAAAAAAAAATCTTCTCAAATCTCTTCCTGTAGTAGCATTTTTGTAAATATGCAGTGCAATTCAATTTAATGTGTTTTTGTTCACTAGATTCATAGAACCCTATTTATAGGATGCTGAAACATGTTATTTCTACAGTGATAAAGAACACCTAAGTTCCTAAACAATAAATACATGAGCAGTTTAAGTACTTTTGCCAGCCTCATGTCACTGTTGGTTTGTGCACAATACTCATTGGAATATGACCCTAGATTTACTCTCCAGACTACTTCATTACCAATGCTAAGTCCTGTGAATTACATAAATGCCATTTTTCCTTAAAGGGTAACACACCACTGAGTATTTCTCAATTCCCCAAGTAAGTCTTAAGTTCTATTTCAATATAAATAGTATGTCTGTCCATCAAAATATTATGTCCATATCATTTGAAGGTGACTCATATATGAGCCAGGTTTTTATGTAGTAGGGTGATTTGATCCATAATGAAAATATTAACATAAATATTCATATACATCTTTAAATTTTTCATAAAAATAAATAGATTTCATGCCTCTGTTTACTTGACAAATTTAACCATCTCGAATGACTAAACTTGTGAAAACATCACCCTTTAAAGAGTTAATGAAGAAGCCTGAGGAGTGGCCAGGAAGCTGAGAACAAACAGCAGTGTGTTTTACTGGAAACAGAAGTCAGAGCATTTCTAGAAGAAGGCTGACTCACAGCATCAACCACTGAGGAGAAATAGAGCAATGAACCACAAACTGCGTTAGATTTGTTTATCTGGAATAGAAGTCATTTTAATAGAACCATTAAAGCTACTTGGTGTCTGTGGAGAAATGTTCATGCTGGAGAAAAATTTTAAATAGGTATAGCATATAATCATGTTATGATATAAAGTTACGGGATTGAGAATTTGGATAAGGGAATGAGCTTGACCTTTTAGGTATGAAAAAGGTCTAGGTTTAATTCCCATATACACTATCAATATATATTTTGGGAGAAACAGTTCAACCTCTCAAACCTCAGTTTGCTTATCTATAAAAAGGTAAAATACTAACAATGCAGAGTTGAATTATTAAATAAAGTATCCACTGCCAAACAATGCCTGAACAGTAAGAACTCAATCTTTCTCAATTCATTGAAAACAGAATACCCAAATCACAAATCTTCCTATCTGATTTTAGAAATGGGCAGAAAAAAAAATACAGTGGATTCTTTATTTCTCATCTAGTGCTTTGCAACATGCCTTATTACCTTTGTGGAACTTTTAGTAAGTACTTTAATCTTGGTTTTGCTTACTTTTCCAAAATGTAGGGAAAATAACGGTATTGATCTCAAACTCTTGTTGTCAGGATTAAATTAGCTAATGTAGTTTGAGTGCTTAGCTGAGTTTGAAACAGTTAATTCCATGTAATTAGATGTTGCTGCTGTTAATGATGATACAATAATAATTTTAATAATGTTATTATAATGTTGGCATAAGGATAAAGTATATTTTTGACTGCAAAATGGGATTTTTTTCTTCTGTGTCAAACAAGCCTCTTCAATTTAATGAATAGTCTTAAATAAATGCTACAAAATGGAAAGAGAAATTCAGAGACTATCACAGCTTTTTTCATTACAATAAAATATTAATATTTATGTTACTAAAACACCGTGCTTTAATTTTCCCATTGACCTTTAGTTGGAGCTTTCGTAAACATATATAATTTTGTAGTCTCAATTTAATCATTTGTGACCTTAACAGTTAGTTAAGTAAAGAAAGAAATTAAATTATTTTGGAAATGAGATTTATAATACTCATATAACATATCATCATTGAAAAGTAAGGAGGTTAGAGGACAGAAAGGGATTCCATTTTAATATGAGCAGACACAACAATTTATATTTGACCAATTATTCTGACCAAGATTATACTAAATTACTGTTAATCATGTATAATATAACAGATAAGAAGTGGTTTGGGTTTAGAATTTCCAAAGTGTAATTTTAGTAATATAGAGGAATAAAAATACTTGAATTAAATTTTATACTCAACATTCTAATGTTTTTATTTTAAATTAATATTTACTTTCCCTTTTAATATATACACATATATGTGATTAACTATTACATTTACCTCTTTCCTTTGCCATTAACCATTTCTTACATAATGTCAAAGTTGTTCTAATCTACACCATGAATACTCTCATAAACAAGATGTATATGGGACCCCTGCAATCATATAACAGAAATGGGCCTCCGTTTCCAAAGGAAGAATTCACTACCCCTACGTGTTTGTTTCTGTTTTTAGATTTCCACTTCTGTAGCTTGAGCAGAAATCAAGTGAACTAAAAGAACAGTATTTCAGATCATTACAGCTTCCTTTCAAATTGAAATGTTGCCCTACTTTCCTTTTGATCAGATCACTTCTAGTTTATGTATCCATTTAAAAACTGAATACCAAACATGGAAATATACTGCATACTCCCTTCCATGTCCTCACCCCTATAAGAGAGCTATAATTTGCACAAGTCATACTATAAATCCTAGCATCTAATCTCATTGAGTAGCCAAATGTATCAAATGAAAATTGATTGCAACTATTTCCCAAGGGAATTCAATCTCAATATTGAGGAGCATTTCTGGTAAGCCAGACAATTGCAATATTTTTAGTCTCTCAAGTTAATGGAACATAAAGAAGTTTTTGATGTATGATTTTTATCCCTTATATTTTCTTCCTAATAAAGTATCATACATTAACTTATAAAAGATATACCAATTATTGAAAATGCAGAGCACTGAATTTAAATTATAAGCAGTCAATATTCACTCTAAGATGTTTGATGTTTAATGTTTATATACTTTTTTCCCTAATGTTCTTACAAAGTCAAGTGATTCCTTTTGAATCCTACTATCAGGATTTCCCAATTCTTAAATGACATGATTTCAATTCACTTTTAGCTTTATAATGTTAAGAATATGGCATTTTAAAATGTAAATATTCTCTTAAAAATAAATATGCAATGAAGAATATCTTATGATAAAAACATATAATAAATGTAAAGATTTTGAAAATAGTCTTAGTTTATCTGCAACACATGAAAAACATCAAAATCCTAAAGTCAGTAAGAGATTGGGACGCTATAAAATATCTTCCTTGACAATATTCTCAAATAGAAATTAGAAACATTTTTAAACCAGACTGCCTATATTCCTTAAGACAATTACAAATTTGATACTTGGCTTATATCCTTACCTACTTAAGAGATAAACCCCCAAAGCACCATGAAATTCCATGTTATTTGGACTAATTTTTAACTAAAATCTTATCCATAACAAATAAAACTAACATTTACAAAGTGCTTAAGATGTGGCAAAAATTCTTCCAAGAAGGTTAAAAAAAATTTTTAAAGAAAACACAGGATATTTTCACAATGTAGGATAGGCCTAAAGGACAAATAATATCAAACATTAGTGAGGATGAGCAGCAGAATTTCCAGTTAACTCTGTTGGAAGTTATTAGTGAACACCATTTTTGCCACATCCACTACAGCTGAATATGTTAATAGCCATTAGCCCAGCAATTCCACTCCTAAGTATATTCTAACCAGAAAGGCAAACATGTGTTCCCTAAAAGATTTGTAATAGCCAAAAATTTAAAATTAATCAATGTTTCTCAACAATAGAAAGGATAAATCAATTACGGTGTATTCACCCAGTGGAATACTAGTCAACAACGAGAAAGAACAAAAAACTACCACTACAAGCAAAAGTATAGAAGGCTCTCTCAAATATATATTTTAAGTAAAATAAAACAAGTATGAAAGAGCATATGCTGTATGCTTTCCACTACTTTCATAAAGTTTAAACAGAAAACAAAAGAAATACATATTAGAGGTCAAAATGGCATTTATCTTTGAGAGAAGTGACTAGAAATAGACATGTGGGCCAATACTGAAATTCTGTTAATTCTCTAATGTTCTTTTCCTCTTTTTCTTCCAGTTTTAAAAATAATGGTAAATTAAAGTAAAATTAAATATATAATATTATTTATGCCTTACATTGGAGTTTACAAAAGTTGTCTAGTAAATTTTGCAAAGATATTATTTGGTAAGATTTTAGTAAATAATTATAATCACAGATATGACAATTCATACATATAACATTAAGTGATATAAAAAAATGTTTCTTCCATGACTCTAATCACATTATTTATTTTTTAACATGTTCAGATTTTTGGAGAAATCAGTTTAGACTTGAAGACTCAAATGCTCTCAAAATTTATGCTTCCAATTTTTCTACAACAATTTAAAGTATTATTTTTGAGAAAGAAAAGTACTGGTAGTGAGAAAGCCTAAGACCCTCAGATTCTGTGTTCTCATTTCTTACTACCACTGCATAAATAAAATGTGTTTCTGTTTCAGTTTTAAGATCACTTCTTTGTTCTGAGTTGTCAGATTTAATCCAGTTACATATTTCAATGAATACCCTATCTAGGGGAAATGATATTTGCTTTGCCTTATTTCCCCTCTCCTTTATAAATTAAAGGGTGATCTTTAAACTATTAGCAGTTTCTCATGAGGTTGACAGATATATATGGCCATGAAGTCCTCAGATGACAGACATCCAGACACCATTTTGCATGAACAGAGACCAAAGTATCCTCATAAGACTGTGAGAAAGCTTCTTTAGTAAAATTCTTTGATACTTGAGATACTTTCATCTCTTAAACAATTAGTTTGCCAGTGAAATTGTTTCTCTATTTGGGATTACTGAAGTACATTTTATGGCATGTTCTGAAATTCAAGTTCATTAACGGATTTCTAGAATTGTTGTAGTTCAACCTGCAGTATATATGTTGTTATTTACTAGAAAAAAATTTTTAAAAATTAGATTATATCCAAAATAATTATTTTATGTTATTTTTATAACAGATGGAAATTATCACTTCTGAAGCTCTTTTGAAGGGTATTATAAATACATAACAAAAATTAATTCTGAAATTGTATCAGAAAGGAAACCACAGACAATTTGATGACAAATCTTTTACAACTCTTCTCAGAGCAGTGATAATAAATATCTTATGCTGTAAGGATGGAAAATATAGTACTCCAAGTACTGGTGAATTTTTTAATCTTTTGAAAAAGAATGCCACAAGGTAGCATTTTTATATGAGAGAATGCATGCATCTCTGTTGGGAGAACTCAAGATATAATCTGCAAACCAAGGAATAGAAAACTAAATTCAACTAGTACAAAATGAATAAGAGGTGCTTCATTAATAAAAAGCCATAATCAAAAACATTTAAAATGTGAATCAACATCAAGGTTCAGAAATATGTATGTATTAATTTAGAACTCTACACTTGGGTCCACACTCACCCTCCCACACACATATCTGGTTCTATGGTTAATGTAGTTTACTTGGTGCAATTGACCCATATTAAGCCCAACTCTAGTTTTGATAGGTTATTGTTCAAAACTGCACTTTTATATATTTTAAGTGGAATTCGAAAGGGAAATACAGGTTCATTGAAATGGCAAACAAATATGCATTGTTCGCCAGACTCAGGCACTTCACTAGTTAATACAGACTTTAAGTTCTGCTTCTATAAAAGACTCGCAGCCCAGGCTGCTTCATTTTTACCTGACACACAGAAATTAACCCCCTTATACTTCATTTAAATTGAGATTTTTTATCTCAGGGGATTTTGATATTCCATTTCTTAACATTGTACTTCCTCTTTGGTCAAGTTTGCATTGTCAATATTGAATTTTGACAATTTATATTTGCAAACATACCTATTCACTACTCACATGTTGAAATTCCAATTTCATTTTCAATATTTTCAATTTTAATATTAGTAGTATTTCTTAGGAAATTAGTTACATTGCTGCATTAAATTTAATACTAACATATTCACTAAATCTATATGACTAATCAATATGTTTATTAAAATTATAATTAACAGTATGAAAATTTTAAATTGTTTATATGCAAGGCAACAGAATCAAGCCTGATTTATCCTAGGGAATCCCATCATAACCTGTTGGTACAGAATTTCATAGTGCTGCTTCTGGCGATTAGATAAATTCACCGCTATCAGAATTCAACTCACACCTTGATGCATCCCATAAACTGAAAGATCAAAGAGACCTTAAAATAAACTATTTGAATTCCCTAGCAAATAGAAAAAAAAAGATTGTTATGTCTTCTCTGACTGATGTCCATCCAAATTGTATAGTGGATAATTGCAGTTCTGCATGAATCTTTAGAAATTCCAATATAAATTGAGACAACCTCTGGTTTTCAATAACCTTTGTACATAAATCAAAGTTGTATTTTTCCTTGGGTAGCATAACCTTTTTACATGCTAGCTTTGCAATATTTAAAACAAGTAAAAAGAAAAAAACACTATGGTCTGACAACAAATAAACTTAAAATTCAAAAGGAAAAGTATTCTTTCCACATGTAAGCTGGACAGTTTTTCATCTATACTTACGCAATTCAATAATGAAGGGAATTTATCTCTGTTGATTTTCATCAATTTAGATATTGTTTACTGGTAATTTTTTGATATTATAATAGAGACAATCTTCACTGATAAGGATATAACACAATAAATATGTGTTACCATATATATGTATCTTTAAAAATCTATAAGCTAATGTATGCAAGTTATGTGAACTTGTTTGCATCATAAGTAACCACTGATGAAGAAGCTGTCTGCTACTTAATGATCGGTCTCTGTGTGAAAGTATTTACAGTAAAAATAACAGCAATTTTATTCACTGGCATATTTCATGAAAAATCAGGTACTTTAACAGTTGTATACAATTTTAGATAAAGACAGTTTCTTAGGAGTATAGCAAAGTTTAAAAAACAGAAAGCAGTAAAAATTTTTTTTTTGTTTTTGTGTTTTTTTTTTTTTAATTTAAATCACATTTGGATGTAATTCATTTAGAAAGAGCCAAGTAGAACCCTGGAATGAAATAGTAGCTGGACAACTGTAAGAAGACACATCTAGAAATGGATACAATGTCTTGTGACTTTTTGGACATTTCCATAAACGTAAGTATAAATGCTAAGTTAAAAGGATCTCATTTGGACCAATGAAGACTACGTCTGTGGTCTGTGACAAAAATGATGGTGCAGGAAGCTGAGGGGGAAAAAGTGTTGGAACCTGAATCTGCGAAAATATGTATATAAAGAACAGTTGGATATCAAAGAGTAAAACTGACACAGGATCAAGATTTTCTGGCCCCAGCTCCAAAGTGTTGGCTATATTCTAATGCACCATCACTGAGTGGTAGATTCAATGATTTGGGCTCTTCTCTGCCTGTTCATATTAAACCCTCTCAAGTTTCAAGTCTTGCCTCTCTTCTGGCATTCCCAGCAAACATCCAGTATCTCAATGGACTTAACTGTGGCTGAACCAATTACTGTGACAAGGGAGATGGAATATACTTCTGGGTTTTGTTGGGTGTATAAAATGTTATCCAAACAAAGATGTTTTAGAGTGCAATAAAACTAGGAATAATTCAACAAGTGGAACAGGTATGAATCAGAATTGTCTGAGGTCAAATGAACCAAATGGACACCTTAGTCTAAGTCACTATTCTCTCTTACAGGACATCTGTGTGCCAGACAAAACCCATCTGAGGCAGACAGATGCCAAGGTGGACAGAGGGTAGCAATCCCCAGCTGAAAATCAGGAACTGGTAACAACAGAAGGGTGCAAGCAAAAACAGGAGTCAATTGAAAAGTGTGCAACTTACTAGGTAGATCTGGGAATACTCCATCATGAGTCAACTATCAATGGTTAAGAGGGTGGTTAAAAAAACAGTTTCAAAAATAAAGCAAAACACCCAACATTACATTGGTGGAGACTGCTAGTAGATACAATACTGATTTGGAAAACAGGAAACTGGAAAATGCAGACACAGACCCACCATCAGTGCCTCCCCTTTCTCTGATTTCTAATCGTACTGGCAACACCTTAGTTGTTACCATCCAAAGTGACATCTGAGATGTCAAGCAGAGTGATAGTTCTGGAAACTGCAAATCTTTACTGGGTTGCTTTGTGACTTCAGGGATTATTTTGTGCTTGAGAATTATCTTAATGTTTTCACAGGCACCACTGCCAGCCTCCAGACTGCTGGAATTGCCTCATGGGCAGCCACTTTGTTCCAAGGCTTCTTATCCCACCTCCCAGGGATTGGGATTTGCACTTAGAGAGCTTAACAGATTCTCTTTCGAACAGCGCAGTTAGCCCTCCTGTTCCAAGTATCAGTCCCTCTGCATGGTGATAAGATGGGAATGCTTCCTGAGGCCCAAGCGCACTGGCTAAGAGGTCCTGTATTATTTAAACAATTGGGCAACTTCAACTGGTGTTCTTAAGGGGAGGGTGTAGAGACAGCTATTTGTCCCTCTGCCCTTTTTGGATTAAATATTGGGCTTCTACTGGTCTCCAAAGGTACAACTCACAGAGGGGTTGCCTGAAACACAGCCAAACCAGAGTCCTATCGTGAATAATAAAGTAACACTGCCAAAGAAGTGACAGCCCCTGGAATGAGCCTCTAGAAAACACAAGCGGTGACAGGAAGCACACAGGAAAACCCTACCCAGGTAAGTGGCTCTGGTGGCCTGTCACTCCTGCTGCACTAAAGCTCACACCTGGGCTAGCATCTAGCTCCTGGAGGGTAGCTAGTTAGCACCGTTTGTTTTGCACAAGCCCACACCTAGGAAATTTGAAAGACAAAACTGGTGACCACTGGCAAACAGCAGCAAACAAGTGCCAAGTCACTCTTGTGGTGGTCTGGAGCCAATTAATACATCAAGAGTGGTCTCCTCACAAAGCTATCCAAGAGTTAAGCATCCTGCTCACAGCACCAGTTGTTTTATAAGATTTAAAGATTATTAGACTGAAACACAACCCACTGACACTTAGATAACAGGCAGAACTCTTGTTACTTTCAGCTGTAAATGTGAGAGGGTGGCCAGGCACCGCCACAGAGGAGACTGCACCCTGGACAGAGTACCAGCAAGCTGGAGCTGTAGGAGGCAAGGAGGGTAGGATCAGCTGGGTTTGCCAGGCTCCCTGTGGGATGGCAGTGTGAATGATTTCAAGTTCCAGGAAATAGGGGACATCTTTAAAGTCTGGTACATCCTCCTGAGAGACCCAAAACCTGAAAAAGGGCAGTGGTTGAGGTGCAGACATAGTCAGCTGCTCAAGAAATAGAATTTACCAGTTGCTAGCCAGTGCCTCAAAACTGGGTCAAGATAGCATTTAGAAAAAACAAAAAACCAAAAACCATTACAGGCTAAGTTTAGCTGTAATTTCTGAATTGAAGTTAAAAAGATGTTACTGATCAGCATCCTAGGTTAAGAATAAACTAAAAATATAAAAGTAGGCATCAATTATGGGATTATGGGTTACCAATTAAATTGCCTCAAAGCCTGTTCCTTGTTAAGAGAAGGAAGAAATCCAAAATTATTTATAAAATTGAAATTTGAACAAAAAGGCTTTTGTAAGACTATCTGACTTTGACGGTTGTATTCTTTTTATTACTGTTAAATGTTCCATTTTCAGTAAGACTTCTTTAGTAGAGATACTAAAAAGACATCTTTTTCTCCTTTTTTTAAATCCCACTGTACTGCATCTATCTTCGTTAGCAGTCAAGGTTTTGACTGTTTCATTTATTTGTATTCTCAATGTTTAGAATAGTTCCTGGCATGCTTGTTGAATAAATGGATGAACGAAACTCTCTACATGTCTTTCTTTTTTTAAATGACTATATGGTATTTTACTTTTAAAACACTTAAGTATAAATAGTATGGCATTCACGAATATGTAAATTATCTTTAATTTATCCACCAGAAGAGATTAGTTAAAATTTGAAATACTCTAATCAGGAATCAACACTCCAAAAAAAAAATTTAACATTTCCAGCATAGGCATTGAAATTTACTACAGAATGTTGTGAATAAGTAGGAACATGTTTAAATGTATATATATATATACATACACACACACCCATATATTCCCCCATCCCACTGTTGCATTAGATTATGTAGCAAACAGGTCAGGCTAATAATTTCATTATAGTTTTGATCCATTGTTCTGTTGGTCCTTTGTTTTAAGAGGAAAATCTATTGCCTCTCTAGCAGCCAAGAAGTTATGACTGGTCCTGCTGACAGTATTTCCCCATTTGCCTCAGAATTAACCTTTTCTGCAATTTGCTAGCTGTAGTGCCTAAGGGCAGAGTAAGACTTACCTAAGCTATAGAAAGAACCTGTTGACCTAGAACAAACTGACTGTGAAATATTTCTCCAGCAAAAATAGTTTACTTGGGATCCGCAGAGAATTGCAGTTCTGGGTCTGCAACCATGGCGAGTCACATGTAAGTCTCTGCATTGCAAGGGAAGAACTCTTGTACAGTGGGGAAAAGGAGTCTGGGAGGGCTGTAGTAAACAAAGAATCCATGGTTTTTCATTGGCTGAGTCCTTGCTAGGAAAGAAGAGGAGTCTTTCTTCTTCTTGTTTGGGTCTGTCATCATTGTACGGCATGAGAACTCTTCTTTCTGGTCTTCTGACTCTATTTAATTGAGATTTCTGTTAATTAATTTTTTTTACAAATATGTTTAGCTACTTTTTTTAGTGCCTGCCTGCTAATAAATGTTTCTGTCCTCGGCATTTATCTCAAGTTTGCCCTCACTGTGGGAGGTTACATGGAAGAAAATACATGGCTCTCAGGAGATTCTCCAATATTAATAAAAAAGGGGAAAAAACTTTCAATTGTTGAATAAGTAAATTGTATTGGAATACTTGAATAGAAATATCTTGCAGCAATTTTCATGGTAACAAAATTTACCTGAATTATAATAAATCTAAAGCAGAGAACAAATCTTATTCTGACATGTGATGATCTACTAGAATCATGTTACCAGGTCCCTGCAGGGAACTAAAATCTGACTGAATAAGGAAATAAGCCTGATCCGTTGACACCTCATTAGCTTGGATTTAAAAAAAAAAGACATTATAATCAAAATAGATTATGGCCAGGGTTAATCCCAAACTCTTTTCAAGTATACAGTGCATTAAAAATATAATAAATAATTAATATAATTATATTTTAAAGTCTGTATGATAAGCTGCTCAAGGATGATGCTTCTTTATAGCCTGAGGGCTGAGCCACTGCCGGGGATCTGCCAGTGTTCATTCCACTAGCTAGAGGTGGCCCCTGAGGAAACTGAAGCTTCTAAAGAGCAATAATTCAAAATGGGAAATAAAACTTAAAAGTGAGGAAGAAAAGGCTTCCAGGCTAGAATTTAAAACTAAAAGAAATAATATGTGCAAAATAAAGGCAATGAGATTTGGCTTCCATGCTCATAATCTGTACTGAAGGGGCAGAATTACTCATTTCAAAAAAGAAGTTAAATATTAAGTTGAGTTTTTCCTACAATAATTGAAATACTCTAAAATGAGGGACTGACTTCATTACAGAGGGATAACCTTGCCTCCTCTCTGTCCCCCTTGAAGTGGACTCTGTAGCTCAGGCAAAGTGTTTGCTCCCATCTATTACCACAGCTTCAGCAAAAGAAAAATAGAAAAATTGTAAACAAAGGTATTTTAAATAAATGAGCTAAAATTAAACAGAGGCTCCAAGAAATCTGCAATCTCCTTGGAACTATAGTAGCATGGAAAACTAACTCACATAGCATCTCTCACCAAGGAAACTGATAATATAGTATAGTATAGAATGATACAGCACAGTTTAGCAAATATAGAGTATAATACACAGCCTAGTGCCTATAGTACAGGAAACACAGACACAATGGTGAGAGATACCTTGATATATTAGAAATTTGGTTAGAAATCCTAGAGAACTTTGGGAAAAAGAGGAACCCTTAAGAGTAAAATTGAGGGCTATCAGATAAGGTGCCACAAAGCATTAACATGAAACCATTCTTAGACTCCTGAAATAAACCCAAAGGATATCAAGTATCCAAGACAGGTTTTTTTTTGAAAGTAAAATTCTTAAGAAAGTTAAGGATAGCTCTGGATATCCAGTATTCTATGTGGTAGCCCCTAAAACCAATTTATAATATTAAAATAGGAATTCAAAATTGTGCTAGCTCATTCTGGAAGGCAGGTTGATACTAGTACATAGACAACCCTGAGTCACTGGAATTCTAATAATCTCCATAAAGTATTAAATATCCAGAAAGTATTAAATGACACTAATACAAATGAGTAGATTTTCCTAGAAATCCAAAACTGTTTAAAGAAGCTGAAAGACATAAATCAGAATTTGTAATAATGTAGTCACTCTGGCAATTAGAACTAAGAGTAAACTAGAAATAAAGTTGGCTAATTAGTTAATTAGAACTATATCATCCTGAAAACATCATTGGAAGAGTCACATGGGTAGTCGGGGAACAGGAGCTTTCTGCAACTGTAAGCACTGCAAGTTAGAACTATAGCAGACTACCTTGTATCAGACTAACTAAATCAATAGGAATGGCTTTAAAAAGTGAATGAAGTGTAAAAATTAATAAATAGTCAGCAAAAAACATCCATTTAAAGGCAATGAAGCAAGGATATGCTCCTATGAAAAGTAAGCTGATACATGGTTACATGATTGGCCAAATATTTAAAAATTAATCAATAAAAATTATCATATAAACAAATTAAAAATAAAATTATATGTAACCATAGAATAAGTACTTGATAAAATCCACTACTCATTCATCATAAAAATACTATTAAAAACAACCCTAGAAATAGAAGAAAATGTCTGCATCCTTATAAAGAGTATCCGTGAAAATCTTAGTGCTTGCATCATACTTAAAGACTAAGTGTTTTCCTTCTCTAAGATCAGAAACAAGTCAGAAATGTCCATTACTATCCACTGTTGTTCAGCATTGCTCTAGAAGCCATAGCCACTGCAATGTGACAAGAGAAAGAAACAAACTGGATAAAGAATGAAAACAAGCAAAACTATGTGGTTTTTTTGGCCTCATATAACATGATCTTCTCTTCAGAATATCCAAGGAGTCCACAGAAACATTACTAGAACAGGTAAGTTTAGAAGAGTTGACAGATACAAACCCAATATATGAATGTTTATTTTATCTCTGTATACCACCAAAAACCAACTGGAAATTGAAATTTAGAAATACCATTCAGAATAGCATCAAAAATATGAAATACTTAGGAATAAATTTAACAAAATATATACAAGACCTCTACACTGAAAATATCAAACTATAACTGAAAGATTAAATTTTGGTAGGACACTGATTTTCCCCTAAAGGATATATATATAGATTCAAACCAATTCTAGTCAAAATTTCAGCACTTTTGAAGAAATTGGCACCTTATGCACAACTTCATATGGAATTGTAAAAAGGCCTAAAATAAAAATAATTTTGAAGATAATGATCATAGTTGATTACCTTATATTAACTAACTTAAAGAATTATCATTGTGTTACTGTAATCAAGAAAATGAGGTATTGACATAGAGACAGATGTAAAACAGTGGAGCAAAATAGAGTCCAGAAATAGTTACACTTTATGCTTAATTGATTTTCAATAAAGGTGCCAAGGTAACTCCAGGAGAAAAAATTTTTTTGTTAATGAAATGGTGCTGTAATAATCCCTATTCTAAGTAGTCAGTCAATCAGTCAAAACTTAACTTTTTACCACACCATATTCAAAATTAGGTAAAATTACTTATTTTATGGAGAGTAAATTTTACCTAAAAGGAGCATAAGGCAATCAAAACTATACTGATGCAAAAATGTAGACTGTATATGTTGGCTATGACCATGTAACTTGCTTTAGTCATTGGAATGTGAGTAGTCATGATTTATCCACATCTGTCTACAAGTTTCAATACCCTAAAAGAGTTCAGTTGAACATTTTGCTTTTGTCCTTCACCATGTACCAGATAAAGATTACTTTGTCATCATGAGTAAATGAATGAGAAGAAAAGTTGAATTTTATCAAATATATTTTCCACTTTTGTTGAATTTTTTACTGCAGTATAGTTGATTTACAATGTTTCAGGTGTATAGCAAAGTGATTCAGTAACACACATATATAAATTTCAGATTCTTTTTCTGGATATAGTTCCCTATGCTATCAAATAGCACCTTGTTGTTTAACTATTTTATATATAGTAGTGTGTGTCTGTTAATCTCAAATTCCTAATTTATCACTACTCACCTACATTTCTGTTTTTAAAAGATTTATTTGGTTCTTTCAAATAGCCTGGTCATTTCTGATGGATATTGTTGCTTCCTCTTTTTTTTTTTTTTAATTCTGTTTTTCTTTTCAAAAGAATCCCTCTAGTTTCTATTTTGTGTTAGTATTAGTTTAATTTTGCATATTAATTAGTATTATTCCAAAATCTGAAATCATAGGGATTCTACATTAAATATTTTTGTTTTCCTGATACCTACCCATAGTGGCTTATCTCATTTGTTCTGATAATTTTAAGTGTAAACTCATGTTTGATTTAATTAATATGTAAGGATTCTGAAACACTAAAAGGAAATGCTTCATTCTAAAAGGACTCTATTTTCTTCTACCTGTTGCCAGAAATCTTTGGCTCTGGGCACTTGTAGCCCTTTTCAAGGAAGTCTAGGCTTCATGTGAGTTTTAGCTTGATCCAAAACACCTTGGTGGGTCCAAGGCACACTCTTTCAATTATGGTACTGAAGTAATAAAAACCAGAAGTACCTTTTGAGGATATCCCATTAAGCACAGAAAACAGAAGGATGCCTGGAACTCAAAGTTTGGAAAAAGCTGAATGGATTATCGTAAATGTACATCTGAGCTCTAATATTGCATGATGATTTTATTACTGCACAAACTTTCAAAGGAAATTCTAAGAATTGCAATTTTATCTTGTTTATGTCACAAACAGAATTTAAAAATAGCTTTAACTAATTTTTTAAAGCCTTTTTGGGAAAAACAGAATTTTAAAAGTTTTATTGGTATTTACATTACTTAAATTACCATAATGTGTGATACTGCAATGATTAAATTAACAAAAAAGGATGTAAAATAGTTTAGCATGTGTACTTCAACAGTGAATGTGATTTTTTCTCCAAGGACATCCGTTATTGAAAATGAAGGCCATTCTGTTCACTCATGGGAAGTGACATGGATAATTTTGGATGAAATTTTCACTCATTAAAAAAAAAATCTGTTATGACAAATTTAACATTAGATTGTTCATATTTCATTTGGCATTAAGTACATAAAAGAAGCAATACTCACTACAAACAAAAATATTCTAAAAATATTCTTCACATCTCCTTTAGATCTTTAGTATAACAAAACTTTTTCCCTTTAAGAAAATTTCTACCCACTTTTTCCTATATAGATACAGGAAAATCATGTATAATCTGTGGTATCTCACATTTTATACTTACCCTGGTCAAAATTTTATATAACTCTGAGTTAAATTGATAGTAATTTTGCTGGGCAAATATAGTCATGAAAAACCATGATCCATATACCAATTTGATATATTCAGAATCATATAAAATTATGAAAGAAAAGTGAGATAGGTAGAATATACAGAGGATTCATGAGTCAAAGCAATACAATACTCTAGAAAATGAGCCAGAGGCAATAAAAAGAAATACAACATGGATCAACATAATAAGTTCTTTAACACCCTCTCTGGAAAACAATTCCCAAAGGGTTGCTCTGTATCTCTAATTTAGTCATATTGAAAATACTTATTTTACATACAGCAAATAGTGACTTAAAATTTAAATAGCTAATATTTTCTGCTAAAATAACGAGGCATATCCTCAGGGTAAATTTATTGAAACAAATCTACAATTCAAAATAACCATACAATGGAATAAGGTTTTAAATGAAATACAGGTCAAAGCTACATAAAAGATTAACCAACTTATCTAAAATAGTAATTTATAAAGAGTTTCACTCTTCTAAATTTATTTTACTATGGTTCACTCATTTTTTAATGAAATCTTCCTGGTCAATTATCATGATAAGTGGTGGTGTGGGAACTGCATCAGAAAGCAACATCCATCTTGTCCTCACATCAGCAAAACAGCTGTCAGGTCTTTAAGAATACTAACATCTCTGTTATGTTTAGTCAGAATTTGTGAAAAAATCATGTTTTCCATTATATATATTTATCTGTTGTAAACTCTGCATCTTAGGAAAACTTAGATATCTCCTAGAAATTCCAAAATGTGCCTACTTATCACATACAAGAAAATGCAGGATTCTATATATAGAGATATTGGCTCTAAGTCCTTGAATCCACTGTAGGATGAGACTGAGGAAAGGATAACACATTTCCTACTATTTGCTGAATCTATCAACTTGTTAAAATCTTTCCTTTTTGGATGGCTTGTAAGAAAGCAATGAAAAATGTATTTCCTATCATAATAAGAGCCACTTAATGTATTATCTATTAAGCATTACTTAATACATTAGTATTATTTAATGTATTATTAATATTTAAAAATATTAAATATCTAAAAATATAAAATTTTAAGAAAACATAATGGTAACAATAGAAATACATAATCCTTTTCTTTCACAGACATTGGTACAAAAACTCAAAATAAACATGATTTGCCTTTGTTAGTATCAAATAAGCCATATTTCTGGTCTTCCCTCTGATAACTCACATTTCTCCAAGTGGTATTTTTCTCAGAGTCATTGCTTCTTTAAACCAAGGAGGGACTTAAACATGACCACTGTTTGCAAAATCTTGAAGCATTTCACTATTAAGATAATTCAATTTAAAACCTCTCAATGAACTCAGCTCTTGTTCTTCACAATGTCTAGGAAGGCCTTGACTTTGCCATCTTTTCATTCACTCATTTTCAACCACATGATTGCTTTACTTTGACTTGGAAATTCACTGATTTTTCACATGCTTGCCTACTTTCTGTAAGTAGTCACCTAACCTACATTCCTTATTTATTCTTGCAGATCTTCCTTACTTTTGCCTTAAAAATTCCTGGATAAATCTTGACCTGTTTTAAATAAGCATTAGTTTTTACAGTTTACATAAACCCATTTCAGAATCTTGTTACCATTTCCCCATTCAACTTATATCCATATATTCCCATCTGACAACTACTCACTATTTATCCCAACCATCTGGGTTGAGCATCTCTTAGTGGACTTTCCTGCTCAAATCAACTATCTTCTAGAGCAGAAGAATCTCTGCCCCCAAACACAACTACACAACCACCACTTCCCACCAAACCAATCAGGGGATGGGAAAGAACCAGGAGAGTAATTAGCTTCATGATTAGAAAATCTCTTCTGTGTACCCTGATGATGTGTAGTAATCACATTAATTCTCTGCCTTCCTAAATCCCAAATTTACCTGACCAGCATATTTATTATTTCCTAAGATTCCCTGTGCAACAGAACACTTAGGAAACTTGAAAAATAATTTTATCTAAGCTCCCATAAACAACACTAACAAATAACCTGATTGAACTTCACAGAACATTTCACCTAATAGCAGGAAAAGGAATGTTCTTTTCACGTGTACATAGAACATTCATTGAGATATGCTAGTTCCAGGAACTGGAGCCATTCATTCACCTGATCCTTTAGCTCCGTAGGGAATCTGACTCAAATAACCTCTCAGATATGTTTTCTGCCTAATCAGAATCATACACACTCTCTCAACTGATTTTTATAAAGTGTATTGTTGCCCTAAGAGATCAGGTACTTATTTATTATATGTCTGATCCTGGTAATATAATGATTATTATTATAAATATTAACAAAATGCTATTGGTAAATGGAAGATTGATTAATTCTGAATAAGGGAACAATAGCAAGTGGAATACTAGCAGTTTTCAGAATGACAATATTGGCAGACAGAGAAGAAAGGGAAGAGCAATTTGAGAAATTAAATAGCAGACATAGAAGAAAGGGCATACTATTTTTGAAAAACTGAACATTCTGGAGTGGTTAGAAAATAAGATGGATTCAGAGTTAAAAGGAGATAAGACAACATAATATTGGGCTAAGTTGTAAAAAATCTTTGAAAACCAGGCCAAGCTAAATTTTACGAATGCACTCTTTTAGAGCAAGCATATATACATAGTCTCAAACTTTCAGGCTATATGTACGTTGGGGGGATAAAATAAGATCATCCGAAGAGAGTCTGGATATTATTGGCGAGCAAATGCTTACGAGAATCTTAACTGAGAACATAAAAGGATATACAGATATGAATAAATTAGAGAGTGAGAACTTGATCTTGCAAGTATACTTGGGGAAACTTCTTTGTTAATAAATCATGAATCTAGTCTAATAAGACTGGTTGCCAGATGCTATATCAATAAAAATAGTAAAATATTGAATTGTGCTTAATCTAGATAAGGCACTATTTGTTAATTTACTCCTTACATTAATACAATGTGAGGTGTATTATTTTTATTCACATATTACAGATGAAGAATATCAGGCTCAGGAAGCTAAGTAAATTGCCCACAAGTCCCTTAATGGTAAATAAGTGGTGTAGTAGGTGTCTGGTTTTGACAAATTACTAATTGTTACCAGTTATTAAGTAATAAATAATGGTAAACAGTAAGTAAACAGAAAAATGAAGAGAATTAAAGATCACAAATTAAATTACCTCAATATTCAAGATGATAAAAAATTAGTTTCACAAGAAAGATATCAATTCATATTTACACATTTATATGTGGTAAAGATTTTGGTGAATTGAAGGACATTAAAATAAAGCCATCTGAGATAGACCAAACAAATTTTACCCAAGGGCTTTATCCCACCCTTAAGTTGCCAGTTGTCAAAAATGGTTATAAATTCTGTAGCCCAGTCACCTAAATGAATACATAATAAATTTAGAGAGAAAAGTTTTGATTAAATGCAGGATTTCATATTTTAGTATGGAACAGCCACCTAGGAAACACTTGAGTATGATGAGCATGCTTTTCAATCAGAGTTAAATGGTGTATTTAAGGGCTCCACTTAAGCAAAATAAGCCTGGATTCTAAGCTGTTTGACATAATACTTTTTCTCCATTCTTCTGGTAAACCTTCAGATTTCCATGTTTATCATTACGTACCTATCAAACATTATAGTGATAATATGAAATCCCTTTTAATTTAAACTGTTCTGTCTTTACCTTCTCTCTGGTTTAGTGGTTTTCAAAACTGAATCTGCAACAGAATCACCCAGGGAGCTTTTAAAAAAAAGATCTGATTCCCTTGAAGCATGATATCAATTGACCTAACTGAAATTTATAGGACACTCCACCAAATATTAGCAAAATAAACATCATTTTCAAGTGTACACAGACCATTCACTTAGACTATATTCCTGCTTTAAAGCAAGTTTTAATAACTTTTTAAATAATTTTAAAAAAGTATATGACCTCAACATAATTAAAATAAAATTAAATAACAGCAATGTATGTGGGAAGGCACTATATATTTGGAAATTAACACATTTCTAAAAGTAAAAGGGAATTTTAAAATATTCTAAGTTACATGATGATGAAAAATAAAATCTCAAAAATTTTTTGGAAATATTACAAAAGTTGTGCATAGAAGAGGTAAAATTATAGCTTTGACTACTTAAAATGAAAAGTGGAGACATCACTACACATCCTACAGGCATTTAAGGATGCTTCTGGAAATTGGACAACTTAGTTGAAATGGATAAATTTCTTGAAAATCAAACTACAAAGCTCACTAAAAAATAAATTGATAACATGTATAATCTTATAACTATGAAATAAATTTCATTTTTGTCTAAACCATTCCAAGATATTCTGTGACTCTCAGAACAGACTGATACCAATGATCATACATGGGATATTTCATTTTCAAGTACACAGTCAGTGGAAATTTGGTCTTCAAGGACTGGGGTAAAAGTAACACTAAATTTCTAGGCTGTTCACAGTAGTGCAAAACACTGGAAGGACCATCACATCTTGGGATACATGTATATGAATATAGGATAATGGGTAGTGTGCTTATGAAATCCAGGTCAAAATAAATCACCAGTATTAACTGGGAAAAAGTTTAAAATAATGTGTATTTAATATTACAGTTAAGCCTAAGACCTTTAAGACAATACAAGTCTCTAGTGTCTACAAAAAATTGGTATATTAATGTATGAGAAAAATGGCTGATACACTCTACTTTCACCAGAGTATGCAGTAGAAAAGACTATGCCCTTTTAAAGGAATTACATAGGCATGGTGAAAAACAAACCAACACGATTTAGAAATTCTACCAAAATGGATGGATACAATTGTGGGATTAATTAAATAAGCTACTTCAAAAGAAAATATATTACAGTACTTATTATTTTACTACATCAGTACATCAGAATGTTTTTAAAACATAGATATTTCTTTTTATCATTTAAAATGCACTTTTTAGTGGTTATGATTTGTAAAAATAAGGGGGCATTGACACATAGAAAATATAGACGTTCCCATCTGGGAGGATAATAAGGGCAAGGGTCTGACCAGAGGAGTCCCATGACTGTGTTTTGTGACCATGTGCTCCACGAATTGCTGAACTGTGTATCAAGACTGAGCTGCTTTAAGACTGTAATATGTGTGGAAGCCAGAGAATGTGCCTGTGAAAACTAGAATTATTTAGATATTTTTGATTATAAGAGAGATCTATTTACTAGAGGAACTAGTTGTATGAAGTTTAGTATGTACTGAGCCAGTTAATTCAGAGAAACTTACACAGGTCATGAAGACACTTCAGAAAACATACAGATGAGACAGACTAGGATAAGATCAGTTTAGGATACAACTGAAGCAAGCAAGGAGGAGAAGGTTTTAATGAAGATGTGTAGTTGTCATTTTCCTTTGGCTTCATTATAAGAGTCCATCAAAATATTATTAATACAGAAATACTTGAATAAATAGAGTAAATGGCCATCAGAGAGAGCACACATGGACTCATTACCTCTATTTTGGGAAAGAACAGGGTAGAAGTTTGGAAAAGTTTGTCCAGTCATAAGAAGGTGGAATGTATAGAGAAAAAACTTAGGTTGTAAATAGTAGGGATTATACTGTTCAAGGATATCTTGGAAACAGCTGAACTGTTGTCATTTAGGGTAATCTGAACACAGTCCATGGCTGTAAACTTGAAGTTTCTCTGGACAGGTTGCCACCTCTATTCTACCTGCTGGATTTTGCTCTATGGAAGGTGACTCTAGTCCTGGAATATAGAAGAAATTACCCTCCTGTGCTTCTGGCATTGATGATTTGACTTAAATACTAAGAAGTTGTGTCAGTCTTTATGTTTTCTGGCTCTTTCACTTTCAGAGTATAAAGCCTACCCTATGGTGTCACAGGATTCATAGGAAAAACTTTCTTTTTTAATTTTGATTGATTCATCACTTGCCTATAGAGAAATAAAATGCCAGATACTGCTGAAGACTTAGCATGACTTTCCTATGTGCCCCAAACATCTCTATGGCACCTAGACTGCACCCAAACAAGTTTAGAAACTTGTCAAGAGAAATGGTTCTTAAGAATGAGTTAAAGAATCTCATCCTTAATTGATATTTTAAAAGTAATCTTTTTAGTTTATACATAGGTATGTTTCACTATCAATAATCAATGTATCTACTGACACTTTAAAATTGTTTTACTTTCATGTTTTAAAAATGCCACCTTTCTATTTAATTTGGTAACAAGTGAAAATGCAGGTTTGTAAAATAAGAATTAGTAACATTTTCAGGATATGACTTTAGCCTGTTAGGAGAAATAAAGTACTAAATTGAAATAATATTTTAAGCCATTTTCAAAGATGCTCTCCTTTTTTCTGTCATGTTTAACCTGACAGCAAAAAGTCAGCTGAGCTGTCTGACCTTTCAAGTATTAATTGGAAATTCATTTCAAACTTTCTCTATAAAGGTTTGGCTAAGAGCATTTCTTTTAACTTTAGCTTTAACTAAAATTAAGAAATTTATGAATATGACCTTTCATGGTATTGAATTGAGGTATTCTACCACACATGAAACATTCTGTAATCTCAAAACAGCATGAAATGTGTACCACATGAAATAGCAACATGCTGACTGAAAATGCATTAAAACAAATTTTAAAATCCACATATAATTTTTGTTATTCTGAAGAAGAAATATGGACTTCTTATTCTTGGAAAATAAATCTTCCCTAATATAGATGTTAAATAATAATCAATATTAAATTCCTAAGGTAATTTTAGTTCTATACAGTTAGATGTAGTATAAAGAAATAAGAACTAAGAGGGAGGGGGTATTACTGAACTGAATGAAGGCTGGTTAACAACAGTCTCTGGAGTCAAGATGAAATCCTACTCCCACCATGTCACTGGGTCCCCAAGTCTACAAATGAATAATTATTTCCTAAGACTTCTGTGAATATTAAAGGGATTAAAACATACAAGAACAGTGCCTAGCATATAGGAAGCAGCTAGTCTCAGAACTGTTGCAAGAAACACTCCCCCCGCTTACACACCTTCCCCTGTTATGACCCTTGAAAGATAATGGTTTCGTTCAAATTGATATTATATATGAAAAACTAATGAGGCTCCTTGTCTGTCTCTTGAAGCAAATTAAATCTGAAGTGAATATTCCATTTTAAATAAATCTTCATGATGTATTTCAGAGAAGAAAAGATTATGCTCTGTTAATATCTCCAAGAAATTTAACCATTGACTGAATAGCTACTTTCTGACTAAGCCTAGGTAGGAATGTTAATTTTAAACTTTGTAACTGTAGAAACTATAAGAATGTTAAAAGTTTATAAAATATTAATTGTAAGACTTTCACTTTGGATGCCAAGTGTTTCTTAAGTTTTCATAGAAGTATTTCACATTAGGTCATAGAAATGCCTGTAATAAGCCTCAGACACATATGTATGTGAATAACAGAAATGCTGCATGCATAGCAGGTATTAACATATTGTAATTTTAACCTATATTAAGATTTTTTACCTCTACTTACTAAACATATTTAATCATGCGTTGCTATTTCATTTGAGGCATTGTGAATAATCTCTACTCAATCTTCTCAGAACTTTTAAGCAACAATATAGTAAGCCTGGTTTGCCAGTCATTCATGAAATCTTATATTCATTTCTGATAATCAGTACTCAGCCTGCACCAAACCTAGAGATTCTCTATGTGTGAGCATATATTAAATCCAAGTATTATTTACTAAAGGAAACTTTGATGGGCAATCATTTAAAACTGCATGAGTATACTTCCTTTTTACTAAGAATAAGATAATCAAAGTTAGGAAGAAAATCCTACCTCTTGTTAAGTCAAAAGCATAGCTAGATAGAGACCTTTGGTATTCAGACCTCAACATATTATCAAACCTACAACTTTATAAAGTCTAGGCTGTTCCAAGAAATCTAGTTTGAGACATTAGCTCTAATATAGTGGTTGAGGATTAATTCCCTGGACGTGAGCACTGCCTTGATATTTTTTATCCTTTTATAATATAGGAAATATGCAGAAGTTTCCTAGTTTAGAATCCATTGCAATTTATTTTTATATATTTCCACTTCTCAAGAAATGAGGAAATCATCACTGGATAAATTTTTTAAATTGGCATTATTAAACTTTTAACATTTAAGCTGATTATTAATATATTTGGGTAATTATCTATCTTTATAACTCTTCTGTATTCATTGCTCTTTATTTCCTTTTCCTGCCTTTTCCTGTTTTAACTGAACATTTGATATTATTCCATTTTATCTTCTATCTTAGAATGTCAATTACACTCCTTTAAAAAATAGTTTGTGGTTTCCCATGAGTTTACACTGCAGATTTTTAACTAAACCCACATTACCTGCACACATTTCCTGGATTATCTCATCTATGCCATCACTATAGATTCTATCCAAATTCTGGAAGTTTCCAAATGTGTAACCCATCATAATATATCTCATGAGATGTAAACTCATAGAGCCTACCCCCAAGTAATTTTTATCCTAATGTGTCACATAGGATAAATTTGACATGTATAAAACAGTATCTGAGTTAAAAATCTAACAAATATATTTTTCCCAATCTTCTCCATTTCAGAAATGTCATAGGAACCTACAAAACAGAGTAAGTAAAACACCTACAAATCATCCTCCATTCCTTTTTTCCTTTCTTTATCTCTGACTTCCATACTATTTGTCACAGTTTGGATATCCTGGAACAGACTTCTGAGGCAGTATTTAGCATCCAGGATGCTTATTAGGGAGTGCCACTGAGATCAACACCTTGTGGAGAACTGAGCAAAGAGAGAAGTTCAGCTATACTGCAGGCCTGACATTCTTAACCAAACCCATAAATCCCAAGACTTTATACCTCTGACTTAATCTATCATTGAATGCACACCATCCCTAAGAGTGTGACCTGGAGCAGGTGGCTCTTTGCAGCTGAGACAACCTATGAAGAAGATACAGCTAAAGGCTATTTGCTGACAGCACTCTCCACAGCGGGTGCAACATCACTATGTCCATCACAATTTCCAAAAGCAATCATTGTTTTAGTCACAAGACTAGCACATACCAGATGTTCAACAAACTATTTTAAGAATTAAAAAGTGGACTTATCTCAAGTCCATCCATATTCCCTACCACCCTAGTCCAAGTCATCCTTCACATAATAGGGTAACAATGTCTCTCTGAACTGTCTTCCTTCACTTTTGCCTTTCTTATAATCCATTTCCATACTGCAGCCCAAGGACAGTTTTTAAAATATAAATCCAGTCATGTCAGTACCGTGTGTTAATCCTCCAGCAACTTCTCTTTGCTCTTTGCTGAAATAAAGTCTCAACTACAAGATCTCCTTACTTTTCTAAAATTTTTTCTTTCTTAATCAGCATGCCCTGCCATCCTTCTTACACTGTTCAAACACACTAAGATCTTTCCCACCTCAGCATGTTTGCCCTTAGGCTTGCAAATTCCTAACCGTCTTTTCTTTCTGTAAACATTTCTGTCTCCATCTCCTCCTTCAATTCTCGCCTTGAATATTACTGTCTCAGAGAGGCTGTCCACAATCATCATATCTGATGTAATTCTGTCTCTTTAATCCCTCCTCACTAGTAATTGTCACATCATCCATTTATTCTTCTGATAAAGCTTACCACAATTGCACTTCTGCTGTTTCCATATTTGCTTACCTGATCATTGCTTTGGTTGGCACTACTAGAATTTAACGATCTAAGAACAAGTTACTGAATTACTTAATACATAAAAAAATAATTTTATTTGAGATCATAATGAGGAATAACTTTGCTTGAGCCCTGTACTTTATAGGTAAACTGAGGCTTAAAGCATTTAATGTATTTTATTAGAGTCAAAGAATAAATTTATTTTTATTGCAAAAAAAATTTTCTACTACTAAATTCTTTTTACTTCTGCATTCCTCCAATATTTTTCTACCTTCATAGCATTGTAGCTTTAACAAATTGTACTCGAGTATGGTCTTTTTATATACTAGCTTCAGACTAAATATACCTTACTCACCACTAATGTCATCCTTTCAACATTTTCTATAACTTTAGTGTTGCTATATATACATTATCAACATGTTAGATTTTCTTATATAACTACATAGTACCTTGCACATATCTTTAAAAACCTATTTTTGTATATTCTTTTCTTTCTTTAATTAAACTAAAATCTACATGCTTTCTACACAAGTGTTGTTGACTGCTTTATACCAATGACATAAACCTGATCTTTTGTTTTTCTGGCTTTTGTTTTCCTCAAAGTTGTCATTAACTTGTCTATATGTCTAATAACAATTTGTACTCATGTGGAGAGACACTCATCTAATGTCTAAGATGCAACCTAGCTAATCTTCTACACTACAGAAATTGAGATTATTTGTATACAAAATCTAGGTGGTGACTTCAATGCACACTGTCATAATTCTGTACTCTTTTCACACAAAGGGGAACCATGAATGTAAAGCCACAAGACATCACTTGAAATAGTCATGTTCTTATTCCACTGAAGTTCTTTGTATTATCTAAGAGCAATTTTTCAGATGAGGGATGATCATACCATATTACAGTCTTTCGCATCTTGCAGAACTCATCAGTCAAGCATATTTTGAGCTTGCTGGTGAATAACAAATTTACCCCCTTAATAACAAACTTACTGTTTCTGTACTCCTTTGGTTTTCTTGCTTCTTTAGCTAGTCATGAGTTTTTGGTGCCCAATAAGAAAGGCATTGAGCTGAATTCTTTTCTCTGCAATATTTTTAAATAAATAATAGCAGAGTCGGTTTTATTTTAATAACCTGTAAATCACAAAATTGGGCCTCAAATTGGTTGACTAAATTGTCCAAAGTCACAGAGCTAGTAAATAGCATAATCAGATTGGGAGTACAGGCCCATTCAATCTAAGTTTCATCCATATTATTATTATGATAAACTGCAATTATGCCAAATAAGAAAAATATTATAGGGCCTTTTTATAATAATATTTATGCCAAATAACCATGGTAGAAAGCAGTGCAGTATGTTTTAACTATGTTTTGAACAGCTGTTGTGTCAGCCTGCATTTGCTGTGAGGTATTCCACTTTCATGGACTTCATAGGCTCAAGTAGTATCTCAGGAAAAAAAAAAAAAAAAACTGGCTAAATGTCCAGTCTGCTAGCTCATGTAATACATAGAATAAAATATTATAGATTACCTTCTTGAGGGTGGAATCCTACTTTTACATTGTTAATGGGTGTTTTTCAGTCTTTCACTGTTCAAGTATCCTTTATGTATTTACATTTTCAACTTGTGAGTGTCACCTCAAGACAGAAGCTACACATTTTCTTTCCCTGAGTACCATGCACTATGGCACAGGCATGTGACCTGTGTCAGCCAATCAGAAGCCTATAGTAGATATTTCAGTTTGAAAGGCAGTAGCATGAAGAAGGAGTTATTATCTGTGGCATCAATTGAGGCAGGGGGAGTTAGACAGATATCACCTTGCAGAGGCAGAAGAGGGAGAGATGCCCCATGTCTACCCATGATAAAGCTGGTTCTGCATGATCTTAACAGAAGGCATTCATAGGATTATTTGTACAGATTTTCTGGCTATGCATTGTATAAACCTAATTCCCAGTGCTTTCAAAGGTTCTCCACTTTACCTCATATCCTTTAATACATTTATCTTCTACTTACTCTAAGTAGGCTAAAATAATTTCTGTTGCTGTTCAGTATAAACTTTGTTACACTAGTAAAGATCTTTTATAGACTTTTTATAGTCTTTTTTTTTTTAACTTAAGTGCAAAATAGGGCTATAACTGAAGGGAATTATTAGAAAAATATCATTTTCTTCAGTAGGTCTTCAGTAAATATATGTTTCTATACTATTATTGTTAAAAAAAACTCTTAAAATACATTAATTTGTCAGATGCTAATTCTATCATTGATCTAGTTACATAAAATCTAGAATTTAACAGTACATAAAAGTAAAGAGTAACATAATTTTCTGCATGTTAAAATGGAAAAATAATAGCAAACCTATAAGGTGATATAGTCAAGTGAAATGTTTTACTATAAATATATGAAATTTATATCTTTTCTCATAAGGTTAACAAAAACTATTTTTTTATAAGTTCTCAACCTCTTATAATCAACAGGAAAGTCAGGTTGGCCTTAGTTTTGTGTCCAGGGTCTGTGTTTTTACTTGGTGTTTAAAAAATAAACAGTGACAAACAAAGTGAGTAACAAAATTCACTAATCAGCTTCCCCAATTAATGTGCATATTTCATCCTATTATATTCTATAAAAACCAAAGATAGTGGTTTAATCATTCTGGTGCATATTTTCAATGTGCATGAACTTAATGAAATCCCTGGATTCTGAACTCTGATTTAAACTCTTTGGAAGCATTTAATACAGTTCTTGAAATCCTTTTAAAGGAGAACTAATTTGCAGAACTTTCCTTTTCACTTTCAATTTCAGTGACAGATCATCAAAATACTTTGCTTTTTCTTTTACCTTAAAAGATACTGAACTAGATACAGCTAATTAGAGGACTGCTTTCACCAGTAACTTTTCTCCATATCTTAGCTTAAACTCTAAGCTAACATTAATTCTTATTAGAAAAGAGACTAAATAAGTATCACTGGAAAAGTAAGGTCATAAACTTAATTCTGCATGTAAACATATAAATGGTAAATATATGCGTATTTGTCTTTGACATTAATAAAACCAAATCACATTTAAAATGTATCATCTATTTAAAATAATGATTACATGGTTATATTTTGAAAAATACTATATGTATATTATTTCCTAAAGTGTCAATATGCAATGTAGTATAGTTTTCCCACTCAAATTTATAATGAACATGAAACTGACATAAGACTTTCCCAGTCAGAAATGTATTCATTTCTCTCCTCTACACTAATTTTACCCATGAAAATTGTCACATACTCCATTTATACTAGGTTATTTCAGTATATGTATGTTTCATCCAGGAAGATTGTGTGTTCCTCTGCAGCCACTAGCAACGTTTATATTTTCATGACAACAAGCAGCCACATACCATATAATTCTGTATATAAATAGCTGAGACCTGTGGGTTTCTATGAAGTCATTCCAGGAACAGCATATCTTGCCCGAGATCATACCTAATTTCAGTATTATTGCAGGTTATCACATTTCTACTTTCCAAAAGACCTACTTACAAGCCACAAATTAGGATAAAATTAAACATTAAAAAATTTTAAGTGACTACTTATCCAATCCTTGAGTAGTAAAGATCTTAACAGTGATACTCTCAAAGCTGGAAGAGGAAGCAAAATTATAGAATTATAATGTGGTTTTCTAGAGCAGACTATTACAAAAATCAAGAAGCAAATACTTTATAAATTGCGATGCTAGTTGCAGATGAATGACTAAATCTAAAACTATACCAAAAACCCTTTAAAAAGGAAAAATAAGAAAATATAGAGAAAATTCATTGAACAGCCAATTCAAGTTGCTAACTAACATGAAAATATGTTGAAAGTCACAGTTAGTCATAGAAATAACATGAGGGTGAGATATCAGTCACATCCATTAGACTGGGAAAAGTTAAAATAGAAAAAGATTGGTAGTGAGTGTGGGAATAAAGGAACATGGGCACTTTTATCTATTGCTGATGGACACTTAAAAGGTTATACTTTTACAAAACAATCTTACAACATCAATTAAAATACCAAGAAAATCTCACACATATACCTGTATGCCATGTATCCATTAATGGGGATATATTCATAGAAGTCAAAAGATAAAGGCACAAAAGTATATATGTACAATGATGATTAATATGCAATTTTGAATAATGGTTTTAAAAAGTGAATGAAAATACATACCCATGAATGCAGTTCTTACATTAAAGCTCAAACAGGTGATCTGTAGTACTTTTATGAGGAATGGCTGAGAAAAATAAGTATGTATAATCTAACTCATGTTGGTAATATTTTTGTAAAACTAACAATGATGAAATTCTGGTGTGTGTTTGTGCACAGGTCAAAAACATAAGAGGCTGCGTGTAACACTTACATCTACAAAGTGTTACAATAAAGGGAGTAAGGGGCTTACAATCAGAGAAGCTGTACTAACTTTATGAGCTTGAATCCCCTAGCTGGCAGTCCACAAACGCTCAGGAAGAAGCAGCTGTGCATTTTATATCTTCCTACAAGTCTTTCTACACCTGCAGCTAAAGAATAATGGCTTCTGTTATTCTTCAGTCTTCCAAATACCATGCAAGAGCCTCCCATTGGTAGACTCTGATCCAGAACTAATATGAGAAATGCACATCTTAGCTTCTCCCCTGGAACCAGCAGTTACAAGTGCATAGAAATAGCGTAGAAAGATGATCACCATCCGGATTGGGGGTGGGAGGGAATGGCGGGTAAGGGGGAATCAGAAAAATAGGAGAAAATGGGAGAATGCTGAATATAAGGAGGAAAATATTTGTTCTAAGAAAATCCAGTATATCGTTACATAGTATAATCTTATTTACCTAAAATCATTTATATACTTATGTATATACACACAAACACACACAATATACACAGAATGTATGTATATTCATATATGCAAATGTTTAATAGATGTATTTATTTTTTATCAATAGAATTAGACTGAGTTTCAAGTATAGCAAGTATGTATTGTCAGGTGAAGCAAATGAATTTAAGGTTAATGTCTAGAGTGTGATTCTATTCTGCATAAAAAGAGATCACCATATTTTGAAAAATAAAATTTGTGTGTGTTAAGTGTTATGGCTGTGTACATGTGTGTGTGTATGTGTGTATAAAATAGAGAAAAGATGTAGTAAGTTATAAATCTTGTAAATATATCAGTAATAAAATTTTAAGGTACTAATTTTAGCATCCCTTACCCACCAAATAAGAAAACACTGTACATTTACCCTTAGATTTGTATATTTGTGTTCTAACCATCAATAATATACAGCAGTTAGTATTAGTATTGAGTGTCAAAAGAAATTCTATAAATCTTATATTTTGTCAACATATATAACATAATACAAAGACTGTGACTATATCAATTGCTTTCCTTAATTAAGTTTCTTTAAGTCCTGGTCATCATGATTTTAACAAACACATTTGTACTGAGGTAAACACATAAGTTTTTTGTACATAGATTCATTTAAAATTTCATGCAAAATGAATAACTGACAGCTGAGACTGAAAAGACAGATTTTCACCAACAGCTATGCTTGATTTATTTTGATTTGAAAACTGACGATGTAATGCCCATTTAAACAGGTGAAGGTTAAAGAGCTGAGCCAGGTTTTTTTAAGTGCTAATTAATGCAGCCACAGAAAAGTACAGATAAAACTCAGGAATGAAACACTGTGGAAGCCATTACCGTTCACTCCAGTTTAGGAGAAAATGTGATGTAATGCAAGTTCCTGTAACTAAGTCAGTCCTAATACCACTTCTGTAAATATGTTTATCTACTGAAAGTTACAAAAGAACTGTTGTTAAGATAAGATATTGCATAGAATGTAGTTGTGGTTCAAAATGGTGACCTATTTTTATATACTATATACCACGTACATCATGCATTCATATATATCCATGTACATGTATTTTAAATTTTATATATATTTGCTGACAAATAAGTTATTTTTAAAGGAAATATATATTACAACACTAATCAGTCACTTTAGTTCAGCCATGACATACAAACATGGTTGTGTATGTGTCTCCATGTGCACATATTGTGTGTATGGTGTGAATCCACTTCTCAATATATGATAAATTATTATAATTTCAAAAACCCAAGGAATAACATTTTTACAGTATTAGTATGTAATATAAATTGGTGCTATATAATAAATAAACATTTTCCTAACTTCAATTTCTATCTGATTTACATAGTAATGCATCAGAAACTGAAAATTGCAATTTTCATTATTTTCTGTGTACATGTGATAATTTATTATGAAGTGTTGGCTCAAATAAAATCATAACAATTAAGCAAATAGTTACAAGAAATAACATTTTTGAAGCTATCATAATACTGAGAACAAAAATCTGAAGGACTACATTCAATCATTTTACAATATTTAAGGAGAAGAAAAAAACACAACAAACTGATCATAACCCAAAAGTCAGGTGGGAGAAGCACTCATATTTTTATTGTTGATTAAAATTACATTAAATGCTATTAAAGCACAAGTATTTTATACATGAAATTACAGCATAAAATATCTAGATAAGGTGCTTCATGCATGGGAGTTAGATAATAGTTCTCATCTCAATATTTTATGCTAATTGGAGTTCAGACAGAGTTCAAAAGAAAGTGATTTATGATCATGAAAAGATATTTGCCTTAGAAAGATTTTAAATAAGTTTTCCAGCCCAGGGAACTGCTCTTTTTAAAATTAGATTAATGATGAGTTTTATGACACTGAGTATGTAAGCAGGTGGACATTTACTTTTCTTGTTGACATTTTTAAAAATGATAGTTCCTTGTTAAAATATTGAAAAAGGACTACTGAAAATAAGCTATAAAACCGTATCTTTTTGTGCAGCTTCTATGATTACCATCACTTGTGATCCCTCTTTCTGTTTCCCTGCAACTCAAAATACTATCAATATTTATGATTTATTAATAATTCCTAATTATAAAATTTTAAAATAATTTCAGCCAAGTACTTAATTTATTGTACCCTGATATTTCAAATGTGGCTTGTCTTTAACATAAAAATGCAAAAGACAAAGTGATAAATGTATCTATAATATATGTGACTAGTGAAAATCTACTTCCTTCATATATAAAGATGTTTTTACAAATTAGCAAGCAAAAGAGAAATGTAAGAGAACAATGAATAATTGTCTATAGGCCTGATTAAATGCAAACTATGGAAAAAGCCCCAATTTATCATTATGATATTTACCTACATCCAATTACAGTATAGTATTTAGTTTTATATATTCATAAGTTAATTTTTTCATATTTCATATATTTTTCATATTTCATATACCACTCTCTCTGCTATTACTCATTTATTCATTCAAGAAACATTAACAGTGTTCTGGCAATTGACAAAACTGTAAACAGAAAGTTCCCGCTCTCAGAGCTTACGTTCAAATTGGAGACATAAAAACAAAATGGACAAAAAAAAATAAAAATACAGTCAAATGCCAGAACATTATCAGTGCTTCACAGCACTTACACTTTTGACATTAAATATAATGAAAATCATGACAGGAGGCTTATTTTGGATAGAACAGGCAGAGAAAGCACCTCTAAGGAGTTGACTTATTGATCAGAGACTTGAATTATGTGAAAAGCTGTATTATAAAATATGTGAAAGAACTACATCCCAGCCTCAGAAAACAGCAAGTAGAATACCTCTAAACTGGGTGTTTGCTGGTTGCGTTAGAAGAACAATAAAGATGTTGATTAGACTGAAAGCGAACAAGAGAAGAAAATAGGGTAGAAATTGACAAGAGATAGGCTGCTAGAGGCAAATCCTAGAGGAGTATCAGCGATTCGCTTTTAGTTTCGTCAACAAATGATAAATGTGTGTGAGTGAGAAAGAGAGAGACAGGGAGAAGAAACATCAGTTTATTAGTCTAAGCACTTTGGAACTATGGAATGACTTTTGGATTAGATTTCTTAATGAGATCAGCAATGATAGGGGAGGAGAGGGTTTGTGAAGGATAAAGAAGAGTTTGATTTGACTATTAGATTATGACTAATGTTCCTATTAGTTGATGTTGGATGACAAATGGATAAATGTAAGATTTTCGGTGAGAACTAGCAGCTAGAAGTGTAAATGCAATGGTCATCAGCAAATTAAGAGGGTTCAGAACATGGAATTGCAAGAGATCACATTGAGAACAGAGAAGTCCTGAGACCAGTCTTGAGTCACTCAAATATTCAGAGGTCCTGAATTTTAAAATACCAACAAAATGAACTGAAAAGGAGTGTCCTGTGAATGAAGAGATGAAGCAGAAATGTAGGTTATCCCAGCAGCCATGAGGAAGGAAGTAATCACCTCTCTCAGTGCTGGTGTAATTTTTATGGTATGATTTCTTTTAATTCATGATATATGTTATATCAATGAAATTAATTATGATACAAGTGTACTGTATTCCTTCTTCCTAACAACCTTCTGACAAGTATTTATGCAGATCTTTCAATTTAGTCTTTTGAGGAAGTGTGTAATTTTTTTTCCCGGAGTTTGCAACTAGTAAAGCTGGAAATGTTTCTACCAGTTGTGATTTTACCATTTTTCTGTACTGAATGAATTTTAAAAATATGTATCCAGTTTATATGGTTCCAAATCTCTTCCAATAATAATTCAAAACTTAATATATTTAATTGATATTGCTGGTTATCTTCAGGTCTGATTCATGTAAAATCACAAAAAGTTATACATAAATTATCTGCAAATATTATATGTTCTTTCTTCTCAGTTTGATAATTTTGTTTGGAAATTGTATTTTTAATCACAGTTTTCCCTATAATACTGAATTTTAATCATAATTTATTACTTTTATAGCATGACTAATTTATTATTTACTCCAAAAATGAAGTTATGAAAAATATTTAATAATAAAACAAGTAAAAATAATAAATGCACACTTGGGACACTGATCTTTGAATTTTACATGTTTACACTACTGAGAGGTATAACTCGTATTCCATGAAAACTTCTACCCAGCTTCAGAGCTCCATGGGTTTGAAGGAGTCCCTATTTGCAACTATACCTCATCTTAACATATTCCTTCTCCTGATGCAGCTTCCTCCCTTGCCCCTTGCTCACTAAAAACCAATCGCACTACAAATCTTGGTCTCATAGTATGCTCCAGGGGACTCGCCTAGTCATATAAGCAAGAAGAAAATAAGCAAATGAATGACAATTCACAATGAAGTTATAGACCAATAAACAAATAATAAACCCACAAAAATTAAATCTTTCCATCAACAGATGGTAGGTTCCCAGCAAAAAAAAAAAAAAAAAAAAAAAAAAGCCTAAAGAAAATTATTTAGAAGGAAAGATAATAAACCCAAGATCAGAGCTTCAAGAAAAAGTGTGGTAATCAAAACTTTAAGATTTAAACTGTCATTGACTGACAGCATAAATGAATAAAAATAATGAATAATTTTGGTGGAAAATGAAACAAGCTGGTATTAAAATACTGGACAATAATAAAGTGTAATATGAGATGGTATTTGGAAACACAGTTTTCTAAGATCCTTGTACTGTAAGGGATTAGACTGAGAGCAGTGAAAAGATTTAGTAATAATGATAATAATACACTATTACGAACAATTTATATAAATGCATTTGGAAATGTTGATAGTTTAGATAACATCCTAATAAAACATTTATCTGAAATTGTTTCAAGAGGACAGAAAATAAATTAACTAATTACCATTCATATTGTGGTATAACCTTGATTAAAAATGATTATGCTAGAATAGAAAAGAAAATTATAGCCCAATATTATTAAAAAATAGTAATGGAAAATTACTAAATAAAATATGTATCAATCAAATCCTACAGAGCTTGGATATTTCTGGCAACAGTATTTAGCCCAGAAATATAAAATATATTAATATTAGGATTACATTTCAGAATATTCACAAATCAGAATGGAAAAGTGTAGTATTAAAATAGACTAAAAAAGCATTATATAGAATTTAACGCAAAATCATAAATAACAAAACAACCACACCATCACCAACCAGCTCTAGATGAAAATCTTCAGTAAGATGGCACTACATAACCACTAGGAGGTCTATAATCGAAAAGAGAGCATAGAAAGTGTTGACGAGGATATGGAGAAACCAAAGCCTTCATACATCGCTTGCGGAAATGTAAAATGATGAAGCCACTGTGAAAAACAGTTTAACAATTTCCTAAAAAGTTAAACATAAACTTAAAATATAACACACCAATTTCACTCCTGGAATTTAGCCAAGAGAAATGGAAGCGTACATCCACAGAAAGGCAAAATAGGAGCTCATGGCAGCACTATTCATCATTTCAAAAAACACGAACAATCCAAATGTCCATCAACTAGTGGACAGGTAATACATAATAATAAAATGTGGTCTACCCATGCAATAAAATACCATTCAACAATTTAAAATAATAAAGTCCTGATACATGCTACAAAGCAGATGACTGCACAAACATTATACTAAGTTAAAAAAAAGTCAAACACAAAAGATTACATACTGAATAATTCCATTATATTAAATTTCCAGAAAAGGCAAATTTTAGAGACAGACAGAAAATTAGTGTTTGCCTAGGGAAGCAGTGGGAGTGGGGTCTTTTCCAGGTGATAGCAATATTATAAAACTAGATTTACAATTATTGCTGCACAACTTCATAAATTTCAAAACGTGGCAATAATAAATTTAGAGCTCAGTGGCTTTTCACCAAGGATTACCATCCATGGTCATATAACCAACACACAGATTGATAAATGGACCTTGCATCCCAGGGATGCTACTCATGGCCTTTTCTGTCACTTCCACATTACCCCAAAGGTAAATCTAATGTTTAAAAACTCTTATATAAACAGCAACAGAGACAAAGTGCTATTTTATGTCTGCCTTCCTTTGTTTAGGATTATTGTGAGATGCATCTGTTACTACATATGGCAGTAGTTTATCATTTTCATTGCTGTGGAGTAATACACTGTATAAACCTGTTTTAATTCACTTATTCATTTGTTGTTTTTGACGGACATTTAAGTTGTTTAATGATTTTGGCTACTGCAAAAAATTCTACTAACTTTTTTTGCACATACCTTTTTTTTGCACATCTGTAGGCATTTCTGTTGAATACATGCCAGAACAGGATTTGAGTCATAGGAGGATCTCTACGTTTAACTTTAATAATTATTCGTAGTTTTTCAATATGATGCCAATTTATACTTTGACCAGCAGAATGTTAGACTTTAGTTGTTTACTCTTAGCCATTTAAGTGGGTGTATCACTGAATCCTACTGTTGTTTTATCTTGTTATTCCCTTACCATGGGTGACGTTGAGCATCTTTTCAGTCTTTTAGATAGTCTCTTTTACAAAGTTCCTATTCTGTACTTTTGTTCATTTTAAAAAACTGTTGTTTTTTCCTGTTTGATTTTGGATAATTTACACATTCGGACTACCAGTTGTGTGTTAAAAAGTATGTTCCTTCACTCCATGACTTGAATTTTCTCTCTCTTAATGGTGTCTTTTGACAAAGAGAAATTTAAATGTCAATGAAGACCAATTAATCAATATTATTTCATCATTTGCTTTTCATATATGGACTTGAATTTAGAAAATTTGTTGAATTCTCTTATTATTTTTTTTTCCTTTTCACATGCTCACTCTGTCACTTGCAAAAAGTAAGTTTTATTTTTTTCATTTCCTGTTACAATTTTTATTTTTCCTAACATTTTGCACTAAGATTCCTAGAAAATATAAAGTGATGAGAACAGATATTGTCTCATTCCTACCTTCAGAGAGAACATCTGATATTTCACAAGCATAAATATTATAGGAGTTGAGAACCTACTCTTTACAAGAGTACAGGCATTCTCTTAGTTTTCTTTGTCAGACCCATACTATCTCATTACAACAGGCTTATAAACTGTTGCTCTTCTGGCAGCCTATTCTTCACTTCTATACATCCTCTTTACTTTTTTCAAAAAAATAAATAAATCTATCCATGCTAATCTTCTGGTTAGAGTTTCACTCTCCATACCAAATATCCAGAACCATTAACAGGCTAGCTAGTACACTTCACAAACTGGTTCCAGTTGAACTCAGCAAGTTCTATGAACCCTAATATTTTAAAGTTATTTTATCTCCAGCTGAAATGTTGTTTTATTTCCTGCTCTGCTTTGTATGAGGTATAGTTTTTGGGGCTGTTTTTTTTTTAAACTAGAAAATGCTTTCCATGTTAAAAAACGGTAGTGGGGTTATTCTTTCTTAAAAAATCATATGCAAACTGGTTACACTGGTTTGAAATTTAGAAGAAAAAAAATAAAGACAAAATAAAATACCTCATACCCAATGTTTTAATATCTTTCTTATATAATACCCTTTGTATTTCATATTTCTTGATATTCTGAATCAGACAGAATAAATTATAGCTTGATTGTCCAAAATAAGAATGTTAAAGCAAAAGTCAGTTGAGAAAAGAGCATGTGAGGTTTCAAACGGCAGGGGGATTGTAGCTCAGAGACAAACAGATTTGCATATATGAACACCAATCCCAACATTTTCCCTACTCTGACAGGGAAAGCAAGGAACTTCTGTTAATTCTACTCTATTACACTGTACTTAAACTCTCTTTTTAGAAAATCTGTTATTAACGCTTTTTAATATTGCCAATGTATTCTACTCTACACTAAAATTAATTTTTTGATTTGTGGTGTTATAATCATTTAACACTCAAATTGAACTTATTATACAGATATTTTAGCATTTCATAAACTATATTGTAAATTATAAATACACTAAGTGTACAGTTAACAGTAAGTTGAAGATAAGTAAGATGTACTATTAATCAATTTTGAGAATGCCATATAAGCACAGAACACAAATGAGTAAAGATTCCCAGATATTTTAAATGATTTTTCTTATTTTAATTTCTTTAAAACTACTATAGACAATAATCTTGCAATTAATACTCCTTAAGTACAATGTTTATTTTATTTAGATGCCTCAAAATCTATTGCTTTTAATAAACACATTTAATTCTTGTCATACTTTAAAATGTTTCATATACTTTAGCTTTTTTCTCTTGATAAAGTTACATTATTTAAATTTCAAATAAATGCATTTTTTAAGTTTCATTAATAATAGAATCAGGAAATTAAATTTAGAACCACTTTAATGTTTAAGTAAAATAATATATACTTGTTCATAAAATTTCCATTCTTAAATCACCTTGATTTAGTCACTTTTTTTGTGCAAAGTAGGACTGTGCTTCATAAGCAATCATTTTGATTTTATGTTGTGGAAGTAATCATTTAACAAAGGTATGATGATAAACTCCAATTAGACTCTTATTCATGAAAATTCATATAGCAATTATGTTGAATCATTTTGCTTCTCAAGAGCACCTAAAATCAATTAAATGCAATGCATTTCACATGAAAATCTATCTCTGTATTTTTAGAATAAACATGATATATCTTGACATGATAGTTTATCTTTCATCTTCTTTCCTAAGGAACTGAACAGACACTAATGGCCTTGTCTCAAGCTTCCTCTTACCACATCCATGTATTTTTAATGATTCTCTTTTTATTGTAAATTCTGTTTGAAAATATGTGAAAGGGTTTTGGCATGACCCAGAATAGAATTACCTTTTAGAAACAGGAGCTAGGAGTTCATTCAGAAACTAAAAGGGCATACCTATACAACAAAACAGACTTCAACAATTTATACAATTGTTACAATTTATATTTAAGATACAATTTATAAAAATTTATAAAATTGTATCTTAAATAAGAATGATTTAATATATAATTTGTGCTTATATTGTCTTTCTTTTTCTCAGTAAAAAAGCAGGTGTTTAGACTGACATATTACTAAAATATTCATAATTATATACTACATTGAGTAAAAGATGAGTATATAAGTCCTTTCAGAGAAAAGTGGCACAAGAGATGTCAAAGGGGAAAACTATGGAGGCTACACTGCCTCAATTCTTTTGACTAAGGCTTGGGCAGAGTCATGAGACACCAGAAAACCTGGTTTACTTGATGGGGAGTCAGGATACAGAGGCATAGTGGGTACCTGTATCTTCCTTTCTGGGACTCTGTGCACTATCCAGTGTGACCGTACATAGTAAGTGAGTAGTAGAAAACCAAAGTTTGGTCAAGTACCTGGATTGATAAATCAGAGTATAGCCTGTGACTCATGAATGTCCAATCAAGTTTGGAAAAAAAAAAAAAGAAAAAAGCTATCCAAAATTCTAGGAGCCTCAGTTTTATTGGGCTCCTATTTCTAAGAACACTGGAATTTTAAGTTATGGAAGCCTCAGGGGAGAAGTATAACAAAAAGGCAAGTATAATCACTGGCTATTACAATATGAGTATATTGTCCAAATGGATAATTCCAAAGTCCCACAGCAATAGATAAAGTGAAGATAGATCTCAATGCAAAGGAGTAGAATCGGTCAAACAGCTCAACCAGGAGAAGTTAGTAGACTACCGAATAAGTGTTGAGAAAACTCCTGGAAAAAAAATGATATTTATTCATAAGTGGCAAAGCAATAGAATAATACTCATATTTACATTAGCCTGAAAAAATCTCTTCATTGGTATAAATTTCAATTTAGTGATACAGTAAATTGCTGTTCTCAATTAACTGGAGATTTAAGACTACTGTTGAGTTACAAAAAATGTTTAAATTTTATGTTTGTGAATATATTGTTAACTGACTGATTATACTTGTAAAAATAGGAAGTAATTCTTGTCTCCTTGTATTTAAGCTACAAAGATAAATGTTCTTCCTTACTCTTTGATTAGAGAAATGCTCATATTAGCCTATTCCATACCACTACAGCAGTGGACAGCAGAAGAAACATCCCTTTCCTTTTAAAAATTATTTCAATTCAATCTAAAAACTTGAAAACTCTTTACATTTGATATGAGGATCAAACATATAACTTTTAAATTAATATACAATTTAAAGGGGGAAATAGAGACAAAAATGCTATAATCTATGTAGTCCTATACCATTTTAATATTTTAGGACAGGTCAGTATAGAAGTTGTATTCTTTCAGATATCCACATAATCAATTGCAAATGCTTTTTTGTAATGACTAGTTTTCCCTCATATCTTTAACAGAAAATTACACTGAGCTTCTGTTTGAAAAGCTTATAGTCATTCTTGCTTTCACATATTTTAAATTTACATGCATTCCTTTTAATTTAAACCAACTGTAATGTTATCTATATAGTAAACTCTTTATGATTATCAGTCCAGAATGTAGGTTTAATCATTATAAATAAGTAGTATGATTTTTGTAGATATGTTTCCTAAGTAGTGTCATACTGTGGTCACTGAGTAATAGTGTTGTTTCCTCTAGGTAGGGAAACCACTAATTTAAGAATTCTACTGCAAACAGTTAACTTGAGTTTCCTATATACAAATATATACTGTTTTGTTTTTTAAAGATTCTTCTCTAATGGAAAGAAAAAACACTTCTCTTGCCACAAAAAGTAGGCACAGAGATGGCATAGAGAAAAAAGAAAAATAAGAGATAAGTAATAAAATATAGAAATAACGACCCAAAGTCCTATAAATTAGCAGTGAAGGAAGGCAGAAACAAAGAGAAAAAGAAAGAACAAATGGAAGGAGAGAGGGAAGCAAGGAAGGAATGAAGGAAGAAGAAAATTTACAGCTACAATTTCAGAGTTATTTTGAAAGCATAATGCTAAATTTCCCAGGTATTTTGGAAAATTCAAGAAAATCAGATTATGAAGTGGAGTAGGCTGATGAAGTGTAGACCCTATGGATCTATTCTCACAGGATAAGCCATCACAGAACCAGACAAACTTTTCCAAAAATAAAAAATCAAATATATGAAAAAAGCAGTGACAAGAATAGAGTCAGCACCTTCTTTATATTCTGGCTGTCTTTCACAATTTGGAGCCACTGACACACAGAGGTACTGACAATGATCAGAAGGACAGTGAACATTAACAACACCAAAACAAACCTCACCATGCACTTTCTTGACAGCAGAGACCAGAGCAGAGTACCTCCAACTTTAAGCTCATCAGGCTCCTGAGAAATGCTGCTGTGAGCACACTCTTATAACTTAGAAGTAAACAAATCAAAAGAGAAAAACATCAAAACTTTCCCTTTATGAATATACTTGGAAAGAAGACATGTTCATATCATATCCTATATCCTGACATTATTTGATTTATAAAGCTTGGACCAAACTGAATAACGATGGTAAATAAAATGGAAAAATGTATATCCTCAGAAGGCATTATATTAAGTCATGAAAATCAATTATGTAATGCAAACAATTGAACTTTCAAATATTATTCTTTATTGCCACTAAAGAAAGAAAAGAAAAAGAAGAACAGCTTCCAAAACAACTGCCACAAAACATCTTGGTCACTAATATTTCAAATATTCAAAGCTCATAGTCATAGGAAAAACAAATAAAACTGCAGCATTAAACACTAGTGTGCCTAGACTTTTCTTCACATGATGACTACGATGCTTAAGAGATTCAGTTAAACCCATAAACCGGATTTTTTATCTAACCTTCCTAGATGTTACATTATTCTGATATATAAAGCGAACCTTCTAAATATGACTTTGATAAATTACATAGTTTTTACCTAACATGAGCTAATTGCCAAGCCATTAAATTATTTATAGCAATTAGGGAAATTTAAGAAATAGTTTTAATCCAAAAGGATATTTATTTCTGCATCCAACATAGGAGTATTTAAATATATAACTCAAATATTAACAGACCTAAAGGGAAAGTAGACAGCAATACAATAACAGTAGACAAGTTTAATACTCCACTTTCCTGAATGGATAGATCATCCACACAGAATATCAGTAAATAAATATTGGCTTTAAATGACTTATTAGACAAGATGGACTTGACATATACAGAACATTCCATCCAAAAGCAACAGAGTTCACTTTCCTCTCAAGGGCACATGGAACATTCTCTAGAATAGATCAAATGTTAGGCCATAAAATAAGTCTTAACAAATCCAGAAGATTGAAATTACGTCAAGCATGTTTTCTGCCAACAATAATTTGAAACTAGAAATCTGTTACAATAAAAACTGGAAAATTCAGAAACATATGAAGATTAAACAATAAGCTCTGAACAACCAAGAGGTAGAGACAAACAAAAAGAAGCTAAAAAAATACCTTGAGACAAAAGAAAATGGAAATATAACTAACACACCAAAACTTCACCAAGACAAAAAGAGAGAAGACTCCAATAAACAAAATCTAAAAAAACTAAAAAGTATATATTACAACTGATATCAGAGTAATACAAAGAATCATAAGAGACTAAAATGAATAATTACTTGGCAACAAATTGGTCAACCTGAAAGAAATGGATAAATTCCTAGAAATATACCATCTACCAACACTGAATCATGATAACATAGAAAATATGAACTGATTTATAGACTGATTACTAATAAATGAATCAGTACTAGAATTACTAGTAATTGAATCTTTACTAGAGATTGAATCAGCACTTAAAACAAATAGAATTCTAGGATCAGATTCCTTTACTGGTGAATTCTACCAAACATTCAGAGACCAATCCTTCTTAAACTCTTTCAAAAAATGGAAGACAAGGTAACACTTCCAAAATCATTTTATGAGGCCAGCATTACCCTGACACAAAAACCTGAAATGGACAGCACAAGAAAAGAAAATTACAAGCCAATATCCCTGATAAAAAATTGATGCAAAAATTCCCAGCAAAGTACTAGCAAAATGAATTCAACAATAATTTAGAAGGATCATTTATCATTATCGAGTGGGATTTATTCCAGGGATACAAGAATTGTTCAACATCTACAAATCAATTTGATCCATCACGTTAACAAAATGAAGACTAAAAACCGTATGATTATTTCAGTAGATGCAGAAAAAGCATTTGACAAAATTCAACATCCACTCATGATAAAAATGCTTAACAAAGTGGGAATAGAGGGAATCTACCTCTCAACATTATAAAGGCCATCTATGACAAGCCCACACCTAATATCATATTCAAGAGTGAAAACTTTTCCTCTACAACCAGTAACAAGCCAAGGATGATCATTCTCACCACTTTTATACAACATAGTATTGGAAGTTCTGGCCAGAGCAATCAGGCAAGAAAATGAAACAAAAGGCATCCAAACTGGAAAGGAAGAAGTAAAACTGTCACTGCAGATGACAGAGTATTATATTTAGAAACCATAAAGACTCCACCAAAAACACTGTTAGAACTAACGAATTTTGTAAAGTTGCAGGATATAAAATGAATATGCAAAAAACTGGGCATTCTACACACTAATGACAAACTGTCAGAAATTAACAATAAAATTTAAAAATGCATTAAAAATAGTAAAATAACCAGAAATAAATTTAACCAAGGTGGCATAAAACTTTTATACTAAAAACATATTTAGAATTGGAAGAGAACACAAATAAATGCGAAGTTACTCTATCTTCATGGACTGGAGGAACTAATACTGTTAAAATGTCCATAGTGTCCAAAGCAATGTATAAATTCAATGCAATTACTATAAAAATTCCTATGGCATTTTCCCCAGAAATAGAACAATCCAAAAATTTGTATGGAACCACAAAAGATCTCAAATAACCAAAGCAATCTTGAGAAAAAAAAAACAACAAAGCCAGAGGCATCACTTGCCATGATTTCAAACTATATTACAAAACTGTAATAATGAAAGCAGTATATTGTCATAAAAACAGACACATAGATAATGGAACAGAGTACAGTGCCCAGAAATTAACTCATGCATATATGGCCAATTAATTTATGACAACAAAGCCAAAGATATACAGTAGGAAAAGGACAGTCTTGCCAATGAATGGTTTTGAAAAAACTGAACAGGCACATGCAGAAGAATGAAACTGGATCACTGTCAAACACCATACCCAAAAACTAACTCAGAATGAATCAAAGACTTAAAAGCACTGAAACTATAAAATTTCAAAAAAAAAAAAAAAAACCATGGGAAGTAAGCTCTTTGACAACGATCTTGGTGATGAGTTTTTGGATTTGAAACCAAAATCAAAGGCAATAAAAACATAAACAAATGGAGCAACAGCAAACTAAAAACCATACGCACAGTTAAAAACAAATCAATAAAACAGAATGGCAATCTACTGAATGGGAACAAAATATTTGCAAATCATATATCTGACAAGGGGTTAATGCTCAAAATATACAAGGAACCATACAACTCAACAGCAGAAATACCCACAATCTGATTAAAACACAGGCAGAGGATCTGAGTAAGTATTTTTCCAAAGAAGACATTTTTCAATATGTACAAATATCAAATTATGTTGTACACTTGAAATTAATATTCAATTATATCTCAATTAAAACCATGTAAATTAGAAACATTCTAATTATAAAATATAAATAATATTTATTACATGTTTATTAAATATTTGTATATATTTGTATATATTCAGACTAGTAATTTGGTATCTCTTCCCACTCAGTAATTTCTTATTTGCTTCAACAATCTAGTAACAAAATCCTTTCATGTAGAAATGCACCATGAGTCTTGGTTGCAGCACCTTGTAGCAGTTACAGAAGAGGTAAAATAACACCATATGGATGATGCTAGTAAACCACTAATGAATTCAGATAAGATCCCATCAGAATACTTGGTAAGAAAATGAATCACTGAAATTAAAAAGAAAAAGGTAAAAATATAGAAGTCATTCTTTTACTAGAATCTATATTTATCCTCACTTATAGTAAAAAAGAAAAATACGTAAACTCAATATATACTGAAATAAAAAATCTCCCCCATTATATGGAAATATAAAGTAAAATTGCCTAAATAAATATTTGCTGAATGAATGAAAAAAGGAAATAAAATTTATTGGTTTGCGTTTGTAGAAATGGGCACTTTCATATACAGTAAGATGACAGGATGCATAAGGATTTAACAGTGTATATCAAAATACAATCTTCAAAATCTTCAAACCTTGATATAGTAATAATACTAATAACTAATACATATGGGATATTTTTACTAACAGGTAGACACTGATTTCATTGTAAAGAACTAGCACATCTGTATGTATTTATTAAGTTTGTAGCATTTTTCCCCCATTAAACAGAAGATGTAATTGATGCTTAGAGGTGAAAAAAAAAAGTTTTGATTGATAAACAATAAATATCAAACAGTTGTAAAAATAAATGAGAAAAGTCCTCATATTCTTTTATGAATAATCTCTAAAATACATCAAGTAAAATTTAAAAAATCAGTTTAGGGCAGATTGTATATCCATGTATATATTTGCATATAAAAGCATAAATTATCACTGAAAGATGACTGGATAGATGGGAAAAATTTAGGATGGAGGTATGGTAAGTACACCTTTTACATTTTTTGTATTCAGAACCATGCAGATAGATGCTAGCTATAAACCATAAGTTAATAATAATGGTAATGGCTCTCCTAATTGTCATGCTATTGCTACTCATCATAGTTTTATCATATACATGAGTCTGTTTCTGTTCTATAAATCAATTCGTGTCATTTTTTTTAGATTCCACATAAAAATGATATCATATGGTACTTTTCCTTCTCTTTCTAGCTTACTTCACTTAGTATGACAATCTCCAGGTCCATCCATGTTGCCACAAATGGCATTATTTTAATCACTTTTTATGGCTGAGTAGTATTCCATTGCATACATGTACCACAACTTCTTTATCCAGTCATCTGTAGAAAGATATTTTAGGTTGTTTCCCTGTCTTGGTTCTTGTAAATAATGCTGCTGTGAACACTGAGGTGAATCCCCTACCACCATAGCACACACACACTACACCTTACTGAGACAAATCAACTTTAGAGACTGCATTTGTGACTCCATGACAGCTACTGGTGACCACTCCTAACCAGAGAATGTGACTGGATTGTTATGTGTGACCTACAACAATGCTTAAGAGAAAATTGCTTGTCTCTGTTCCCTCTTTTTTGCTTTTCTCTAATAAGAATTTAGAACTATATGGTTACATAACAACATAAAAGCGTAACCTTAAAGTGCAAATTCTCTGTCCACATTAGCAGTGAGAGAGAAATAAACTTTTATATATATAGTTTAAGCCATTAAAATCTTGAGTCTATTACAGGAGCATAACTAATAATTAGCTAACTAATATTAGCATATTCTAATGGACTTGCCTTTTGATTCCACATTATATTTTGAGATTCATCCATCTCTACACATATACCTATAGTTTATTCATTTCTCCTGCTTTATAGCAGTACTGAGTTGCACATTAAAAAAAAAAAGGTATGGAAAAAGTCATGCCTTTCAAGTATTGATGAGCTAAAGTAATTTATGAAATATATGTACCTATTGACAATAACATAAATTTCAAGCCCCCTGAGATGCAAACTAAGTGTTAATTTAGAGGACTATGTATAACCTTAAACTATATATTAAAAACACAGTACTTAAGTCTCTCTCGCCTTTGGAGACAGCCCACACTGTAGTGTGTATCTACTTTTACTTTAAACTAAACACCTCACATCTCTCTCGGTCTCTCTCCCTCTCACCTTTCTGAGATGGCCCACATTCTGCCTATGGAGTGTGTATCCCCTAAGCCATTTTCCCTTCTGAGTCAGACAGACTGTACTCTGTCCATGGAGTGTGTATCTCTCTAAGTAAACTGCTTTCCCTTCACCAAAAAAAAAACCAAAAAACCACAATACTGAAAACTGAACTAAGTTTTCACTTCAAGAAACAAGGAAAAGAAAAACTGAAACAAAGTAAAAAATTAAAGTAATGAAAGAAAATATTGGCAATTACCTACAAAAACTTTAAAAAGTATAAATCAATGAATAATATTGTGGGCTGTCTGATTAGAGAAAGAGAAAAGGTGAGAGTCTATTTGGTAATGCATGAAAACCCTTGTAAACATTAAAAAACTGAAAAGAATTATACTCTTACAAATTAATGCATGGAACTGGGCTAGACAAAGTTATAAAAAGCTCATATTTTAAATATATTCATTGTTTACAATATACAAATAGCAATCAGAAATAAAAGTATCTACCTATGTTTTGGTATGATTTACACTGAATCACTGCCTGATATAAAGTAAGTACTCATTAAATGCACATAAGTAATTGAATGCAAGATTGAATAACAAAGTTCCAAGGTTTGTGAGTTAAAGGTTACATGATAGTAACTGGAACTGTCGCTTTTATTGTTGTATTTTAATCCAAATAATATTATGTGAAAAGCATCCATGCATTTTCTCACAATTGTTCATCTTCTTATTTTTTGTGCTATTTGAGCATTCAATGCCTCATTGTTCTTCTATTTCAGCTTCTCTAACAAAGAGAACATCACTGGAATTTAGCCCTTGGGGTTTGGCATCCTTAAAAAATTAAATAAGCAATAAAAATTAGGAAGTTGTCATTTTGAGCTTTGTATAGCAACATTTTAATTACAGATGTTAAGACAAACCCACAGGCAGATGAATTATTTCCTTTATTACTTTTCAACCATATGTATGTGAAGGAGCCTTTTATTTTGATATCTGCCCATCATGTCAACATATTGCTGAACTCCATGCATCTTTGAAAATCCCAAACCCCTGTTTTTCTTGATTTTGTAACCTTGTACAGATTTGACTGTTTTATGTTTGTACCTTCTTAAAACTGGATAGGACATACTATAAAAGGAGTTGTTACAGGGTGGATTAAGCTCACTAATACAAACATGAGGGAAAAAATTAAGGAGATTTAACAGAGTATATATAACTTACTTCATCATGAAGTGTTTGCATTTTAACGTGATTGGGAGAACGTTGTTCAATTGTTGCTGACTCACCAGAAGAGTAAAATTCAACAGGAAAGGTAGTTTCCCCTTGCTTTGCTCCTTTGTATATCTAAATCATTCCGATTCCACTGATAATTTGTTCTAAAGGTAAACCTGAATTACAAATCACTAGGAGGATATCTACTTTTCCCAATGGAGAAAATAAATAGGAACTGAAATATAACTTTAAAAGAAGTTATTATACAAATGCCATTCAAATGGTCATATTTCTGACAAGTCAGAAGATAAACTAGTTGATTACTATGACTGATAAAATGCATATTATTTATCATTAACTAACAGAAGGTACATAAGAGTAAGCATTACAAAAGACAAAGAAGAACAGATCTATTTTAAGGCTTGATTTAACGATAGTTTTTGAAAACAGCCTCTATTTATAGTTGGAGGACCAGGATCCTGTGTGAATTTTCAGAGGTTCTGTGAAGTCTTTGAAATTATGAGCATCTTTTATCTGTATATATGCCCATGCACATTCTGAGAGCAGAAGATATGTATTTATCCTCATATTTTTTCTAATGCAAACCTGGTACCTGATTATGGAATCCCAGCATTCCCTAGGAATGCAAGTAAATGAAGAAAAATTTAGATTAAGAAAAATAAAAAGCTGCAATGAATTTTTTTAACATAGCATCTGCACAAATATCCACTGCTACAGACAATTCTTACTGGTATATTTTATATACCCAAAGATTGCTTTTTATGTTTACCTACGACATTTCATTATATTAAAGAAAACATAATCAGAATATCACATGTTTTGCTGATAATTTGGAAGCTATTCATCAAGTAAATAAAAGGAGCTCATCTTAAACAGATTCAATAACATTCTTTCCTACTAGCCTATTAGAGAGGAGTCAATAAATGTCTTCAGCCACCACAGAATTATCAATCTTAGCATTTTTTTCTGCTTTGAATCAGCATACATACCAATAATTGTAGGTTCCTTGTGACCTTTAAAATATCAATTCATTTCACAGCAGAAGACATGGAAAAAAAAAAACATAACGAGCAGCTTGAGCACAAACAAGTATAATTTAAAAAAATTCACGAAAGTATAAAATTATATGATATCGCACAAGAAATAAAACTACAGGGTAGTAAATATTTTTTAAAAAGAACAAACAAGGATACACATACATACTTTGTATATACATCATACACACACACAATTTGTCTTCTAAACTAAAAATAGAGGGTTCCCCCCCCCACAGAAGTATAGTGGTATGTTTTCTCTAGGACTGAATACAAGAACAAAAATTAGCATTTAACGGTGGATCAAATGAGAAGAGAAAATAAATATGTACTCATTCCTTCTTTTTTTGTTGTTCTACACATTAACTGCCTTTCTTCTACTCATTTCATATCACTGATTCTTTCTCCCTTTCTTTAAACTATGGAGACAGGCTGTTTAGCTTAAAATTGACCAATGATAAATTTTGGTAACCACTGTCAAACAGGCTTGGCAAAGAAACATATTTAGTGGCTAGATAGTTTTCATCATTTTGTCACTGCACTTGCATTTGGCAAGCAAAGGGAAAGCAGGAGAGGTGTTACTGAGGCGAATTACCAGGACTTGCTAGGGAATCACTGATAAAGAGGAATAATTAGAATAATTCATTCTCAACCTTCAAAAGAATTTTTCTGCCCTGGTCTGAATTTTAAGAAAGAGAAGAATGCAACCATTTATAGTAAATAATTTTATATCAATACTGTTATTCTAACATTAACTATGTAGTTTCAACATAATTTGTACTTTCTTCTTCCATAATACTTTTATTGTTACCTAATGAGTCAAATTACTTTTTTGAATAAAGATTGAAGGATATATACCCTTTGTTTTCAATATCTAAGGATAATCTGTCCTGGAAGACTGAAAATTGATTATGAGAAAACGGAGTCTGTGGATGCCACATACCATTTATTGAGTGTTAAGGAATTAAAAATCCAACTTTCCTCAATACATTACATGTATAAGGAAAAAATATATCAATTTACCCACAGTTGTTGTGATTCTGAATGACTGCTTGATTATGTTACATTGAATTAAGTCAACTGGTGCAATGATGTCATTAGGCAGAAAATATATTCATAAAATCTTAAGTAGATATACGAATACAATTATAATATCCAGAGGCACTGAAAGATAATGGAAATCTGCTTTTCAGTTTTAGACATAAACATTTAACACAAAGATGATTATTTTGCCAAGTCAAGCAAAATTATTTTTCATTTGGAAAAACACTAATGTAAAGCACTAAACTGAAAATTTTGCAGCGAGCTTTTAAGTCACTTCTTTCTCCTTTTAAAATTTCTATATAATAGTAAATACATATCCTATACATTTTGAAAAAGAATAAAACAAGTTTTTTTTAACTTTAAAAGGACTGACAACCATTTTCAAACTATTATATTCTTAATTTCAAAAATGAACAAAACATCAAATTTAAAAGGGTTCTTTCACTTAGGAAAAGATGTACTGCAACTGGAATTAAATCTGTGCAATGTGTTAGGATAGAACTCGTAAGCACTCATGGCAGATTATTGTTTGCTGGATGGAACTTAAGGACTCCATCTGTTGAGCTTTATGTGCAAATTTTATAACTCAAATTTTGGATATAATAATGTGAGTAAAATAGATGTAGCAGCAAATCATATTGTTGCAAGTGAAGACAGATTATATGATGTGCTTAAAATGTAAGATATTTTTTACTGCATAACAATGTACTCAAAATACGATGAAGTTTTCTTCTGGAAGGTACCATGCCTAGTTCATCTTTGTAGACTGTAACAAAGTGCAAAGCACACTGAAACACCCAATAAATAGCTTTTATGTAAACAAAAAATCACATTTTAAAATTAATAAAATATCTCATTTGTTCAATACTAATCACTTTTTCCAGAAAAACTGGTGAATAAAACAGGTAATTGATTATAATGTGGCTTGGCAACTGTGTTTATTCATATCTTCCCATATCTATCCATATCTATATCAGAGAGAGAAGAGACTGATTTTTTTTTTCAATCTGAACCAATTCCATAAATCCATGGTTCTTAGACAAGTAAGGTGATCTATTTAACTAGTAATACAGAATATGCCAAAATACACTATAACAAGGATTCAAATAAGTGTACTAAATATTTACATATAACAACAATATAATGGAACACATTATAATGTTATGCTACTTCTTAAAGATCTTTTTAATCTGACATTCTCTCAAAGAACCTTACAGTTTTTTTCACATCCTTTCTAATCCTTGAAACTATTTCATTAGTAAGTCTTACCCACTAGTCTTTAGGTCTCGTGACAATGGGGATGATGTCTATACTGCTCATCAGTTTATTCTCCAATAATAACAATTTCCTGAGAATAACACTACAGTGTCACATAAATATACACCAGAAGTTAGTGGTAGCACAAAATAAACCCAGGAAATTTAGGTTGGAATATGAGGAGTTAAGAGTCAGCAGAATACAGACAATAAGAGAAGAGTTTAAATAAATATTTGGGAAGAGTAAAGACTGATTTTTTTTTCTTGCTTTGTTGCATGCTTTTAAGTTTTTTGCTGACTGCTAGACATTTATTACATAATAGAAACTGACATACATGGGACTTTAGTGGGAGAATTTATGCTAAGTTAGATAGGAGTTGGGCTTTTTTTAATGTTTGCTGTAGGTATGGGTGCCAGAAGCTTCCAATTCCTCTAGTGTGCTTGTTTCGGTCTTTTGTCTTTGGGATTGCCTGTATGCTGCCCCTTAGAGTGACTCTGGGTCTTGTCTTCCCCCTGTAAGCCACTGTCATTGCACTGCAGCTTTCTTGGTGTGGTAACAGATGGAGAGGAAGAATGTTCTATAATCTTCCAAATGAATTTCAGTGCCTAGCTACAGTTTTCTATTTCTTTGAATCCTAGTTCCTTGTTGACTGTATTTTCATCCTTTTAGGTGAAACAGAAAGGCTGGAGGGTGCTTAAGTGGGAAGGAATTCCCTTTTCCCTTGCTGGGGTAAGCTTTCTGACAAAGTTCTCTAGCCTGGGAAGCAGGCGTTGGTTAACAGCAGAGTCCCGGGCTGTGGTTTACAATGGTTACTCTTCCCCCTTCTCTGCCAGGGCCATGAGATCTTTCTTGAATTCTGTGTAGCATTCCTAGAGGCTAAGTCCTGGGAACACACAGAGAGGGGACGTGCTCAATCTGTTGACACCACAGGCGTTTCTCACTTTCCCCCTGGTCTAGACTCAGCTTCTAGAAATTGAAGTTTTCCTACCAGTTTATGACTCCAAATGTTCTGCCCCAGGTAAGCACAACTCAGCTGTGACTCCAGATTGGCATGATTTTTCAAATGTTGGGGTGAAGGTTTTCCCAGCAACCTCAGTTCTCTAATGAGTCCAAGAAAAGTCACTGAATTTCAGTCTTTCCAGTCATTTCTTGTTATAAGTACAGAAGTGATAATTTAAAAGATCTTTACATGCAGAAACTGAACCAGAAGATTCTCTGCCACTATTTTTTAAATTACTTTTTCAGTTTTCCTTAGAGGAAAAACATTTTTGTAAAGTGAGTGGATGAGCACTATGAGGTACATCCTTACATTCTTAGTTGTGAAAGAGGGATAGAATCCTGCATTATATTTTATGTCTGTATTTTCTTGCTCACCCAATAAAGCTAGTGCACAGGAGGAATTTGCAGATAGGTATTCTGATTGCTATAAAGAGATTCTGGTATTATGACTTCTCCCACATCTCAGGAACAAATACAATAACAGGACTAAACAGTAGAGAAAGTGATAAAAATGTATCTCCATGCATATCCCAATTATCTGGTATCCTGCCGAACATAATTACATTTTGCATGCCATATGACTATTCTTTGACCCAGGGCAAACTGATTTCATGCTGTGAAGTTTGTCTGCACTATAGTGCACTTAGGAAAAGAAGGTAAGGGATGAATTTTAAAAGGTGCATTCCCTCCAAGCAATTATAATCGACACAGACTTCTTCTGAAACCTTCCCCACTTGCCTCTGGACTAGTACTGGAGGTGACAGAGAGGAGAGAGGTCAATGCTTCTAAAAAGTGATTTAAATTAAGGTTCAATAATATATTATACAATGTTTCCAATTACTTAAATGGCATCAGTGCTCTTAGGAGTGAAACCTATGTATTTCCATAGAAAAGGAATAACTGATGAAAATAAAAAGATTTCTTTAAACATTTGAAATTTTTGAACTATAAAGGGCATTTTAAGCAGCACAAGGGACGAATGTGATAAACAGTGAGGTTTTTTGCATATTGCGTTTTACAAAACTTATTTCATTGTCCAAATGTAAATATCAAAATGTTTTATATAAATACATCAATGTCCTTATCTTCCTGTGAGGTAGATCATTCAAAATTGCATACAAATAGTTGACTGGAATTGCTTTGGAGCTGATTTCTTTAAATTGGGGAACACATTTTCCAGGGCATCACCATAAAGTACAAATGCATTTTACACATTCGTTGCATTTTCCAGCCACCTATAAATAACCAAGTTCATATGCTGTGATGTGGAGTGTAACCACACAGTGAAACTATGGCAGATTTAAACAGATTGAAAGAGTTGACATATTTTTCTATTACAGACCCTTAATTTGTATCACTAGTGTTCAGATAGTTTAATATAGAAAATGGTATTAACAGACTTCAAGTTTTCCTTTTACTGCCTTGCATGTTTATTGTTATAGTGCTATTACATTATAGTATACTGAATAATAGTTTACTAATGCTACTAGGGGCCACACTATTTTTTCTCTTATCGCAGTGTAATACGGCATTAATGATCTACATACCATAACGTATCAAAGTTGCCCTCCATTTCTGACCAAACAGTAACTTTGATGACTTAAACAATCATCTCTTCCATGGCTATAAAGATACTACCCACCACTCAATAGTCAGCCTAAATGCTACATTTTTCGTAAAACCTTCACATGAAACCTTTCAACAAACATCCCACTAATTATACACTCACCAAGAAGTTTCTTTTTATTTCTTGGCACATTAAATTTGACTTCTATTGAGTAATATCAACTTGTAAAATCAACCCAAACAGGGCTTCAAACTTCTAGAAAGAGATGATTTTTCTCTAAGACTTTATTTTTAGATTGGTTTTAGGATCACAGCAAAATTGACAGGAAGCTACAGAGATCGCATACACACTCTGCTCCCAGACAAGCAAACCTTCCCCACTGTCGATACTCCCCAGGAGAACGGTGCATTTGCAACAACTAATGAGCCTAGTCTGACATCTCTTATTCACCCAAAGATCATAGTTCACATTCTAAGTGCTTTACACGTATAGTTTACTACCTAACTTATGAGTCGGAAGTATTGTCTCCAATTTAAATATGTGAGAACTCATGAAAAACTTGCTGAAATTCACAAAGGGGCAGGGAGGATACAGTTCAATTAGCAGCAGGCATGCTTAGCATGATTGAAGTCTTGGATTCAATCCCCATAACCTCCATTAAAAAATAAACAAACTTAATTACACCTCCCCTCAAAAGAAGTCACAAAAGTAATAATTGGCCAAAGTCTGGTTCCAGAATTGATGCTTCTAACAACGTTAGTATCCTGCCTTTTGTAGTTCTCAAAATTTCATATTTTTAAACCACTTATACTGGATAAAGAAATCACATCTTAGCGTATTTGATAAAAATGCACCATTGAACAATATCGTCACATCGTAAAAGTCAATGAAAATTAAGTGATTTATAAGTTTCTAAAGATGGCACTCTAAAAATTGTACTATATTCCTAGAAACTGCTCTGCAATACAATGCAGGGAGATTTAAGGCCAAAAAGTATGCTCTGTGGTGTTAACAAATCTACATTCTTCATAGCAATACTATTCCTTTCTTTCCTTTGTTAAAATAGCTCTACAGAAATATAATTCACATACCATACAAGTGACTCATTTAAAGTACACAAGTCAATGATTTTAGTATGTTCACAGATACGTGCTACCACAATAAATTTGAGAATATTTCATCACCTCAAAAAGAAATTCTATACAATTAAACTGTGAGCTTCTTATTTTGTAATCTTCCCCACTTCCAGCCCTAAGCAACCATTAATCTACTTTGTCTATATAGATTTCTCTACTCCGAACTTTCACATAAATAGAATCATAATATATGGACTTCACTTGAATGGCTTCTTCTATTATGATTTTAAAGTTCATACAAGTTTTAACATCTATCAGTACTTTCTTCCTTTTTAGGAGTGACTAATATTCCATTTTATGGTTATGCCACATTTGTTTATTCATCCACTGGATATTTATTTTTCCACCACTTGGGAGTTACTAGTAATGCTGCTATAAATATTCTTCTGCAAAATTTTTGTGTGTTTGAATGGGCATATGTTTTCTTTTTTCTTGAGTATATAATGAGGGTGGATATTGGAGGGTCCCTTGATAACTATATGTAATGAGGAACTGTCACACTGTTCTCTGAAGAGGTAACACCATTTTGCATTTCTATCTGCATATATGATAGTTCTAATATTTCTACAGCCTTAACACTTATCTGACTTTTCAATTCAGTTTCACTTTTAGCCATCCTAAGGGTGTGAGATGGTATCTCATTATGTTTATTTGCATTTTCCTGATGGCTAACTATGCTGAACACCTTTTAATGTGCTTATTGGCCATCTGTATATCTTCCTTAAAGAAATATCTGTTCAGATCCTTTGATCACTTTTTGAAATGGACTGTCCTTGTTGTTAAGTTGTAAGAGTTTTTATATATTCTAGATACAAGTCCCTTATTCTATGTATGATTTGAAATACTTTCCCATTCTGTGGTTGTACCTATATTTTCTCTACAGTGTCCTTTGAAGCACAAGTTTTAATATTGAAGTCTTTTTTTAATTGTTGCTCATGCTTTTGGTGTCATAGCTAAAGATCCTTTGTCAAGTTCAAGGTCATAAAGATTTGCCCCTGTTTCTTCTAAGTTTTGTAATTTTGAGTCATATTTAGGTCTTTGATCCATTTTGAGTTAAATTTTGTATACGGCATTAGGTAAAGTTCTACCTTCATTCTTCGCATGTGGCTATCCAGTTGTCCCAGCACCATTTGTTGAAAAGACAATTCTTGCGACATTGAACAGTGGGCACCTTTGTAGAAAATCACTTAATTTATGTGTGGCTTTATTTCTGGACTCTCAGCTCTATTCTGTTGATCAATGTGTTTATTCTTGTGCCAATACTCCACTCTATTATCCATTTTAACATAAGATCACACAACAGAGAAGAGAAAGCTTTCTGACAGAAGATTAATTTCCATGTATGTGCTACTGAATATAACATTTGATTACGTGTATTAAAGATTTTTGAAACAATGAATAAATACAGAGAATATATAACATGAAGTGATTTTCCATAATTTTTTTAACAACACCCTTTGTGCCTTCCATTAATGTTCTTACAACATGGCACTGTGTAAATGTATAATTATTTTAATCAGGGAGGTACCTACTTAGTAACTAATGGAGTCTACACTTAATTCTACTTATTGTTCAGACTCATTTCTTAAATTCTGCACTTTACAGTACACTATCGACTATAATATTTACCACTGATGCTTTTCTAACCTTTTTCAGTATCTGAGATTTTTCTTTCTGCCACAAAAAAAAAAAAAAAAAAATTCCTAAAAAGTGGTGTTCTTCTTTCAAATATCCTCTGTACTTTAAACCCATTCTCTCTATCATGCTTGGTTATTTTTCACCCAAGCAATCTAACATCATAGACATTAAATAAACAATAAACCCATCCTACCCCCTTCATGAAATACTTAATGATTCAATAAATTATTACATGCTCTTTAGTCTAATCTAAGAGCACATCATTTGGATTCACCATGTTTAGGGAGAATAGACAAGTAGAGGTATGTGGTATGGGCTGTCATTTTAAACTTGGATTTTTTCCTTTATATTTTGTACTATGGCCCAGAATTTTTTCAAAAAAATTTTTTCCAAGATTTTTTTAAATGGAAGTATAGTCAGTTTACAATGTGTTCATTTCCAGTGTAAAGTCTAGTGATTCAGCTATACATATACATATATATTTTTTCCTTTCCATATTTTTTCATTATAGGCTATTACAAAGTATTGAATATAGTTCTCTATGCTCTAGAGTAAGTCCTTGTTGTTTATCTATTTTATACATATTAATTAGTATCTGCAAATCCTGAATTCCCAGTCTTTCCCTCCACCCACCCCTTTCCCCTCTGGTAATCATAAATTTGTTCTGTATCACAACAAATTCTTTCTATGGGTATAGACATAGAAAGAATTTGTTTTGATACAGAATTTCTCCCCCTCTATTGAGACAAGTTTTTCATCAAAGATATATACCCAAGGAAAATATCCAAGCCACTTACTATTTGCTGCTTTATTTATAAAATACATAATTCAAGAAAGTCTTTTAAGCCTTAAGAAAAAAGAGTTTCATTCATCACCCTCAGGGAAATCCTGCCAACAAGTATAGAATGTAAAATAATTTTCCTACCTCTGCAAAAGGAGCCTACCTGATAACAAGAATATCTACTGAGAGCTTAGTATTTACCAGTTAATGTTACAAATAATTAACATGTAGTAACGGAGAAAGCAACTATTATACTAATTTTAAAGATGAGGAAACCTAAGTACTGTGTTTAAGGGAATTGTTCAATGCCACCCACGTGAGAAGAGGAGGACCCAGGATTTCAGCCCTAGTTAACTGACCTACCTCATAATTATTTTAGTATTATCAAATTATTTTAAGAAGGAAGACATGAGCATAGTATTTCTTATTTTATGATTTTTATCTATGTGAATATATCTGTAGATGTATGAAAGTCAAATGAAGAGAAAAAAATACATTTGAGGAGAGTCATGAAGCAGATATCATAGATTATTTTAAGGATTAAAATCAATCGTGTATAATTATAACATTATAATACCTTGTATTCATGGGGCTCTGGTATACACTCTGAAAATGATGATATATAAAAATTTACTTAATCCTTTCATCAACCTATATAAATAACATAAATGAGCACCACGTGGCCTATGCCACTGCATTGCCCAATGCCTCAAGGCTTCTCACTTTACATGTAATACAATCTTAAGATAATTAGAGTTGAAAATAAGTTTTATCACTAGTAAGAAAAGAGTATTACTAAACTGTAGATGATATTGACATTATTTTTTGCATACCCTTTGTATGGAATTCCACTCAGACTTTCTCATATTAATATTCCAAAAGCCTCAGCAAGAAAATAGCAAACTAAAGCAATGCATTTATATCAACTGGTAAACATGTTAAATTCTCACAAGTTTAAATTTTTATTGCAGACTCCTTATTTCAAGTTATAGACCTTAGTCTTTGCATCAGTTTCAAGGTTTCAGAGGCTCACAAACTAATTAAATATTGTTTATATAACTGATAATTTTTATATCCTGCTGTTTTCCGCACTATACTTCTTATGTAACAAATGTTTACAATGCCCCAGAGTTATAATACCAATTTGTTATACTAAAATGTTTTTGTTGTTTAATTGATATAACTTCAAAATATAGTGATAAATTTGTATTTGGGATACAAAATATTTTAACATGATAAAAATACATCTAAAACATCATCCCTACACATAACTCTATAAACCAGTATGAATACTTCTGCTTAAATCATATTTATTATCATAATTCACAGCTTTATATGTATAACCACTATAATCACAATTTCCCACATAATACAAACTTATTCATACAAAATTCTTATTTAAGAAATGTTCATTTTTTTACAAGATGGGTCAAAAATACTTTGAGGCTTCAGGAAGAAGGTCTCACTAAATCAGAAAAATTATCAGTAAATTAGTAACAATATTTCTCAAATTGATCTTCATGCATTAAAATTATAATTTTAAAATATGTATATTGTTAACTGTTTGTGTGATTTTGTTTTATTGGGAATTCCCTAGGCAGAATAATTATTCCTAAAGTTATTTTGTTAAAATATGTAACTGTAATTAACAAATACTGACTGATGGTCAGTTTTTGATAAATACCAGAATGTTAGAGAAGTACTTTTCCTTGAGTTGATGGGCTACACGTGGAAGTCACTGTAGTTGGGTAGTGGTTGTAAATGGATTATTCTTTCTCATTTAGCTTTATTCCCTTTTAATAAAATCTCTGTATGCCTTAGAAAATTTAATGATCATCTACCCAGTTAGTATTAAGCTTCAAACTCAATTAAAATGTTCTGAGGAAAACTAAGGAAAAAATCTGCAACCAAATTAAGTACAGCTAGTAACTTTACACAGTGAAGGAAGGATTCTTTTTCTTTGTACAACTGCCTCTTGACTCACAGCTGAATCCACATGATCTTTTTCTGTTTTATTGCCTTATTGCTTGATGGGTATAAATATACCGAGGCATTTAAATGTATTATTTTAAATCAATTAATCATAACAGTTTAGAAAGATTTCAAAATATTTCAAACATTGATTATTTTTCCACTTGAAACAACAAAATGAGGTTATTTTCCTCTAAGTTATTCCATACATAATTGCCACAGAAGTTACTTTTAATGTGAAATACGCTTGATGTCCAATTTTGAAAATGTATTTGATGGATTAAATAAAACATCTAGGGAAATAAAGTAGGTAACTCTATAGATTATACTTATGTCTTGTGGGATCTAATCTCAACATATTCATTGTTTTTTTCCCCTCTGGTTTAAGTCTACCCTTTTAAAATTCAAGGGTAATAAGACCATCTCTCCTCAGATCTCTCACAAAATATTACTTACTAACTTCACTGTAAGTGGGCAAATACTTTCTAATTATAGAAATTTGTACACCTGGCCCTATGTTAATAATCAAAATGTTGAATCTGATTTAGGGGTGACATTTTTACTCAGCCCAGCTACAGGGGACAGTAGTGTGATGGGCTCTTCTTCCTTCCCTGGCCCAGGGAGTGGCTACTCTTCCTCCTTCTGGCCTGGGGTTGCTCAGCAGGTGTGAAGAGTTGGACAGGGGGAAAGGTTAAGAGGGTCAGAGAGTTCTGACTTGCCTGGTATTGAGACACACCTGCTTTCAGGATTTGACTGTGTTGAAAGCTGATTTATTCCTTTGTCTGGTCTTTAGTAGCTCCACAGACATTTCTCACACATATACAACATTAGAATATTCTCATTTTTAATTACCTTAAAAAGGTTAGATGTAGCCAGTGGTGTGCTGGGGCTAGCTAGCATTTACTAGCCCATGAGAGACAGCTGTTAGATTTTCATGAATTTTGTGAGCAGTTTGCTAAACACTGACATTATTAAAAGTTAAAGTATGGAAATATAACATTAAAATTTTACAAAAAAAATAAACATATCAAATATGCAATAATTTAACTTATTTTATTATGTTTTACTATTTTATATGCTCTTGAGGTTACTCATGGCTTTTGTTCCTATTTGATGAAAACTGGTATGTTACAGCACATCTCTTCAAAAGGCAGAATTCAATGTCAATTTAGTAGCTTGAAAATTTAACAAGGTGGGAGTATTTACACCCCAGAAATCAGAAAGTACTGTAAATTGGAACTTTAGTTTTTAATTGTCTAGATTTAATAAAGTAATGGATAAAATATTAATGCATTTGAAACTAAAGTGTGTTACATATAGGTATTACAGATATTTCTGAATAGCTCAAAAATTGAGGAAATTTTTTAAATATTCATAAAATATTGTAAGATGCAGCAAATAAGTCATTCATCTGATTGTGGAAAAAGTGAAGCTCTGACATACATTTTCATTGTTTCACTTTTATCTTATTAATTTAAATAAAAATGTAAATGAATATGTAATGTAACATGGGACCGGGCATATAAAATGACAATTTACACTGGAGCTACATCATTTCATCAATTCAACTGTCTTTTGGCTACAGATACAGGAGTTAGGCAAAAATCAATAAAATAATTTTGTGGTACTCAATGGACTCTATAATAAGCAATACTGTATATTGTTTGTAATGTTCATCCTACATATCCTATGGATAAGTAAAGCTAATAATAAATCTATGGGCATATATACATGCTGACTTCTTTCCAGAGAACAGGCAGTTAAACATTACTAGCACATCACTGGATACACGTCTGTCTATATATATTCTAGCTGATGATTTATTCCTTCCAGAATCCTAAGAATCCAGTTTCTCACTACTAAACCCTAAGAACTTAAGGCAAGGACATACGAAACACGAGGTCTATGAATGTGATCAATTATTTGGTCAACTGGAAATATACACGGGTACTTTGCACAAGAAATTCTGAGAAGGGAGGTGGATGCCAACACTCCAGCAACTTTACTATTGTCATTAGAAAGGTTAAACTGCATGTCTCTTTAGCTTAAGTTTTTATGGGTAGCCATCAGAAACTAGCCTTTTCTCTCCCTAACAGAAAATGACTCACAGGTTAAATACAACAAATAATCCCCAGAAAGTCCTTCTCACTCAATTTCAGACCATTATAAAATGTATTACACATATTCCAAATAATTTAACCTGAATAGTAACAAGGAACTACAGTATTTTCTGCCAGCAGAATCCTCCCAGTGTCACTAACTAGTGATACACTGTTTTGTCATTAAGGAAAAATTAAGCTACATGAACCAAGTGTTGCATATAAAGTTAAGAATAGCATAGTATTAAGTTTCTAGAAAATTAGTATTAAAAAGTCATTTATTGATGACATATCAAACTTCATGATTTTTAATGTAACTACAATCTACTGGACATTTACTAGGTCCTGCATACTACACTGATCAACTTACACCAACTCTGAGAATATTTTCATGTGTAGATATATAGGAATATTTTTAAACACACACACACACAATGTTTTGAGATTACATAGCAAGAATTGGAAACCAGGATTTGAGCCCAGTTTTGTCAAAATTTTAAGAAGCCTAAAAAAGAATGAGTGTAAAATTCAATATACATGTAAAATATTTTAAAAAGAAACAGCAATGTAAATCTCTGAAGTAGAATATTTTATGAAAGTAACTCAAAATTTCATCTCCATTCAATTTTCTGTCCAGATAGAAGCTATGTGGAAATACACACAGGGACACATGATAAACTGAACACAGACTTCTGAAGAGATAAAAATAACCATAGAGTTTTTCTTCAATTCAGCTCTCTCATCTTACTGATTAACAAGTAAAGCATAAAAAAGGAAGAGTCTGACCTTAGCTTTAATTAGCAGAACCAGAAACTCTAGTTCTTAGAGTATTTTTTAAACCTAACTAATGAAAATTATGACAGTAATTTAATACACTATCAAGTCAATTTACCTTTCAGTTATGTATCAGGAGAAAACAGTAATATAATGACTTTCAACTTCTCTTGTTGAAGCATGTTTATATTTATTTCATTCTGGTCCTGTTCAAAAGATACAATGAAATACAAAATCTATTCTCAAAATGTATTTTTCATAATCTGCATAAAACTACTGTGAATATGAACTAGGGTATTTTGTTTTGAATTCTTGTCTTCAGAGGGTATTAGAGGACAAATTTACAGATTACAGTGATTCCTTTGTATGAAAACTCAGGCTAATGACTAGAATTTGGATAGCAAAAAAGCTGAATTCCACAACTGAGTTAGAAATGGCCACTTATGCTTTGTAGACTGGCTCTCTGAAAGCAGAAGAACGAATTTAATCAGTGTGAAGAGAGTGACAGATGAAAAGCACATCAATCCCAGTAGATCTGGCCTGACTTGAAAGACAAAATCTATCACAATGAATTAAAAGCACAACGTGAAAGGCAAACAGACAGACTTGATTTACGTGCTCGCTCTACCAGAGCAAAGATAATGATTACATCTACTCCAAGCACACTTTAGCTGTGGAGAAGAGTGTCAGGCCAGCACAGCCCCCAAAAAACAAAGCAATAGGACTCCCACATCTAACTTTAGCCATTAGCAGAATCATTTAGACTTTAGAGCAACTTGCAAAATACTTAATGGAAAGTTTAGATATGGTACTTCAAAGTTGAGAGTTTTGGACTTTCTGGGTAACTTAAAATTCCATTAGAAAACTACTGAAAAATGATTGAAGTGTACAAATTAGAAAAAGGACATGAAATATTTGTGTGTCTGATTCAGCAGAACTTTGAATCTTTGCAATATTGTAAAAGATCACTCATTACTAGACCCAGTATCTTATTTTTAGACAGTTATATATTAAAAATTCCAGGAAATAGTTCAAATGGATTCTTTCCTTTTCCCATAAGTTTTTGTTTTGGTCTTTGAGGTATATGTTAAGTATGTGCAACTTTTTTGTATATTAATGTACACATTTTAATAAGTTTGGCCATTGCATAATCCATGATACCATCACCACACACAAGGTAATAAAAACATCCATCAGCTTCAGAATTCCTTGTATTCCTTTGAGAGGGTAGAATATGTGTGTGTGTGAGTGTGCGTATGTGTGTTAGGAATACTTTGAATGAGACCTACATTCTTGACAAGTTTTAAGTGTACAATACCACATGAAGTTTAAACTCTTATGTTGTATAGATCTCCAGAATTTATTCATGGAGGTTCCTCACTCCAGAATGTTGATGGGGTAGGGGTGGGTGGGACATGGTGGAAACTCCGTTCTGTGAATAATGCAGTATTATCTAAGTGTGGAAGATTTTTTCAAATGTATTTTTGCTATTTCCTGAATAATTATCTATTTAAATACTCAAACATATACACACAGATCTTTTGATATGGGGCAAGGAAAGAAGTGAGACTGTCTTGTAAAATCTACATGATGGGTCTGATTTCTCGGCTTTAATTTTACTTATTTACCTATTATAACAATGGAGTGGCAAAAATAAAGTTGAGAAAATTGCTAGTACCAAATTAAAATTTTGGATTAGAAGTGTAGATTGAGAAATATTATGCTTATGCCTATATTGATATAAAATATCTTTTAAGCAGGAGTCAAAATCACAGTACCAAAAGTAGTAACATCCAAAGTGTGGTCTTTAAACTTCATATGAGAAACCATCTTCATAAAACTGAAATTAAGCTTCTAAGGCTGGATATAAACAATCATTAAACATTTAAAGTTTGGGAACAACAAAGAAAATTCCAGTAGTTACTGTTTGGAGAAACTACATGAGTTTCCCAGGATCATAACCCTAAAATAAATTTCTAATACCTAAAAAAAGTTGATGTAGATTTTGAAAGTTATATTTTAAATCACTGATATAATCAACATACTAGCAAAAGCTCCAAGGCATCAAATTGTTTAGAATTTAGTTTCTTTAGTTTTAATTATCATATGCATTTCCTTGCTTTGATGTTTAGTAAATTATTAGAACACTTGTCCATAAAACATTGTTTGCTGCTCTCAGCTCCTACTCATTATTAACTATTTCCAAAAGTCTTGTTAAAATCTACTTCCTATATTCAAATTCTCGTATACATATATAATTCCATGATTATCTGCTAGATAGAAAAACTGATGAGAATTATTTTTAGGTTAGAATTTATAGCATTGAACTAGTTTTGTTTAGAATCTGTATTACAATTTTACCTGAAAAGTAGAGGATTTCAGGCTTTAGAGACAAAACAAGCAGAGAACCACTTAGCTTGTTGAACTACTAAGAGACTAGAATTTGGGAGCACCATGTACGAAATAAAATGTGGACAAAATTGTTTAAAATTCTACCTATAGGAACAAGTGACATATTTACCTGCAAAACATGCCAGAAAGCAGAGTATCTGCTAGGACAGCAGAGATTGACTCTCTGTCAACATTTTTTCTTGAGAAGACAATGGAATCAGGAAACGAAAGTAGAGGGCAGGATAATAAATAAAGCCAAAAACAAGAGAATGAAGGGAAAATCTCCATGACAGGGCACTGATCTTGTTTTCCCATCTCTCGGGCAGACTGACAAAAGGCACTTTACTACCAGAAGAGTAAGTTAGGGGGCCCTGAAACTTCATCTATGAAAAAACTGAAAGGCCCCAAAAAAGTCATTGTCAAAGGTTGCTTTCACATTCAGATCCACTTGCTTCAGGAAATAAGTGTGATTTGTGCCAAGGAAATCTTATCAACGCAAGAGGTTCCCTGGGAAGATGAATCTGGGCGGAACACTGCCACAAAGGAAGTTTCCTGGGGAGTGCTCTCAGCATTGGTACCTGGGGGCCAGGAAGGAAGCAGGACTGGGCAGAGGGAAAGGGGGAACTGCAGTTCAATTACAAAGGCCTGAGCTAATTCTCAAATGATTCTGAATCTCAGATCTTCATATCCAATCAATAATGAGTATTTGGTTGGGGGCTGTCCCAGGAAAAGGTAGGTGACTTTTGAGGTGTGACTTCATCAGAGATGAGAGGGACTTAGGTGAGACTGCTGGCTGCTAACACCGCCATTAGCTGGGAAACCAAAGCTTGAGTTCTGCAGGACAAATCTGGACAAAACATGGCATAGCCCACTACAATGCACCTTTATTCCAAGAATTTTAGAAGTCTCAGCAGGATTAACTAAAATCAATTGTGACCATATCACGACCTAAGTGTTCCTCAGCTGAATTCTCTTTCCTTAAGTTTCCCACAGTCTTTGATGCCAAGAATACGTGCCAATGAAGTTCATGCATGCACCTCTCAGTAATTCTGAGTGTGATTTCTGTGAAACTCAGCCTGTGATTTGTACTTATAACAATGTTTACTGATCCACTTGGCAAATGTATACTTTCAAAAACCTGCAATTCTGGACACCATAGGCTTCGAGATTCTAATTCCTAGAGGAGAAATTCTTCTACCAGATGCTATAGCAGGAATTCCATTAATCCTCAAAGTTAAGACTGCTCTCTGCCCATTCATTTCAGTCTTCTAAGACACCAGCAGTCAGGAAAAAAAATCACCTACCATTCAGTGAGAATTGATTGCAATCATTGGAATGAGGTAAGCTTGCTGTGACACAGCAGTGTCAAAGACTAAGTATAGCACCCTGGAGATCACCAGTGTAATTCTGATAGTCAGTGCACAAGCACAGCATCAGGGCCCACGTAGGGCCTGGGATACAGGGCTAAGATCACTCAGGGATGAAGATCTAGGTCACCCTACCGAGTAAGCCACCTATTCCATCAGAGGAGTGTAGAATGGATAACAGAGAAAGGATCTCATGAGAATCAGCTGTGACTTAGGGAGCAGATGGGGGAGAGAGACTACCATTTGTTCCTATAATCATTCTTACCAACGTCCCCTACAAAAGAGGCCTAGAAGGGAAGTTTTAAAGTTAACAGACTGAGGTATGAGACATACTACAATCATTGTATAAGAGCAAGATTAATGAAAGGAGTTAATAAAATAAAAATATAATTTAATAGATACTATTTAAGAAAAAATCTTCATGCATAAATCAAAGCAAAAAGTGGAATAGAGTAAAAATTAAAAATAAGAGACCTTAGTACCTATTGAGGAAGAAGATCTAAAGATGTTTAGGAAAGATGAACAAAGAAATGCGAGAGAAGTTCCTAGAACTGAAAGCTTTAAGTCTCCAGATTAAAGATGTTTACATAATACCAACTACAATACATATACATATACAAAGATCCACAAAAATATGTTCATCATCAAATTCCTAAACACTGGAGATGAAGGTACAATATTTAACGTGTACAGGTAAAAAAATAAATAAACATAGTCCAGTCTACTCAGTCACTATTCTCCATGTATGTGTTTTTCAAAAGCATGACTGGATATTAGAGAAAAATTTTCCATGACTGCAAAATTATGTGAGAAATCTCAATAAACAAAAGATGGAGGACAAAAAAAAATACATGTTCAAACTTGTAATTATTCATAAAACATCCTTCTCATTCAGAATTTCTCAGGAAATTTATAAAATATATTCTCCAGAACATAAGGAAACAGACCTTAAAATAAAGTGTTGAGACCTAAAAAAAATTCTAACTCAATAAGGAAAAAAAATCTCATGACGACACTTCTAAGCCTTGAAGAGTCGCAAAGTATCACACATCGCTAATTCTCCTTCCAAACGCTAATCCATGTGATGCCAGAAAACCAAGAAGTAAATATATCTGACTTGCACATACAACCCCCTCAAAAAGAGACCAAGAGCAGAAGAAAATTGTTAGCCAGCTTATGTACGAAGATTAATGGTTACAGGAATAGGAATTAGGGTTGAGAAGATATCCTTACAAGCCTTCTTTTATTGGATAATAACCCTCTACATTGTTACTTCAAAACAAAAAAATTTGGTAGCAAATTTCACTGGATTACATTAAGATGTCTATAGCATCTTGCAAGGAAGGGGAAGTTTCCCCATATAAGGAATAGCCCGTTTCTTCTTTTCCCTATCCCTACTCTTTATCCAGAGAACGTGATTATTAGAGTTGAAATACAGTTCTTAAACAGCATGTTCTGAAACAAATATTCCTTATCAACTATGACTTTAATATCAAGTTCTCTGTTCTCAGGGGGCTCTCTTAACCACCAGCTAAGCATGTCATGCATAGTGAAGTCTAAGTATGTCTCCTAAATAGAATCCATCATCCAAGCTGTTTAATAACCCCAGGGGAATACTGCACCCATGAGGGAACACAACATGACATGAAAAATTCAATCATGATTAAAAGCAATAACAGACTTCTGGTTTCTAGCACAACATATAAAGAACTTGGAAGTTGTCATTTTCATCTTCACAACAAGAAAAAACCTGAAGAAACTGCTCATTGACAACTCTTTTAAATCTATCAGAGAATTGATGTCACAGGTCAAATCACCATATTAAAGACTAAGATAGGTAAATACGGAGAATCAAAGGCATTTGAGAGCCAAAGCTGCTGCCCCTGGAGCCAACAACTGATAGAAATCATTAATGGGTAATTAACTACCTGATGAGGGCTGAGATTGAGACATTAAAAACTCTTTGGGGTCCAGTCTTAAGGAGGCCCCCCAAACCTTTGAGTTTTACTCTCACATGTCCCACCAGGTTCTCAGGGTAAATAACTGTGAAAAAAATCCCCTCCTGCTTCTGGCAGAGGAGGAGAAAAGTAATCATTTTAAAAGTCCTTTAGCAGGCTGTTCTTAACAAAGGCTTGGTCCCAAATTGAGCTATTTTACTAAAGCCTAACCAACTCTGATTTTACCAGAGCTTAACCCACCTGAGGGTAGGGAAATATCTAACCCCCTCCCTTACCAACCCTCCTTTCTCACACAGAAGGGTGTGGCAGGGAAGTTGAGGAGAATTTACGGAGGTCAGGGCCAAGGGCCCAGACTCATTCAAATACTGAAACCTAATCATGGAACTTTAGCGCACTTCCTCCTCTACTACACCTTAACGCCATTTCAGTCCTGGTTCTATGTAGTAACAGGGGGTTATAGGTGAAGGAACTGAAGGGCTCAGACACTATTCAAGAAGTGGTCTCTAGAGAAACATAAGACAAAGGGGGAAATAAAAATGAGAACTCTGGAGATCTCAAACTCTGATACCTACATCCAGAGATAACACAACGCAGTTTGACTCCTAACCTAACTTATGCTATGAGGTCAGCATTATCTTAATACCAAAACAAGACAAATGTATTATAGGAAAGGAAAATTACAAATAGCTCTCATGAACATACATACAAAACCTCAAAATATTAGAAACATTATACATCAGGGATATGTAGAATTTATTTCAAGTATACAAGGCTAGTTTAACGCTGTTACTGTATTTTTTATTTCCAGCATCTCCTTTTGATTCTTAGCATTTCCATCTCTCTACTTACAATACCCATCTGTTCTTGTATACTTCTTCCATTAAAGCCTTTAGCAAGTTGATTAAAGTTTTTAACTATAAATTATTGATTCCCAGTCTGGTAATTCTCAAATTTCTGCTATATCTATGTCTGGTTTTGATGCATGATTTATGTCTCCAAATTGGGTTTTTTGTCTTAGTATGCCTGGTAATTTTTGTTGAAAGTTGGACATGTACTGGGTAAACAGGAACTGAGGTAAAGAGGCTTTTACTGTAAGATGTTGTGTTTATCTGGCTAGGAGTTGGCTGTAATTACTGTTTGCTATAATTGTAGATGTCAGAGACTAAATTGTCCTCTGATGTCCTTGTTTTGGCTGTCATCTTTGGGTTTTCCTAGAGACTTCTTCTTAATTAAGGTTTGAGCATGTAGTTCTTTCTTTTGTATTCCCCTGTTATTACACAGGACCTCTACTGATATGTTCTAGTGAGCCTAAGCCCCAGACTATGACCTTCACGAGTGTTTCCCAGTTGATTTATTTGGCTTTTCCTCTCTCAGGTGTAGTGGAAAGCAAATAGGGAATGACAGCAATTTTTCTCCTCCCACACGTGGAAAGCTAAAGGGGAGTAGAGTTAGATATTCCCCTCTTTCAAGATCAGTTATTCTACTAAACCCCTGATAAGTTAAGGTCTGGTAAAGAAGTTCCCTTGAGGATGGTCCATTTAAAAAGAGCAGAATGCCCTGGATGTATTTTAAATTACTACTTTTCCCCTCCTCTTGCCAGAAGAAGCAGGGGACTTTTCCCAATCTGCACTCTTGTAACCTGGTAGTTCTCCTAGAGGTAAAATTCCTGAAAGTGAGTATGTGTATATTGGCGGGGGGGGAGGGTCCTAAGGCTAGCCCCGCCCTCCTGGAATTTTTAACTCTCAACCTTGCCTGCACTGAGCCAGTAGCAACATAGTTTTTTTTTCCTACCAAGCTAACTGTCTCTTCAATTTTTCAGGCAGCAGTTTTTCATATGACCTTAATTCTCTGAGGAAGCTAAGAACAATTGTTGATTTTCAGCTTGTTCAGCTTTTTTTTTGTTGTGTGAATAGAGAGTAAACTTCGAACTCCTATGCTGGACCAGAAACTGGAAGTCAGATCATCTTTATTTAGAGGCTTATAAAAAAGAAAAATGTAAATTTGAGTTATAGTTGAACTAATGATTGAGAATTTTTCCAATAGAAAAATACTCTATTTTAAAACATTTCATGGAGCAACAACTACGAACACATAAACTCACCATAGAAAAATCCTCTATCTCAATTAAATGCAATTTAAGAACATCAGTAACAATAGACTTAAAATACAAGTCTTTCAAAAACTGAAAAAAATTCCACTTATTTGCAAAGAAATGAGAACTATACAAATATCCACTTTTCAAGAGCAAACTAAGATGTACAAAGGTAATGGAGTAATAGTGTAAAAGTGTTAAAGAAAAACAACTTAGAACATTTAATTTTAATGCCAGCTAAAATATCATTTAAATGCCAAGAAAATAAACACACTCTCAGGCAACCACAGTTAGTATATCAAAGAACCTCTCAGGAAACTACTCTCAGAGAACTACTGCATCAATGTAAGGAACAAATTCATAAAAACAAAGAAAGTATAAAACATGTTTAAGTAAATAACAGTGAATTTCACTGCTGTCCAAAAAAACTCCTATAAAAAAAATGAAATGCAGTGTAAAACATACATCCAAAGTAACCCCAAAATAGCAAGAAATTATGAAAAATAGAGACTGATGAGGTCAAGCAAATTCCTTCTGACAAGGAAAAGATATAGATTCCATTAAACTTAAAACTACACACACACACACAAAATAGGCATAGATATGAGGCTATTTCTTTTTTTTTCTTTTTTTTTTTTTTTTAATGCCTCATAACAAGAGCCTGCAGTCAGGATAGCCCATGAATATTATTTCAGCTGATCACAAATTCAGGGACCCAGAAAAGCTTCTCTATGGTTATGCTGGTGTTATGTTTGCAAAGGAGTTGTAGCAGATCCAAGTATTTTGTCCACAAAAAACTATCCAAAGCCAGAAAAGGATGAGTTGCGGTTTTACACCTATCTAGGAAATTTTTCCCTAACACCATCTCGATCTCCATCTCCACATTAGCCAAGAGTGCTTACCATGGACATATCTAAAACAATCACTGACAAAGAGAATGGAATTACTATGATTGCTAATTAATATTCAATCACTACTCAATTATTAGACTTGGAATATGATTCATGAAACCCAAATAACTGAACAAACTTAAATGTACCATGGACTGAGTGTTATCTCAATAAGTAGACTGGAACTATCTGGTAAATGGTAGACTTGATACAGTTTGGAAAAATATGATAGCTAACGGTAAGAAGTTTCCAGACAGAAATAGGGATGTATACAGCAAATAATAAAATGAAAACTGGAAACATTAATTCAAAACAGATCTTCAATAAAAAAATTATTGGCCCTGAATTACAGTGTTTACATAGTCAAAATGATAAAAACACCTATCTATAAAATTAAATATAATAACAATATTGGAGAATGGAAAGACAGAGGATATTGAATATTTATATTTTCATTATTATAGGAATCTACTACATACTATGTAAGCCAAATACATCAAATAATGTAAGTGTACCATTTAATATATAAAGTTAATTACCAGAAGTTAATTGTCTTCCATTATGACTTCAAACAGTAAAAGACACTTAAAGGAAAATGACTGATTGAAGGTAGAAATTTAAGGTGTCATTTATTTGAAATTTAAATGTTAGAAAATAATCTATTAAACCTTAAATCTTTCCTTTAGTCATAGAACAATATTTAATCAAAAAGACTATGCATTACAAACATGTTGATGTCACCGTTTCTTCATAAAATGGAAATATCCAAATATGCAAACTGTAAATAACTTCCAATAGATGATTACTTTTCGGACTTCATTAATGGACAGGACAGGGGCTAAACAACTACTATTTTCACATGTTTCTTCCAGGTGGCAGCAGTAAAGGGAAATGCCAGTTAACCTTTTTTTAGTTTTCTAAAATGTTAATGTAATACTTAAAAATCTCAAGTGTCATAAATTTTATGACCAAAAATAATTTGACAAAAAGCCAACATGAAAAATATTTTACTGAAAATGGAAAAAATATAGTTTGATAACTGTACCTTCAAGCCTTTATACCAGTTGGAAAGCAGTAAAGCAGTGAGATTAAAATTATGTATTCTAAAGTAAACACACATATTTTAACCTTGTTTCTACCACTTCATTAACTGTATAACTTTGGAATGTTACTTAAAATATGAGTTTCCAAGAATTATATAATAAAAGGAACAAAAATATGTAATACTGAGTGTATACCACATCCCAGGAAAGATCCTGTCAACTATGTACAATTATCATTGTCTCTATTTTACATGAGGAAGCTGAGGCACCACAGAATTTTAAAAGTTGTCTAAGATCACACAGGTTCTAAATAGCAAAACTGAAACTCAGTCTCAGCCAGGTTGACTTCAAAGTCCATGCTCTAAATCAAAGCTATACTGCCTTTTCATAAGATAGGGTATGATATTGGGAGAATTAAATATGATAATACATCTAAATTGCATATGATTGCTCAGTGAATTTCAGCTTGCACATTTTTATTAGCAGTTAGAATTCTAAATTATCACTAATATATCATTTTTGTCTTAATGATGTGCCCACTGAATTACTGGCTCCAGACTGAGAATATCCCCAAGATAAAGTACTTGACATTAGCATTGTAAAAGCAGCTTGGCAAAACTGTACCTATTGTTGTGACTTGACTCTGCCCCTTTGCCTGTGTGTTATTGTGGATTCTCTTAGAGAAAGGTAACAAATATGCTTTGCCAAAGTTGAACTCACTTAAGAGCAGGCAGTAGGGATTGATAGAGAAAGGCAAAGGTGTGAGATATTGGAGGGGCAAACGGACTGGGCCAATGATGGACTGAATATGAAATTAAGGAAGACTGAGGACTTCATGATGCACAGGACTCCCAGAATGAGCATCAGGCTTCTGGTCTGGCAACTGGATTGTTGGTACAAACAGCTGAGAATGATGAGTTCAGTTTTAGACATCTTGAATCTTTTGTTGCTACTCAATATACAGATGGAAATAGCCTGGCGGCTACAAGATTGAATTTTTTGAAACTCTGGAAGAAAACTAAATTTTAAGGGTAACCAATGCATAAGTTACAGGATATTTTAACGAGACCAAACTGATACCACTCTGAGCCTCCAGACCAAAGCTCTTTATCTTAGAATATTTAAGGACAAACAATTATCCGGATTTATGTCCTTGGGAGCTAGAGACGGGATATTGGTTCAACTTTAACTGTCTCCAAATGTGGGGTACAGGCATATCTACACAGTGGGGTTCTGGCCGAGTGACACAATTCAGGTGATAAACAGACAAAAATCAGCATAAGGGAAAAAGAATAATAAACAGCACAGACCTAGGTTTATGCCCAGGAGGTAAACAGACTAAGATCTTTAAAAGTGCACAGAGTAAATTTTAGATCAGTGACAGAGATGTACAAGGCCTCTTTAAGATTCTGGAAATTTTATTACTTTTTCATAGGTTTTTTAAAATGGACTGTCAATTTCCCTTCATAATTAGCAGTAAAACTCTTCAATAACTGCAGGCAGACTTACTGCTTCATTAGAAAGGTAAGTGAGGCATATTTAAAAAGTTTTTTCTTCTCCAGAGACAATTCTGAGGCAAGAAAAAAAGAATAAAACAAATATTTTTAAAAATGGTATTTTACAGGGTAGTTTTTTTGTTGTTGTTCCTTCAGGCTCTAGGATGATTTAAGAAATCAGAAAGTATAAAATTAATATATATGTTTTTCTTTTCACAATCTTCTTTCACACCCATTTTTCTTTGGTGTGAGATTATTATTCCTGTAATACAGAACTCATTAGGTGTGAATTCCAGCCTGATAGCTATGTATTCACCTTTCATAAGGGTCTCTATGTGGCAACAGAAGGTATTTGTTTTGGCCCAAGGCTTTTCTAAGTGTTATGAAGGCTTAAGAAAACAGGTTTTCCTGCAAATCTAAGGGGTTTTTTTTTCCTTTTTTTTATTGGCTCTCTCAGCCAAATAGTATCCTAACAAACTTTAAAATACCACTGGAGTTATTCTGGAAGGTTTCCCTGCCTCCAAGGTGATAAACAGGGAGGAAGGAAGGGAAGGAAGGAGAAGGGGAGGGTAAAAAGAAAACTATAGACCATATTAACATTTTTTTCCTATTTTCAAATACATACATACAGACTGTACTTATCAATACATGCTTTATGCAATGAAGAACTCATGTATTACTTTTACATTGCTGCATAGTAAGTTACATATAAGTACAGCTTAAAATAACACACTATCTCACACTGTTTACAGGTCAGGTCGGAGCACAACCTACCTGGTTCCTGGGCTGGCGTCAGCAGGACTGCTTTCTCATCTGAAGGCTGGAAGAATCCTCGATGGAGCTTATTTAGGTGGTTGGCCAATTTCATTTCTTGACTAAGGGCCCTCGGCTTTTTGCTAGGTGTTGGCGAGAGGCTGCCCCCAATCCTAGAAGCCAGTTTAAGTTTTTAGATCCAACCCGCAGTGCCAAGCCCAGTGGGCTTCTCCAACATGGTGGAGTCGTCAATGAACGAGTCAGCAAGCAGATTCTCTCCCTTCAGCTGGAGGCCAGGCCCTCCTTTAAAGGCTTTTACTTTAGTAAGTCAGGCTCAGGCAGAATCATCTCCTTTTCTGATTAACTCAAATCAGCTGAGTTGGAAGCTTAGTTATATCTAAAACATCCTTTCATTTTTGCCTTCATTCTTCACCTGCCTGGCTCCAGACGAATATATGAAGCTGCCTAGTACTCCAAAGCTTAAATCATTTATCCATGTTTAACTTGAACTGTACTTCGTTAAAGCAGTCGTTACAGAACCAGATCTTTTGCCGGATGCACAGCAAGCCAAAACGCTGAGATGCCGAGGTTTGCAGCAAAGAGGGTTTATTCTCAAGGCAGCTAAGCCAGAAAACCAAAGAACAAATCTCAAACCCACTTCCACCAAGGCAAAGGGCTGGGGTACTTACGGGAGAAAATAAAGAAGCAGGGCGCTGTGGGGGATGCAGAGCCTGAGGAGTGCGGGGAAAACTGAAAAAAGGTAGGAGAATCACCACTCTGCGCAGGCGTAGTAACTAAACTACGGGTCTCGGCAGGTTCAAAACGTAATTTAGCAGATGCCCGCGCATGCCCAGTTGAAGAGTCAGTTCTCCCGTGGACTCTTAACCAGCTCAGATTAACTAGACACAGCTGACTCCAAGTGCCTGGAAAACAACTCCGGCAACATCTTACTATTTAAGCCACTGCCCCTTGGTGGACAAGAGCATCTTTTGTCTAAACAATTACAATGACCTTGATTGGTGAAGGCAGATTACAGGTAAAATGGATTTAATTAATGATTACCCATGGTTTCATAGTCATGTTTTAAAACTATATTAGTAATAGATTAGAAAGAAATCAACCAAACTTGCTCCTGTACAGTTCTATGTGGCTCCTGTATATTCCCATGGGAAACTCAAAATCAATATGTGCAAAACTGACTTTTTTTCTTACTTTGAAAACTGATCCCTCATTTGCAATTTTCTACATTGGTTAATGGTACTAATATCCTCCAGAAATTAAGAGTTATCCTACATTAAACAAGTCACTGTGCAGTTATACCCTTAACCTTCTAAGTAAGTTGTTCTGAAATAGTAGCATGCGTGGACTTGTTAAACAGAGGCTGCTGAGCATCACTCCCAGAGCTTCTGATTGAGTAGGTTTGGAGTGGGGCCTAAGGATTTCCATTTGTCTCAGGTTTCCAGGTGATGCTAATGGAAACAGTACAGTACTGCAGATCCCTCTGTATTGAGCTAATCCAAGAGAGTCCTTCAGCCTGAGTTGCTTCACGGATGGGGAACACCTGGCTAAAATAAGGCAAGTTAATGACTTCTCAGTGGTCCAGTGCAAGACAGGGTCTACCCAGAGGATATAGGGGATGAAGAGAACCAATGACAATCTCTCTCTTGGAGAATTTAAATGTTAGAGGTAAAGAGAAAGGGGTCCCAATTGATAATGAGAGTAATTATCAGGAGGAGAATCTCTTGTGAAAAACCATAAGCCAAAGGATGCACAGGTATAGGAAATCTGGCTGGCTGGTAGTAGTGTTAGGTCGTTAGATAACCGGGTATATAGGTGGAGGACAGGGAGGATGGTCCGGAAGAGGGTATTATGCCCGCCTCCAGTGTAAAGGGACTTGACTTCTAAACTTCTAAATGAGTGCCAGCAAGAAAAGGAAAAAGAAAAAAAGAAAAACTGGTTAAACCTGACAGCCACAACTGCGTGGTAGCAGAAAGGACTTAACCAGACACAATCAATGAACATTGTGGTTTAGCCACCCCCTCCCATGGGTTTTTCAGTATACACCACGGGTAAGGACCTGCCCAAAGGGCCAAACATGACTAAGCATTTCAGGGACAAGAGCCGTCAATCAATCAAAAAGACCACCTCTAAGCGAGGCTATAAGAGAAAGGGGAGACAAAAAAGGGCACTTTTTCCTCTCTTGTATCAGCCCACCTGCCTCCCACTCTTGGGGGTGAACTTTTCCTTTCCTTTTAAATAAATATTTTAAAATCTTTTGCTACACAATGTGCTGTCTTCTGACTGCAAGCATGTCTTTCGGGTGTGACAAGAACCAGGGTCTTTATCTTTTGGGGTAGCAGTAGCAGCGGTAGATGAATCAAAGAGAGGGAAGAGCTACAACACTGATTAGTGTTAAAGGAACTCATCCCTTGGCGGGCAAGGTGGGGGCAGGGGATGGAGATTCGTGGATAAAGAGTCCCTGGAGATGGGAAAGCCTCTGAGTTACATCCCAGCTTTCATAAGGCCCAGATCTGTTGTGATCCCTGTGTTTCCGATAAAAGTTTACCTTCAGCCTTTTTTCCAAGTTTTCCTGGGCTCTGTTCACTTCATCAAGATCCCTGTCTTGTTATAGTTGTGATACAAATTTCAATTCACAAGCTTAATCTCAGAACAAACACATGGCTATCTCAATACTACAGCACTTCCTAATTGTCATATTAACATAAATGCCTGGATTAATTTCTGTTCATTGTAACCTGCAGAGGCTGACATACTATCAGCCTCACTCACCTAGCCCTAACCAAATAGCAAGTTTTTCCTGGACTGGCTCAAGCACACATATATTCCATAGCAAGCTGCATGGCACTGGCTGATAGTAAACAGATGGGGGCCTAGCAACACAGCCAGAGGGGGTGGGGTGCAGCCTTAGCTGATATCCATTCTGAATGCTCTGTTAGTAATTAGAACAATGATAGGGCCAGATATTAAAGTAGCACAACGTAGTGAAATATTATCGCAAAATCTGAAGTCACTTCAGGATTAAAGAAAAGGTGGAGGAGTTTCTCAGGCAGAGGGAACAGCCCAGGGAAATGCCTAAAGCAGCCTATGTCAAAGCCTAGTGTAACTACAACAGCAGAAGAGAGGATGGGCGGGGGCCGGGGAGGAAATATGAAAAGGAAAAGAGATGGTGGAGGAGTTTGTGGGCCATGTAAGAACTTCGGCTTTTACTCCTGAAAACTAGGAGTAGTGATGGTGGTATTTTCAGCAGAAGAGTTACACAGTCTGCTTTCATTTTAAAAAGATCATTCAGAATGTAAAGATGACAAGGAATGCTTATTAAGGAATGAGCACATTTGCTTCTTTTACAACTAAAGGGAATGTTTAATAAGACGGTTGTTAGTAAGCATGCAATCCAGCCATGGGAAGTTATCATGATGACTTCGTTAGCCAGCTAATTACAATCCTTAGCTAATTACAACTGAATATTTCCCTTTCTGTAACTGGGATTTAGCTGCCTAACAGATTGGAGTGGAGTTTATGGGTCAAAGCAACCTTGGTAAAGGAACCACAGCACTCTGCAGAAATTGTAGGCTTGTTGAAATGGTGTTTCCCTCACTAGTTACCCTCTGCTCAGTTCAATACTACACATTGTGCCCATGTTCAAGGCCCCTTCAAGCCCCTTCTTATTCTTCAGGTTCTCCTGTTTACAGACTTGCATTTTCATGCCACTGTTTCTTGTTCTTCAGTTTATTACCGTGCTTACCTCCTACCCAAACTGCATAACACAGGTTAAAACATTCCTTTCTGAAGTTTTTCAAAAACTGCCCCAATAAGATTCAGAAGCTCCTTCCTTGTCACGTGTTGGGTATTTTACATCCCACTAGTATAACCTTCATCACATTTAATCTTATTTGTTTGAGAGAACAATGAGTTCCTTGAGGGTAGTAATAATGTCTTATTCAAATTTCATAAAACTCCCAGGACTACAAGGCATGAGAAATCATACTGTGGCATTTGCATAATATTGGAAGTAAATAAATATTTGGAGCCGCTGAGGAATGAAGAGCCGTTTGTTCTTTCTGCTGATTTAGTCGATGACTTGTTATTCAGCTCCTTGTACTTGTTCAGCCTCGTACTTTCTCTTGTGAAATCTTTTGTCCCTGTGAATTACTAAATGCAGAGGGATTTTTTTGTAAGTTTTCATGTGTCTCTTTCCAATATTTGCTCTTTGTGCTGTAAATGTACTTGAATTACTTAAATCAAAGAGACTAATGATCTTATTAGAACTTCCGTTTTTCTCTGGAAATATTTAGTGTCCCATGAAATACTTTGTAAAATGTAAAGCATTATACAAATGCATTACCCCTGATTTTATTATTCAAAAATGATAATTGCCAATGAAAAATGGTAAGGCAAATCTACACACTGAAACATGAGACTGACCCCAAATTATTACATAATAATATATTATTCATCAATTCTGACAGTTACAGTATTTTGAGACTCAACAGAAAGCAGGGCTCATGTTACTTCTCTGGATGATCAAGACTTATCAACAAAATGTTAAATTGTATACTCTGATTAATAAGGGAAGAAATGTTGATAAACCAGAAAGACTGCTGGCAAAATATAATTTCATTATTTCTGCCAGAAAAATGACATGCCTAAGAAAAAGAAGGCACACAGTTATTTTACTAATGTACTCTGTATCATGTCCTAAAGAACCTAGATAGACTTGCTTTATTATGTTTGTCAGGTTATAATCAAATAAGTCATAATAATAAGAACAAAAATAAATTGTCTAAACATTATACATCAATTACCATAAATAAAAAACTCTAAAAATCTCTCCTTCAGGAAAAATAAATATCTAGCATCTATTGCTGATATGACTTGCTTTTACAGATGTTTATGCCTTTGGCATGAAGCATATGCAATACTTAAAGAACGTGTATTCTTTAAAAATGTGGAAATGCATTAATTTCTTTTTCTTTTTTCTTTGTTTCTTTAATCTTTCTTAACCGCACAAGTGACATTGACCATTTTTTTTTTCCTAGAGGGGAAAATGTGCCTGTCATTTTAAATAAGGAAAAAAAATTTCCCCATTTCATTATTACGCACACAGAAAGGGGCTCAGAAAAATGAAAATCGAGTGAAGTAGCCAAGCCTTAATGAGTATTTGTAAATATGTTTGTTTTCTGCTTTTGTAACTAAATAAGGAGGTGGATTATGGATATTAAGTTGGGTTTGCTCTGCTGCAATTGAGACAGAAACATATTTTACCAAAATGTAAGGGCTAAGATATGTAATTTTACAAAACTGCTTCAAAAAACTACACATTTTATATTTTGATTAATGTATTTTTTTTTGCCTTTGGCATGTTTGCCTTGTTACCCTATTTTTCTTTTTTATAGAATTGTTCATACATCTGTTCCCTTTTTAAAACACAGGTTACTGGAAGCATTTTTTCCCATTGCCTGACAACTAGTTTCATGTAGTAAATTCAACCTAGCACTCAAACTACCATTTCCTATTTACCTCTTTATCTACTGTGTCATAACTATATTGACTCAAGAAAATATCTAAATTCAGTTTGAATCCAAAATACTGAAAACAGGGAAGAAGAATGGATCTTATAATTAAAGTGTTTGAAAAAGAGCAGATTAATAGGGCTCTCAGAGTAAAATACTATATAACATAATAATATACTTGAATGTTGACTGTCATTCTAAACTTTAGTTTTAAAATGGCTATAAGTAGATTAATCACAACCTAAAAACAAGGCCTGAAGTCTTAACATTTACTGAAAAGTATACTTTAATACCCAAAGTATTTTTGAGAAAGACACATTTTATAATCTAACAGAACTGCATTAAAGAAAGCTATTCCACACTAAGAAAACATTAAATGAGTAAAAATATGCAACAAGTATAATATGTATCGATGTCGTATCAAGTAACGCACAATGGCAATCATTTCCTTTACCTACTGTTCAGTAATGGCCTACTCTTAAACATAGAAGCTTCAAATAACTATCATGTTATTATTTTCACAAATGTGTGGGGCAGCAGATTGGGCAGGGTTTGACTGAGCAGCTCTGCTCCATTTGGTGCTGGCTGGGGGAATACCTCAATTGCATTCAGTTGTAATGGCAGTGGTGTGGGGTTCAAGAAGCTTCCTCTTGTATATCTGCTTCTCTGAAAGGGACAGCTTCAAGGCTGGGGTTAGCTGAGTCTTTCTCCCTCTTGAAGGCACCTTGGGTCTTCTCCAAGTACTCTCTTGAGGAACGGGGTCAGCCTCCCTCACATAAGAGCTCAGAGCTCCAAAAGGAAGGAAGCAGAAGATGCCAAGTCTCTTTAAGGCTAGACCGGTCACTGACATTGTGTCATTTTCACTGTACTTAGTAATGAGAGTCACAGGCCAGTGGACTTCAAAGGGAAGGGACATAGATTCCACCTCTCAGTGGGAGGAGAACTAATGATTTTGCTGCCATTTTAATCTGCCACAAACATAATAATAGCTCACATTATATCTTGGCTTTTTTTTCTCCGTCTTCCCCCTGTATTTCTTTTTAAAGCAGAAAAACAACAGCAAACTAAGTATTTTCGCACTTGCATATTGTAAGGTCTTTAAGTACTTCATAATCTTTATTAGTTTTTTTTTCCTTGAAGTTCCCAATCATTTTGATGAAAACCAGGGTAAACACAACTTTTGAAACAAAACTAATTAGAATCTGGATTTTTCATTACTTTTACATTGTTGTGTCCAGTCATGGCTACCAGAAGTAAAGGAAAGAAACAAGTACATAAAGACAGATACAATGGAATGGAATCCAAAGCCCAGTCAGAAACTCATGCAAATGAAAGGAGTGAAGAATACTCAATGGAGAAAAGACAGTTTCTTCAATAAGTGTTGCTAGAAAAATTGTATATTCACAAGTAAAAGAATGAAACCAGACCCCATGTTACAGCACTCACAAAAACTAAATTGAAATGGATTAGAGGTTTAAATGTAAGACTGAAACTATATACCTCCTAGAAGAAAAGATAGGGGAAAGCGCCTTGACATGTGTCTTAGAAATAATTTTTTGGATATAACACCTAAAGCACAAGAAACAAAATAAAATTAAACATGTGGGACTATGTCAAACTAAAAAGAATCTGCATAATGATCAATAAAATAAGAAACCAATATATAAAATAGGAAAAATATTTGCAAACCATATATCTGATAAATATCCAGAAAGATAAAAAACTCATACAACTCCATAGCAAAAAAAAACTCCACAAATAATCGAATTACAAATGGGCAAAGAACCTGAATAGACATTTTTCCAAAAAAGATATATGAATAGCCAACAGGTACATGAAAAGGTGCTCAACATTACCAATCATTAGGAAAATGCGAATCAAAACCACGAGTGGTCACCTCATGCCTGTTAGAATGACCATCAGCAAAATGACAAGAGATAACAATTGTTGACACGGATGTGGAGAAAAGGGAAACCTTGCACACTGTTGGTGGGAATGTAAATTGGTGCAGCCACTATGGAAGACAGTGTGGATTTCCTCAAAAAATTGAAAACAGAAAAACCATATGATCTAGCAATTCCACTCTGGGAATATATTCAAAGAAAATAAAAACTCTTATGTTGAAGAGGTATCTGCACCCCCATGTTCATAACAGCATTATCTACAATAGCCAAGACATGGAAGTGGAAAAATGGGTAAAGAAACAGTGGTACATATATTTATGTAAAATATTATCAGCCAAAAAGAAAATAAAATCTTACCATTTGTGACAATATGGATGGACCTCGCGGACATTAGGCTAAGTGAAATAAGGCAGAGGAAGACAAATTCTGTATGGTACCACTTACACGTGTAATCTTAAAACCAAAACCAAGACAGACAAACAAAAATCTCCCTGAAAAAGAGAAAGATTTGTGGTTAGCAGAGGCAGGGGTACAAGATAGGGGAATTGGACAAAGGTGATCAAAAGGTACAAATTTCCAGTTAAAAGGCAAATAAATACTCAGTATGTAATGTGCAGCATGATGACTATACTTAATACAGCTAGGAAAAAAAAAAAAGAAAAGAAATAACCAAACAAAACCCCCAGAAAATTAGTAAGGAAAATTAAAATTTAAGAAAGAAGTTGTGATAAAAATTCAGAAGTGTGAGAAATGTATGTGTGCATATTTGTATGTTGGCTTATATTTACATGACATATATATATAGGCAGTTCCAAAGAGGAATAGATGTACAAAAGATAAAAGATACAGAGGGGAAAATGTGCAATTCAAGTGGAAAAATAAACAAAAGCTAAAATTTATGTACTGATGTTTAGGATTTTCTCTTTTTTCTCCATGTGGTTTGTTGAATAATTTTCCAGTGAACAAAAGAATGGAACTATCCCAAAGACATACTCAGTGTTCTGATGGCTCTTCAAAGGGACAAAGCTTCACTGAAGCTGAAAGAATAATTCAAAGAGATACCCTCACTGTGTGCTAGATTGCTCGATATTACAGTCGGTTCACTGGATGCTGAACTCTGTGTTAAGACCCATGTACATTTGGCCCCAGTGAGGTGGGAGAAAACAATAAGAAGCAACTGGAGATACAGGCTGTGATCACATTCTTCCATGAGAAAACAGTTCACATAAAAGAAAAAAAAATAGACCTTGCTCTTAATTTGGCATAAAAATGTTAAAGAATCAAATGAGTAAATCTTAAGAGTTGACCATCTGTTTCTGGATTGCTGAGGAAGAAACAGCCAGCATTAATAATTGATAGCAATACTTTTAGGTATCAGAAAGCAGCATAGATTAATTGCTAAAGGAATGTGTAAACCTTCCTCTAAGTTCAGAAGAGAGAGATTAGTAATGACTACTGCATCATGCATGCATGGACTTCCTGAAATATGACTATTCTGAAGTAGACATTAAAGAGCATCACTTAAATAGAGCAATCTGGAAGAACAGCCCAGGTAGGGAGGTTAGAATTATAGAATTTTACTGCCTCCATCTTAAATTATTATGTAGGTAGTTTGCCATGATCTGTTTGAAAATAAAAACTATATCAAATAGAAGCTGGTTTGCATAATATTAAATCAATTGGAAATTACTAATTGCTATTTAGTTACTTGGTAAGTATCAGCTAGTGCCATCTATATCAGCCATTGTGATAAAACCTGGATTGGTTAAAAAAAAAAAACTAAAGAAGTAAGAAAAATCCCTGCCATCAGGGGACTCAGTGCAATGGGGACAATGAAAAATCAAACCTAGAATTGCTTTGCAAGTAAAAATGCCTATAATTGTAACAGAAGGGTGGAATAAACATTATTGCAGCAGAGAGGATGTTTACTTTGTTACAGATTTGGAGAAAGGATAAGGGCAGAGGCAACATATGTGCTTTACTGCTAAACTGCAGGATCCTATATAATTCCAAATACATGGTAGGGGCTTGAAATCAGCACAATAAATAAATACATGGACAACTGCTAAATAAGAGTTGAGTCTGAAAAAAAAATCTTGAGGACATTATACTGGTAGAAAAGAGACATGAGATGGGGCTATGTGGAGGAAGCTTTCTGTCAAATGAACAAAATATGTAAAAAAGGCATAACAAAGAGAGAAAGTTAATGTATTTAGGGAATAACATTTATGCACTGTGACTGGGTTAGAGCACAAGTTTTTAATTAAAGAGCAGAGAAAACATAGCTCAGAATGTATTAAATGCAGAGGAAAGATCACAAAGGACCTTGTTAACCAGACTCAGATTTTAGATTTTTTTTTTCCTGAAAGCAAAAGAGAGGCAGTGAAAGGGTCTGAGTGCTGAAGGGATATGATCAGGTTTTCAATTTACAAAGACCCCTGTGACAGTAATGAGGATAGCAGATTGGAAGTTTTCAAACCTGGAGGCAGAGAGGAGAGCTCTGAACAGTTATAACAGTGTAGATTAATAATGAAAGCTGAATTCAGTGACAAAGAGCAAGTAGAAGAGGGGGATGAGTTAGAGTTCATCTTGTCACAGGACATGAAGAAGGACTGAGATGCTTATGCACTCTGACACTGGAGCTTGGGTGAATGAGTTGCCTTTATTCAAGGTATACAGAGGGTAGACACTGGGATTGAAATACTGGGGTTGGGGGTAATTTCACTTGAACATAATGATTTTCAAGCACCTATGGATAATCCAAGTGAAGATTCAAGTGAAGTAATGCAAAAAAAAAAAAAAAGGGTTTGGAATTCTGGAGACAGACTTTGGCGGAGTTATATAAATCTGTGACTCATCAGTGTGTAGTGCAAGTCTTAAGCTGGGATAAAATCTGAGGGAGTTACAAATAAGATAAGAGTTACAAAAACAGAATGCAGCAGAATGTAGTATAAAAATAACATTTCAGGGTGGTTAGAAGACAAATCCATGAAAAATTGAGAATCAGTTGAGTGTGGTTATAGAATTCAAGAGTAGAGAGAACATAAAATTAATAGAAAAAAGGAGCAACTATGTTGAAAGGCACAGAAGTGTCAGGAAAAGTCATGAAAGCGATTAATTGTATTTGTGTGAAATCCATATTATTGTGTATAGAGGAATTTTAAAAAGTGAAAATGCAAAACAAATTAAGATAACTAGTCTGAGAAGCTTGACAAAGAGAAAAGAAAAAGGAGGAAAATTAGATACACAGGATTTTGCTTTATTACTGGGGGAAACAAGTTATAATAATGGTTATATATATAATCATAATATAGCTGTACACAAATTCAAAAAGATATAAATTTTATTGTATATTTTTATATGGTGAATTTAACTTTATGTTTAATCTTACTATTTTAAAATGTAGTTAATATGTAGGTTAGCTTTTATAAACACAATTGTCATTCAACCAAAAAGCTACACTTTCAATGTTTTAATAGTAGAGTTCACTATATTTAATTTCAAGATATTGGTTAAACACACACATACAATACACAGCACAAGACCTATTATAATTAAGTATCTGCATGAAGAAAAAATATATGGATCATACAATTAAAAACTGCAAGAAGTGAAATACTGCTGCCAAGACTGATGACGATAGATTATAATAAATTCATCTTTGAAGACTTTCCACAATTAGAAAGTAAATGCAAATGGATTAAGATAGTTTTCAAAAAATGATAATCATATTCATTCTGACATTTTTCTATTTGATAAATACTAGATGATTTATTTGCATCTCAAACATATATATTAAGATATATGTATAAATATACATATATATTTAAAGTACTATACCAAGTGATTTCTCAAGGTTAGCAAACATGATATTTTTACCATTTTCTTCATGCTTTAGTAAAGACTTAGGGTCAAGCTATTAGGATTAAGAATCCTAATTTCAGCTGCAGCTGAAACATTGTCGTGTAAACATTGCAAACTTGAAGTGCCACGTTATTTTTCAAGAGGAAAACTTAAAATTAGAAAGAAATTCTTTCCTTGAATTTCTAGAATTTTTGTAGACACTTGAAAGGCCCACCCAACTTATGAGAAATACAAGGGAGAAGAGAAACCAATAAGATCAAAGCATCGGAGCTCCAGAAGGCTATCATTCTACTTTGAACTTTTTTCAAGAAAAAGAAAACAAATGCAATAAATTGGTGAGAACGCCTCACATTTAGGATTAAGTTTATGTTTAGATTGCACATTCTAATCACAGAGACTCTCCAAAGATGAATCCATCACTGCTCATCTTATCCTGTATTGGCAGATGCATTCGACTCCAAGACTGCTTCCTTCTCACATGAATTAAACTAATCAATTAAAAGTCATCCTTACCTAATCTAATTAATGTGATAACATGGGCAAACAGTAAACCATTGCTTTTGATTTTGGTTTTTAGAGAGTACTTTCATAAAAAATTACCTGTATCTTGAATGGAAGGATACATTTAAAACAGAACAGAAATCTGATTTCAGCAGTTAAATATGGAATGTGTTTTCCTAATCTTTAGAATTCTGATATAGTCAATTATTTGCATTTTTCCACTTACTGTATCATCCTCCTATTCTGAGTAGTCCCTCAGTGAGTCCTTTGCAATGTACAGAGTAAAAATTTCCTTCGAAAAAAAGGACCCATTCTGAAACATTTGTGTCCAGTCCGCTGAAGTGTGGAGATAGAAGATATGTCCCGTAGACACTCCTCAGTGAGCCAGTGATGGTGCACAGTGACCCAATCCAAAATTACCTCGCTTCCTCATCCCTGCACCTATCCCTTCATTTGCACCAGTTGTTACAATACTGCTTTTGTTTTCTTCAGAGCAGTTATCATTCTATGTATATGTAATATTACAGACATAACTAGGGGCAACTGCATAAAATATTTAGGACTAAAGCCCTAGCTAATAAGAGAAGTGTACATTCATGTCCAGTATCTATATATTTCACCCTCAAGCCTTCCGTAAGTCTTCATGGCCACAATACAAATTATTTTTTGTACATATTTTGTTTCCCTTAAAAACCTTGTGTGAAGATATTTTTATTGATACAGTGGACAGTAGAAATAAGAAAATGTTAAGAATCCCCTTGATGTCCAGCAAAACAGTCAACTTGGAAAATTTTCCTGTAGAGAAAACTTTGTTAAGATGATGACTTGAAAAGGAAATCGTTTTAAAATATTCTGCCATGAAGAAATTGACCTTTAAGTAATGGATAGCGCACTTACTCTGTGTAAGAACACATCCTTCACACAAATGTGCCTGATATATCACAGCTGAGTCACTGCTGAAGTGTTAACTGAATATTTTATCATGAAAAGATGTTATTATAGGTTAATTTGAAAAGATGTTTTGGAAAGGTTTCTTTTTTGTTTTGTTAGGGTTTTATTTTGCTTTGTTTTAGAGAAGGGTGTAAATGACAATGAACGAAGGCAGGAGAGGAAAATACAGAAAGTGGCAAGGTATTGGAGGGTAGACTAAAAGAATAAAATGACAGGAAATCTTGGAGAGGGCAGTGAGGAGATCATGAACTGTGAGAAGAAAATAAAGTTGCCATGAGGACCACTATATCCATGCATTTAAAATGAATACGTTGTAGTTCAGCACTCATGTCAAAGGCTGCATGAGATCATCTCTCGAATTTGTGCTTTTAGTTGCAAGGAATTTGACCATGCAGACTTACCCTCAGCCTTAGTAGAATATGTTGATTTACAGCTATTATGATTTGTATTCAAAGCAGGTTTTCAACTGCAGCTCTCCTAACAGCAATAAAGCTTGCTAGGTCAAAATGTTTCATCTTAATGAATAATTTATATTACACTAAGTCACATGTTTAGCTGTGGGAAGTATGACTGTAGGTGAGCGTTTTGGAATATGAATCCAGTTTCCAATTTCTACTTACTTCAATTGAAGGAAACTAAACACATATGAGTTTAGTTTAGTTTCCTTTCAAAGGAATCAGGAAGCCCTTGAAAAGATAAAATGATTCTCATGACAAGTGCAGAGGATTTCATCTTGCAGTTTTACATCTAAAAGGAACAAAAACCCTAATTGAAAAACAAAAATATTAAACATGTATTAAATCAAAGAAACACATAAAATTTCTGTGCAATACAGAAATCTATTTTAAACTAGGCCTGCCTAATAAAATATACTTTTCAAATAATTAAATTTCTCTGGTCTCAGACCAGGATATCACAATCTACTGCAACAAAATTGTTGAACAACCAACCGAGTATCTTGCTACTACCAGGATATTCAGCAAGAAGGCTCTCTATTTATCAGTATCCATTTACCTCTTAGAGCAAAGCACTATATTTTCTCTTTCTGTCCCTTGCTCAGATATTTCAGTCATCTCAAGGCTTCAGAGAAATAAAATGCAGTCACATCTGTCAGCAACATTAGAGATCTCTGCTATACACAGTTTACTTCCACTGCGGGCAGAATAAGTAAATAAATATTTACTGACATGAATTTATGTATTTACACACACGCACAATAAATATGGAATCTCCCCTAAGTTAGAATGATTAGAAAAATAATAAATCGCTAACATTTGTGGAGTGCTTACTAAATAATTTTATCTCCATAACCTAATATGACCTTCACAACAGCATAACAAGGCGGGTATATGACCACAGGAGAGCTTACAGCACTATGGTTTACTGGTATTGCGGAACTTGCCCCAGGCCATGATGATGGTAAACAGCAGAGCAGGAATTTCTATTTGTTTGTCTGATCAAGAGCCCATTGTCCTAACTACTTCTGTTTTGTCAATACTAAAAAGAAACAGAAGAGGAAAGCAAAGATAAATGACTTCAGAGGACCCTGTATTATTCTCAGCTGTAGACAGACTGGAAGAACCCAGGCCTGTTATCAGATTCTCATTAAAATTGGTTTTATTAGTTTTTATAGGTCCTTTCTTGCTTACTTTCATCGAGGGTTGGATGAATTCTCAATCTCTCATGATGTCTTATGGTATCATTAGCGCAGGCAGGTAGTTAGATATGAGTAGAGAAAGAGGAACACAGGACAAATGGAAGGAAACTATACATCTTGTGAACAAAGGGGGTCCTTAGACAGACCAAGAAAAGCAGGAACCTCCAGACTGATAAGAAACCATACATTCTGGCTTAAATGTCCTGCAGGCAAAGAAAGGTGAGACAAGACAGGAATCTCCACCATCCAAATGTAACCTGTTGCTCATTATACCCCCATGCAGATATAACCTTTTATTTATTATGACCTCATCTGACTTCTCCATCAAAACTAAATCAGGACAAAAAACTCCTTCCTTCCCCCAGGAAGGTAGAGCTGGGATGAAGTTCAGGAAAGACGACCCCAAACCCCTCCCTGCCAATGAATATTTTGCCCTTTCATTTTTACACCCCATATAACCAGCTTGCCAAAGAGACTCGGGGGAGCTACCCACCTGGGTCTGCCCACACTTCCCTTGGGACCATGCTATCTATCCCTTAATAAATCCTTGCTTTGCTTTCTTGACCACCATGTCTCACTTCTCAATTCTTTCTGCCATGAGACAAGAACCTGCTCTCCAACAACAATACGTTACATTGTTTTTAATAGATTATAATTGTTTTAGAGTCTTTAGAATTTTCTACATAGATGATCATGCTATCTGCAAAGACTGTTTTTTTTTCCCCTTCCCAATCTGTATTCTTTTCTTTTATTATTGTATTAGCTAGAACTTTAGTAGGATGTTAAAAAGGAGTGGTGAGAGTGGATGTTCTTGCCTTGTACATGATCCTAGTGGGAAAGGTTTGCATTTCTCACCATTAAGTATGATGTTAGCTGTATGTCTTTTGTAGATATTTTTTACCAAGCTGAGGAAGTTTACCTCTCTTCCTTGTGTGCTGAGAGTTTTTCATCTTTATGGGAATATGACAATTTTTCAAACAAATACATAGGCAATTAGTAACTATTACATGCTATGTTTTTCAACTGTTGGAGTGGTGATATCAAGAATGTAAAACAGTAAATATTTATATTTGTGATGTATGCTTAATTCTCAGGGACATTACATGAAGAGGTAAAGATCTAGACTCTGGTATCAAACATATCTGTGCTTGAAAACTGATTTAACTATTTGTCATCTGTCTGACTTTGTACAAGTTATATAATTTTCTAAGCCCCAGTTTTCTAATCTGTAAAATATAAGTCACTGTAAAATGGTGACACTATTGGTACTTAATTTGGGTTGTTATGTTACCCTAAAGTCAAACAGAAAGAGTCCAGTTCTTGTTTTACCAGAAAGATAAGATTTACAGATGGGAGACAGGAAGCATTGTGCAGAGAAAAGATTTTGAAAGATTTATTTAGAAGGAGAAGAGTACACCTCCAAGAATGGGAGTCCAGCTGATCCAAGGGAGGAAAAGCGGTGCTTTTTGGCCCCCCTTTCTCTTACACTCTCGCTCAGAGGTGGTCTTTTGATTGATTGACAGCTTTTGTCCCTGGGATGCTCAGTCATGTTTGGGCATGTCCTTTGCGCATGTCCTTGCCTATGATATATACAGAAAAACCCATGGTGGGGGGACCTAAAGCACAATGTTAATTATAATACAATGAACACTGGGTCCTATCTGGTTAAGTCCTTTCTGCTACCACGCAGTTGTGGCTGTTGGGCTTTAATCGGTTTCTTGCTGGCACTCATTAAGAAGTAAAGTCCCTTTATGCTGGAGGCGGGCATAACGACATCTTCTGGACCATCTCCTCCACCTATCTGTCTGGTGCCACTTACCTAACTACCTAACGGTTAGGTGATTAATGGAAATGTTGCATACAAAGGTCTCCATATTGTGCCTTATTCAGAATAAATACTCAAGAGTTGTTAGCCTGACGAAGACAGTGGATGTCCTTGAAATCTAATGAGATTAAAATAGTTCATTTTAAGACAATTCATTCAGTAATGACTGAAAAATGGTATCTATTTCTTACTCTCCATATTTTATCACATGATCTCTTTTTCTTTTTTCTTGCTGTGATGTTTGTTTAGGTCTGTGGTTGAATGCAGAGCATTTTCATAAGCTGAGATGCCACTTCTTAATATCTAAATTTATTTTCTATCTGGGTTGTATATCCTCAAACTCCTTTCCTAACATTCAGGTGAATAATGTTCACAAATGAATGGTTTAAGAATGTTTCAAATGATAAAGAGAAGAATTATAAACCCTTACAATTTCTATATTGTGTAATCCAGAACTATATGAAAAGACACATAGAGTAGAATATTTTACTTGTTATACATAATTCGATGGGAATCACTGGCCTCCAGGATAGTCCCACTAATATCATTATCTTTGGCATTTTACTGATATATAAGTCACTTTGCTATTGGCTTCCACAATACTAGAATGTAAAATACATGTGCATATCTTGCATAACAACAAATGCTACGTTTTCCATAACCCCATTTTGAAATAGTAGCTGAGCAAGTAGTCCTTAAGATATTGCAACACTGTGGTCCATTACATGACAAGCCGAAATTTTAAGTGCATATATAATCAAGTGGGGCAGGTAGAGGGAGGAAGGATCCTGACTGTCGATAAGAATGTTAAAATATAATTGTTGGAAGCTCCCTTTCTGAGTCACATATAAGTTGGCAGTGTCCAATGTGTTGGGCAAAACAGTGCTCTGGTTTGAAGTAGAGCTCAAACAGTGTCAGATCAAATAACCAAACAGATTTTGGAGTTCCATATGGCTAGGGACATGAAGAAATGCAACTGCAGGAAATGGCTAAAATTTGTTTAATCTGTCATTTTCACTGCAGCAGGCTGCATAAGCGGGAATGACCCTCACTTGTTTTCATGGGATCAGGGCTCTTCCTCTGGGAGATACTAGGAGAAACAAAACACAAGTTTCCATGATTGCTTTGATATTGCTCCATTCAACTGATTCTACATGGAATAAAAGAAAACAAATGTTGAAGGAGGATTTTTCAGACTCCAAATCTCCCTGCTTACAAAGAGAAGGATAGATTAAAAAACTTTTTAAATGGCATTGCAGGATTCTAATTCTTCATTTGCATAAACCTGACAACCTGCTGTTGATAGCAATTAATTCCTGCTTAGTTTTAGCCTTATTTAATAAAAGCAAATATTATCAAAAGAAACTTGTTTGGAAGAAACATAAAGTCCCTATCAACCTAGTATACTAAAAGTAACATTATATTTTACGTTTTAGTTTGACAACAACAAAATTGATTTTTAAGTCAATTCAAAATCCAGATCAAAGTAATCTCATCTCACACACACACACACACACACACACACACACACACACACAGAGTTAAGCAAATTAGAAGTTCCCTCATATAAAAAATAGTATCTGAATGTATTGCTTTATGACAAATATTCAGGAGAATTGAAGACAGAATTCTGAAATGTTTTATTGGTTAAATGAGACTATAGCATAATATTCCTAATCCCTGGATCCCAATAAACTTCAAATGATGTTATTTTGTATCAAAGCAAAAGACAAAATGTACAAAAATGTTCTGCCTAGTGGTTAGCAGGTTCGAAGTGATAAAATTGGGAAGATGAAATGCACAAAAATAGTGCATAGGGAGTAACAGAATTATGTCTTTCACCTGGATTGTGGTCTGAATAACTAGCCTGTGAAATATGTAAGGTTGTACTGCTTGGTATATAGCACTTTATAAATACCTTACCTTTCCAAAGATCCATAACTTCTTGCAAGAGAATACCTCTTTACCCTTGCTTTATATTCTACTCAGTGTGAAAGGCCCTCTAAATAATTTTAAGTGTATGTTTGATAGTAAAAAAAACAATAGTATGGTAAACAAGTGTCTACGGTAACAGATAATTTAAAGTAAATATGCAAAATATTCCCACATAGCTTAAAAATTTCTTATTTGTGGAGTTTTTATCTACCTTATTCAACAAAACAAATAGTTTGAAATAAATGGGCTTTCCATGTTATTAAGATCCAGCATCAAATAACCAACTATATTTTTCCCTTTGCATTTAGATGGATTTAAAGATCACATTTTTGTTCATTTTCTTTTCCTAAAATGGCACACATCACATCTAGGTAATTGAATGAAATTGTTATGTATTTCTCTAAATGAATGTTTTCAAGTGTAGCTACAAATAGCAAAATTTGATGCATTGGGGCCTCTTTTAAAGTATGTTTCATGTACTAGAAAAAAATTTTTCTGTGATCTAGAAAAAAAAGATTCTATGGCTTCAAGCTGATTCAGTAAATTTAGGAACATCCTGCAGGAAAAAAAAAAAAAAAAGGCAGCCCCAAAGTAGCCCTGAAAATCCCAACAGGGCCACTTAAGTAAAATGAGTCCATGACTTAGCTGTTTACAAGTTATAGAAACATCCTGCTACAGAATACACAAAATGTATTTTTAATTCAGAGAATTAATTTAAAAACTAAATATGTGTTTTACACTACTACATACTCATTAGAATGAACCTATTTTTAACTGAAAAAAATTAACAATCTCATCCTACTCCTTTGTTCCCCTGACTTGTTCATTGGCTGTCTGTTGGTCATTTTATTACAAAACGGTCAATTTGGTATACTGATAAGAATTTACTTCAAGCTATGGAAAGCCACAGAAAAGAGAAGGCACTTTTCATCTGCACCACCTCTTTTTGAAGCTTTCCAACATCGCTACTAGTTTTGCCTCCTCTTCCCTTTTAGTCCCTAACATCTGACATAGCACCTCCACTATTTGTTTCATTCAATTTTTCGATTGTTTGGTCTTCTTCTGTTTTCTGCCTGCCCAGTAGTTACTCTTGTGTCCCTGATATTCCTCTATTCAATGACACCCTTGGACACTTAATATTATGCCACATCATAGCTGCAATTAATGCAGACGCCAACTTTGTCTTGTAATCATGTTACAGAAAATGTCTCTTGTAGTACTTTAAGACCAGGAGAGCAATTACACACTATACAGTTCTTTAAGCGTGAAAGATAATGATTTTTTAATGCTAGCTCAATGAAATGACTCTGACTTTGGGATCCTCAGGCACATCCAAGAAATAGAAATTTTTAAAGAAGTTTCCTCAAGCCAATTAAGTCATAGAATGGAAGTGAGGCTTTTTCAAAGACTATTTATAAAGTGTTAAAATACTCCTAGGAAATTGAATGGAAAATACAATGGTGACTCCATCTTAAAGACCATCATTTTTTCCTTTTAGTTGTCTTTAGTGCTAACTCAAAAGAAGAAAAATTCCTCTGGCAGAGTGTACTTTATTACTTAACTTTTTACTTTATTCACTTGATCACTAACTCATCCATTCCTTCAGTACCTATCGAGCATCTATCTCTTCTGTGGCAGATACTATTTGTATATTTTGGGAATACAGCAATGAATGAAGCAGAGTTGTCTGTCGTGTCAGAAGAGGAGTACATATAATGTGTCTAATACAGTTGGTCCCTGACTAACAATGGTTTGACATAATTTTTCAACTCTATGATGCTGTGGAAGCAGTTTGCATTCAATAGAAACCATGCTTCAAATTTTTAATTTTTATCTTTTCCCAGGCTAGCAATGTGCTAAAATCCAATACTCTCTACTTTCTTGTGATGCTGGGCAGCAGCAGAGAGCTGCAGCTCCCAGTCAGCCACACAATCACTAGGGTAAACCATCAGTACCCTTACAACCATCCTGTACCCATACAGCTGTTCTATTTTTCACTTTTAGTACAGTATTCAATGAACTGCTGAGATATTCAAAACTTTACTCTTAAAATAGGCTTTGTGTTAGATGATTTTGCCCAACTGCCGGCTAATGTAAGTGTTCTGAGCACATTTGAGTCAGGCTAGGCTAAGCTATGATGCTTGGTAGGTTAGGTGTATTAAATCATTTTCAACTTATATTTTCAACTTACGATGGTTTTATCAGGATGTAACCACACTGTAAGTCAAGGAAGATCTGTGTAAGTGGCAATAAGAGGGAGAGAACAAAATAAAGCAAGAGGAAGGTGATACAGAGGGGAAGCTATTTGTATAGGGAAGGATGGCTTTCCCAATAGGCTGATACTGAAGGTGAAGCCTGAATTAATTGAAGGAATAATCCAAGTACCTGTATGTGTGCTGAGCACCCGGGCAGAGGGAAGAGTGCCTGCTAAAACTCAGACAAGAGCTTGCCCTCTGTACTCCAGGAAGACCAAGAATCATTGCTGCTACAATCAAGTGAAGCAATCAGAAAGTCTCTGCAAAAAGCAACTATAAAGCTCAATAAAACTGACAGAAATAAACACTTCAGTGCTCTGGAAATGGCTCAAAAGTGTGTCATTCACAGAAGCTTTTATTCTTGAAAAAAAGTGCCAAACTTGCAGTGAGAACACAGAATCTGTGGCCTTTTTCCCCCAGGCTTGCTCTCATCAGCCACTTCCCCTCCAACCCCCCCCCCGTTAGTAGGCATGAAGGTTTTATGGGGTGGGGAGGTGAAGTGTGAGGACTGGCTTCTGTCTGCCAAGGTCCAATGAATGTAACTCATTTTTGAGCACTGGACAGTGTAGCAGTATTGTCTGTGGAAGTGATGATTTCAGAGGTAGGTCAGTGGGGATGGCCACCCTCTCTACCTGAGGTTTCTTTCTTGGTTGGAACAAGCATCTATCTGGCTGAGGTAGTACGCCTGCATAGGGGAGGCTCAGAGAGGGCTCAAGCTAACCCAATACTCATGGCCACCCCTGAAGTTGTGCTTATGCCCGCTAAAGAGAGGCAACAAGGGCCCTGTGAAAAGTACAAGCCAGGGCAGCCATTAAAATCCTGAATGCCCTTCCCTACCTACCCAGAGACCCATCAAAAAATGAGTGCCTTACTGGATCTAGGCATTTAAGAACAACTCTGTCCCATCACTGTCTGTCCACTAAGTTACACAAACACAGGGGTAAACTCTAGGAGAACAGGCCTTAAAATAATATCAAGAAAACACACAAACCAAAAACTAAGGCGAAACATCAAATGCCAAACATTGCAGGGGAAATCGATTTCATAGCTCTGACCTGTGCAAATTATTAAACAAAGAAATAGCAAACAAACAGACAAACAAAAAACCCAGCAACAATTGCAAACTTCACAGGGAAAAGAAATCAACATTAAAATCTTTGCATTTCAGAAGATACCATGAAGAATCATTCCCTTACTTCCTTCTGGCTAGACCAAGTACTTGCTCCCCATAAAGCTCACAGGAGTATCCGGCATTCCTTAATACTGCCATTCCTTCTGTGGGAATGACCTGTGCAGAATTATGCAAAATATATCTTATTGGTGGGATAAAATCTCATTTGAGTTTTGTCAAAGTCTGTTCTCTCCTTTGGTCAGAATACATTTGGGGTTGCTAATAAAGCTTCTGCCTTTTTCATTTGGGCATTTTCTATGACTTTTATGTGGACCAGAGATGAGAGTCTTCCAATAGGGGTGCAGGCATTAAATAGGAGAATTGTCTACAGAAAATTCATAAGCAATAACCATAATCCTGTATAAAGTCTAAGCAACGGCAGGGATAAAGTACTTATTTAAAAAAAACACACATTGGTTTAAATTCTGAAAAATTGTTGGTGTTACTGTTAAGTTTATATAATATACAAAACTCAAAGTAACACATTTTATTTCTTATCTTTAAAGATAGCCTTATTCTGCACACTAATTTTGAAAACTTCTGTTTATGTTGTCACCCTCCAAAAAAGCAGACTCAGCTACGTGCAACTCTTTTGAGAATGTTTGTATCCTTTCAGAATCATTTAAGCTTATTTTCTATATATACATATCATTGTATTTTTCTATTTTTCCTTTACTTCTAATATAGATTTTACATATTTGTGGTGCACAACACTATGTTTACATATACATATACACAGTGAAATGATTGTTACTGTCAAGGTAATTAACATACCCATCTCTTCACATATTATTGTATTTAAACAGTAACTTTGAAATAAAGAATGACTGCACACTGGTTTTAAAGATCAAGAAACAGAGCTTATCTTATTTCAGTTCTGTCATTCAATGTAGCTATTTATTATTATTGTATTTTCCTTGTTATGGCTGGCAGAATGATGGCTTCTAAAAATGACCACACTCCTAATTGCTGGAATCTGTGAAAATGTTACCTCACCCAGCAAATGGACTTTGTACATGTGATTAGGTTAAGAACCTGGAGTTTGAGAAATCATTCTAGATTATTTGAGTGGATCAGATTTAATCACAAGTGTCCTTAAAAGGAGAAGAACCTATCCTCACTGAGATCAATGGAAGAGAATAGACAGAGGGATGCAGTGTTGCTGACTTTGAAGATGAAGAAAAGCGACCACCTGTATGGTGGATGTGGTGGTCTTTAGAAGCCAAGACACCAAGTGATCCTAGACCCCAGACAAAAACACAGCCTTGCCAAACCCCTGATTTTAGCCTATTGTGACCCATTTTGGGCTATTAAACTCCAGAACTGTAAGATAATAAATTTGTGTTATTTTAAGCCACTTTGTGGTAATTTGTTATAGCTGCCATAGAATACTAATACAATTGTGATTATATTTGAAAGTAGCTCAAAATGTTATCAAAGACAAAAAAAATTAGGTATTTTAATTTTTGGAATACTTTGTGAAATGATATTTTCATGAATCTTTGCTAAATTTCTTTCATTATTGTCTTTTCTTATTTACCTATTAATATGACTGTATTAATTTTAATTTCCAAAAGGTTTCATGTTTAAAATGAACAAAAATGACTCTTCAATCAATCGTGAGCAAACAACTATGACAAATGTTGATATACTATCTCTTAAATATGAATTTAAGTAGGCAATTCTAAATGAAATTATTGCATATTTAGAAATACCAAAACTCAAAACCAGAGACTGCAATCTTAAAATTTATTACCAATATAGGTCTAAGATTCGTCCCTTTCTTTTAAAAAATACATTTATGTAATTAACATACTAATTTTTTACTGTACTACTAAATTTTACTTGTTTATTTTTTACTGCCTTAAATATAAGAATATTTTCTCTGCCTGGATTTTTTTTGGCTGTATGTATTATTTTTTCCATTACATAATTATTGCTGAAAATAATTTTGTCATGTATGGGAAGAGATGTTAAATAATGATCTACTTTTGTGTCAGATATGCCATATATGCCACTGAGATTTGATTAATCCCATGACATACACACACTCACAAAATTTTCTAAGTATTGTATGTTTTGTAAGAGACCCTCTGTTTAATATAAGATTCTGGTTTAACACTCAGTGCAGTCACATTAGTATCTTGTAATACTGTAAAATAACGAAGGAGTGAGCATAATCATGACCTTGGAAGAGATGCTATAGTAATAAAAATTAGATCAAAGGAGTGTGTTTGAATCTATATATGTCCTTTGGAATTTCTACTTTTTTTTAAGGAATGCTTTATAATCAACACAAAGAGACATACATGGTATTCCTTAGAAAATATATTAAAGATAATATAAAAGCAGGCCTTTTTCTATGAAGGTTAAGAGTTTATTTTATTCCATGCTTAAAATTTTATTTCAATTTCAAATTGGAAAGTTTGCCATGTAAACTAATTGATGATTGCAAATACTAATATTGAAACAAACATGGGAGTGCTGATTTCTCTTTAAGATACTGATTTTAATTCCTTTGACTATATACCTAGAAGTAAGATTGCTAAATCTTATGGTAATTATATTTAAAAAGTTTTTAGTAACCTCCATACCATTTTCCACAGTGGTTGTACCAATTTACATAGATACAATATTACTCAGCCTTAATAAAGAAGGAAATCCTGCCATTTCTCACAACATGGGTAAACCTGGATGGCATTATGCTAAGTGAAATAAGCTAGACACAGAAGAACACATAAACATGATCTCACTTATATGAAGAATCTAAAATCGTCAGACTCACAGAAGTAGATAATAGAATGGTGGTCACAAGGGCTAAGGGGAGGGTGAAGCAGGGAGGTGTTGGTTAGAGGGTACAAAGTTTCAGTTATGTGAGATGATTAAGTCCTAGAGATCTAGTGTAGAGCATAGTACCTATAGTTAGCAATACTGTATTATACATTTAGAAATTTGCTAAGAGGGCAGTATTTATTTTAGGTGTTCTTATCACAAAAAATAAATAGAGTGTGGGGGAACTTTTGGACGTGATGGATAAAATCATTGACCTCAATGAGGTGATGCTGTAGTTAAGGATGTGTATCTGCAATAACAATTAAAAATAAGTAAACAATGAACATTTTAAATAAAACCTAACAAAACTACAAAACTGAACAATGCAAAGGAATGTTATGGAGGAAATGCACACAAGGAATGCAAAGTAGAGAAACCTTACCCAAACTGGGGGAGGGAAGATGGCCAAGGATGACTCCTGAGGGGGATATGCTTAATCAGTCTTCGAAGGGTGACTATGAGAACAAAAGAGTAACTTAGGTGACAGATGAAGAAAGCAGCACATTCAAGTCACTGACTGAAATGACTGAACAACTGCTGCTCCATTAAAGTGGCAAGAGCATTGAGGAAACATGAGGAAATCCAAAAGTGTGGCAGGACAAACCAGGAGAAGTGAAATGACTAATAACAGAAGGTCTCTTATGTGAACAATTACTTCAACCACTGCATCTGAGCTGTGTGCTACTTTTGTACCTTGTAAAAATATATGGTCTAATGTTTCACTGGACTAACATAACTATCTCCTGGAAAAAATCTTCAAATAGTATTCCTTTTTAATTTATATGACTCCCTCATTATGATATGAAATAAATGCTATTCATAGATTTTTATTAGGAAATTATTTTAAAGATTTTTATCATTCAAGTATTTTATCCATGTCACAATTTGATAGAGGTTGAGAATCATTGTTTCTTCTGATGAGAAATCCATTAGTGTAGTGAATTCTTCCTGTCCATTGATTGTTAAAGTTTTTTTTTCAAACTTCAACATTCATCTGTTTAAAGTCTCCTAAAATAAAGCACATTTTAAAAATGAAGCCTTACAATGAATGTTTTAATATACTCTAATAACAACCATTATTTAATGAATGTTTATTGTGATCCTGGTAATACTGTAGGTGCTTAAAAAGCATAGCTTCAAATAATTCTGAAGCTATGAAGTAGAATATTATTATTTGCATTTTACAAATAAAAAACAGAAGTATAGAGAGATTCAGTAGCTTGTATGAGTGATCCAGGATTAAATGAAAGGGCACAATTGTTTCTTAGACACTGAAGTTTATGATTTTGTCTTTTGTTTTTACCATTGTGCTGTACTGTGATATGTGTAGTTCAATCATTTGAATAACTAATTCAGTTAGTGTTCTTAATTTTCAAAGTGTGGTTGGTTATTTCTGAAAGGGAACACAGTTGGAAATATAGATCTAAGTCTCTCTCTGGACACCTGCATCTGTGTGTATACATGTTTATGTCTTGTTGACATTTTATGATTGCATAATTATATATAATCCAGCACCTAATCACCTGCTATAGCCATCAAAATTTTAATGAACACCTAATATATCTGCTAAGAGTTGTAACAATATCTTGGATATATTTAGCAGTAATCAAGCACACGTGAATGATGTGTAAAGCCAGAAGGGCAATGTGTTAATATGCAAGAAATAATATAACTGATACTTAGGGTGGAATTCATGTATTGGCATGATTAATTTATTTATCTGTAAAGTAATTTGCAATGTAGAATCAAATCAGATACTCAATTTACTCACTTCCAATAAAAATATTTTAATAAGGGTTAGCATAATTGAATATTCATGGCCAGCCCAATCTATTATAAAAGATAAAACTTGAACATGGAAAGATAAATGACAATGTAAATGGCTCAAACAGGTAATGGCATTATGCTAGGATAAATATATGAATTTATATCATACTGAGAATATTCCTAGAAATAAGATTAGAATAGTGCAAGTTGTTGCGCTATTACTTAGTAAGTCACTTCCACAATGTTATGTAAATATTTGAAATCTATTGTCTTAAACCAGCATTGTTCAGTAGAATTCTCTGTGACCATGAAACAGTGCAGCGTTGTAACTTGTAACTAGTCAATTGTGGCCATTGAGCACTTGGAATGTAAATAGTATAACTAACTGAATTTCTATTTAATTTAGTAAAGGTAAAATTAAATTTTACTTGCCATGTGTGGTTAGTTGCTACTGTTTGGGATAACAAATGCCAAGACTTTCTTTTCTTGACAGAGCTTCAATACAATATGAAAGAATTTAGATATCCTGTGCTTTAGTGGTAATGATACTGTTCGTCATTGAGGAATTATTTCCTTAGATTTGTTACCTGTCATTTACGAAAGATGCAGTTAAACGTTACCACCTTAGAAGTCTGACTAAAATCATTTTGTGTATCTCTGTGATGATCAGTTAGATGTTGTGTTTGTAGTTTAATTCTTAGAGGCAACTTTTTCTTTTATTCCCAGGCCTTGGTGGACAGAACATGACTAAATTCTCAAATATTGACAGTTCTGACATTTGTTTTGCCCCAATGTAACACTGCTATCAAACATCTCATTTTCTACAGTGCTTTTCTTCATTTGTCACACTTTTTCTTTCTTAATTAGAAAAAAAAAATCAGAGAGTTGTTGAGGTAAACTAAGGGGCTTGAGATAAAAAGGTAAGTGAACAAACAGAAATAATGCATTTTAATTTTTGCACTGCTGAATAACAGCATTTATGAAACTAAACCTGCTATTCAGAACTGCAGTAATCAGTAGTCACTATGGCTGTGCATTCTCTGAATGCATAAAAGGAAGTCAGCTGGATAAGTATGAAACAATATGAAGCAGGTATACATCATATCCCTGTCTTAAAATTGCAATTTAATATTTTTAAATAAAATTGATGATGTGTGTAACCTACGAATTATACTCACAGAACATGACCTAGAAACACTGGCATATGTGTACAAACAAGCACTATACCACAAAGTATGTTGTAATAGCAAAAATTTTGAAACAACCTAAATCTTCCATTTCACTAGAATAGATACATATATTTATTTTGGCTTTACACAGATTAAAACCCTATATAGTTTTAAAGCTCTATACAGATGTTATTACATAAACTATACAATGCTGAAAATAATTTGCAGTATACTCTATAAATGAAAAATACCAAATTCAGTTTTGTGGTTGTCTGAAGGATCTGATAACTGAGTATCTCTAGAAGTTCTCTTATGAAGATCTCTAGTATCAGAAGCCTTATGGTCACAGAATCGACAGGAACTTGTTCAACCACATAATAAAGCAAAAAATGTGATGTTTGTATACAGCAACAAAAAAAATATAAGCCAATATGTAAAATATTTTCTGTCCAAATTTTGATTAAGTCTTGAGGATAAAATCTATAAAATGCATATATCAAAATTTATTCCTACTTCAGATGAGATTACAATTTTGAACTAGTAAAAATAATCTCTAATCTTTTTATTGATTTTTCTTTGTTGATGACTCCAGTTCAATCTGCTAACAACAGCCTTGGGTCACACACCTATTCTGACCTCTGAAAAATCACCATTCAGATACTCTGTGGAGACTATCAAATTTCCATATTGAGTTCACAGGGACATATTCCTTTACAAACAACAATGGGGGTGTGTGCGTGTGTATTCATGTGTGTGTGCATCTATAAAAGCACACACATATAAATGTCTATATATTCACATATATGTGTTTTTCTTTTCTCTTACATTCCAGGTAGCACCATAGACTTCTGAATATGCTACCAGTGACTGAAGCCTGAAACTCTGGAATTGTTCCTCACTATTATCTCACTCTAGTTCCCCAGTTCAATTAGATGGATGTTGTCTTCAATTCTGTATTACCTCCATTTCCTACTGTCAATTTGCCATGACACAACCCTAGATGTAACCCTCATTATTTCTCACAAGAATATTATAATCACTCCTTACCTATAAAATCTTCTGACTAACATACAGTCTGGTTTCCACTCAATGGAAGATCCCTATTCTTTAAGATCCTTGGACCTGTTCCTGGTTTAAGACATCTCCAAATAAGTTTAAGTTTCTTACCTTCTGCAGAATTACTAACTATTGTTGCTGTTGTTATTATCATTAAGAATTTTGTGCTCAAGGACCTTGTTGTCTCTCCATCCATGCAGACTGTATTTTGAAGAGTCAATTTGGAACTTTAATGTATTTACCCATTCTCCTATACACATTATCTCCACAGCATATTCTTTGTATACAAATGCATAAAATGCATGAGGTAGCCACCATCTCCACAGACCAAAGCTTTTCCTATTTTTAAGCCCAGTTTACTACTGTACTTAATTTTCAAATTTAAATGAAGTAACTTCCAAGGGCATAGAAACTGGTCAAAATTATCTATCTTTTCTAGGCTATAATATTTCTCTAAAATTTTTCTCTATAATGCATTTGCGTATACACAGACACACGCACACATACACAGAAATATATCTTATCTTAATCTGCTGGAATACTTATCCTTTGTGTTCATGGGAAGAATTTTATGCGTTGGTTTTCCTAATGCCTAACAGAGTTCTTTGCATGTTAATTGAGTTAAATTCATTGAAAAATAATGATCCTATTGTTCAGTCTTTGTAGGTGACTAGAGTTTGAATGTGTAATCAGATAAACATAAATAAGCATGAATCTACACTGTATAGATCCAGCTGAAAATTCTTCAAATCAGTTGTGGAAGTTTGCTTTTATTGTGAAAGCAAATGTACACATTTCATTATTATATTAGCTTTTGTTTCAAAATTTTTATATCTCTAATGTCAACTATATTAAAAAAAAACGTGATGGCAAAAACTTGTATTTATTCTTATATATAAAGCACATTAAGAAAGTAACTCTATGGACATAGAAAATGCCAAAACCTCGCACTTTATTCCCAGAGCTCAAGACATCAGCACTGCCAAACAATTGCTGTGAGTTGGAAAACATTCTGTATATTGATATTCAATATTTTTAACCTTTTGTCAGTAGGTGATGAATTAACTCAGATCCAAGGCTGTTCCGCTTGACAGTGAGAACTGATTTAACTCATTTCTCACTGCAGGGGAAAGAATCAGATCCAGGGAGAACAGCCAATAGAAAAAAGAAAGTGTATTAAAAATAAAATTAGTGCACTAGTACTTTAGCACTGTTAGGCATTCCAGAAACTCAGGGATAATTAACATTCTTAATATAAAATATTGATGTTATGCAGTATTAATGCAGCATCACAGTAAGAACTGACAGTGTTTAATGTTTCATAGCAGCCTCCTAGCTGAACATAGAACTTTTCACAAGCAAAAGGAATTTAATTTTAGTTTCAAAAATATTAAAACCCTCTGGGATAGAATGCAGTTAACTCTTTCTTGCCTTCTCTCTTTACTATCTTATCTTACTCCTATGCCATGAGACTGCCTCATTGTAAACTGCTTGCCACTAGTTTGAAAGCTTGCCTGTTTCTTGACCTTGGTGCTTCCTCATTTGGAGCAATAAGTAATATAAATCACACCATCGCCTAAATCAGTTACCTGTTAGGAACTACAAAATTGTGATGTTCTAGTTGTTTCAATCACTCTGCATTCATTAGCTGTAATTATCCTGTATTTTAAATCACCCCTCCCCCTACACCTAGTAGTGTTTTAACAATTCTGAAATGTAGTCCATACAAAAGATGCAGAAAATTTTCTTAATTTTTCTCATTTAACTATCAATGTTCATCATAATGAATTAGCACCCTGGAAACCTCCAGTGTTCTCTAAGGAACATTGACTTATTTCTCTCTGATTCAATATACTTCTATTTCTATCTGTCTAACTATCTACTTATCTATCAATTCTGAGATTTTTGTAAGCTTGTTGTTTTCAATATACTTTAGTAATCGTTCATTTCAAATCACAACTGATTCTAACGTAAAGCAGTAAGAGTTCCTTTAAGTTCGCTTCTGTGCCTTCTGTACAGACTCCATAATCCTTTTGTTGCTTCTATTCTTTATATTGAACATTATGCCCCAAACTCATCTCCTGCATTCCTGCCCAGCATGTAAAAGAGTTTTTCTCTGAGCATGCTTATTACTTTTGTTGTTGAAAGGCATTTAACACACAAAATCTGACTGCTAGAGGTGGTTTATTGCTACTGGGGTTTTATTGCCCTTAAAACTTTTCAATGGACAGTGTCAAATCTTTTCAATACATTCAAAAATAAAAATATGAAAACAATGTGTGCTTTATTCAATTCAAATATAAGCTTTATACTATTTTATCTTTTATGTTCCAAAGTTATTTTTCTACACAATATAAACACAATTACTTATTTTCATCATCTTACAATATCCAAAATTATAAATGAAGTATGCACAATATAACAATAACACAACAGAATAAAGTTTGAGATTTCTTCGAATTCATTTTTGTCCTTAACTATATTGCATTGAGAATGTATAAACTCTTGGACTGATTTTTTCCCTCTATGAACTTATATCACCCAAATTATATATAATTAGCTTTATTTTTTTTGCAATTAATTTAAGTTAAGAGATTTTACCTTATGATTTTATTTTGCTTTTTGATTATATAAAACATTTACATGAGTCACATCTCAAAATTATATTATAGGTACATTCACAAGAATTCTTTTTATCTCTATCCCTTCCATTTTGTTTGCCACTCTCCTTATAAGCAATAACTACTTTTAGAAGTTTCAGTTTGGTGTTCATTAGTGTTTTACAAATATAAACATTGTGTATATATTTACTTTTTCTAATTTCTTATTCAAAGGGCGGTGTAATATATATTGTTTTGTGTCTTGCTTCTTTTCATTTAATAATATACTATGGAGATCACTCCATATCAGTGTGAGGAGTTCATATGTTTTTACAACAAACTAGTACTCTATATTGTGACTGTATAATTTTTTCATTTTTTTCACCCAGTCCTTTATGGATGGGCGTTTTGATTGTTTCTAATATTGCCATTACAAATGACACCAGAGCAAACAACTTTTTTCATAAGCCATTTTGCAAATGTATCTTCAGGATAGATTTTTAGAAGTAGGATTACCGTACTACAATATAGATGAATATGTCATTTCCCTAGATAACACCAAGTTCCTCTCCATAAGAATTGTGGCATTTTGCATTTTCCTAAGTGATGTTTTAGACACAATGTCAAATGAGATATTTTGCCTCTCTGATAGATGAGAAAGCATACTTTTATTTTGACTCTCTCATTATATGCAAAGTTAAGTGTCTTTTTACATCTCATAGAGTAATTTGTATGTATTTTTCTTTGACTAGTGTGTTCATATATTACCCATTCACTACATGCTTTTTGGTCTTTATAATCTAAATTTTTAGAAAATTCTTATATATTAAGTATATTAGCTTTTCTTTTTGAGATATACTGAATACATATTTTCACCACCTGTCAATTGTCTTTGGACTTTGCTTATGGTTGTGTTTTTTGCCATTAATTTATTACTTATAACGTTGTATACTATAATTGCCCTATTAATTGCTCCTGATTTGTTTATTCGCTTGCTGCATACCATTGTAAAGCTCAATACTAAGGGATAGGAATAAATCATAAATGTGATGAATATTAGTTGGAATATACAGATATTAAAAGAGATAATTTAAATATAGTGAAAATTCCATATTTGGAGATGTATAGATAATATACGAATACCTAAGGGCTTATATGCTACATTATGAAATGTATTATATCATAATTTGTTATTGTACACTCTAAAATTAATCCTTAGATTACTTCCATTTTTGGTCACAATAAATAAATGTGTAATTGGTATTTACAAGAGTCAGTTTGCTTATATTGTAGTATTATTTAGATTAAACTTATAAAATTATTAATTTAAGATTTTCACATCTAGATATGATGCAGCAATTGGTACTATATTTAACCTTTTGCTCCAAACAACTAGAAAACCAGAAAAAAAAAAAGATGAAACATTGTTTTCAGGAAGGGGGAACATGAATTTTATGACTGCACCAGTTTCTTGCCTGTAAAGAGTATCCAGGTTATAATCGAGCGGGACCCTACGGGGCCTTCCCAGGACAGGTTCCTCCCTCATATAGTCTGCGTTAGCTCCTCTCTGAAGTACCCAGATAACAGTATCTGATGCACATTTCCTGAGCTGTTTTGCAGATGTTAAAACCCCCACCAAATGGAAGAAATTAACATGTCCCTCTGGAGTTTGGCTGAAACCAGGAAATATTTGCAATAACTTATCATTCTTTTTTACTTTATCTCACCATCAACCAATCAGAAAATTGTGCAGAAGTTGATCACATACCCTATGACTCTCCTTCATTGCCTTGCCTTTAAAAATGCTTTGCTGAAACCCATTGGAGAGTCTGGGCTTTCTGAACACTAGCTACCCTGGAGTTTTTTTATGGCACCTTACAATATATGATGCACTTTCCTTCACCACAAACTGGTGTCAGTAGATTGGTTTTCCTGTGTGCAGGTGAACCCAGGTTTGGTTCAGTAACAAGGTTTCAGTGCAGAGCCTTACTGACTGGAAGAAACAGATTTCAGAGTTTTGGGTGGCCAGGGCAGCTAGAATTTGTACAGCAAAACACTTTGTAGGAAAAAGCTACAATAAGAGAGAGAGAGAGAGAATCTTTGAAATCTCCAAAGACGTCCCATGAGTACTTTATTGAGTATTAACTTGTAGATGATTGTTGCGGAACTACCCAAGACCAAGAAATAACATCTAGAAGCAACTTGGGGTAAAAATCTCCAAGAGACACAGGCCAAAAATCACTTGTGCTCTGACAAACCAGAATAGAGAGTATTGCTAACAGATTCCTCAGAAGAGTTTTGCCTCCATGGTGGGAACAAATTAGCCCCAGATTAAAAACTGCTCTGACATACCCTAAAAAGTTTAAAACAAGCCTCAAAAATACCTGAGTCCCAATAACTCACTGGTAATCCAGAACAAATCCCAACTACATTTAAAGGAATGAAACAAAATTTACCTATCAGCAACATAAAAAGTCAATGTCTAGCATCCAATAAAAAATTACTAGGCAGGCAACAAAGCAATAAAACTAATGCCCATAACCAATAAAAAATGAATCAATATAAACAAGACCCAAATGACACAGATTGTAGAATTAGTATGCAAGAAAGGGTGATGAAAATATAAAAATTGGAAGATGTAAAAAGTCTGAAATCAAATATTTGGAAATGAAAGACATACTGAGAGGATGTTATTATAAACCACCAATAAATCAAAGTCCAATAACAACCAAAATAGATATCACATTGTGAGTTATAATAAATTACATTAAATTTGTTCTATTATGTATTTTGAATAGAGTTCAGCATATTTTTTCTCACAGGTTTATTTTTTTAATTGCATTTTCACTTTATCAATAATCAGATCCTGTTTTTACTTAGGTCATGACATATTTCCTATAAATCAGAAATTCTCAGAGCAACCAGCAATTCCTCTAAAAATATGCTGCTATATTGATACATTCATCCTATTTAAGTTTTACGTAAAGTACTTTTGTTTTCCCATTTGATTACTTCATTATTCCTCTAAGTAGGAATAAAGTACAAGGCTGCTATGGAAATTTACAAATATTAAAAGTTTCTAAGAACTTCTTCCACTCCATTTTTAGAATACAATGAGAAGTCCAGCAAACACATAATTTGCACAAGTGTGTAAACCTTGATTATTAAACAATTTAATTTATTTTATATGGAAAAATTTTATTATCTTTGGGTTGATAATTTTAATAATCAATACAGGGATTTTCTGTTGTGGATTTAATTTCTATTTCTAAAAATAGAAGAAATATTATGAGAAAGAACTGAGAAATCAGAGGAAAAAAAAGAATATTAAAAACACAGAAACATGGAATTTTAGGTTCCCCAAGTGCTGGTGTTCTCTGTTTCTCTCCTTCATGTTTATTTTTTACCTTATTGTACATCCTTGTATTCAGACAGAATATACAAGTTTAAGTCCAAGGCTTTGAAATTTCCAAGGTACGCAAGTCTTATTGGTAGGGAGACCCTGCTTCCTAAGAGCCTATGACACCCTTTCTCCTTTGGGAGTGTTGCATCTGCTATAGGAATGACATCAGAGTAAATTTCTAAGCTTAAGCAATTGAAAGCAGGTAGCAAGAGAAACAGAACAAATCCAGATTTAAAGCCCATACCTTGTCATTTTTCCTTCCAAATTCAGTGCATTTCTATATTTGTAATTCTGAGCCCTAGACATATTTAATAATGTTGTTTATTGTTCTCTCAAAGCTCTAATATCTACCTCTTTAAACATGTTTCAATATTTACTTGTAGTAAATATGCTATGTCCTGCACACTGAAGAACATACATGCATTTGGAAATCCCTACACTGCTGATGTTCATTTAGGAGCCAGAGATTTCAGATGTTATTAAACTAACTTTCTGACATAAAGAAATACTATGCTTAAAACTCATGGTGGCAGACAATTGGTGAAATACCTCTAATTCACCACATCACACTCTCCTATTTGCTTCTCTTCTACTAAATATCTGTTGCCTTAAAATCTGGTCACTTCCCTGTCAATGGATTCCTGCTTCTTACCTTAAACTATGAGGAGGAGAGTAGTTAAAGTCATGATAATACATACTCTATCTCTTTTCTTACCTTTCATCCATTGCTATTATCATTGGCATCATTTTCAAGTGTGTTACATGTATTTTTCCAATCATCCTCAAATGCCCTACTTTCTTAACCTCTGCAATAACCTGAAGCTGATTTTCCCATGAAGACAGAAGGCTTCTTCAGATTGTATGTACCAGGAAGTAATAATTAGTATATATAAACAAAGTTGTCTCTTCCTATGTGAAAATAAAATTAGAAAAAGGTAGTATAAAAGAAAGCATTTTTTCTTCAGTTAGTTTCCCTTTCCTTATAGCAATTGCATTGACATTTCAAAAAGCTGTGTTAACTCTAGTCAAAGGAAAATTGGTTCAAGTTAATGAGACTGATTCTATTCTATAGAGTACCTGGTTTAAAGCAGTACCAATTAGCACTGAGAAGGAAGTGAATAAAAGCTTCTTGGAGGAGACAGAAGAAAAGAACCAACTGTGCCATCACATTGGTAGAAGAATCTGGCACTTATATTCCCTAATCCTCAAATTTTTGGAGAGCCCATCTAAATTGTCCTTTTATTTGACCCACCCCTGTCTTTAGACCATAATTACTGTCTTTGATCTTCACTTTCTTTAATATATTAATGCCATCATTCTCAGGATTGTGGATAGAGAATTAAGGAAAGATCGGAACTGCAATCAAGTTTGGATTTCTGGAATAAGAACCAATCTGTCAGTAAGATCAGGAACATGAATTTCAAGGCAAATTAGCTCAGATACTGTTTCTGTTATGAGTAGCCTCTTGGATAAATCTGTCTAGACCAGGAAGTCTAGACTATCATTCTTCAATTCGATAGTCTCTGGCAATATGTGGCTATTTAAATTTAAGTTTATATTAATTAAAATTAGACAAAATTTTAAACTTAGTTTCTCAGATGCACCAGTTACATTTTCACTGAACAATAGCCACATGTGGCTAGTAACAATATTGGAGAGTGCAGATTAGAGAACATTTGCATCACTGCAGGAAGTTCTCTAGAACAATGCAGATCTATACACCACCATTTTTAAAATGGAAATAACAGAAGTAGGTTCTTGGAATAGCAACAGATCCTGTCGTTTAGGTTTCTCAAAAGATAACTCAAAGTTTCTCCTAAAGCGCTAACAGATACAAGATAACACTGCATGATCAAATAAAGTGTCAGCATGGATCTAGGTGACTTAGGAACAAAACAGACTTTCACTACTTACCGACTGAATGTGTTTTGCCAAGATACTTTATCATGCTACATCTCACTGAAAAATGAAAATACTAATAGAAGCTATCTCATATGGTTGTTTTAGTTTAATGCATATAAAATACCTCCTGGAATATCGCAATTCTTAAAAACTGTTAGCTATAATTATTTCTATTACTCTTCTATAGTTATCATACATGTTAAGTATGAAGAATGACAATAATTCTTAATTTAACCTAAGGGCTGCTCTGGCATAAACGCTCAACCTAGATCCTGAATGTAACATTATTCTTCAGGAGAAAAGTGAAAAGAATTGCACATTTTATCAATTAGATTGATAAAACACCATGCATATTAGACAAGGGCTTGTCCATGGAAATTTGAAGCATTAAAATATGTTTGAAAATTATAAGCTGTAAGTGCTATGAACTATTTTTTTTCATTTATGTATAAGTATAAATTATGCCAAAGAGAAAGGTTTGGGAAGTCTTCAAGCCTCTGTTCCACCTACAGTATATTTATCGAGCAAGTCACCGAGAGAAGGGAGTACAATGATACTCACTTTCACATATTCAGAAAGATTTGTTTTTACAATAAATATTTCAATTAAAATTGCTTTGACTTGATTTTCAACTGCAAAGAAAAAGTATTCAAGACATTTATTTCAAGGACTTAGTCAAAAAAATTAATGCTCCTAGTCTTTGAAGTATTTCAGACAGCCATTGGAAGTCTAGATCTGAAGCACCAAGAGTTATTCTCATGTCTTTTAGCTGCTCATTAGTTTGATGTATTTCTTACAGACACCATTACTGCCAGATTGCTGATCGATTAGAGCACATAGCTTGACCTCATTATTAGATGGCTCTAATTATTTTCGGTAGGTATTGAAAATTTTATTTTCAAAAAGCAAGGGCTAGAAATGAGTTTATCTCTAAACTGTATTTTAAACCACTAATATCATATTCATACTAATATGATTAGCGAGTATTTAATGTAGTAGCCAAAAATTCATGTTTTATATAAATATATTTCTAAAAAACATCCTGACGATTATCCCTAAAGAAACTAATGTTCCTGTCAAGATTAACATTTAATTTTATTAATCAAAAGAACTGTAGAATTGATTTGACTGGTTTCAAAATAGGAAATTCATAGCTCTAGCTAATGAACAAAAAGAACAGATAAAGACTATAATTTTTAAAATAACAAATAATTCTGCCATTTTTATATAAAATGGTTAACTTCCATTCATGGAGTTCTCTAATATCAGTATTATTCTTAACAAAGAAAAATGACCTTTTCAATTTCTTCTTGGTTCCAGAGAGAAACTCTCCACAAAACTCAATGCTTTAACACTACTATTTCCACAGAAAAGGGCAGAGAATGGGTGCTCTACAAAGATACACTATGGCCATTACCAAGCTCTTGTCTTCTTATCTAAAACCCACACATGTACCATGGTGTCACATCATTTCCTAGAGTTTAATGCTTTGTCTAAGTATGTAAAAAATTGAACAAATTAGAAATAAACAAAGAAAATTGCCATTGTGACATACAAATGAATACGCTTCTTATCAAAGAACAAAGCTCTTTTTTTAAAATGCAACTTTTGTACATTATTAACACTAAAAATGCTTCTGCACAGTAATTTAAAAATATATATATATCAGTGTGTTTTCCATGAAGTGTGGAAAAGCAGGTTCATTTTCTCCTTTGGTCATACCATTAGAACCTTTTGTGGAAGAGGTGCTCCATTGCAAAAAATAAGATCATTCATGTGGTTCAGCTTCCTAGGATGGTGTAAATAATATATCTACATCCTTGGGGTAGGGTAGAGAAAATATTAGAAAGATCCTGAGATTGTCCATTTGCCAGTGTTCTAGGAGCTATGGGGGAACTATGATCTCTTTAAGGCAGAAGGATGACCAGTAAATGTCACTGTAGTACTTTTGCATTTATTAGGCTCATTTTACACATGTGGAAATGCAACCACAAAAAGAATTAAGCCACTGGCTCAATTTCTCACATCTCATAAGTACAGAGATTGTATTCCTAACCACCACATATGATGACTTTTTAGGGAATGTGGATATTTAAGGGAAAACAGGGAGAAAAATTGACCCAAATTGATGTAAGTGATATTAAGGAGAAAAGAACAAAAGGAGAACCAAATTTAAGAGAGAAGCTTGGAAAAAGTTACAAGTATGCCAGAAAGCAATTTTAAAACATACTAGAAGGAATTTTGGATTTAGCAGTTAAAGATATTGTAAAATTTCCACATAGACAAACAGAGAAGAAAACATGATTCTAGTGGAGAGTCAGATTCTGAGAGCGAGGAGAGAGAAAGGGATTGAGATGATCATGCACAGCTGATTTTTGATTCATCCAGGAAAGAAATTAGTGAGAATATGAAAAAAGAACACAACTTCAGTACTAATGTACATCCCTCCCACATGGAAAAAAATCATCAAGAGTCAGGGATGAGTCTTTTTTTTTGCCTCTAATACATGCTACCTTGAGCTTCAGTTTCCTTGTCTAGTAAGTCAGATGAGTATACTAGATACTCCTTATTTTCTTTTACAGTTTAGAACTTCAGTGTCAAGGAGATCTTCCTCTGCTACCTATAGTGTTAAACAGAGTTACTATGTATGTTTTCCTCCTGGAATACTTTTGTCAATTCTGAAACCTAGATTGACTTCTTTGTGCCATTTATACATGTCACCATATACTGTTGGTATGTTGTGGGTTAAAGGACTGTTAAAGAAAATAAAAATTTTATTTGGACATTTGCTGGTATATATTACACATTTTCCTTTTGTGTCCCACAAAAATATTCCCTAAACAGATCTTTACCTTTGTCGTGATCATGACTGTTATAAGCAGTCATAGTACAACACAGAGGACTAAGTAAGGCAGATTGGAATGTAGACGAAGCCAGAGTTTTATATAGCATTGTAAGTGTAAGCTAATCTTTTGAATCCAGAGACCAGCAAGAAGAGGTATAATTATAAAAATAAGGACTTCAACACTAGCAGATCAAAATTAGGTGAAAGTAAAAGTGAGCAGAATATAGGGATATATGTTTAGACCTTTTTGAAGCAAACTCTGAGATTCTGAGGGTCCACTGGGGAAAGATGTGGTAAGCTATTAGTAGGATTCTAATTTGGTGAGAATTAGAATAATAAAGCATCTAAGACCAGTAAGTGATGTTAGGAAACCTACCTACAAGATTGGTGTTCAAAAACTTAAAATCTACCCAGTGTTATCTTTATAGTAATCCAAAACAGCACTAAAAATGACTTACTATTGTGCTGAGCCCAATGCCTACTGAAGTAGAGATAATGGCATAGGACTTCATTAAAGTAATAATTGGACTGGGGTGAGGTAAAGCTAGATGTTGTACAAATTGTTAAGCATTATTTTCATTATACCCATTACTAAGTACTGCACATATTGAATAATATTCATATGCGTAAATGTTAAAATTTTAGAACTAGGAATTACCTTAAGAATTACTATCAATTTCTTTTATTTTACAGATGCACTAACAGTTTCATTCATTTAACAAATGTTTGAAGAGATCTTACTAAATTCCAGGAACTATGCTAGACACAGGAAATTTAGCAGAGAATGAAAACACATTACTGTTTGTAGCCAATTATAAACCTTTCTCCCTAAAAGTCCCCAGTGTTAAGGTTCATGTTATCGTATCTAGATGTTATCTACATTTTTCTTTTTGGAATCTACAGACTTTAACTTTAATTACCCTCATTCTTTTAAGGTTTTACTATTAACAACATGACTCTGTCATGGTTCTTGGTGTTTTAATAACCAAGCACATCATCTTTCAGTATCAATTGTTCTTAGAATCCTGAACTTCTCCCTTCTATGAATTGGTCTTCCATCTTACCCAGGTCCCTGATATACCTGCTAATGTTCTAGAATTTGACATTACCAACACCTAATACTTTCTCAGAATCTAATTTCAAATACCCTAATATCTAAGTACCACCTTCTATTTTTCCATGCCAACACCACAACTGACTTCCAATGATTTCTCAGTTCCTCTAGTATATGTCATCCACTGATCTTCCCAACTCTTCTCAGCCCTATTCCTTCATGTTTTCATTTCTTATTTACGCATCCTAGATTCCTCACTGTCCATGATTACAATCACTTTATTGCATAATCCTCAACTTATTTTCTTCTTTCTCTGAAAATAAAAACAAATACAAAATTCCACATATTCTCAGCCTCTGCTTAAGCAGCTTAATGTGGCCAGAGGAAAACATACATACTAATTCAGCTCACTTTAGTTGATTATCCTTTATCTCAAGTGTGACACCAAAATGACCTGGAATTATATTATATTTTCCTAGTTAATTTTTCTCTTCTCCTTGAAGTTGATTTCATGCCTTCTTATCTCTCGTCAAAACTCCAACACAAACTTTTTCTTCACTCTCACTTAATGACTATTTTTATTTTGTAGAGAATATATAAACAATGAGAAAAAGAGTTCCAAGGATTCTCACTGCCATATATCAACATATCTTCCTCTGTGGCTGTATTGTATTGTTTTTATCTCACCTGTAATTAAGGATATTGTAATTGTGCTTATAGCTAATGCCAAACCTTCACATTGATTGGAATCAATACTTAATTACTCCAGTATATTGATCCAGATATTGACTCCTCTTCTGTTCTTATCAGTCTACCCTCTCTATTGCATTATTATCATAAGCATACAGATACACAGTAATATCTCATTATTGACCAAAAAAACCCCACAAATAAACATAATCCTTCATTTAATGTGATTTTTCCCATTTCCTTCCCAATAAAACACTCAAAATAATTACCCATAAAGTTTTCCTCATTCTATTTTCTACAGCACTTGACATAGAATATTATTCCTCCTTTCTTGAAAAACATCTTCACCTGATATGTAGGATACCACTCTGTTCTCTTGCTACCTCCCTGGCCAATTATTCTTCATTTACTAGTTCTTTATTATTTTTCCAACATCTATAATTTATGGTGCCTAGGGATCGTTCTTCAGAGTTTTCTATTCTTTATCTAAACTTATATTTTAGATAATCAGGTCTAGTTTTATAAATTTAAATCAGTGTTTCTAAAACATTTTTCCATTAATATCTCCCTAAGGAGGAAAGTTAAATTGAAATACATTCTCCCTAATGAGAGAAATTAGATATTAAGAATAAGAATTTGTCATACAGGTTTGAGCTATGGAACTCTGCAGAACACCATAATATCAAAGATTTTTCACCCTCTTAGAATCAGTTTTCACTTACTTGAGGGAGATATCACCCCTTTTGAGAAAGCATGCTTTAAATTTTATTTACATTCTGATGAATCTCAAATTTATACTCTCAGAAGGAACCTCTTATCAACTCTAGTATCATAACCAACTGCCTAAATGACATTTTCAGTTAGGCCTAGTAAGTATCACAAACTGAAAATGTCCCAAATTTCAAAATCTCAATGCTTATCTTCACTTTTCTAAAGTCTCTCTCTTTTTCTGAAATGTTTTGAACTCTTTCCCTTCCCAATAAATAGTAAGGTAATTGTTGTTGTATTAGTTTAGGTCCAAAGATCTGAGAGCATCTTTGATTCATTCCATCAATACATTTTGTTGGGTCTAACCTAACAATTTATCCAGAATCTGACCACCATCATTCTATTACTAATACACTTGTACAATCCACCACTGTTCCTCAGCTGGATTATTGCAATACCTCCTAGCTTCTCTCTCTGAATTTTCCCTTGCTGTCCACTCATCCACATCTAGGTTTTGCCAAGTGATAATCTTAAAAAATCTAAGTTACATACTAACCAAACCTTTTAATAGCATCCCATCTTACTCACAGTACAAGTCCATAAACTAGCCTACAAGAACTTATATGATTTGAACTTGAATCAGGACTCAACTTTGACTGCTCATCCTGTCCTTGCCATCCAGCCACATTATCTTTTTTGATGGCTTTTAAGCACAAAAGCACTTCTTTATTAACGGACAACCAAAACTAGTGTTCCTTCTACATGGACTTCCTCATGTATTTCCACGCAATATTCCCTCTATTCACTCCCCCGAAAAATCATTTTATAAATAATTCACTGACCATACTATTTAAATTAGCATTCCATCCACCTGATTTTGATTTCTCTGTAATCTTCACTACCAACTAACATGCTCAATTTACCTAATTATTTGATATTTATATCTTCTTTTATGAATTTAACTCTCATGTAGTCAGATATACTATTTGTTCACTGTTGTATGTCTAGCAGGATGCAGATGGCCTTACAAATAGGATGCTCCAGAAATATATGTTGGACTAATTACATGAATGGAAAAAACAGATTATGTACATATAAACAACTAAAATATATATAAATAAGTGCAAAAAAAAACAGATGAAGAAGGAAAGAGGATTATAGGGGGGAAGGAGTAGAAAGAGAGACACTGACAGAGAGAAAGACGAGAGAGAGAAATTAGTATAGAGAGAAGTTTCTTCATAGAAGAAATTCTATGGTGCATAGGTATAAAATAAGTATATATTATGATAGTCTTTACAGAAATTTAAATTTTTCCCCAAAATAATAATAATAGTAACTCCAGTCTAATCATGAGAAAAACTTTAAACAAACCTAAAGTGAGGGACACAGTACCTGACTAGTCATCCTCAAAACTGTTAAGAGCATGAAAAATAGGGAAAGACAGACCTTTCACAGACCGGAGGAAACAAAGGAGATTGACAACTAAATGCAACATGGTGCTCTGACTGGTTCCTAGAGAACGAAAAGGATACTCATGGAAAAACTGGTGAAATTTGAACAGTTTTACATTTTGGTAATAGTAACACATGAACATCATTTTTTTGTGTTTTTTGTTTGCTTGTTTTTAGTTTTGACAAATGTCCCTCTGTAATACAAGGCAATAACACTAGGGAAAAGAAACTGTGTGATGGGCATTCTGTAATTCACTGTACTACCTTTGAGATTATTCTAGAGGTCAAAAATTAATTCAAAATAAGATGTTTATTCAAAATAGGATAAGGCAGATGATCACAAAAAATTGAATGTGGTATGGAGTATTATTTTAGAGAGAGTCAATGTCTGGTGTTGTCTGACCAGAGCCCAAATGAGTAAAGGGAGGGTTAGAGCCATTCAGATATCTGGAGGAAGGATGCTCCAGGAAGACAAACAAGTGCAAAGTTTCTGGGCTGGGCTCACAAATCATCTACAATTTTCCATGAAAAACATGTAAAATGCTACTAGAAACACACCTAGAACTTAACATAGCTTTCTTTGCTTTTGTTTGTCAATATATGTCATTCAGTCTTTTATTTCTGGCTTATCCTACAAATCAGACTAACAAACTATATAGAAAACACAGACTTGTTTACAATAGACATTTCTATGCCCAGCTAATTAGTACATTCTATTATACTTTGATAACTTTTTGTTTCTGATTCATGTAACAGATAATGAGAAAGTGCTTTTCATCTTTTTGGTAATATAAGATGCTAAAGTGGAAAATCATCCTTCCCAAAAAGCATATGTCATATACACTTATGTGACTTTAGTTTCTATATTATCATTTCTTGGAATTAAAAACAACTATGCTTATAGTTTTAAAGGAAATCCCCTTAAAATATACACAATTTGAATACATCAAAAAAAGAAAAACAACATAGTATCCTTTGTAAATGATGAATAAAATTTTCTGAGCAGCCTAAGTAGTCACAAGGTTTATTTCAGTCCTTTTGAAATCCGTGGGCATAGGTTACAGCCTATGATTCTTAAAAACATAAATACAATCTCCAATGTGGCTTTATTTAAAACATGAGGCATTTTAGCAACTTAGAAAGGTCTGCCATTTAGTGAGAACTTACAAGATTCATATATAATACTATTGTTTATTAATTAGTCTCCAATTGGGAACAACCACAATATTCAGAATCCAACAAAATCTCATGGATTTTAGATGAGGAAGCATGAAAATCTTTAGAGAGGAAAGAGTATTTGCTTAAATTGTCTAACAGACTGCAAAAATTTTGCTAAAATATAATGAAATACAATTTTAAGAGTTAATTCATTTACTATTGGGTTAAATCATTTATTTCCATATTTTCTGGAGCAAGAACAAGGTAGGTCAAAATATAATGAATCATATCATTTTTGTTACATTTCAAAAATCTTTAAAAATTTTAAAAATTAGAGAATAAAAATAATATCAATAATGAAACTGTGATGCTTATGGTAGATTAATTTATTAAAAAATTTAATTTTTCAGGTTATTTAGCAGTTTTTAACTATCACAGATCAAACTCATTACAGATGGTTTTTTAAAATATCTGGCTATTGCTTTTCTTTCTCATAAAATAAAGTAATACAAATAAGACATTTAAAAATGAGATCAAATGAAAGCTACTAAAACAATCAGAGCACAAAGATATTAGGAGAATTAATAGGCAAGTTGAATGCTTCTAATTTCCGGGGGCACTGATTATCTTTTGTGAAGTAAAGTACCATAAAATCTTATGTAGTAAAAGAAAGGGAAAAAATTTGCCTTTTTTCATATCTTCATAAATATAGTTGTTACATTATTTCTCTCAGTAAAAGTCATTGCACATAAAGGAATGCCAAGAAATTTTCTACTATTATTAACGTAGGGCATCCCAGGTCTCTCTTCACTAATTGACCATTAATATTGGGTTTTTTTTCAGGGCATAAAATTAACATTACCTAACTGACTTCACCTATAAAATGATAGCTCCACAATGTGCTCCTAGAAAAGAAATATTTTTTTAAAGTGCCTGCTTATTTTATTTTGATTCAAGATGAAATCAATTTATAAATACATGTTCATGCCATAAGTATGGACTTCTAATGGTGGGCAGATTTTTTAAGAATCTAATAACTTAGATATTATCTATGCTAAACTTTTTGTTTCACAGGAAAAGGAATTAAGGATCTGAGAGTTAAATGACTTGCTCCAGGTCACCTACTATTTACTAGAAAAGTGAAGAAATAGATACACTTCTAACACAATTTTACACCAAGCTACACTATATTCTAGGGCTTAATGCATGCTGTACCTTTATTCTTAGCCTTAACTTGATATATGTTGGAGGAGTTATGAACGTTTCACTTTCCATTCACACCACAGATAGACACTTTTATGTCACTTGGTTAATATAAGTTACTTATCCTCAAAAATGAAATAATGTAGTGAGTCACAGAAAGGTAGGCTTATTAGGTTATTAAGAATGACATTTTTCATGCTGAAATTAAAATGCATAAACATGATTCAAAAGTGTCCTCATAAATCAAATGTTATGGGGTTTTTTCAGTAATGATTCTATGTGCATATAAATAACTTCTTCTTAGGAAATAGGTAAAATGTGTAAAATAATTAGACAGTTTTCCTTGAAGACAAGGTTATGTTTGAATTACTGTAATGAAAATGAAGGCCCATGTACTGTTAACAGATTACTTTTAGTGATAATTGCCTATTAAATTTTCCAAAAATATTTTTGGATATTTAACTGTGGACAATGAAAAGGCATGAGGAAGGGTGTTATATGTGATATTTGATTTGACATTAACAGATTATTATAGCAGAAAAATTGACTTGTTTGTTGTTGACTCCAACAAACTACTTCTTTGACATATCATATTTTATCATTTAAACCTATATGCTCCAATAATGAAACCAGCAAATCTGTTGTGAGAGTTTTTAATGATTTTATTATCATACCATGAAATGCGAAAAGTGGAGGTATGATTTGTGTGAGTGAGCAGGCATAGTCTGATCAGTGATATATCAATTAGGCCAAGGCCTTTATGATTTTCCACTATTGATACTACGTTTATGGAGGATTTTTTGTTTGTTCTGTCTTTTTAGATTCCTCTCTCTTCAACTGTGTCTTCTTCTCACTTATAATCCTCTACTACAAACCACTCCTCTACCTAAAACATAACCAGTCACTATGATTATAGATCCTCAAATAATACATTAAAACTTTGTCCCATTGTGTCATCTGTCATTTTATTTAAGGAAGTAGTTTGTGATCTATGAATCACTTTCCTTCATCACATTTTTATTGGATAGTTGAAATTACTTTGAAATAGTGACAATTAATTCCTCTCATTCTTTCAGTTTTTCCTCTTTCTGAACTTCACTTTGATCTGGGGAGACACATATATATGTATGTGTGTGTGTGTGTGTGTGTAGTTTGTACACCCCACTCTACTATGACACGCTGACTCAAACACACATTTGGCTCTCCTAAGAATAAATTCAAATTAAATATAAATATATATGATTATGGGTGGTTTGTTATATCTGGCCATTGCTTTTCCTTCTCAGAAAATAAGGCTTATACAAATAAAACTTTTAAAATGGAGCCAAATAAAAGCTACTAACACAAGCATTAATCCTCCACTCAAAGAGCTTAGGGTTTGGAGTGAAGATACAAAGTAATAGCACACAAGATAAAAGGTGACACATTTAATAAAAGAATTGCATATATTGTAGTGGGATTCTAAATAAAGTATTTCCTTCGCCTTCAACCAAGTTCAAACATTTGTGCTTTATTCAGAATTCACTTCACAATGCATTTTTTAGCAATCTAAGTTTGAAACATTTTCCTGAAAAAAATTTTATTACCCTATCTTCCTTTCTCATTCAAACAGTTTTTGAAATCCCACTTATTCATAAAATTTTCAAAAAATAAATGAAGTATATGAATTATTTGGAAATAAATTATCAAATACAAAATAATGGTAGTAAAGATTATGGAAAACTGGAACGTATTCTAACACACCTCATAGTTAAAAATAATTTTTAAAAAAGAAAATCAAGCATTCTTATTTATAAGCACATATGTAGCTATTTTAAAGCTAGAGATAAGAACACTATTTTAATTAATACACATAAAAACATTTATTATCCACTTTCCACTCTATTTTAGGTATTCTTTCTGTTCTTCCACTTTGATTTCTTCTCTTTGTGCAGTGAGATCATTAATTCTTTGTTACATTCTTGAACTGCTTTAGACGTTTTCTTGTGTGCTGCTCCAGCATTTAACAAGGTTTTCTTAGCTTTTCAGGTTCAATGAATTTGTGAAAGTTGCAGTTATGTGCATTTCCAATCTTTTTGTTTGAAAACCAAGGGGAATTGGGGTGGTTAGGGGCTGCAGGGCAGCAGTCAACTATCACAGTTAAAAAAAAATAATATAGTGTTTGCTCTGCTAAGGGAAGTAACAAGGGAATACAAAACTAGGTTTGCAGTTGAGCAGAGAAATATCGACTCCACAAAAGTAAATAGAAGACATAAAATACAGAACATTTCACACAGCAATATTTAGAGATTAGGTCAGCCTTCAAGTCATTTACTACACGCCAACTAAATTAACCAGAGAAGACTAATGCTTCAGGGAAGACCTCCAGTATTTTATCCTGTAGATGGATGGTTTAATGATCAACTGTTCTCTTCTTGATCTTTTTGAGGATATTTTCACAGTATCAGTACAACTTATTGGAAATACATAGATTTATTGAGAAATATAACATTAGTGACAGTTAATTGTTATAAGCTCTTAGTAAAGTTTTTCTTTTTTTTTTTTAACAATTTTAAATTGAATTATAGTCATTTTACAATGTGTCAAATTCCAGTGTAGAGCACAATTTTTCAGTTATACATGAACATGCATATATTCATAGTCAGATTTTTTTTTCGCTGTGAGCTGCCATAAGATCTAGTGTATATTTCCCTGTGCTATACAGTATAATCTTGTTTATCTGTCCTACATTTTGAAATCCCAGTCTGTCCCTTCCCACCCCCTGCCCCCTTGGCAACCACAAGTTTGTATTCTATGTCTATGTGTCTAGCTCTTAGTAACTTTAAATAAAAGAATAAGCTAGACTCTCCATTCTGTATTTAACATTAAATGTGCACAAAATGAGAAAACACTCTGCCCAAGAAATTTTTTTAAATAAATTAATAAATATAAAACTATAGAGATCATATTACAAGGCTTAAATGAGCTATAATTCAATTTAATAGACTCCTTATATACTTAAGCTATAAAATTATGAATGTGACATATTAAGCATTCATACTAAAATGCAATTTTCACAAAATGGCATAATATGCCTAAATAAATTTTTTAAAAGAAAATACTTTTCAAAAATTCTGATTTTTATGAGGCAAATATAGCATTTATTCTAAGTTCAGCCATTGTATATATAAAATATTTTATATTTATGAATATATGTAATTTGTATTTATATGTAAATACTTTAATGGCATACATATATATGTATATCTATACCTATATATATTCCATTAACAAATACTAGAGAGGAACAGCAGTAAAAAAGCAGTTTCAACTTGAAAAATGAGACTGTGAAGAGTAGAAAACAGAAAGTGAGGACTGAATCAAAGTGTTTTTCAGTATTCAGGGCAGGCTGTTCCTTTCAATGGAAGGGAAGGAGTCATTAGTCTAGCTTTGTTGTGAGCATTTGACTCAGCTGCCTCTTGCCTGAAACACAATAAGTATTCAATAAAAACTTGTTAATCGTTGAGAAGAAGACATGGCTTATAATACAAGCTTGGCCACCTCCTAGATCATGAACTGAGCAATTTGGTTTTCCATTATGGGCCTCGATTTCTTTGCTACTGAAAGAAGAAATTAACTAATGTTCCTTCCAAGCACTAAAATTTTATGTTTATATGGGAACTGAAGTTTTAGACATAAGTATATTCTTCTTTAAGGTGAATTTAAAATGACTAAGAATTCATTTCCTCTACTATTTTAAAATACAAATAGCCTGTGCTTTCTTGAACACTGTTTAGTGGCTATCCATTAAACGCTCGTTGAAGATTTAGATTCTAATCATGAACATTAATTAGTTGACTTTACTGTCTTTACCCAGGCTCTTTAGCTGTTTGTTTTACTCTCAGCTTTAAGGGATGATCATTTTAAAATAAGTGAGGTTTGGGTAAGTTTTTAGGCTGAGGGGAATCAGGAAAGCAAAGCATGGACTTTTCAATGCAAAAAGGTGTCAATTAATATTCTCAGCACAAGTGGAAGGAATAGCTTTGGAAAACAGTTGTTTCTTAAGGGATCTCAAATGGATTTCACTTCAGAATTCAGGGAGTTAACTTATTAAGTGGGAAGCAGCAATGCCAAAGACAATGTCGGGTGATGGGGGCTGTGAGAAGTAGGAGTGAGTATGACCCCTCTAGGTGTGTTCTGGTTCAGACCTTTTCAATAATTTTGTGCTGGTGAAAGATACCTAACTTGGATAACTTTCTTCGTATTTTCTATTATTATATAAAACATTACTGACAGGATTTTTTGTTCCTACACTACTGAGTATCAAAAATAAACATGGAATTTATGTATTAACAGGGCTATGGCTAGTTGTAAAATGTAACCTAATCTGTGTAATTACTGAGGTATGAGAGGAGGTAAAAATTGAAATGGTTTTCTCTGCGTGAGTAATGTTTCCTCCTGAATTGACCATCCTGCCTGCTAACTTAGAACCAAAATTTGTCCTAAAGTGAGAGACAAGAAGACTTTTTTTTTTTTAAATCAGAAGCTGCATCTGTAGGTCTCAGATTTCTCAATGCGCATAGTGGTTGCCTGCACTTAGAATTATGAGTGAGTTTTAGTTTCGGATAAATTAATTGAATCCCATAAGTCTAATTCCAAAATTTAACGTTTGTTACAACAGGTACCAATCTAGTCAGACAATTGAAAGGTAATTTTTCTCTGGAACAGAGTTGTTTGTGTGTGTGTGACTGTGTGTTTTTGTATGTGATGAGAGACTGAGAGACAGAGAGACAGAGAGAGAGAAAGAAAGGAGGGAGATAAATTTGCTGCATGAAAAACTGAAGAGATCTTATAAATCAGAGATGCTAATATTTAAACAGAAGAGAACTGAATTGTACTAACAGTATAATCCTTCTTGACCTTTAGATTCATTCTTGTGTTTTCACCTCATTTGTCAACAGAAAATTATGATAGAAGGGACAAGAAATAGTTAAATTGTTTTGGAGCATTGAAACAAGCATAGGTAATTACAGACATTCTTTTTAAGTTGACTAGATAAAAATAATATAGAAAACTACTCTTCCGTTATCAATATACTTAATGAAAACTCCCTTCAGTATCTTCATTTTCTAGTAAATACTTGTTATATATACATATACACGTATATGTGTATATATATGTATATAATTGTTATATATATATAAAATGCTCCTGATATTAAAAATATTTATTGACGTGTGGCACTCATTTAGTTCATTTATTCATTTATTATGTATTCTAAAGAACCACTGAGCAAAATTTACTTTTATAATATGATAAGTCAGAGCTAATACAAGACTGGATTGTAAAAAAAGAGCATAAGAAAACAAAAGGAGGCTGTAATAATAGTCCAGACGAGGGGTTTTAGGTGAAACACAAATATGGGAGAGACAGAACCATAATAGATTACTGTGCCCCATTTCAGTATTCACAAAACCTGTGAGTGGAAAGACTTGCAAGAGGAAACGTGGGAGTTAGGAAGATAAATGGATGGGCTCAAAATGCTGCTCACACAGAAAAGCTAAAGGAATTACAGATTGTTTAATCTAAAACATGACTCATTCAGAATTCAAAATATTTCCCTGAGTGTTGAGGCTGCAAGCATTGTTTTGCTTTTCTTTCATTATTTTTTTTTCTATTCTATTGAGGAGGAAGTAAAAAAAAATACAAATGATATTTAGAAAGCAGATTTAACTATACGTACTGCACCATGCAAAACTATTTCAAAAGAATGCTGTAAAAATCTCATTTTAGGGATTTTAGGAGAGTAAGACTTTCAAACTTGACAGAGGGGCCAAGATGGTGGAGTAGAAGGATGCTCGTAGCTCACCCTCTCCCACAAATACACCAAAACTCACATCCATGGACCCACCCAGCCAACCAGAGCACCTGCTGAACTCCAACAGAGCATTGCCCTCTTCAAAAGACAAAGATACCACGAATCTGGTAGGAGAAAAGGAAAAAAGAAAGAAGAAAAAGCAAAACAGTGTGGGACCAGTCCCACGGGAAGGGAGGAATAGCACTCATTCACTTGGTCTCTCCCTCTCCAACGAGAGGTCAGCAGGATGGAGGGGAAACCTCCAAGGCTCAGATCTGTGTGGAGCACCCCTTGACCGACAGAACTAAGTTAAACGGGCACAGAGGGTCTCCACAACCCACAGCCCTAGAGGCAAAGCGGCAGGTCAGGGATGGGACAGGCTGCCTGAGCTGGGCAGAGGACTAGGGCAGATGCACTGAGACACCGTGGGGGACTGCAGGGTGCTGTGCACCATGGATGAGTGGGTACACAGGGCAAAACAACCTGGGTGCTCCATAAAACAACACGGCTGATGTGCCCTGGCGGGAAGGGCACCATACTCCCTAAATCCAAAAACCCGCCCAAGGTCTTATAGAGAAAAGAGGCAGGGCTCAGGCACAGCCACCATATCCTCCTGCACTTAGCACCCAGGTGGGGGTTGGGTCAAAACCTGAATCTATACCTAAGGGCTTAGCAGCCTCAAAGGCCAGATGGAGACTTGTTTACAGCCCAAGGCAGATAGGATCTTTCTGTCCTGGTACCTCAGAGAACTCACACTGTCAAGACAAACAAGGAGCTGAGTTTTGGCAAGGAGCAGGGGCAGGGGCAGGGCTGTTCCGCCGTCTTCCCCCAGCCCACCTATGGAGCGTGGACCCGGGGTGGAGCAGGCAGCTGCACAGAGCAGGGGAGCGACTGGCACCAGGAGAGGGTAGGTGGCCACCCGCCTTCCTGGCAGTTGAGCACCTGACCATGGTGCTGGGAGGGGGCGTGATCTGCCCGCCTACCTTACTTGAGCACAGCATCTGACTGTGGCATTGGGAGGGGGTGACCTGCCCGGCCACCATGTAAGAACACAGCACCTGACCGAGTGTTGGGATGGGGCATGATCTGCTTCCCGATAGGCACTGGGAGCAGCAAAGATGAGGGGCACCAGCAGAGGGCCTCTGGAAGCAGCAAGCTGAGTTCATGAAACAGGGCGAAGACAGAAAGACCTCTCAATAAAAAAGCATTTAAGAGTGCACAGTCTCCACAAGAACACATCCCCTTCTTTTTTTTTTTTAATCTTTTTTTTAATCTGTTCTATTTTCTATTAGCTTTTTAATGTTTACTTTTTAAACAATTATATATGCTTCCCATTTTAGTCCCTTTTAAATTTTTCTCTTAAAATATTTTTATTATTATTATTTTTAAAAATTCACCTCATTTCATTTTTATTTCTCTTGGTTTTTATCTCCTGTTATTGATTATATAATGTTTTCAAACCTTTATTTACTCCCTTATTTTAAAATTCTCTCTCTCTCTCTCTTTTCTTTAAAGTTTTCTTCCTGTATAAGAATTAGATAGATAAATAAATTCCTTAAGGACCACAATAGATAACTGATACTCCATAAGCCACAGTGCCAGAAAGATATGAGCAAGATGAAGAAGCAAGAAACCACTCCCAATTAAAAGAGCAAGAGAAATCCCCTGAAAGCACGGTCAAGGAAATAGACATTGATGGCCCACTAGATCAAGATTTCAAAAAAGGAGTGATTAAATTACTGAAAGAACTAAAAGAAATACTGTTTAGAGATATAAAATATGTCAAAAATGAAATAGAAGCTATAAAGAAGAGCCAAGTAGAATTGGTAAACTCATTTGCTGAGATGAGAGCTGATCTAAAGGCTAGGCAAAGCAGGCTAGATAATGCAGAGGAACGAGTAAGTGACCTAGAAGACAGGACAACAGAAAGCACCCAATCAGAACAGCTTAGAGAAAAACAAATAAAAACCAATAAAAACAACATAAGGGACCTATGGGATAATATAAATCATGCCAATCTACGCATAATAGAGGTTTCAGAAGGGGAAGAAAGAACAAAGGGCATTGAAAAGGTCTTTGAAGAAATCATGACTGAAAATTTCCCAAACCTAAAGAAGGAATCAGATATCCAAGTACAGGAAACTTAGAGGGTCCCAAACAGGAAGAACCCAAACAGACACACACCAAGACATATCATAATCAAGATGGCCGAGTCAAGGATAAAGAAGTGATCCTAAAGGCAGGAAGAGAAAAGCAAAGAGTGAGTTACAAGGGAACCCCCATAGGGCTCTCAGCTGATTTCTCTACACAAACACTACAGGCCAGAAGGGAGTGGCAAGATATATTCAAAGTCCTGAAAGAAAAAAAAGATTCAGCTTAGGATACTTTATCTAGCAAGGCTATCCTTTAAAAGAGAAGGAGAGAGAAAGAATTTCACAGAAAAGCAACAACTAGAAGAGTTTAGCAACACTAAACTGATGCTAAAAGAAATATTGAAAGCTCTAATCTAAATAGAAAAGAAGCAGGATGCAATAGAAATGAGAAACTCCTAACGGGAAAGGTGATAACTACTATGAATTACAAATAGAATAAACATGACATTGTAACAGAAGACATCTAAATCATTAAAAGTGGGAGAGAGAAGCAAGAAAATATAGAGTATTTTTCTTTCTTTTTTGAATTTTTGTGCTCGGTAGGATGGGTTTGAGCTTATATTACCATCTATTTAATACAAACAGTTATAGTAATGGATGAATAGACTTACAAAAAAGGGTAACCACAAGCCAAAAACTTATAAGTGAGTCACAAAAACTATATAAAATCCAAGATAATACAAAGGAAAATTACCAAACCACAAAAGGAAGAAGAAAGGAACAAAGAGGAAATACCAAATCAACTGCAAAAATAAGTTCAAAATGGCAATAAACACACATCTGTCATTAATAACTGTAAATGTTAATGGACTAAATGCTCGAGTCAAAAGATACAGAGTGGCAGAATGGATAATAAAGCAAGAACCTTCAATATGCTGCATACAAGAGACCCACTTTAGGGAGAAGGACACATATAGATTGAGAGTGAAAGGATGGAAAAGGATATTCCATGCAAATGGAAAAGCCAAAAAAGCAGTGTAGCAGTACTGATTTCAGACAAAATAGACTTTAAAACAAAGGCCATAAAGAAAGATAGAGAAGGACGTTTTATATGATTAAAGGAGTAATACAAGATGAGGATCTTACACTCCTTAACACATATGCACCCAATATAAGAGCACCTAAGTACATAAAACAATTACTAACAGAGATAAAGGGGAAAATTGATGGGAATACAATCATTGTCAGAGATTTTAACAGAGCACTAACATCACTAGACAGATCTTCCAGACAGAAAATAAATAAGGCAACAGAGAAATTAAATGATACAATAGAAAAATTAGATTTGGTGGATATTTTCAGAGCATTACACCCCCCAAAATAAGATATACATTCTTTTCAAGTGCACATGGAACATTTTCTAGGATTGATCATGTACTTGGGCACAATAGAAGCCTCAAGAATTTTAAGAAGATAGAAATTATCCCAAGCATCTTTACTGACCACAATGCCATGAAACTAGAAATCAACTACAGAGAAACAAAGGAGAAAAAAAGGAAAGCATGGAGATTAAACAACAAGCTATTAAAAAAACAAATGGATCAATGATGAAATCAAAATTGAAATTAAAAAATACCCTGAGACAAATGAAAATGAAAACACAACTACACAAAATTTATGGGACGCAGCAATGGCAGTGCTAAAAGGGAAGTTTATAGCGATACAGGCCTTCCTTAAAAAAGAAGAACAATCTCAAATAAACAATCTAACCAACCAACTAAAAGAATCAGAAAAAGAAGAGCAAACAAAACAAAACAAAACAAAACAAAACCTCCCAAAGTCAGCAAAAGGAAGGAAATAATAAAAATCAGGGAGGAAATAAATAAAATAGAGATTAAAAAAAATAGAAAAAATCAATCAAACCAAAAGCTGGTTTTTTTTAAAAAGTAAATAAAATTGACAAACCTCTGGCCAAACTCACAAAGAAGAAAAAACAGAGAGCATAAATAAGCAAAATAAGAAAGGAAATGGAGAAATTACAACAAGTAAAATACAAATACAGAATATAGTACAAGAATATTATGAAAACATATATGGAACCAAAATGGATAACCTAGAGGAGATGGACAAGTTTCTGGAAACATACAGTCCACCAAGACTGAATCAAGAAAAAACTGACCAATTGAACAAATTGATCACTAGAAATGAAATCAAATTACCAATAAAAAACCTCCCTACAAATAAAAGTCCAGGACGGGGTGGCTTCATTGGGGAATTCTACCAAACATACAAAGAAGAACTCATACCAGTCCTTCTCAAACTCTTCCAGAAGACTGAAAAGCAAGGAATACTCGCAAACTCATTCTATGAAGCCACCATCACCCTGATACCAAAACCAGACAAAGACACTACCAAAAAAGAGAATTACAGACCAGTATCACTGTTGAACATAGATGCAAAAATCCTTACCAAAATATTAGCAAACAGAATCCAATGGCACATAAAAAAGATTATACATCATGACCAAGTGGGGTTCATCTTAGGGACACAAGGGTGGTTCAACATACGCAAGTCAATCAACGTAATACATCACTTCAACAAGAGAAAGTACAAAAACCACATGATCATCTCAATAGAAGCAGAAAAAGCTTTTGATAAAATTCAACACCCATTTATGATAAAAAACTCTCGGCAAAGTGGGTATAGAGGGAACATATCTCAACATAATAAAAGCTATATATGACAAACCTACAGCCAGCATCGTACTCAATGGTGAAAATCTCAAAAGCTCCACTAAAATATGGGACAAGACAAGGCTGCCCACTATCACCACTCCTATTCAACATAGTCTTGGAAGTCCTAGCCACAGCAATCAGACAAGAGAGAGAAATAAAGTGATCTAAATTGGAAAGAAGAGGTTAAAGTGTCACTATATGCCGACGACATGATACTATATATAAGAAACACTAAAAGGTCCACACAAAAGCTACTAGAGCTGATTGAAGAATTCAGCAAGGTAGCAGGTTACAAGATTAACGTTCAAAAATCAGTTGCATTTTTTTACACTAATGATGAATCAACAGAAAAAGAAAGAAAAGAAACAATCTCCTTTAAAATAGCACCCAAAGTAATAAAATATCTGGGAATAAATCTAGCCAAAGAAGTGAAAGACTTATACATGGAAAACTATAAAACACTGATGAAGGAAATTAAAGAAGACTTTAAAAAATGGAAAGATATCCCATGCTCCTGGATTGGAAGAATCAATATTGTTAAAGTGGTTATACTGCCCAAGGCAATCTACAGATTTAATGCAATCCCTATCAAATTACCCAGGACATACTTCACAGAACTAGAACAAATCATAATAAAACTTATACGGAGCTACAAAAGACCTAGAATTGTCAAAGCATTACTGAAGGAAAAGAAAGAGTCTCCCAGACTTCAGACAATACTATAGAGCTACGGTAATCAAGACAGTATGGTATTGGTACAAAAATAGACATATAGACCAACGGAACAGAATAGAGAGCCCAGAAATGAACCCACAAAATTTTGGTCAACTCATCTTAGACAAAGGAGGCAAGAATATACAATGGAATAGACAGTCTCTTCAGCAAGTGGTGTTGGGAAAACTGGACAGCAGCATGTAAATCAATGAAGCTAGAACACTCCCTTACACCGTACAAAGACTTAAACATAAGACAATATACAATAAACCTTCTAGAAGAAAACATAGGCAAAACATTATCTCACATACATCTCAAAAATGTTCTCCTAGGGTAGTCTACCAAAGCAATAGAAATAAAAGCAAGAGTAAACAAATGGAACCTAATGAAAATTACAAGATTCTGCACAGCAAAGGAAACCATAAGTAAAACAAAAGGACAACCTATGGAATGGGATAAAATTTTTCCAAATGATGAAACTGACAAAGGCTTGATCTCCAGAGTATATAAGCAGCTCATACGACTTAATAAGAAAAAACAAGCAACCCAATCCAAAATTGGGCAGAAGACCTAAACAAGCAATTCTCCAAGAAAGAAATACAAATGAACAATAGGCACATGAAAAAATGCTCAATATCACTAATTATCAGAGAAATGCAAATCAAAACTACAATGAGGTATCACCTCACACCAGTCAGAATGGCCGTCATTCAAAAGTCCACAAATGACAAATGCTGGAGAGGCTGTGGAGAAAAGGGAACCCTCCTACACTGCTGGTGGGAATGCAGTTTGGTGCAGCCACTGTGAAAAACAGTATGGAGATTCCTCAAAAGACTAGGAATAGACTTACCATATGACCCAGGAATCCCACTCCTGGGCATATATCCAGAAGGAAATCTACTTCAAAAAGACACCTGCACCCCCAATGTTCATAGCAGCACTATTTACAGTAGCCAAGACATGGAAACAGCCTAAATGTTCATCAACAGATGACTGGATAAAGAAGAGGTGGTATATTTATACAATGGAATACTATTCAGCCATAAAAATGACAACATAATGCCATTTGCAGCAACATGGATGTCCCTGGAGAATGTCATTCTAAGTGAAGAAAGCCAGAAAGATAAAGAAAAATACCATTTCATGGAGTCCTTACTCCAAATGCTTGGTTATATTTGATGATTGATAGAATATTTGAAATTGATGTTATTCAACACACTTAAGAAACAATGTATTGCAACTTTGGGAAAAACTTATTTTTACCTATAATTTTCTACAAATACATTTTTGAATTGAATGGCTTTTTATTGATCTTGAGGAAAGAAATGTGTTTACTTTCAGATTTCATCCAAGAGAAACACATAATGCTATTTTATTCTTTATTTTCTATTAGTAGAATATTCATAAAGTAAGGGATATGGATGGTACATGTGCAGTAATATCCCAGCTGTTGGATAATAATCAATAGTTATCTGGGAAATAGTAGATTGAATTGTGCTGAATGAATGTATGAATTAATCATATGTAACAATACTTGGGAGAATTGAAAGACCCTATAACTCAAGACTTGTGAAGGGTAAGGTAAAGGGAAAGTTTTCCTAGGTTTCATGTCTGGGCAGCTGAGATGACACTACTGTCATTAACAGAAGGAGAAAAAAAGTAAAAATAGAAAACAGAATAAACAGATAAAAATGTAAAGGAAAATAATTTCAGAATCAGCTATATTGTGGCCAAGAAAACAGCAAAGTAGAAAAGTGAAATTTCCCATTACTTGGTGGGAAAATCTGGAGGAAGTTCACAGCTAGTGATACAGAGTTTGGAGTCATTTTCCTAGGTTAAGTATCGTATTCCTAAAAGTAGATGAGTTTGAATGACACAGAGTATAAAGAGAGGGGTTGAAAATACCTCCATACATAGAGAGAAAGTGAGATCAAAAGGTAGAAGTGGGAAGGAGTTAAAAAATGAAAACAACAGAAAAAGTGTCATACAAGGCATGAAAAGAGAACATTTTCACAAAGAGAAAGCAGTCAACTTCATCACATGAATTGGAATAATTTAAGGTCTAAAAGTGTCATCTATAACCTCCTCTCACCCACGGTCTGAACCAGAAGCAGACTAATCTAATTGAATTGACCTCTTGGGTTCAGATTTAATTTAGTAACTCTGTCAAACCTATTTTACTTTGGGGAAATTTAACTGATTAAGTGTGCATTCTCTACTGTACCTAATCATTTTTACATGCTTACAAATTTCAAATTCCCCATTGGACTACCTTGAAACTCACAGCCTCCTTGATAGAGCTTAGCAAACACATCAAAACCTTACAGATACACAAAAATAAATGCCAGATATGCTCATATTTCATAAATGTGCTTAATGATTGAAATTTAATACCAAGTTTAGTTCATCAATGCAGCAAACCCTCAAGAAACGTGTAATATTGATTTTCTCTCCACTACTAGAAGAAAGAATGGTTTGCTTAAAAACAAATCCAACGTTATCCTCTACTGTACCAACCACCGTCTCCAATTGATGGCTCCCCTCCTTGCCTTTTGTGTGATTTACTGTCAGTCTTTCTTGTCATCATACAGCTGCTACTCTCTGATTAGTTTGCAACCAGCTTCCTCCCTTCTGTCCTGTTAGTTTTTTGCTTTCTCTCTGCACTGCCTCTCAACTTTTTCACCTCTCGTTATCCTCTTGCTGTCAGTCTCATTCAGCTCAGCTTCTCTCTTCATTCTCAATTCCCATAACCATAATCCTCTTCTATTTTTGGTCTGCTGGTTTTTTATCCTTTTCCTCCCTTTGTTTCTGGCTTACTGTTCTGCTTTATGTATGTACAGTGCATTTTTAAAAATCATGCTACTTTTTAAATGTTGCATCAGGTCTCAAGGTTTACACTACAGAATATTATATTAGTGCTTTCTCTTATTCCATTTTACTACTAAATTTATTCCCCTTATACCATATCACCCTACTCTTCCTGGCATCTTTCGGATGTAAGTCCTCACTCTTTATGCAGTGCCAATGAATCAATATCCTTTATTGTACGAAAGCAATTTACAGTGGTCACCAGTGAATTGCTCTTTCTGGCTACTCCAGGGAAAGACTGTCTTTTTGAAATTATTTCTTGTTTTCATTAAAGAAAATTCACTCTATGTAGAAACTAATTTTAAAAAAAAGTCCAGATTTATTAAGTCAGTACTAGTGCTTATATATATATAAATTTTCTATATATATAAAATTTCATTGGAAGAAACAAAAATTCAAAATTCAGAAAAACAATTCTAACCTCTAATTTTTATTATGTACTGTGTAACTGACACTGTCATCATGACATTAAAGCATGAAGAAAATTAAGTGCAGTTATCTATTTGATGATGACATCTTGGTAAATGCCAACAAAGTGTCATGATTAAATTCAATTTTTATTACAGAGTTGAGGAAAATCTCTTTGTATCAGTGAACAAAATTAAAAATACAGATTCTTCACACATTGTAATACTAGATTATAGCCTTTTCCAAACTATATTAAATTATTAGTTAAGAAAGATTATCTAATTAAGACACCTTAAGATTGGTGTGTTTTCCATTTCCTCCAGATCACCATCCATCAGTTTCATAACCTGTAAAACAAAGGCTGAACGAGAAGTTTTCTATGATAATTTTCTTAGAATTAACATTTCTAATTTTGCATAACAGTTCCAGTTTTGTTCACCAAAATAACAAAGAGATAAATGAAAAAATTATCTTCTGAACTTTAATCAGAAGAGTTTGTAACCCTAGAAACTAAATTTCAGTTAATTCTATAGAAAGCTCATCAAAGAAAAATTTCCATAAGAAGTACTTAATTTGAGGGTCAATACCTAACTTTTTTGCAACTTAATTTTTTTTCTAACTTCAAAACCAGAACTCTTTAAGCAAAGTTGCAGTGAGTTCTTAATTGCCAAATTCAACTAACCCTGGCTGAACTGGCCAAACTTGATACCATTGTGGTGGCTTCACAACACACCTTCTATAATTTCTCTATTCTTGATATCTTTCTGCTCTGGTTCTCCTCCCTCTATGATGATTCCTTCTCAGTATCACCATCTGTCTCTGCTAGCTTTTTACCTGTGCAGTCACATGCTGCCTCTGTGTTATTCTTAATGCTATATCTGCACCCTGTATTTCTCATCTTGCTTTCAAGACACTCACATGTATCTGATGGCAAGTCATATCTGTATTTCTCACAAGATACTAAAATTTAACCTGACCTTACTGGATATCACTATTCTCCCTCACCTTAACTCTGTTCCACATCCTAACTCTATATTCATCAATGGTACTATCACCCATATAGTCACTAACCCAGATCTAAGACTACCCCCTATTCGTCAAGCTCCACAACTGCTCACTCTAACTATACCTCAAGGTCACTGTTTCAGTAGACTCTCAAACCACAATTCCTGTCTCAGTGGTTACCTTTGTGTACTATGGTCTGAAGCTTTCAGTGTGATCCTTCTACAACTCAGTATGATCATGCCCTTGCACTAACCCCCTGAGTTTCTCCCCATGGCTTTGACAATGAAGAACAAATACCTCTGGATAGTAAACAAGACTTTACATGATCTGAGCTTCACTAACTCTCCAGTATCTACTACTGATTCCATTTTCTGTCTCATTTGTTTGACAAAAGCAGAATAATTTCTGTTCTTTCTTGTCTTTCGGTCTTTGTTCATACTTTTCAATCGACCTTCAGTGTTGCTTAAAAATAGCTAATAAAATTCTACACATTTCCTTATCCTCTTGCAAATGCTAAGGTAGTCAATTTATCTCTTTTTAAAATATCTTGTACTTATCTACGGAAAAGAGTATTCAGATTAAATTTGTCTTTAAACACCAATAGAGTCAAAGATCTGTATTAAATATACCTTGACTTTTATTTCTCTTTATGCTCTTTTCTTCTACAAGACATATGTAGTTCTTTACAATTCTTTAGTTTTTTGGAGAGAGCCTTTTTGTTATAAACTCTAGAAAATTATGTGAACCTTCACTTTTCCCTGGGTTATATGTAGAAAATGAATAATTTTGATTTTATGTTTTCTATTAATACTAGCTATTGTTGAGTATACGCATCATCATTTTAGGCCAAAATTTGCCAATATCCATTCCATGAAACAATGATTCAAAAGTATTTTCTATACGCAAATAAGTTTTAGAAATGCTGTGTTAAAAGTCAAAAGATGTTTCTGCTGTAGGAAATCTCAGAATCATTGTTTCATTCATGTACACTTAGAATATTCAGGAGGGAGATGTGTAATTATGCAGTGTCTCACAAACATGTTTAAATGAAAACTATTAACCTTCCATCAAATGAAGGTCTAGCAAATATTATCATGTATCAAATTAACACTAGTGTTGAAAATGTTGATCTAATTTTCATCCTTCTTTCTAAACTGTCAGAAAATATTCTCTAGACTAATTTAAGTAGTGAGTTCTGTATGTTACAAGAAGCTAAACTTCCCCCAAGAAGTTAATATCATTAGGAAATGTTGCCAAAAATCTATCATCTTTATGTTGTGGAAATGGCTAGATGATGACTCTTCTTGTCATTTCTGATAACCTGTTATTTACTAAGGATTATGAGTTTTATTGGGAGGGAAAGACAATGGGGCCATCTGGTTAATAACACCAAAGTTTCAATTTATATAAGCTTCTATTTGCTTTGGGATTTCTAGGTAAGATTTTTCTGTTAGTGTTGGCAATATTTGGTGTTGATAAGGTGGCTAATGGAAGATTCTGTTCTTTAGCAAGTGATGGAAGTGATGTCTGTCAGTGTCTAGGCTATAAAATATGGCGTATACAATTGAAGTGACCACACCCAACAAAAATGCAGAAAGAATCTTCCAGTTTAGCATAGAAGTACCCTTGAGCATCTGGAGCACTTTGCAGACTCTAAAAATAACACAGAATGTAAGAAAATAGAAAAGTTCCTAGGTGAATAGGCACAAACAAAAGTACCTGGGTTACTACCATTTGATGCATGTGTGGTGCCTCAAGTACTGAGATGTACCATCCACTATTCTCAGTAGTAGAAATACTGTGATGCTTAAAACATGGTCCCTGGCCTTAACAGCTCTCAGTCTGGAGCCAGTTTGTACCAGTAAGTTGGAGACTAGTAGTCACATGGATAAACAGGTAATTTTAAGCAAAGTGTCAATCAAGTTTAATGTGTCATCTAAAACCTTTCATAGCACTGTATTCAAGGTAGCTATCTTAAAGTAAAAACCTTAACACCAACTGAAGAAGCCATAAAAGCTGCCAGTCTTACCCAGAAAAAAGGAACAAGTCTTCTGGATAATTTTTTCAAATAAGATATGTTCTACTATAGTCTTTTACTGGGAGATTTAGCTACCTGATAGGAAGTATCTTTTTGCTTCCTATTTGGTTGTAATTTTGTCCTCAGTAATAACTAAGGGCTCTAGTTGTACTATTCTACTGAATGTTTTAACCCACATTGTTGAGCCCCAAGGCCTGGATTCTCTGCCATGTTATCTTTGGCCCTTTCTCTTAAAAAAAAAAAATCACATTTTCAAGCCAAAAGAGTGAAGATAAAGACTCTGAAAGAACTGTAAATAAATGGTCTTAATATAATGCTGAAAACATATAAAATGTATATATTTTAGGTTTAATTACCCAGATTGTGTCTTCTTTGAATAAATTGTCTTATTTCTAGTCTAGCTTGCACAAATGCAGTGTTTCTCTCAGAGTACAGTGCTCTTTCACACCAACACTTTAATTAGCAATAATCATGCCTTGGATAAACCTCATTGGCTACGATACTGCCACTTTGCAAAGCTCACACCAACACTCTAGATTACTCATCACTGGGTTTCATTCCCATTCCATTTTCTATTGAATAATCTCTCTGGACTAAAGGGTGGACTTACTACCAAAGTACTATAAAAGAGGAGATTTGATTTTTCTAACATATAAAATTAATTAGATTTTGGTGGGAGGGCTTTTTTGAGTTGTTTTGCTTTTGCTTTTTTTAAACCCCAAATTAGTATTACAGTTATTACTCTAAAAATGTACACCTTTATTAATAAAATTATATAAAAGTAAATTAATTTGTAGATACTGACAGGCATATGCAGAATAGATAAACAAGATTATACTGTATAGCACAGGGAAATATATACAAGATCTTGTGGTAGCTTATGGCAAAAAAAATGTGACAATGAATATATGTACGTTCATGTATAACTGAAAAATTGTGCTCTACAATGGAATTTGACACAACATAGTAAAATGACTGTAATTCAATAAAAAAAAGTTTAAAAAAGGAAAAAAAGTAAATTAAGATGCTCATGAAAACTTTTTAAAAGGAACTATGTTTTAAATTTGTTTTAGATAAATATCAAAAAAGATTCTTGATAATTGACAGAAGTAGTCCATATGATATTGTAGCTCTGACAATGTATAAGAACTCATGAACTTCAACTTACAGCTATTTGAAACCTTTAAATATTGTTTTTTAAGAAACTGTCAGTACACATCTTCATATAATTTGAAAAAAGCAGACTCAGCTAGATGGATAGATACACACATAAGAAATAAAAGTCTTGAAAAATACTTTTAAATTGTTCCATGTATTTCATATTGATAATTGTTTTTATTTCTTTAAGTCATCTTTAATTTCTTTAGTTGCTTACTATCTAAAAATATACCATACTCTTATTTTAACACTCCAGAGATTTCAATGAAAAAGGTATGTATGAAACTGCACAGGTACATAAATTTCCTTAAGTACTTAAATATCCAATGCTGTTGTTATGGTAACTATATTAATACCTGAAATCCATGACATGAACTCTAAAATAAAATTTCATATTAAAGCTTAATATGGATATATATGTAATCACCTTCATTAATAATGTGCTTACAAAATTATAATGCATTTTAATTTGCAAAGCACTATTTGTGCCTATTAGCCCTACGACTATAGCTCAAAAGAGAATTCTTATAAACAGGTCAAGGTATGCATTAATTCTTTAATGCAATTTTATTTAAATGACATATTGTCATATTTAAATAAATAATACTGTCTTTGGCCTATAGCTAAAAGCATGGTCTCAGTTTTAATGAAATTGAGCAAAGCAATATTGTAATAGAAAAAAGGATTTAAATATATTATTTTCTTTAATTCCTAAATTTTTCATTCTTTTGAGTTTGTATTCTTGGCCCTGCATGATACATTTACAACCCTGTAGCTATTTATATAATATTTCTATTGTACGGGGAATAAGGCAAGAAAAAACATGTGAACTAGTGAGTGTGTTTAAGAGCCTCATAGGGACATTTATATCTATTTTCTTAGAACTGAAAGTTTACTTTACTTTTTTGTAGCCTCTAGTTTTGTAGCAACTCACTCTGTGAAGCCTCTACTGTAGCTGGGCAAGTACCCTTGATATTTCATCCATAAGTAGGCCCATTATACATTTTGCACAGAGTGCATTGTCACAGGCCTCATTACAAACAGCAATGCAGTGGTTTGATTTAATTTAAATATGCAACTTCCCTTGAAGTATTAGATTTATTTTTTCAGTCCTTCTATCAAAAATATAACAAAGTATCCACTTAATATAAAAATTTGATATTCCTATAGATTTTATGTGAAAGTAGTACAAAGCAAAAGTCCTCAGGGTCTCAGGTTCCAAAGAGAATGTTGTAAAAAAGATGATGATGGTTAAATGTACCTCCTGGCATATACTCAGATATTTTAGATGCTGTTTGACACCTCTTAGATTTTTTTTTTCTTAACCTCAAGATTTGACTCTAGCAGACAACTTTTTTGCTCTCATCATCTTTTGATCTTATATTTGCCTCTTTCCACTGTCAGAACCCTTGTATGATCCTGATGGTATCCTCTTTTTTATATTGCTAGACATTTTAAGCTGATTTTCTAGTCCTTAATATATCTTCTTTCTAAATAATAAACAGCAAATAATTACTATTACAACACTATTTTAATTAAATAATTTTCAATTCATATTGAGCAGAAAATAATACTTTAAAAACATTTTGAAGTCATAAAATTCCTTATCTTCCATAAATATATATAACATTCCTGGGCTCTCCTAGGTCTTCAGTAAGTAATGAGCAGTCCAAAAATAGGAGAGAAGAAATGGATCTGCAGATGTACCACACAATAACATTATTAACAATAAGACATATTTTAGTAAGGAAAAATGAAAATATGTTAGAAACAAAACTATAAAAATACCAAAAATTGTAAAATAGGCTTAATAGGAGCAACCTGAGAATATAGCACTAGTGTCTTTCCCTACCATCTTGGTCCCTGCAGTAGATCTTACCGCAATTTACCAATATCAAGTTTTCCTCTGTTTCTGGGCATACTGGAAAATTACAGTTATGTTGATAAGGTGTAGTCAAGTAGCATGCTCCATCCAATGAAATCTGAGGGGCAAAGTACTCATGTGGTATTTGCAGGTAGAGACATTTAAGAGGCAGTTCAAATGATAGACACCTACCAAGTGTAAAAAAGAGAGAAAACTTGGTGTTTCTACGATATTGGTATTTTGTAGTTACTGCATCCTGTGTTGACTGAAACAGTACCCTGAAGTCTACTTTCCAGCTCCCAAATAAGAGAAAATATGTATTTCATTGCTTTACCTATTTTTTGAACCCGGAATCTGTGTATGAAATATATATACAATGACATTAAATCCATCAAATAATAAGTCTTAGAGAAAGGAAATTTGTGTAGAACTTCCACAGTCTCATTCCTGAGGTGATAATATCTGACTTAAAAGCTATGTGTTATAAATACTCTCAATCATACCCACAAAAAAGCCTGAGTTGACCAAAGCATTTTGTAACTGACATCATATGTCATTATTTCACTCTCATTTGCTTACCCATTATTTACATGAGAGAAACTTGTTAAATTTGAAAAATCATAAACTGACATGATATATTTTAGATATTCCTTATTAACTAGCTAGACACATCATAAATCTTGTTCCTAGTGCTTGGGTCTTGGATTAATACATCTTGAAAGCCTTTTTATTAGTAAGGGTTGAATCAGAGCCTCCAGTAATTCATTCCTCATACACCTAGATTAATTGAGGTTTTATTATAAAGTTATGAGCATGAAATAAGCCATAAAAATTTCAGAGAAATAAGAGGAAGAGATAAAAATACAGTATATGTTGGTTTACATTTAAATGCCAAAATTACATGTTTGACTTATTTTATATAGATAATGGAGAATATATTTCTTAAAAAATACAATTGTGTACAGCTATATTACTTTATCTGCCAAGTAAAAATTATGCCCTCTCACTTAACGGAAGATCTGTAGGTTCGACACCAATAATTCTAAGTAAAAACAAGTAATATGTAGAAACTCTTGAAGTCATTTAGTTTTAACCTAGAAAAAAAAATAGCCAAAATGCACTAAAATTTGTTAATAAATAATAAAGAGTTGATTTATGTATAGTTTCCTTAGGACACGCATATTTAGGCAATATTTTAGAGTCTTAGTGCTTGAAGACGGATCTAAAGCTAGACTGCCTGGTTAAAATCGTACAATCCTACTTACCAACTGTGTGATCTTGGGAAGTATATTTCACATCTCTACTTTACAGTTTCCTAATATGTTAAATGGGGATAATTACGTATTCCATATGGCCATTTGGAGAATTAACTGAACTGAGACAAGAATAATCCCTAAAACAAAGCAATTACTCAATATATGTGAACTATTAATATTGGTATTTTCTGAACAGGAAAAGGATTATGGTGAGTGGTGTTTCAAAAGCTTATGTTTCAATGGCTATTCAATTGCTCAAAACTGTCCTTTCATATGGTATAATGCTCTTCCAGAGAATACGGGCTTTATTACGTCCCCATAGAACTGATGGTGAGCTGCAGCACTTTATACTCATGATTAAAGTTTTTCAACATTGAACTATCATTAGTATTAATTTTATTTTTAAAGGATTTATTTAAAAATCAATATAAATGAAGATCCGAGCACTGGTATTAAAATTACACTGAAGAGGTATCTAAAGAATCCACTGTTGTCTTCTACCATCTCTTTTGCTTAAGATTCTGTTTTAATGGGTCTTCAAAATTGTATTTTTCCCCACTTCATTTTCTGACAACCACTTTCTAAATTAATACAATCATTTGTTTTCTGAGTCTACAAGCTGGGTGAAACACTTTATTGTTTCTGGAGACACAAAGATACATTGGGAAGAATTTTTGTCCTCAAGAACTTAGATATATAATGGAGGGAAAAGCAGGTACACGCATTGTCCCAATATTGTGAGACAATCACTAAAAGCGAGGTGTTTACAAAAGGAGATATAAACATATTTCATGGACGGGTCAATTAAGGCTAGCAATGGAGAAGATGCCTAAGCCGTATCTTGACTGATAGAGAAGCACTTCACAGGATCAAGGGCAGATGTGGAGAGGAGGGAGTTGAGAAGGGCTGATTTTCAGGTATATGAAGTTGATTACACAAAAGGCATGCAGCATGAGAGACCCCACTGCATCTAAGAAACAGCTAGTGTTGGTTACAATGTGTGCAATTGGGAGAAAGTGATGGGTGCGAATCATGAAGGGCCTTGTATCACCACTTAAAAATATTTAGTGTTCATGATGGCGAGCTATTGAATGTTTTATGGAGTGTAAAGATGTAATTATATTATGGCAATTGAGGCAACGGTATTGGCAGACTAGTAAGTGATTGGATATGGAGAGCAAAAGAGGAAGAGTAGTCTTCAAAGACTTGTTGGTTTCTGGCTTGCATTGAGTAGCAACTAAATTAGTCTCATAAAAATAGTATAGTAAAAAACAAATAGGTTTGTATTTAATGGAAAATCTCAATAAAAACCATTAGACTGTATAACCTGGATTTGTTACAGGTACTAACTATTTTATATCATGATTCAGGAAAAACATTTGGTTCTGAAAGTTTACTTGATTAGCTGTGCATATATAAAGGAGGTTTATTTAAAACAAAACAGTGCAGTATTCAAAGCACTTTACCAAATGCAAGAAGAAAGAACACCAGTGTTAATATCAAATTATTCAGTACTCATCAGGTTTTGAATATGTGCTATGTGATAATTATTGCTGTAACAAAAGAGGATATGCTTTCAACTCTTAATTTTCTAAACAGTTCAAGTCTGACTTTTTGAGGTAATAGGTGAGATTAAACACCATCATAAAATGTAATACAGAGTTACCATTCCATTTCCAGGGGCATGTTGAATGAACTTATAATAGGCCAAGTCTAGGAATTACTCATAAAAGGCTAGGTATCAGATTTTACAGTTGAAAGAGCTCATGTAAATCATGGAATGATGTGCCAAAGTTATTCTCAGTATAAAGTTATGCAGAGAGATGCAGAGATTATCTCAGGTAAAATTCCATTTAGCACAATATAGCATACACAGCACCTAGTAATGTAAAGGAGTTATGACCAGCTCTAACGCATTACCACGGTGGGACCTATTTCCTCAACAGAATGTTTATTTTCTGAGTATAAACCACACATGTTCCCTCTCATCTTTCACTCTTGCAACTTTCTGTAAGTTTGAAAGTGTTTTAAAGTTTTAAATAAGTGAACCAGTAGCTTTGAAAATAAAAGGAACATGCTTGCCATGTTTATTTTATTTTTTTGCCTTCAATTAAAAAGAAAAATGTGGGAGTTAATTTTAAAATATCTCTACTTTTGCATGTGTTTGAATTTTTTATCACATGGTTTTAAAATGCAGAAACATAATTTATGTTTTCTTAACATTTGTTTCTATATGACCTAAATGATCAAAATTCAAACCTAGAATATAAAAAGTATAGCAATCCAGAATGACTCTTTTCCAAACTAATTGAAATTCCTTATATTTACACTCACATGCACAATATGCTCAACAGACTGTTGCAGAATAATATAAAAAACATCTATACACTTGGCACCCAGAGACCCTCAGTTGTCCCAGTAATGTTTTGTTTTGTTTTCACAGTAAAAAGGATCCAAGCCAGGATCATATATCACACTCACCTATTATGTCTTTCTAGTTTCTTTCAATCTGGAATATTTCCTCATCTTTTCTTGGCTTTCATGACCACAATATTTTTAGTACAAAGCAGTAATTTTGTAGAATATCTCTGTGTATTTATGGAGTGTTCTCTCTGTTAAATTGAGGTTATTCACTGTTGGCCAAATTATCACAAAAATGGTATGGTATTCTTCTCATTTCATTCTATCAGATGACACCCAATGTCTTTGACCCTTAACTGGTGATGTTAACTTGAGTTACCTGATCAAGATGGTATCTGCTAGAGCACTATTTACAATATACAAGACATGGAAACAATCAAAATGTCCATCGACCAATGATTGGATAAAGAAGCTCTGGTAAATTTATGCAATGGAATACTACTCAGCCATAAAAAGAATGCAATAATGCCTTTTGCAGCAACATGGATGAATCTAGAGATTATCATACTAAATGAAGTAAGTCAGATAGAGAAAGGCAAATACTATATGATCTCATTTGTATGTAAAATCTAAAAAAATGATACAAATGAACTTATTTACAAAACAGACTCAAGACACAGAAAACAAACTTATGGATACCAAAGGGGAAAGGGAAGGGAGGTATAAATTAGGAGTTTTGGATTAACAGATACAAACTAGTACATATATATATATATATATATATATATATATATATATAGACACATATACACACACACACACTAGATAAACAACAAGATCCTACTGTATAGTACATGGAACTATATTCAGTATCTTGTAATAAACTACAATGGAAAAGAAAAAAGATGGTGTCTGAGAGGCTTCTCCCTTGTAAAGTGATTTATTTCCCCAATCCACTCTTCCCATTGTTATCAATAGGTACTTTGTAGCAAGATATTTTGAGACTATGTAAAAATCTCATTTTTCATTCTTTCTTCCATTAGTTCTAGCATTCATTAGTATTTCTTATATGAATAAATTACTACTATGATGGTTGCCAAGTGTTATTTTCTAATTTAATCCTTTATTCTACATTTACTAGTTGGTGTTCTATGGTAAGGAATTGATTTTACTTCTAATTTATTATCTTGTATATTCATATTAGTGTTGACCCATAGATTTCTATTTTATTCAATAAGTAATAATACATTATTAGTAATATTTTTATGCTACAAATTACCTAGATTTTATTAGTCAAAGCCCCTTGATGCCAGCTTCTGTGTTCTTTTGATATATTTCCATCATTTCATTAGTGATTCCTTACTTTTTTCACAAAACAAGTTATCTCAGATTCAAATTATTCTTTCTTTGCCTTGGTCCTGGCAACAATAATTTCCCAAGGTACTTAGGAACTAGGTTCTAAATTCTATGTACCCTGATTATTATTCCCAGGGGTTCTCAGAGGACAGAAAGACAGAATGAAGAAACAAAATAGGGAGGAAAAGGGGTTCTTTTTGTGATATATATTAAAGCATATCATTGATATCAGGTAATTTCATCCCTGTATATTGTAGGATGTGTCTCTAAAAAGCATGAACCTATGAATGTTTTCATAATAATAAATGGCATTAAAAAATTGAAGTATAGCTAATTTATAATGTTATGTTAGTTTCAGGTGTACAGCAAAGTGATTCAGTTTTATTTATATATATATTCTTTTTCAGATTATTTTCTATTCTAGGTTCTTATAAGAGATTGAATATAGTTCCCTGTGCTATATGGTAGGCCCCTGTTGTTTATCTGTTTATACATAGTAGTGTGTATCTGTTACTAAAAATGACATTTTATTTACTAAAATTTATATATGTGTATATATATATGTTTTAAATACCCAATACATAATAAAATACCACTATTGACTCAAAAATGTAATTGGTGTGTTCAGATCAGTCTGTATTACAATGTCCAAGTTTCACATTCAGTATTCTATTTCCTAAGTCTCTTTTAAGCTTAGAGTTCTTGTCTGACTTTTTAAATATTTTGTTGGCTTGCAAAAACAGAGGTAGTTGTCCTTGATTAACTCTTTACCTTTCCCTCAGCTTGACTAAACTTCAGACAGATTTCTCCCTGACTGTAGGTCTCTGATCTTTTTTTTTTTCTTATAGTATTTATGTTAGGAACCTTGCAACTGTAAATTCTTTCTCTGACAATTTGAGATACAAATCTACCATTTTCTAGCCAGTTTTACAAACAGTAAGATCTTTCTAAGGATATGGGAGCCTTTCCTCTGAAGTGTAATTACAAGGAAGATAGTGTCCCCATGTCCAGGTCTCATCAAGAGAGTCAGAGCTAATTAAGCACCAATTAGTAAACACCTACAGCTTAATCACATTGAACAACGTCCCCCCATAACATTCTTCAGTATTTTTCACAAGCTCACTTAGTGTTGAAAATCCTACTGCCTTTATTTCAGCAGAGTTGAGTTCAATCTCTCCCTCCCCTTCTGCAATGCTCTTGAACAAAGTCTTCCTTCTCTGTTTAACTTGCACAGTGCAATTTTTCTTTAACATTAGGTTGCTGCACTTTCTCCGGTAATCATCTGATTCTTTGTCATATAGTTTATATTTATTCTGTTTTTATGGATTGAATGTTTATATCACCTCAACATTCATTTATTGAAACCCTAACCCCTAATGTGCTGGTATTTGCAGGTGGGGCCTTTGGGAAGTAATTAGGTTTACAGGAGGTCATGAGGGTAGAGCCCACATGATTGGATTAATGCCCTTATAAGAAGAGGGGCAGAACAGGGTGTTCTCTCCTGCTCTTCCAAGTGAGGACACAGCAAGAAGGCTGCATTTGCAGGCCAAGATGAAGACCCTCACCAGAACCTGATTATGCTGGCACCCTATCTCAGAGAGAAGTAAGTTTCTGTTGTTTAAGCCACTCCATTATTATATAGTTGTCCCTCAGTATTTGTGGGGGACTGGTTCCAGGAACTGCCATGGATACCAAAATCAGAGTATGCTCAAGTACCACAGTCTGCCATCATCCATATCTGCAGGTTCTGTATCCACATATTCAACCGACTGCATATCCTAAATATAGTACACAAACCACAGTTGGTTGAATCTCAGGACCTGGAACCCACAGGTATGGGGGACTGACTATTTTGTTATAGCAGTCCAAACTAAGAACCTGTGTTTCCTTACACTGGAAGGAACACAAGCCACATATTCTTGATTAACTTTAGGTATAATTTGTCATCAAGAATATTTCAAAGGATTCTATTTTTTCTAATTTATTGATTTTACTCTGCATTTTTAGCTGTAAAACAAACTAAAAAGGAATTGGATACTTTTGGGAGCCTAGGAGTCTATCCTATGAGTAAATTACATGACATTTAGTCTTCAGTATTATGATAGAGGTTTTGCTTGCCTAAGTACAGTGTCCCATGTGGGGAAAACGCTATTTTTTTCTGAGTTTTTTATCGTCATAGAATTACTGTGTATCATGATCATGACTTTTAGAATCCCGGTACTCCGGCAACTCCTACATTTCTCTCTGCCAGGGAGAACCTCACATCTGTAAGCAGCAAAATCTGCTCTATCATTAATGTCTGAACTTCCCGACCTTTATTAACAGCCATTCCTGAGGACACCACCTGGCTGTAACATTATCAAGAGGAAGCTACTTTTACTGTTATTTAGTCTCAGGGCCAGAAGGAGGAGGCTTGATGGCCTGCACCAGGCGTTTTCCTCTGTTGCTCAGGTGTGCTATCAAACCGCTCTCTGCTCAGCTACGATGTATGGGATTCTTAGCTACTACTTCAGTGGAATCTTGTACTCTTCACTTAAACTCACGGTTCGCATACATGAACTCCTTTAGTCATACCTTTGTTATCACAGGTTAACTTTACTATTTATGAGTCTCTCCGACCACTACCTCCCGTCCTTTCACTACTGAAAAAGTCCTCTACTGTCATCATCTAAATATCCATTGCACTGAGCTCTACATTTTCTCTCCTTTCAAGATTTGATTGCATGATTTGTTTACAATAGTCAAACTTTTGCAAACCTTCTCAGTTGACTAGCCCCCCTCCTTTTTTTTTTCTTTTTACCATCACACTTAACTGGTGAACCTCAATCACAGGTGAAATAAAACTCTCCTCTAAAAAAATGATGCAATCTTTCTCACTGGTTTAATGTTAAATAAATGATAACGTATCTCAAGTAACTACTCAACACTGCCTGCTGATCTTACTCTGTGCCCTTAGGAAGCTCCCTTTCTTGTTATATATAAACACTATTTTATCCTTTCTTCTTTATCACAACTCTACCCCCAATACTCAGCTGATGGCTTTGCATCATTCTTGCTTGAGAAAGTAAGAACTCCAATATTTAGGCTGGGATCATAGGAACAAATGAGGATTGTTCCATTCACACTTGGATACACTTGACTTTTCTACAGGTCTCTTTAAAAGATATTTAACATGGGAGTCATTTTTTCCTATACTGAAATTACCTTAAAATAAAGTTGTTTTATAAAAATTGTTTTTAATAGATAATGTTCTCATCAACAGCTTGGGATAATCAGGTGGTTTGATGATGTGATATAGAAAATGTAAATAAAGGGTCTTAGCTTGGGAGCTAAGAACTGTGCTATATATTCAGCTCTACTGGTAACTCGCTATGTAAATTTGTGTACCTTTTACAATCTCTGTAACACTTGATTTCACAATTGCAAAATGAGTACATTTGTTTAAATGATCGTTAAGATTTCACCAAAGTCTGACATTCTGTGATTCTCTTTGTTTGTTTAAATCCTATTAATCTCAAAGCAGAAGGAAAGCATAAGTACTAGCTAATAGCACAATTATGGTTTTAGAAAACTTTTCATATTCATTTTGAGTTAAATTTTGGAATTCATAACTTAACAGGTAAAAGGATATTATTATGTAAAAAGATAGTTATAAATTTGTCATCCTGTACAGAATCAGAGATAAATATCCTCCAATAAATTTAATTTCAATAAAATTATTTCATTGTATTTCTTAATTATGGCACTCATAATTAACTTTTATAATACCCTTGAGGGAGTGTTGCTCATAATCTGAGAGTGCTAGACCTTTTCTTAAAATATTTGTGGATGTTTTATGGGAGACAAAAGTTTCCTTATATTATAAATTTATAAACATGACCCAATACCCAAATGCTGTAAATCCACACATTTTGGAGCTCTTGAGCTTTGTAAATCAAATCTAATCCCCAGTGTATAATATATGGTGTCAGCTACTACTTGCTATTAATAACGTGGTTTTCCCCTGAAAACAAGTCTAAGACATACCACATTTGAACATAACATTTGTAAATCTCTGAAGCTGAATGGAAATGGGAATGGGAATGAGAATAATAAGTTAATAGAAATTTTAACATCCAGAGAAATACAGTAAGTAGAAATTTTGCTATAAAGTAGGCTTTTTCTGATTTTTTGCTAAGACAAAATCATTAACACAGTAACCTAAAATATTTAAGTGAAGACTGTCTCTGGAAGGCTGAATCAGTCGTTAAGAACCTATGTACCTCCTGAGATGAAGTTGTAAGACCCAATCTTTTATCAGGTTATCAAAGGTAACAATCTAACAAATGTAATTTCCACCATTTCAAAGTTTCATTCCCCTCCTCCAAAAAAAAAACCCTAAAATCAAGTATTTATCATTAATCTTAATGATTTACTATTAGGTGCAAGGTTTATACTTGGTAAATAGTGTGCTTTAAGAACTTTTTTTTTAAGTTGTTAAATCTACACAAATTTTAGTACAATATTATCTGTCCAATATAATCTTAATTACTATCACTCATATACATATGTATTCTCACAAAAATAAATATATTCTTACCTGATCATAAATCTATACATCTATGTTTATATTGCTTCCTTTAATGTAAATAAACAATAAACAGGCAAAACACCTCTGCATTAATTTCTCATTGCTCCCTTCATAAATTGCTACACATATGGTGCCATAAAACCACAAAACATATTATCTTACAGTTCTGAAGATCAGAATTATGGAATGAATCTTACCAGGATAAAGCCATTGCATTGGAAGTACTGCATTTCTTCTGAAGGCTTTGGGATAAAAAACATGCTCTTGCCTTTTCCAGTTCCTAGAGGCTGCCCACATCCTGGGCTTGTGCTTCCATCTTATCTTCAAACCCAGCAATGACTGAGTGAGTGTTTCTCACACTGCACCACTCCACACTGCCTCTCCTGTCTCCCTCTTCATGTTTTAAGGACTCTCGTGATTACATTTGACCCATCTGGATAATCTAGGATACTATCTTAATTTCAGCTGGTTAGCCACCTTAATTCTATCTGCAATCTTAATGCTCTGTTACCCTGTGATGTATTCACAGGTTCCAGGGATTAAGAAGTAGAAATCTTTGGGGAGCCATTATTCAACCCACCACATCTTCCCACCTTTAAAATGTGCATTTTGGTAAAATTGTTTTTCAAATATTAACTAACTTTTTAATGAAGCCTCTTCAGTACTGTGGCAGGCAAACTCCTAGATGGCCTCCAATGATATACTCATGTTAGTATTTATAGCCTTGTGAAATCCCCTTCCTTTGGGTATGGACTAGCCTAGTAAATTGATTCTAACAAGTAGAATATGGCAAAAGTCATGGAATGTCACTTCATGATCGGGCTACATAAACTGTGACTTTCATCTTGCTTGCACATTCTCTCTTGCTGGTTGTGATGAAAAAAATGGCCGTGGTAGGGAGCCCATGTGGCAATAGCCAACGCAGAACTGAAGCCTTGAATCAAAGTGTTCTTGAGGGATTAAGTGCTGTCAACAACCATGTAATTGACCTTGGAAGTGGATCATTCCTCAGTCAAATGTTCTGCTCAGACCCTAATACTAGCCAACTCCTTGATTACAATCTTATAAGTGGCATTGAAGCAAAAGACCCACCTAAACTGGTCCTGGATTCTTGTTCCACAGTTAATCTGAGATAATAAATGTGGGTTATTGTAAGTGACTAAATTTTGTGATAGTTTGTTACACAGTAGTATATAACTAGTATAATCTTCCTTTTCAATTCTCCTTAGTTAAGCAACAACTACTATTTTAATGGTGTTAAACAATTCAGGGAAAGAATGTAAGTCACAAAGCAGAGATTTAAAAAAAGTCTCATCTTGACTTTTGAATTTTAAAAAGCTTTGGTCATCAATGGGTAGAAAAAATATGTCAGAATATTTGGGAGAAAGGTGAATTAGCAAAAGGTTTCTACTTACCAAATTAGTACTGGATATTGAAGCTTGAAGGAAGAGAAAACTTACCAGGAAAAAAATGAATAGATCTGGTTATCTCCCAAAGCAAGAATCCCTTTTCCTTCTTGGACCAAGGACTTGGGAAGATGGAAACTTGAGTGCAGAGGAGATCTATACCTTGAAGTCAGAAAGGAGTATGATTCAGTAGAGAATATTGCTAGATGTTGGATCCAGAAAGACTAGCAATAATATTGCGCTGTTTGCAGAAACCACAACTGGTTTACCCTTTCATCCAAAGATGAGCATTCTGGTTGTTTCCACCTTTTGGCTATTGTGAATAGTGTCACTAGGATGGGCTGGGTCAGGAAGAGAAGGTAATGCCCAGAGACTGTTCTTCAGGCAAAAGGCTGGAGGAACAGACAGCAATGGTCTCCTGGGACAAATTTTAGACACCTCTCAGCTTCTGGGAGGAACAACTGGCCCTGAGGATGATGGAATGCACCGCTGGTGTTGCTGTGGCCTTGGGCCTTGGCATACATCTGATTTAGGACCCGGGTTTCCGTGCTGGAAGCTCACTTCACTCAATGCCCCAGCACTTTGGCCTTTGAGAAGACTATGGATCAGCGGTTCATACATGCGTAGTTCATGCCCCCTTTTTCTCCTGGGGGAATTCGCCCTCTGCTTAGCCAGAGCCATCTGCCACCACACTGTGACTCTGTTAGGGGAAGGGGGTTGGGGGGCAACTACACCACTGGAGTTTGCCTGATAGGTGGTGTGATGTAGATGTCTTACAGATGAGTCTAGGTTGAATGGCACCTAAGTCTATTCCAGGACTACCCAGCCGGCTGTCATATAACTCCCAGGCCTTGGGCCTGATTCCTTAATTCCCTGGCAGTCCTGATACGCAGTATATCCCAGCTGTCCTCTCACTGCTCCTCCATCAAGACTGACACCTCCTCCCCTACCACACATACAAAGTCACATAGCACACCTTGTGGGCTCCAACTGTGCTCTGTTTACCTTCTTGAGAAACCCACACTTCCCCAATCTCTACTAGGCCCTGGCCCTGGCCTGAAGTGCTGCCCATGCATTTGAAAACAAACAAACAAACAAACATTGTTTTTGTTTGAGTACCTGCTTTTTTTTAATTCTTTGTGTACCTATCTCAGAATGGAACTGCTGAGTCATATGGAAATTTCATGTTTAAAGTTTTGAAGAACTACCAAGTTGTTTTCCAGTCGTGCTACTGTAAATTCCCATTGGCAAATACAGGGTTCCAATTTCTCCACATTCACACCAACATTGATATTTTGTGTATGTATATTAAAGTCATCCTGCTGGATGTAAAACGGTATCTCATGGTTTTGATGTGTTTCCCTAATGACTAATGAAACTGAGCACACTTTCATGTGCTTATTGGCCCTTTGTGTATCTTTTCTGGAGAAACATCTATGTCCTTTATTCATCTTTCCATTGGGTTGTTTGTCTATATTACTGAGTTTTCAGAGTTCTTTACATATCATGGAATCTAGATCTTTTCCAGTTATATGATTTGCCAATATTTTCTATTTTCTGTAGGTTGTCTTTTCACTTTTTAATAATGTCCTTTAATACATAAAAGTTTTACAATTTGATAAAAATCTACCCCTTTTCTTTCTTTGATTGCTCCTGTTTTTGGTGTCATATCTAAGACTCCACTGCCAAATATGAAGTTATGAAGATTTACCTCTATGTTTCTACTAAGAGCTTCATTATTTTAGGTATTTTAGGTCTTATATTTAGATCATTGATCCATTTGGGGTTAATTTTTGCATATGGTGTGAGGTGGGGGGGTCCAACTTCATTCTTTGGCATGTGGCTATCCAGTGGTCCTAATGCTGTTGCTGAAAAGATGATTATTTTCCCAATGATCATGACACTCTTGTCAAAAATCAATTGGTCACAGATATATGCGTTTATTTCTTGGTTCTTGATTCTATTAATCTGCACATCCATATTTATGCCAGTACTACACCATTTTGATTACTGAATCTTTGTAGCAAATTTTGAAATTGGGAAGTGTGCATCCTCCAACCTTGTTCACCCTTTTCAATGTTGTTTTGGCACTTCAAGGCCTCTCAAAATTACAGATGAATTTGAAGAGCAGCTTTTCCATTTTTCCAAAAAAAAAAGGAAAGGATTTTGATACGGATTACAATGAATCCATAGATTGCACTGGGCAGTATTGCCATCTTTGCAATAGTAAGTCTTGCAATTCACTAAAATGGGCTTCTTTTCATTTATTTATGTCTTCTATAATTTTTTTCATCAATGTTTGAGGTTTTCAGTATAAGGTCCTTTACTTCCTTGGTTATATATATTCCTAGGTATTTTATTCTTTTGGATGCTATCATAAATAGAATTGTTTTCTTAATTTCCTTTTAGATGTTCATTCCTAGTGTATAGAAACACAACTTATTTTTGTGTCTTGATCCTGCACTGTGAAACTTGGCTGAATTTATTAGCTTTTTAAATGTTAAACCACTCTTGCATTAGTGGGGTGAATCCCACTAGATCACAGAGTATAATTCTTTTAATACACTATTGGATTCAGTTCGTTAGTATTTTGTTAAGAATTTTTGCATCTATAGTCATAAGGGATATTAATCTGTACTTTTCTTTCTTGTAGTATATTTGTCTGGCTTTGGTATCAGAGTATTAATATTTCTCCCTAGAATGCTTCCTTCTCTTCCATTTTTTTGGGGAAGAGTTTGAGAAATTTTTTGTTGTTGTTGTTGGTGTTCTTCTTCTTCTTTAATGTTTAAAGCCATCCTGTCCTGGACTATTTTTTACTTGAAATTATTATTATTATTATCTCTGATTCAATCTCTTGCTGTAGGTTTGCTCAAATTCCTATTCTTTTTCAGTCAATTTTGGTAATTTGTATGCTCCTTTAAAATTTTTCTATTTCTTCTAGGTTATTTAATTTGTTGCTTTATAATTTTTAATGGTATTCTCTTATAATCCTTTTTAGTTCCATATGGTTTGTAGTAAAGCACTTCTTTTCATCTTATTTCAGTCATCCACATCTTCTCTCTTTTTATGTTTTGTGAACAATGTGGGTCTTTGGGCAGACAAAGAAAAGCAGGACTTCTGGACTGACAGGAAACTACATATTTTGGGGTAACAAGGGTCCTACAGGCAAAGAGAGGTGGGAAAAGGCGACCCCATGTCCAAATGTAACCTTTTGCTCATTATGCCCTCATTACAATAAAAGTAGCCTTGCAGATAAGAAGTACCCATCATGCACCTATACCATGACACATCTAATCAAGATTAAATAAGAACTAAAATCCGTCCTCCCCTTGGGAAGGTGGAGCTGGGATGAAAATCAGGAGATATGATTCAAAACCTCTCCCTCCCCAATGAATATTCCTCCCATTCATTTTTATATCCCCTATAACCAGCTTGCCAAAGAAACACAGGGCAGCTACTCACCTGATTCTGCCTGCTCTCCCTTTGAGAGTGTACTATTGCTTAATAAATCCCCACTTTGCTTTATTGACCTCTGTGTCTCTTCTCTGATTCTTCTGTGATAAGACAAGAACCTACTCTCCAGTAATAAGTAAACGAGAGTTGGATAAGAGGAGTCCTTAGGCATGCGGGAGGTCTAGGGATAAACTCTGTGTTACTTGTCCCTTGACTACAGGTTGTAGAGAGTCCAAGTGAATGACAAAAGTGACATGGTACCTGAGTTGAAGAGAAATCAAAGAGAGACAAAGAAATAAGATATTTAGCCTGTAGGCTTGAATCAGATTTCTGTGATCTTTTGCAAGTTACTAGATCTCTCTGTGCTTCTATTTTCTTACCAAAAAAATATGAATAATAGAAGTACCACTTTCATGTGAAGATTGTGTTATAACAATGCTTAGACCACTGTGTCTGCCCAGTAAACCTTAGCTACTATCACAGCCATCCAACCTAATCTGTTAATGCATTGAGTAAGTTCTCAAGTATGGAAGAATAGAATATAAAAGAAAAAAGAGAGAAAAATATTTTTGAAGGAGGAGGTTAAAGGGTAAATCTTCTTGGAATATAGCATATACACAGAGAAGAATTAAAGAAGAATTTGTAGCCTTGGGAAGGCTAACAGGTCTTCTTTGACCACAAGAAAGACATGGTCCCTTTATATGATCTATCCAAATCTCTTAGCTTACAGGAATTTTTACATGGTATCAGACACTAAAGGAAACCTTTTGAAAAATCAGTAACTCAGGCATTTATTTGTAAAATATGCTAGAGAGCCAGATAGTAGTTATTTTGTAAATCAGCCTAAATAATTTGTTCATTATTTTATCAACTATAATGCATTTAAGTATTTGTGTTAATGAAATCCACAGTTTGTTCCATGATAATGACCAATGTCAAGATATAAAAATATCCACATTTTCGACATTTTAAGAAGACTTAGAAAAAAACGAAAGTTTTCAACTGGTTGTAATTGAATTGACTCATCTTTTAGAAGAAGTTTTGTTTTAGAGGAAAAGCTGAAATTGGCTTTATGCATCCTTTTGGAAATTAACTCCAATACTGGCATTCCTAAAATTAGATTGGAAGGATTAAGAGACAGAAATATAATAAATCAGCTTATCTTTCAAGGCTGTTGGTGGTAACATGACAGAGTAAACAATGAAAATGTTTGCTTTGCTGTAAATATAATATTGAAGAAATCACTAACTTTTGCTTATTCTTGTTAATATTAAATCCCTTCATAGTCTGAGAGAAAAAGACTTTCATCTGCATTCATCTTTTTCTTGCTCTAAATATAAACTGCTTTTAATTAGTGTAAAAACTAAGAACTGTACTAATTAATCAGATAAAGGAGATTACATTTGGACCATCAATCAGTTTTAAAATGGAACTTCAATTAAATCAGTTACTCTGGCAGAGAATTTGTGGACATATTTAATAAAGCCTTTTCTTAGGAGTTTTCCCCTGAAGGAAAAAAAAAAAAAAGGTCTTCTAAAATAATTTTAAAGATGCTTCTTGAGGCTGACCTGAAACATTAGTTGTTGGTAATTCAATATGATTTAAAAGACCTTTATCTCTTCACCTAGTAATCTTGCCAGTACTCTAAAATGGGGAGGGGGGGTGTTATAAATTATTTTGCAAATTGAGAGAAAGGTTCTATAAAATCAGGAAACAAAGTAAAACGAGGCCAATTCTGGTTGAAATTAGTACAGAAAAAATGCTACAATTCTGTTTTGTGTTACTCTGTCTTTAGTCAGAATACTAAACCTGGCTCTGTTCTGTTTAACAGAGAATGCAAAGGGGGCATATGATCAATGACATGATTTACTGTGGTAAATCATAAAATGAAAACAAACTTGTTTTACCAGATGCCTTCTTTATAACTCAGTATATTCATACTTAATAATGCTTTAAATTCTTTTAACTAGAGGAAAAACATTTCACCAAATGAACAGGGCTGAGAATGAAAATGCAAATTCTTTAAGTTTGTTAATCCATTAACTTAAATTTAAATTCATATTTCAATCCACACTGTAGGAAAATAACTTGTCTTTTTTTAAATCAGGCTCCCAAATACTCAATTATTTTTACAATTCAGCAAGGGAAGAGAAATTTCATCCCCTAACACATGTTGGCCAGGTTCACAAGTAGATGTGGGACTAAAATGCTCAAGTGGGAACAGTGTTCAGATTTGCATTATTGAGCCTTGCCAGCTCTGTGTGTTAATTTCTTCCAAATAGTACACACTTCATGAGAGGTATATTTTCTTCTTCCTGTCTTCATCTTTTTACCTCTTGATGGAAAGGATAAAAGGAATCATATCCTCTCAGGGCACTACACACATCTTTTTCTCTTTGCATTCTCTTCTCCCATATGAGCCACCTTTCTGACCATGGTCTAGTTCAGCAATAGGTATCAAAGTTAAAGATGTTCTTTTTGTCAAAACTTGTTTTCTCTGACTTTGGTGGTTGTTTTTGGCTTGGTCTTTGAAATTGAAGTGATAGGATCTACATTTGAGTTGAGGAAGGTAAAAGAATTGAGGCTAGATGTTCATTCTCAATTTGCTGGCCATTTCTCTGCAGGCTGAGAAAATGTCTGCATGGGAGACCAGTGCTTTTGTATCAAACAATTGGGCCAACTGAGAGTTCCACATTTCAAGTGACTGCTGGATTAGTAAGAAAAAGTCTTTGGTCTCTGTAAAGATCTAAATCTTACCTGCCAATTTTGCTTCCTCAATAGCCTTGTGTTCTACAAAAATCTTGTAAAGGCATTGTCTAAATCAGTCTAACAAATACGTTTCTTATGTTCTGAAACATCAATAATATTAAATTCTCCCATATTATCTATAAACTCATTTTGGGATTTTCAGCTATAAATATTCTCTCCAAATTCATATTTATCAAATGCCTCTACCTAAATCCACATTAGGTAGATAAAAATGGGAATTTTTATTTTACACACATAGACAAATAACTACTCTTACTGCAAGGCAGACAGGGAGGCATCATGCGACCTGATATCAATCTATACTACACAGCTATGGTAATAAAACAGTAAAGTACTGGCAAAAAAATAGCCCTATAGATCAGTGTAACAGAGTACAGAACCCAGAAATAAACCCATTAATTTTGTGGTCAATTAACCTATGAAAAAGGAGGCAAGATTATACAACTGGGAAAAGATAGCCTTTTCAATAAATGTGTTGGGAAAACTGGACAGCTAGTGCAAAAGAATGAAACTAGACCACTTTATAACACCATATAAAAAAATAAACTCAAAATGGATTAAAGACTTAAATGTAAGACCTGAAACCACAAAACTTTTTGAAGAAAACAGTGCAGTGTGCTCTTTGACATCAGTCTTAACAATATTTTTTTGAATCTCTTTCCTCAGGCAAGGGAAACAAAAGCAAAAAATAAACAAATGGGATTATATCAAACTAAAAAGCTTCTGCATATTGAAGGAAATCATCAACAAAATGAAAAAGCAGCTTACTGAATGAGAAAAGATATTTGCAAATGACATATCTGATAAGGGGTTAATATCCAAAATATATAAATAACTCATACAACTCAATGTCAAAAAACGAAATTATCTGATTAAAAAATGGGCAGAGGTACTGAATAGATATTTTTTCAAAGAAGGCAAACAGATGGCCAACAGATACATGAAAAGATGCTCAACATCACTAATCATTAAGGAAATCAAAACCAAAATGAGATATTATATCACACATGTCAGAATAGCTATCATCAAAAAAACAAGAAATAACAAGTGTTGACAAGGATGTGGAGAAAGGGAAACCTTTGGTTTGGATTGTAAATTGATACAGCCATAATGGAAAACAGTTTGGAGGTTCCTCAAAAATTAATAATAGAACTGCCATATGATACACAAATTTCAGGGTATTTACCTGAAAAAAATAAAAACAGTACTTTGAGAAGGTATGTGCAACTTTACTGCAGCATTATTTATTACAGCCAAATATGGAAGCAACCTAAGTGCCCATAGATAGATAAATGGATAAAGAAAAAATTATATATATATCACATACACAAAATGGAATACAATTTAGCCATAAAAAGAATGAAATCTTGCCATTTTTGACAACATGGATGGATGTAGAGGATACTATGCTAAGTGAAATAAGTCATAGAGAGAAAGACAAATACTTTATGATTTCACTTATACGTGGAATCCAAAAAATAAAATAAATGAACAAATATAACAAAAGGAAAACAGACTCATAGATGCATAGAACAAATGGGTGGTTGCCAGAAGGAAGAGAGATGGAAGAATGGTGTAATAGGTGAATGGAATTAAGAGGTACAAACTTCCAGTTATAAATAAGTTATGAGGATGTATTGTATAGCATAATGGTACTATTAATAGCTTTGTATGGGGACAGATAGTTACTAGACTCATGGTGGTGATAATTTTGTAATGTATTCAAATGTCAAATCACTATGTTGTACCTCTGAAAGGAACATAATATTGTATGTCAACTACATTTCCATTTTAAAAAAGAGAAAAATAAAGCAAAGATACAAGCAGATGACTTAAGGAGAAGAACACCAAACTATTGCATCAATATGAAGAGTTGCTCCGTAATTGAAAAATATGTATTTTAAGACAACAATTAATTTAGCAAGGAATAAAAGTCTGGATAGTAAGTGCTACAGATATGGGCCCAAAGCACTACTCATGTGAGTATAGACTGCTCTGGCCACTCTGGAGAGCAGAGCTTATTTAAACTGATAATGCACAAACCCTAGGAACAAGTGAACATACTTTTGCATAGAGACCACAGAAAAAATTTCATGGCTATCCTTAAAGGTACATGCTTATGAACATCTATCACAGAGGACTGCATACGTGTGCATGTGTGTGTGTGATTGCAGGAAGTCGTAGATAATAACTATGCCCAAAGTTGAGGAATATGTTAGTCAAATGTGAAGGATGCTTCTGCAGGGAATGAGATGATGAAATAAATATACACACAGCAACATGGATATACTGTGAAAGAAAAAACTGTGCTTAGAAACATTTAAAATACGTACAACATAAAACTGCACTACATATTTTACAAAGATATATAAAAGACTAGTCATCAAACAAATTTAAATGGTTCCCCATAACAGGGGTGAGGACTGGGAGTGGGAAATGGGAATGAAATAAAAGATGACAGGAACCTGTCACTGGTGTCTGGCTATGAACGTAAGCATATGATTATCTGCACCTAAGGTCCAAAAAATAAGTATGCTTAAAATAAACTATAAAAGATAGGAGATGATGATTTACAGAGATGGCAAGAACTCAGTAAGGAGTATAGTTATGGAAATCATATATCAAAATTCTATAACTGCTGGTATTTGAAAGTTAAGGGTACACCTTATCCAGAGCATACCAACTGAGTTCTGGGATTAGGCTAATTAAGAGAAATCCTTAACTGAAAACATACTTTCTTCTTTTTTTGAAAGAAATAAGAAAAAAAAAAAAAAAAAGAAAGCTGTATGTGGAATTCAGAAACACAAAACTTATTTATTCTTTTAGTTCTTTGCTTACTGTGTTATTGGAATTTCTATTGAAAATGCTTTCTTTAAGAGAAAGTAAAAGCTGTTTGGATCCAGTGACATTTTAATGCTAAGCCATGAAAGCTCCTCTAAAGCAGCACATTAGAAAGCTGCAACCAGGGAAAGTCAGCTTCTAATTCATGAGCTATAAGACAGAGGGGGAAAAAAACAGCCACATAAAGACATACTTAAGCTTAAAGTCCTCAGAAAGAAAACAATCCTCATTAGTGACTAGATCACTGGAGTTTGGAGTCAAAAGAGCTTAGCAACCTAAGATAATTTAAATGTGAAAATATATTGCTTTGATTGCAATTACTACCTAGCTTTCAATAATTAATCTCTAAGAAATATGTTTTGTGTACTTGCATATGTGGCAGAAAAGAAGCAAGGAGAAGTGTCAATGTTTTAGGACACAAAAATGTTTAAGCTTTTATCCCTGAACCTAATTGTAACAAACACAAGTGAAACTTCAACCTGAGGTTCTGGTCTTGTGCCAGGAGGTGGAGCCCTTCAGCTGTTCCTTCCTTGGTGCTCCCGGAACCCAGGCTATGTGAACTCACATCATCTTGCAAATTATAATAAAATGGTTTAACATTTGAAAATGATAGTGGTGACTTTTAATATGTAAAAGCAAGATCAGAAGTAGGGATTTTACAAACAATAATACAAATGGCAGGACTTCTCTGATTTGTTTCTTTGTCAAATATTCATATATGAGTTCTAACAATAATAATTGAAAACTTTTGAAGTGTTGTATGAAGAACTGTAGAACTGCTGGTGCTGATTCCCTACAAAGATGATTGTATTTTAAAAAATACAGGAGTAAAGAATGTGGTTGAATTTCAGGAGATAAACGTTTACTGTCTATAAAGGATAGGCTTTCTGGAAGAGTTTCCAGTGTTCCATGGCTTATCCACTGGTTTTGCATTTTGGAAGTCAGAATACAAGTTGTTCCTCACTCTGTGCTTGGCCTGCCAATAAGAAACCTGCTAGGAGTCAAGATGAGCATTATCATTCAAGAATAGCTCTGTGACAATTGCTCTTCAAATTCACATTGAAAGTTACCAAAACTAAAAAAAAAAACAAAAAAACAAAAAAACCCACTTACTACTATGCTCATTTGCGAACACCTAAGGCTAAGTTTTAGTGTTTTAGCCAGAGGGGCAAGTCTTCATGTTATTATTACCAGAGCTCTCTCTTTTTGGATTTCAGCTACTTAGAGACTTTATTTCTTGGAGCAGTTTTTGGGTCACAGTGAAACTGAGTGGAAGGTACAGAATTCTCCTATAGCCCTCTCCTCACACGTGCACAGCCTCAAGCAACAGGATGGTACATGTGTTACAACTGATGAACCAACGTTAATCCCTCATTAATACCCAGTCCATAATTTATAGTAGGGTTCACTCCTGGTGTTGTGCATTTTATGGGTTTTGGCAAATGTACAGTGGCATGTATCAACCCTTAAAGTATCTTACAGAATAGCTTCACTGCCCTATAATTTGCAGTACTTGATCTGTTTATCCTTCCCTCCCCCAAATCTCTAGAAACCATTGATCTTTTACAGTCTTCACAATTTTGCCTTTTCCAGAATATCATATAGTTGGAATCAAACCATATACAGCTTTTTCAGATTGACTTCCTTCACTTAGTAATATGCATTTAAGTTTCCTCTATATCTTTTGTGGTTTAATAGCTCATTTCTCTAAGCACTGAATAAAAACTCCATTGTATGGATGTACCAGAAGTTTATTTATCCATTCCTCTATTAAACACTATCTTTGTTGCTTCCAAGATTTGGCAATTATGAATAGAGTTTTGTATAGACTCTGAATTTCATTTCAATAACTATATTTTACATGAATCAATTTAGGAATAACCAGCAAGTAAAAACACTAGTCAGCAACCTGAAAACTTAAATCTAGATCCTCTAGTTACAGAGAATTAAATTTCTTTATTTTCTTCTCTATGCCTTACTTATTAAAAAGACTTACTGAAAAGCTTGATCTATATATCTTGCACAAAAGTTTTTAAATTTGAATTTACTTTTTGTCAGCTTAAACCTTAGCTTCCTTATCTATGAAAAGAGGATGATAATTTCCACCTTGGACATTACATGGATTTGATTGAATAAATAAGACTTCTAGTATAATGCTTTGCAGAAATTGATTTCAAAACTTTAGTCAAACTTAATATTATTCACAGATATACTCAAGCCAGTTTGATCCAAACTATAATTTTGAAGCAATTGAGTTGATCACATGCATTTCCTACCAATTATTTTTTTTTTGACATTTTCCCATTTTCTTCTTGTCTTGCTTTTTCTCCAGAAAATATTCATTGTCATATTTTCAATCTCCAAGCACTGTCTATAATGATTGATTAGTTCTATAAAACAAAATATCTATCTAGAAAGTATTAATCAAAGTATTACCATAAATTCTGGGCTTGTTGTATTACCTTTCTTCCATAGTCTTGTGTTTGTTTCAATTTGAAGTTAATAAATATATATTCATGAAATGAAAATTATAGTGCACACTTTCCATATCATGAAAAATAATACAACTGATGTTGGAAAAATTCCATTCAAACCAATGTGTGAACAAACTAATGCAAAATATTTGGCTCTGATGGGATTCTATCAAATTACACAGACTTAATATCATGGTACCTGATCACTGGGATCTAATAAAGGTAGTTGGAGCTCTGTTACAAAATACAGCTTCAGAGGAAAAAAAAATTAAAATTCAGATTTTTCTGAACTGTTTTACATTTATTGCCTAATAGGCTTTAGTGTTAATAGTACTTCTAAGAGTACTTGACATATAGCTTTTTATTTATCAAATACTGACTACATTACCACAGATATATTCAGTCCCCAATTTTGCTGTTTGGACCAGTTAATAAATTAGCAGATACAGAGAAAAACTTCCAAAGGAAAAGAAATGGGTCTGGCAGTTTACTTGGATCTTACTTTAATAGTGCACAGAATCTTTGAGATACTGTACATTTTTTTAAAAAGTACAATGATTATACCAAGAAAAAAAGATTTATAAAATGCCAAGAGAAATTCAGTCAAATCCTGAAGAAATTCTTAGCATAAAATTTTTTTTAAATCACTGGAGGAATCACAAGTAATAGTATGTGCAACTGATACAAAGAAAATGTGTTGAAATTACTTTCTTTGCCATGCTGTCACTTCGTATTAAGAATAGATACACTGAAAAATCATGGCAAATTTGCAAAGTAGTGAAACTCCAACAGATAGCTCCTGTTTTGACCTTTTTAATAGCTGCTTGAACACGGAAATAAAAATATTAAATTCAACTTTTCAAATAGACATTGGGCAAAATATGTGCACAAATTTTGGCAAACTTCAATTTAATGTGCGGTCAACACATATTCTTCAAGAAATACATGTTTGCACTTTTAATATATTATTTTAAAATAAATTTAATTTTAAAATACCTATAAAATGTGAGGTATATTTGACAATTTTATTAGAGAAATGTTACAAATATATGTATTTCCCTTTAACTATTTAATTTTCATATAAAATACTTTCACGCAATTTTATGAATTATTAACCTTATAGAGAGTTAAAGTAGATTTTTGTCAAGGGAGATCTGGTTACCTCTCAGAGATGGTCCAATAGTAGCGATGGTAGTTGTGTGGTGGTTTCTGCTTTTCTAGTATAAATACTTGATTTTACTTAATAGCTAAATTATTAAGCTGAGTCAAACAGTATGCCTTGTTTTAAAAAAGAAAAATACAAATGAAGTTTTACTACGGCATTGAGCAAGCTGATTAATGCAATATCAATAGAAGATAAAGAAAGTAAGATTCAATTCACATCTATCTTCACTACTGTGTATATTGCTTCCCAATCAGTATGTACCAGACTGCAAGATATGGATTTATGCTAATTAGTGGACGTGAGATTGATATAGATATCACAATACAATTGACAACATTTTAAAAGGGAGATATTTCTTCCACAGCCTGAATAACTATTTTCCTTTATCTTAGAACTATTTTCTTTAGATGTCTCAATAGAAATGAAAAACAGAGAAAATGGTAATTAATAACACTGTTTATCCATGTTATTCTATATTTATATATAAATGTATACATACACAATTCAGTATATTAAAATTATATAGCATCAAGTAGAAAAAGTCCTAGGTTATCCCTGCATTCCAAACATCCATGACTTAGCAAATATGCAGCTTTTAGCTTTCAGTCACACAGCCCCACCCTTCAACATATTGCAAAATTCAAGAGAGATCATATGCAGATATAGATAATCTATTAAATATTCTACAAAGACAGGCTTTATTAATTTTTCCCCTATCTCTTTATACGCACCAGTCCTCCCAGGAGATGAATCTATTTCCTTTCCCCTTGAAAGTGGCTGTTGCTCTAACAAAAACCTAATCCATGTGGTATTGGCTCTGGAATAAGCAGTAAACAAAGTTCAGAGAGACAGCAGGAAATTCAGTAAGAAAATTGATACTGGAGACTGAGGAAAATCAGACATGTTATGTTTTGGTGGAAAAACTGCCAAGACTGTTGACTGCATTTCATGTATGATAGAAAATATAACCTAATGAATTTGAAAACTAACTGAACATATTTTAAGGCATAATGTTCAAAGTGCCAGCTGGTTTACACATTACCTATGATAAGGTACTATAAAAGAGAGATGAACTAAAGAGGGCTTATTCTGTTTTCAAGCAGAATTTGGAGGAAATATTTCAAATCCAAGATTGCTAAGTTAGAAAATATAACTTTTTCTCATCCCCTACTATTTCTGCCAGAAAATTTTTCTCAAAGTGAAAAGCAGGACTAAGATAAATGTTAATCTATAGTTTTCCCAGTAAAATGTGGCTTCAGGTTAAAGATAAAACTACAAGTTAAGACAACAAGTCTCTTACTATATAATCTTTGAAAGATTTAAGTCTCTTGCAGTTAGACAAAATGGATTCTAAGAATCTAAAGGGGCATTGTCCCACAGCAGCTTTACCTGCCTAAAGTAAAGGGATTTCTGTCTCTAATGGAAGTACAGCTGAGTCTTTGAGGGCACTGAGTGAATCTCAATTTTATTCATTGAAACCAACAAAGTTTTTAAGAAAACTGTATTGGTGAAAGAATCATCAGCCTAGAATAAAAGGGATGAAAAGCAGTTTAAAAGAAAAGAGGATATGGGCATCCTGTCTTTTAAAGGCAGTGAGGAGCTGAGAAAGCTTGTAAACACAGGCTGTTTATCAAAATATTATAAAGGTAAACTCCAAGGTCAGAGAGAAGCTTCCTGAAGGTAGTGCTGAAAGCTGCAGAAAACACTCCTGGGGAGAAAAGCCAGGCCTTAACTGAAGAATTATTTTCTGCTCCAGAAGTAAGATTCTCTAACAATTATGTAGAACTGGATCTCAAAACTACTGTAGACCAGTGACTGCTATGTACTTTATTCCCTACCTTTTCTGAACTTTCTTTTTTGAATCTTCTCTTCTGAAGGTTTTTTTCTTTTTTCTTTTTTTCATACTTGTCTCATCATTACATTTTGGGCTGTAGAGTAGGGGGAAAGATAATTTTTATTTTTGGATACATATATTTTGATTCAGACAAACCTGACATAATTGTCTTTTTAGTTCTGGAACAAAAAGAGCTAAACTGAGAAGCTACAACAGAGAAACTGCCCCTAAAATGCTCCTCTCTCATCTGGACTGGTCTTAACATGATTCAGTCCTGGGCTTCATGATACTGTTGGTTTTGGATGATTTTGCATGGGGAGTGTGTATATTTCACATATTTGTAGTCCAGTTTATCGCATTCACCAGTTGAAGACAGCTTACAGAATAACCACCACTGCCATGTGGAACTGAACTGCCCAGATCAAGAATATGTGAATTTCTGTCCCACAAAATCATTGGAAAGAATAAATCCCTTGTTGTTCTAAACTACAAAGTATTGAAGCTATTCTTATGCAGGAATGAATACCTGAAAGAGAAAAGAGATCACTGATCTCTTGTAGCATAGGTTATAATATAGATAATCAGGAATAGTTCTGTAATGATCAAGTATTGTAGAGACATTCTAATCACTGTTACAAATGTGAGAATGAATTAAAGGTGGGCATTTTTATTCAAAAAATGAAAGATATGCATTATATAGAAATTGGTAAAATTTATATTTTACCCCAGATTTTAGATCAAATTATAATAATCTTTCAGGCTTAAAGAATTTTTATAGAACATTCTTAATCTTTTTATTTTCCTAAAGATACATATATCTCTCAGATCTGGTGTTTGGTCACAGATGAGTATCATGGTCATGAAATCTTAGTAAGGAGTGCATAAGGGAGGAAAGGCAGAATTCCATTGTTAATTTTAGTATTGGATTATTTTAATCATATGCTTTTTAAACCACATTTTATTAGTAGTTCTCATAATGCTGTTCATCTAGGTGCTCTTTTATTTGTTGAAATGTATATGATACATGAAAATAACTTGTCGCATGGAAGGGCCCTTTATGGTTGCTATGAGTCTATCGTAAACATCTTACCAGATCATTGAGAAAGTAATACTGTCATAAAGCTCATAATTTAATTCACGAAACTGAGCAAAATACATTTTAACATTACTCCCTTTGTATTACTCATTTTTATTATTCCTCTGAGAAACAGTCAAAATAAGCAAAAGCGTTTATTTTGTGTGAGTCAAAATAAACTTCTTGTGTGAGGTAGAGTTGGACCTTATATAGGTAGCAATACTTGGACCAAGCACCTTCTCATTTGCACAGATAATTTCTGAGATCACAGGAATATATATGATAACATGATAGTTTTTATTTTATAGTGTTATGTAACTAAAATCACTATATTAATATTTTTAAATGGGTACAAAGCTGATTTTAAGTGAACAATGATAAAGTATAGTTGACCCTTTGCTCAACATGAGTTTGAACTGCATGGATCCACTTCAGATTTTTTTTCAATAAGTTTGTTCTACAGAACTACACCATCTACAGTTGGTTGAATCTGAGGATGCAGAACCTCCCATAGGTTAAGTCCAGCTGTAAAGGATACACAAATTTTCAACTCCAGGGAGAGTCAGCAACCCCCTGCCTCACATTGTTCAGGCATTAACCACATAGAAAAGTTAAAGGCACTTAAAATGTTTACCATATCATTAGGTCTATTTCTGTTGAAAGTGACAGAAAACTATTTTGAATTGATTCATACCAAAAAAGGATTGCAAAGAAGTCAAAAACTCTTTGGGGGTAATTTTGAATTCAGACGTGGATTCAAATTCTGTCATCAAGATTTGATTTCTCTCTACATTATGGTTCTGCCTTCCTTTCTGTTGCCTTTACACTCACGTTCTCCAAGATGCTGCGCCATGAAGTGGTCACTGCACCTGGAATGCTCTTTAGACTCACTTAAGGAGTTTCAAAAAGCAACACTTACCTAAGTCCAGCTCCTCAGATTCAGTCTTAATTGGTACGCAGTGGGACCCACACGTCCATATTTTTTAAAAAGCTCCTCAAGTGTTTGTAACAAAGTCTTCTCTTCCTTAACAGAGAAATAATGTTCTTGGGTGCAGATTTCACTGGCTCCTTTAAACTCAGTACCCAATCCTTGAACCAGTCTCTTTAGGTCACTCTGAGGTCTTTGGGCCAAACAGAGATGGCTAGGCAGAGCATACCAATTAGTTAGCGACTGGGGCAACTCTATCCAAACCAGTGGGGAGAGGCAGTTGTGGAATGTGTTCCTTAAGAAAAATTAGGGTACTATTTTTCTAGAAAGATGACAGAATTCCTGAGAGCAGAAGTAGCAGATATTAACCATAGGTCAATAATTTAATGGTACTTGCAGAGATTATTTTTCTAGTTCCTGGTTAGTCATAACACAAGGAATTAGAGGGCAAGCAATTTTAAAAGCAGTATTTCACTGTAGGTTACAGTAGACTCTTTTGCTTATGTCGTACAAATTTCCCAAATGTATGCTTTTTATTATAAATATATCAGATAAAATATACAAATATAAATGTTTGTTTCATATATACTTTGATGTATTGTTGTTGTTGTTGTTGTTATTATTATTATTATACTAGCCAAGAACTCTCCCTTTTCACTAGGTACAAATTATTTTACAACTAAAAATTATGTATCATTTATAGATATTTTTCTGTGAATGAGATGAATATTGTACCAAAATTGTATCTTCCTAAGTTCAAGCAGTGAGGAAAAAACTCACTGATTATATACATTAGGATCCTAGCCTTTATATAGTCTTCAATTTCATACATAGGAAAATATGATATGCAATTTCACAGTGCACTTGGTTCTCTGATGCTCACACTTAAAACCTCAAAACTTCAGACACCGTTGTGAGACATCATGAAGTAAAGAGAACCACAATTATCAAAGAAATTGAGAAAGAAATTGGTTTATTTTAATTTTTCAGACAGTCTGATATTAATAGTACCTGTTGTTTTCAACCCAACGGCAGCCCCGCAGATGTGAGTTGTGTGCAGCCCATCAAGCTGGCCAGGCTCACCAATGAGCTGGGCAGGACCAGTCTCAGGGACAGTACACACACCTGCAAGTAGAATTCACAGACAATATGAGCCGCTGCATCATCTGAAACATGAAAAGCCCCGTGCACGAGGGCAATGTGCTCACCCTACTGGAATCAGAGGGAGAGGCTTGGAGGCTGCACTGAACTTCTGACTGGGTCCTGGATGTCTGGGTCAACCACTTTGCCCCTGAGGATGATCTGCTGACTGTTAATACAGTGTTTACATTGTATGTTAAAAACAAGTATTACTTGCCAACAACCCAGCAGATGGTTTCTGGGAAGCAAGAGTTCCAAGTTCTCTGTTAACTCATTTATACCTATATGACCTAGTGAATAGAGTATAATTAAATGAGGCTCTTTGTGGACACTTATTGTACTGACATGGACATATAGCATTCATTTGTTAGTTTTTGTTTTTGTTTTTGGTGGTAACTACAATAACCTAACTGGTTAACTTGAAGGAAAATGAATTTATTGAAGACAGTGGGCTATCTTAAGAAATTAGAAGAGGAAATAACTCAAAGGCAGGAAAAGAACCTGGAAACTTCAAGAGCATCAGCACAGAATTTTGCTGCTCAAACGAATATCCTTGCTACGCAAATTGTAACCTAGCTACCAACAGCATCTGCATCACCTGAGAGCTTACAAAAATGACCATCCACTCTATCCTAGACCAGAATCTGCATTTTAACAAGTTCCCTGGTTATCCTTAGGTACAAAGATTGAGAAGCACTTCAATTAATGCTACTCAAATATAATAATAAATCTCTGTGTCGCCCTGTTTCAGATTTAGAGGTGTAGGAGGGAAAATCTGATTAACTCAGATCTGATTGACCATTTAACCTAAGTTACAACAGCTATGGAGGGGGGATGGGTCACACAGAACAAATGCTAGCTCTTAAGGTCTTTTATTACACCAGTGTGTTCTGACTCAACAGGGACATTATTTCATAAATGCAGAATCACTCCCCTGCCTTTTGACAGGTATCGACATGGAATAAAAATAAGGAAAAACAGTTCTAATAAGGAAATTAGAACTTGCAAAAAATAGGTGTAATAATAAGTGATATGAAACAATTATTATAATCCATACCATTTCAAAAGAAAAATACTTAAATAATTTTTGATGAAAATTGGAAATCTCCCTAATAAATCATCAACATTTTTGAAATTATGCTTATTGAAGGACAAGAGAACATATTTAATATGTGGATATCTGGGGAATACTTTGGAATATGATCAATAAGTAGCTAAAAGAGAAGTTGGATTTAAAAAATCAGAAAGGATAAGAAGATATATTATCTATTATTGATCTCTATTTGAGAAAAGAGATAACTTTTTAGTCACTGTACACTGATGGACACAAAGGACATAATGATTATTCTTACACCAAATATATAATGTCAATACAGTCATGAGAAGCCATTAGGCAAACCCAACTTAAGGAAAAGTCTCCAATATAACTAACCAGAGTCAAAGAAAAATATGAAGCTTGTAAAAGACAGGAAAGACCAAGAAACAGTCTTTAAAAGATAATTCGTCTATAAAAGGTTAGCAGAGACTAAGGAAACATGACAAATAAATTCACTGGAACCTAGTCCAGAAAAAAAGTACATGAGTTGGGAACTTGATGAAATTTGTGTAAGGTCTAAAGCTAAGTTAATAGTACTACAGCAATGCTGATTACCTGGTTTGATATTTGTACCATGGTTATATAAAATGTTACTATTAGAGTAAGCTAGATGAAGGGTATTTGGAGATATTGTATATTGGTTTTACACCTTTTTTGTAAGTCTCAATGTATTTCCAAATAAAAAGATGAAAAATAACTTAGTTTTTCTTGCACAGTTATAGAATATTTTAGCAGAGTGGACAATAAAAATCCAATTCAAGTAAGTGTTGAGTGTATGTATAGACTAAAAAACACTTTTAGGTAATATATTCATTTTTAGATATTTCACACTATTGTATTTTTGGTTGCCCATCTCTTCAGTACATTTAGGAGATTCTAGTAAGTCATTTTCTCAGTGATATGAAAACAAAACCAAAAAAAAAATCAATTTCACTTACCCTACATAAAGAAAGAAAATATTGTATGATTAAAAAGGTATTTTTTTTTTCTATTTTAGACATGGGACACAGAACCCAATACTTAATTCCAAACACTGGATTTAATAAGTAGTTTTTATTTTTATTTTTTGCTGAATGCTAAATCATGATGTCAGCCCATTATTCAATTCAGCAATAAATAATTCCTGTTAGTAAAGGTCCATTTTGTACAGGTTCTCCAGATTATATAAATATCTCTTAAATCCACATCATATTCATAACATTAGACTAGGTTTCAAATGGATAGAATACATATATGCTATGAAGCATCCTTTAAAAATGTTTACTTATTTTGGGAGGAGTTTATAGCATCCCAAATATTACAGAATTAAAAGATTGCATAACATAAATATGAAATTAAAATAAATTTATTTCCAGAACTGTATAATTTTCAAATTCTACGGTGATCAGGAATCACAGAAATCAGTGTTGGATAGTATTATCTTGGAAGGTATACAAGAAGCATGGAGAAATGATTGACCTAAAAGGGTGACAGAATTTACATAGTATAGGAAAGATGTTTAACAAAATCTGTGCCTCAATATTTAGTTGGAGAATAGGGCAAGGAGGGAGACAACAAGGAATCAAGTTTCTCTCCAAGATTTTGTGTTTAATTACCTGTCTACCTTTGGGCAAATCACCTGTGGTTGGTTTCCCTTCCTCTAAAATGTGAGGACTGGCTTACAAAAATGTTAAGCTCTAACATATTCAGCTTTCTTTTAAATAGACTACTTTTAGAGCAGTTTTAGGTTCACAGCAAGACTGGACAAAAAGTATAGCAATTTCCCATATAGCCCCTGCCACTCTACACGCCTAGCCTCTACTACTATCAAAATCTGGCATCAGAGTAGTGTATTTGTTAAAATCAATGAGCCTACGTTGACACATCATTATCCAAAATCCATAGTTTAAATTACAGATCTGTGTTTGTGTTATACAGTCTATGGTTTTAGACAATTGTATGACACATATCCACATTTTAGTATCATACAGAATGGTTTCACTGCTCTAAAATTCTCTGTGCTCCACCTATTTATTTCTTCCACACCCCTCAAGCCCTGACAAACACTGATCTTTACTTTCCCTATTATTTTGCTTTTCCATGATGCCAGATAGTCAGAATTACACAGCATGTAGCCTTTTCAGATTGGCTTCTCTCACTTAGTAATAAGCATTTAAAGTTCTTCACTGTCTTTTCATGGCTTGTTAGCTCACTTCTTCTTAACTCTGAATAATCATTCTTGGTCTGGATGTACCACAGTTTATCCATTCACTTGCTGAAAGACATCTTGATTGCTCACAACTTTTGGCAGTTTTGAATAAAGCTGCTAAAATATCCATGTGCAGGTTTTCATGTGGACATCAGTTTTCAACTCATTTTGGTAAACACTAGGGAGTATGATTGCTGGATCACATGGCAAGACTGTGTTCAGTTTTGTAAGAAATGGCCAAAATGTCTTCCAAGGTGGCTATTCAATTTTGCATTCTTATCAGCAATGAACTTGGTGTAGTCAGTGTTTTGGATTTTGGACATTCCAATAGGTATGTGAGGGTATCTCATTCTTATTTTAAATTGCATTACCCTAATGTTATGTGATATAGAGCATATTTTTACATGTTTACTCACCATCTGTAAATATATATATTTTTACCGAGGTGTCTGTACAGATCTTTTGCCCATTTTTAAATTGGGTTTTTCATTTTATTATAGAACTTTAAGAGCTCTTTGTATATTTTGTATAACACTGTATTACACATGTTTTCTGCAAATATTTTCTCCCAGTCTGTGGGTTGTCTTGCCATTCTCTTGACAGTGTCTTTCCAAGAGTAGAAGTTTTTAATTTTAAAGAAATAAATCAAGCTTATCAAATATTTCTTTCACAGATCATGATTTTAATGTTGTATCTAAAAATTCCATTTTTAAAAGACATAAACAAACTTATTTATAAAACAGAAACAGACTTACAGACATAGAGAACAAACTTATGGTTACCAGGGAGTAAAGGGAGTGGAAGGGATAAATTGGGACTTTGAAATTTGCACTTCTTGGGGAATGATGGAAATGTTAAGTAGCTTGATTGTGGTTGTGGTTTCATAGGTGTATTCATCTATCAAAATTCATCAAGTTGTACATCTGAAATATGTATTTACTGTACAGGAATTATATCACAATAAAGTTGTTTAAAAAAATAAAAATAAAAAGTCCTCTTTACTCCCAAGGCCATCTAGATTTTCTACTACTTTATCTTCTAGTTTTATAGTTTTGCATTTGATAGTTAGGTCTGCGATCTATTTTGAGTTAATTTTGTTAAATGTTTAAGGACTGTGTCTAGATTCATTTATTTTTTCTCTTGGGTGTCCAATTTTTCCAGCACTATTTGTTGAAAAAGACTATCTTTGCTCCATTGTATTGCTTTTGCTCCCCTGTCAAAGATCAGTTGACTATATTTTTGTGGGCTGTTTCTTTTTAAAGTCAGTATTTATTTTATGTAAATGTGAAAGTACATGAAAAAAAAATATAGTCCTTATATCTCTAAATTATAAAGTAATTTTCTTCCAGAAATTGGAGATTTGGCAGTGAACAAGGAGAAATTTCTGTGTTCATTGAACTTAAATCTAATATAGTCACATTTTCTAAGAATCTATCTATCTATCTATCTATCTATCTATCTATCTATCTATCTATCTATCTATCTATCTATATATATATATTTCAGTATATCTAAACACCCCCCTGGAGATTAAGAATATAGAAGAATGTCGAGGGGAAAACCTAATCAATTTCCTTTCCATTTTTAGATTATGGTTATGATATCATTATCAACAACAGACAAGCTATATGTCACTATACTATTAAAGAAGAAAAGCATTTAATCACTGCACTGAGATTCTTATACCTGCTTAATCACTATGCTATTCTATCACATTGTAAGCATGTATTAGCATATATTAAGAGAATACAGCAAAATCAAACATTCACAATATGTCAAACATTTTGCAAAGAAAGTGAAAAGCAAGACAGTCATTTACTTCTTTAGAAATGCTAATTAATCATGAACAGTGCTACAGAAGGAGTTATCTAAGAGCAAGCCTACTCACAGCAACAGCTTTCTGGGTTAGGAAAATGGCATTGTTCCAAAAAATCTTTTATATGGGCATTAAAAAAAAACCCAGCAAACTTCAATCTTAATTGGAAATATCGAAAAGAAATTCTGAAACCCAGAGGATGGAAACAAAGAAAGAGACTGGAAATGATAAAAAAGAAACACAGATACTTCAAAACTAAATTCCCTTAGGGAAAAGGTTGAAATTACAGTGTTGCTTTTAGAGAAATCTCAATGGATATTTTCTAATTTACATCTGAAAATAATATTTTCTGATCACAGATGTCTAAAAATTTTAACAATAACTTCAAAGTACAAAATCATGGCAATAAAAGCAAAAAAGCAAATATTAAGTGGTACTGATTTGTTTTCAGATTTATAAGACAAAATATGCCCAAGAAAACTTTAATTATTTTTTCATGAACGAATTAAGTGACTAATTAAATGAAATTATGGAAGAGAGAAGGTATGTATGCATGTTACTTAAGTGTACATCTTCAGATTTGGAACTATTTACAGCTCTTTGCTTTCTTTTTAAATTTTTAATATTTAAAAGATATACAACTTCTGAGGAGTCACTTCTGTATATTTCAATCTTCTGTTACTTAAAAGAATGCTATATGCTGTCATTGAAGTACACATAAGACAGTATTATTTATTGAAACAGCAATAATCATTGATGGATTTGAAAATCATAAAAATCTTTCATCCCAGTTCAGCTGCCTCAATTCATCTATGAGGAAACTGAAAATTAGAAAGATGAATTGACTTGCCTAAGTTTGTATTAGAAAGTTAGCAAAGTCACAACTTTGACTTAAATATAGATAACTCCATTTTATGACCTAATTTTTTTTACAAATATCACCTTGTGAAATTCTTGTTGAAAATATGAACACATGCTTTTCTCCTGAAAACAATGCTGGACATGACAACGTGCCCTATGACCAGTTTACCCAAGCCTCTCTGAGCTATACTATGCTTGTTCAAGAATGATTTCTTCATCTTTAAGGTGGAAGTCCCTTTTGTACAGAAAGGAAAAGACATATATGTTCCCTTCTTTATTTTCTTAGGATTTGTATTATGTATTTGTATTAGCAGGACTCCTTTATTTTGCATCTATTCCTTTAAACACAATGATTGAAGAGTATGGCTTCCTTTCCCCTTTTTGGCCATACTTCCTCTTATATTTTTGTTTCCCTCTCTCTAGGCTGTCAGGGACTTCATAGGCTTTCTTTAAGCCCTTGTTTATAACTATTTTCCTTTCTGTCAATTACATCAAGAATGATTTTTAAAGAAAGTTGGCTAAACTGACAGAGAAATGAATTTAATACCTTGTTCCCACATTATTCCAATATCCGTTTACAAGATATGTATTGAATTAAAAAGTGGGTATAATTCCAAAGAAGCTCCTTCTATATATTGTGATTAAAAATATATCACAAATAGAAAGATTCTGGCTTTTCAACTGCAGAATTATTTTCAATGGACAGGTTTATCATAAATCGCCTATAAAATACTGGCTATTCCTTTAGTTCCAATAATGCTTGGCACTTAACATCCCAACTGAGGTCCTGGTTAGGATGAACAACACTCTAGTCGGAATTCAAGACTCTTGTATTGTTCTAGGGTAGTGATTTCTTTGCAGGGGAGCTGGAATGCTCCAGTAAGACTCTTTAAAATTAGTAAATGACCTGGTCTGTTTGCTTGAAGCCAAAGACTGTTTCCAGTTGATAAGTTTGATTGCTGCTCTTTTAGTCAATGCAAAAGCCCTGAAGGGGAATTGCTGTTGTCTCTTTTTTAGACCCTAAGCCTGTTCTGCAAAGCTCTGAGAAGACCAAACAAATTAAAAGACTTGTGGAGTGATTTTAAAGTGAAAGCAAAATGGTCTAGGGTAACATAAATAATGCATTACGTAACCAGGGGGAAAAATGATGAACTCAGTCAAGCTGTATGAAAAATATAAAAGTATTCCTCAGAAGCAATCAACTTGAACTAAATATATGAAAATATAGATGACAATTGCTATAGCACATTAAATTGTTTTATTGCTCTGACTCTAAAATTTTGTAATGACATTCTTATTTTTCATAAATAAAGATGAAAAAAAATCACACCTATTTTTGCTCAGTTGAACAATCCTTTTAAACTTGTCATGCAGAATTTGATCATTTTATACTAGGAATGATGTTACTGCAACATGGCATTCCAAGTCATCTGCAATTATGTGAATTATTCCAGTGGCATTTAAGATAGAAACAGCTATTTGTAAGACTGATGAATAATAAGTAAACAGTTGTTTTCTCATTACTTTAAATTATAAGTTTTTAAATATTCAGAACTATGTTTATCAAGTAAAGCAGAGAAATGAAGGTTATAGCAACATTTAAAACTCACCTAAACAGGCTATGAGTTTTAATATATAAAATTATTTCAACTTTTATAGATACCTGTTAGAATAAATATCATAAAGTATACTTTTTCAAACACGTTGTTTTACTAAGCTGTTCATTTTTAGAAATCTGAGGCAAGAATGGCAGTAATATTAGCCTATTTCCCACATATTCTATAAAAAGGTTTCCAATTTAGAGATTTCCTTTTCTATCCAAGACATTTTATAATACAAAAAGTAACAAGTATGTCTTCACAAAATTAACTGAGTGGTATGTAGATACATTCTGGAAAGAAGTGGAATTTGAAGGACTGGGGAGACATTATTTGAGCTCCTAATGGAAACAAAGAAAGGAAATGGAAAGAGGAACTGGAGTTGATTTTCTGGAGTAATTGATGGGAGAAGGAAACTGTATGAATGTAACAGAGAAAGAATGCAACCAAATTGTTCTTTATCTCTGAATGAAGGAGAGGGTAATGAATGAAAGCACAGATATAAACAACAGCTGAAAAGTTGGCTAAGATGAAAGCATATTGGAGCTTGAATATCAAAAAGGCTGTAATGAGAAAAAAGATCTTTTATTTAAGTAATTGCTTCCATGGGAAGCAACTGCCTTCACAAGAATGTTGCAGCTTGAAGAGGGAGGCAGTGATTATCAGGTTTCATGAGTCACGTACATTTTTGTTATCTTTGTCAAATAAATATATTAATATACTTGTGTTTTAATGGTGATAATATTTTGAAAATGACTAATAAGCTTTTATTTGTTGCCTTTTTAAGCACAGGATATACACACGAATTTGCTAAGGATATTTATATGACTGTATGGAAATTAGCATTGGCTTCAAAAGGAAATGAAAGGTAAGTCTAAGATAACACTCTTCTGGTATGTAAAATGGGCTTACAGAGCAGGATATTAGCATTTAGTATTTAGTAAATAGTTCATTTTTTCATCTTCCAGATTGTTTTTCTCCATTCAAGTAAATCAAGGTTCGAAACAGGAGGGTTCATTTCATAGTGTTCCTGCATCCTGGAGAAAAATCTCTTACATCTATGACAGTTCTTCATATGTTACATCAAAGATGTATAAGAAATAGGAGATCTGAAAGAAAAACTCCCATATTTTGGGAGCAAGAGGATCATGGGAAGGAGGGCAAAGCAATCAAATGGGAAAGATGTTCCTCTTTTTGAGATTTGACCAACTGATGTGGAAGTGCTTTAGTAAGTGAGGTTATCACTGGGGGCAGCCTAGGGCTCTGTGGCTTATACTGGACTCTGCAGAGAGGCTGCTGTGCTGGCTATTCCATGCTAATTTGAGTTTGGGTCATAGCAAAGTCCATCTGATGGTGAAACATGCTAAGGCAAAGGGAAGTCTCTGAGGTTTTATATCTGCCTTTACTTCTCTATGATGGCTGGATCCAGATATTTCTGGGAATCTGCACAGGGAGTTTGCCTTAGGAAAGCTAGAAATGTGTGTGCTGTCATGTCTCTGCAGAGCGGACTGCCAGAGCCATTCCAAAAGGGTATCCAGACCCCACAGAGGCACATAGCATTGACAGGAGCAAGGGATAGCCAGTCAGCCAGGGAGTAAAGAGAACCATGTGCTAATGTTCCAGGCAAGAGGGATTCAGAGAACAAGTAGTTTTAATGTGGTTAAAACACAGCATCCCAAATGACAGAATTCTTGGTGCCTAAAAACGTTCCACATTACTTCTTCTAAATATGCAGGCATATTCTTAAATGACGAAGCAGCAGTCATAAAAAGTTGCCAGACTGATCAATTTTACCCAAGAGGAACACAAATTCATGTGTGAAAGATAGAACAAGACTGAATTTTAAACCAGATGTTGTGTGTATGTTGGAACGTGTGTTCATGAAAAAGCTTCATGTAGCTCAGTAACAGTTACAATTTCTATATATAAAACTTGTAATATGAGATAAAATTTGTGTTTCTGCTATATGTGCATAATGGTTTTCAAGATATGAGTGGAGAGGGCATTAACTGAGTGAGTATAATAGATAATCCCAGATCTAACACATAGTTAGGAAATAAGTTCTAGATCTTTAAGTCGGCAATGGGAAGGATAGACTTTACAATATAAGAAGAGAATCCTCAAATGTTAAGTGATGTATATGGTTATAATACCATAAATTTTCTTCGACAACAAATCATAATTTATAGATCTTTGAGGTTATTTTTTCCAGATTTTGATTTACATTATTTTCAAATACATTTTCTTCTTCTCTTACAATCCTTTCACACTTTTATGCCCATGATCTGATACTCTGTTGTCTATTGCTAAACTATATTTAATATCTGTTACACAATATATGCCATATCCTAAGGTGTTTTGCCAGGCTTTTCAACTGTGTTGTGTTTCTCAAAGTGTCTTGGTAAAAAGACAGGTTCCTTGGTGAACCCCAGATGTAATGAATTATACTAACAGGGGAAGAGGTCAGATATCTGTTTTATTATTTCATATTTATTATTATTTTTATAAATAAATACCCCTTGTGATTCTTATCATTAGATAAATTTGGGACATTCTCAACTAAAAGAAAACTGCAAGATGTTTTCTTCTAGGAGGTCCATAGTGTCTTGTGTTATGTTTAAGTCTTTAATCCATTTTGAGTTTATTCATGTGTATGGTGTGAGGGAGTGTTCTAACTTCATTGATTTACATGTGGCTGTCCAACTTTCCCGACACTAGTTGCAGAAGAGGCTATCTTTCCCCCATTGTATATTCTTGCCTCTTTTGTGAAGATTAATTGACTGTAGGTATGTGGGTTTATTTCTGGGCTCTTTATTCTGATCCATTGATCTGTATGTCTGTTTTTGTGCCAACAAAATGATTGATAATTGCAGCTCAAAACATTCTCTGACATAAATCTTCCCAATGTTCTCCTAGGGCAGTCTACCAAGGCAACAGATATAAAAGCAAAAACAAACAAATGGGACCGAATTAAATTTAGAAGTTTTTGCACAGCAAAGGAAACTATAAACAAAATAAAAAGACAACCCCTACCTACAAATGGGGGAAATATTTGCAAATGATGCAACTGACAAGGGCTTAATTTCTGGAATATACAAACAGCTCATACAACTCAATAACAAAAAAATAAACAACCCAATCAAAAAATGGGCAGAAGACAAGCATTTCTCCAATGGCTACCAGACACATGACAAAATGCTCAATATCACTAACTATTTGAGAAATGCAAATCAAAACTACAACAAAGTATCACTTCACACTGGTCAGAATGGCCATTATTAAAAAGTCTACAAACAATAAATGTTGGAGAGGGTGTGGAGAAAAGGGAACCCTCCTACACTGTTGGTGGGAATGTAGTTTGGTGCAGCCATTATGGAAAACAGAATGAATATTCCTCAAAAAACTAAAAAATAGACTTACCATATTATCAGTCCCATTCCTGGGCATATATCTGGAGGGAATTTTACTTTGAAAAGAGACATGCACCCCAATGTTCATAGCAGCACTATTTACAATAGCCAAGGCAGGGGAGCAACCTAAACATCCACTGACAGATGACTGGATAAAGAAAATGTAGTACATATATACCATGGAATATTACTCAGCCACAAAAAAGAATGAAACAATGCCATTTGCAGCAACACATATGAACCTGGAGATCGTCGTTCTAAGTGAAATAAGCCAGAAACAGAAAGGAAAATTCCATATGATATGACTTATATGCGGAATCTAAAAAAATAAGACAAATGAACTGATTTACAAAACAGAAACAGACTCACAGACATAGAAAACAAACTTGTGGTTACCGGGGGAAAAAGTGAGCAGATAAACTGGGAGTTCGAAATTTGCTGATACTACTCTTTATAAAATAGATAAACCACAAGGTCCTACCATATAGCACAGGGAACTATATTCAATACCTTGTAATAGCCTATAATGAAAAAGAATATATATAAAACTTAATCACTAAGCTGTACACCAGAAATTAACACAACATTGTAAACCGACTATACTTCAATAAAAATGAATAAATAAAATTTAAAAAAGAAAACTGCAAGAGAAATATATCAATTAATTTCTTCCTAAGCATCCCTCTGATCAATGTCAGCACTTTTAACATGAAAGCTTTTAAAACAATTGTTAATTTATCTGGATAAAGAGAGGAGTGATATTAGCTGCTTACATTCCGTAAGGCCCCCTCATAGAGTGCATGGGACTGGTGATGCGTGGTGGTTACTGGCTTTAGACTAAGCTTGATGGTTTGGGAGCCAAACTGTTATCAATTTAGAGGTTGAAAAATGTTGACAGTCAGCCGCTGAGAAAAATTCCAAAGTGCCTTGAAAAGTATCAGGTATCCTTCTAGTGAGGCCAGTCTGTGTTAATCTTCAGGTCCCTTGCCCTTTCGTGAGAAATATGTGTGATGTCTGTAAGCACTGATTCATCCTGCTGCTTTAAGGCTCATGCACTGATCTCATAAACATCATAAATATGCTTAGGGAGCTGGAGGTATATTTCAGAGAATTGCTATATAATATATAAATCTACCCTGAACTTGATTATGTAATGTCTTTTGGAATACAGGCACTGAGACTTGGAGGTGAAGTTATCTTACAAAAGGACCTCATTGCATCTGTAACCAGACTACTTTAGATAGAATCCAATGATTTATATTTTATTCTGAAATTCACTTTAAGGAAAAGCATCCATTACCAGGCCTCCAGTAAGTTTCTCAACACTTTTTAACTTTACCACATAATCTTTTTGTTTTTAGTTAATATTCTAAGCATTCACCATGCCATTTAAGTTAATGATGATTGAATAAAATAATTAACACTTTACCCTAGTTTACATGGACTAAATTTTCTACTCTGATTATGCTCACTCCTGGAAGAATGGAGAAACTACAGCAGTAGTAGAGGAGAAGAGTGTACAGCTCCATGCTGTTTATACACTGGTACCCTATCTAAGGGAGATCATAAATTCTTTTCTTATATGCAAGCCTTCATGACAGGTAAAACTATGTTTCTACTACTTAAGAAATTTCAACTTTCAGAAAAAGTTTAGAAGCCAGAATATCATGTTTTGGACCCTCTATTTAAATTGGAAGTTTAAGGAAGAATGTTCTTTTATGTCATAGATCATTTTATGTTTTCTGATTATGTTGTCTACTCCTTAGTTTATATAATAATATAAATAAGATAATACTGAATCATTCACAAAAGAATATAACTAACACTTGATATAGTGCTTACTCTGTACAGACAGCATTTTCTCTATATTCCTTAACACTGTAGTTTCACAAAAAAGTTGTGCCATTATTACCACTGTCTCAAAACCTCTGTGATATCTATTCTATGCCATCACCAAAAACACAATGTTGAAAACTGGGGAATTAATCAGATTGCCACTGTCTTCTTCACTGTACCATCTAAAGATGCCTTGAGCCCACCATCTAAAATTCTTGACTCGCTGCCCTGTGAACTCAGAAACTGGGTTTATAGTCTTCTCTAATCATTCATATTGGCTCTTCTTTTTATTTCCCTAGTGATCTCCTTCATTAAATGCCTGATTGTTTGCAATGTCTAGAAAATATCCTTTACTACCAAGCTTCATCAGATGGTTCAAGTAGCTCCTCACAATAGAAATCTGAAAAGCTACACCAATACGCTTTCCAAATTGTTCAGTGGGAAACTTGGTTTCCCTTGAATGAAAGGAGGTCCAAGGTGACAATTTTCTCTGTCAGTTCTATTGAGACAGGAAGAGGGCAGGGCACAGCCATTCAAGGAATGCTACAGCAATTAACATCAAAATGGTGAAAGATTCAACCCCCAGTAGGCCTTGAGGCTCAAGATGGTGGGAGATTTAACTTCTAGCAGATCTTGAGCTTCATTATACACTCTTTGTAATATATTAGCATGGCGAGTAACGTGCCCACAGGCACCATGGCAGTCTCAAGGCTAGCCACAAAAGATCAGAGTGGGAAATGGCCAACTTCCTGGGAATCCCAGCCCCCTCCCCAGGCTACTTAGACAGGTTTTTCCACTTATTAGCATATGAAGCCACTGAGCCCATAAAAACTGGCAACACTGCCTCGCAGCTACAGGCCTCTCTCTCTCCCTCTTCGGAGAAGGCCTACACTCTGTCTATGGAGTGTGTACCTACTTTTAATCTGAGCACCTAACCCCTACACCTCATGGGCTTTCTCTTTCCTTTCAATGTATCCCTCTCAATAAATCTACCTTTACTCAAGTGTGGCTCGCTCTTGAATTCTTTCCTGAGTGAAGCCAAGGACACACACTTGGCGGGGCAGTCCCAGGGGCTCAACTGAAGCCTGGGACACTCCTCATGCTCCACATCCATTTTTCCTGAGTCACTATGATAAGAAAAGCCCTCCCTTTAAGCTTAGCAACCCTATCAGTTTGTGCATGGATCACACAATGATCTTAACGTTAGTAATGGTTTGAGTATCAAGTTACATCCATTTGTTTAGACATGTTTTTTATACATAATATGTATTCACCAGTTTTAGAACAGTAAATAAAAAATTACAGTTTTAAATTGTTTATAAGAAGAAAAGTATCTTTCCAATGTTCACAGCAACAAAGCTTCTTGTTTTAAGTAAAAAATAATCAAGGTGCATCTCATGTTTAGTAATCTTCCTTGGGTAAAGAAAAATATTTAATGTTATACAACAATTTCAGATGTTAAAAGAAAAAGAAATACCTTTCAAGTCTTATTTTGATGTAAATATCTCAGAAACTAATTCCTCACACAAAATAATTATTGTATGAGCATACTTTTGGAAGGATACACTTAGATTTGCCCCTTTAAAACTACTGAATATCTTCATATTGTTTATTCAGATGTGAAGCATTACTTGTCTAACTAATGATGTATGTATAAAACTTGAGAAGTCCTAACCCACTAACTTCCTCTGTACATGATTATCTTTATCCCCATCCTCATTCCTTCTAGTAATTAAATCTAATCTTAACCTTTTTCTCCCCAAACTATGTATTACTAATTGGCTGCTCATCAAAAAATTTTCTATACCTGCACAATTATACGGACTTACCAAAGTTTGAAGTTTCTGATCTGGAGGAATATTTTCATTTACCTCAGAAGAGTTTTGAGTTGATATATTCTATGTTCTATGAATGTGTTTAATGAATACACTGATGTAACAAGAGTGATTATGTCAGAACACCTTGGTCCTATCTCAAGTTATTTCCTGATCAAATAATACATTCTCTCTGTATCTCCAATACTGCAGCCACATAAACAACCTTATATAGCACTGTATTTTCTAATTGAAAGGAAAAAGAGTTGGGTGATTTTAATTCAGTAACTTATGATTATACCTGTGGATGTTTAAAAATCATTCCTATGCTCATACTTAATAATTGGGTCCTGTAATAGTAAATCTTTCCATAGGAGAGTGACAAAGGATCAAGGTAGCAGGTGTGAGCTTCTTTCAATTTGGATTTGATTGCTACTGAAGCTACTTAAGAATCAAGAAACTGAATTTTATATCTGTGTGCCTTCTGTATATAATGAAGCTAATTATTCTAAAAATAATTGAGCTGACATTTCTGTGGTAATACCATCAAACCTGATTGTCATAATCTTTGAAAAGAGAAGGTTGAAGTTTAAATGATTATTTCTTATTTATAGTACAATAATTTAGCAGAGACTGGAAATTACTTTGTAGGATTAGAATAGATGTTAATCAAAATCCAAACAAGATGTGAGAAAATAATTGGAGTTTAGGGTGCAGGTTTAATTAAAGGGTGCTTAAGAACTTGCATAACCCATTTATTTATGTAGAAAATACACATAATAACCTTTCAGAAATTTTGATAGCAAATGCCTGACATTCAGAAAACTTTGTGGGCATTCCAGACACATTCAACAATCACATAACAAAAACAAAGGTATTAAATTTATTTCTTTGCAAAAGTGGAACATGATAGGAACTAGTATATGCCTGAAGCTAATTATGCAAGTTAAATATGTACAAAGCACAGACTGAAAAGCAGTTTTTCTCAAAGAGTCATCAGTAGATATCTCAATTGTGTTAGCTGGGGCATATTTAAAAGGCCAATTTGAGTTTCATCAGAATACTTACGATTTTATGATTGGAGTCTGGGATCTGGATCTAATTTTTTCAAGGACCCCAGAAGATTCCCATGGACACTAAAAATTAAGAATCACAGATGCAAGAGGTAGCAAAAATTTGAAGTTATCCCTATGAGTCCAAGTTATGTCTGTAACACAGTAGGTATTCAAACTTTGGTAAATTTCTCACTCATAAGTAAAATGGAAACTTACTAATATTAATTTTATCTATCTTAGAGGGATTTCTGAAGAACAGAGAAAATTCATTTAAAAATTTTGCCTGACACACAATAGTATTAGTTTTATGAACAGTTCTCTTAAGATTGAAGATGGGATATAATAAAAATATTTAACAAAGAAAAAGAAAATATTTGTGATATGAGTAACTTCTTCAAAAATCTGGTGTTTGGTGTTATTGCTACTATAATCTTGGAAGTTTTGTTGGTTAAACATTTTCTAACATCTCTACAACATTTTTTCACTGTCACAATTCCAATAACACCTTAATGATTTCGATGAGCCCCGAAATTCTAATTATCCTATATATATGCTCCTCAATAATAAATTATTGATTTGATCATTTTATTGGCCTTTTTCCTGACATCCAGTTTCTAGGCCAGAGCATTTTAACTCACAGTAAGAAATTACTCATTCTCTGGAGCAGTTTTTTTTTTTTAATTCTGTGTATGTAATTTATAAAAGCAAATGTAGATATTATATCAAAAAGCAAACATATATATTTGAATGAAGTATTATTCAGCACATAAAGATAAATTAATAAAGTACAAATCAAGGAGCAAAACTGGACTGAAATCCTAGACAGTAGTCGGAGTATAAGTGGTCAAATTCATATTTTAATTATTATTGATGGAAAGCATTAAAGAATAACACATTTAAGGCATTCTAAAAATTTGCCTATACATTTAACAAGAGCAAATAATTTAACTGATATTAGTGTATATCCAACAATAGGGGAAAGCATGAAATAATTTTAATTGAAATTATCATTTACTTATTGTTATAGCAAAACTTCTGTTACTCTTAAGCCATTGGTTGTGATAGTTGTTTATATTCATTTCTAAATTTATTAATTTAATAACACATCTTTGCAGTCATTTTCTGAGTGCTTTAAATATATTAACTCATTTGGTTCTCAATAAAGTACTTAAATAACAAGAATAATCCCAACACTTATGATCCGTGTTGTAAACTGTGATTTGTCCTTTCAGTTAAGGAAACTACTCATTAGATATGAAACTTTCCTCCTTGATAAAATAAACAATGATATTAATTTCTGTCCTTCAGGAATGATGTTATCACTATTGCTTACCACACCCTTTTCCTACTGTTACTAATGTGTGTACATTGATTTCATCAGAGATGCAAGTTAATTTTGGAAATAATAACAACTTTTTGCATAGGGGGTATGTGAGTCTTCTGTGACAACATGAAAGATATTAATAGTTTGAATCTTACTTGAACTCAGATATACACACACATGTGTGCACAAACACACACACACTTTAACATATATTAAAACAAACTAATAAACTCCGTATTTTTTATATTATAGACAAGAAATTAAGACTTAGAGATATTAAATAACATATTAAGTGACAGAACTATACTTCTAAGTCAAGAATTGTTGATTTAAGTCCTATTTTTCATCTATTACAACACATTTGAAATTTCAATATATTGAAAAAAGACTGAGAATTTTAATTTAATTAGTAATATATAAAAAGCAAAAAATTGAATAAATCCAAACATTTGAAAATTAAGAAACATAGCTTTGGATAATACATGCATCTAAGAATAAAACTCAAGGAAATCTTTAAAAATCCAAAGGTTAACAAAACTACAATATGTTATGAATGTTAACAAAAATACAACTGTTGGGAGATCTCCAGAAAACTTCCCCACAAAGACAGAAGAGGAATAAAACAGTTCTAATATTGAATAAACATTAATCCAAAATGTGATGCTTATTTCAGGTGATTCACTAAAGATATTGCAAAGACAAAGAAATACCATCCCTTTACATAGCGAAGCAAATAAAACCCATTCTATACATATTCTCAAGTAAGAGGGCTTGATAACACTGTCACACATAGTTCATCTTAGATTCACCTGGTGACTAATGTGGTCACCTTTGTTAGTTAATTGGTTTTATCCAAAGGAAAAATAAACCTTTCATGTCTCTATGAAAGGAAATGATTTTGCAACTTGGAGCAAGGTGCCAATCAAAGTCAGGCCGCTACACTCCCACAGACAGTGAGAGATAAGGGTGCTATCTTCTCTAATGATCTTTGTCATTGATTTCTCCTGGTACCTTTTTCATGTCACATACCATTACATATATATGTATTTATATATAAAATGTAAAAATACATATAATGTAAAAAGCACGTTATATATGGCAATAAACTTTATGGAAATGAATTTAATAACATATTAAATGAACAAATCTTATAAGAAATACAACTTAACAGAACTGACCCGAGATACAATATAATTTTTTTTCTAATCCTATGTCTATCAAAATATTGAATTCATTTTCAAAATCTTTAAGCTTAAACAAAAGTCCACAACACCAATCTTGCATAATTTTCAAAAAAAGAGGACAAAATATTCTCTGACTGATTTTTTTTTTAGAAATTTGAAGTGTTTATTTCTTTAACTTCAATAAAAATAGACACAAAAATTTTAACACAGTACATGGTAATAGATTTTCATAATTTTTTATTGTGGGAATATTACCATCAGGTAATAAAAATTTAGTCTCTTTTTATTGAAGTAACATGTATTTTTAGTAAATATTTTAGATTAATCTAGAAAAATGAGATTATAGGGCCTAACAAAAAATATGGAATGCTTCACAAATTTGCATGTCATCCTTGTGCAGGGGCTATGCTAATCCTTTCTGTATCGTTCCAATTTTGGTATATGTGCTGCCAAGCGAGCACCCAACTGATTTTATAAAGAAGAAAAACATATGGTCAGTTTAAACTGGATGCTGGAAAAGTATTTTTAAAAAGTCAACTACCAAAACTCTGAACAAATTAGAAATAGAGAAGAGCTTCCTCAATAAAGGACAAATACAAAAACAAACAAACAAACAAACAAAAAAACAAAAAAAAAAACCCTACTGTGAACATTGTGCTCCCTACCTGCCATCCTGTAGGAGGGAACTGAAGGCAATTCCTGAAGACTCATTGACACTATATATTGTAAGCGGTGGGAAAACACTACGCTCTCACAGGCACTTATTTCTCTGCAAACCAAGTTTTTGCCTAAAGGTCTGCCAATACTGCTTGTCTATTCACTGTAAAACAATAAAGTATTTCATTCTGCTGTTAGTAACAAAGGGTGTATATTTCTTACATTTTAGGTACAAAATAAAAAAACTGTGTGAACTTTTCAAGTATATTTGGAAATTCAATATCTCTCTCTATGTAAATTAATTTTATCCACTAGGTTGGGTTAAGAATCTTGGAAAATGCACATATATTAGTAGTATTAAAATATCTAATAGAAGAAAACTTGAGATTCATTATATTAGCACTTGTCTCTGAGAGACTGAATAAACCAATGGACAATGGCCAGACCGCATATGAAAATAGAATTCAGGCACACAAAACTCTGTCCCATATTCTACAACCCAGGAAGCCAAACCACAGCCTCTGCAGCACTGTAGCAACTGGCCCCAAATGGTCAGGACTTAATCATTAACTGCCCACTTTCCTAGCTTTTGTCCTGCTACTTACTTTATTTCCAACTTAGAACCAACCACAGAAAGTCAAATATGCACTAACCACTCACATAGGATGCCTCACTTCCAGCTTATCGCCTATCAGGATCAGGGTATACCTGAAGCCCTTCCCTTTTTCCACTATAAAGCTTTCCCATTCCTCTGCCTGTCTCTGAGTCTCTGGCAAACACAAGTGATGGTGGATTTCTGAGGGCAAACTTATTTCTGAGGGCAAACTTATTTCTGAGGGCAAACTCTGCATGAATAGCCTTTGTTTGTTCTCATTTGGGTGGTCTTCATTTATTTCTACATCTCTCAATTGGAGAAAAATAGCCAACCCCATTCTAACCTGGTAAATAAGTTTCAGTGAACCATTTAATTTATTTTCTATTAAAATTAAACATATTAGAAATGATGGGAACAAAAATAGTATAATCAAATCAGTCAATTGGACATGTTTATGAGATTAGTGCAGGATAAGTGGAATTCTTTACAATGATTTGTAGATTTACTCAAATTGGCAGAAAATTTATTTCAATATTAATTAATTATTCATTCAATTACCTCAGCATTAATTTATTCAGATTGACAGAAACTTAATTTCAGCATTTATTTCAGTCTTTATGATGTATGAAAATTCTAAAAATGGTTTCCAGAAATAAATTTTCAATAGTATGATGAGGTTTTAAATTTGTATGCATTACAAATAAAGAAATACTTGTTTCCTTTTTATACGTGCAAGACACCCTCCACTGGATTCCAAAGTATTTTTAATTCTGATTATTATCTTGGTTTCTTTTCTGTCTTATTTAATATTCACATCAATCTTGTTGCCTTGGAGTCCTGTGACTTAGCAAATGCATAGAGACATCGCTTGGGGGAGTTGAGGAACAACAATAAAAAAATCCTCTGATGGGGAATCATCAACTAACAAGAAAAATGTAGGGAGGAGAGTAAAGTAAATTAAGTCCAACAGTTGTGGGGAAGAAATTCAGATTCAGGACAACGGTGCTATTCTACTAGCAAGAGAATATGACTTGCAGAACAAACCTGTATTGTGATATTTTCAGGTGATATCTGGCTTAGAGTAAAATATAAGACTGAAGCTATATCACCTCTTGGACACACTGCTGCGTACTCAAGTTTTCTGGGCATCCAGTTCTATATAAAATTAGTCCCATCTTCAGTTTCCAAAATGATTTTGAGAAGTTGCTGTGACTTCATGAATTTTTAGTCTGAATGGCATCTTTATTGCTCTCTCCCCAATTGTATGACTTGATTTGAGATATCCAATTTTGGAATTATACCATATCCCAAGTTTTCCAAGCCACCTTTTAAACTTTCAAACTATTGACCTTTGACATTTAAACAAAGTTTCCCCTCATGCTTAAAATGGTTTTCTTTATGTTTATTAAAGACTATAGTAGCATCTTTAAATTAACATGATATAATGTATTCTAGAAAATAACTTGTTTCACTTATTGGAAAGTAAAAAAAAAAATCCTCTCCTAAAGCTATGCTTTCAGTGTTATTTTATATGATTTTAAATGAACAGATGCTTTTTCAAACTTAGCTTTTCTGAAGGATAGTCAAAATAAAGTGAATAAGAAACTTTTGGGGATTCAGTTTTCATGAATTAGTTCATTAAACAGACAAAGGCCTTTGTGAAAAACAATCATAGTAAGCAAAATTTATGTCTTATAACGTGAGTCTGGCTTATCCTGAAGAGTGCAGATTTTCCCGAGGGCTCCTTTTAAATGAGAGTAAGTCAGCTAAATGAAAGCAAAACTTAGGAGAAAATGCAATGGTTAGAATTTTCATAATGAACTCCAACTTATTAATTTCCTCTGGATTATGGTCAATATGACTTGCCTGATAACTATTTGTATATAAAGATATCTCTGCGGCCATATGAGGATGATCATAAAAGAGCGTCACCATAACAATCACATATGTTCCACCTATGGTGCCATCTTCTCCCATTTACAAAATCGTGCTTCAATCAGATCCTTTCCTTGTTGCTCTGGGAATGTCTGGACCTTTTTTGGATCAAGTGGTCTGTAATTCTCTTTATACTAATGACAGGTTTTATTTTACTTTTTTTTTAACTACTCAGTCTTGTTTGAGTAAATTACTATATAATGGTCAACGAAAATTAGTAGCTTTGGAGACTAATCCCACTGTAGGAGCATATAGTTCTGCTGATGCCCGCCCTGAGGATGTGCTTCTTTGGAGAGCTAAGCCCTTGGTCTACTTTATGTAGAAGCTGATGTTATCAGTGCCTCTGATGGTGGTGACAGCCTTTTTTAGTTTGTACTTCTTAATAAATGACCACCTTGGTCATTTCTATATCTTCTTTTTCGAAGCACTTCTTAAATTCTGAAATTGAGTTTTCTGTCATTTTACTATTGCCTTGTAGGAATTCATGCTGTATTCTGGTTAGGAGCACCTTTTTAGTTACATTGTGACAAATAGCTTCTTTCCTCTTTGCCTTGTTTTTTAATTCATTTCTGTCTTTTAAGAAGTTGTCTGTTTTATTGTAGTCAATTACCAATCTTTTTCTTAATGTTTATAAGTTTTTAAGTTTTAGTTTTTTTCTGCTCTAAGTTTATGAAGATATTCTCTAATCTGAAAGATTTATGGGCTTATGTTTCACATTCAGACATACAACATCAACATCAAAATGATAATAATTCATATGAATGATATGAGGAAGGTGTCAGTTTCAAGTTTTTATACATGGCTATCTAATTGACCTAGCACCATTTAAAGTGAAGTTATCTTTCCTTGGCTTTACAATATTACCTTTGCATTACACTAAATGGGTTTCTTTCTGAACTATCCTGATCAATGGTCTCCTTGCCTATCTTTTAGAAAATAAAACAGTTCTTCACTAGCGCCAGTTAATAATAACTCGTTATGTCTAGTAGAGTTAGTATCCTTCTTTGTTCATCTTTAAATCTCTTTATTGTTCTTGATTCTTTGAGTTTTCATGTACATTTTAGAAAAAACTTGTCAATTTACTGAAAAAAAGAAAAAATTCCTATAGTTTTCACTGGGCTTACCTTGAATTTATTATAGATCAATTTAGAAAAATGCATATTTTAAGCATTTGAAGTCCTCCAATTCAAGAAAATATATATATATATATCTCCATTTGCTAATATCCTTTTTGATTTTATTCAAAATACAGATTTCTTACACATATTTTTAGATCAATTCTTAGCTATATGACAGCTTTTAATTTTATTGTTACATTTTATTTATTTTTTAACTGGTTCCATTTAAATAAATACAATTGATTTTTGCATACTACAATTGTATATTGATTTTAATCTATTGATCTTACATCCAGGTACATTACTAAATTTACTTATTAAATTTGATAATTTATTTGTAGACATTTTTGACATGGCACATGTACAATTAAGTCATCTGTGAATAATTAAAGCTGTATTTATTCTTAATTCTTATACTATTAATATTCATGTCTTGTTTATTGGCTAAGACTTTCAATAAAATATTGATAGTGAAAATTAACAATCTTTTCTATATTCTGACTCAGAAAAAATGAGTTCAACATTTCAGACTAACTATAATGTTTATTAAAAATTTATGTACATGCTTTTTATTTGAATATATAATTTCTATAATAAAATTTCTAATTATTTCAATCACAAGTGAATGTTGACTATGATCAATGCCTTATCTGTACTGCATAAGATACAATATCTGTATTGCCTACTTGCCATGATTGTTTCTTTTCTCTTCTTATTTTGTTAATATATTTACTGATTATTTTAGGCCCTTTCAGTGAAGTGCACAAATCCTAGATCAGCAACTCAATGAAATATCCATACACATAACAAGCCTATATAACCAGTGTGCAGATTAAGGACTGCACTAAACTTCTCTGCCCTCTAATGCCTCCTCCCAGTGACTAACTAAACTATTTGAACTTCTAACTGCCTGTATTAATTTTGTCTATTTTTAACGTTACATAAACTGAAGTTTATTTATGTATCTTTTGTATCTACCTTTTTCATTCCAAATTATTTTCTGAGATTTCTTTCCATTCGTTCATGTAATTACAATTTGTACCATCGATTTCAGAAGTATTTTATGTGTGAATCTTTTCTACTATGGTGATCATTTAAGCAGTTTCCAGTCTGGGAACTATTATAAATTGTACTGTTACTATACACAGTCCTGGGTGGCATGACTAGTTGGCCTTGTCCTGCTATTTATAATTCTGATGATGAGAGTCTTATTGAATGGCAGTCCATGTCTTTCAGATGCAGAGTGGACAACGGGGTAGAATATTCAAAGGAAAACTCTCCAGAAGACATGATGATGCAGAAGTAAAGGGTATGTATTGTTTATGGGCAATTCTATGTGTTTACCTTGGGGCAGATTTTGATTCAGACTATATTTTCAGGGAAGTTTACTTAGAAAATAACATTGGAAAATAGAGGTGACGTCTTCCCCTGTGGTAGAAGGAGGTTTTGTTTTTCATCCAGGCTAATAAAGATTATATTTTCCTTTAGAGCAAGAGGTGACAGGTTTGCTTGCAACTTCTTTTTAAGAGTAGGGGTTTTCTAATCAAGATATTCTTTAGCTGTGAAACAACTCCAGCATATACTTTGCTCCACTTCCGCACCATATGCATGAAATTTGTAATGTATCAGGAGTATATTGGATATGAGCATAAAGCTTATGCTATCTGATGTGCTCTTTTATAAAGTTCATTGTTTCAGAGTGAAGAATCTTATGCTTTCTGGATACATCTATAAAAATGAATTGAAATCGAAGCAGACTAATTTACGTAGCTTGCAAGTAAGGTATAATCTCAAATCTTTCACAATTTTTAACATATATCTCTTTTATTCTGAATATTTATTTATTTTTCTAGTTTACCTTCTAGTTTAATAATCCTCTTTTCACCAGTATCTAATCTGATCTTCAATGAATTTACTGAGTTTTTAACTCCATTTATTATAATAAGTCTTAGTTTCAATTACAAATTTTATTATAAATTCTGGTTCCTGCTAAAAATTTTTTTTTTTTTTTTGGTCTTTTAGCTTCTTAAGCATACTAATCTTCACTTACTTTAAAGTCTGTGACTGATAACTGATAACTCCATTATCTGTATCCTCTATGGCTTGGTGCTTTTGGCCAGTTGCTTCTCTTGGTTTTCATTCACATTTTGTTCCTCATATGCCTGGTTAATTTTGCTTGAGTGCTTAATATATTACATTATACTTTATTAAAATAATTTGAGACTCTGGATTATATAATCTTCCTGAAAGAATTTAATCTTTGCTTCTGGCAATGTTATCAGGTTGAGATGATCTGAAATTGATTTCAGTTTTAGTAAAGTATTTCTTTCCAGTTCACTGTATTCCTTTTTGTAGTTGTTTGATAGCTCATTCCAAATTTTACGGATTTTTTTCAAGGTAGCCTTGAACTCCAAGCTTCTTTCCCTAGGTCCATGAGTCTGGGGAAAGGTTTCCTTAGCTTCCCAACCTCACAGCTTCTACTTCCAAATCACTGCATTTTTCTAAAAAAGAAAAGCTTACAAATATCTTCTCTCCTTGCCCAGACCCTGCTTTCCCACTTACTCACTGCCTTGTTCTTCTCTGATGCATTTTTACTTAGTTCATTAAGTACTTGTTCTCACTGAGAAGTTATTTCACACCATCTAGTCCATCATTACTGAAAGCAGAAATTTCCCAACCTTTTTTTGACCCAACTTATTTACCACATCTAACTATTCTCTAAAAATAAAATATTTCCTAGTATATCCTCAGTCCATAAATCACCTATATCTCTTTTGGTTCTGCCTCATCTGTCCTAAAGTAGTATTTAATCATGTTTGCATTCTAACATATACAGTATTTATTTTAAAGCAGGGAATGCTACTTTATACCAATTTCTAAATACTATATGTATATATTATATATATATATAAATATCATTTAGCTCTAAATATGGTATATACTTGAGAGGAGACCTTAAAATAACAGCAGAAAAATTACACTATAAATCTTTGCCCAAGACTATGAAAAATTATCATGGTATTTTACCAAGAAAATTAAACACTGGGAAAGAGAAAAACAAATGTATTTCAGGGATCAGAAAAAAAAATGCTCTGAGCTAACACTTTCTAGAGATCCAGTATATCATAGTGGTTAATTGTTTAAACTATAGACTTATAGAAGAAAAGGAACATAAATGGAATTTGACCTGAAGCTAACACACATTTGGCTCATTAAAATCCTAAACTCATCTAATTGTAATATTAGAAAATTTGAGGTGTAAAATTATTAAAGATATCATCAGGAATTGTTATAATGTCCTTATCACCCCATTGATTCCCTGTTCTGAGGAGTAAAGGATTTATAGTAATGTAAGCACTTCCTCTGAAGCCCCCTCTCACTATCAAAATAGTTCATCAAAAGCAATTACATATCCTTGTCTGAATCATAGGAATTTAGAGGCTTTTAATATATGAGGATGATGATTGCTATTGCAAGCCAGCTTAAATCATTTTGATCTGAACTGAAATCTAAGAAGTCTTGGAGGATAATAGTGCATTAACTCATAATTATAGCATGTTCTGTTCTAGAGAAGGCCTTTCTGGAGCAAATCCATTCATTCTCTATCAATTTACATCCCACTGTTGATATAGTAATGTTCCCTTTATCCTCATAAACACAGAATATCACAATCTGTTTATTTTAACCTAGCAAGTACACCAATGTACCTTAACATCTTTTCCCAGGGCTAGGTCATTTCAAACTTGGTATCACTTCTTTGTTTTCAGGGATCTTTAGTGTCTCCTCATCTCACAGGGTATCAACACATAGACTCACTGTATTGATAACATCATGCTGATAGGACTGTAGAGTTCAAATTAATAAATAATTTAAATGACTTGGTAATGCATTTGTCAGAGAGGGGAAAATGTATTCCACAAAATATATTGAACTTCCATTCAAGGAAGATTATGTGATTCCTCCATATCAGAGAATAAATTGCTACACCTTTTGCTCATTACTGCTAAAAGGGAGATACAGAGGTTTGCTTAATCTGTTTATTTTGTGTTCTGAAAGACAGCCAAACTTAAAAAAGACTGACAGCAAGATAGGTTAACCCTTTAATAATAGCTCAGTGAGTCTGTCATTTGGTTCTTTGGTGCAGTAAACAGAGTACCATTCAAGCATAGTGACATTTCAGAATGTTCTACAGAGGCTATAACAATCTACAAGTGGAAACCAAAGTGGAAATTTTTTAGTTTCAAAGGAAGACCATATTATCTTTTGCATGTAACTATGGTTAATTTCAGAAGTAGCTTTTAGATTTGTAATAGGCCATGAAAGAGCCTATTATTGATAGGTGAAACCTTGAAATGTATCCACATTATCATACAATCCTAGATGTCCTCTGTGAATTTCTTTTGCTAAGTTGACAGACTTTTTGGTGCATATTATTCTAAAATAGAACTTGAGGTATAGATGTAATTTTCTGATAGGCACAAGTATGTTGCATGATCAAAACAGGTTATTAACCTTCCTATCATGATTATTCCTATCAGGTGAGTGTCTCTTCCTTAACTCACACTTTTCTCATAAGAAATTTTCTTTGATCACATGGCAAAGGATGTGAGAAATAACATTTTATCAACCATTCTACATTTTATACCAGTAGAACAACAAGAAATGGACTGTGATGACAATATAGCTTTCTCAGGAGTAGTTCTGAAGGCCATGGGGACAGGGGATGGCTTGCTAGGAGATATTTCTTAGAGTGGTACATCTTGTCATCCAATTTGTTTGGAAGTAGATAAAGCAAGAGGCAAGGATACACTACAGTTCATAGCAAGGATGGTTGATTTTGTCGGACAGTTAAGGAAATGAAAGAAACAAGTTTGGGAAATTAGAAAGAATAAAGAGAATTCTTGCAGAAATATCTGTATAATGGCCCAGAGTGTGAAAATATTTGTCTCTCATGAGAGTTTTTATCAAAAGACCATTTTGCCAGAGGAAATTTTAATAATCAGCTGAACAACAGTACTTAAGCAGTATATGTAAGTGCCACTGCAGTGCTTTCACAAAGATCTCACAAACAAGAAGTTTTGCAAACAGGAAGCTAAGCAGAAAATCGATGGCATGAACTCCCCATCACTAAGGCTATTTTAGTTATTGCTTCCACTGAGTACCCAAACCTGCTAGAAGAAGTAAGCAGCCTTAAGCCCCTAATATTGTATAATAAACAAAGAGTAGCTTTCAAACAGGTCAGTTTTGTTTACCCCTTTCATCCTAGTTGGAAAGTAGCAATTTGTCCTCACTCAAAGAGATGCTCATTCAGATTTGGAAAATATTTTCTCCCTTTGTTCCTCTGCCAGTATCAAAGTCCATACACTGATGAAATGATGACAAACCATGTTAGTATTTTATAGTGCATTGCTTCTGACTAAGGGATTCTTTATACAGCAAAGTAAGGTCAACAGTGGCCAGTGTCCACAGAGATCATTAAGACTCCTTGGTCAGGCATCAATTGTAAACAACATCATGCAAGGTGTAGAATATATTCTGCATGAGTCTAAAAGTCCATAAATAGAGATAGGGGATGACAACCTTCATAGTTACTCTTACATACCCATTCACACAATATTGGGTTACTATTTCCAGGACTGTCATCTTGTGCAATTAAGAGATTTTAGTATCTCAAAGACAGGCTTCCACTAGTGGATCCATGATGCCATTGAATTGGAAGAGGTGACAGCATCTTGCCTTTTGGGGGAAAATGGATTTTTGATATTGGTTTGGGTAATTTTCACAGATTGGAAACATGGAACAGTTTGGATGGAGCCAACATGTTCCCTGGGAATACCTTATTTTTCTTTTATATGTAATGGCAAAGGCTAATGAAAAGCTATTGCAATAGTATAAAAGCAGTACTACCATGGACTCAGATATTTCAGAAATAAAAGTATGTGTTATCAAAAAAAGGTCTTGCACCTTACCAGTTGAGTTACAGATTGAAATCAAAGGGAATATGGTATAGTTAATGGAGGAGAAAAACCCTGAATTCCATCTATAGTTTAATTAGTTGCAGAAATGATGAATTATCGTTTCCTTAAATTAATTGCCTTCCTTTTCATACACACACACACTTCTTTATGACTTCCTTTTCCCAACTGTATATACAGTATATTGCTTGTGGTTACCTGTGTAACTTAATCTGTATTGAGATAACTTTTAGGCATCAGGTCTGAATTAGAGGAGAAATGAACAATATTATGATACCTTGGCCTTAAAATTGTATGAAATAATTGTATTAGAATTGTTGAGTCTCTCTCTCTCTCTTTTTTATTGAAGTATAGTTAACTTACAGTATTATATTCATTTCAGGTGTAAATCATAATGATTCAATATTTTTATAGATGGTACTCCATTTAAAGATATTACAAACTAATGGCTGTATTTCCCTGTGCTGTACAATATCTCCTTACTGCTTATGGGTCTGTCTCCTTTGGGTCACATGGTTACATCTGAATGAAATTTGCTTTGAAAAAGGAATTGTTACATTATAGTTCTTGGGGGAAATTTTTGGTTTAGAAGTTTATGTATGAAGAAGGGTTTATGTGTATGTTAAGCAACCAAGTTGTAGATTATTATGGCCATCTGTTTTATTTCTATTACTCAACATGTGAACACATTATCTATTTTAACACAATTTCCTATTATGCTATTCTGAATTATACTTCCACCTACACTGTGGAAGAATAAGGACTCTCTGTTTTCTCTTTTCAGTTCCTAGAGAGTTACAGGTTTATGGCCTACAATCACCCATTATAGGTGCTCTTATTTGGAACTTTAAATATAGACAGAACAGTTTAAAAATAAATGGTCAATCACAGCAATGGTGTGAAGATTACAGTAGAGGTGATGCTGAATGCCACGAAGTAGAAGCAGTGGGAGCGTCCAAAAAAGTCAGTTTCTGTGATATATTTGTCAAATTTCACATTGCCTAGCTTCCTTTTTTTTTCCTGACAATTTTCTAAATCTTGTTATCTAGTCTTTTTGATAATTCTTTGAGCAGCTAGATAGCCTTCCAATAAGTTCCTTTTTTGCTTAAGTTAGTTGCAGTACATCTCTCTTGTTTTCTAAGCAGCACCCAAACTGATACAGAGGAAAAAGCATGTGAGTTGCTGAAAAACTAAATAAATGGTAATATGTGAGTGTTGAAAACTGATTTTTGTCTCCCTTTATGCATCCCATACAAACAAAAAGTAATCTCACAATATAACTGCATGTTATGTATCAAGGAAACTAAAATATGGGGAACGGAGTATAATTCTAGGAACAAGAATATATATGAAGGACAGAGACAGAACATACAGGTTCTGGAGTAGATTGAGGAACAGATTCACCAAAGATCAGAGGTACTTTTGATTACTAATCAGGTATAGAAGTTAGAGTAGAAGCAGGATCACTGTGGCTTTAAATTTTTATCAAGACCAAATCAATGTTTCACAAATTTGCCTGTGTATAAGAATTACTTGGGAGCCTTATGAAACTATGAATACAAGACCCTCCATTGTAGATTCTGGTGTAATAGTGTTAGGATGGGTCTAAGAATATCTGTACTTTTATCTAAGTCCCTAGATAATCTCACAATCCAAAATGCCTGGGACAAATTTGGACTAAAAATAATTTTGTATGAATAAGAGTACTAATTATCAACAGATGTTTGAAACTCAGATAATTATGATTTAAAGGCTACATTTGCTCATAATAATAACACAATCATGCTTTTGAAAAAGTTTCAAAATGAGATTTGAAAAAGTCACCCAGTTTTAGAACATTGTCTCCAGCTCAACAAACTGAAGAGATATAAGTTATTTTATTATGTTACTTGCAAGTATCTTGGACTTGAAAGTGCAGAAAGGAAGAGCTGATTGTCTGGAAGCCTCCTGAAATAGTCATACACTGCTTTCAAATTCAGTTGGCAAGGATTCAGACAGAAACATCTGCAAGAATTTAGCACTGAGCCATGTATTCACTGATCTTTCTACCTGTTACTCTAATTACTACACTATAAAATTTTTATTTTTATTCTAGCTTCCTCTGATGCTGCTGGCAGATCATAGAGTAAACACAGCAGGGAAAAGGTGTCTAAGATGAGAAAGCAAAGGAAGAGAGTAAGGCAGGAAGACAGAGAAAATAAACTGGGAAGCTATGTGTCATCATGTATAGAATAACAAACAGACCCTCCACGTCCCACAGTTTCTGCTTCCAACACAGCCTCAAAAGTAATGGAGATCACTTTGAAGTTGATTAATATATTTGGCAGGACAATATGGTATCAAGCAACATACTGAGTCCATGTACGTATGTTAAAAGAGGGAAAATAAATTCTTTATAAGGCTACATACACTTCTATATATTTTCTTCACTTCCTGCTCATCTTATTTTAAGCTCTATTGCAAGCAGAAAATAGTCTGAAATCTCCTAATATTATATTCAGTTTTTCCTGAATTTGAATCTGTTTGGATCAGCTTGTGCCATATTTCCTTTGGAGATACAACATGCACTATTGAGGAGGTAGGCTATTTTATACACATATGATTTGGGGGAGTCTATACTATAATCCTTTGGAAGCAGGAACAGACAAAAGAAAAAAAAAAGGAGGGAGAGACCAATACCCTAAAAGGTAACTTAGCTTATGATTTTATGTTTATCTCTTAGATTCTACATTGTTTTTGAGGTCTCAGGTTTCCAACATATTATTTTTTAAATACAAGTGAAAGGAAAAATCTAATATAAACTTCTTTAAGTAAAATGGGACCTGAAGTTACACTACTCAAAATACAGAGTTTAGTGAAACTGGACCTAGATTCCCCAATATGTCCCCAGGACCCTCTCTTTTGATTTTAAGGCTGGTATAGTCATCAGGGAAGGTGTCACTGTGCAGTATCAGCATGAAGCAACACCGTTGCAGTTCCTGATGATGTTCTTCATACTAGAAGCTCATGTGAAAAGTAGTCTGTTGCCTCTACACATAGACTAAAGAAAGTCTAGAGATGTTGTCTCATAGCCTCTGATTGGGTTACATAACCTATTTTGTGGACAGTTATTCTGAGTCACTAATACTGGGCCATATTCCTATCCTTGAAACTACAAGTGAAACTGACTTCTCCTGAAAAATATGGAAAGAGAAATGGAAATGGTAACTTAAAATAAATTTGGTGTTACATTACCAGAAAAGTGAGGAAAGTTTGCTGGGCTTGTGGGAAAACTCACAAAAACTACTATTATATTTACAAATTTATTCCAGGAGTTATTTAGATAGTTGGGTATTGTTTTCAGTCCCTAAATTTAGCATCATATCATTTAGAGCATGCAACAATACCCTAAAAACACAGGAAAGTTAATTGCAGGTTTTTGAAAGTACCTTTTGCCATAGTCTGTTGTAAGTATTAATTAACAGCTGGATCTACTTCTTTTATTTTATCATCATTAAAAAAAAAACTTAGATGATTAAACATTTCATTTTATTTCCAAATGCTTCCATAATACATATTTATTTCCAAATGTTTCCAAAATCTTGCAATTAATGATTAAAATGTTTATCCTGAGAATGAGTTCCAGTAGTAAAATGCTATTAATCACAGGATTTTTACACCAAATATTTGGGCATAGCTTCTTTAAAACATCCAAGTTGAAAGAAAAAGTTAATGTTTTCATACAATTAAGCTATCTTATTTTTTAAAAAATAATTCTGTAGCCTAATAATACTTGGGTGTTGACTGTTCTTTCACTTTATGTTTGGTCCTTAAAGATTTATCTTTATTTATTAAGAATACTAATATTTTAAAGTGTATATTTAAAGAGAGTTATTTATGTTCTAAGTACAAATTTACTATTTTGATAGTAACAAATGCATCTCAATTTTAAGGATCATTTATTATTGAAACAAAGAAAAATGAGAGTCGATTAAACTTAAATATATTAGTAGTCTTGGTTGCAAGTGATAGAAATCCTTCTTAAAGTAGCTTAAGAAATAAGGGAAATAGAGTAAATCCCAGACTCCAAGAAAAATTTTCACAAGCAAAATGGAGAAAGGGAGGCATGTCTCAGAAACCATGACCTGTCTGCTACCATGACTTCTTCCTAAAGATTTTTCTTGTTTGTTTAGAGAAGTTTCTTCTTTGGTTGTAAGATTTGCTTTATACCTGCATCAAGAGAGATACCCAAAACTCCAAGTTTTATCTTTAGTTTCTTTTTCAAGTGAAAAATACTACTTTCAATATTAATCTACTTCCAAGTTCTGAATCCAATTGAGTTAAGTACCACCCTTGGTCTAATCAATTATACTAACAAGGCAGTTCCTTTATTAAACTGATGGAGGGGATGGAACGGTTTAAGAAAAGGTGCTCAGTGCTGAATGTTTTGGGTCTTACATTAATAATTTAAGGTAGCTTATAACTCATTTTTACCACTTCCTATATGACCCTCACTTATAAATAATATATATGAAAAGAATGAATGAATTCTTTTAGGTTGCCATGGTTCTACTCAGCTATTTCCTTTTAAACCTGCTTCTGTGGATAAAAAAAAAATGCATCAGAATCCAAAAATTCCAATCAATTAAATTAAACTTTAAAAAACTAAACAAGATTAAACCCAATAGCATTTTCTTGAACTTGAATTTCCAATATTATTGCCTCAATTTTTCTATTACATTCACTATCTTGAAAGTGTAAATTAAACAACCAAATTTTTTGCTATTTTGGTTGTTTTTTATTTATTTATTTTTTTTTTGTAGAGAAATCTAGGCAAAAGTCTCAGATTGGTAAAGGGAAATATTTAAAGTATTCAACAGCTAATTGGGCACACTGGTAGTTTTCCCATGCAAAGTTATAAAGTAAATGCCTTCTGTTTAGCACTGAAAATCCCATCTCCTATGGTTCATATTTATGTTTCATCTAAGAACAGGTGGAAGAAGTCTGTATGCCAAGAAGCCTCCTGTGGCATTCACAGTTTGAGAGCTTGAACTTGAAGGGAATCATTCGACTTGTAAACAGTTTCACTTTCATATAGCTGACGTGAAACTGGCAGTACATCACACAGGTATGTCATGGACTATTACCCTTCACACAATACAATGTCCTAAAATCAGCTAGCAAATCATGCTTTTTAATCTGTAAATCTTAATTTCTAAAATAAAAAAATATATTGTTAGTGATCAAGCATAAAATATGTATTTTTCTCAATCAGTAAATACAGGGGATCTCACTACACCCTTAGCCTAAAACTAATCTTGTGAATGGTTTCCTTTACACTTTCATAATGGTTTTTGGTACTAAATTTATATCAAAGAACTATTATGATTAAGTAAATTATCATCTGAATAAATGATTTATAAGTCTATTCTATTTCAGTATTTCTACACTGTTTCCCATATTACAGTGTAGATGCAGATAGTCTCCTTGTAGACAGTAGAATGAAACTAATATTTATGTCCTTTTCTAGAAGCTGGTCTTGGGCTCCTTATGAGAGGTAGGGATGTTATTTCTGGGCACAGAGATACTGTAACTGGAGCTATGATTGATAGAGAAAAATAAAATGAGAGTCATATGCTCTTTAAAAACTCATTTCGCTCAAGAAAAACTAGCTAGCTGACTCCAACAATGTATAAAAAGAATTATACAACATATAATTAGAAAGATTATTAGGGGAGGTACAAGGGTTAGAGTCAGAGAAGCAGAAGCCAAAGGGGGAGATCATCAGGGAGAGAGATACACATAGTCACACTAGGATAAGAAACGAGGAGGTTATATCATTGGCAGACCCCAAACGAGGGGAACAGACTACTCATACCTGTCCTTCCCCCCATCACAATGGAGAAAAATGAGGACCTAGAAGATGCATGCTGCTCTACAGGCCACTTGCACTGGTTGGTGTGAGAAGATGCAGGCCCATTCCGCACACATCTCTATGCCCACACACCACGTGGGGTAAGAAAAAGAGAAAGAATGATAGAACCAGCCCAGAATAGAATTTAACCACTGAAATGAGAAAATAAGCATTTGAAGGTGAATGTTTTAGAATTGAACATTTAGTGTTTTAATGAAAAATAAAAATTTAAAGGTGGCTATTTTAAAATTGAACATTTTTATGTCCTACACCTTTGACTCCCTTCCTCACCTATTCCTAACTATCTATAAGAAACTTCTGAAGAAGATTGAATCAATTTTAGAAAATCAACTTGCCATATTCTATGGCCATCAGAAAAAAAAACTTTAAAAATCGATGAAAGGGCTATATTATGTCAAGGAAATACCTAAGAAAATGACAAAATGATACAAACATTAATTCAAAATATTAAATGCTTACCAAGTACAAAAAAGAACATAAGATAAAGAGTCCATCCATTCAATACTTTGAAAAAAAATGTTCTAAAAAGTGTGAGTAAGGAAACAAAAAGATGGAAAAATTTTCCGAAGTAATAAAAATATTCCAAGACCTTTAAAAGGACAAAAGTTTTGAAATTGAGCGATTTAGCAGCTGTAAAAAAGAGTAAGTAAAATGATCTACACCTAGAAAAATCATTGTGAAATACTAGAACAGCCAAGAAATATGCATAGCCTAAATTTGTTTTTCATGGAGACAATGAGTAAAATACAAAGTTGCAAGAATTTGAATGATAGTAAATTTCTCATCAATAATACTGATAGCCTAAATAAATATATGTTTCACATTTGAAAGGATTTGGAAGTTTAATTTCAATATATCTATTCTTAAAAATCCATTAGGGTTAATGTACATAGATAACTGAGGATAAAATTAAGGGCAGGAAGATATGAGAAAAAGGAAACAATGTCTCTAATAATGGATGCAGTGGAGATTTGCAGGATGACAGATTTCTGGAATCTAATGAGCATTCTGCCCAGATAAGAGCAACATTACAAGTTCCAGGAGACAGGAATGTGTCTGTGTGTGTGTGTGTGTTTGTGTGTTTGTGTATAAGGAGTTGATGGGGTGTTCAGGATGCCATATACTCTATAGTATAACAGGCAGTTTAAAAAAAAAAGTAAGATAAAATAAAGACAGTACGAAAAAATAATACATATATATAGCAACTTAAATTTCAGGGGGAAAATACATGGTCCCAACAGGAGGCAAATATTCCATACTGAAAGACAGAATGAATGAACTTCACTAGAGGGGAAGGGATCCCAAGCTTCAGTTAGAATAGAGAAAAGTGGAAGATGCTAAGAATTAGGAAACAAATAAATTTATTTCTTCTCCCAACAATAAAACAGCAAAATAACTAGAAAAAAAATCAGGAACAAACACAAACTGTATAAGAAAAGCATATTTCAAATATAAAACAAATCTATATATATTATGATTTAGATAAATTAATGGAGAGAAAGGAAAAATCCACTTGAACTTAATGCTAGAAATATCCTCATTTGACATGCCCTGAAGATGTTGAGAAGAAAATATAATAAAAGAGACTTACTTAACTCTGCAGGAAATGAAATTTATTTCAGAATAAGTGTGAAAACCCTTCTTTACTTTTAGATGTAACAAATAACAAATAACAAAGCCATAGTGTGGTCATTGCAAAACCAATGCTATTACTTTTGAGAACATTTCCACAGGTGAGGCTTTCTGGAGATAGAACATGACTAAGATGGAGTTGTGGTACAAGACGTTCATTGGACTCAAAACCTATGATATTTAGGAAGAAGACAAATTCTATGCTTAGAACTTTGGTGTCCTTTATGGGTAGTGGAAATTGCAGTGTTAAATCTGATAATTTAATAAAATGCAGTACCATAAATAGAAATAAGTTAGTGAAAATACAGATCATAGCTCCAATATTTTGAATATTTTTCAGAATTTTCAACACTGAACTGGGCTGATGCTCAATAAACACTGTTGAATCACAGTATAGTACAGCTACTCTGAAGGAACTAGTACAAAACTATTTCCACACTGATGACTACGCTTTTAATTTATGGCTCTGAGTAATACTTAAGAATGGTTACGATGATGCATATTTCATTGTGATTTTGATATCTATTGAAGGTGTTGTCTCGTAAGTGAAAACTTCAGGTTATGTTTAATTTTACACAGTATTCATCAAAGATCATTGTAAAAAGTGTGGCATCAACATTTCTCTCTAGTGCCTTCCTTCCCTATTTCTATTTTCTCCCCCAAAACAAAAATAAAACAAAGAAAAAAATCATAAAATAGCCCCATCATTTAACTACTGTTTGCCAGATCCAAAAGGCACTTAACTAATTTTTTTTTATCTTAGCAGCATCATTTAACTCTCGGTACCATTCACTCTCATCAAATGTTCCTACTCTTTGCTTCCAGGAATTCACATCTATGTCATTGACTGTTACTTCCCAGTCTTCTTTGCTGGATCCTGCTCTATTGGATCAAAGTGTATTTGGGATTCTTATTAACCCCTTATTTTCTCCAACTTGTCCAAAATGAATTCATCAGGTATTACCGTTTAAATATCATTCACATATTAATGACTCCCAAATTTAAATGTCCAGGTCTGACCTCACTTGTGAATTCAAGTCAAAATTTTCTAATACTAGTTAATATTTTCACTTTCAAATCTAGTAGCCATCATAACATTAATTTGTTCGAAAGGCAACCAACCCCCACTTTAATTCAAATCTGTTCCCATCTAAGCATTTTCTGTCTCAGTAAATTGTGTTACTATCCAGATAACTATTAAAGGCAAAACTAGAATTCCAACTGACCCTCCTACATTCAGCTAATCAAATCATAAGCTAACTTTGATAACTTTACTTTCAAAGAAAAAAACAAATTTCTGTCCCCTTCAAAACCATTTCTACTATCCTAATCCAACCAATCCAAATCAATCTAATACCATCTCTTAGTGAATATTAAAAATTTATATGACGTTCCTGACTCCATCCTTGCTCTGTAGTCACATTGATTTTATTAAAATAAAAATAATATCATTTTATTCTCCAATATACAGTTACTGAATGATTTTCCATTACCCTTAAAAGAAACACCAAATTCTTAGCCCTTGCCTACAATGCCCATCATGACCTACCCCTGCCTTCTTGGCTGGCTTTAAGCTTCTCTGAATACACAAAATTTAATTATTAGTGGTTTTCTGGAATATCCTTGCTTTAAAACCTAACTTATGTCTCTTGTTCTGATTACACGTCTCCAAAGACCTACCTTTCTTTCTTTCTTTCTCTCTCTCTCTCTGCTAGCTTCCATTCCTTTCCTCTAGAATGTAGGGTCCATGGGTTCTGGGACAGTTCCTAATTCACACAATTTTGAATTTCCATTGTTGAGGGTAGTTGGAGGCCAAAGGTCAACATTCAATAACTCATTTTTGAGTGGTAAATACTTTCACTTGAGTTTGAAATATTAAATGGTGCTGCTCCTTCTTAACTATTAAACTAAAGAAAATACTATTTCTTATGTTACCAAATATAATATTTTAAAAATACTGAAGAGAAAGGCATGATTTCTTTTAGAAAGGTGTTGTTTTAAAGTGCAGTCTTAAGGTAGATGAAGGAGGGAGTAGCACTGGCAGATGCTGAACATACTGGCCCTCCTTTTGTAACAGAAGAAAAATGCAATCTCCCATAACAGTGTGATCTGGGAACTAACCAACAGACACAGTGTAAGGTTCTTCTATGAGAAGAGTATCTGAAATGTTAAAACCTCTCTGTGGGACTGGCTTTTACCCCCTAATTCTGAGATGGAAAAAGCCCTCTTTTGAAGCTCTTATCTTTTCAGATTGGTCAGCATGGTTGCAAAAAAGGAGAGATGTTTCCAGCCTTGTGGATTATCCAGGGAAATTATTTCTCAGCTTTATGGAAGAAGTTGAAGGCAGTGGAAATGTTATAACCCTGAAAGGTAACTCAGCCCTGCATGACAGAAATAACTCAGATGCAAAATATTCTTTTCTAAAACAGGTTGTGCCAATCGACGTTGTAGTTTTAAAATTCCACCGGGGAGAGAGCTCAGCCTTACTGACTCAATTACTAGACTTTGACCTTATTTGTTTAGATTTTCCTGTATTGAGTGTTGCTATGGAATCCTGCCTAAATTTATTTAGCGGCATTGAAAGAAAAAAATGATGGCACTATTTCTGTTAAAAATAACAATAACAAAAAAGGGATTTATACAGCTAAGAAAGATCTTATGTTGGAAAGACCACTTTTTAAAAAATTCCCAGATGCTTGTCTGGTCATTGAAGTCAAATGAAAAGAACTGTTGGTAATTAAAAAGTAATTCACCAAAGTGAGTGCAGCTGTAGCACTGGCTTTACTGCCAGACTCAGCGTGATCTACAGAAGCAAATCCTAATTGTTTCAGGTGGAAAAAAATCTTTACTCATGAGGGTAAGTCTGAAATGTTTATTTCATTTATAAAAATACTAGTGAATTTTTAGCAATTAAATTGTAAAGAAGAAAAAAGAGTTTGCCAATCTGGCAAATATTAGCTATATATATATGTGTAGCTGAATAATTATTTACAAACTATTCTAAAATCAGCATGTGACTATTGTACAGATATTGTATTCCTTATTGTATCTCTTGGGTTTGAATGACTTGAAAATAAGGAGCTTGTAAAAGAGAAAAAAAGAGAGCATTTCATTTATTTACTTTGGCTTTTTTAAACATTGATACTTTACAATTTGGTATTGAGATATCATTGAAGCTACGAATATTAAGTTTCTTTAGGCATTTTCTTTATGAAGTATTGTTTCCAAATCCTTCAAACCAAAGGCTTCTACATGGTAAATATTTTCCATCCCCCTGGAAACGTTACCTTTAGTAATATTAACATTAATAAATGTTACTAGGGTAAATGTTACCTTTAGTTGGTATCTCCCCTATTTCTTTGAGCTGTTACTTGCTTTATCTTGTCAGCACTTTAAATATTGTTTTTCTATTTTGGTACTTACCCTAATTTTGAAACTACTTACTTTTATCTATTTCTCCTCCAAGAAACGGCTGTTTTTTGCAGGTCAAAGCACAGAACACTTTCACCTTTGTTGTAATGCCCCAATTTCATATATTACTTTAAGTGCATAGCCGAGTTCTGTTACCGAGTAGAGCACTGGTTATTTTAACTGAGTGAAGAAAAAAGTGATAAATCTTATATAAATCTCTAGAATTTATTTTTATTATCAGATTTTTTACTTAAACATATTAGTATTTTTGAAAGCATAAGAAATATTTGTACATTAGTTATATTTATTCATGGAAGTTGATTACTTGCAATAAAGGTCATTTATTGCTATACTTTAATTTATCAAATAAAATAAGAATAATGACTCTTTATCAGACTTGCATTCAAACTAGACAATAGATTCATTGGGAAATTGCACTAACCACAACTTACTTTAAAATAATGTTAGAATTCAAATACTACAAGAAGTGAAGAATAGACTTATTCACTGTAAGAGTATGTATATATAAGAAATTTTTATGTATCTTAATTGTACAGAATTATCTCTTGAACTGTTCATAAATTTCATTTTGGATCAATAAGCTAATTATTAAAAAATAAGTCTTCTGTATTTAAAATATGTAATATTGAAAAGAAGAATTTAAAGCATTTAAGGGTTTTAATAACTATTATAGTTTTAAAAGTCATTAAAAAATTAACTAAACCTGTGTGTGGAAATAGTATAGCTTGTTGAAGGTATAATGGAGTTATAAAGAAGCATGCTGAAAAACCTAAATTAAAAATTAAAACATATTTTTCATTTAATAAATATGTTTGTGAGTATTCCATGTATCAGTTACTAGGAATACAAAACATATTTAGCCTTGGTTTTCACAGTTTATTCTGTAGTGTGAGTGGGGCAAAAACAATAAACATGAATGGATGAATGAATAAATGAATAAATGAGTGAGTATCAAGTAGTGATATGTGAATGAACAGAAATAAAGAACGTTAAATAGAAAATGACAACTATGGGTCAACTGATAATGGTCCATCTGAGCAGAGATTTGAAAGGTGGGAGCAAATTATTTAAGGGTAGCTGAGGAAAGAGTGTTTGGGCAGAGGAAACAGTGTGAAGGAAAGCTCTGTGTCAGTACTATCCCTAGATTGTTCCATAGACACAAATGACTTGTGTGCCTGAAGTGAAATGAGTGGGATGAAGACTAATGTAACATCAGAGAAGGGGTTTAGCACAACACCAGGCAGAGCCATGTACCTTATGGAGAGATATTTGACTTTCATTCTGAGAAAACTGTGAAGCCACCAAATGGTTTGGAGTCAAGGAACATATCTCTTTGTTTTAAAAAAGGACATCCTTATTGCTTTGTTAAGAATAAACTATAGAAGGACCAAGATGAAAGCAGTGAGACTGGTTAGGAAGCTTTGGTGACCAAAATTTGATAGTTAGCTGGAATACCCTCGTATGACTGCACTTGCTCTTTATGAAAATTGTCTTTCAACATTTGTCTCAAAACTGGTTGCTTAAATTTATTGTGTTTGTGATCATATATTCACAACTTTTATAGTTCCTACATTAACAGTTTGAAAGCTATCAGATGGTTTTTGTTAAATAAAATATATGCTGCATGACAATTCTGATTTCTTTGAGTGTTATCGTTCAGGTTTTTTTCATATAACTGTATTTATTGTTTCTTCCATTTTGATATAGTTTCTGAACAACTCTCTCTCCATCTAATCAAAATAATAATTTATACAAATACATTTAGTAAAAGGCAAGAAAAATGGTGGAGTAGGAAGATCCTGGGCTTGCCTCTTCCCAGAGACACACTAAATATATAACTACATATAAAACAATAATCTCTGAGAATAACCTGAAGACTAGCAGAAAAGATTTCCCACAACTAAATAAAAAGAAAAAGCCAGATTGAGACAAGTAGGTGGAGTGGAGATGCAGTCTGGCTGTGAACCTTACTCCTGGTATTTAAGTTGGAAAAGAAGAAATAAAACTGTAACTGGTTACAGATGACATCTATAGAAAATGCTAAAGACTACATTAAAAAAACAAACAAACAAACAAAAAAACTATTAGAACTAATAAATTCAATACAATTTCAGCATACAAAATTAATATAACAAAATCTATTGCATTTCTACATACTAATAGTGATCTATCACAAAGAGAAATTAAGAAAACAATTACATTTAAAATAACATCAAAAAGAATAAAGTACCCTGGAATAAATTTAACCACAGAGGTGAAAGACTTGTACTCTGAAAACAACAGGATATTAAGGAAAGAAATTGAAAATGACACAAATAAATGGAAAGATATACCATGCTGATGGATTGGAAGAATCAATACAGTTAAAATTTCCATACTAGCCAAAGCAATCTATAGATTCAATGTAAATGCTATCAAAATACCAATGACATTTTTCACAAAACTAGAACAAATAATCCTAAAATTTGTATAAAAATACAAAAGACCCCAAATAGTCGAAACAATCTTGAGAAAGAAGAATTAGGGATATCATACTCCTTGATTTCAAACTATGCTATGAAGCTACAGGAATTAAAACAGCATGGTACTAACACTCCCTAACTCATTCTATGAAGCCACAATCACCCTGATATCAAAACCAGAAAAATACCAAAAAAAAAAAAAAAAAAAAGTCTTTGATGAATATAGATGCAAAAATCCTAAACAAAATACCAGCAAACTGAATCCAACAACACATAAAAAAGATCATATACCATAACCAAACTGGATTCATCTCAGGGTCATAAGGATGGGTCAATGTATTCAAATCAATCAATGTGATACACCACATCAACAAAAGAAAGGACAAAAATCACATGATCATCTCAATAGATGCAGAAAAATCATTTGATAAAATTCAACATCCACTGATAATAAAAACTCTCACCAAAGTGGGTATAGAGGGAACATACTGGCAACATAATAAAAGCTACTTATGGCAAACCCACAGCCAACATAAATAGATAAATGTCATGGAGATGTAATATACAGCATAAAGATTATGGTCAGTAACATTGTAATAATTGTGTATAGTAACATATGGTTTCTAGACTTCTTGTTGTGATCATTTTGTAATGCATTTAAATGTCAAATCACTATGTTGTACACCTGAAACTAACATAATATTGTACATCTACTATATGTCAATTAAAATAATACATGTAGTTTTCATTTAATATTCATGTATTATCAGTCATGCACTTTACATAAAGTTCAATAATTCCATGAGGCAGGAGTTATTACCCCCTTCTTAATGAAGCACCTAGAAATTAATCAATCTATCTAATTTTCTACTATTAAGTGGCTGATTGGACATTCAGATCCAAGTCTGTTTGCTACCATGTTCTGCTATTTTTTCCCTGAACTCAGTGGAACTTCCTAGCAGTTGTGGCCTATAGATATAGCAGAATCTATGTAAAAGACTTATAGTGATCTGAAGTGCAAAATCATTACCAAAATAAAAAAAAGAAAGATCTAAGAAATCCAAAAACATGCCTTTGACTCAAAATATATTTACTGAAAATTCACATCTATACTACTCCATTGTCTTCTAGCATAATGATATCTATAAAACACATGCATTGAAATGAGAAATGATCTAGTCTATGCCATAACTTTCAGACCAGGGAGCTAGATAAAATAATTGATCAAATTATTTATTTTTCAAATATTGACAAATCGTGGCACATTTCATACACAAAATTCCCCCAAAGTATTGCTTATTACTTATGTTTGCTATCTCAGCCACCTGTCATACGCTGTACATAACAAATAAACCACTTTCAATTCTGTACATTGTGTCAACCTTTTTTCTACATAGTAAGAATTATATGATTGTTGCTAGTCAAAATTATTTTTGAGATAATACAGTCTTTTCTTTGGTACAACAATAAATATATACAGTTTCTGGCACTTAATGAGAAAGAAATTTAAGACTAACAAACTATTTGCTTGTATAGTTTATTTCTGTGAAGAATAGATAGTCTGTAAAGCCTTGTAAATCCACAAAAATAAAGAAATACTAGTAATTTATCCAGCTATTTTCATATTCCTGTTACACTTAAGTGGGCTGATACACTTGAATGACCAAAATACATATTTTTGCAATTTATTTGTTGAAAAATATTGCTGGATGTCTAATTGAATTACCCACTATTTTTCAAAGAATTAATAAGTGAGATATACAAATGATGTAATTACCATAAAATATAAATTTATTCCTCTAAGAAAAAAGTTACCTTTTTAATATTAGCATAGTAGGTTGGAATTAATATGCATTTTAAAATAAAAGTATAGCAAATATGACTTGTCTGAGAAGTAGTTAATTAAAGAAGTAGTATTTTGGGGTACGTTCCAAGCACATCTCTTTTAAAAATCAGTAAGTACTGCTGATGTTTACTTTGGAATTTTCCTTTAGATTTTTGTTTTATTTGGTAACTTCTTAAAAAGTGGTACATTTTCTGACTGCTGGAGATGTATTCTTAGTTCCTCAGAATTGTTAAAATATTCTTTTTAATTACCTCTACATATATCTGAATATTTATTTAAAATATATGCTAAATATATGATTTCTAAGAAATCAACAAGTTTATGATAAGATGTTTAAAATATTTACTTTCTTTTAGAAACGGTAATAAACTTTTCAATGAATCACTGCAATTAAATAGTTTTCCAAATGAAGCCTACCCAAAGTCCAAAATATATTTGAAAAATAAAATGCATATTAACATGTCATACCTATAGTCATTTAAGTTTTCAAGTGTTCCTTTGTAGTATCCATGGGGATATTTGGAAAAAGAATGTTGCAGACATGGGGAGCACGTGAAAATCCTGGCAGGATTTTGACTGTATTTATTTGCAGCCCATTGAGAAAAGGGCAGAGCAGTGGGAGATGACGTCAAGGACTCATGAAGGCAAGACACTGCAGATCTTATATTCTACATAAAAGGCATTGGAATATCTTTGGATAGAAACAGGAAGAACTGGAAAGCATGAGTAGAGCAGTGGTAGGATCTGAATTGCATTTTAATGAGTTCCCTGACTTATTCAATGAAAAAAAAAAAGAATGTCAGACATTTCAGTTCAGTAAGGGACTTGTCCCTTTAACAAATAGAATTGAAAAGCTAAGACATTTTTCACATTTCAGTGACATTCATTATTCAGTAGAAAAATTCAATATTTAAAATATTTTGCAGCACCTGACTTGTTAAATGAAAACTACATGTATTTGTGTTTTTTCACCTTTTTTCTTTGTTTGTTTTTTGAGGGAGGTAATTGTGTTTACTTATTCATTTATTTTTTAGTGGAGGTAGTGGAGATTGAACCCAGGACCTTATGCATGCTAAGCATGCACTCTACCACTGAGCTATACCCTCCCCACCCTGTATTTTTTAAAATATAGTTGACATATAATATTATGTTATTTTCAGGTGTACAGCATTACCCTCAACTCAAACCACTGCCAACTCTACCTTCTTGGTGACAAATCAGATGTATATTAGAAAACAAACAAACAAAAACAAATTCTAGTAAAATTGTTTACTAGTTTTTCTTACAGGGACTTGGGGGTAGAAATTAGTTTCAGCCCAAAAGGAGCAGGCTAAGTATATTTGCATTTTTATTCTGCCACTTAATGAACCTAGCAATCTGATGAAGGTGAGGACTTAATCATGAGTCAATATCACCTACTCAGAGGGGATGCTAACAGAGTAGGTGGCCAAAAATCTGGTGAAAATATGTAATAAAATTTTAAAAATTAAATGGCTGAAAGATAATTTACCAAGTGGCCAGGTCATTAGAATATAAAATTTACCTATTTACCAAATATTACATTTTTGAAGTATAGGATTTCTAGAATTTACAACTTATGTAGAATATAATGGCTTTAAAACCTCTGAGTCTTCCTCTTGAGTTGTAATTGATCATTTCAAACTTACAGTTTAGTTTAATTTTAATTATAATTTATTTTCTGTCTGCATGAAGCAGTTTTACCATGCCACTTCCACTGTGAACAAAGTACAGTATACTCTGATTATTTTCTAGACTTTGGACTTACTATGATTATGTCTTTTGGAAGTACATTTCTTATGAGTGTTGATTTTAAAATGTTTATGAAGGTTGAATGAATGTCAGTGCTTTATAAATCATGATATTTTCTCGATTTCAACACCTCTGGAATCCTAATCCAGAAATATAACTGAATTGATCCAATGTATAGTTTGTGTACATTGAAAAAGAATGAGATGATGTTCAGTGTTTGAAACATGAATGCTTACAAACTGGCATTCAACTCAGCTGCCCCTCAAAATCACTGCTAACTAATTGAATCAAAGACTTGAGATTTTTAAAAACCACATTAAAATGAAAACCAAACTGAACTAAAACCTCAAAAATATTGATAGGTTGTTGAAACCATCCCATGCAGTACAATTTGATATGAACTTCGTAAATATTTATCAGGAACATGGTTTGAGATAATATGTAACTTGGCAAGCATAATGACTTGTTTTGAGTGAATTTATTAACAGTGGAATGATTTTCAAAATAAACGGCACTTCCCCAATGGGACACTTAACAAAGCCTCATAAATAACTTGGGCTTTTACCCTACCACAAAAATGAGGCTTGTTTCCAGTAGCTTCCCCTACCTGTCTTAAAACACAACAACAACAACAGCAACAAACAAACAAACAAAAACCCAAAAAACAAAAACTAACCAAGGATTTATAAAAGGCTTGATTTTCCCTTTGGAATGGATGATATGGGGGAAATGTTTAATAGACATGGAAAACAAATACAAACTGAAATTTTAATGAGTCATTTTGCTACATCAGAAAATGATGAAATTATAAATAATGCACTTGTAACAAGTTATACAACCATGATAATTAATTTTCCATCAAATGACTGATGCTCGTCCTGTACCCACACTGTAAAATTATTTGAAATGCTTTGGGGATAACGAATAAGTGTGCTAGAGTTTCTAGTAGCTAGTTACTCATTCTATAAAATTAAGTCTGTGGAAGCATTAAAGCATATTTATACCTTCTAAGAATTTAATTGTTGCTCAATTATGTCTGTTTGATATTTTCAGTGAAATATATATATACTCTCCCTGACAAAGTTCAAAGGAAAGGGCTTAGGAAAATGACACTTGAGAATATGATAAAAGACTCAAGCAAACATGTATTACGTGTGGCTTGCTTCCTCCACTAATCAAACCATTTAAGAAGGTGAACTCACCTCTTTTGTATTCTTCAGACAACTTTATTAGGGACCATTGAAAGAATTGTCTTGCTTCTCTAAGATTACAGCAATTCAACTTAAATCCAGTAATCACTCATATTTTCAAGTTTATTTGCAATTTTAATTTAAGCACAGTTTAATCATCAATTAGCTTACTATGAAGCCTTAGAGCAAACATAACAAGAATGCAAAAATTCAGCTCAATAACATTGCTAATGGATTTTTTTTATAGTCCTTTCCTTCACACGTTTGTTATGCATTTTCTAATCAACCGCTGCTAAAACTGTCAGTGAAGTGGTCCCTGGTTACACTGACGTGATCTTATTTTAACTTGTACCTACTTTGCCTGCCGCCTGACACTTCAGACTTCATTGTGCATTCTGCTCCAGTGCCTCAGTTCTGTCGCACTGGTTGTGACACTGTCCCTGATGTGCAGTAAGCATGTCTGCACTCTAGATGCTTTTGTTATCCGTCTTTTCTCTAGGTTCCTAGGAATTGTTCGTATAAGATTTCAACATAGCTATTCAGTTGTTCAGGGTTTTATCTGAGAATTTGCCTACATTTCTTCTGCCTGGATCCCAAATGTTTAAAAGGGAATCCATGCAGTGGATAGGAGGTTGGATAAAATAGCTTTAAAGATCTCTTCCAATTGAGCACTTCTATAATTCTGATTAATCACTACCTTTCAGGATTTGATTCTTCTGGTTTATATCAAAGAAGAATGGGTAGGGGAGCTTTTCTTCTGTTAAAATGGTAATGTCTGTTAATATTTTTCTGTTGATTAATATTTTTCAAAATGTTTTAATTGGCACATGTTTATTTTATCACATATTTTTTCTGAAACTAATTGCATTATGCTTTATATAATACCTACAATTTGCAGTATAAATCTACCCTGACATAAATGCAGAAGAGATAATTTCTCAGCCATGACAGAAACACCTCAAGAATAGGTATACAGTACAGTTTTACTAAGCTGAACAAATAACTCACTTGCAGCATCACTTTCAAATCTAGAAAGTGAGAGCCCTTGGAAGTGATGTGCTTACTCCTGAAATTATGTGTAATATTTGTTAAATTAGTGAAATGCCAAATAAGTTTTCCTGAGGAAAGATAGTTAAATGTCTGGTTATGATAATGATACTGTTAGTGATAGTCACAGGGAGCTGTATTACACAGGAGAGGGACATGATCCATATTTGAGGATTGAAATACAATATATAATTTGGGACAAAAACTAGAATTTAAGAAAGACTTGAGATCATAGAAAAGAAAAGGAAAAATATTTCAACAATGTAAAGGATTTAAAATAGATGTCTAAAAGTAGTGCTTAGATACTGCTTAGAGCTCTTAGAGTGTTCTCTTTTATGCACAGCACACACACACACGCACACAGAGTTGGCATCTGCCATTTAAAATGCATAGATAAATAAATTTGACAATGTAACCAGAAAAAACGACCTTGTTTCCCAGTCCCAGGTGATATTGGGCAGATGTCTCTACAAGATGACTAAAAAAACATACACACGTATACATAGATGCTATACACACACACACACGTATATATAGATGCTACACACACACACACACACACATATATATATATATATGAAATTCAATAATTCAAAGTCAAAAATTAACCATATTCCTTAGCTCACAGCAGATGTGAACCAACAATCTAACCAAGGTCTCTCTCTCTCTCTCTCCTTCCAGCCTTTTTCCTTAGCCCTGCCCCACTACTGTCTTCCTCAGGCACACCATTCGCTGGAGGAGTTCACTTTAATGCATGCAATAGATGTGTGTGTGTGTGTGTGTGTGTGTGTGTGTGTGTGTGTGTGTGTGTGTGTGTGCTGAGATTGTATGATATTGTTTCATGGATGTACCTGTTCATAATTTACACAAGTGATATTTTTCTATAAATTTCCTTACATTTTAACTTCTGTTGTTCAACATGTTCTAAGAGTTATGCATGTATGCATACCACTGTTATATAGGCCTACTTCACTTTATATTTACTGTATTTATTCTTGGTTGCCAACAACCTTCAGACACCATATAAAAATGCCTGCAAATACTGGATTTCATTCTTCATTTCTTCGTTAGCTATTTGAAGAGCAAGAGTATCATATGATTAAACTTATAAATGGACAGATAACCCACAGTCATCAGATACAGCATTCCAATTCTGCAGAAACTAAAACTGACCCAGACAAAAAAATTATTGAATCCACTAGATGAAAAATATAAATCAATGTGTCATTTCTTCATAAAGATAACACATTTTGGGTTTCTCTTTTTGTGAAATCTAGAGGTTGTGTTGCAGATTCAAGAAGAGGGCAGGACTGTATGAGACAATGACAATCTTTTAAAGCCAATGGAATTTGGAACCTATTTTACCTGCTGCCTATGGTATCCTCACTTAACACATACATTTTTAGTCTTCTTTTATATAAAACTTTTCCTGTTTAAGCAATAAATTATTGGAATTGTTATCTTTTATTTCCTCTTGGAAATGCCATCAAATAAAATTTGAACCCACATATATTTATAAAGAATTCTTTTGATGAGGTTTAGCTGCCATTCAAAAGAAAATCCAAAATAAATTGGCTTAAACAAGAGAGAAGCTTATTTATCTCTTAGGAAGCTCTTTCCATCTGCTCCACCACCCTGGCATAACATTTCAATCGCAAGCATGGAGAAGGGGGAGAGGACGAGTGCAAATGGAACCTTTGAGTCATCTTGGAAAGTTTTCAGGAAGTTCAGATGACTTACATCTTATTAGTCAGCACTTATTCATGTGGCCTTGCAGTGTGACTAAAGGGAGGCTCATCTTTATTCTAGGCATTAAAATATGGCCCATCTTTGTCATTCTTTGTGTAGCTTTATGTCTTTTGCTTCTTTGAATCAAACCAGTGACTTTACCCATTAGTGCTTTTGACTTCCAAATGAGCATTTGAGCTGTAGATGTTCTGATCCACAGTTTTTTGAGTGATGTCAAGGATAGCTAGCTCTCTTAGCATTTTGCGATGCTTTTTGTCTTCACTTTGATTCAGGTAACTTCTGCTCAGCCTCAGCTCCTTTTGGCAGTCTTGATATGCATTTTTGAGTTTAGGGATTATATTTATCTCCAAAATTATCTAAAAATAGAATTTCTGAATTTTTCAAAAATTAAAACAAATAATTTTTTTTTGGTTTTATAAGATTTGCAAGAGGATAAGGAGGGAATGCAAAAATATATCCTTGTTTAAAACATCTTTTTATAAGTATTTTAATTTCTCTTTCAGTGAAGGGGGAAAAAGGGATAATAAGAGGCTATTTTAGTTTGATTTGGAAAGGAGTAATTAACAAGAAGTTCCATAAGTACACAGTGAATAATGTAATTATAATCCTGGCTATAAGAGAAGGGGTGGAGTAAATAGGAAAGATAATGTGCTTTGGATACCAATATTACTGAGTTCTAGACCCATCTGTGATGGTTAATTTTATGTGTCGGCTTGACCAGATAATCAGGTGCCCAGATAATTGGTTAAAAGCTATTTCTGGGTGTGTCTATGAGGATGTTTCTGGTAGAGAGAAGCATTTGAATTGGTAGACTGTGTAAAGAGATTGCCCTCCCTAATGTGAGTGGGCATCATCCAATCCACCCAGGTCCCGAATAAAACAAAAAGGTGGAGGAAGGGAGAATTCACTCTCTCTGCCTGACTAATGAGTTGAAGTATCAGTCTTCTTCCATTCTCAGACTGGGACTCACACTCTCAGTGCCCCTTGTTCTTAGGCCTTTGGACTCAGGCTAGAACTTGCACCTTTGGTTCTTCTGGCTCACAGGCCTTCTGCTTTGGACTGTTTTTATACCTCTGGCTTTCCTGGATCTCCAAGCTTGCAGGTTGTGGGACTTCTCAACCTCCATAATCACGTGAGCCAATTCCTTGTAATAAATCTCTTTATATATATATATATATATATAATATATATATTTGTAATAAATGTAATAAATCTCTTTATAAATAAACATATATATATGTATATATTTCTGTTTCTCTGGGGAATCCTGACTAATATTCCATCTTGTAATTAACTCTGGGACTTATGGAAAATCTAGGTCTTTTGATTTCTGAATTTTTAAAATAAACCATTATCCTTTTTCTTATAGAGTGCCCAATACATGGCATCTATGAATAGTCTAAAGGTCATACCATAACTCAAGATAGCTGTTTCAGGTAATAGGGTACATGGAAAGGCCAATAAATTTGATTAACACGAGCCCTTTGCTATACTCATTTGCACTGAATGAGTTTCTTGTCACAAGCAATGCTGCATGGAATACTATGATGGTAAATAAGGCATTCTGTAAGTTTGTTAACGGTGGTTCTGGCAGAAGCATTCTGGAAAAGAAAGATAAATCCATATGTGGTATAAGGGTTTATTCCATTGAGAATAAAATGCTGCTGTTTCCATGAATGGAGACGTCCTATTTAATTTAGCATTTAATTTACCAGGTAATTGACTGGTAGACCCAGATTATGGTGCCATTTGGTGGGCTTCATGTTGTCTCAGCTTTGGGCAGGTGGGAGAGTATTTGTACCTCTAGCTACAACATCCTTGTTGAGTAGTCAAGATTCCTGACCCCAGGCATTGTCATCACTGTTGCTATGAACATTTAGCTCATGAACCCAGTGGGCAAGGGCAGGTATAGATAAAAAGATGGGTTTACTGATATCCTGAGAATGGGTCAACTTGTCTACTTGGTTAATGTGATTTTCCTTGCACTTTGGTGTGTTTTCACATGGGGCACACGTATCTTCATATCCAATGCCCCATCAGAAAGACCATGCACCATTCATCCAGGCTTACTTGTATTGATCCCCCCCATTTTGTTCTTCCCAAATCCATGACCATTAAGGCAAATCAGAGGAGATCCATACCTCTGGCCATCTCTCTTTCCACAGAAAATGAACAAACAAGTCCACTGTTTGAAGTTTTAGATATTTCTTTATAAAGGTAACAAACATTTAGTGTTACCTTCCTTTACAGTGACTCCAGAGTAACCCCTTTTAGAGCTGCACCTGTGTACTTTCAAGTAGTGCCAGTGTGTTACACAAAAACATCTATAAATAAACCAGAAGCTTTTCTCATCAGCTGCTACTTATGAAATTCCCCCAGATTTCATACATGTGGGTTGAGAGAGAGGCGGCAGTATAATACCATTCAGCCATGGATTACTTTAACACCATCTCATCTGCTAGGTTGTATGGTCCATGTATTACAGCCTGGACCTGTTGCAAGTCACCCTCGTATTCTGGGACCTACTCAAAAATGTTACAAACCAATATAATAGACCCTTCTGCTGGAATGGAGAGGTGATCAAGGTTGCTTTAGGCTAGAGTATGGAATAGGATTAGAGAGTTATATAGTTATGAGGTAGGGCAGCGAAGATATATTACTAGTATGTTCAGCTGAAAGAAAAGTTCTTTTGATGTTTTTTTACAACATAAATATAGAGAAAATCATTTCCCAGATCAATAGCTGCATACCAGGTGCTGACTGAGGGATATGTTAATTTATTCCAGCTACAAAACTTCGTCTGTAGCAGCAGCTGCAATTGGAGTCAATATATGATTGAGATGATGATAATCCATTATTATTCTCCAAGATCCATCTGGATCGTGTATGACCCAAATAGGCAACTTGAATGAGAATGTAGCATGAATCACCATTCTTGCACTTTTCAAGTCTTTTAGATTGTCATTTATTTCTGCAATACCTTTATGATTGATTTTGACTTACTTCTCTACTAGAACCAGTTCTAGTGGCTTCCACCTGACCTTTCTTATTAAAATAGCCCTGTTAATCAATGTGCAAATTCTGCCAGTTGCTAAGTGCAACTATTCCAAATTATGGGAAATAACCCAGGTTGTGTTCAGGGATTCACTAGGCCCTCTGTGAAATGAAAACAAGCCAAAACTCCATTGCTCACCTGATCTTCATAAGCCTCAAATCTGACTAGTAGACCACAAAGGCATTTCAGGTCTCTAGGATTAAGGTCATTTTGCAGACACAATCCGGTAATCCCTTAAAAGTCTGATTTTTTTCTCCTTTGCCCTTGGATAGCCAGTCTTGTAAATGGCCACAGGGTATTTGGGCAAAGACAGAAAGAAATTATGAGTATTCACTTTTTGGGGTTTATGGAAGGATCCTTCCTTAAGGGGGCCTGGCCTCCACTTTAATAAAGAGATCATATGCCTGTAGACTGGCTAAGGTGTGAGAATTCATTTAGAGTCTGTGATTTTTTGAAATACTTTCATTAAGCAAACTTGTAGTTATTTAAACAAGTTTAGTAGCCTACACATGTATTTCAGTTTACAAATACAATGTTCAACTAGCCAATGCCAAAAATCTCTGTAGGTTAGGCCATTCTGATTTGTGTATTGGTTCTGGCACCCATTTTGGTAAACATACATACATTGTCTTTGACAGTTAAGAGTTACAACTTGGCACAGATCTGAATTTCCTCATTAAATCTGGAAACTCGGTTCAGCAGCAGCAGTTTCCACTATCATTTCTGGCTTACAAAGAACAGCCATGACAGAACTATTCAAACATGAAAAGGCTCCACTCATGAACGTATTTTCTATATTCGAAAAGGGCTGTCCTTTATAACCTCTGTGAGACACAGTTAGCACGTTGTATACAATAAATCCATTCAAGCATTCCAATCTCCCTCAGCTTTTGGAGACCTTAATCTACAGCACACTAAAGAAGTTCTGCTATTTCCCTCTCATTTAGTGTGGTGCACATTTGGGTCCAAGACAATCAGCTAAGCAAAATATTAGGGGCACTCTTAGCAAGTTGAGCTAAGTCATTGAATGCTTATATCTACTGAATATTGAGGTAAGTGTTAAATGTGGAATATCTGCTTAAAGGGTATAAATTCAGCCTGACCTAACACTATATTTCTAAAATCTGATCTAACACCTTTAGACTTAATCCCAACATATGTTCCTCAGTTTCCTACCTATATAAATTTGCAGAATCTTGGTAATCCTTTTGTGTGCATTAAGACCTTCTCATGACACATACTTTGTACCTTCTTCTCTGGCCTTGTGGGAATTTAAATTTAGTTATAGATCTAGAAGTAACAAGTTGTGGGGAGTTAGGCCTTGAGGAGAATCAGAAGTCCCTTGGAACAACAGCACTAGAGGGGAGGTCACTAAAGTTGCTTCAGACAAACGTAGACTACCTCTTCAGACAGGGAGAAAATTGTGCTTCTACTGTCAAAGGAAGCTTAGCAAAATTTTATGAATTCAAGGTCCCCAATTAACCTCAGTCTGAAAGTATATGCCTATTACAATTTTCAGTGTCCTATTCCTTTCTAAACATTGGCTTTTTGCCCCTACACAACAAGGATGCTTCTTTCTTCAGTTTACAGTTATGTTTCCCTCACTCCTTTTGAGGCCTTCCCAGCTGCATCTGCAAGTCCACATTTTTACCAGCAGTCTGTTCAGGAAATTTAGGCTTCTGATATCATATTCCTCAAAATTCTAACTTCTGCCCATTGCCTCCTTCCAAAGCCACTCTCACATTTTTAGGTATTTTTTATAGCAGCACTCCACTTCCAGGTAATAAAATCTCTATTAGTTTTCTATTGTTTCCCAATAAATTACTACAAAATTAGTGACTTATTTCTGGCTTGTAAAAGATACAGATTTTATTTGCAAACAAGAAATAGAGTGATAGACATAGAAAAGCAACTATGGTTACCAAAGGAGGAAGTGAGGGAGGGATAAATTAGAATTTTGGAATTAACAGACACACACTACTATATATAAAGAAAAGACAAACAATGAGGACCTACTATACAGCACAGGGAGTTGTATTCAATTTCTCATAATAATCTAAAATGGAAAAGAATCTGATTTTATATTTATATATATATATATATATATATATATGTATATGTATCACTGAATCACTTTGATGTACATCTGAAACTAACACTGTAAATCAACTAACTATATGTCAATAAAAACAAAATAAAAGAGTGACTTAAAGCAACACAAATTTATGACATTAAAATTTCTCTGGGTAATGAATCTGTGCGCAGATTCACTGAAACCTCTGCTCAGGGACTCACCAGGCTGAAATCAAGGTCTCAGTTAGGCCTGCATTCTCATCTTAGGCTCAGAGTCCTATTCTAAACCTATCTGGACTGGTGGCAAAATTGACTTCCCTGTGGTTGGAGGACTGAGCTCCTTGCTTTCTTGGTGGTTATCCACCAGGGACTGTTCTAAGCTACTAGAGATAGTCTGCAGTTCCCTGCACTGTGACTCTTTCCACAGCATTTCAGATTGCTCCTTCAAGGCCAGCAGGCAAATTGTCTGATGTTTCACCTTGTTTTAAGGACTCACCAAATTAGGGCAGGCCTACCCCTCATCATATGTTTCATAATATAAAGGCCAAGAGATTAGTAAACTATTCATGGGAAGGATATTCTATTATATTAAAAACTTTTGCACACATGCAAGGGGAGGGGATTATACAAGGCATGAACACCATGGGGCAGGAATCTTGGGGACTACCTTAGAATTTTGCCTATGACACCCAGTGGACCTTAACAAATATTAAAAATAAAACAAAACATTATACACCTTATTTTCATGAAACTATTCTATAATAGCAACTTATTGATCCTCCAAAGTTTTGTCCTCCATAAACACTTAATACAGGTGTCTACAGGAGATCATTTAAGTAACTGGAAACAGTGTCATTAATGTCTAGATATAATCAGGTTAGAGAATCACTTCTAGATAACTCATACCCAATTCAAAAAACCATTCATTAAGGTTCTTTTCCTCTGGAATCTCTTACTATACCTATTTTTCTAACAATACATTTTTATTCAGAGAGAACCAAAACCACTCTGAGTGTAACAGAATAGGGAATTTATCATAATGTTTAGGGCCTATGTATTTGGGAGCTCATAGAGGAGTATATGCCACTCTTTATCCTAGTCCAAGAGAACAAAAGAAGTAGGAGAAGATGGGGTGGGAAGTGGAGAAACTGCAGGTCCAGGTGATGCCCCAGGTCAACAAGATGACCAAACACATTAGTGACAACTTGTGTCAAACTTCCAAGGTAACTGATACCCTCCTTCAATCTTCAGGTTATAAATATACTTCATTTCTGCCTTAGAAGTCTCACAGAAATTTGTCTTGTGGCCAACACTAACTTGAAGCCATTTGGTAGAATAATTCTGAACAATGTAGTTATAGCTTAACTAAATTGACACAGTAATAAATGACTATAATTTACAAAATTATAATTAACAGAGATTCAAATAAGACAATATGCAGACTTTTAGTAAAACATCACATTCTATTAGATAGAAAGATAAGTAAATATTTGCAGATATTTTGTATTTCACAGTGCATTTATGATACCAGAAAGGTTAAATCCCAGGCATTTGGAGACTTTAGCTATCTTACTTTTTAAGGAAGAAAGCAGAGTTTTGTGGTTCATTTTACTAATATAGAGCCAATTACCATGTTGCAATATTTCATGATTCTATTGTTTTTTTTTTTTTTTTTACTATTTGTTTAATCAGGCAGTTAAAGTTTGATTTGACATTTCAAAATTCCTGACATTTACGGCTATGTTAGAGAAAGTCACGATAGAGTTACCCTTAATTATAAGAAATCAAGGTCCATCTCTTCTACGGCAGTGTTTGATCCTTTGTTACAAGCAACAAGTAACCTATCCTAACTTAACACAGTTTACAGACTTCTTAGAACAATAGTATACCAAAATAATAAGTGCTTTCCACATTTCATGGATATTTAACACTTCACAAATATTACATATTGCTTTCTTTCTTTCGAGTTTTTTCCTAGTTAATTTTTGTTGGCACATCTTTTCTTTCTTTCCTCACCTGTTCTACATTTCTTTTCTGTAGGGGATATGTTGCCCTTTCTTTCAGATTCCATAGGGCTTCCTGTTTCTCCCATCCCCACCTTGGCCTAAAACAATGATTACAATATACCAGAAATTTAACAGACGTTTAACTGACTTGAGTATTGCCAGCAATGTTTTTATATTTCAACAAACTATGTAGCTTCCAGCTTGAGAGTTTATATACATTTGAGAAAAAATTATTGACTTTAAAATAACCTCACCCTCCACAAATCATTTAAATAATGAAGGCTCTCAAAGACTATTAATCAAACTACATGGAGAAGAGTCATAAATATTCATGAATTGCTTAATACTGTTGTCGTTAATGATTGCACTGCTCATTTTATATAAAAATCCAATCTTTTTTCCTACGTATCATTTGGTAAAGCTCTTTACTGACTGAACAAAATGTGAATGATTATCAATTCTTTTCTTGCTTTGATGTACAGTCTCTGCCTAAAGGAGGATAAACCAAAGCAGGCAGCAAACATCCTCAAAGTTGTGATGCTTGTTCCAAAATGATATGAATTTGAAAGATTATGTAGCTAGATCATTCAAATAGCTTGGGCTTCTCCTATTTCCTGAACTTTTTTTTTTTTTTTGCATTAGTAAGTCTTTATAAATTCTACAGTCTTGAATTGTCCACAATTATTCACAAGTTATGCATGAATACGCATGAATCCAAGCTGAATACTGTAATTATCAGGACTGATTTTTATTGTGAGGTTATAACCACTTCATCTTTTCCTAATGTAAATCAGGCTTATAAGGAACATTATGTGCTTTGTAGATGGTAATTAGGTGAATATAAAAAAAAGTGACTTTGAAGGAATGGTTATAACGGTTTTCTGGATTAGCAAATTAGGAGTGTGGTTACAACTGAATGTTTATTGAAGGTGTCTTTTTAAAAAATCAAATATTTAACAGTTTTTATTGCTCTCTGAATCAGAACTGGATTGCTCAACCTTTAGAGTCAGGGCCTTAACCTCTTCACATCTTAGACTTAAGTATCTTCATATGAGATACGTAAACACACACACACACATATATGCATATATATAGAAAGAGATCTACCTATCTATCTACCTACCTATCTATCTACCTATCTATCTATCTATCTATCTATCTATCTATCTATCTATCTATATCTATCTATCTATCTATCTATTTAGAGAGAGAGATTGGAAAGCTATTTCTGGTATATCCTATTTCCAAACCTAGTCTTGAAATTGCATACACTGATAAAAATTTATATTGATTTAATACAAATAGAAATGTATGAATAAAAAGACACATTATTTTCCATTTATCAAAGTTACTTAGTTCACGAATGATTAAGTTATTTATTGGGCTAAGACATTTAATCAGAAAATTGTCCCTCTATCATTTCTCTGAGTATTCAAGTTTAGAAGTGCCTTACTTAAAATGCAAGAAATTTCCAGTAAGTTTCCAGACTGCAAAGATACATTATTTATGTTAACAAACTGGAAAGAGTTCATTTGCTTTAATATTTATGAGGGAGATTGATGAGACACACAATGCAGTATCACTAAGCTCTAAAACCACTACAAAACATAGATTCAATTAATGGAATGTTAACCAAAGAATATAGTCAGCAACTCATAAATAAATAATTGTTATAAATGTCCAGATTTTTAAGATTCTTTGGAATACCCCACTGAAGCCAGCCATTAAGAAATGTATTCTGCTACCTCAACCTATTAAAAAATGTAATTTTAAGCAAAATTTGATGCAGTCTTGCTTAGAGCAGATTACATATTTTAAGGCTATATTGGTTTTTAAGCCTTTCAAAATAATAAGGAAGTTCATTAAGCTATTACCTTTGAGTTATTTGAAATATTGAATAACCTCAGAATGATCTGGTTCAAAGAGGCTTAATTGGCATAAGCCACATCATACCTTTTAAATAAAATATTTTGTGAGATGTTCATAAAAAGAATAATTTCCAAAGTATTTTTACCATAAATAAAAGTAAAAATTAAATTGGCAAACAACTTGGGAATAAAAATGGTTATTAAAATATCTGAATAATGAAATTTAATGACTAGGTATGTGGAAACATAAAAAACAATCTAATTCATTCATATAAAACCTTAATATTATTGGCCAGAAAAAAAAATTTGCTTTTTCTCTTTAGTACAAGATGTAGATTAAGAATGTATCAAACATCAATCAGCAATTAATAGGAATTTTGAATAAAGTGTAAGAAATTAAAAGCACTTTCTCTTAAGATACTTATTTTTTAAATGATATTGAAATGAAGCTATAATCAGTATTACTCTAATTTGCATGCAGTGACTTTGTAAAGCAGAGAAACATCAGTATAGCTATTTATTTCAAATGTTTTGGAGCTATCTACCCAAGGATAATAGTTGCCAATAAGAAGTTACTTCACAATTAACACAAGTTTTAAATTCATTTATTAATACAAAAGCATTAGAACATTGCAAATGAATCAGCATCCAATACTGAAGTCCATGTACCAGTCAACTGCAAGGACTTTTCAACTTTATCAAGTACTTTGATCTTGATCACATTGAGAATTCTTCCAGTAAGTAATGAAATGTTCATGAACTCTTGGATGAAGCCCAAAATAAGTTTCCTAAGTTAACTTATATTTGGGAATTCTTTGTTCAGCTGGTTTCAATAGATTTTTGCAGAAATCTTGCAATTAATTTTTAATTAGCACTTAATTAGTAATACATTTTATAATTACCACTTAAAATGTGGTAATAAAAACAATAATTAGGTATGATATTCAGATGAGAGTCACCAAATTTTTAAAATTCAGTGAGAAATGCTGTACATATTCTTCCATACTTGATCCTAACAAATGATATTTCTCTCTTTGAAGATATGAATTTGTAAGATAGAGTTTTCACTGCCCCTTTTGACTATAAAATAGGGTCAACAATAGGAATTAAGTTTTTTGTTGCTGTTGATAATTTTTACTGCTCTTAAATTACTCTATGTGGCAAAACTATTTTCAGTGGCTTACTGACTTAGGAAAGCTCAGCTGATTGTTAGCTTAAATCATGAAGCAAATTGCTTTTGATTTTTTAGATGTTGAATAATTCAACATATTTTCTTAGTAAAAAGAACACTGATAGAAATAAAGTAAGCAGCTATGCACTAGAGGGAGAATCCACTGAGAGAGGTTTGTTTTAATCTTCGTTCAATTGCTCTTCATCAACCAATCCTACATGCCAGAAGGCTATATACTCAACACATCTGTTATCTCCTAATATCAGATACCAATGAGGATGTATTTAAAACTTTCATGTTGCACCATAAAGCATGAAATGTTTGCTACTTATTTGTTGTTATACATTTGGATCTGTATCATGGTTTCACAATTGGATGACTAGCAACATTTCACGTCGGGTGAGGAAAAACTCACTGTAGATCTTGCGGTTTTTATGGAGAAAAAGGGCAAGAGGGATTCACACCTTCTAAAGCAAAGGTAAGACATCTGTTAAAGTAAATCAGTTCACTAAAAACTGTTAATAGTACTTCAGTTCTCTTAAAGTTGATTGGAAGTCTCCTGAAACTAGACAAGTGACTTGTGAATTTTGAGGTTTGATCAAGTGGGAAGAAAGTCTTCAGTCTGAAGTTAGTAAGTGAGAATGAATAGTCAATAAAAATTAGTGAAAAAACTCAGCCATGACAATAAAACCAAAGAATAAGAGAAGATGATATTCAGAGAATAATAGAATACATAAAAACTTCAAAGGGAAAATTTAGTTCACATAGTGCATGAAACTTAGGGGACACACAAATGTTTTGAAACTAAGGTAACCTATTTTAAGAGTAATAAAACCACTTACCAGATACAGCTTCTCTTAGCAATTCGATATCTTGACATATTTCTCAGGTTGGAGTTCTTATGTAAGACATTTATTTAAAATTACAGAGATATTAACAAATAACTCAGTGTGCCAGTCTAATTCATTCAATTACTATGTAGTCTATTTTTAAAGTGGATATATGACTTACTCAGATACATATAGTCACACACACAACCATATAAAAAATCAGGAGTCATAATAATAATCTTTATGACTGAGAAGTCAATTGATAGTATTAACTGATAACTGTTAATATAATTTTACTAATCAAAAATATTTCCCATGATTCATGGTATAAAACTCTGGGGATAAACTGTTTATGTTAGCCATCTGTAAAAATTTAAAACTGATTGATGTAATAAAGCTTGTCCCCAGAAAAAGCTACTTTTATAGACAATCTCTATCATATGGTTGGCTATCTAAAGTGAAATAAAGTCAATTTATTTAATTCAAAAAATAGAATGACAGCTTTTCCATCTTTATGTTTGGATAAAAAACCATATATGTCTCATTTGCCAGGGACATGATGTTGAGCCAACTGCTTTCAAGTTCCTGCCAAAAGCTCCATTTTCAAAATTATATTTGGTAGTTAGTGGAACATGCTAAAAATTCATTGTTATAGATTTTAAGCTTTCTTCTTTATATTTTAAGTTTGATTACAAGAGCATACACTTTTACTAGAGAAAGTGTTCAAACTCTTACAAAATAAATCCAAGCCTATCATGGTCTGACATAGGAAGATTTTTTTTAAATTGTTACACATTAAAAAAATGTATTTTCAGCTTTAAAGCTAAAGATATCATGCATTATCAGATGCAGTGACCCTGAGAAAAGGGTCCATATGGTACTATTGACTTAAAGGCAAATGCACAAGTGTTGTGAGTTTGTTTTACTTAGGGTCTTACTGAGGACAAAAACCAGGGAGACAGCCTCTCAATAGCTCTGAGGAAACCTCTCTGAAGATGTAGGGGAGAAGCCAGTTTATCTGTGATTTTTTGGGTAGGAAGTATGTGCAGTCAAGCATGTATCTTGGTAAGAAAAAAAATCACTGCTATTCTCAAAGAACACCTATCTCAAGCTAATGATTTCAGTGCTTTTCTATGTATGGGAAGATACAAACATTTGGATTCATTAAAATTTTTCCTGAGATACACATCTAACTATCTACAGGGCCTGTTTATCCAAAGCACAGAGAGCGACATCCTGAAATCCTCTCAGACTGTGCTGTCCTTCAGCGAGTGCAGTGGTTAAGGACTTGATCCTTGTAAAACTTGGTGATGAGCAACATTATTTTTCTTTGTTTACAACATATTCCCTTTAGTTTTGGGTATTAGGCCAACTTTTTTTCTTCTAAAAAGACTTAGGGATTAACTATGAAAAGATAAGAATTTTGCTATTTGTTATTTTCTCCTTTATGCATGACTCCAATACATCTCCAGGTTAACTGTAACATGTGATGGCACTAAAAAGATTACCTCTGGTTGCTGCTTATTCAACTGTCCTGACTCTTTTGGTTTGGTGTTTGTGGTCATTCCATAAAACTAATTTCTCAACTATACAAAGGTGTATAGAATGACACATACATACACACAGATGAGAAGACACTATATTTTAATAGCTAGGTAAATGCATAGTATAATAAGTAATAAGAGTTCTGTGTTCTTTCAAAAGTAATGAAAAAGGTGAAAAATAATATTATCCCTATGGAAGTCAGAAGATATTGCCTCCGTGTCTTAACAGTTCATAAAAGGTATCACAAAGGAGTCATATTTAAGGTGAATTTGACCACTTTGGGCATTTTTTTAAAAATTGATGACATTTAGGATGAAAGGAGAATGGAGAGAATTCAAAGTGTGGGAGATAAGACAGAATAAAGAGTCATGGGACATAATTTGAAAATCTTATATTGCAGGATACAAGACAAATGACTGCCCTAAAGACTGAAGAGAGATAGACAGGTGAAAATACAGGGAGTCACATTTTACTGCAGCAGAGACTCAAGAATGAAAACTACTGTAGGAAGCAGTGCCTGAGAGGAAAACTGGAACTGTATTTGACAGATTACTGGAGGCTCAGTGAGGACAACTCTGAGAGTTAAAACCCCAAGATGCTCCAGTCTTAGAGAGGATCTCACAATATTGTGAGGTTTACCTCCAGGAGCTCCAGACTCACCACAGTAAACATAAGAGAAAAGCCTTATCTTGCTTCCCACAGGGGGAGGAGAAAAGGAACCATTGTGACACTGCCAGAGCACCGTGTTCTTATTAATTAGGCCTGCCCTGGGGGGAATGTCAGTTAATGAGAGCCTGATGTAAAGGGGTATTATCAGAGCCTACGTGACCTAGGGTGAGGGGTGCAAAAGGTATAAAGGAAATCTTTGTATCTCCCCCTCCATTTTGCTGTCAATCTTAAATTTCTCTTTAAAAATAAGTCTTTATAATAATAAGAAGAAAAAAGTCTATATGTCACATTAGGACATTTGCATTTTCTTCTATGATTAGTGTTTAGCAGGTATTACTTTTTCAGAACACAAAAATTATATATATTTCTTTGAGAAAGTCAAGCAATAAGGAGTTATGTATTAAGCTGACATTTGTGGACTCCTCTTTCCACAAAATTGGAAGATTAGAAATTCTTAAAACCTTCAGTAGGAATAAAGTTTTTGATAGGAAGTATAATGAATATAAATAAAACCAATTTATGTTCACAGGTACGTAAGATAAATCCCAGTGTTAAAAAGGGAGGAGGAAACATAATTCCACAGTGATAAGCTTGCACTAAACCCCACAGTATGTCAAGGACATATGGTGACACCAAGAACATAGAGCCTTACAAGTGAAAGGCCAGTCAGGATTCAGGAAACAGGGCATGGACCTGCTCGAGTTGTGCACTTGGAAGTATGAAGTATGTTCTTGAGCTTAAGCTGTGACTTCTTGGAAAGCAAGGGTCAGGGAAAAAAAAAAAAAAAAGAAGCAACTGCAGGCACAAAAAGCAACTAAACATCTCGGTAATAAAATAAAAAAATTTTAAAAAGAAAGAAAATGAAGAAATGAGGGAAATATAGGATAGAAGTAGGAAGGAAGAAAGAATAGGAAACAAGACTCCTCTGATATTTTGTAGCAGCAAACCAATCATTAATGCAAAAAGTTATTCTGTATTGATAGCAAGTTGTGTATTGTAGAAGTAAAGCAGAACTTTTGAAGAAAGAGATCCTCAGCCCAGGTCCCTCAGTACTTTATATATTCAGATAACTATGAGGTTTAAAATTATGCACAGACACACAGGAAAATCACAAAACAACCGCAGAATAAGTCACTACCAGTGAAAAAGTAAAAAATCTGAATCATACTCCCAAGAAATTCTGACACTGAAATTATCTGATACGAATATATAATTGCCACGTTTAAAGCATTTATAGAAACAAAGAAGCAATCGAAAAGGTTCAGCAATGTCCAGGCTAATCTACAAAGAAACCACATGTGAGAGGTCCTAAGGAAAAAAGGAAGTGGCACCACATACCCTCAAGAATGTTCCGAAGGAAATATGTTCACAAGGAAATGTAATGCTCACAATGAAATTGGACAATGGTGCAATGGTGAAAGCTACTGTTGAACACATCCAAGGATCTACTCCCAGAGTTAAAAAAATAAATTAAAATTTTAATCTCATATGTAATATAATCATACTTCTAAAATATAGAAAGTGCAGACATTTTGTAAACAAAGCTCACAAAGCTCTCAAAGTCAATGTTACCGTTTGATGTAGTTCCCATATTTTCCTCTGTCAACTTATGTGTTTCCTATGTCAGGATTGGTGTTTAAATCGATTTTTAAATATCTGCATCATATAATATTAAATTATTGAAATATTTCCATTTTCTTGGGCATCAAAATTACACTTTTATACTTGTAGAATTTTCTATATTTTAATATATTGTCTCTTGACAGATGCTGATATCCATTTAACCAAGAGCATTATAACTGACTTAAATAAGAAAAAAATTTTCAGAACATACAGCAAAAATTTTGGAGGATTTTCAAGTTTGCACACACATCACTAAAATATGCAAAAAATAGTTTCTTAATAACTCTGCTTGAACAAATCATTCCCTTTCTTTGATCTTGTTTTTCTATTGTTGTTATTTGTTTTGTTTCTCTAATTCAGTGAGATGGAAATTTCAAGGGATTAGAGCTTTAATTAATATTTCTTTAGAAAAATTGAAGTTTTTAATGCCACTATACTTAATTGTAGAATCATGCTCACTGCTTGGAAAAACATTTAAAAAATAACAATTTTCCATAAAACTAATGGAATGTTGATGTGGAAATCATCCAATTTACCCAAACATTGACAAATTGCCCATCTTAGTAACCTTGCATTCTGTATTATTTGTCTTTGTTTTTTTCCCCTGCTAAAAGGAAAAAGACATTTCGCTTTCCCCAACTTAGTTATATACACCTTTCATCACTTCCACCACCAAATACACATACTCATGTTCCCTGCTCCAGTCATTTTCACTCACTTAATCAATGTTTGTTAAATATAATCTGCCAAATGAAAATATAAACAAATGCATCTCTCCTGCAATGACTGTGCGAAGCACACTGTTATGAAACAAAAACATCTCTGAAAGCTAGTAAAATAAATTTCAGACTATTGTTTGAAATATAAAAGGAAGAGCTTCAGTTAATAATTCCACAGCATTTCTCAATTTCTTGGTTCAGTCAAGTATGGAAAGAGAGATTTTTTATTTCTCTAGACCTTGCTGAACATTTCAGTATAAAACTCCTGAAGAGCAAGCTTTTGAAATCACGTTCCTCAATATGCTCCTTGAAGTGTGAGTTAAGCACATAATTAGTATATGCAGATGATAGTAATGTTCAGCAGACTATATTTTACAGATTTCTTTATATTAACTGCATCCATTTTTTTTTCCTTTCAGACAGGGTAAGTATAAAAGAAAGGTTATGAGAATGCCCTTAACAGCAGTCTCATACAATGCAAAATCATCTTTCTGTTTTCCAAAATAATTTATTTTTGCGTTTTCAACAGGAGAAACACGTATGTCATAAGAAAAAGAATCTAGAGGAAAAAGAAGAAAATAATAGAAGGAGAAAAAAGAAAGAAGGGTAATCATTACAATAACTCTTACCTATGTTTAATATAAAATGTGTTATCTTTCTAATTGGGGAGGCAGAAGTACAAGTTAGAACTGCTAACTTTCAAATTAAAACTAAGACTTTACTTACAAAAACATAAGTTCTTACCTTTATTCCGAAGAGAAATATTACTCTTTTAATTTTTTCCTAGTCCTCATTGCGCTGTGATTAATGGATCAATTTATTAAAAATACTTGGTTAGGGTCATGTATTTAATTTCCTTTGACTTTCAGCTATTTAAGATACATTGGCTTGAGACTTCTTGGTATACACAAGATAATGTTGACAACCTTAGATCAGAACTTCTTCACATGTTCTACAGGATAATCTATAAACAGAGAACACTGTAAAATTCAATTTATATGTAACAAAGGAAACCAACCCTTGAAAATAGCAGACACAGGTATGGAGCTCATTTTTGAGGAGCAGTAGATTAGAACGTATTGCTAAAAGAGAAAGGTGTACAGAGGAACCCAAACAGTGGTAGAATATAAATAAAACTGCCCAGAAAGAGTTTCCTGCCCTGGGTAAGGAATACTGAGAATGAGTCAGATCTGGTACATCAAAAAGAAAGGGCACGAGAAGTGTACAATTCCAGAGGAAGCAGTGTTGGGAAGTACACCTAGGAAATAGGAGGGAAAAAGAAGGAGGCTTGGTGGTGAAAGGAGAGAAAGATCTATGATGCTCAGGTTCATAAACCTATGAAAACAAGAAGGCATCCCTGAATCAGAAGCAGACAGCACACTGACCAGTTCCCCTCTCACTACACACACATGAAACTACCAAAGACTTCAACTTCACTATAATACCAGAATATAAAACTCTTACAGAAAATAAATAAGCCACCCAGACTCTTCCCCAACCCCACTCCATTTGTTATTGCTAGTACAGAAAACATCTGCAAAACTTTCTCCAAGCAAGAAAAGATAATTTACATCTACACAAAGTTACTATAAGAATAAAAACATGCCAATAAATAATTCTAGATACGGAAAAACTTATAACACCCTGCTGTGGAAAAGGGGATCTGAAAGAGCTGGGTAAATTGTGCAACAGTGTTTTTGCCCTTAATGGATTAAAATTAAATAAGAAATTAGAGAAGCAAAATAAATATAATATATTATATATTAAAAAATTAATGATTATAATGCACAAGGAAAAGAAAAATGTGAGAAAAGAGCAAAGTGAATAAAGAAAAAAAATACAACTGAAGAACAAAACATCTCAGAAATGTTACAAAATAACAATGGAAGAACTGACAGAAGTTGCAAATAAAGTAATAAATATAGAAGAGAAGAATGAAAAAAAAGCCAGACAAAATAATAAATAAAAATAAAATGGACCAAAGAAAAAAATACATACATATATATACATTAATGCATAAATATATAAATGTGGATGCAGACATGAGTAGATACATACATAAAAATTGTAGACCCTTAAAAGCAAAAACTAAACAGTGGAATGCAACCAATATTCAATATTAAAATGAAATTTTCTGATTAAAAAAAGAATGTGAAAATCTAAATACTGGTAAGATTAATCTTATGCTTAAAAAAATTGATTGAGTGGTGAAACTTAAAAATCTTTATCTTAGAAAAGCGATTGCATTTTAAGTACAAATAGAAAAGTTCTTGGCTCCTCAGTCCAGGAAAGAAGATCAAAACAGTTATAAAATTAATATAAAATAATTTAATTAAATTACAATAATTAAATAAAATTTCCATTGTACTTATTAACAGAAACATACAAAAAAAGCCAACAGTAGAGTAACGTTTCAAGAAAAAAAAGCAATAAACATGCAAAAACACAAGGAACACTATATTCACCATCCCTTCCTTAGATATATATTAGAGAATAAGCTCATGAAATAAAAGTCAATATAGGAAATTTAAGCAAACAACTGATGAATAACTTATCATATTTAATTGTTGATTTAATATTCAATCAAAAGTGATCATTTGAACCACAAAATAATACTAATTAACCATACTTTTAAAATCTTGGTTCAATACTATTCCTAAATAAACAAATACATAAACAAAAAGACACAGTGGCCAGAAAACCTCTTTACAGAAGAATTTTACCAATAAATGAAATGATCTGAGAATTTTTAGAAAACATTTTGCAATCCCAAGTATAATAATTGGCTAGAAAAGTAATCATTGGGTGAAAGTACAATAGGTAGCATGATAGTTGCATGGAATTACAAATCAGGAAAAAATAAACAAAAAAGAAACCTGTCTCTCAAATGGAAAAATCTGGTGGTCACTACTTCAACCAAATGATCCAACTCAGTAAAATTAATAGTTGACAATTAATAATTGACAATATGTACAACTGATGTGATGCAATATAAAGTATACTTTATCAGCTATGAGACATTCTTTTTTTTGTCCCCAAGATTTTTATTACTGAAGTAAAAAAAATAGTGAAAGATAGTACAGTCCTGAGAATTGGGAGTGGGCCGATCCAAGAGAGGAAAAATGGCCCCTATGAGACATTCTTGACAATCATGTTCAACTTGAACCAAATAATCTTTTAGTCCTAAATCCCAGAGGAAATAAATTGGATAGTGGAACAAGTTAAATGCCACCATGAGAAAACACTGAGACAAATCCAGAATGTGAGGGCAGTCAACTAGACAACTTAATGACTTCTTCCAAAAGTATAAAACATAACATTAAATAGATAGATAGATAGATAATAGATAGAAGGACTATTCTAGGTAAAAAAGAATAAAAAAATACATAACAATCAGAAGTAGTATCTGAGATTTGATTGAATCTGGTGAAAAAATCTACAAAAGAGACTTTGGGGACTAGTAAGAGAAATTACATATAAACTGAATATTCAATGGCATTATGGAACTCTTCTTACCCTTTGTTATAATGCTACTAAAGTTATATAGAAGAATAGCCTTTATTCTTAGAGGATGCCTGCTAAAGTACTTAATTTAAGGGTATAGTCATAGTGGTAGTAACATATTAATGAGTCAGCAATCACACACACACACACGCACACATATATACATATGTTTGTAATATGTATAATGAGATTATATAAATAGATATATAGATGGGGTTGGATAAAGCAAACCTGAGAAATGTTAATAATTCCAATATTTGTTTACCTTTATGTTTTTCCAAAGTAAATGTTTCTATAAACTTTTGGGTTTGTATATATTATAATTTACTTTATCAGATAAATATTAAAAATAAATATCAGCCTTTTCTTATTGGCCAAGCTATCATAATATAGTTAAAATAAATATATTCTATAATATCCACAAGATAAAATACTCTAGTTTAACCAAAATACTTAAAGATCCAAACATTCACAATTATATTGGTGTCTTAATCTAAGGAAATAAAAAATGTTGAATATAATGATTTCAAGAAACAGTTTATTCACAAATTGTAATTAGATAAAATATTCATTCTAAATTATTTTAATTATTTGCTTAATTTGAAGATAACATTATTATCGAATAAAATAAGTATAGACCCATTTTGAAAACACGAGGGTCATTTTAATTTAAAATGTCCCCACAATTGTATACTTTCAATTAAAATATTTTCCAGGTATTTTTTCTGCTTAAGTTTAGTGATGATGAATAATAGATGGCCATCCTGAAGAATGCTTAAAAGTTATAGATTGTTTACTACTGAATTATGAATTAAAGTATTTGAAAAATTAATTGCTAAGTATTATCTCTTTAAAAGTTCAATTTTGATTAATCAAGGGTAATATGCTTTTTATGAATCATGAATAGAAACATATCACAAAACCTACCAGGCAATAGCTTTTGCCTTACAGAGAGAGATTCAGTTATATATAACTTGTGGTCCAATATGCTTTGATGTAGTTGCTAATCTGCTATTGGTATCTCTTATTTGTCAAACCCAATAGGAACATAAAAGATAAGAGGGTCCTTTGATGCAGTTTGTAAGGGTGAGTGTCTCAGACACAGACTGGAAGGATGAAAGTCTGAAGACTTTGTATCGTCCTACCTGGTTATAAGGAGGTTTTTCTTGTAGTTTCAGCTGTATAAGATCTTCTGCCCTGAGTTCAATAGGATTCTGTGAGAATTTGTCCACAACGTACGTGTATTTTTGATGGATTTGTGGGAGAAGGTTAGTTCCACGTCCTTCTATTCTGCCATTTTGAAGTCCCTCCAAAAGTCTGAAGGAGATTGTTGAGTAATAGTCTCAAACCTTCAGCTCTTCCTGTATCCATTCTCTTCACAAGGTACATTTATAGCTTCTCCCTTCCAGATGTGGAGTCTGTTACTCCAGTCCTTGAATCCAGGCTGATCTTGTGATTTGTTTTGACTAACAGAATATAATGAAAATAATGTGTGGGTTTTTTGTTGTTGTGGTATTGGTTTTTTAATTGTGGTAAGAACACTTAACAGAAGAGCTACCTGCCTAATGAAATGTTTATGGCATAATACAGTAGTGTTAACCGCAGGCATGCTTCTGATTTCTCTTTCTGAGAATCTTGTAATACCATGAATACAAACCCAAGTTAGTCCTCTGGAGAATGAGACTACACAGATACAAGTTGAATAATTTCAGCCAAGGGCATCTGAGACCAGCAAACACTCAACCAATCTGCCAGCTGACCCGAATTATATAGTAAGGCCAGGCAACATTAGCTTTACCTGATTCAGATAATGAACTATATAATCCCGTGAGAAATAACAAATGGAAGTTGCCTTAAGCTCCTAAATTTTGGGTAATTTGTTATGCATAAGTGGCTAACTGATATAAAGTTGCAGGACATTTCTGAGGATCAAGTGGATAATATTCAGCATAATCTATGCTTTCTTCCTCCTTGTCATCCTTTTTCTGTTATTTGTGTGGATTTTAAAATAGTGTGTCTTCAATACAAGGGACCCAGAAATTTCCACAATTAGCTGTATTACTGCAGTCATCTTGCTCTCTTCAAATCCACAACTGACCCATCCCCAGGTATATTTCATTCTAAAAGTTTAATAGCATAATAACTAAAACCCCAGACCTGGTTGATTCATAATGCTAAATATATACTCCAACCTGGGAGTATCTCTCATTTAGCATCTTTAGAGATATACCTACATCCTGAGCCTAAAGCATAGTTTCCAGCAAAATGATGTCTCTTTTACAGTAATGGAAAGAAATAATTGGAAGAGAGAAAAATAATATGCCCCTAACTTGAAAGTTATCCTCAATTTGGGGCTAATTTGGGCCTTTTCTGGCAAAGCATGAGGTGTCCTGGAAAATTAAGTTGCTGAATTTAAATTTTAACTGAATCTTAAAGGAGCCTTATTGTAGACAAATAACATGGCAAAGCAGAGAAAGTACAGAAATACATTCTAAGCAGAAGTTCCAGTACGGACAGATGCATAGACTAATGATAACAATGGATTCTGTGGGCCAATATGTAGCTACAGTTTAAGATATTGTATATGGGTCAGGAAAAAGGAACGAAAGAAGTGAAGTTGAAAAAGTTCTGATAGGGTGAATTTGTGTAAGGGGCTTGAAAATCATGGTAAAGATTTGAGAATTTACTTAAACTGCAAGATGCCTTGGAAGGCCTGGAAAATTATATATATATTTAGAAAGCACATGGGAACAGCAGAATGAGGACAGACACTGTCTATTTTACTACTCAGACATTATACATGAGACATAATGAGTTTCTATTAGTGATATTAAGACAGAGGGGGAGGTGCATTCTAGATATGTTTTAATGGTAGAATCTATTTATCTGGGTGAAAATTAGTAGGAAACAATGGTTTTTGGCTGTTGGAAAATAAAGAATAGAAATATTTAGCGTAAGTTGGAAAGTAGGCCAAAAGTTCAAGAGAGAGCTCAGGACTGAAGATATGAGGGGCGTAAAAACAGTAGTCACCATTTATAACTTGTCTTGGGTGAGTCAGATAGTTGTCATGCATTACCTCCTTTAATCCTCAAAATTGTCAAAGTAGAGAGTTTGCCCTTTTAAAAATGAGGAGACTAGATCTGAAAGGGATTAACATACTTCCCCAAAGTTACACAATTAGTAAGTCACAAATTTAAAAAGCAGCTTAATCATGATTTCATTTTTGGAAGGTTTGAATCCTATGCTTTTTCAAATACACTGTGTTTCTCTTCTTGAGTGAAACTGAAGCAATGGAAGCAGATAACCCCATCTTACTGAAGACGGTATCTGAGTTATATTCAAGTATACACACAAAGCCAGTATTTTTCCTTACCTATCAAAGCTAAGTATCGTAGACATTAAATATGAGCATATACCCAAACACAGACACACAATTCTATGTTTTATGTTTATGATTTTGGTGCTTTTTTGTTGAATTTCTTTTAGTTTCTCCTCATCTTTTCACCATCACTTAGATTATCCAGAAACTTCTGCTGTAGGTAGAAGTTAAACCAAGTCAGTACCATTTCAATTTGCCTTTGTGAATTAAGTTTACGAGAAGCATTAAATTTATACAAAATTATTTGCAACTGAATGCAACAAAGACTGCTACCAGTTCACCAAAATTCATTTTCTTTTCCTCAGCCTAGAGCTATTCTACATCTCCCAACCTCCCTTGCACTTAGATAGAACCATATGACTGCCTTGTAGACAGTGGTACATGAGATAAATGATGGGTTCTATTTCGAGACTAAGCTTGGCAAGTGTTTTCCTCTCCAGACTGTCTCTTTTTATTCCAGCTGGATTCTTGCAATTACAAGGCCCTAAAGGATGAGAGAGCCAAATGATTTAAAGGACTTGGACTTCTGACTCAGTATATGAAGGAAAGCTACCTAGCGATAAGGACAAATACATCGGACTGTATGAGTGAGGAATAAACTTCCATTGTGTTTGGGCTACTTGAAATTTTGGGTTATTTATTATTATGGCCTACTTATCCTGAGGCTGATATATAAATATATATCATTATTTTATAGGGCTCAGATTTTTATACACTTGAAGCAAAATCAGACACTTACAAACATAATTTAAAATCTATCATTTTGACTTCAGTCTTTCCTGATTGCCAATTTACATACAAAATAAAGACATGATTGCACATTTAGTTAATATTGAATATTGTAAAAATACTTAAATGAGTGTGCTGACAGAGTGAAACTGTTAAACACCATTTTGCCTCTAATATTCCTACACGTGTAAGATGATCCTGCCTCTATGTTTATAATTAACACACTGCTTTCTTTTATTTCCATTTTACCATCTACATAACACAACATAAATCAAAGCAATTTTGCTCAACATTACTAAGTTCTTCAGGGAAATAGAAGTGGTATTCCAGTTACTCATTTATGAAACTGCCTAGAAAGTAAAATTTATTGGGAGGAAATTGTGAAAGGACAAGAGAAATCTTAATAACTGTATCTTGGCATAACAAAGAAGTCCTTGAAATCCTCAGACTTGAAATAATCTACTGTAATTTTCTCTGGAGATTTTTGGTCCCAATTAAGCTTGTCTGTTGTGACTGAATTTTAATTAGTATGGATGTTTGTACTTTAGAAATTCAGAGCTTGAATTAAACTTCATAAATTCCTGAGACCAAAAGAGAAAAAGATTAATTGAATGAGTTTGGAATTTTAATGAAGGCATTTGAAAATGTTGGCATTTTTCATATTATAGCTGCTATGTTAAGCCTAAATACTTCTATGCAACTGGTTTGAAGATCCAGGCTGAATTAACCAGTCAGTTGAATTAAATGTTCAAAAAAGTTCAAATACCAATCAATCCTGTTCAATGCTTCATTTATTATTATGAAAAAATTATATATATATATATATATATTTGCTCTTCCAAGTTTATTTATAAAAACATATATACACACACACACACACACACACACTGTGTTTCTTGTAGATAACATATGGTTACATTCTTTTTTTTATCCAGTGTAATTATCTTCCTCTTATTAGATCATGAAGTTCACTTATATTTAACATAGTTATTGATCTGTTTATGTTTACATCCATCATTTTTCTATTTGTTTTTCAAATTGTTTATACAATTTTAAAAACTCTGTTTCTCCTTTTCTGTCTCTTTCTTTTTGGCTTAACTTAATATTTTAAGATGTGTTGGGTGGAAGGTGGAGAACATGTTCTATCCTTATAAAAATCCCAATGGTATTTTTTAAATAAATAGAAAAAATTTTTAATTCATATAGAACTACAGAAGACCTCAAATTTCTTGATTTCAAAATATAGTCCAAAGCTGCAGTAATCAAAACAGTATGGTACACCCATTAAGACAGACATTTAGACTAATGGAACAGAATAGGGATCCCAGAAACAAACCCATGAATATACAGTCAACTGATCTTCAACAAGGGTGCCAAGAATACACAATGGAGGAAAACAACAAATAGTGTTGAGAAAACTGAATATCCACTTGCAAAAGAATGAGATTAGACCCTTACCTTACATCATACACAAAAATTAACTCAAAAAAGATGTCTAAAGGTAAGACCTGAAATTATAAAGTTCCTAGAAGAAAACACAGGGGAAAATCCTCTTGATATTATTCTTGGCAATGGTTTCTTGGACACGACACAAAAAGCATAGGCAAGAAAAGCAAAAACACACAAGTAGGACTATATCAAACTGAAAACCTTCTGCAAGAAAAATAAATAATCAACAGAATGAAAAGGCAGCCTATGCAATGGGAGAAAAAAATTCAAGTCATATATCTAATAAGAGGTTAAGATACAAAATATATAAGAAACTCCTAAACTCAATAGCAAGCAAGTAACCTGATAAAACAAATAAACAAAGGCCTTGAGTAATACATTTTCCCAAAGGAAACCTACAAATGGCCACCAAGTATATAAAAATGTGCTCAACATTACTAATTATGAGAGAAATAAAAATCAAAACCACAATGACATATCACCTCACACCTATTATCAAAAAGACAAGCGATAACAAGTGCTGGTAAGGATGTGGAGAGAAGGGAACTCTTGTACACTGTTGGTAGAGATGTAAGTTGGTACACCTGCTATGGAAAACTGTATGAAACTTCTTAAAATAAAAAAAAACAAAAACAGAACTATCATATGACCCAGAAATTCCACATCTGAGTTGGTGAGGATGTGGAAAATTCTACCTATTTTTTTAATACTCAACTTGCTTCTTCCATTTTTTTTTGCCATAATTCTCTTTGTAGTTTTAACATTTGTGCTAAAATTATAGTATGCATAATTGCATTTTCATTTTCAACATATTTGAGAAATTTGAAATCACTGCTTCTTCCATTTTTAAGCCCCATTCTCTCTCTTCTTAACATTCCAGATACATAACTAATATAGTATTAGAAACTTCCTCATATTTTCTGAAATTTTCCCATAACTCACACAAGCTCTACTTTTTTTAAAATTTTAAATCTTGTTTTTTACTCTTCATGTTCTTCATGTTCACTGATCTTTTTTTCTGCAGCATCTAATATCCTATTAAACACATCCCATAAAATTTTCATTTCAAATGTATTTTTCACTTCCATATTTTCAGTCTGTCTGTTTTACCACTTTGATTTTTCTCCTATGAGTCCTCATCTTCACTTCTTAAGACCATCTGTTCTATTAAGTTCTTAAATATATTTCTAATAGTTCCTTCAAACTCTTCCCTGTTTCTAATACCTGGATTTGAAATATGTTTTCTTTCTTTAAAGAGTTTTTTTGTTTTTGTTTTTGTTTTTGTTTTTCCTAATAAGCAGTAACTGTATTGCAGCTTTTCTGGACCATTTTGAAGTTTCATTTCAGCCTTTGTTTTGCAGGATTTTGAGAAGATCTTATTATGTGCTGTGGTCCATGGTTTTAAGGTGTGACCTGCCTCATGTCTCAAAGGAATGCTTTGGTTATTCTTGAGGTCTCTCCTCTCAGATGAATCAGAATGCCAGGCTCCAACCCTATGTAACCTCTTCCTTCTGTAGCAGCTACACTGTGTTTGGCTTTGTGAAATTTCACCCTGAACATGAAGAAAGCAGCCCTCAGTCAATGATCTTTTGGGAGTCTCACTCCATACATTTCCCTCCTTCTGGTGCACTGTCCTGCAAGTTTCACCTGTAGTAGTGCCCTTGAAATCTGCTCTCATCCTTCTCTGCCCAACAGTACCACTGTGCTCTCCTTAGGCTTCACTTCCCTGAGTCAAATTTGGGAAACTGTCCCTAGGTAGAGAAATGGGGTAAGTGTGGGACTTTACTTATGTTTCTCATTTTATTTTTTTCATTTCCAGAATATCATTTTCCTCAATGATACCTCTGAATATACTCTTAAAATACAGATTCGAATTCAAGTTCAAGGACAAAGTTCCTAAAGGCATTTTTACAATTAAAAAAACCTTATCACAATATTTTCTCTAGTCATAATTATCTGTTTATTTGATTTATGCCATTATATTGTCATTATAATTTATATTATTAAAAGTAATTCTCTCTTTAGTTAAAAATGTGGCTTTGTTGTTCATAATGCAATTTATTTTTAAAGTGTATCTTCTAAACTTCATTTCTTTCTTTTGTTTTCTCCTTTGAATTTAAATTTCACGTTCTTAAACTCACATTTTTAGTTTTCTTCCTGTTATTATTTCACAGATAGTAATAACTATGGACACTAATCTGAATCAAGGAGTGATTATAACTCAGATATTAGGTTATTACTTTAGGTATACATTCTTTAAAATACACTATGCACATTTAGGTTATTACTCTATGTATACTGAAGATTAGGATGAAGTAAATAATACATGTAAATGTTGCTTTTATGCACTGAGGTCTTTGCAAAAGTAAGTTATTTTAAATGCAAAATGAGTATTTATTGAATTGATACTTTTATTAAAGCTTCAAACACATGTAACATTATATTTTAATATTTTAGTCCCAAGTAGAAAATTAAAATATTTGAAGTGGTTTGGAAAGATACATAGAGTACAACAAGATAGAAATAAATGAGGAAATCAGTGGTTCAGAAGACTGGAATAGGAAAAAAGCTGAAACATGCTTCATCGATTTCTTGATTTCTTTCTGGCTCTATTTATCCTTTAAAGCTTGCTTAAGATTGATGTGATCTTTCTGTTCATTTGTGACTCAAATGGCAGGGGGAGGGGACATGGAAAATTTACTTAGAAAAGATATTGCAAAGATGTTTATTTTGTAGGTAACTAAATGTACATGGACATTTATTTGCTGGCTTGCTACACCTTCAATAAGAAAAATGTCCCTAAATCACAGCATTGGCCACTTCTTTTACTTTTAATCTGTCAAAGCAAGTATTGGATTTTCATTCCATTAAATTTACCTTAGATCAGGATGACTTTTTAATGCTCAAGTTTCTTAGTAGTTATTCCTTTCAGTCATGCATAATTGATTGTTTTTGTCATAATGTTAGTCATTGTCCTAGAATACCCAGCACACATATTGAGAAATATTCATTAACCAGAGAATTTGTGGCTTCTGAAGAAATTTTGTTGCCGAAATCTTCAAGATGGAAAAAAAAATGAAAATAAAACTCCCCCAAAGTAGTTCTTTTTTAAGAACTGTGTTATTTTTCTTTGTGAAATCAGTACTTTTTTTTATCATGCATTAACCATTCTAATATTAAAGGATATTGATCAATACATGCTACTGCAATGTTGAAAGGCCACATATTAAGGGTAAGCTACTCTTAATACAACACCATAAAACATTAAAGGTGTTTTCTCCAATAATGTGTGCACTTGAGTGAAAATGGAAATCAGCAAACTGCACATCAGCTGGAAAGTGGATAATAGGATCCTTTTCCTATCAAGATCTATCTGCAACTCAATTAATTGTAATTACATAAATAAATCCTACTCTAACACTGGCCAGGATGAGTCATCCAAGAAAAAATATCTTTAATAGGACATGATTTCAATTAAAAACACTTGCAAATAATATGCATGTTAACAATAAGCTTGTTACTTAAGCTCCACTTTACTAAGTTTCATCTTGTCTAAAGAATGGTATGTTAAGGTTTCCAAAATATAATTTCATTTCAAATAAATACCCACTGGCAAGACATCTGGAAAGTAATAAGCAATTTATTGTATAACACTCTCCATTAAAAATCATCAGAAAATCTAGATCTAGTCCAGTAAGATGGAATGTTCCAAAGTGATGCAATGTGGAAAATTAAGCAGGCATATCATGCTATTGAAAATAACTTTCACTGAGGTATATACACGATTTATCAGAAATATTTTACTGGAACTAAAATACTTTATCTGGTTCTCACCTTTTAATTTTACCCTGAATCTAGTGGTGAATTCCTTGAAGTGGTCAAAATGCTAGTTCTGACATAGCATTATCAAGGTACTTGCAAATGTGATCACATTATTTTGGACTTCTTTGACTTCTCTTTGCTCTAATATTCCCTACATCCTTACAGAAGTGTGTACAAACAACTCTTTCAGTCTTCAGGGATCGTCTCAGAAAAATCACCTCCTAATGCCAAAGGCAAGCATAGTCATTCTACCTATGTACTTCCATGATATCATTTTCATACTTAAATCATGTTCAATTGTAATTCTCTCTTCCAGACTCAACTGTATTCTCTTTGCATCCCACTGTCTACCTGCCTAGTAGTGTGCCTAATACATATCAAGAACTCCCACAAGCATATATTACATAAAACTGGAAATTACTGGAATTTCCATGTAGATGTGCTTTATTCTTATTTACTTTCATCTAAGAAGCAGTAACAAAGTTACACATTAGAGGCATATCATCATTGCATCCGTTTTGTATTCTATAATCATATATAATAATAATAGCAAAATTAATAACTGTGCTCTCTGACAGGCACTGTGGATAGCACTTCACATGGATTAATATGTTTGATTATCATACACAAATAATCTGTGAGGTAGGAAAATGTATTATACCAAGTTTGGAAAAAAATTATAGTTGACCAGTATCAAAATCTACAACTTCCATGGTAAAAATTTTGAGCTAATTCTTCCTGAATTTGGTGACCTATTTCTTAACCACTACAGTCCAATACTTTGTATCTCTTCCCTCTCTCTCCCTCCTTTCCTTCTTGTTTTTCTTTTGGTCTTTCTGTTTTTCTGTCTCTCATCCCTGACTTGTACTAAACACTGAATGAATTGAACTGCTGATCAATAACCTCAAGACTGAGTCTTTCAAAAAAAGAAAGAATGAGTCATTCTTTTTTAGAATATGCAAAACTGAAGCAAAGAATGGTACAAATGTTTAACAATAGCCCTTTAGGAACAAGAGAAATAAAGTGTCAACAGTGACTTTAATCTTGTGTGGATAAAGGTAATGTATACCATTTCAGTAGTCTGGAATTCATTTACTTGCCAACTCAAAATACAGCTGGACACAGCTAATAAATGGAAAATAATATTGAAAAAAAAAACTGTTTCTGTATACCTGTAAAGATGTCATAAAATCTATGGACTAAAATTCTTGAACTTTACTGATGAGATATTTCTTCAGCTTGAAAAGAAAGGAGCATGCCAAATATTAGGTTTTACTCATTGCACAGACACACATAACAATTTACTTGAGTAACTGGCAAGCTAAAACCTGTCTGATGATATCAGAGCTACTTATATATCTTACTTCCATCCTCTGTCTTTGTTGTTGACTAAAAAAATTTCTCCTTTCATACAATGTTATGATCAGTTATTAGATTTGGTTGAATGAATAAAATCAATAGTGATATTTGTAGAATCTTCACCAATGAAACATGCTTTGAAACACAGTGCCTTTAGGATAGTTAGCTTTTCAAAAACTACTCTAGACACAAATTTACATGGGTCTTATAGAAACTTATATAGACTACTGAGAAAATTATTGAAATTATAACCTGAATTTATTGGATCTCTTTTCCATAAAATCAATATAAGTGTTTTAATATTTCTTTATCATATATCCTTATATAATAAAGTTGTATTTTAATAAAATGTTAAAACATCTTATTTGAAATATAATTATGAATTGGAATTTGATAGCATATCAGTTGTTTATTTGTTTCTGTAAATAGAAGGAGCATTTTGTATGATAAAGTTTACTGCTTCAGTTAAAAAACAAGCCAGTGTCTATAGACTTCAGAGCTCTTCAAATAAAAGATGGGGAGATAAATAGAAGTAACAACTGGTTCTCAAAAGAACACAGTATGAGAGTAGCACAGCAGTTAGTTATCTAGCAGAACTAAAATATGCTATGAGGTTAGGATATTTTGAGTGATAGCAATGGTTCAATTTAACTGCTATCTGTAAAGACATACTTTGAGATATTTGAAGGGGTGTCCTCTCTAACCAGTGGTAAATATATCTGGAGTTGCTGCAAATCTGTATCAGTGAAGGCAGGAAATGGATGGAAGTGTGGTTTTGTAGGCAGATATCAGGGAGAGGGATGGCAGGTGAAAGAAGGCAAATATCTTTTTTTTTTTAAATTTAAAAATAACTTTTGTTACTATTGCTAGGAGAATTCTCCCAATGAAACACTTCCAGCCTGTTTGTTTCCTCAGCAAAGAACAGAGACTTTTAAAAATGCAAACAATTCCATTACTCAAAGTATGGAAAGACGTAACTTCAATTAATTTTATAGAGCCATAAACTATATTTTTTCTTTTCCTTTTTCTCTTGTCTTTTCCTTTTTTTAAGGCAGGGTATTGTATGTCGCTCTCAGCTCATCTATAATTAATGTTGTTGCTGGACCAGCCCTACGGTTCTTATTATGATTGCAAGACGTCCTCAGCAAAAAGCATGAGGAAACATTTGGTGTAAAAAGTTTATTATTAATAAGTCCTGGAAATTACACGACACGCCTGGGCCACACAGCAAGGCTGAGGGTTGGTGGGGTGGACAGTGAGGGCCTGGAGTTCTGATTTTACTGGGGTTGAGGGTAGGGTGTAGGATTTCTTGGGCTTATTCTTTACCGGCGAATTTAAAACACAACAGCAGTAACTTAAAGGAGAGAAGAAAAAGAAAGAAAAAAAAAAACAAAACGTAGCAACTAGCAGTCAGTTATTCAAGGAGCCTGAAAGTAGGAGGCAGCCTGGTTCTCTGTCTAGTCCTGTGACTAAGAATGTGTTTATTTGAGATGGTCACCCATCTTTGAATTGGATGTCTTGGCAATCAAAGCTTAAGTCAGGCACTAGCATTACAAAAAAATAGAAATCAAATGTCAGGGTTTACACTATGGAGGCAACTCTTCTGAACTACTTTTTATAAGGAAGACATTATTTCCAAATGGCCTTTCAACATTCTTTTGTAAAGTCTTGTTCCCTATAAGATTATAAACTCTTTGAATCTAACGATTGAGGCACATTGTTGTCTTTTAAAAGAACAACTCAAGATGATACAGATATCCAGCACCTATTTTTTTTTATAATGAGGAAGATTTTAACAATGAAACAGATCTGTTAATATTAGTGAAATAATGTGTTTTTGATTATCTTCTAAATGTGATTTAATGCTGTATGGATATTTTCTCTAGATGTGTAAATAGGCATTTTTCTCTGTGACATTTTTGTTGCATCTTATATTTACTTAAATCAAGACAAAATTATATATAAAAAAATAACAAAAACATGGAGAGTCTGTATCCAGATTGTGGTTTTTGAGATGAGGAAAATAATGTAACAAGTTACATAATTAGTCAGTTACAAAACTTTTTCTGTGAGAAAATAGCGATCCATCTCAGTGAAATGTGCCAAGTGAGACCATTCTAGCAATAACCATTAAGACTCAGAACAGAAAAGCTAAAGTACACCAAACAGGAAGAGAGATTGACTCATTAAAACTAAATTCTCCTTCCCCCATAGGATACCCTTGAACATTCTCCTTAATATGGAGAATTCTGGCTGACATTTGCAAGAACCATTTATAACTCAGATCCTGGATGAACTGCAGAAAATGATGGGTGCTACATGCACAACAGAAATTTTAGACTTTTTGTTTCTGATTTTTCTCAGAAAAGGTTCTCAAATAAACATCTTTAACACAATTTGCTATTTCATCTATGTATGAATTGCTTTAGAATTTTGAAAACCATTATCAAGTTATTGTAAATTAGTCCTAATTTGCATTTTTACTTGACAAATATCATGATTAAAACAGATTTTATGAATTGCACCTGGTTAGTCAGTACTACTGACATTTTACATTTTTTAACATTGAAAATTCCTAAAAATATCTTTTCAAAATGTACATAAGACCAAAGTGGTACTTTGGTATTATTTGAAAACCAACGTATTCACTTAGGTCAGTTACCTAATGTTATTTGGTGATGTTGTTGTCACCTATTTTATATATGCCTAATTATTTTTCTTACTAATAATTCTAATTAATCTTTTACTAATTATATTTTTTTGTTCCCTACTATTTAAAGGAATTGCTGACCTCTAATTAAAACTCCTATTATAATAATCTGATAGGAGGTGTTTCTATTGTTTCAAGGTTTACTAAGCAATTCCTTAATAATTATATCAAATGATATAAGCCATTCAATTTTCAAACCAAAATTTATAAACAAAGGTTATAGATTTGCTTTAAAATATTCCGAAGTAAACTTTAGGAGATGTTTGTAAAGATTATGCATAAATGATTTATATAAGGAAAATACCTTCAAAAATAATAATGGGATCTACAAAAATCACTATTTAATAAAGAACCATATAGCAACTATAAAATTATTGAGTGGTGAAATTCAATTTTTAATTCTAGGAGGATCATTTACATTGAATAATTTATCCTATACTTCATTTCTTTGTGTAATGTAATTTGATTCCATTTACAAAGCATGATACAAGCTAACATTAGGTTAATACATTAATATTGATTTATTCCAAATAACACCCTTCCATTTTAGGCAAGGTGACTGATTTATGATCAAAATTGATACTTATTTGAATGTGAAGGAGTACTACTAATAGATAATAAGTTATAAAAAATTGAACCCTTGTTGCACTGGAACTGGCTTTTCCTGGCTTTGATGAGCTGATTGTTAAAAAGTTAGCTTAAAATTGGTCACCATGGTGGTGATATTTTCACCATGAAAATCAGCTAATGCTATAAATTGAGACCTGCCCCTCCCCAGCAACTGTTAAATATTCATTGGCATATCATTGACCTGGAATTTTTTGAGGCTAAAAGGGTTTACTTTTAATAATTATCACAAAACACAGGGTAAACCAAGGCTGTTTCAGATAACTGAACCATAAGGTGATCTTCATTGCAAGTCATAGTTGAGGTCATTATAATTAAGCTCATAACTAAAGAAACATAAATGATGCATGGTAGGGGCTTACTAATGCTGTCTTCAAATCCATTCTTTACTCCACAGATGAAATGATATTTTAATGTGGAATGGATATACTCCTGACCTAAACTATTTGAAGGTATCCCATGACCACTAGGATGCAGTCCAATGTGCTTAATATAAATTTTACTAAGCACAATTGATCTGCTGCCTGATTACATCCTCGGCCTTATTCTTCATCATTTACCTTAATCATATCGTGTTTTCTGCTTTATTTGGTTTTCCATTTATTTTAATGTACTATGTGCTCCTTTCCCCTCAGGAATTTGGACAGGATTATCCTTTTGCCTGGAACTGTCTTTAATTCATTCCAGTAGCTAATTACTACCCATTCTTCCATGCTAGAACTTTGTCTCTAGAATAATCGTTTCCTGACTACCGGTTTGCGTTTTCTGCTCTGCCTTCCTGCATCAAATCTGGAATTTTCTTCTACTTTTACTTCATTGATTTCTTTATCAATATCCTTGTGTGTCCCACATCCCACCCAGTCTTGAAAACTTGCAGCCCCGGGGTAATTCATGGGAATATATCCCTCTAATGAAGGCTATCTTACATCTAGGTTTACAGCCTTAAATACCAACTTTATGCTGATTACTCCAAAATGCATATCTTCAGACTCAACATCTCCTCTGAATTCAAAACCTATAGATCTAAACTGTAACTTTAACATTCTACATTTTATAACTAATAGATCTGGAATATCACAATTTAACTTGTGCCACCTAAAACTGTTCCTTCCTGAGTTTTCCTAATATCAGGAAATGATATTGTCAACTACCCAGGATCTCAAGCCAAAAATCCAGGAGTTAGTTAGCTTGAATTCTCTATCTTTTCATTCCCTACATGTTCTCCACCAGTGATTCCATCAGCATACCACAAATCTTTTACTCCTCTCAATATCTGGTAATTACCAGCCTAACAAAAATCACCCAAATTTATGATATATACCACTGGGTCACTGGACTGCATCCTTTACTGCTCTGCATGTTTCAGTCTTGTCCACCTCATCTCCCCACTATCTATTCTCCAGAATGGAGAATTTCTTTTTGAAATACATATTTCCTTTCTGGTTATTTTTAATTATTCTTAAAATCTTCAAATAACTTTTTTCATTTACTTAGAATAAAATCTGAACTCCTTAGTTGGAAAACATGATTTGTTGTCCACCTACTTATTCCATATCATTTCCTACAATTATCTCTCTGCTTTATAGTTTTACACTACAGCCATAGACACCCTCTTTCTGCTTCTTATGCATAAGAGGGTCTGTTTGCACATATATCTTTTCACTATCAAACCCTTCTACTTCAGATTATCTTCTCCAATTCTTCCTACAGTTCATTTATGCCATAATTTAGTTCTCAACTTAGATATCAAGTGTATTAGTTCCCTGGAGCTGCTGTAATAAAGTATCACATGCTGGGTGGCTTAAAATGACAGCAGTTTGTTGAATCACAGTTCTGGATGCTAGAAGTCTAAAATCAAGGTGTTAGAAGCATGGTTCCTTCTGAGGACTATAAGGGAGAATCTGTCTCCTGCCCCTCTCCTAGCTCCTGGTGATGGCCAGGAGAGTCCATTCCTCACCTTCTAGTTGCATCACTACAACCTCTGCCTCTGTATCTTCATGGCATTCTCTGTGTTTGTCTCTAGGTCTAAATTTTCTTCTTGTTATAAGGATACTACTCATATTGGATAAGGACTTTAATGGTCTCATCTTAACTTGTTTACATCTTCAAAGACCCTCTTTTCAAAAAAGGTCACATGGTGCAGGGGTTAGGGCTGCAACGCACCTTTTTAGAGGATACAGTTCGGCCTATAACATCATTAGTTAGAAAAACTAACATCTATAATGAAGTATCTACTTTTCATCATAGTTCTTGCCATTACTTGATATTTCTGTGTCTATTTATGTAATAGTTCATTGTATGCCTTCCCTGAATAAAGAAAACATTCCACGAGGGAGTGATCTTATCTGTTGTCGCTCTTGCTCATTTTCCTAGAGGTGTAACTAGAAAAGAGCACAGCAAACAGTAAGAACCTAATACAGGTTTGGTGTATGTGTACACAAATTAATAAGGCATTTATTATAATATCTGTCACCTAGTATTACTGTTAAAATATTACTGCTTATTATAATATCTGAAATAGTGTGTGTATCATTCGATTTTGCCTTAACTTTATAATCAGGGTTTTCTACTTAATGACTAGCCAAGGTTATAGTGAACTTTTTTTTTAATCCAATAGAACATAAGTGCAATTCAAGAGTGAGTCTTTCTCCATTACATTAATGTAGCACAAAATCCAATTTTTGGCAGTGTTCCCAGGCAATTGAGGTTACAAAGTCATCTTGTCCTCTACATTTGCATATAATGGAGAAACTTGAATCATAGTGATATATTACAAAGTTACTGAGAGGGGTTGACCTCATTCTGAAAGATACTTGATTATTTTCACTGACAGGTGCCATCTATAGAAAGAATAACATTATATTGATTTTTTAAAAAGATAAATCATGAATAAAAATTAATGTTACTACAAATCAATAGGCAAAGAACAAAAATAATAATCAAGCAGGATACTATCAAAGCAAGAATTTAATGTTATTATGTATAGTAACTATGAGTTAAGATCTAGAACTAGATAGTTTTGAATTATATTAATTTGATAATCTACATTTCTAAAAGGAATGTAAAGTCTAAATCTGTTAGAAACTGGCCTACATGTAGTAGTTAGAATCTCAAGGTTTTCACATGTTTGCATATTTTAAAATCAGCAAGTTCATTCATAATAATCATAAAATTTAGATTTATTGGTCTTTCAGGCCAGTACTATGCAGAATATTGAACTGCAATATAATTTATAAAAGGTGTTAATTCTACTCAGTGTAATTTAGACAAATTAACATTTTCCTAAGCTAATTTTATGGAATTTAAAAAATCAATTAAATTTAGAAGAAATTTACTAGAAGAGGAAAAATATCTCATTAGTTTAAGAAAAAGGGACTATGAGTTTTCCCTTATAGCATATACAGCATAGACAATATATTCTCAACAAGTTTCAGTATTTACAATTGATGAATTAACAGAAAAAAACTAGAAAAGTTAAGTCAGTTAAGTTCTGACTATTTTCTGAATAGTCAGAAACTATTGCTTCTGACTATTCAGTAAAATAAAGTTTAGATTTTAGTTGTCATAGAAATTAATTGTATTAATTTCTCAGCCTTAGCACTGATGGTATTTTGGCCAGATAACTATTTATTGTAGGAGACTATCCTTTATATGGTAGGATGTTTAACAGCATCCCTGGCCTCTGCTTACTAGTTGTTAGTAGTACAACTTCACCATTTCTGGAGACAACCAAAAATATCTCCATATATTGTCAAGTATCTATGTGACTAGGGTTTGGGAAGGAGAGAGATTTTACCTGTTGAGAACCACTGCATTAAACAAACAAACAAATTATTCCTACCATGCTAGATACGTGTTATGATGACTTAACACATGTCCTGGTACTTAAATAGAAAAAACAGTCCTTTGAAGAATCAAATTCAAGCCTATGTTAATCATGGGATAATGTTAGCTTAGCCAGGTGGGTAAGAAAGTCCAAGCAGATAATTTATTGCAATATATATATATATATTTTTAAAATATATGTACATTTATTACAGTGAAAGCTCTCAAGAAACTGACCAAAGCAATGTCCAAACTTTACTTTGGAAATATATCCACAGCCCAGAGCACACAGAAAAATAAAGTTTTTCCTGAACTTGGACTTAAAATTAAAAGTAAAATTGCCAAAGGGAATAATCTATTATGAAGAAGAGTCTTTGGACGACACTAATATGATAAATATTTTTAGAACTTAAGATAAGAATAAAAAGTCAAAAGGGAATATACAACAATGTGTTTTAATTGAAATGTGTTTTAAAGAATTAAAATGATGAAATAATGAATGAAAAAAATTAAAAATCTATAACATCATGAAACAAGCATAGATAGATTTGAAAAAGGACAACATGACCATACTAGAAATTAAATATTTTATCATGATTAAAATTTTAACAGATTAAATATCTGATTAGATTTGGTTCAGCACAGACTCAATAAGCTGGCAGAAACATCTGAGGAAATTTCTGGGAATGTATCACAAAAATACAAAGCAATGAAAATATCAGAGAGGTTATGAGACAAAGAGGATATGATATACAGGTGCAATCTACATGCAGCAAAATGGATAATTAAGAATAATTTCAAAAGGGAATATTAAGAAAACTAAAAAGGGAATTAAAGTGATATTTGAAATGAGATTGTCTAAAAACTCGTGGAAATGAAGAGATATGTCTTAAAACTGAAAGATACTGAGGTGAGAGTAGAATAAATCAAAGCTAATCTAATCATAGGCACATAATTAATCCTATAAACACATCAAATAGAGAGTGACTCTTTAAAAAGAACCAATAATTATATGTAAAGGAATAGTAATTAGAATCTGAATTATTAGGATTATTAATACAGGCAAGAACACACAGAAGTCTACAATAAATTTATAAATTTTTCAAGTAATTCCACAAATTGTTTAAAGTTCTTAGCAGATGTTATACTAATGCTCCTCATTCACATAATTATTTTTCACATAACAATGAACTGTTATTTAGTTTTATACCATCATTATTATTTTATTATTTATAATCAATGCTTATTTATATTTACATGTATTTATCAATTTTCTTACCAAGTTAATTTCTCTACTGAGCTATTATATCCAAGGTATGAAAAAAAATCAGAGACCAATATTACCTCATCAAAACCCTTACTGACAAAAAAATTATAAAACAAATTTATTTGAAGGAACTGGAACCAACTGGAACCATCAAAATTGGTACAAAATACAGGGTTGTAGGCTCCCTTTTGAGTTTCTTATGTAATTTTGAGAGAATAGAGAACTGACGCAAAAATAAACATTTTGAAATCTCCTACCATGAATGTGGATTTGTTTGTGTCTCTTTAAATTTACTTACTGTTATTTTAATCGGATTGCTTGTCTGGAGAAATAAGCTCTTAGTGTGTCTTTGTGACTGCGGAAACATGGTGAGTCAGCTATAGCCAGGACTCGATTTATTACCTGATCCCCACATAACTCCACATAACAGGAAGGCCATGAAAATGCCTTATCATTACCATGACATGGTCTCATTGTCCATCAGTCCTCAAAATTGTGATTATCCCCCTTTCTTCAGTGTATCACTACCCTAATAACTAGTGATAAATTCCTTTGGAAGAAAGACTTGGGAAATATTTACTGTATACAGTTGCTGTGGAATTGCATGCCCCTTCAATCCAGGAACCAGAATTTCATCCAATTACTAGGTTTTAGGTCTGAAAACTGGCTCAGGTGTGGAAAAGAAATTAGGGATTGTGACTTTTTATTGAGTCGCTATCATCAGCCTCCAGATTGTTCACCCCTAATTTATTTTTGTTGTATAGATTATGCAAGAACCATATTGGTTTGTGTTGTCTTATAAATAATAGGATAAATACTGATTTTTATAAATTCTTTATGTAATTATTTAGCTTCTTTGCAAGTGAAGAGGGAACTATATAGCAGTAGGAAGCCATAGAGTAAATGATGTCTTTTTTTTCCCAAGTCTTTCACAGCCAGGCTATGAGGGCAAGTAATTTCCTGTCAAAGTGTTATTTTCAGGGTTACACAGGCTTGAATTAGGCTGGCCACTCTACCAGTAGAAAACAGTATGAAGCCCATCACTCTCAAGACTTACATATGTATTTGGACACACACTGAACTATAGCCTGCAAATGCAAAGCTTAATTACATTTTATTATTTCCCCTCTCCTACCTCATAAATCTTTTACATGAATGAACTTTCATGTAAAGAAGCCAGTTCATCCTAAGTGCACTTTTGTAGCACAGCAATCTTAACCTTCTGATAATTCTCCTCAGGGGGAAAACATGAATTTGATTAAGGGTTTACTCATCATCTCAGGTCTGACAGCTTCATATCCTCCAAATTAACATTTGACAAACCTTTCTTTTTTAAAAAAAATCTATTTATTTGAGTTACTCTAAATTAGAGAAGGTTATCTTTCTGAGTCATATTTTTCCCATTTTTATGTTTATATTTATTCTGAAATGGTAGTTTATCTTACAGTATCTTGTAACTGTATGAAATGGGGCAGTGACTGTAATCTATTTCCAATATAGGCAATGTGGGATTCAGAAAGATAAGTGTATTATTTTTCCTGGAAGACCAACATAAATTTAAAATGACTCAAAAAGATGCTTATTTTCAGTTTGTTTTATTTGTTTATTGCTAAAAAATTTCATAATAATGAGGAACTTATATGTAACTTCCTCAAATTTTCTATCTTATATGTTTGCTTCTCAAATTAATATGAGACAAATGGGTAGCATTCTATATTTTATAACTCATTAATTTTGAGAACAAAATTGCAATAATAGCTCTTGAAGAAATGAAGATATAATACATTTATTGTAGATAAATATTTTAAGATGTGTATCAAGTTCATAAAAGTAAAATTGTGGGAAGAAAGTAGTATCTAAAAGATTTAAGGCTTTAGAGTGGTCATATCTATTTTAAACTGTTTCTATGATTTAACTAAATAGTTTTGAAGAACACATTGAGTATTAACAATTTTAAAAGTATCCTGATATTGTTTTGGGTGGGGGAGGTAAAGGGAGAATTTGTTCTTTTGGGGGCAAGGCTCTTATATTGAATGAAACATATTTTTGGATATATGGCTTTCATAAAAATATGATAATCTGAGCATGGATTTAGGTATGGATTAAAAAATGTATACTGATTAAATAATATGTACTCTAAATAGCTGTTTGGTTTAAAATGGTAAGAAATTATGGAAACGGCTTCTGATCTTTAACATTATTTTTCCACTTTGAAGGTATTTTTGTTGATGTATTTTGATAGGGAAAACTCCATATAATATTAGTAATTTTGAAGTTTTAGAAATTTGTTTTATAAAGAATTATAATATATATTAAAATAATCCATTTCATAAGACAAATCATCCAACAAATTTATGCTTAATTATATATGAAAACTAAGTTGTAAAGTATATTATAATATGTAAAAAAGAAAAAAAAAGCAAATTTATTGCTTAGAGCACTGGGTCTGGTACCTACACTGGATTGATACAATGTCAGTGAAATGATCAATAATGTAACATATAAGATGACAAACTTTCCAATTTTATGGTAAGAAAATGAAATTTAAGAAGCAACTTGAAATCAGAAATCCATTACCAATGGTATTAAATGCTAGCACATTACATACGCTGTCTTCAGAAAATAAGCTTGCTGAAAGGCCAAATGTATTTATAAAGAAATGAAAAACAGAACAAGAGGAAATGGAATATTAAGTTAAAGTGTGAAAAGTTTCCTTAAATTTAAGAAAGGATTTCCTTTATTGTTAAATTATATCCATCAGATAATGCCATTGTGTGACATTGAAAGGTCATTATTTTCAAACTTAACATAATAACATTTGATAGTTCATATTTTAAAGTTTAAAGAACACAAACTTAAAAATAGCATACTTGGGCTACATTATTAGCCTAAGTTAACGTCATTTACAGATCACTGGGGTTTTTGGCTTCACACTACAATGGCCTCATCCAGAGAAAAGAGGCTGACTAAATCTAATTAGGACTTGTAGATGTGATGAACCCTGGTTGCTAAAAGCTGAAATGGCACTGATTTAAACAGGAGCACGGTGTGGTGTAATGAGCAAGGGTTTGGAGTCACACAAAAGGGTTATGCTTAGAAATCTCATCATTACCAGTTTTGTCACCCTGGGAAAGTTATTTGATGTCTCAGCACCTTATTATCTGCCCCTGTAAAATCTGCATCGCCTTTGTACATTTCACAGGGTGTGCCAATAGAGGAGAATAATTTAACAGAATAAGCACTGGAATCAGATAGACTTGGTTGAGATAATGCCACCACAGCTTTCCAGATCTCTTCACTGTGGCCAATCCTGTATCTATTGGGACTTGAAGATAACAATATGTACGTCTTCCTAAGGATATTTTTACAAAGGTCAGGAAACAATGAATACATCTCTTATATTGCCTGTTCAATAGTAATCACTCGTTTAATTTTAGCTACTTTCATAAGTACAGTGCTTAAATGCTGCACTGTTTCTGATTTATAGCGATGCTCTAAAATGGTTATCACACAATGTTACACTACATGACTATTATTCATATATTTGAGGCAGCAAATACACTGAAAAGTCTACAGTCTTTTGAGGTATGTGAATATTGGTTCCACCCCTTACCAGAAATTTGATTTTATGCGAATATGTTTGGTTGGCAATTTAAAATTTGGATACAAAGCGGTTTATGAAAAAATAACTGCCTCAGATTCAGGTAGAGGCCCTGGGGAAATGGTTTGGCAGACTACAACAAATACTAAAATGTCCTGCACTGGACATGTTCATGAATGCAAAGTCTGGTGAAAGCAGAAGAGTAATGAGAATAGAGGAGAAGAAGTAAGAGTGCACAGTGTCAAAACAACTTAATTTTACTTAACTGCAATTGTTCTATTATTCAATTCTAGTTATTTTCATTTCTCCAGTTTTTGTTGTTATTATTGTAACTCTTGCTTTGTTCTTTTATGAAAATTACTGAAAAAGACTACCAACCATGACCACATCTGTTATTTGAGCTCATTATGATTTGATGATCTGGAATCTGTACAGAAATCAAAGGCTGGTGGTGAGTGGTTCATTGACTAGAGCAGCAGTAGCAGAATCTCACAGACAGATGTGAATTTTAAAATACTTAAGCTTGCTTCTATCTTATCAAACATGGCATACGATTGCAGGAAATTTCATTGCAAGCTCAAAAGGAAATATACCTCTACTGATGTCTGGTTACAAAAGTGTCCACACCAATTGTGAAATACAGTTTCCTATGGGTAAACTAGGAGTAATGAGAGCTATCCTACCTTTTTTTCTATAAAATGTAAATGCTGTGGAGCTGGAATTTGCTGCATTTTGTTCTACAATAAATGGTCAGGAATTAACCCAGAAGTACAAGCAAATATTTACTCTGGGATTTAAAATCACATTATATGAAACAAACCATATGCAATATCAAGCACATAAAAATAACTAAGTAGTGTTAGTTTAAAACTTTCATCTTCTACTTTAATATTTTATGAGTAAATAGCACTAATGTGCTATAAAAATAAATTTATGTCCATTACTTATGTGAATGGGTATAATATAGGAACACCACATTTGGGCTATAAACGTGAGATTAATAGCACCTAAGTAATTCAGGGTTACCATTGTTTTTGTATTACATGAGTTACTTGATTATTCAAGGAATACTTTCTACTATTTATTTGTCTCTGTTTATGAAGACCTTGTTAAAATGTTAAACTTCATACTTCAGAAATACAAACTAAATACAATCTCTATGAAAGTAAAATAATACATAAAATTAAAATAGCAAAAAATTACACAAAACTTTACAGTCAAAAATTAACATTATTAACTTTAGCATGGTTTTTCAAGAATTTCACAGCAGAATGTTTTTCGCCATTTTCTCTTATTTTCCATAAATGCAGGCATATCTATGTTGATTATACTTATTAATTCGTGATTTGAAGATTTGTGTCCTCTCTTTTTTCCCAATATCAGTCTAGCTGTCAATTTTGTTGATCTTTTCATGAGTAAGCTTTTGGTATTGTTACTTCTGAATAGTATCTGCCTGTTTTTCAATCTTGCTGATTTTACTCCTACTTTGGTTTTACTATGCTCTACTTTTTATATTTTTTAAGAGGAAACTTTGGGTTACACCCAATGACTAGCACTCATCTCCTTCTTTCCACAGTCTGCCTGCTATAGTCTGAGTGTTTGTCTCCTCAAAATTCATATGTTGAAGTCCTAATCCCTGATAAAATATTATTAGGAGTCGGGGCCACTAAGAGGTGCCTAGGTCATGAGGGTCAAGCCCTCATAAATGGGAGTGGTGCATTTATAAAAGAGGCCCTAGAAAGCTGGCAGCCCCCTTCAACCATGTGAGGACACACACAGTAAGAAGTCCACAATCTGTAACCCAGGAGGGGGCTGTCATCTGATCCTGGTGGCATCTCTATCTTGGACTTTCGGCCTCCACAACTGTGAGAAATGCATTTCTACTTGTCAGCTACTCAGTCTGTGGTATTTTGTTGTAGCAGCCCAAATGAACTAAGACACTGCCTTTGTTTGTCTATTTGCTTCCTCAGTTAGCTGTTTATATTGTTGGATTTTGAATTTTTAGTTGTAATCATCAGGAGTAATGGTATATAAAGATTTCACATGACTCTAGAGGAACCAGAACTCTCCCATACAAGTCATATTAATAGATGATATAAAATGTAACTTCAATTACATACACAAAAAAATGAGTTGTTAATCCTAAACTAATTTTTTCACCACAAAAGGAAATATATTTTAAATAGCCTTAAAATTTGTTAAATGACTATGAAATTCTTAAGAAGATTGAATAATTATTTTTTAATTGTATTGGTTAAGTCTCCTCTATAAGACGATGAGGAAATTAGGATTTCTATACTTATCACTTCTAATTATTCCAAATTTAAATTCTTATTTCTTACATTTATTTTTATGATGCCTCCTGAAAAGATGATCAATTGAAATAATCTCAAAAAGGCATATGGAAAATGTTAAATTAAGATGTATATTGGAAATCATAAATAATGCTAAATTCCTGAAAATTAGGGCTATTGATGACAATATAAATATATATTAAATTTCAAATTCTATGAATAACTTCATGTTCCCATTTATTACTTTAAAACTATCAAAGACATTATCATATCAAATCCTATGACTTTGTTTTCCTTCAGTTGTAATCTCTCTGATGCCCTGCATAAATTTGATAAAACCTCTACTGAGTCTTCTCCAGGGATATTATTGCACAACTCACATTAGAACTTGCCTTCATAGTCTCCTGAGTTGAATCCACTCTCCTGGATTTCATGCATCCCTATTTTTCTGTTCATTCTCATGTGGGATTTTTCCTCTTTGTTTACATGCATAAACATATAATGTGTATATGTATATATATACACATTTATGTATATTTATGTATATATGTAAGTATATATACTTAAATATTTATATATAAGTTCCTAAATAATATAGTATGTATGAAATGCAAAATATTATATTATAAAATAAGTAAGATATTATAATATAAGTAACATATATTATGTATAAGAATAACATTATATATATTTTTTAAATTGAAGTAAAGTCAGTTACAGTGTGTCACTTTCTGGTGTACAGCACAATGTCTTCTTAGTCACGCATACACATACATATATATTTGTTTTCATTTTCTTTTTCATTAAAGGTTATTATAAGATATAGAATATAGTTCCTTGTGCTATACAGAAGAAACTTTTTAAAATCTACTTTCATATATAGTAGCTAACATTTGCAAATCTCAAACTCCCAAATTTATCCCTTCCCACACCCTTTCTGCAGGAACCATAAGATTGTTTGCTATGTCTGCGAATCTGTTTCTGTCCTGTAGATGAGTTCATAGAGTCCTTTTTTTTTTTTTTTTAGATTCCACATATGAGTGACATCATATGGTATTTTTCTTTCTCTTTCTGGTTTACTTCACTTATGAGAATCTCTAGATCCATCCACGTTGCTGCAAGTGGCATTATTTTATTCTTTTTAATGGCTGAGTAGTATTACATTGTATAAATATACCACACCTTCTTTATCCAGTCACCTGTTTATGGACATTTAGGTTGTTTTCATGTCTTGGCTATTGTACATAGTGCTGCTATCAACATTGGGGTGCATGTATCTTTTCAAAGTAGAGTTCCCTCTAGATATATACCCAGGAGTGGGATTGCTAGATCATATGCTAAGCCTATTTTTATTTTTTTGAGGAATCTCCTTACTGTTTTCCAAAATGGCTGCACCAAACTACATTCCCACCAGCAGTGTAGGAGGGTTCCCTTTTCTCCACAGCCTCTCCAGCATTTGTCATTTGTGGACTTTTGAATAATGGCCATTCTGACTGGTGTGAGGTGATACCTCATTGTAGTTTTGATTTGCATTCCTCTGATAATTAGCCATATTGAGCATCTTTTCATGTGCCTATTGGCCATTTGTATGTCTTCATTGGAGAATTGCTTGTTTAAGTTCTGCTTATTTTTTGATTGGGTTGTTTGTTTGTTTTTGTTATTAAGTTGTATGAGTTGTTTATAGATTCTGGAAATTAAGCCTTTGTCAGTCACATCATTTGCAAGTATTTTCCCTCATTCTGTAGGTTGTTGTTTTGTTTTACTTATGGTTTCCTTTGCTGTGCAAAAGCTTATAAGTTTAATTACGTCCCATTTGTTAATTTTTGCTTTTATTTATCTTGCTAGGTAGACTGCCTTAGGAGAATATTGATAAAATTTATGTCAAAGAATGTTTTGCCCATGTTTTCTTCTAGGAGGTTTATCGTGTCTTAACTTATATTCAAGTCTTTAAGCAATTTTGAGTTTATTTTTGTGTATGGTGTGAGGGAGTTCTCTAACTTCATTGATTTACATGCTGCTATCTAGTTTTCCCAGCACAACTTGCTGAAGAGACTGTCTTTTCTCCATTGTATATTATTCCCCCTTTGTTGAAGATTAATAGACCATAGGTTTCTGGGTTTATTTCTGGGCTCTCTATTCTGTTCCTTTGATACATATGACTGTTTTTATGCCAATACCATGCTGTTTTGATTACTGTAGCTCTGTAGTATTAATAATGCCCAGTAGTATTTTAAATAATCCTCATACAATATAATAAGATACTGAATGTAGACACATCTAAAAATAATCTATCAATAGATTTGATTAAGTGTTAGTCTTGTTACAGAATTCAATATTACATTTTTTCTCAGGAATTTGAAGTAGTAAATATATTTTATTGTATTATCTTGTATTGCTCAAGAACCATTTGATGATATTATAATACTCTTGTGCTCTTTAGAGAGCTAAAATTTTCTTTTATCCTTAGTGCTCTGAACTTTCACAATGATTTATCGAGGTCTGGGTCTTTTTATCTTTCAGTTGCTAGTATGTGATGAACTCTATCAATGTGCAAACATTTGCCTTAAACTATAAACATTTTCTTTCCCTCTGTTTCCCTTTTTTCCCTTTCATTTTTTCTTATATTTTACTTTAGGACTTTATGTGTCTCTGCTATTCTCACTTATTCTCTGTCCTTATGCCAGCTTATTAGTTAATTAATAATATTATTATTTTAATTGTGCAGTACTTTTATTTTAACAGTTCTTTCCATTTCTTACCTTTTACATTAAGTAGATGTTCTTTATGGTTGTACCGTATTCTTGAGTCTCTTTGAAATACCACTAGAATTGTGCATTTATGCACAAACGCACATGTTATGCATGCACTTTGAAGCATCTTTTTTTCATAGAATTTTATCACTTTGGGGAGGTCAACTTTTCCATTACCTTATTGTGATATCTATCAAGTTGTAAATTCAGTTATTACTGGTTTTCAATTAATTTTAAAAGGTTAACCTAACCTACAACAACAATGAAAAGATACTTCAGTGCTCTGTGCCTGTCACTGGAACTGACAGGCTTTACTTTAGATCCATCAGGTAGGAGTGGGGTTTTAGTCTGGAAACATACCTAACTAAATACAAATGTATTTAGGAATATGTAAAATTGGAAAATGTATTAGAAAATTTGCTCAGGACCTTGCAGTGTCTTCAGAGAAGCACATTTTTATTTCTTTATCTTCCTATCTGCAGAGATTTTGCACGGAAAATGGGATCCAGATTGGATCTAACACTTCTCTAGGAATACTTGAAAGTAATAACTGTTTTTCAGCCCTGTGTCTAACTCCTGCCTCTGCCCGCTGAGCATTGCAGTGACCTCAGCCTCTCAATGTGCTGGAAAGAATGACTCCTCTTTTGGCATATCTTCCTCTATGGAAGTACTTAGGTAGCCACTTTTCTCTCACCTAATCCAGCAGTTATCACTCTTTCAACTTCTCGCCCCTCCTCCAGCAAATGCTGATGTGCCTTTGACACTTTTTATATTTCTTTGTTGTTGTGGATATATAAATCAGAAACAGTACATTTATGCCATTAGAGGTTTGTAAAATACAAGAATTTAACTGAAATCATTTGGTCATACAAAAACTAAAAGCCCTTATTATTAAGTGTTTTCTTATCACATTTCAATTATTTTCCCACTAACAATAGTTCATCAATAAACTTTTCTCTCAGTGTCACATTCAAGCAGACTAAAAGACAGACTACAAATTATTCTCACTGAAAAATATGATAGGCATTTGAAGCATGAATGGTTGAACACATTTGTGAGTGGAGGCCACAGATATTTATCTGAACTTTCTAAACTACATTTATCATGATGTCAATAAGGCAATTACATTAGGACTCTACAGTGCATTGCAGGAACTGAATGCCTTTTATTTTACTTATATTATGCATTCTATATTTTTCTTTTTTTAAATATGTAAGCTAAATTTTTTACAACTTACTACTGAATATATATGTAGGCAACTTGGAATTTCAGTGAGTAAAATAAACTATGATTTGCACTTGTGTCAATCTCACAACATTTCAAGAAGTACAGGTATATAGATTTTTTAATGAGTATACTACTTTGAATTAAAAATAATGATTCATTTATTTTTTAATAAGTGAAGTCAGATGGAGTTGTGTTATTTGAAAACTAATATTTGTTCACTGCCTGTGTTCTAGGTATTTCATTGACTTACACCTGATATTTTAACATTAAATGGCATATTGATGATGCTCAATAATATTTTAAATGAATGAATTCATGTATTAATCCCTCAATAATCTGTGATTCTTAATTTAGATGAGAAAACTAAGATTTTGATGGAGTCACACACTTTAATATGTCTATATGCAAATGAGAAACTCACTGTGTGTTCACTCTGAATCTACCTTTTGAAAATGAAGGCACAATTAACCTGGACAGTATTTTTGAAACAGAAAGACATTTCTACCAAGGTACAAATCTACTCTACCACCACAACTCTTACTTACTATGACAACCTCCTACACTTCCACCAGTAGATTATTCATTCATTCACTCATTCATTCATTTATTCAATGAAACTTGCTATTGTTAGTAAGTATATTAAAATATAATCAACATCAGGGAAATCATGGAAATTATAATTTTATAGATTATCAAGCTTTTTCTTGTCATTACAGCAGTAGGGGTGTTTTTACTTTGCTCTTCATACAGAAGCAAAACTTCAAAAAATTGTTTTAAAGGATGCAAAGTCATGGCACATAAACTTATCTAAATCAGACTCTTCCCCTTGTTTCCTCACTCTTCTTCTTGCCTGAAACTTAGATGAGCTTCCCTGAGGTATAGCAACCATTTTTAAATCATGAAGATGAAAACAAATGTTACGATAAGCAGAACAAGGAAATGAATAGATCCCGGGTCCTTTATGATGGTGCACTAGATTGCCTAGCTCCATTTATCTCAATGTTGTTAAGGGATTTTTTTCCCCCTACCTGCGTAAACCATTCTTAATGAAGCATCCTGTGACTTGCCAAACAAAATCCTAGTCGGTAAAGATTAGACCCAATAATTCTCAGGTAATCCAAGCCATGACTTATGGAGAAAAAGATACAAAAGGAAACTCAAATATATTTGATATCATGGAAATTATATCATAGCAAATCCTTTTATGAGGAAAATAAATACTGGTTCTATTTACAAGTAAATAAAAACTCAGTATTTATGATATAGAGTTATGGAAAAGGATCAATGATAGTCACTAAAATGTAGTTGTTCAAATAATTCTGTAAATAATATTACAAATCAATATATAAGTGCTAAAATGTTTATTTTTCAGTATTTTCTTTGCTAAATTTATTTATTCATTCTTCCAATAGGAACTTTATTGATATTTTTGTTAGAACTGAGTTAAGCCTTTAACAAATAGATGCATACACAGACACAAAATCTTTGAACCAGTACTGAGAACAAGTAACACATTATGAATTTCTGCTAGTTATGAAATAAGATACTGAAGACTGACTCATAAATTTAAAAATTAGTAGCAAAGAGCCATTCAGATCTCCCTCTCCACAAATGCCTCAGTTTTAGAGGGCGAGCAGAGGAGAAATGCAAGAGTGATGAGAATCATTTCACCAGGGATACTGCTAGCATAATTTAGCTGCTAAAGTTCATGGCTATTTTTGGTGATTTAAAGATATTAAAAGGTTAAAAAAAAATGACGGTATGCGGCACTCCTTGCTTGACACATCAGGGCCAACCTCTCCAGGTGACAAGATAGAACTTGCATATTAAAACCTCTGGAAGGGCCTTCCACAAACCTATCATAGATGGCCAACCCCCACCCTGAAAAAACTTTACACACCCAGTGGGATGATGCTCTCTTTCCTTTTCTGGGAACTTTCAAATCTTGCACAAATTAACTTTTCCCAACCCCATTGTCAGCTACTCTGTAGTTTTTCAGATGAAAAGAAGTCCTCTGTATGTACATACTAAAATATATTTGCAAATAAATTTTTTAAATGAGTGCATGCATTCCAAATTAACAGAGACAAAAATAAACAGAACTAGGCATACACCAATAGAAAGAATACAATAAGAACCCAAAAAGATAACAAAAAAATAGGATGAATCAAGAGACTGACAAAAATAGCATCAAAATATATCGTTACTATTGCAGTAAAAGACTTAAGTACTCTCATAATGATAAAGAATTATATAGTGAGTAAAACTTGACAAAGTGATTGCATAATATTTCTGAAAATTTAATACAAAGATTAACAACGATTTGTTACTATGGATTAAGTGATATAATAATATTAAAATTAGAAAACTCAAATTTTTTAAAGGCTGGAAAGAATATACAAATAACAATAACCCTGCCATATGTTTTTCTATGTGAATTCATAGCTGGAATTTGAGAGTGTAGGTAGAGAAGAGATATTTTAATGTAACTACAGTGCAATCTAAAATGCCTTCTTTTTAAGAAACCAAATCAGATTTGTAGTCCAGAACATAAGGAGCTTAGAAATTGCCACTTCATCCTACCAACCATCAAAAAGTTATACAAACTGAAAAATCAACAGCTAGTCTTAGATCTAGTAGAGAAATGAAGTCACAGGGCAAACCACTGCCCCTCAGATTTGAGGTGATTGATTTCAGAAAATCACAGCTTACCAGAGCAGAAACCCATAAGCAGAAACCTCCACAGTAACCATGCAGGGGTAGGAAAACAAACTGCAATTGACAAATTACTGGAGGTCAGTGTGGACAAGCCTGAGAGATTAAAAACTGCAGGGACTTGGTCATGGGTGGCCTCCATATTTATGTGAGTTTTACCTCCAAAAGCCTTATCAGACCCTCACAATGAATGCCAAACCGGAAAAAAAACCCTCTGGCTTCAGGCAAAAGTAGGCAAAAAATAGCCATGTTGATATACTCCAGAGCATTATGTGCCCTCAGGAGAAAGTGTTTTATCAGAGTCTAACCTACCCACAGGAAGGGAAGTACCCAACTCCAGCTCCCTTTAGCCATTCTGTCCCACCTAAGTGGGGAAAAATCTGATATGTATTGCTGAAGATCACAATCCAGGGGCACAGGCTCGCCAGAAGACTGGTGGTCCAGGACTATATTATGCTTCCTATGTCCTCACACCTTTTCACCACATTACTTTTAAAGGCTCACATAAAGTCAACTGATCTTGAACAAAGGAGCAAAGGCAGTACAGTGGGAAAAATAGTCTTTTCAACAAATGGTGCCAGAACAACTGGACATCCACAGACAAAACAAGGAATCTAGACACAGAACTTAACAAAAGTTAACTCAAAATGTGCCATAGATATAAACGTAAGATACAAAACTATAAAATTCCCAGAAAATAACATAGGAGAAAATCTAATTGATTTTGGTTATGGTGATTATTTTTAGATAAAGGCACTAATAAAGGTGCCAACCATGAAAGAAATAATTGATACCCTGGACTTCATTTAAGTTAAAATCCTCTGTTCTGCAGCACACAATGTTCAGAAAATAAGAAAACAAGCCACAGACTGGGAGGAAATATTTGCAAAAGACACATCTGATAAGGGGCTGTTATCCAAAATATACAAAGAACTCAAATTCAAAAAAATCAAACATGAGAAAAAGTCTTAAAAAATTAAAAACAGATAAAGATCTGAACAGACACCTCATCAAATATGTATTATGTATATAGCAAGTAAGCATATGAAAAGATGTCCAACATCATATGTCATTAGAGAATTACAAATTAAAACAACAGCGACATATTACTACACATCTATTAGAATGGCCAAAACCTGGAACACTGACAGGCAGATGCTGGCAAGGATGTAGAGCAATAAGAACTCTCACTCATTGCTGGTGGGAATGCAAAATGGTGCAGCTTCTTTGGAAGACAATTTGGCAGCTTATTACAAAATTATACATACCCTTACTACATGATCCAGAGCTCCTTGGTATTTATGCAAATGAATTGAAAACTTATGCCTACACAAAAATCTGCACATGAATGTTTATAGCAGATTTACTTATAATTGTCAAATCGTAGAAGCACCAAGATGTCTTAAGGCAGGTGAATGAATAAATAAGTTCTGGTACATCTAGACATAAGAATATTATTCAGAGCTTAAAATAAATTGGCTATTAAACCATGAAAAGACATGAAGAAAACTTAAATGCATCCTACTAAGTGAAAGAAGCCAATCTACAAAAATTACATTTTGTATGATTCAAATTATATAAAATTCTGAAAAAGGCAAAACTATAGAGAGTAAAATTATCTGTGATTGTCAGGCATTAGGGCAAAGAGGGATAAGTAGGCAGAACATAGAGCAGGGAAGCTATTCTGTGTGAGACTCTAATGGTAGATACAGGTCATTATACACTTATCAAAATACATAGAATGTACAACACCAAGAGTGAAACCTAATGTAAACTGTGGACTTTGGGTGATAATAACTTTTCAATTTCAGTTCAGTTGAAACAAATGTACCACTGTGATGTGTATGTTGATAGTGGGTTGTTCTGGGGGGTGAGGGCCAGGGAGTTTGGGAACTCCCTACTTTCTGCTCTATTTTGCTGTGAGCCTAAAATAGTTTACTAAAATATAATTTGTTAATGAAAAATACACTATGCTACCATGCAGCTACACTGAGCCTTAGTAACATTATCCGCATACATCACACACACTCCACTTAGGAAGCTTCTTGTTGTGGTCTGTATGACACTGTCTTTCCCCTCACCACGGGAGGTCAATCAAATGCTCAGTTCTGAGTCAAGCAAAGATTTTAAAATGAATATGAATAAAAATACCCCACTATGAAAAAAACACATAAATTACTCAGAGTATATTTAACTTTAGTTTGATTTGAGATACTATTACAACTATGCATGTTCCCTTTTATTAAAAAATGGACTCATGAAGAAATGTAACTTTCTGTTACTTTATTAAAATATTCTTATAGAAAGCTGATATTCATTCCTTATCTTGTTTAGAGATATACAAGTAACTTTAGATAAAGGTCAAATATATTGACTTCTACACAGTTTTTCCAAAAGTATGTGTTCACATAACTAGCCTATCTTGATGAAGAGCTGGAGTGATTGTTTGCTTAGTAAGACTTTCCCTGGGTATCTCCCCCATCTCCAAACTTCACACCTGTCCTTCCTTCTCCTTCCCTTCCCACATCAGACACAGACCTTTGAGCCTTTTATTTTACAGATTTTTTTTTGAGTCTCTTCCAAATGAAGGATGTTTCTCTGGCTCCATTTGCAATAAACCACATTTCTTGACAATGTTCAGGGAAAAAATGTTATTTGAAAACTGCATAAACATAATATATTATACTTCTAAATGTGAACAAAGCAATTTATTGTCTTATTTTAATATTAATTCACTGCAGCACCAGAAGAGTTAAATTCTGGTCCTTTTGAATTCTTACACTTTAAGGTTTATTTTTGAATTGTTTTTTCAATCAGTAATACATGAACCACTAAGCAAGAAAAGTGAAATAAAAGATACCTATAAAGGTAAGAATAAAAAGGAAAAAAATTCACCAGTTTTTATAACTTTGTGGTTGAGCTGATAGTAATAGTTGGTTCATTCATTTCATATATGATGCATACAAACCCCATGAGACCACAGGTAATAGGAAATCTGCATTAAACCTGACCTGCAGGTTCAAAGAAATTGTTAGATTTTTTTTTCTTCTGAATACTAATTTTAGTCAAAAGATGAAAAGAAGTTTAGCTTATTTTCCTTTGAGTCTATCCCCTGTAAGGTGACTGAAATGCTATTCTTTAAGTGTGTCAGTGGCAATAATGAAATAATAAAAATTAACTGTTCTACCATGATTTGTAACCACAGTATGTAAAAATTAAAGTTGAGTATGTTGAAAAATCACGGTGAAGTGCTATTATTGAAATGCATAAACATATCATAACTAAACTTCAATTTTTGCTTTGAATGTTTACCTGCTGAAAAGCAGGGTCAGCTCTTTTACCAAACATTTAAATACATTTACTGATTTAATCTTCAAAAGCTGGGAGCTCTCTCACGTGCTATGAGAATTACAAAAAGCTTTAGGATCATACTCACAAGTCAGCATCATTAGCACCTACTTCTGATACCACTATATAGAAGACTACATCTTTACAAATAATTCCAAATAATTCCATTTGCATCCTTATAAACTGAGAAAAGAAATCCAATGTTTCTTCCATATCCAAAACTAACAAATACAACTATATTTCCTCTATTTAAGGGAAGTAGAAACTTGCATGTCAATAGCTGCTATTAAGAAACACTTCATAAATCTTTAAGATTTGGATCTTGAAACTTATTGGTTGATTCGACATCAAAATGTTGTTAAATTATATTTCTTTATTCCTAAACATGAGTTTTGTAAGAAGGATGTTACAAAATAAAACTTTGTATTTTCAATGTTAATGGTTATTACATTTGCAACATAACACATTTTACAGAACTATCTTGTCCATGGCAACTTAAATTTCATGCCAGTTCAATGAATACTCACTGGTATGTTCTTTTACTATTTCAAATAAGAGTTAGATAATTAGTGTTCCACCAAAAGATATTTAGTAAGTCATCTTTTAACCACATTTTCATGATTTATAAATTATAGTATTTTGATTAAAAAAAACCCTCTCAATATAAAATTGAATTGTAATTTATGGGTAAAGAAAAATGTTAGTAAATGAATGAAACTCAGGTCATCTGATTAGAGATATAATCTTGAAATATTTTACTGAAATCTAGCCCAAAGGAAAAAATAATATTGTATTGAGTTTTGACACATTATATTTCTTTAATATTCTAGCTAAAGTGTATACCTGGAAATGACTCGTCACATGGATAGTGACTCTTACTTTGTCTGGTTAGATAGATTCACATAATATGGGCCTCACACACATTTTTTTTTAGCATATATGTAGATATTTAGATAGGAAGATAGATTTCTCTTTCACAGTGTATATAAGATATTTATTTTTTCAATTCATTAGGTACGTAAATAGATCTGTGATAAATAGATCATTGAATATAGCAGGTTAAGTATGAGATTATTTTCATTTACGTAAAACCCAGAATGAGATTTTTAGCTTTGAGGGGATGATGTTGGTGTTGCCATCCTTAAAACAAACTCCCAAATTGGCTCTAATTGTCACCATTTCCTGGACATTATAAAAGGAAAATGTGGAGCCTGGAGCAAGTGGCTTTGTCTGCAAGGAGAGGACTCAGAAATAATCCACATCATCACCATTTACATTCCATTGCCCAAAGGTAGTTACTTGGCTTCAGTGAACTATTTGAGGACTGAGAATTTTATTTTTAGCTGCATGTTACCAAGTGCACATAAAATCCAGCAACAAAAAATAAGGGGGCAAATGGACTGTGGGAACAATTAGTAATTCCTGCTTCATTCTGCTTCCCTAGCATTTCAGATATTCATGTGCCCTCTTCCTCTCCATGAAGGTCACAACCTACCCTATTACCAGTCCTATCACATTATCAGATACAGTTTTATGTTAAGCTATCTGGGTTATAGTTTACTCCACCAGGCTTTATGTGGCAGGAATTAAAAAAATTTTTTTCCTTACCTCCACCAGACTGGAAAACTTAAGCATACAAGAACCAGTGTTAGTGGGTTAGTGGGAACTCACACATACTGCTAATCATGCTAAATTGGCACAACATCACGAGCAATTTGGCATTATTTAATAAAAGTCGATTTGCATATATTCAGCTGTTTGTCAATTTTGCTTTTTTTAAGAGAAAAGAACATTTGCACCAAGATACATGTTCAGATATACTCAGATCAAACTATTTTTAGTAGGAAATAAAAAGATGCTACCCAAATACTTTGAATTTGGCTGAGATGCACTGGTATGGCAATTTCTTTTGTTTATTTTCCTTTTTTTTTTTTTAAGCTAACAATGTTCAGAGTGGTTATGATTCTGTTTCAGCAAGTTTTATGCAACATTTATTGTTAAATATTTTGAATATCTTCCTAGGAACTGTCCATAAAGAGTACAAAGCACACATAAATCATGTGTATCTTTATAAAATAATAAAAGACATTACTGAAAATAAATGTACCATTTATCAATTTGGATAGGTCTTAAATATGTAATAGTGGGCCAATTTCATGAAATGCACGGAAAAGAGCACACAGTTTTAGATGAATTGCACAAAGTTCAAACCAATAAAATTATATATATATAATGTATATATTTATTTTAACATAACTTTTTATATTATAAATATATACTAAGTATAATCTTTTGTGTGTGTGATACAATTTATACAAAATTTTTCTTAAAGTGAGAGGATTTCTTGGTAAAAACAGGGTATCTCTTAACATAGTTCCCTGATTGTTACATTTTAGTTACCTTTATATAGATCAAAATATGGTTATTTCTTATTATATCTTGTATCTGGATGCTGGTAGTTATCAAGAGATTCCTCTGCTGCTTTCTAAGTGTCTTACACACTCAACCCAGAATCCAGGGACTCTGTGCTATTAGAATAGGTTGCACTACCTTTACCCTATGCTCTGTTTTTCAGTTCTGTTTACTAACTGCTGTAACTGTCACAGGGTGAAGAATGAGAAGGAATTATGGACAGGCACAAGGGGGATTAATATCTCACCTTAATTCCCTTCGTGTCAGCCCCACCTCTGCTGATTTACAGAAAAACAAAAATTGGGATCAGAGTAAAGGTGAGAACTTCAGCCACAACTACATTAAAAATTTAGTTTAGCTCTTTCAGCCATCTTGGAGACTGTGGAGGCCTGCTGGGAACAGGAATTCCAAAATGATAAATAATTCTGGAAGGCTGTGGTCCAAAGCCATTTTTGCTGGCTGTAAGAGGGGTCTCCGGAACCAGAGGGAACACATAGCTTTTCTTAAAATTGAAGGTGTTTATGCTCGAGATGAAACTGAATTGTATGTGGGCAAAAGATGTGCTTATGTGTACAAAGCAAAGAACAACACAGTAACTCCTGGTGGAAAACCGAATAAAACTATAGTAATCTGGGGAAAGGTAACTCGTTCTCATAGAAACAGTGGTTTTTTTCGTGCCATATTCCGAAGCAATCTTCCTGCTAAGGCCATTGGACACAGAATCTGTGTGATGCTGTACCCCTCAAGGATTTAAACTTATTGAAAAGTAAATAAATAAAAGTGTAGATTTGTTCTCTTGTAAAAAAAAAAAAAATTAAGTTTAAAAATCTGGCTAAAGCCATGAAATGTAACTTTATTAGAAGCTGTGACATAAAGAGCATTGTCTCATTGATTAAGAATAGAGGTTTTTTTAAAAATGAAAAGAATATAAGGACTAGATGAGGGTTAATAGGTCCCGATTATTTGTTTCATAAAATATCAAAGAAGAAAACCGGAAAAAGTAATTTTAGCATTGTTTATAAGTACTCTGAATGCTAATGTCTTTTTCCAACTTTCCCAGACTCCTTGGAAACATGATTCCCTCCCACCCTAATAATGCACAAGAAAATACTCGTCTCTGTAAATGTGATACAAATATAACTTTGGATAACATGATCCTACCTTACTGAAAATAAGGTTCTTTATTCTCTTTTTCCTCCTCCTCCTTCCTATTTTTATTACAATCATTGTTAGTATTATTACTATTTGATAGTTCTGCTCAACTTTAATACAAGGCAAATATGGAATGCTATAAAAATCAGCCTTTAATGGTGATAAGCTGTCATAAGGTACACTAAGTCACTCACTTTATAAAATTTATTTACATGTATTAAGTATGTTAAAGAAAGGCCTTTTCTTCCTTAGCAATGACTAAAAACAATTTGTTTTCCTCATGAGGTTTAATACTAGAATTTTTTTTTTAATTTGAAAATTTTCAATCCATAAGAATATAAATCTGCCTGATCTCAATGGTTTTGGTTTTTTTTTTTAGTGTATTTGTAAGACCTCAGATATGTTTGTACAGAAAAAGCAATGCATGGCCACACAGGTATTCGTTCACCACTTCTCCAGCAGCCTTTTAGAAAATATTTTACAGAACACAGCACTTCTCCTATGAAAAACAATATTAAATATATGAAAATAATTTAATAACATTTTATATTTCACATTTGGTAGATAATCAAGAAATCCAGAAAAAAGTATATTTGTCATAAGCAAAAAAAAATCTAAACTTATCAGGATGTGGACATTTTTCTCAATACTTCTAGTGAAGTTTTTCACCTCTTTTTTGTTAAGGGAGAATTCGAATGTATATCAGAATCACATTGTAGTTTATTAAAAGCTTACTGCATGTATTATATTCTTGAACTTGTCCCTATATCACATATAAGCCTTCATTTTCAAGTGCCAATGTTTGTCTAAGCTACAAGCATAGTTTTATTCTCATTTCTCACATATAATCATTAGGGGTTATTTTTTTATCACCAAAATCTGTTTATTGTCCTCTATCTTCATCCCAGAATTGTCCGTTGGTATCCACTGGGGACTGATTGTTATTTCAGGAGTCCCCGTGAATAACAAAATCCACAGATGCTCAAGACCCTTATATAAAATGCCGTCGACAGGTAGAAAAAGAAGATGTGGCAATGGAATATTATTCATCCATAAAAAGGATGAAATCTTGCCATTTTTGATCACATGGGTGAACCTGAAGGGAATTATGCTTAGTGAAATAAGTCAGACAAAGAAAGACAAATACTGTATGTTTTGACTTACATGTAGAATCTAAAAACAAAGCAAACCAACAGATGTAACAAAACAGAAACAGACTCACAGGTACAGAGAACAAACTAGTGGTTATTAGAGGGGAAAGAGGTGGTGGGAAAAGTATAATAGGTGAAGGGGATGAAGAAGTACACACTACCAGTTGTAAAATAAATAAGTTACTGGGATGTAATGTACACCACAGGAAATGTAGTCAATAATTTATAATAACTTTGTAGTGTGTAATGTATAAAATATCAAATCACTATGTTGTACACCTGAAACTAATATAGTAGTGTAAGTCACCTATACTTCAATAAATTAAAAAAAATAATAAAATGGTATAGTATTTGCATATAACATACACACACACTCTCCCATATGCTTGAAATCATCTCTAGATTACTTATAATATCTTTTACAATATAAATGTTATGTAGGTATTTGTAAATGCAATGTAAATGCTCTGTAAATAGTTACAGTGAACAGCAAATTCAAATTTTGCTTTTTGGTACTTGCTGAAATTAAAAAAAAATTTTTTTTCAACCAGCAGTTGGTTGAATTCTATGTGGAACCTATTGATAAAAGGCGCCAACTGTATGGGCCATCCTCTTCTACCCCTCAATTACATTAAACTGGTCTCTCTCCATTCATGGGCCTCTCTGAATAATTCTATTCAATTATTCATGATGACCATTTAAGGATATCTATCTGATCACATATATTGCTGTGCTTAACAGCTTTCCCTGGGTTCCACAACATCCTCTAGGTTAAGTAGAAAACTCCTTACTGGGGCATAACAGGTCATGCTACTCTGCCCTCAAGAATCATCTCTCACCATATGTCTTTTCTATGTTCATTCCTCTGTGCTACCCCTCCCCAACGACTTCTCTTCCTTCATTTATTTGACTATTACTTCTTCTTCCACATCATCTTAGATGTTGCTATTTCAAAGAGACGTTCCCCTAAATTATTAGGGTACTAAGTGCCACCCCTAGATATTATCATGCCACCTAGACACAGTCACATTATAAGATACACTATACAGGGTTTAACTGTTTATTTAATTAGATTTAATCTAATTAAATATTACTCTCTTATATTTAGGAGTAGGAACCATGGCTTTCATTACATATCCTTGAAAGCGAGAGCAGTGTGTGAATGATTACTGTATGCTGTAAGTTAAATTGATTTGATTTAAATTGAAATTGAACTTAAAGATAATGATCAGTGAATTTTTTTCTGTGAAAGAATCTACCAATATTTTATTGGAAAACTAGATGGACTTTGAAGGAAGGTAGTAGCAGAAAGTATTTCAGAAAGAGAAACAACATAAGAAATCACAAACTGATTCTTAGAATATCTAAGTATCTGGATTGAGTTTAGAATGGTTGGAGTAGAGAAGAGAAAGAATGGCATAGAATGTTGAAAATGTTGCATATAGTTTTGTGGCTATCAAAATTTAAGATATGAAAGATGAATAAGTGAAAATTAAGATTGAGCAGGTAAGCAGAATACAGATGATAATTTGGGGGGTCATTTTATGCTAATGTAAGAATTTTATGTTCTGTTTCAAGACAAATAAGGAGGTTTTAAAGATGTTCATAAGGTGAGTAGCTATTTCCCTACCAGCTCTGTGGACGATTTGGAGACCAGGTTTAAGAGTGGTGGCATGAGGACTAGTTAGAACTCCCAAGCCACTTACATATGCCTCTGGACCTAAATGATAGAAGTCATTACCCTCCAGTAATTTCACAAGAGAGTTTAAGTGCATTCCTCCAAAAGTAGAGACAGGCTCTTAGCTCAGTTCTTCCCACTGAGTTGACAATGGAATATTGTTTTTGTTCCCAGGAAACTTCTGAAGTTGAGTCATGGAAATATTGTTTGTACAGCATGAACATCCCTAGATTTTATTTCATCCACTTTTTTTCACTTTAGTTAGTACCTCTTACTAATACGTGATGAAAGCGATATGAGTATACTTGGCATCTCTTTTTTACACTCTCAGAGTGCTGTCAGTTTGATTATATGTTGACCTGAAGCAAATACACTGTCAGGTATTTCTTCAGCAAAGTTGAGCTAACTTAGGATCAGCAGAGAATTGCAGTTCAAGGTCTGAAACCATGGTGAGCTATGTGCAAGTCCCTGAAGGGCAAGGAAAGGAGAATGTTTTCACAGAGAGGGAAAGGAAGTTGGGAGGGCTCTAGTAAAGAGTTGATGGCTTTTCACTGGCTGAGTCCTTGCCAGGAAAAAAGAAGTCTTTTTTCTTTCTGTTGGGCTCTGCTATGCTATGTCTCAGGGTGTGAGTGTTCCCCCTTTTGATCTCCCAAATCTATGTAACTGAAGTTTCTGTTTATCGGTTTTTCACAGCTATGATTAATGTTCATAGGGTAGTGATGTTTTACTTCTTATTGCTATCCAATGATTATCCACTGTCTACAATTGAGTGACAGTTAAATGCTTACATGCATTAGTTTACTACAGTAACTCACCAGAAGCTCTCTGCTTGGTCCATATATCCAAGACTAATCATTCCATTTGTCTTCCATTTCATAAGTGGTCATTTCATTTTCCTTAGGCCACCTTAGGTGTGTGAATTTCATTTTCTACCATATATCTAATTTCCTCAAATAAATTGTTGATCTTATTTTAACATATTTTTTCCATGTGACTCCTTTGCTAATCCTTCTCTGTTAGAGTTTTTCTACTCACCTGAGAGTTAAAACAAAACTCAGTTACATTCCAAGACTTTTGTCAAATTTCTTTTAGATTATGGAAACTGCATGTTGAAAAATATTCTAAAAACTAGTAGTAAACTCATTCACCACATGGAAATTATAGGAAGATAAAGAATTTCCACTTCTTACTTAGAGAAGGCACTATAGTTTATTAAAAATTAAACATACTGGCTTTGAGTTATCTAGTGTTGTGCTGACATCATTTTTTTAACTGTCAGCTGAGTGATCTTGGGTTCCATAATTAATCCTATTAGATCAATTTATTGTTAAATTATATTCAATAGTGGTATGTATTAAATGAGGTAATACATGCCAGTGCTTGGCATATACTGACAGTAAAACGAATTTACCTCCCTTTCTTTTTTCCTACTCCTTCATTCTGATTATTTCTTTCAACAACTTTCTGGCTGCATGAATCTTCCTTTTGTATTATATTTCACACTTTTCAGTATTTTAAAGATACATGAGACAATATATTCCCTTTTACTCTTGAGGATATTCCCTCACCATTGAAAAGGATCATATTAAAATATCTTACTTTTTAAAAAGCTTCATAAACATTATCAACAAAGATATAAACAAAAACAGATATCACCATATTTATTTCCTATGGCTTTAGCACATAGGACTGTTTGCCTTGGCTATTTGTAATACTAAAAATAATTTGACAATCATAGATAACTTACTTTAGTATAAAAAATATTTTTTTCTGACCTAGCAGAGAACTTCAGTGTGCAATCAATATTTTTTGAGTTGCTTATTATGTTAGTTAAGTTTCAAAATTTTATAAACTTTGATTTTCTTCTCAATGACTTTTATTTAATAATTCTTATTCTTCCTATGTAATGGAAAATAAGACAAAAAAAAAAAAACAAAACCTTTCGGAATCTAGTTCCCTGCCTCATAAATTCCACTAGTGATCTTCAACAATGATTTAAGATCAAAAGGATAGAGTATATATTGCTGGAAGGTATACAACACTAATCTCAGGGCTAACTTGTATTCATTAACATTTTACAAAATTTGATGATTATTAATGTTGAATTTCTGTGAGGTCTATGGGTCTTTGTGCTGCTATTTCACAAATGAGTAACCTGGAGCTTCCTTCCGTGACATCCAAAGGCCACACATGTATCAGTGGAATAGAGCCAAGAGGAAATGTTAGACAATTTTGGTGTCAGTCATAGTGGATAGGGCAATATCCCCTAACTTCATCCATTAGTAACCCTGCTTCAAATTTAGAAAGTGAAGCTTTTGTTAAAGCATTTCTCAACCATCTCCTTACATTGAGTACTCAGATTTTTAATATAAATTCACTGTCTATATGATAAATTGACCTTAATTAAAGCACCCCGAATCGGATCACAAATATAGAGGTCAAAAATAACATTAAAGAAGAAAACAGCACTATAATAATAGCTGATAGCTCACTGGGCTGTGTGCTCAGCACTAAATACACACAGCGGGAAAGGAGAGGAGGTGATATGAGATCAACTGGCTGTCTATTTTATGGGGGAATAAAGAATCCATTCAGGATTGTTTGAAGTGCAGTGAAGAAGTGTGCTTTTCTTGCTGAGGTGGTTAATTATAGTTTGCCTTTGTTTTTAAGGGAAAAGTAGTTCCTGTCTTTTGAAGTTATAATATAGAGATAATTGCTACATGTGATTGTACTCTTGGTAAATATTTGTTGAGCAAATTAATTAAAAAATAAAAATGAATTTATAAATTAATTTTTTAAAAGTAAGTGCAATAGAAATAAAATACTTAATATCCATCTGCCCTTACTGACCAAACTCAAAACAGAAAACAAAATAACACAAGGTTTTAATTCAGCTTACCTAAGCTATTACAATATTATCTGCAACTGTCACAGATTTGTAAACATTATAAAATAAACTTTTAGTGAAATCAAACTGGCCAATTTAATAAAATAGTGCACTTAGAAACACTGATTTGATTTGAAAATATTGATTACCAATATGAACAATTTAATTTTATAAAGTGAAAATAAAATATTTTACTAGGCAAAATTCTAGAGAAGGAGCTAATATATAAAGAATAAAAATTAAGCTTTCCACCTGTAGCAGTTCTGTATCAATTATCTTACTCAGCTATCTCAACAATGCTAGAAGATGAATATTATTATTCATCTTTGCAAAGGAGGCAATGTCAGCTGAAAGTTTTGAAGTGAGTCTGCCAATATCATACACTTTCTGTTCCACATTTCATTGTCTTTCAGCCAGCCTCACTAAATGTATTTTGGTACCTCCAAAATGTCATAGTCACTTTTATTGTAGAATGTAAATAGCTGATCCCTCATTCTAGAACAACCATTTCCTGTTTCCCCTAACTCTTTTACTAGATTAAGATCTCCTTTAGTCAAGTGTTTATTTTTAAGTCCCTATTCTGACCTAGCAAGTGTAATTCCCTTTCATCTGTCATGTCTTTGTTTCTCATTTCTTAAATCCAAAAGCATTCCCTGATACTCCAGATAGAAGGTTGGAGCCTTTCTGTATCAGGGATTGCCAAAACCTGGCTGCAGAATCCAGCCTGAACCTTGATTGCACAATCTCCAAGCCAAAAAAAAAAAAAAAAAAAGAAACAAAATGTTTTTTACATGTTTAAATAGATAAAAAAGAAAAAGAAGAATAATTTTTTGTGCAAAGTGAAAATTTCAGTTTCCATAAATATTTACTGGAATACCACCAAACACACTTTTTATTAATAAACATTTAATAACCACTGGAGTCTTCCTAGGTGCTCTTCAATAGCCATCAAGGACATGTCTGATTTCCTGCCTGAGATCAGTTGTATCAGTTTTACTGCCATGAAGCAACAAAGAGGAGCCTGGGTAATTTCAGGGACTTAAATCAATGTAGATCATCATTATGAGCAAAGTAGATTAAAAGCATGGTAAATTAAAAAAGAAATCTATGACGAAAAAAGCCAGAGAATTACTAAAGAGTCCAGGTTTTATTAAAACAAAGTAAGATACATAAATAATTTGTACCCTCTTAGGAGATAAAGAGGATACTGCAAAGGAAGAAATTGTGTTTGTGTATGTGTGTGTGATGAAAATATATCATTTACTTTTTGTCTTGCAACCTCATCATTCTACAAACAATGGAATCTATTTCACAAACAAAATATAACTTCATCCTTTTTCTGTATAAATATTTACATTTATTAAGGTTTTGCCATTTTAGATTAGCCTTTATCCTTTGAAAGATAATGAATTATTATTTTGAATTATTGTGTATTCTAAAATATAAGTAAAAAGTAAAACCATAACTTTTGCATTAGGATAACTTTTAAATTCATTTCAAAGGACTACACTTATCAAAATATTGGACTTATACATCTTTTACATTATCAATTTAAATAAACAAATTATTTTAATTTTCCAGTACAGTGTTTTTATAATCATTTTCATACCAGGGAGGTTTCATGTATAATATCTTTCCTGCAGGAACATTTAATGATGGAGAGTAGTGAATCCAAACTTTGGTCTGTAACTAGCAGTAGAATTTTAACTAATTCAGTTTCCAATATCCAGTAGCTTATGTGTAATCCCTGATTATATCTCCAGGTTTTTAATATTCTTCACTCCAAAAGACCTTGATCATAGTAATTTCCAAGTTCTGCTTACAAGGTAGGGTTAGGTTTCTTATTTTAATTTAATGCTTTAGAACTCATCCATAATTCAGAATAACGCATGACTGATTAAATAAACAAATGTGAATAATTTATTGCTGTATTAGAAGAAAAGGCAGAAATCAAAATGTATTCAACTGGTTCAATTATATTATTAAGTGTTGCAGCCTATTGTTAGATACAAATCTATGAAATCTTTTTCAAGGCTTAAATAAGGCCAAACATCGTAAGTTTTGGAATAATTAAAAAAAAATTCTGATTAGGAGTTTTTTCAACAAGAATACCAAGAAATGTGCCCTCAGCTGAAGTACAGGTCATGGGATGGCATCCACATTTTTATTATGTGTTGATTACATTATGTCTTCCTTTCAAAATATCTTCCTATTTCTATGGAGATGATTTAATCTTTATTGAGTTGAATAGAAGATGATTAGTGTGCCCAGCATGATGAAAGCAGATACTATCTTTTCACTTGACCCTGACTGACTAGATCGTGTCTGTTTAGATTTTTTCTTTAGTATTAAGAAATTTTCTGAATTTAGAGCATGGCCCTTTCTATGAAAATGTAGGACTTCTGGAGTCATAAATGAATGCCTGAGGTACTCGGTAATATGTTTCCACTCAAGGTAGACAGAACTCTAACATGTCCAAGGAATGCATGACTATGATCTCCATTTTGCCTTAAACTCCACAGTGGTTACACCCTACAAGACCTTAAAATTCTCACTCTCCACCTGCCCAGAACAATGCTTGGCCAAAGATATAGAGGAAAGCCCCATGAAGACTTCTAGGGTCAAATTTTGGGATAGCTTACTATGTTCCAATAATATTCTCTGCAAATTTCAGCTGCTTCTAAAAATTGAACTCAAATGTTTGTGTCCTTAACTCAGAAAGACTACTTCACCCTCTGCTAGATTCACATTCTTCAGTCAAAGTCTGAAACTGCATAAATGTCGAAAGAAAGCCAGGTGAAAGGTAGGTAAAGCTCACCTTGTTTATCTTTTTTTTCTATCAAGTGTCACAGTTAGTTTTCCTATGTTTGAAAAGATTTGTCTCACGTATTTTGCCCAGTTTTATAATTGCTGACCATTTTGGAGTAAGTCCAGCACCAGTAACTCCGAGATAGTAGTAAACAAAACTGTCATTAATTAAAATGTTATCTTCCTTTTTACAACTTAGTTTTAAGCCTCACTTTAGAACTTCAAGTTCCATTGTATATTCTTCATCTTAATGTTTCAATCTCAAAATTGAGGGCAAGGAAGTTCTGATTTCATCTTATCCTAAAATGATTAATAAATATATCTATTCAAAGTTTCCAAGTAATTTGGTAGATTTTATGAAAAATTTGTTTTTCATTTCTACTTTTAGTGCCTTCTTTTATGAGAATGTGGCACTAAATATTTTGCTTCTTAAAACTTATAGATAGTTCCAACACTGTTTAATATTTGGTAACTTATGGATGTATTTTCTGACGGCTTTAAAATAATTGTTTCCATTGTTTCAGAGTAGAACATTTAAATATACTGTCAGTTATATTTGGAAGATTATCTGTATTTTGTGTCTAGTTTACATTATAAATTTGGAAATATTTGTGCTATAGTTTACTTTTGTGTTTCTACAAATGTATACTTATTTTTTACTTTTTCTTTTACCTTTTTACAGGTGCCATTTGTATTTTTCTTTAATTCTATTTTTTCTGCTAGTACTTCAATACATTTTATTTTGCATGACAAATCAATACTTAAAAGCAAATGTTATTCAACATTACTCTTACATTTGCTTTTCTGAGTTCACAATGATGTTACATAAGATATCTCCCACTCACAGGAACCAATTTCTATACTCTATTGCCAATTTTTCTGAAGGTTTAAAATGAAGTATTTCATAAAAAACTGATAAAATTCAATTGCACCATTTTTGGAATTATTCTTATTCATAGAACTGCTAATAATGATTTAATTCTTAGGGGCATGTGTCTTAGAATGCATTTCACCCATGCTCGTCACACTACCCCTTTCTTCGATCCTTGTCAGTAACCAAAATGAAGAAAGAGGGCAGAGGTAATAGGTGGAATAGTTTCATGACAGCTTATAAAGGTGATTTTTAATTAAAAAAACCTCAACTCAGGGGAAGGTATAGCTAAAAGTGTTAGAGCACACACTTAGCATGCAGGAGGTCCTGGGTTTAATCCCCAGTACCTCCTGTAAAAATAAATAAATAAACCTAATTACTTCCTCCCCCCAAAAAAACAAAAAAAAACTATTAAAAAATGTAAAAAAAAAAAAGAAACTTAAACTCATGAAACTTTTGTGACTTTTGAGATTTAGCATAAAATGAAATAAGAATATTCAGGGTGATATTCAATACTAATAAAATCTCATGCTCTCTCATCTTTCTCTCCATCTCCTCCTCCCTCACACAAACACTCACATAATATAGCTATTAGTCAATAATTGTAAAATTATTCATAGTTTGAAAACTGAAATATGATTGCATTCTTTTTTAGAGTTCATATTGAATATATAATAGATCAAATATAATAAGGTAATCATATAACATATCACATGTGTTATATGTACCTTAACGAGATTATAACAGGTTGTTCTCAGTGATGTAAATTTGTGATATATGTAAAGAGGTTTCTTAACAACAATTTCAAAAGTTCACATTCTACAAGTTTTCATACGTGATACTTTGTGTTCCCTAGTAATAAATTTCTTCACAAGTAATTAAAATGATTTACATGCAATGTTTTCATAAGCCGTGACTGTATGATTTTTGACTCATTTGGGAAGATGAGAAATGTGTATTATGGTGATAGGTAGAAAGAAAATAATTGAGGCTAAAATAAATTATGTCAAACATCAACCTCGTATTAACATGTTTTATCTATTCTCCAACTTAAATGACTATTGTAAACCATTCACAGTATAGTAATTTAATAACCTGTAAATTAAAAGAAAAAGAACATGACATTTAAGTCTTTTGTGCATCTGTAAAACAAGTTGTTAGGCTATTACAAATCTAAATGACAACACATAATTTTGCGTTGCAATCACAACATAGCTGCTTTTGATATTGTTTTCTAAATAAACTTGAGATGGAATGACTAAAACCTCATATTCATTAACAAACTAAAAGAGCCCACAAATCAAATTCTTCCAAAACATATTCTTCATGGCTGGTTAACTACTTTTCTCCTGTCACAGAACAAATGGAAATAGATTCATTTTGTTACACTGGGTGCCTGGAGGTGAATACATGTCTATGACATTTTAGAAGTTGTTTTTTTTTTTTTCTGTAAATGCAAAATTTCCAGTGATTTACAAGAGAAAAATAAAATGTTATTATTTGATTATTTATTTCCCTCAAAGTCAATTTATGCTCATGTCTTAAAATTTATTTTCTTGCAACTTGTGTACCAATAAGTATGAATCTGAATTACATATTATTTAAAAATAGAAATTAAAAAAGATTATAAAAAACTATAACACAAAATATATAAAAACAAATCCCATAAAAGTGTCTATTTTTAATAGCATAAAATTTGTTTTTAATACAAAATATAAGATTACTTCAAATTGATTAATTTTCTATATTTATGATTGAAAATATTAGAAGAGATTGATATTTTCCCTCTTGTTATATATAATTTCATAAACTAGGTATAAGATAAATTAATTTAGCTAGTCATTTTTAAAAAATAATCTCTTAGTGAGTTTTACTAATAATTAAAGAAGGGACATTTTCCACTATAAGACTCTTTATCTGTGTGTAGGCAAACGGATCTCTGCCATATCCTTCTATTGTAATACAGTTTATATAATCCGCTTAAAGTATCTTCTGATTTGAACACGTATTTTACCTTGAAATTTGGGACTTAAAGCTAGTGGTTACAATTTAAAATTTATAGGGAACTATCGTAGATATAGAAAGGTCAATGTTATATCCACTTAGTAATTTTCCAAAACTGGAGTTATTCAATGTCTCAATATCTGGGTGGATTTAAGAAAAATTTAAAAAATTAAAGGCTGATTTTTAAATTACACGTTAATAATAGTGATCATGTTGTCATGATTGTGAACGTGAACATACAATACATCAGTTTACATCATTTGGAGAAAAACAACATACTCAATTTCAGAGCTAGAAAATGTTGTTACCAGTCTTAGGATGACTTTAGATAACAATTAAATTCTCTGGGTCTCTTCACAGTGTTAAATGAAAACAGTGAAATATATTGTCTCTAGAATTTTCTTGGTGCTAATATTGTATACTTTTTCATTTTGGAAAATCTTTTATTTATTAATAATTATAATGATTTAGACATATAAAAGACATTCCAGAGTAAATGGCTCACATTTCAATTTACTTTATAACCTCAATGACAAAACCAGGAAAATACATGCCGTTAGCATAAGATTAGCTCGTGTGCATTTGTCTGGTACAGTGATACCATGCAAATCTCAGTGTTAGGAAAAATTATTTAGTGAAGGGATTTTAAGAAATGGAATATAAAACATATTCATAGAAGAAAGTTTTTCTCTAATTGGGCACTCCTCAAACTGCAGAATATAAAAGACTATTTTTAGACAGTGTAATACATATATTAATAAGAAAAGAAGAAGGAGGAAGAGAGGAGAACAAAACATGATCAAGAAGATAAATATTTAAGGCAGTATTCTTACTGTTTTCTAATATGTTTAGCAAATAGATTTCATTAAAATTCAAGAAAGATTTGCCAGAGTCCACTGCATGCAACATGCTTTGGGATATTAAAGGCAAGATAGATTATACAACAATTATTTGGTAATCATTTTTTCATAAAAAGTATTGTCATATGGAGACAAATTCCTTGAAACACAACTGAGAAATGATGCTTAAGTTTTAGAAAAGTATGAAACATTCTAAACTCCACAATCATTCATAATAAAAGAAATTAAAATAATAAAAGCAAAGGATAATAAATAAAATAATAGTGAATTTAAAAATTAAAAATAAAGGCCAGATATTGATAAAAGAGATGTTGCTCAAAACTGATCATAGAAATTTTGTTGAATGTGCATACAAATTCTTGTTAATATGATGTTAAAAAGTGTGATAGAAGATGATATTAGAAAATATCAAATTGGTTAAGTAGCTAATTTTAAAAAATCATGTTAAGAAAATTTTTTTTCAGTAATAAAATCACTTTAAAATGATGTGAAAGATCCATCCATGTTGTTGCCAATTGCAAAATTTCATCCTTTTTTATGGTTGAGTATATTTCATTGTATATATATACCACATGTTTATCCATTCATTTATTGATGGACACTTAGGTTGCTTTCATATTTGGCTATTATAAATAATGTTACTATGAATATTGGGGTACTTGTATATTTTCCAATTTTTTTTGGATATATACTTAGGAGTGAAATTGCTGGATCATATGGTAGCTCTATTTTTAGTTTTTTGAGAAACCTCCATGCTGTTTTCCACAGTGGCTATATCAATTTACAGTTCCACTAGCAGTGTACAATTATTCCCTTTACTCCACATCCTCACCAACATTTGTTATTTGTGGTCTTTTTCATGATAGCCATTCTGACAGGTGTGAGAGAGTATCTCATTGTGGTTTTGATTTGCATTTCTCTGATAATTGTCAATGTTGAGCATCTTTTCATGTGCCTCTCGGCAATCTGTATGTCTTCTTTGGAAAAATATATTATGCTTTGTGAAGTAAGTCAGTCAGAGAAAGACAAATACTGTATGTTATCACTTATATGTGGAATCTATAAAATAAAGAAATTAATGAATATAATAAAACAGAAACAGATTCACAGACATAGAGAGCAAACTAGTAATTAACAGCTGGGAAAGGGAAAAGGGGAGGGACAAGATAAGGGTAGGAGATTAAAAGGTACAAACTATTATGTATAAAATAAATTATAAGGATATATTGTACAGCATAGGGAATATAGCCAATATTTTATAACAATGTTAATTGGAATATTATCTATATAATTTTTTAATAACTATGTTGTAGATCTGAAACTCATACAATATTGTAAATCAACTATACCTCAATGAAAAAAAAATTTTTTTCTGTAAGCCATCTAGCCTCCAACAAAGCTGAACTAGAAGAAAACCCAATGTGAAAGAGAATTCATTAAATGAAAATAGAGTTCAAAAAACAACATATATTCTTCATGTCCTTAACAGTCTAAGACCAGACACAATGATGGTGACATCATGAGATCAGATGATTATAGAAGTTCATAGTGTATAGTCTTATAATTCCTCAAAACTATTACATTGAAAAAGGCAATTTGATTAAACTCTGGTATGTCTGAAAGTCCTCTCTTGTGTCTTCATTAAAACACACATACACTCATAGGCAAGCATACACCTGCTTACACACACACAAAAACACACAATTTGCCTCACACAATATGGTGGTGTTGTTCATGATTAAATAACTTCAAGAGTGATTAAAAAGTCTATGAATCCCCATGCTATTTGATGTCTCTCCTTGTTATTGTAAATGTGGAGCACCTGTATTCTCAGATAGCTTTCTTCAACCAAGCAGAGCCAGGTCACCACTCTTCTAAGAGACTGAAAATTATTCTTAGAAGAAAATTATCTGAGGTGTTTCAGACCTGGGGGCAACAGATACACTGAGACTGGCACTCGGGAGGAAGCATGGAGTTAAAAGAGTAGGGATATGTGATCATCTAAACCATGGGGCACCTAGGTTTCTTTGCTGTTAATCCACTTTAGACAATAAGCACTGTCAGCCCAACCATGAGGAAGAATAATAATAATGTTAATGGAAATAGTGTGTATGAAAGCAATTCTTTTGGGTTGGATATGTGAATGTCTAAATCCAAAAATTCAGACATTTTACTGTAAGTGATAATCCCCAAGTAATAATAGAAAGACTAAGAAAGAAAATAGCATGTGAAGTATTTGACCGTGCTGCAAACAAACAAACAACAACAACAAACCTGGAATGGAGAAGTGGTTTCATTTCTTATGTAAAGAGGAAAAATGCAACATTATTTCAAAAAGCGTAAAATTAATATCGTATATCTATATCAACTGCATGACATTCAAAATATAACTTTTAACATTTAAAAATAACCCCTTTGCCTTTCTATATTCTCTCATTATTTTAAATGCAATGTATTGTGTAGGGATGATTAAGCCAAATCATTTGTACTCAATGACAATGGAGGTTACAGTAGTAATAGGGTTTTGATAAAGATTTTTAGATGTTTTTCTAACCAGAATGAAAAAGTCATAGGCTATCTCTAGACATTAATGAATAATCAATTATAATTCTTTAAAAGCAGTCTGATTCATCTGCCAGTTCATAGTGTATCAAAGCAATTTTTGCCATATTGATTCACATCATGTCAATACAAAGCAGTGGAATAATTCATTGACAAGTGTGGAAAATGGTATTTATTGCTGTAGTAGGCTGAAGAGTCCCTGCCCACCCCCAAAGACAACCACATCTTAACCTCTGGAAACTGTAAATGTTACCTTATATGGCAAATGTCATTATATGTATATATCATTAAGTTAAGGGTAGTAAAATGGAGAGATTATCCTGGATTATCATCGTGGTGGGCACTAAATATAATCATAATGTCCTTATAAGAGAAAGGTAGAGGGAGATTACAAACAGAAGAAGATAAAATGATGTATCTATGGTGGGAGAGATTGTAGTAATGTTACCACAAGCCAAGGAATGACAGCAGTGCCTAGCAGCTGAAAGAGGCAAAAAGTGAATTCTCCTCTAGACCCTGCAGAGGTAGCATAGTCCTGCAGACAATACCTTAATTTTGATCCAAACTAGTTTTGTACTTCTGGCTTCTAAAATTACAAAGAATAAATTTCTGTAGATTTTAAGCTATTAAAATTGGGATAATTTGTTACAAAATTCACAGGAAACTAATACAAGTATGTTTTGGTAAAATTCTATCATGATCACAACTCTTTGACATATTATATTGTCTCATACTCCATACTCTTCTCAGTAAATATCTGGATCTAATAGAGGTCTTGTCATCAAGAGTGACATTTGCAATATATTTATAATCCCTGGGAACAATGAAAAGTAATTTATAAGCTTAATATGATTTACCTGAGTCAGTTTAGAAAATTGAATACTATTATTTTTCAACTATAAGCTTAATGTCCTACATATTTTCTTTTGAAACTAAGTCCTTCACATTTAAATAAGAGTTCATTCACTACGGAATTTTACTTAATCAATAAAATATTTGCTTTCTTCTTGCCTGACTGTTTAAAAAATATTTGTTTTATTTTATTTCTAAATATTGCCAATCTGCCATATTTACAGAAACTCATAACTATATTTAATACTTAAATGCACACTTTCATCTTTACCATAAATTGCTTGTGACTAATAAAAGATAAAATAAATTTTGGGGAAAGATATTTTATGAGTAAGGAGTGGTTAACTTTTCCTGCAATAATTCAGAATTTTTTGTATGTAAATGTGCAAACTATGTATCTAAATGACGGAGTAAATTTAAATCATATACCAATTATTGTCCAGCATACCACGTATGTGTAATCTCAAGCAATTATGAAATTAGTAGATTTTATATAGGTATGAATTTACTAATTCACTTATTCACACATGTGTCTCTTAAATTAGTCAGTAGCCTCAATCTGGTTTTCCCGACATTTTCCCAAAGAACTCAGATGCATGTATAGACCACTCCTTTTTCTGTCACTCACAATATGGAAAAGGATTTATTAAAGTAACAACAACAGGAAGTACATTTCAATAAACATACAATTCAATTATGTTCCACAGAAGTTTAAAAGATGTGTTTTTTTGCAGTGTAAATATAGCCCAAATTAATTTAATTAAGAATAACATCATATACTTAATTAATATTGGAAAATATCACTGTGTTATGTACTAGGGGAACACAGATGAATGAGAAAAGGAATAGGAGCCTAAAGAGCTCCAAATATGACTTTGTATCTGACTTACTGTTAAACAACATGCTGTAATAGAGACAGAAAATCATTACTGTAGAAGGAGAACTGAGTAGCAAATCATTTGAGTAGGAGAAAGGTCAATCCAGAAAGGCCATAGAGAAGTGAGGCTACTATTGCTGTAATAGGGAAGAACAAATCTGACTCCATATTAGATCTGTTCCTTTGGCTTTAACCCTGTGCTCTATTTCCTGTGCTTAGTCATGCTGATTCTGCACTTTTTGTAAGAGAGTATTGCCTATAGCCTAAAATATACGAAACAGCCTATTCTCAAAGCTCTGACCCTTATAGGTATTACCACTTATTCATTCATATAAAGATAAAAAGTTGCAGAATAGAAAATGACATTTGTTTTGTTGGAGGTTTACAGGGACACCATGACCTTACTCAGGAGGACAGCTGCAAAAACAAAGGATTCTGACACTAAGAAGTTTGCAACAACCAACCTTACCTCCTCCCCTTTTCAGTATAAAAGGAGCCTGAATTCTGACTTGGGGAAGATGATTCTCCAGGACATTAGGCTGCCATCTTCTCAGTATGCTGGCTTTCTGAATACAGTCATTATTCCTTACCCCAACACCTTGTTTCCCTATTTACTGGCCTGCTGTGTGGCGAGCAGACCAAGGTTGGACTCAGTAACATAGCTATTATGATGAAGTGGATGTTAAATGATAAAAAATATGGCATGCCTTGTGCTTTCTCGATAATCTGCTACAATACAGACAGGAATTGGGAGAAGTGGGTCTGCTTTCCAAAGGAAGAAAAGAGAAATAATCTGGAGACAGGTTGCAAAAAACTGTGAATGCTATGATAAATAATAGTAAATATAAATGAGGTACTATTTTTGTTCTTGTTTATTTTTTAATATTTAAATGTTTAACATTTTTTGTGGGGGGAGATAATTAGATTTACTTACTTATTTATTTTTTTAGAGAAGGTACCGAGGATTGGACCCAGGACATTGTGTATGCTAAGCATGTGCTCTTCCACTTGAGTTATACCCTACCCCCCAACCCTGTTCTTATTTATTACTGCATTTCTGAGTTATTTAATTGAACTGAATAGATGAGTAGTTTCTCTCATGTCATTTAGCATACAGGCAGTCCTCACCTGGGATTGTAAAACTGATGGTGTGAGCTAAAACCAACTAAAACTATCTTAATATTTAATAGGAGAAATTATTATGACCTTTAAAAACTTTTGTCAAAATATTAAAAGCTCTCTTTTTATTAGTTATATATTTATAGGTGAATGAAATAGTAAAACTAATATTTACTTAGTGTACACTATTTTAAAAACATTTGAAACATTGACAAAGTGTTATATATTCATTGTAAAAAAAATTCATTAAAAAGTAGTTTGAATATGCTTCCTTCTCCATCTCCTTTTATAACTTATGATATAAAATACTTTTTTCTATGTCTTGGTGAATTGTCATTCTTCCTTCCTTTGGGTCAATTTTCCATATTTTATCATCTGTATTTTCAATGTTGTAAAACATCTCTGAGAGTTCTATTAACATGAAATTTATTTTCCAGTATTACTTCTTCTGGGACTTTTCATCACAACCACAAGTTCATCTTCACTATGTTCCTCTGGCTGCGTATCTTGAGTCTCCCAAAGAGGGCAGCATCAACATTTCCAAGATCAACCATCTTCTATTCACATCCACTTTCACTCCCACTGTTATCACTTTTTGTTTATTTTTTGCACCTTAATCTTTATTGGCCTATTCCCTCTTTTGATAATCCATTTTTGTAAAATATCACCTGGGTTTACCCATGGGAGACAAGGTGGCAGTACAACTACATGCTTTTCTGCTTTTATGTGAATTGAATAACAGATGCAATGACCAATCCCCGCCAGACTCTGAAGAGAGTGACGTGATTGGTAACTGATCATGATGTGTACCTGTTATTTACGTAGTTATTTGTGGAAAGAGGAGCTAGCAGCAAGTTTGTACTTTATCCAATTATTCATGGTTAATATATCCAAATGAATTTAATTTGAACTATCAGGAAACTGATGTTATTTAAATAAACTGTGGTAACTAAAACTCGTATAAATCTGAGCCCTACAAAGCAAAGTCCTATATGCCAAAATAGTAATGATTGTTAAAATATCAAATAAATGTAACATAGAGGCAAATTCAAGTATCAATAAGCAATCATTATTAAAGGTGTAATATAAAATATAACCTTATTTTGGATATTCACCACGACCTAATTTTATTAAACAAACTGGCAGTAAAACATGAAAATGGTAATCCTGTTGTGTATCCAACAGGATGTTATATTTAAAATCCTCAGTCTGGGAGTCTGAGAGTTACTCTGCACCCTTCCTCTCGCTGGTCTGGGGCTGGTTGGCTCACTAGTAACTCTGGCCTTTCTCTTCTCACTTTGCCCAGAGTGCCGGCGACAGAGCCAGAGTTGCCCCTTCTTAGATCACCACTCTGCCCTTTTCCAGTCTCTATTTTCCATCAGAACAGGCATCCCTAAACACATCTTCAGATCCTAGTTTAACCCCACCTATCCAACTCTTTCTAGCTCATAACCTATCCATGACTCCCCATGACCTGATAATCCAGAAGGCTAAACTCTTGCCACCACTGTGAACTTGTCCCTGCTGCCTTCATTGGCCTCATCCCCTCCTGTTGTTTGCTCCAGCCCTTTCAGGACTATAGCTTATTCTCTAGGCATTCCCATCTCCATGCTTTTGGGATTCCCACTGTCTGGAGCACCTTTTCTTTGTTCCCCTCCCACTACAATATCCCAAAGCAGGCCAGTTCCTGCATCCTAACCCAGACCTCATTGAGCCTGTGGAGGAGGTCAGACCCATGTCTTGTTTTGCCTGATGTCCAGATTACTGGAAAGGTACTTTCACCCCAGTCAACTTCGGTGGCTCATTCATCTGCTGTTCTGCTGGCCTCCCCGAGTGCCCAGAAATTAATCACAGTACTCAAGATTCCCTATTCCCCTCTTCCTCAGGCAGAGAAAAACAGGAGCAACTCACCTTCACCCCTAGCCAAGCTCCTACCACCTTCTCTCACCCTCTCTCTCAGTGATGTTGCTCCACTCTCAGAACTTCCATAGTCCAGCACCCAGTTCTTCCTGGGGGCTCCACAGAAATGCTGAGAAGGGCTTGCCCATGAGACCCATCCTGCCAGACAGAAGTGATACGGTGATTCCTGCTGAAAGGCAGAGAATTGGATATCTAGTTTTTCTTCTTCCCCTTAAACACTGAAAATTATTCCTACAGGACTTGTAAATTCATTGTAGTAACTAACTGGCAGCTTCTGTGGCTCCCCCATCCAAAGTGGTTCCTATTCTCCTGGGATGGAGAAGGTCAGGGAAATCACTCCGCATTTGGTTCAGCCAAACATGTGGTGAGGAAAGCCAGCCAACATGATGATCATGCTATTTATTTATACAAACAACAACAGAAACTAATTACCATGAGAATCATGTTTGCTTCAGCAACTCACTTGAGCGTGATTTCTCCCCACCCTCCCCCAGGGTTGGCCTTATTTCTTCCAAAGAAAATTATCTTACGCTTCATGATTAGAAGAATAATTAAGTCTCAAACATACATCTTCAATAGCCCAACATTAAAGGTGATCTATATATTTTATTTAGGCATTTATGATTAAATTTTTGAATTTGGAACATTTTTAAAGCAAAATAGGGTAAAAATGAATTACTATTAATAAGATAGTATTAAAAATTAATTAAATAGAATTGGGAGACTAGAAGGAGAAGTTCTTATGTTTGCCCTATGATAGCAGAGCCTAACAGGAAGAAGAAAAACTCCTTTCCTTTCCTGGCAAGGAATCAGCCAATGAAAAACCATGGACTCTTTGTTTACTAGCCCTCCCAACTTCCTTTTCTTCTCTATAGAAGTTTTCCTCCCTTTGCCTTGCAGGGACTTGCACATGGCTCACCATAGTTGTGGACCCCATATCACAATTCTCTGCTGACCTAGAATTAACCTATCTTTGCTGGAGAAATATCTGTCAGTCTATTTGTTTTTGGGTCAAGAATGGCAATATAAGAAAGAACAAGCTTTAACTCCCCCCATTTCTCCTAAGAATATGACAGAAGTGTTCAAAGTAGAGTAAAAATAAAAATAAAATGAGAGAGGTGGGGGCCTTAATCAGTGTTAAAAACAAAAGAATTAAGATAAAGCAAATTGTTCAAAATTCAAATACTTTTTCTAGCTAAATGACAGATGATTGCAAATTAAAGGAAATTGCTTTTATTAATTTGTACCCTATGGATGGCAAAAAAGTTGTGAGATGTTACATGAAGAAGAAAAAGGAAATTGTGACAAATCTCATGGAATCAAATACACTGTAGGAGTGAGGGTCAAAGCTGATGACTGGTCACTGAGCTGATGGCAATTTCTGCCTTTCAGTAACAACTTTTGAATTCAAAGGCTGTGGCTACAATGCTGGAGGGTCAAACACTAAGGTGACATATTTGCTCCATATTAATTCTCTATGGAGGCATGCCTCACTTCAACTTGGGGGAAGATCTCTGGAATCAGATGAAATTCCCAATTCTGGGGAAAGAAGATTAAAAGAGAGGAGAATGCCAGTAATCAGAAAAGTGAAAATTACTCTACCAGAAGTCACCTTTGATCAATACAGTAATATTTAGATTCAAAAGTCATCAAAATACTTAGGAAAAAGTTTTAAGCAGTGAAATTAAGCTTCTTCAAATTTGGTTATGGAAATGAGCACGTAGAAATCACTCATTTACTAGCACAGCTGGAGGAAAAGCAAGCACTGCTCTCTCTTTCACTATTTAAAAACTATATACAACTTCCATGAAATATACTCTAGCAGTGATGTTTTTAGAGTTTAGCATTTCACATGCTTATCATGCTGCTTTTGGATCTTCAGAGTAAAAGGGCAGAATGTTTTTGATGCTAGATAGGTCACAGGGGTCTGGTGGCAGTAAGTCTCCTTTATGTTTGCCGTTTCTGTCAAGAGCAGCAATGTTTGAAAATAATTTGCTGCACAATATCTTATACAAAGGTCTAAGGTAAATGGCTACAGTTCTCCTTGCTACAATAGTGAGACTAATTTCCATTACAGGGAGCTCACATTCCATCGGTAAGGATGATGCTTTTGAGGTTTTGAGATGGATGTCACCATCGATGGCAACACGGTAGGAAACACTACCAGTTATGGTTAAATCTTCGTGATAGGATCAGATTTTGATCTTTGATAACTTATATTTGTCTTAAAAATATGAATTTGTTTATTATGTAGAAATGTAAGCTTTTATATGTACTGATATTTCCTATGCAAATATCTATTTATAATTTTCATTGTTAATTAAATTGAATTAGGTAAAAACTATATGAATAAGAAGTGATGTATATTAGGATTTTTCCTAAACCCAACTGTTCACTGGAGTGTTCACCCAAAATCAACAATTGATAAACAATAGTGAGATATATACATACACACACACACACACACACACACACATACACATTCCCTGGACAGTTATAAATCTGCCCGTTATATGCAGTCTCTCACTATTCATATGATAAAGGTGAGGCTCAATATGAAAACAGATACAGATGTTTGATGTCTTGAGAAGTCTTAGCAAAGCTAAATTAGGTAGAGATGATGCAGACTGGGCAAGAATCCCCATACCATGAGCTAAATATCCACCCCTTTCTCTCTTTTTTTCATTCCTTTATCTACTTTATAATTACCTTAAAAAAATCTATTTTTAGGATGGATAGCAATATAGGTAATTATTAAGCAACTGTATAATTTGTATGACAGTCAATTTATTTTCAAAGTTCTACCTCAGAAAGTTTCTGTGAATTGAAACACCTAATAAGAGTATTTTGCTGAGGCACTGATACTGACATCATCGTCATTATCATCATCTTTGCTAAGTTTATATACCAAACATGATTTTGAGAATTGCTATAACTTTGTATATTTGTTATTTTTCTGTTGTCATTTTGTTGCTTCTTCTGCTCAATTTTTAAATTGTTTCTGAATTTTTGTGAGCACTTGATATTAACATTTTTACGGGTTAGGCTTAGCGATCATTTTTTTCATTATTTTTGCAGACATTTTCCATTCTTCAGCTTTTTCTTTGCTTTTTAAATTTTTCTTATAAGTCTTTTTGTAGTTCTGGGAAATTCATAATTTATTTTCCATTGTCTCTTAAATGTCTCTTACATCTATAGAACTGAACATGATTTTTCCTCTCCATATAATGACACAAACCTCCCTATAATTGCTTCCACTTGACAGTTTCCAAATTATATTTTAGGTAAATTTCTATCATATCAGAAAAACAAACATTTGAGCATTATGGTAAACTGATTACCAAACTTGCTTCTACTTTTTACTTTTCCTTTATCTGTGCTATGATAGTATGACTTTGCATCTCCTTCAATCAGTAGGTAGAGCCTATTTCCTTAGTCCTGAATTATAGATTATCCTCGTAACTCATTGACCAGTAGAGTGAGAAGCAATGGTGGGCCAGTGCTGAGTTTAGCTTTCAAGAGGCCTCACAAAATGCTCTTGTCTCTTTTTGTCTTTTGCCTTCACTGTGGGAGATGCTGAAGCTTGGCTATTGGAGAGTGTAAGACATAGACACTATGACATAGAGCTATGTCAGCCTTGGTCCCCAGCTCAATACTCAGAAATACAGACAGAGAAATGAGCTAAGATCAGCAGAGCTGCCTATTTGGCCTTCAGGTAACCACAGACACAGAGTGAGCCTTGCTGAGTCCAGCTCATATCAGCAGAACTACCCATGTGGCCCAAAGACTCATGAACAAACTAAATGTTAATTGCTGCATGCCATGAAAATACTGCACTTTTACAGAACATTATGTGGCATTTTTGTGGCAGTAACTGATTCAAGCAAACACCTCTCAAATGTCATATGTTTTCAACTATATATTGTTTTGTTATACTACTGTGTAGTGTGGATTATAAAACATTGAAACACATATTGATAAAGGACAATAGGAAAATAAATGTAAATTAAATATTTTCCCATATACCTATTTTGCTGATTATAAATTTATATCTAAAGTGTCATTTCTTCAGGGAAGTCTTTCCCATGTTATAGTCCATATACTGTATGACCCCATGGAAACCTCTGTTTCTCTTTTCTAAGTACTCATAACATTAGTAATATTTTCTCACCTCTATCTCCTTTCTAAACAGTAAATTTCCAGAAATAAGGACCTGTGTCCATCTCCTTCATTACTCTATTCGATGCTTAGGAAAATAACTATTCCAGCAAAGAGTAGCAACTTACACTTTTATACAGTCAATTTTTTTTTCATTGTGATTTTCTTTATTTTGTAATACCTACAATTTTCCCAACTGTAAAGGAAATAATATCTTTTATGTGTTTAATATATAGCTTCCTAGTTTTGTCTAGCTTTTATAAGTCTATGTGGAATATTTAAATAGTTAACTACTTACCTCTAAATTATATATTAAATCATTCATTTATTCCATACTGATTTTCAGTGTCAAACATAATGCAATTATTGTAAATCGATATAGCTACTATAGAAAACAGTATGAAGGATCCTCAAAAAAAAAAAAAAATTAAAAATAGAACTACCATATGATCCAGAAATTCCACTTCTGTGAATATATCCAAAAGAAACAAAAAGACTAACTCGATAAGATATCTGTATACTCATGTTCATAGCAGCATTATTTACATAGCCAAGATATGAAAATAACCTAAGTGTCTATTCTAAGTGTCTATCAATCTATGAATGGATAAAAAAGTTGTGGTGTGTATGTGTATACACATACAAATACAGACATAATCCATATGTATATATACAATGGAATATTATTCAGCTATTAAAAGATGAGGAAATCCTACCATTTGTGAGAACATGAACGGAACTTGAAGCATTATGCTGAGTGAAATAAGTCAGACAGAGAAAGAAAAATTTTGTATGATCTCATTTACATGTGGAATCTGAAAAAAAAATAGAAAAAGAGATCAAACTTGTTATTACCAGAGGCAGAGGGTGGCAGGAGGGGGAATTGCAGGAAGGTGGTCAAAAGGTAGAAACTTCCAGTTGTAGGAGACTAAGTACTAGGGCTGTAATGTACATGATGACTATAGCTGATATTGCTGTATAATATGTAGGAAAGTTGTTAAAAGAGTAAATCCTAAGAGTTTTCATCACAAAGGAAAAATGTTTTTTCTTTCTTTACTATTTATTGTATCTATGAGAAGATGCATTTTAGCTGAACCTACTGCAATGATTATATCACAATATATGTAAATCAAACCATCATGCTGTATGCCTTAAACTTATACAGTGAGGTATGTTAGTTATGTCTCACTAAAACTGGAGGAATGCATAATATGACTTATAAGTTCTTTACATAGTACTTTATACTTCTAGATAAAAACATTCAGAGCATTTCCCAGTGTAGCATGATCTTAAATCACTATATAAAGTAAATATAATATTTTCTGCCAAACTAGCTTTTAACCAGTCAGAATTATTTGAAAGAGAAGAGACTTACTTAAATAGGTTAAAATGTGAGAAATTTGTTTTATGGATACGAGAGGGTACAAGGGATCAAGTTCAGTGAGTACACCCAAGTTATAGGAAGAGGAATCTGCTTAGATTATGTATCTACTTCTGTGACCTGATTATTTCCCCCAAGAATAGGTCATTATGTTTTTCAAAAACCACACTATGCATAATACTTCATGAACTTTTTGCTTCAGAGGGCTATCACAAGTAACTGATCAGTTTCTATGACTTAATTTACATTCCCTGAGGAGTATCTGAGTATCTTTGGTTAGATCAATTATCCCTCCTGGACAATTATTTCTGTCACCCATGATTTGTTACTTCTGAAAATGGGTATATGAACAAGATACCGTATTTATTCTTACTATAGTAAACTGAGAGAGACAGACTAAGAAGAAAATATTTCATAATTATTTACTGTGCCAGATATAAAGTGAGTCTCAAGAAACATTTTAGAACAATAAATTAATTAAAATGTTTTAATATAAAATGTATTACATTTCTTGTAAAATAGCAGTAATTACCTTCAAAACAGTATTTAAAAAAGAAATCCTATTTACCATAAGTAAAGAAAATATATGATTTTCATAAGAAATGTTTCTCATAAAATTTAAAAACACAAATCCAAGAGGAAGAAGAGTTAAACAACTGAAGAGATATAAATGTGTATAATTAAAATAAGGTTGCCAAGTCTTTCAAGTTACTTTTATATTTGTAGAATGTTTCAATCATTATTATAATGGAATTTGTTTTGGGAATTGAAAAAAAAAAAAGGAACTGTGAGTTTTATTTGGAAGTGTAAATAATTAAAAATGAAATTTACTTCTGAAAATGAAACAAGGTAGAAGAGGATATTTTAAGTTAAATAGTAAACTGTTTTTAAGGCTATAATATGAAAAATACACAGTACAAAGCTATGTAAAAGGTAACTTACATTAAATAAATTACTCCTAAAGAAAAAGTGTATATATATATATATATATATATATATCTTATATATGTATATTACAATTATAAAATATGTATTTATACATAATTATAATAAAGGAAAGTTATTTAAGAACTTTTGGGAAAAAATTGAAAATAACAATAATAAATAAATACTAAAGAATGAGAGTGGTATTCAGAAGAGAAAATTAAGCCAGTATATAAATACATAGAAACATTTGTAGCTGAATTAACTAAAAAGTAGACAGGTAGTATTTTACCAACCCAAATTACAAAGTTTCAGAAACAATCCCACATGATTGAAACCGCTGTCAGTGGTTTAAAAATGTGTTTTAACAGTGAGTTAGTACTAATACAAACTAATACAGAGATTAATACAGATAATATAATCATTCTGCTAAATCCAATCTGCCTGTAGACTGCAGCTATAAACTCTGAAAAAAAATACAAATAAATGATATTCTGAAGGCACTAAAAAGTAAACAAAAATAGGCTGACTCTAGTGGCAACATTTGGTACAACTGTGATTAGGTTTGAATATCCCTAATTTCATGGGTTTTACTCTAAGGTAGACCCAAGATGCTAACATTAGGGATGGTTTAAACTCTGAAACACACACGCTCAGACACACACAGTCTTTCTGTCTTTCTTGGCTGAGGAACAGAAGATCAGAATTCAGGGCAATCACAGTCACTGACTTGGAAAATCCTAAAATCTGCATGCAAATTCTGCCCAAATCCTTGGGCTCTACCCGATCACACATACTTGAATCAATCTAGCTATATTTAAGATCTGAATAAGAGACAGAATTGGCAGTTTGATTTCAACCCTCTTGATTGTCTGCTTAATAAGTGAGTAAATAACTTTCAGAATAGTGCTGAACTTAGACTGCCTACAATACAACATTCACAATATCCAAGACAAAATCAAAAGTATTCAGCATAACATAAAAAGGAAAAATTACAGGCTATTAACAGAAAAACAATTAACAGAGAATGATCCTGAGAAGACCAGATGTTAAAATTAAGAAAACATGAATTTTAAGACAGCTATCACTACTATGCTAAATAACATATAAGAAACATACTTTCAATTATGGAAAAGACTGAAAAAGTCTATGGGTAAACTATGAAAAAGAAACAAATGAGAATTCCAAACTTAAAAAAAAAAGATACAGAATAAAAATACATTCACTAAATAGATTTATTCAGAAAACAGATGACAGGATAGAGCCAGTGAACTTGAAAATAAATGAACTAAAATTATCTAATCTGAAGAAAGGAAAGAGAAAACAATTACTGAAATGAAAATAAGCGATATCTCACTAATCTTTAGGAAAATATACATAGGTCTCATATCTGTATTACCGAAGTCCCAGACATGATGAGAGAAAGAATGGAACAGGAAAAACATTTGAGAAAATAATGTCCAAAACATTCAAAGTTTGGTGAAGGCTATAAATTTTCAGAACAAGAAGTTCAACAAACCCAAAGCAATATGATTAAATGTAAATTATTCATTGGTGCAAAAATTAAAACAATTTTGAATTAAAAACAAAAAGAAAGAGAAAACATTGAAAACACAAAGAGAAAAATATGATACTACAGAGAGGGAAACATAAGTTTGTATTACCAATAAATTGTTGTCAAAAACTAGGGAGGAAAAAAAGATAGAGGACCAACCTCTTCAAAGTGGTGAGAGAAAAAATCTGTCAATCCAGAAGTGCACATCCAGCAAAAATATCCCTCAAACATAAGGTGAAACAAACACTTCTAGATAAACCAAAGTTTAGAGCATTGCTATCAGGTTTCCAGGAAGATTTTAGGCCTGTAGAAATATATGGAAATCATCAGAAATGGGAACTGTCTGGATAAATATAAAAGACAACATTATTTCTCAACATTATTTTAAAATAAAAAGGAATACTTAAAACAAAAATTTTAATAGTTTATTGTGGGGTTTCTAACATATGTAGATACATTACATAAAATAATTGTAATGTGAAGTACAGCGTGGGGCTTACTTAATGGATTCTTAGAGTTACAAGGTTTTTATATTTTATTTAATATTATACAGTGTTAACTCAAAGTAAATTGTGAAAAATTGAGGATTATTGTAATCTCTAAGTAAATTACACACACACACACAAAATCAAATAGCTGTAGCACAAATGCCTATAGATAAAATGGTATTGCAAACTCACAAGATCATTTGGAAAACAGTATGGTAATACATGTAACATATTTCAGCATTCTTATTTATTAACTGTCTAATGATTGGAACATACAGTGATTGTATAGCAAAACTGCAGTTTTTATAGAAACGTTGGTCAAAATACTGACAATGGTTGCTTAACCACATCATTTTATATTTACTTAATTTTTGCAATTTAAAGTTGTACACATTTTATTGTGGATATTATTACTATTTCATTTTGCAAATACCCTTGCAGTTATAAAGACTATTTTTTTAGTTATTTAGTCCTTTTTCTTTCTTTCTCTCACAAACATAAGCACCTGTGTGGAGTCAAGCCTTTCGATGTTCTTTCAGTGCTCTCTCCAATAATGTTACTGCATTTCTGTCTGAAATAGCATTTATCAGTACTAGACAGTATGCTCAAGAGATTCGTTAGGAAAACAGATTACAGAAACCTTCCAGTACTGCAAGGTTAAGTGATTTGACCTAGGTCGTAGGAAAGATAAATGGCAGTACTAAGAGCAGGATCTGGCTAATGTAAAGAGCTTGTTTTAAATCTATTCTTTAATGTTAGTTTCTAAATCAGACTTTTGCTTTACAAAGTAGAGGGAAATTAAATAAGTAAAAGAGTAAGTTGAATTAGAATTTCCATCATTTCAATTCTGTTATCTGATATATTTTAATTTTCCAACATGATATATTTCTTTTACATTAATGAAATAAAATGGATGCTGCACAGTGTCATTCAATAAGTTTTTACACAGGTAGATGACTGGTAAACAATTATTTGAGAGCCACAGTAGGCTAAGTCCCTTAGTTGAGGTATACATAATTTTAAGGGAATATTAGAAGGAATCCCTCATTTAATGCCATTACTTTGATGTCCAACATGGAAATATATTGGAGAACTTCAGAAAGAATACACATTTTTGCAAAAACATTATAAGCTAGTAGAGAAGTAAAACACATGCATGAATTAGTGAAGTAGAAATATAAGGTATATATATGAAAGCTATTTTATGAAGATGATTCTACATGCATTTGAAAACCTTAAAGAAAGACAATGAAGTGTATGGGTGGGTCTTGAGATAAGCTAAGCTGTATTGGAAGGACCAATGTAAAGAAGGGATGCAGTCTGTTCTAGAGTAAGTTGAAAAAAATATCAAGACCAGAAATAAAAATGCATGTGATTTCCTGTTTCTCCCAGAATAAAGGGGATGAGATTTAAATGCTCTGCAAATAAAGTACAATAGACATTTTGAGAATCTCTAAGAACTCCAAGTACATAGTTTACAGACCTTCTATGCAGTTATGTTAAGAGAGTTGATTAACTCTTATTCTTAGCTGTGTTAATAAGAGGATAATTGAAAGAAATTTGAAAAAAGTAAATCTAAACATATATGTTCTAGGTTAAGAATATCAGTGTTAACATGGTTTTGTAATGAAGCTAGTGTGACCATTAAGATCACTGCTTTCTAAGTTAGATCCTCAAAAAGCAAGGGGGGAGGAGAAATAATATTATTGTGGCTATAAGTGAAATTAAACACATACTTTAGACATTTGCTATATTGGTTTTAATTACAGGAATTATCTATTTATTTTAATGTGTTCAGGGACAAAATCTAATTGTTAAAAGTCTAATCACAATTTTAAAAAGGAGTCAGCAAAAATTACGTACAATTAATTTCAGTGTTTAGTCTGTGCATTTTGTAATCTTGTATAGCTTCGGAAAGAAAATCTTGTATATGGAAGACTGTTCTCCCTCTCTATCTAAAGTGGAAGAACAATATTGATTCTTCCAATCTAAGAGCATGGGGTATCTTTCTTTTTTTAAAAGTCTTCTTTAATTTCCTTAGTCAATGTAGTAGTTTACAGTGAAAAATAATATGAAAACAAATATATTTATATTCACGTATGACTGAAGTATTGTGCTGTACACCAGAAACTGACACATTGTAAACTGACCATACTTCAAAATAAACAAACAAACAAACACATAAATAAATAAGGTGGAAGAATGTAGCCCTGTTACGTTAGCACTAATGCTCCTGTGGTAACATTATGAAGGGTGCATTTTAAAAGGAAAACTGTGAAGGTCAGCACTTTTCTCTAGGAAATAAATGAAAAAATGCAAAAAGCCTGTCAAGCAGTAAATTTAAATGTTTCTAAATATTAAAACTTTAGGTTGCTTCAACAGTATCAGTTATATTTGAAGATTGTTCAAGTTCAAGCTGCTGAAGATGGCACCCATAACCTAATACAATATTACCTACTTTGCTTAAAACACACAGAATGGGGAAAAAATGAAGGTAGACATATATTTTTAAAAGATTTAAAAACTTTAATTTTTCTTGTACGAAAAAAAGAGAACAGATCAGTTGTCTGAAGTTCTATATATTCCCTCAGTTAAAGAAATTAGCTTGAGTAATGGCAGATATATAGTTAATTTTAAAGGGTATTTACAAATTTGAAATTAATATTTTAACTGAAGCTTACTCTATAACCATCATAAGTTGATTACGTAAGGTGACTAAACCATTAGAGATGAGAAATGGAAGACACGATTTTTTCTTTTTTTATAATTAGTGTGACTCTGAGGTAACTAACTGAATTATTGTAAGTTCTATTTCTTCCTCTAGGGGACCCAGAGAAAGACCTGAGAGAGATGGACTGTCCAGAGGGTACAGAGAAATATTTGTCAACAATTAATGAACAGAATTCTGAGGTAGAAGGAAGAACTTTTCAGTAATCTTGACTGAGTCCTCAGAAATAGACAACTGAATGCTCACTTGGTGACAACACTGTTAGGTCTCCATGGGAGGAAGACCTGTTAACCGTGAGCAAGCTCCATGTCACTGGTCATCTCCCACATGGATGAGAAAGGTTGATGGAGATCAGTCAATGAATGAGTATTTACTAGTTTCCGGTGCTGGAGGCAGTTTCCTTTATTTGGAGTATGGTTTCTAAGACCTCGCTCTCTAAACATCACCCTGCACAGTTATTATAAATATGGTCACGGGATGATAATGCTTCAAAGCCAAATCTTCCTTAGTATGAAGTTGTGTGAACAAGAAAAATAACAAGAACCACAAGTCAACAACAAAAATAGCTTTGCCCTAAGACTTATTTATGTAGAACTTTATGTAGTTATCTTCTTCGTACTTAACTATTTTGGGGGAGGAGGAGGATATTAGAATTTTAAGAGTCTTTGAGTTTAGGAAAAAATAAGATTAAAGAAAACTCTTACTTAGGCTTACCTCTAGCATTGGAAAAAAAGTTTCTGCAGAATTTAAACTAACCTGGGAAATAAAGAGTGGCTTGGATATCATCTACCGTAATTAGCATCCACTTTTATTGTCAGAGTTTCTGTTTTCTACATATATTTTTTTCTTTAGAATCTAGCTGAGCAGTTAGATGTAGTCTCAATAGCTTATTGTTTAGAAATAAGATTGAGGAATTGTGATTCAGCCATCTAAGCAGGACACATGAGACTTGTATTTGTTGTGGCTGCTGGGCAAAAATGTTTAAGAGCCAGGAAATTGTATTGAACAATTATTTTTCTGGAGATATTTCTTTCTGCATAAAATAATTGACTTAATAGTGAGGTTTTATATTAAAGTCTTAATGAATCAAAGCTGTCATACAACTTTTTTGAGCTTGATTGGACAATATAGCAGTAAAAGATTCAGATCAGAAATAACTTTTTGGCTGACTTCTCTACCTAAAAATGAGGTCCTGAAGCAAGATTAATTAACATCTTGTTACGTTTGATTTAAGAAGTTGGTGGTTATAACAGAGAAGAGATATGCATATAAGCCTTCATGAACCAACATGCTTTTATCGTTGACACATTTAGCATAAGGACTGGTAAGAGGTTTCTGAAACTCTGTACATCTTTTTCCTGAAGGATTTAATAACTAGTTAATTCTGTCTAGTTAATTATTCATAGCTTATTATTATTAATGAGATAAAGTACACTTATTTGCCTCCAGGGGACATTCTAGGTTGATCTCAAGTACTCTCGTCCTTTGATTTCTTCTCCAATATATGAACAAATAATGTTACAAAATATTAAGGATATTTACTAGACTGCAATACAGGCACGGTTTCTCTTTTTTATTCACACTTGCAGTTTTGTCTCTGAGAATTTTCTCTCTTATTGTTGCTTGCATGAGAAGTGTCTGGGTTAATTCCACCCAGAAGTTGCCCCATCCAATGGTCTAAGCCCTGAAATGAATTTCCTTGTTCAAGTTTTCTCTATCTTTGGAGTAGTCCATTAAAACTGGGCTACAAAGATGGGAAAAGAACAAAAGGAAATCAATAATAAGTCCCCTCTATGTATATGTTTACCTTATAGTCCATGTAAGAGGAAGGTAAAGAAATGTTGTCAACACAAGAGGATTCAGAATTTCATGATCCAATGTCCCAGGTCACTCTTTGTCTCGATCCTTCACAATATGGAAAACACAGGCAAATAAAAATCCATTCTAGACATGAAGCCTAGCTTCTAGAAGAAGGAATTCTCCTTTGTTTATTCGTGTAACAAATGGTGACTCAAACCAGTTCATATTGTATGTGCATCTCTGTTTTTTTTTTGATACACCACTACCTCTTGAGAATATTATCTTGAACAATGGACAATATGTGTTGAGAGTATTTTTAATATATCATGAATTTGAATCCACAAATTATTTATAATACAAACTCAGAAATATTAATGCATACTATAAAATTTAAAAATTAAGACATTTAAATACAAGGTGATACATCAGCAATTTAGTTTATTAATAACAACAGTTACTAACATTGTTTGTTAAAATATGAAGGCCCACGTTTTATTTCAAAAATTTCTTACAAACAACAGCTCTCCACCATTTCTTTCTCTACAATACTTTGTTTACCACGCAGCTTTGCTAAGGAGATATGTGGAGCCATAAGAGCAAATGTAGAGGCAGCGGACAGAAATTGACTTGATAACATGCTGGGGTAGCAGATATTGCTCTGTATCACAGTTAGGGGTTGCAAGTATATACTCATTTTTAAAAAATAAATGAGTCTACAGTTTTAATCAGATTGCCGAAGCTTCTAAAACTTCTCTCCCATCAACTCACCAAAAAAGACAGAGGACTATTGTTTCAGAGATTGGTATTCTCCAAAAATACAGCTTACTGAGGTGTAAAAATATTTTCAGATTGGTTAATATGGCCTAGCTTTTGTACTATAATAATTCACAGAGTAGCTTCTAATCACCACATATTTGTAAGAAAAAATAAATAAAAACAAAACAAATATTTTTTGCAATGTATTTCAAAAATATTACCAGTCTTTTGTGAGGAGGAAGAGTTAGCAAGCATAACTTTAAATGAGGTTTTCTTTGTTTATAGGAAGAAATCTTCAAATATTGATTTGTCATTTATTTATCATGTGATGCAACAGAGGAGAATAAAAAAGTAATTGAAGAATTAATCTCTACTTCACTTCTAAATTCCCTTCTTTTGAGGTTTGTACCTGACCTTTATGACTGTCTGAATATAGCTTTCATGGCTTAACCATAAATAATTTGGCAATTCAAAGACAATAATATCAGACGATGTGTTTTTTTTCTAAGCAATAAAATGCATTCAAAGGTAGTAAGGTTAAACAGAATACAGTAAGGGGTTGGGGTTTCATCGTTACCTGGTGACAGCATGGTGAATTAAGGTGGTGCTTACTGAGATACCCTGTTGGGTCCAGACACAGGAGGTCAACTTGGATTTTTTTATTCTTTTTTATTGAGTTTCTTATGATCAACCTTCACATTCTTTGAAATTGGTTACTGGTTGTACCAATGTGCTATATATTTGTCTTGACAAAGGAGAGCAGATTTAAAGGAAGCATATCCTAAAAAGGAAGCTTTCCCCCGTTGTGAGTCTAAAACTAATACAAGCTAGCAAGTTACATTACACAGATTATTCTGTAAAATAATTAAAGAAAGCAGGAGAAATATCTTGCCTATTGGATCCTTTTACAACAAAATGGGACACTGAATGGATGTAGCTGGAGAATGTCATTCTAAGTGAAGTAAGCCAGAATGAGAAAGAAAAATACCATATGAGATTGCTCATATGTGGAATCAAAAAACAAAAACAAAAAAGAAACAAAAAAGAAAAAAAGAAAAATACAAATGAACACAAATACAAAACAGAAACAGGCTCATAGACATAGAATACAAACTGTGGTTGCCACGGGGGAGGTGGGTGGGAAGGTCCAGACTGGGAGTTCAAAATTTGTAGATACTGACAGGTATATTTAGAATAGATAAACAAGATTATACTGTATTGCATAGGGAAATGTATATAAGATCTTGTGGTAGCTCATGGTGAAAAAGTAGGCAACAATGAATATATGTACGTTCATGTATAACTGAAAAATTGTGGTCTATACTGGAAATTGACACAACATTGTAAACTGACTATAACTCAATAAAATAAATTTTTTTTTTTAAAAATTGGGACACAGATAATTAAAGGAAAAAAACAGTCATTCCAAGTTTCTGGGCTTCTCAAAACCTCTGCTCAACATACGTTGTTATTCTTTTATACTGTAAAAATTTCCTTGATATTTATTAATATCACCTCCTATTTCCTCAAAAGAGAGCCTATAGAAACACAGAAAGATTAGAGTTTGTAAGTAGCAGAACTGGGTAATGAATGGAGATCTTCATGCTCTAGAGTCTATGGTGTTAACAATTACATTAGTGTAAGTTATCTTATCCTGTATATTTTTACCTGATGTTTATAATGTCTTTACTGAAACTGTAATTGACACACCACACAATTCATCCATTTAAAGTTTATAATTTAGTTTTTAAAATTATATTCAGAGTTGTGCAACAATCATCACAATCCATTTTGAAACATTTTTATCACCCCGAAAGGATACTTTTCCAATTTCATAATCAAAAATGAAATTCTTTCCTAAATTCATTTTTAGCTTGTTCATTACTATCTACATATTTTTTCACTTTTATCTTGCAGTTTCAGAAGCAATATGTTGATACAAATTAAAGTTAATTAACAAATGTCTTGAATCAGGCATAATTTGATAAAGCTGATATTTTTAGAGATTTAATTTAAAAGTAATGGATAAATAATACAAAGAATAAAAATAATAAGTAAAGTGATACATATGTATACATAAAATATATAAATGAGAATATGTTTTAGTGCAGATAACACACTGTCAGTGCTATAAAACTTCATATTCAGGTATATTAAGTGTTTTGAAAGAGTGAAATGATTTTACTCTGCTTTGAAGAAGGGCATTTCACAATTGATTTTAGAGCACTAATAACTGAATATATTATATTCAACTCCCAAGATGAGGAGTCCTCCTAATTTCAATTTGACTACTTATTCAATTTTCAAGGAAATATTTTACCTGAAATATTGAAACTGAAATTTCTCCAATACATTTTTGTTCCTTGTGTTACAGTAAATTCCAGAAATAATGTGTATGTCCATCAGTAGGTGACAAGTTAATAAATATGCGTAAAATCATCTGCCTGGCAGCCATTCAATGAAAAACAATTACAGCAAGTATTAACATCTCCAAGATTATTAAGTAAAAATAGCTGATGTGCAGAGTCTGATTCCTTGTGCACATGTGAAAAATATGTATGTGTCCACCACTTATGTATTTTTGTGGCTTTTTATCTACAAATATTATATGGGCAATGGTATTTAGGGCCATTTTGTTTTCATCGTATTTTTTCTCTTCTGACAAATTAATATTTAATAATGCAACAAGCAAGAAGAAATCCAGTCTTTACTTTGTAAAACAAAATGTATATGTATAGAATTTAATATGATAGAAGGTGAACTGCTGAGACAGACTCTGTCATAAGATCTCATAAGTACTAGTGCTTTTCTTCTTTCTGGGAAGATTAAACCCTTGAAGCATTTTTTAAAAACACTGAACTATAATAAACATAATGTATATCATATATTTAATTTCTTCTCATTTTATCATAAAAATCTATACAATTGATTTATGTTTAAATTTTATAAATTAGTTACTGTACATTAATATATAGGAATATATAGGTACTGTAAGAGTAGAGATTGATGATTTTCAAACTGATAACACCTGTGTCAAGGGACTTGCCTTTTCCCTATTTAGATGCTAATACATCACCCAACCACAGTTACATGGATGCTGATAGAAGATGCTAGATTCGTAGAGCAAAAACATAGTAATCATATTGGTTAGTGTAGTTTCTCTGGATCCCTGAATTCCAAGTCCCACAGGGCAATGTGGAGGGCCAACTGAAGAGTGTATATGCACTGGTTGCACCACAAGAAAGAGACTCTGAGCAAAAGAAATCCACTGTTGTTATGACAAGCAGGAAGCAAGCCTTGTCTCTGTGTAGAGAGAAACATTATTTATCTCTCCAAAACCTAATTTATATAATCTTAAATAATGGCCCAGGTTACAAAGCAGTCAGGGCCTTATAATCCCAATACACACAGCAAGACATGTATAGCACAAGAAGCTCGTGGTGGACTTCTTCCCAGCAACTCACACTGAATCGCATGCTGTCTTGACCTCTGGAAAATGTTCACATTAGTATGTTACTTTGTTTACCACTGTAATTAATCTGACCAACAGAAACTAGAATCAAATCCTTTCAGCTTGTCTCATATAGGATTAAACTAGGGTTCCTATCAACAGGACTGCAAGAACTAAAATGAGGTCACCTGTTCTAGCCTGTTCTGGCTGCTATAACAAAATATCACAGCCTAGCTGATTTATAAGGAACAGGAATTAATTTCTCACCATTTGGGAGGCTGGAAGTCTGACACCAGGGTACCAGTATGGTCAGGTGAGGATTCTCTTCCAGGTTTAAGACTTCCCATTGCACCCTCACATTGGGAACAAGCTCTCTTAGGCCCTTTTCATAAGGGCATTAATCTCATCATGAGGGCTCACCTCTTAATATCATCTCATTGAGCAGAGTATTTCAATATATATAAATTTTGGGGGTACACAAACATTCAGCCTATACACCAACAAATAGTATTTTCCTCAACCATGCCCTGCAGGATTCTATGCTCAACCAGATGGAAAACAAAAACAAAAACAAACAAACAAACAAACAAAAAAAGAAATTACAGAAATCATTGAGTCTACCTTAGAAAAACCAGGAGGCTTTCTTCTTAGATCTCTGTTTTGACCTTCCATTTGCCCCAAGGCATAACCCAGGTACATCAGAATTTATTATTGATTGCACTGACTCAGCCCTGACCTGCAAGGGGAAGTCTAATCTAAGTCTGTCATCTATAACCATTCTGGCTAGTGAATTAGGCTAAGGAGAATGCCTTCCAAGGCCAAGGTGGTGTCACTGATAATGTAAGCTAACGTCAGAGAAACATTCTTATTACTTTTTCTAATTAGATGATCCTATCATAGCAATGAACTCCCACAGAATGTGCATAAATAATGACTCAGTTATTACTCCAGGGAGTTTCCTAGAGTAGTTTAAGGATCACCTTGTGTTGGAGAGATTGAGGAGGTGTCTTAGGGCTACTGATACGAATTCCTTAAAAATGTGAAGGTCTCATATGACCACAATAATGTGCAATCTATGGCTTTGGGATCAGGAAAGTTTGTGCCAGGATTCTACTCAAGAAGTATAGTAATGGTGGTACACAAGGTGCCCCCAGAATGAAAGTGTCATTTATAGTTATTAGAGTTTCCTCATAGGAATTTCTTTAGTTAGAGGGAGGCTTGATTCCAGTTGGTCCCATTAGAGAACATGTCCTTACCATGAGCATCTACATTTGTGACCCAGACTTTCCGGCTGGCAGCAGGGATTTTTTTCCCCCTGCAGTTTATAGCTTCAAAGAGAAATGTCTTAAATTTGTCAGTCTATAGTTTCCCAAATGGCAGATCAGACAGCTAGGCTATAGGCAAGAACCCAGGAGATAATAAAAATATCCCAAAGTTCACCAAGGAAAGTACTGGCCTGAGTATGAATTACTTTAACTTCTGCCAACTGAGTGGAGATACAATATTGGTTTTTGGTTATACATCTGATTTAGCATAGATGGTTTTCCATAGCAGTACAATGCACACCATCATATTTCAACATAGATGAGCAGTCAGTGAACTAGGCACAGGGATTTAGAGAAATCTCTGTCAATGGAAAGCCTCATTGAGCCAGTAGTTTTACTTAAGGCAGTGAAATGAGAGATAAGGATTTCCCCAAAGGGGTAGCTTTCCCTTTTTTATGTAAATTTAAAATGCTGCCAACTCAGCTGCTCTCTTGAAACTACAATTTCTACTTGACAAGCAAAGCTTGAAGGACCCACTTTGTTACTTGTAGAATTTAAAGTGACCCACCCAAAAACGTAGATATCAGGTGGGAAACTCACAAAGTCTGAATGCAGCATGCATTCAGCTGGTTCAAAAGAAGTATACTTGGTGGTTACATTGGATAGATAATACCTTTATTCTGGAAAATGGTTTCTCAGTACCTGGGCTGCAAATGTATGACCTTTCTCCTGTGATTATCTCTTATTTCTTCGGGGCTACCTGGGAGAGGTTAGAAAGTAAGCTTGCAGAGAGACCTACATGCTTTACTATGTCTTCATATAGCCATTGCTGAATGGAATAATTCCCTCTGATACATACAAGATGAGAAAGTGCAAACATGTAGCACATGAACTCTACTATCCATTTAGCTAGGGGGTCAAAACAATAGTCAATTTTACATTCGTTCCTTACAATGGGCTCCTTCTAAGCCCCATCTATTTGATTTGGGTGCCCTTTCCTCCTATGGAACCAGATAAGACAGTAAGTAGGGCACTTGATTTCACCAGTCATGAAAATCCATGTCCCCCATCCCTTTCTCTGGAGTTCCCAGAATATCTGATGGTGATAGGTGAAATTTCAGTCTCACCATTGGAGACAAGGAGACTGCATACATATTTTCCTTTATAGCAGATGAGTTCAGGCTAGAGAGAGGAATCAGGATCTGGGGAGGCAAATATATTCACACACACACACACAGGTCACTTTCATCAACATTAGAGAAAAATTTAGGGATATTAAGAGGCTAAATAGTAGTCAATGCTTCATCTTTTGTTTCCCATAGAAGTTTGCCTGTCTCATGAAAATCTTCTGAACCAGCCAAAGCTCCCTCATAGCAGCCAAGACTCACAATTTTGAGAGGTTTTAATGACATTGCGAAAAGGATCAAAGATTGGCACGATAAACTACAGGAAAGGCTGGCTGAGCAGTAAGGCAGTCCACCTGCTGTCATTCCTTCTTACTGAGTCTCATATGTGCATGGCCTGGGTGAACTAGCAGATGCAGTAGTGATGTGGCTATAGTGCTCATGAACTCCTCTCATTTCACGCTTGTTGTAAACTTGCATCTCTGTATGTATTATTGAGAGTGGTAAAGCTTCCCTATGCTCAGGGCTTGTAACCTTGAAACAATTTGCAAGCTGGATACAGGTAAAAGAGGCTCATAGAAGACTGCCTCCAAACATGGTGTAACTAGTACCCAAATTAAGCAACAGAACACCAGCACTCCAGGAACTAGCTTTGCGCTGATTCCTTCCAATATCCTGAGTTCTAGAAAATTAACTATGTGTAGTCAGATAAGCAGAATCAACCAGTATATTCTCATTTGTATCTGACTTCTTTTGCTAGAAATTGTGTTGATGACACACATCCATATTGCTGCATATTATAGATTGTTCATTTCCAATGCTGAATAGTATTAAATTTGGGAATATAGCAAAACTTACATATCGATGCTCCCACTGCTGTACATTGAGACAATTTCCATTTGGGGTTGTTATGAGTAGTGCTGACATGACCATTTTAATGCATGCTTTTTGACAAACATAACATTCCTTTTGAGTTTATACCTAGTAGTAAAATCATAAGATTCATAGGATATGCACTTCTGCCTAACAAACTTCTAAAGTGATTGTACTAATTTAAATTCCCTACAAACATCAGTATTTGAGAATAATAGTTGCTCAATATCCTCTTCAACCCTAGGCATTTTTAATCTTCTTCATATTAGCCATTTTGGTGGGTGTGTAGTGTTATACTGTTGTTTTAATTTGCGTTCCCCTGATGACTAATGATAATGAGTTTCTTTTCATGTTTATTGGCCACTTATATGTTCCATTATGTTTATAAAAGTTAGGGACTTTTTTATATAAATTGTAAAGTTTCTAACTATATTTCTATTAATATTTATATCTTCTTATTTTTTGTAAGAAGTTTGTGTAATTCTGAATTAAGTCCTTTGTTAAATAAGAATACATTTCACGTATCTTTTCAGTCTGAGGGTTGCTTATTTATTCTCTTAATGTTATCATTTGGTAATCGAAGTTTATAATTTTAATGTGCACAGAGACACACCCATTTAGAGATTATGTGTCTTCTTCAGATTTCGTTCCACAATCATGAAATTTCCCTTACAATTTTTATAAACTTTTGTTTTGTCTTCTACAATTATATCACACCATCCATCTAGTGTTTATTTCCATGTGTGTGAGAAGATAGGCATCACAACATGTTTTTTTCCAGGTGATACAGCACCATTTACTAAAAAGACAATCCTTTCTCCAATGTGTGTGTGTTGTTCCCTTTGAAACAACACAAGTGACCCTTCATGTGCAAATTTATGACTCTTCAGTTTTTATATTCTTTCACACTTCCCTTTCTATCTTAATTATCTTAACTAATAATAGGTCTTAATATCTTGTAGTATCACTCCTTTAACCATGTTTTTACTCCTTAGGATTACTGTATCTGTTCTCACTCCAGACTCTGCATTTCCATGTGATTTAAAAATCAGCTTTTAATTCACAAACATGCATGCAGAGACATACACATACACTCATAAACAAAGCCTGAGGGATTATATGTTGGGAATTATTTGGGAACAACGGACAGCTTTAGAATATTGAGCTTACTGATTCATGACTCTAGAATATTGCTCCATTTGTCAAGGTCTTGTTTTATTTCTTTCAATAGTATTTTGTAATTTTCAGTGAAGAGCACTTTCATCATTTTTTAATTAGATTTATTACAACAAATCTGTTATTTTCCTTCTAGTGTAAATGGTAACTTTAATTAAATTTTATCTTGTCTGTACACAGCATAAACAAAATTAATTTTTGTATATTAATATCTTATGAAGTGACTTGGCTATATTCACTTATTAATTTAGATTGTTATATGTTTGTATGTATTTTTTTGAATCTTCTAGGTATACTATAATGTTCTGTGTAAATAGGGAAGTTTTAGTTTTTCTTTTTAAGATTTGTGTTTTGTATTTATTTATATGTGCATTGACTAGCACCTACATAACAGTGTTGAAGAAAAGTGGTTATTATATTATATTAGGTATTCTAATCTTATTATTGATCTTTGGAGGGGACGTGTGTTAAATGTTTCACCACTGAGTATAATACATTCTAGAGTTTTCTTTTAGATATCGTTTATATTTTAAGAAATCTCCTTCTTATTTCTAGTTTACTGTGTTTTTTAAAATATGTATAATTAATGTGTTGACTGTTGTACACTTTTTCTGCCTCTATGATCATATGAGTTCCCCTTTCTTTTCCATTAATTGTTTACATTATTTGATTTCAATTATTTTCAAATGTTAAATGTTTTTTGTTTCTCTAGATTAAATTCCACTTGTTTATAATGTATTACAGATGATTTGATTTAACAATATCTCATAAGAATTTTTGGCATATACAAGCAGGAAATATTTGGTCTTGTAATTTTCTTTCTTGTAATGCCTTATTAAGTTTTGTACTAAGTTAATTATGGTTTTATGATAAGAATTAAGAAATTTTTTTTAATATTATTTGGAAGAGTTCCTGAATTATGGGTTATTAATTCTGGGGAAAAAAAATCAGTGAAAATTTTAATTTCAAAAATATTTCACCAGTGAAGCCTTTTAGACTTCATATTGCTTCAAAGATGATTTTTCAAATTTGTCCTCATTTCTTCTTTCCAATTTGTTGTGTGCTACGAACATTACCAAATTTGCTGTTCCTAAAGTTCTTTATCTTTTCTATATCTGCAGAATCTGTACCAATGGATATCTTCATTTTCATTCTCAATATCAATATGTTAGAGAATGCTGAGTTGGTGAGTTGGTCAAAGTAATTGCCTCACAAATATCACAGTTCTCTTTGTTGCTGTATTTTTCAGATTAGGGTCACTTATGCTACAATAATAAATAAGCTTATAATATCAGTGGCTTTACAGAATATATGGTAATTTCTTGCTCATCCAAAGTCTTCAGCAGGTTTTGGCAAATCTCCAGGGACTCAAACCAAGGTATTTTAGTCTTGGTGCTCCATTATTGAAACATAAGCATTCCAAATTATCCATGGCAGGAGAAAGGGAGACTGGTGATTTACTTAGGAACATTCATGGTCTTAGGCCATATACTATACACATATCTGTCAGTTGTGTTTCACTGAAAAGAACTACCCCTGTGGCTCCTTTTCAATATAAAGGGTCTAGGAAAATAGGTTTTCTGTGAACTCAGAAAGAAAAAGATATCAGTGAACATCAGTAATGTCTACCACAGTTGGGAAAGATAGCTATATAGATTCTGAATTTTTTATCTTGGTTTGCAAATTATTTCTGATCCCAAAATTATTTTTTTAAAAGTCATATTTTATTCATGTGTAATATAACACTTTCTGAATTAATAATTTATGATTTATCATCCTTTACTAGGACTATGTATTCTGAAGTTAATTTTTTTTGTTTTGATTCAAATTCAACCAATAGATACAATTTATTTCACCTATATTGTGTTAAAAATATTGATATAGCACTTAAAACCAAAAGTCTAGATTTTTATAGCATCTCTTTAAAAGTAATTATAGTAGCAATTACCAGAAGCTGAGAAGCAGATGCCATTTTTGGATAGTTTAAGAGTGCTTTATTTCACTTAATTCTCCACATTTCCTGTTTTTTTTTTAATGCACTGCCTATTTAAACCCCTCTAGCTTTGGAGCTTATGTTCCCCTAAGTGTTCCTATATATGTTTGAATATAAATATTAATTCTGTGACAGTTTAGAGACAGTTTTGCTTTAAAATTACCTGTGATTACTCTACAATCAAGTGATAAATTATATTTACAGGTAAAGGAAAATGAGCTTAACAAATAATGTTGGGAACATGATGAAGAGACAAAGTAGATATGTATTGAATTTAGTAGAAACATTATTGTTGCTTGCACTTTTAATTTGTTTTATATTTTTAAGCCAATGATGAGTCATCAGGTAAAAGACAAAAATTTATCTAAAATGGAAAATGCAGTAATTGTGCTATTCATTTTAAATTGCTCTTATCATCTTTTGTTATCTAGAGAATTCATTTGAAGAAAAGTTTGACAGAAGTTCTAAATTCATTTTGTATTCCATCATATATATATTTCAATTCCAAAAACCTATCAAATAAATACACCTACTTTTCTTTTTTGGATTGTTTTTATCTGTGGTATTAGATTTTTGTGGTTTCTCTTATTTTATTGCAGCACACTAGTATGTTTGGTTTGGGGTTTTGTTTTTGTTTTTGTTTTTTATGTATCAGGTATCTAATTTCAGGCTGATAGGAGTTTTATTTCTCTCCACGTGAACTCTATTCCTTTGTCTACATGTCTATTAGTTAATTTTCTCTGGCTTTTACAGGATCACTGTACCACTATGAAGAATTTGGATTCAGAAGATAATACTATCTTATATATGTTGTTCAATTACATTCTGAAAAAAAAGTATACTGGTAAATTTGTGAGGAAGACTGATGATATATCTATGTTTGTGAACAAATATTAGACTCACAAACTAAAATGAGGAAAGTGACTTTGGGAAACTTCTGGTGCCAGCTTTGACATATAAATAGCTTTGGAAGTTATCACTCCTATCCTTAAAAAATTTATAAAGGAAAGAACCCTGAAAATCAGACCTGTCATGGAGGCATGAGACAACTGAGGTCACAGTGAAAACCATCACCTGAAAATCTTGACAGAGGCCAACACACAGAATCATAGCTAAAGTCACCTTACTGAGTGGAGTTACTGGATCTGACAGGACACTTAAATGTAACCTTGACCAATTGTTGGAAACAGTATATAAAGTGTGAGAGTGAGAAACTCATAGAGGCCTTGTCTTAGAAGGCTCCCGCACTTTCATGGGTTTCAACGCCAGATACTCCACAAGGTTTTCATGGTAAAGAGCCAAGATAAAGCTCTCTCTTTAGGGCTACTTGAGCCAAGAACACTTCAGGGGTTCACGATGGAGGTTCACCCAGCTAAAGCCTGCAGCCCCACTGCCCCAATACCATCAGCACTGGTCAACCAGGCAGTCTTTGTCACATTTCTTTGAAGATTCTACTGCAACTATGATTTTAAGGTCCTATCTGCTCAGAAGGCTGGGTATGGCGCAGCTGTGTTACACAGTGTGAATGCCAAGGTGGTGTGGAACAGGGAGGAAATCTAGCCACAGGTCTGGATCCCATCTGCAATGACTGGAGAGAGGAGCTCCAGGACCTGTGGCCCTCTTGGTCTATGAAAAGAGGGTTTGGGTATTTCTGGTCCCAGGCAATAGATGCACTTGGGCTATCATTTCATTCCTTTCACAGAGACTACAGGACTGCTGGTTTTGGCCATAGGAGCAGTGACAATAGTTTGCTGTTTTCAGTACCAGAAAGGGCTCCAGTGGAACCAGCTGAGCAAAGAGCAACTGAAACAGACTCCTACCCATGAGCTCCACTCTTTCCATCTTAGCCCCAGCCCTGCTTGTTTTTCCTGGGTCTTCAACAGATTCCACACCCTCTCCTTCCTGCTCTCCCTCTTCAGCTGTCATCCTGGTCTAATACTCCCCTTCTGTCCTCAACCTCAGGTAACCTATTTGCACAGCCCCTCTTCCTCCCTCCAGACTTCTAGGTTGAAGAATAAGGGTCATTTCTGCTTCAGGTTTTCCTGTATTTTTCTGTAAATCTAAAATTGTTCTAAAATTTAAGTATATTAAAAATAAAGTCTGTTAATAGAAACATGGATTTTACACATTATTGTATATATGTTATACTTCAATTTTTTCCCCCAGTGGCTCTACAGGTAACATGTGCAAGCTGGGCATGAGTGAGAAGCCATGGAGAATGGTGATGACCATAACAACTGGAAACCACATACCCATCCATGCAGAAATATAGACCCAGTGTTGAAAAACCTGTTTTTCAAGAAATCTTGGGATTCTGATTTTATAAAAGTTACCTTGTTTTTAAATTAGTCATTTGATCATTTGAAATATTCTATGTGTACTAAAATGTAATTTTATTGCATATTCAAGAAAATAACTTTGATCAAATGTAGTTCGTGAGTGGTTGATATTTTTACCCAAGAAAATATTTCCCAAATTTCTGTTTATCATGTTATTTTCTATTATCATTGAGCCTTTTCTTCTGTATTTCTACTTGCTCTAAGAAAGATATGCCAAAGATATGAACTGAATAATTTAAAATCAACTGTCTTGATTTATATTTGTCAATATAAATTTCCTTAAAACCCCAAATTGTACTTATTGTCCAAGTGTCATATGGTTCATTTATGTATAGATAATTAATTTCTTTTTCTTATTCTTGGTAATTCTATTTTGGGCATCCATAATAAGGAATGTGAGATGGTTAATTTTATATGTCAACCTGATTGTGATAAGTGTTGAGCCTGTTGCTGGTAAAACATTATTTCTGGGTCTGTCTGTGAGGGTGTCTCTGGAAGAGATTAGCACTGATCGAGGAGACTGAATAAAAAAGATCACAGTTACCAGTGCAGGTCAGCATCATCTGATCCATTGAAGGTTTAAATAGAATTAAAAGGTGGAGAAAGGGCAAACTTGCCCTCTCTGCTTGAGCTGAGATGCTCATTTTCTCCTGTTTTTGGACATTAGGGCTCCTGTTTTCAGGCAGTGAGACTCAGTCCAAGATTTCTACCAGAGGCCCCAGGATTTTCAGTTCTCAAGACTCAAGTGAATTATACTTGGGCTTTCCTGGTTCTCTAGCTTGAAGACAGTAGATTGTTGTAATTCTTGGCCTCCATAATGGTGTGAGCCAATTCTTACAATAACTTTCCTCTTATATAATCTCTACATATCCTATTGGCTCTGTTGGTCTGGAGAACCCTGTTGTACAGAATGGTTTTTGCTAGCTAATATTTACTTCTCTTGCCTGAATGCATCTATTTATTATGCACAGGAAAGCATGAGATAATCAAGAAACAATAACTGCTGAAAATGATAAACCATTATTCAATCTTTACATTTTATGAAAGAAATAAAAAGGGTCAGAGATGGAGAAGATGGCGGAGTAGAAGGACGCTCGCAGGTCACCCTCTCCCACAAATACACCAAGACCCACATCTACAGACCCACTCAGCCAACCGGAGCACCTGCGGAACTCCGACAGAACATCGCCCTCTTCAAAAGATAAAGACGCCAAAAATCTGGTAGGAGAAAAGGAAAAAAGAAAGAACAAAAGACAAAGCAGCGCGGGACGGGTCCCGAGGGTAGGGAGCAGCAAAGGAGGACTGGCGCTCGCTCGCTGGGTCTCCCCTCTCCAACTGAGAGGCCAGCGGGACAGAGGGGGAGCCTCTGAGGCTCGGATCTGTACAGAGCAGCCCTTGACTAACAGAACTAAGTTAAACCGGCACAGAGCGTCCCCCCGACACCCAGCCTGAGACGCGGGCCGGCAGCAGTGCGCAGGACCAGGCTGCACAAGCCGGGCAGAGGACGGGGGCGGCTGCACAGAGGCAGCCCCGGGGGACTGCAAGGGGCTGCACGCTGTGACTGTGGGCGCACAGGGCAGAACAACCTGGGCCCTCCATAAAACAGCAAGGTTGATGTGCTCTCGGGGGAAGGGTGCACACCCCCATCTCTGAAAACCCGCGGAAAGTTTTCGAGGGAAGAGAGGCGGGGTTCAGGCACAGCCGCCATATCCTCCGCGCTGAGCACCCAGGCAGGGGCGGGGCGAAACCTGCATCCGCACGGAAGGGCTTAGCAGCCTCAAAGGCCAGACTGAGACTGGCCTGCAGCCCGGGGCAGATAGGATCCTTCCATCCTGGTCCCTCAGAGAACTTGCTCCACAAAGACAAACAAGGAGCTGGGTTTTGGCTCGGAGCAGGGACAGGGCTGTCCCTCGGTCTTCCCCGAGCCGCACAAAGAGCGGAGCTACCAGCCGCGCAAGTACAGCGAGAGCAGCCTCCCGCCTTTGGGCAGGAACACAGCCCCTGACCGAGGTGCTGGGAGGGGGCACGACCCGCCCAGTCTGCAACATCTGACTGCGGCATCCGGAGGAGCAGCAACCCTCCCGCCCACAGCAGAGGAGAGCTGCACCTGACCCAGTGTTAGGAGGCGGCGCGATCTGCTTCCTACAGGTGCTGGGAGCAGCACAGAAGAGGGCGCCAACGGAGGGCCTCTGAAAACAGCAAGCTGAGCTTCCATAACAGGACGAAGACATAAAGACTTCACATTAAAAACACACAGACTCCAGGAGAACACCGACAAACCCCCCCCCTTTTTTTTTTAAATCTGTTTTTACCTGTTCTATTTTCTATTACTCTCTTAATTTTTACTTCTTAATTCATTTCTATTTCTCTTGGGTTTTGATGTCCTGCTATTGATTAGACACAGGTTTCAAATACATCTATTCATCTCCCCCCCCCTTTTTTGTAAAGGTTTTAAAAGGACGTCTCAACCCGATTAATACTCTGCTTCAACTCACTCTTCTATTATTCATTATACACTGTTTTCAAACCCTCTTTCTCCCTTCTATTAAAATTCTTTCTCTCTCTCTCTTATTTTTTTTTCTTTTTTCCCTAAGTTCTATTCCTAAATAGGCATTAGATAGATAAAATCCTTAAGGACCAAAATAAACAACTGATACTCCATAAACCACAGTGCCAAAGAGGTATGAGCAAGATGAAGAAGCAGAAAAACCTTTCCCAATTAAAAGAACAAGAGAAATCCCCTGAAAGAAAGATCAACGAAATAGACATCGATAGCCTACTAGATCAAGATTTCAAAAAAGGAGTGATCAAATTGCTGAAGGAATTAAGAGAGATAGTGTTTAGAGATATAAAATATGTCAAAAATGAAATTGAAGCTATAAAGACGAGCCAAGTAGAATGATTAAACTCATTGACAGAGATGAGGAATGATCTAATAGCTGTGCAAAGCCGACTAGATAATGCAGAGGAATGAATTAGTGATCTAGAAGACAGGGCAATAGAAAGCACCCATTCAGAAGAACTACAAGATAAGCAAATAAAAAATAATGAAAATAGCATAAGGGACCTATGGGATAATATAAAGCGTCCCAATCTTCGCATAATAGGGGTCCCAGAAGGAGAAGAAAGATCAAAGGGGATTGAAAAGGTTTTTGAAGAAATTATGACTGAAAACTTCCCAAACTTAAAGAAGGAATCAGATATCCAAGTACAGGAAGCTCAGAGGGTCCAAAACAGGAAGAACCCAAATAGACCCACACCAAGACATATCATAATCAAGATGGCCAGAGTCAAGGATAAAGAAATGATTCTAAAGGCAGCAAGAGAAAAGCAAAGAGTAAGTTACAAGGGAACCCCCATAAGGCTCTCAGCTGATTTCTCTACACAAACACTACAGGCCAGAAGGGAGTGGCAAGATATATTCAAAGCCCTGAATGAAAAAAAGATGCAGCCTAGGATCCTTTATCCAGCAAGGCTATCCTTGAGGATAGAAGGAGAAATAAAGAGTTTCACAGACAAAAAAAAGCTGCAGGAGTTTAGCAACACTAAACCCATGCTAAAAGAAATATTGAAAGGGCTATTCTAAATAGAAAAGCAGCAGGATGCTACAGAAATGAGAAACACACAACTGGAAAGGTGATAACTCATGAATTACAAATAAAGTAAACATGAAATTATAAAAGAAGACATACAAATTACTGAGAGTGGGAGAGGGAGGCAGGGAAATACAGAATATTTTTTTCTTTCTTTTTTAAATTTTTTTAATAGTAGGATGGGTTTGAGATTATGTTACTATCAGTTTAATAAAAACAGTTATAGTAATGGGTTGATAGATTTACAAAAAAGGGTAACCACAAGCCAAAAATTTACAAAGGAGTCACAAAAATTAAATAAAATCCATGATAATACAAAGGAAAATTACCAAACCACAAAAGGAAGAAGAAAGGAACAAAGAGGATATACCAATTCAACTGCAAAGATATGTTCAAAATGGCAATAAACACACATCTGTCATTAATTACTGTAAATGTTAATGGACTAAATGCTCCAGTCAAAAGACACACAGTGGCAGACTGGATAATAAAGCAAGAACCTTCAATATGCTGCATACAAGAGACCAACTTTAGGGAGAAGGACACATATAGATTGAGAGTGAAAGGATGGAAAAGGATATTCCATGCAAATGGAAAAGCCAAAAAAGCAGGTGTTGCAGTACTGATTTCAGACAAAATAGACTTTAAAACAAAGGCCATAAAGAAAGATAAAGAAGGACATTTTATAATGATTAAAGGAATGATACAAGATGAGGATATTACACTCGTTAATATATATGCACCCAATATAGGAGCACCTAAGTACATACAAGAATTACTAACAGAGATAAAGGGGGATATTGATGGGAATACAATCATAGTTGGAGATTTTAACACTGCATTAACATCACTAGACAGATCTTCCAGACAGAAAATAAACAAGGCAACAGAGAAATTAAATACTACAATAGAAAAACTAGATTTGGTGGATATTTTCAGAGCATTACACCCCCCAAAAATAGGATATACATTCTTTTCAAGTGCACATGGAACATTTTCCAGGATCGATCATGTACTTGGGCACAAAAGAAACCTCAACAATTTTAAGAAGATAGAAATTATCTAAAGCATCTTTACTGACCACAATGCCATGAAACTGGAAATCAACAACAGAGAAACAAAGGAGAAAAAAAGGAAAGCATGGAGATTAAACAATATGCTATTGAAAAAACAATGGATCAATGAGGAAATCAAAGCTGAAATTAAAAAATACCTTGAGACAAATGATAATGAAAGCACAACCACTTAAAACCTATGGGACACAGCAAAGGCAGTGCTAAGAGGGAAGTTTATAGAGATACAGGCCTTCCTCAAAAAAGAAGAACAATCTCAAAGAAACAATTTAACCCACCACCTGAATGAATTAGAAAAAAAAGAACAAAAAGCCCCAAAAAGCAGCAGAAGGAAGGAAATAATAAAGATCAGAGAGGAATTAAATACAATAGAGATTAACAAGACCATAGAAAAAAATCAACCAAACCAAAAGCTGGCTTTTTGAAAAAGTAAATAAAATCGACAAACCTCTGGCCAAACTCACAAAGAAGAAAAAAGAGAGAGCACAAATTAGCAAAATAAGAAAGGAAAATGGAGAAATTACAACAAACAAAATAGAAATACAGAATATCATACGAGAATATTATGAAAAACTATATGGAACCAAACTGGATAACCTAGAGGAGATGGAAAGTTTCTGGAAACATACTGTCCACCAAAACTGAATCAAGAAGAATCTGAACACTTGAACAATCCGATCACTAGAAAGGAAATAGAAACAGCAATTAAAAACCTCCCTACAAATAAAAGTCCAGGACCGGACGGCTTCACTGGGGAATTCTACCAAACATACAAAGAAGAACTCATACCAGTCCTTCTCAAACTCTTCCAGACGATTGAAAAGGAGGGAATACTCCCAAACTCATTCTATGAAGCCACCATCACCCTGATACCAAAACCAGGCAAAGACACTAGAAAAAAAGAGAATTATAGGCCAATATCACTGATGAACATAGACGCCAAAATCCTCACCAAAATTTTAGCAAATAGAATCCAACAACACATAAAAAAGATTATACATCATGACCAAGTGGGGTTCATCCCAGGGACACAAGGCTGGTTCAACATACGCAAATCAATCAGTGTAATACATCACATCAACAAGAGAAAGGACAAAAACCACATGATCATCTCAAACGATGCAGAAAAAGCATTTGATAAAATTCAACACCCATTTATGATAAAAACTCTCACCAAAGTGGGTATAGAGGGAACATATCTCAACATAATAAAAGCTATATATGACAAACCTACAGCCAGCATAGTACCCAACGGTGAAAAACTCAAAAGTTTCCCACTAAAATCTGGGACAAGACAAGGATGCCCACTATCACCACTCCTATTCAACATAGTCCTGGAAGTCCTAGCCACAGCAGTCAGGCAAGAGAAAGAAATAAAAGGGATCCAAATTGGAAAAGAAGAGGTAAAAGTGTCATTATATGCTGATGACATGTTACTATATATAGAAAACCCTAAAAGGTCCACACAAAAGCTACTAGAGCTGATCGAAGAATTCAGCAAGGTAGCAGGTTACAAAATTAACGTTCAAAAATCAGTTGCATTTCTTTACACTAACGATAAATCAACAGAAGAAGAAAGTAAAGAAACAATCCCCTTTAAAATAGCACCCAAAGTAATAAAATATCTGGGAATAAATCTAACCAAGGAGGTGAAAGAATTATACACAGAAAGCTATAAACCATTGATGAAGGAAATTAAAGAAGACTTTAAAAAATGGAAAGATATTCCATGCTCTTGGATTGGAAGAATCAAGATTGTTAAAATGGTCACATTGCCCAAGGCAATCTACAGATTTAATGCAATCCCTATCCAATTACCCAGGACATATTTCACAGAACTAGAACAAATCATAATAAAATTCATATGGAACCATCAAAGACCTAGAATTGCCAAAGCATTACTGAAGAGAAAGAAAGAGGCTGGAGGAATAACTCTCCCAGACTTCAGACAATACTATAGAGCTACAGTCATCAAGACAGCATGGTATTGGTACCAAAACAGACATACAGACCAATGGAACAGAATAGAGAGCCCAGAAATGAACCCACAAACTTTTGGTCAACTCATCTTCGACAAAGGAGGCAAGAATATACATTGGAATAAAGACAGTCTCTTCAGCAAATGGTGTTGGGAAAACTGGACAGCAGCATGTAAAACAATGAAGCTAGAACACTCCCTTACACCATATACAAAAATCAACTCAAAATGGATTAAAGACTTAAACATAAGACAAGATACAATAAACCTCCTAGAGGAAAACATAGGCAAAACATTATCTGACATACATTTCAAAAATTTTCTCCTAGAAGAAATAAAAGCAAGAATAAACAAATGGGACCTAATGAAACTTACAAGCTTCTGCACAGCAAAGGAAACCAGAAGTAAAACAAAAGGACAACCTATGGAATGGGAGAAAATTTTTGCAAGTGAAACCGACAAAGGGTTGATCTCCAGAATATATAAGCAGCTCATACGACTCAGTAAGAAAAAAATAAACAACCCAATCCAAAAATGGGCAGAAGACCTAAACAAGCAATTCTCCAAGGAAGACATACAAATGATCAAAAAGCACATGAAAAAATGCTCAATATCACTAATTATCAGAGAAATGCAAATCAAAACTACAATGAGGTATCACCTCACACCAGTCAGAATGGCCGTCATTCAAAAATCCACAAATGACAAATGCTGGAGAGGCTGTGGAGAAAGGGGAACCCTCCTGCACTGCTGGTGGGAATGCAGTTTGGTGCAGCCACTATGGAAAACAGTGTGGAGATTCCTCAAAAGACTAGGAGTAGGCTTACCATATGACCCAGGAATCCCACTCCTGGGCTTGTATCCAGAAGGAAATCTACTTCAGGATGACACCTGCACCCCAATGTTCATAGCAGCACTATTTACAATAGCCAAAACATGGAAACAGCCTAAATGTCCATCAACAGGTGACTGGATAAAGAAGAGGTGGTATATTTATACAATGGAATACTACTCAGCCATAAAAACCGACAACATAATACCATTTGCAGCAACATGGATGCTCCTGGAGAATGTCATTCTAAGTGAAGTAAGCCAGAAAGAGAAAGAAAAATACCATATGAGATCGCTCATATGGTGGAATCTAAAAAACAAAAACAAAAGCAAACAAACAAACAAAAGCAAAGCGTAAATACAGGACAGAAATAGACACACAGACAGAGAATACAGACTTGTGGTTACCAGGGGGGTGGAGGGTGGGAAGGGATAGACTGGGATTTCAAAATTGTAGAATAGACTACACTGTATAGCACAGGGAAATATACACAAAATGTTATGATAACTCACAGAGAAAAAAATGTGACAATGAGTGTGTATATGTCCATGAATAACTGAAAAATTGTGCTGAACACTGGAATTTGACACAACATTGTAAAATGATTATAAATCAATAAAAAATGTTAAAAAAAAGAAATAAAACGGGTCAAACTGATTTATGCATATTTATAACATTTAAATGTAATATGCATTTAAATTGTTTCAATTTTCAGTATTAAATTACTCAATCCTGGGAAATAAAATCATGGAAAGCATTTTTGCTTCTAATTGTATTGAAGTTACTAATCAGTGATCTATTTTATTTTTTGTCACATTCGGTGAACTTATAGAGCTATGAAAAAAAAATCTAACTCTTCTTTTAATTATTAACTTAAATTACTTCCTTCTGGATAAAAGTAGATTTCCTTAGAATTCACACAGCTTATCAAAGTAAATACTAAAAAAAAGATTTATACATTTATGGTAAAAAAAAATTATTTGTAATCCCCCCAAGTGAAATCATTTAACATACTAAATTCACATATTTTATAACTGGAATGGAAAGAACAACATGAGGAAAGCACTGTCCCTCTGACCCAATACTACATTTCTAAGTGTGTATTCTATAGAATGATTTCATCATACGTACAAAGATGTATGTGCAAAAAGGCTTCCTTCTGTATTATAATACCATAAAAACAAAATGAAAAATAAATCTCTATGAATGTGAGAATAATTAAATGCTGTATAGTGCACTGTACTATGGACTACAATGGAGCATCATAATATGTAAATGTGTATCTTATTTGTTCCGACAGGGATATCATTCAAGGACTTATTATTAAATGCCCAAAAAGGGTCAAAGAAAAATAAATATCTAGTATCATCCTACTCATGTAGCCACAGTTGTTGTAAAACTAAAGTGACATAAGGATAATAAAAACAAAGAAGAAAGTACAATATCCAAAACTTACTTTAAAACACCAAGCTAAGGAGTTCATGTATAGCATGTGGCAAAATGTCATTTTACTCAGTAACAAAAATTAGCAGTCTTCCACTGAGGTGGGAGGAGCACATCCTTCTGCTATTAATTCCAGACAAAGGTGCAATGACACCAGGGAAGGAAGAAGAGGAAAAACCATACATCCCTAGAGAGAGGCAGAAACACTTGGGCCGGAAATTTTGTACTGATACAGAGTAGAGATCTGCTGCCACTGAGAGAGTTAGCAAAACCCTCCTGCCCAAGACCCCTCAGAGTTACAAAGCAGAGACCGGCTGCCATGGGAGAGGAGGAAAAGTAATGCTGATGAAACCCCTCCATGGATCCCAGGAACATAGAGTATGTGTGAGAATAAGGCAGCAGCAGTAAATCAGAGAACCCTCTGCCTCTCGCATGAGTCTTGCACCAAATAACAAGCAATAACACTCTATTTCTGGGGAATAGTCCTTTGCTGTAGTGAATGTAGAGCTATCCCTCACTTTTCTGTCAGTTTGCTTTTACGAGAGATCTACACTAGTACCTGTTTTATCTAACTGAAAGAAATTTGAAGATTTTTGCTTTTATGGAAAAAGGTGAAAAGTGAAAATAGTGTTCACTGCTTGTTTTGCAGCTAGACATTACAGAGGCAGCACACATCTAGAGCAGCAGTGAGAATGGTACCATCAAGCTCCTTCCCCTGAAACTACACTCAGCATCTCAGCATCAAGCCTCCAGAGCTTTGAACTGTGTCTGTGAGTATCTGTGCTTTATCTCGATTTATTTTGTGTGTCCATTCACTTCCCACAGTTTCAGCTTACAGAAGGCTCCACAGGAACCCTCTACTTTTGAATAGTGGAAGAAACTTGTATACAGGACTAACAGTGCCGATTGTGGAAATAGGAAAACAGAAAAATCCACTGCCATGTTCAGTCCCACAATAGGAGATAGTAGAATCAGGCCATTGTTGATAGATAAGTCTTTGCTGCACTGAAAGTAACTATAGCAATAGTAAAACACAAATCCAATTTAGCTCTAGACTACATGGACTACAACCTCTGTGAGTTGAAATCCAAAAAATATATGCCCATTTCTAGGTATAAATATTATTTACCTCAGTTTCTACTCTTCTACACACAAAGCCTGTCATCCAATTAAAAATTATGATACACAAAATAGAAAGTAATCTCTTTTTAAGAGAAACTATAAACAGAATCAGAACCAGTGATGAGCCTCATGTTGGAATTCTAGGATACAGTTACTTTAAGTAAATTATGATAATCAACTGTAAAAGCTAGGCAACATGTATGAATAGATGGGGAATTTGAGCAGAGTGGTGTAAATTATAAAACTGTCAAACTGGGTATAAAACTTAGATGCAAATACATGCAACCTACAAGAAAAAAAACTTTAATTATAAAGATATGGATAAGTTAAAATAATTGAAGATGATATACATTCAAATGATAAAGAAAAAACTGCTGTAACTATATTAATATATAAATTATGCTTCGTATCAGGAAGAAGGAAAAATATTATATAATGATATATAAGTCAACCTTTCAAAAAGATATAACAATCTTAAATGTATATGGACTTAATAAGAGTGCTTCACAATAAATGAAGCAAAAAATTAATAGAACCGGGAGGAAAAATAAAACAATCCACAATTATAGTTTCATACTTCAACACGCCTCTCTCAATAATTGATAGAGCAATAAAAAGGAAATCAGAAGTATATAGAAGACCTTAACAACTCTACCAGAAAATGTTTTAATATAAATTTGTAGAATGTCCACTCACCAATATAATTGCACATTTTATTCAATTGCACAAAAGCATTCATTAAGATAGAGTATATTCTGGTGTATAAATCTCTACAAAATTTTAGTAATTAACTTAATATGAAGTATGAACAAAGAACACAAGCTCAAAATTAATGACAAATATATTCATAGCATCCACCCAATATTTGAAAGTTAATATACTTCTAAACAGCTCATAGTTCAAAGAAAAAAAATCACGAGAAAAATTACAAAATATTTTGTAATGAATTAAGAAAAAACACAATATACCAATATATGTAGAACTCAGAAAAATATGTCAAGGGAAATTTATTGCATTAAATTCTGGGAATTACAAGCAGACCTAAAATTTAAAGTCCTGCCTTGATACCTGGAGCCTTACAGGGCCACCAAGCCTGACCGTGAGTTTTTGTGGTCTCTCCAGATAACGCCCCTGACCTAGAGGAAAAGGCTCTTCACCCAGCTATTTCCTCTCTGAGCAGGAGCAGCTGCTTTCCATTTGGTTCTCAATCTAATGGGTTTCATTTCCCTGATAGCCCACAGAATTGTTCAAATGAACCATCACTTGTGGGTCTGGAGGGTACCTCACTCCTTTGCTACTACACAAACTGCCTTCCACAGTCCCTGCTCCCCAGTTCAGTGCTCCTGGCCTGTGGAGTCCTCCTCCCCTGCACTGTGATCATGTGTGACTAATACACTGCTGTGACTCTCATCTTTCCAGTGTCAGGTGTCTGCTTTTAGATAACTCCCACTATTTAGGGCAGGGAGGGATTCTCCTTCAATGACGAGGTGACGAACAAGCAGAAAAAGTGATGCAAATGGTATTCTAGTTTCAATTTAATCAGAAAGGAAGAATGTTTTCAAACTTAATATTTACTTAACTATATTTGAGGAGTCTGGCTCCTGGTTAAAATCTGATATGTTTTTAAAGCCTGTTTTTTAGGGCTGACCACAGGCACGTACAAAGGCTCTACCTGGCAGTCCTCATGGGGAAGCTGACCTTCCAAATTTGGTGCACACCCAGAGCACTGCAGTCTCTGAAGGGAGCTGCAGTCAACGAGTCAGGCCCTCTGGCCACCATGCTCTCTGTGTATTTGCACTCCTAGCTTTGGCACCTTCATTGGCTGATCTCTTTATCTGAATCCCTGGGCCTATGGCTTCAGCTTCCTCTGCCTATGCTGACTTCTGTATGTATGAGTAGATTGAAATTTAATTTTTGACACTTATGTGTCATCTTGGGAAATTCACAATTGTTTAACTTTTCTATATCTTCACTTTCTCCTCTATGAAATAGTAGTATCAATAGTATCTAACACATTGTGTTGCAAAATTTATGTGAAATAAATAATACATATACATGACTCATAACTATTCTGGTAAACAGAAAAAACATGTTTTCTATCTTCCAATCTCTCCCTCTCTGAAAAAAATATAGCTTTACAAAAACAAAATGTGTACAAGTATTGTAAACACTGATATATATATATAATTTTATAAATATTAATAGAAAGAATGAATATTAAATGAAAGCATGAAATAATTTGTTTTTATTCTATTCATACAAAATTAAATGGACAGAACTTTGACATAATGAAAGGGGAATTAGCTTATTTTCTACTACCCAATTCTTTCAAATAACTTTAATTTGAAATTTATTTCCAATTTATGAAAAATAGTGCCAGCTCTTTCTAGATACAAAAGTCTAATCTGTGGCAGATCAAAATTCCCACCAAAGACTAGAATAATGGGTTAAAAAAGTTAGCTTGAAGATATCAGAGGGCCACAAAATTAGCTGTGATTGGAGGGACCAAGATCCCAGACAGAAGAACACATCATTGTGTTGTATCTGACACTTAGCTTTTCCAGCAGGACATTTGCTAATATGCAGCATGGGGAAAAAGAATACAAATTGTAGCAGAAACTGGGGGAATATATGAGGCAATTAGGAATTTCAGTAGTTTATAGGACTGGAGAGAGAAGTATTTGATTCAGGGCAGCCAAGAAAGAGAATAGCTGATTCAGACTTGAAGGGCTAAGTTCCCAGTGAGAAATGAGCCTGACATTCTGCAACACTTTTCCAGTTGATGTGTTTCCAGATTCCTAGGCTGTTCAAGCAGAAAACAGCTGCTGTTAAAATGTTGAATGGTTCAATGAAACTATCAGAGTCCTTGGTTCTTAGGAGATAAATATTAGAATTAGGAACTATCAAGAAGGAAGAGTATAGGTCTACATTCCATACTCTCAATTAAGTCTTTGATAGGCTAATTCATAAAGTTAAGAGCAAACAGGAAAGAGACTTGATGAATTCCGAAAACTAGCATTTGGATTGAGTTGCATTGACCCTAATTTAATTATCTGTCTGATGATTAAATATAACTTCTTTGAGGGAAGAACAAACAGTATCCATTGACCCTACAATTTTTCATAGACTGTTTCAGATATTCTCTCAAATAAAGTAATAGGCAGCACAATAAACCAGCTCAAGTGAAAAACAGTAACAAGTGAAATTGACTCATAAATGATCTAGATTCTCAAGTTATCAAACATGGATAAAAATTTTGATGAGATTAATATATTTGTAAATATAGATTGTAATGTAAAATTTCATCAGGGAAAAAGAAACCTTTTAAAGAATACTGAGGGAATTCTTGGAGTGAAACATGCAATAAGTAACATTAAAAATGAACAAATTTGACAATAGGTTGGACAAAGCTGAACTCACTAGAAAATGGAAAAAAAATAAGAGGAAAACTGAAAAGTTTACAAACTAAAAAAAGTAAAGGAAAAAAATGATGAAAAATCCAAAAAAGAGTGTAAGACAGATACATAACATACTTAAAAGTTCTACTTTATGTTTAACTGGATTTTCAAAGGAGAGGAAAAAGAGTGGTGCAGAAGCATTACCTGAGAATGATGCCTTTTAGCTTTCCACAGTTTAGGTTACACAAATGTCTGCCATCTGGTTCTTCAGACTAGAAAGTCTGAGTTTTGAATCAAAGTTTCAGCTATCACTTGTGCCTCCTCCAACAGTAGCCTTTCTTTAAGATAAATCTGAAAAATGTGATCACTCACCCAATGCCTTACTCTTCTTCCAAGTATTGTCTACCCCTCCAGAATCTGCCTGTTTTTGCTCATTCTCAAGTATTTCTAAGTAGTTTTATTTTTGTAATTGTTCAAGATTTATGTGAATTTATATTGTTATGTAAGTCTATGGTAGGAGTTTAAGTGGAGAGACTCAAACTGGACCCCAGCCATACAGCAAGTGGATCCAACAACTATTTTTAAATATTTCATTTTGATGAACATTTTTTGATAATTCATTCAATCAACATGACAAATGTTGGGGTTAAAAAGAAAATTAAGCAAGGTTCCAGCCTTTAAGGACTTTAAGAACATCAATTTTTTTAGTACAATTTATTATGATAGATGGTAAGAAAAAGTCACATGGTTAATGCTGCTAAAGCACAAGAAAGATCATACAAGTAGAGAGGGCTTAGAGATGTCTTCTTGAGGTAATTTTGAGATGGATACTGTAGCACCAGTAAATACTGATTAATAGAGAAAAGAGATGCATAAGACAGAAACCCAGAAAGAACTAGGATATGGGATCATAACAGTGAAATTTACACACCATAAGCAGTTTGGTATTATTGGGTTGAAAGTTATTAAGCAATTAATGATAGAAGATGATCTCAATTTTTGAGGTTCTCATGTGCCATTGCAATCACGATGCACTTCTTTGGTGAAATATGGAGAGATATATAAGGATTTAACTAACTAACAACATTATAACATTTGACTTTCTCAGATTGTTTGAAATGTGAAATGTGGATGAGTCTAAAAGGAGTAAAACTAATTTCAAGAATAACAGATTATTTCACAGTAATAGATGATACAGGTTTTGACTAGTAGAGAAGATATTAGCCATTAGTATGCAAAAACAGAAAAAAAGAGTAAAGTAATATTGAGTCCATAAAATAAATTAAAAACTTATTTAGAAGGTCAGGAGTAGTTGTCATGATAAAGAGTCACTGAGGGCATATGGACGGCAAAGTTGGAGACTTTGATGACCGGATACCTTTACCTATGGAAGCTTTACCTATGATGACTGTGTTAAGCATTCTATAGGAATAGGTGACTCTTTGCATTCAGGTGTTTTTGTGGGCTCAAATGAGTGATGCTCACATATTTGTAAAGAGTCCAGTGGTAACTGTCAAGAAGCCATGAACATAACTATGGTAATCAAAACAATGAAAAAAATGTACATCAAAGGAGAGTGTGCAAAAGAAAGAAGAGTCATGAGCTATCTCTGAGGCACTACACTGCTGAGAGATGAGTGGGAGAAAATAGTTACCCTCTCTTTGATGTGTCCTCCTTTAATTACAGTCATGGAAATTTCTAGACACAATAGCACTGGTTTGTTGGAAGAAACTTTTCTACTTATTCCATTGAATATAGTAATAATTCATGGAAATAAGGTATGCACTTATAAGTGATTAATCTTCTCCAGGTTAATAGAGACATTTTTAATATTTTTTTTCAGATTATTTTCCATTGTATGTTATTACAAGAAATTGAATATAGTTACCTGTTCTATAAGCAGTCCTTGTTTATCTATTTTATAATAGAGACTTTTTTTATTTGAGTATTAGAACTAGAAAATTTGGAAATATAGCAATGCCCTATGCCATTCTTGGCTAGATTCTAGCATTTGCAGAAAGTCTGAATGCCAAAAAGGATGTAGAAAAATATGCAATGTATGAAAAATTAATGATCCAAATATTGGAAATATAAGATATGAATAAAGCTTAAAGGAGTGATATTAAGTAGCTTGAGAAAAGACTGCTGGCAGGTGACCTAATAACTTATATTGTGTATAAGAAGGGTCATTATATTTTAAAAAATGAATAAGTAGTGAAGTGAGAGCCAAAGCAGCTGCTTTTAATTATAGCAAGATAGATGTGGGTTTCACTGAATGAAATCATTTTAGCATTTGGAATAATTAGTATTAAAAATGAGTCACTGAATGTCTTTATTTCTTTGAAAATTTAGTATAATACTGATTTGGGATAGATGATATGCAAGTCTACTTTTCGAAATAATAAAGAATATTAAGAAAAATTAAGCATATTTAGTTTAGAAAGAGGTTATAAAATTAGAGTTAATAGTGAAGTTATTATGGAATAAACTGGCATATTTCAAAAACATCTTTGATCTTAAGCTATAGCAATTATAATAATGAATTTTTAATAGTAAAATAATAATAATTGTTTATGTATAATTCTAAATATTTGTACATTTGAATTACAACAATATAAACCAACAATATTTTTAGGGTAAATTTAGACATACTATTTTAATCCAACAACCCATTCCTAGAAATTGTATTATAAATACAATTATAGGAATGTAAAAATACCCACATGAGAATATTTACTACTTAAGTATTTACAGTGACAAAAAGTTCCAAGCAAAGTGAATGCCTAGCAATAGGAAAAAAATTATGAAATTATTTCACATACTGATTAATAAACATTATCCAATTAAAACACTATACATTTGAAATGTATCAGGAGAATCTGCAGAAGTTATTGTTGAATAAGGGAAGTGAATGCAGAAACCTGCATGTGTAATAATCACATTGGTATAAATATACTCTTCTTAGCATGTATATAAATATGTATACATATATATTTGCAATTAATTACATGAACATGGAAAATACACAGAGACGTTTCACTGTCAAGATGAATAATGGGGAAGACACTGGGAATAAGAAACCAGGATTTTAAAAAGACAAAAAATTGTGATGATTGCCAAATCACAGATAATTTTGTTGTCTGTGAAAAATGATAGTTTATTTCTTCTTTTCCAATCTGTATTTGTATTTCTTTTTCTTGTTTCATTGCACTAGCTGGTACTTGCAGCATGACATTGTATAGGAGTTGTAAGAGGATATCCTCATCTTGTTCTACAACTTACAGTGGAACCATCTACATGATTATTGATAAGGATGATATTTGCAAGATTTTTCTATTTTTTATAGATGTATTTTATAAAGTTCAGGAACTTTCCATCTTTCTTATTTTGCTGAGATTTTTGTTTTCTTTTTGCTTATTTTTTATCATGAATGGGTATCAGATTTTCTAAATTGTTATCAATTGATATGACCATACTATATTTTTCTTAATTGTGTTGATAGAGTGTATTACATTGAATTTTGAACGTTAAACAAACTTGTATACATGGAATAAATTCCATTTGTCATAGTACACACTTTTTAAATATACTGTTGGATTAAATTTACTAAAAATTGTTGAGGTCTTTTGCACATACATTCATGAGTAACATTGCCCTGGAGTTTTCCCTTTTTAAAAATGTCTGTTTTTGGTTTTGTTGTTACAGTAATTCTAGGAAGTAATTGCTTCATTTTCTTGTTGAGATTGTGGATAATTGGAAGTAAATTGTTTTAATATTTGATAGAATTCACAAGTGAAACTATCTGGGTCTGATGTCTTCATTTTGGGACATTAATAATTATTGATCGAAATTCTTTCCTTGGTATAGATTTATTTAGGTGATCCATTTCTCCATGCATGAATTTGGTAGTTTAGGTTTTCTAAGGAATTGGTCCATTTTAATTTTTGCTATCAAAGTTGTAGGCATATGAATTTTCTTAGTATTACTCTATTTTCCTTTTAGTGACCATGGAATGAATATGATGATACTTCATTCATTAATGATATTAATAATTTTGTATCATTTATTTTTTCTTGGTTAGCCAGCTACAGATTTCTTAATTTTCTTTTCTTTTCAAAGAATCAGCTTTTGGTTTCATTGATGTTCTCAATTTTTTCCCATTTTATGTTATGTAGTTTCATTCAAAATTAGCTGTCCACTAAAGAGGATATTCATTATTGATGAAAAATACCTCTTATGCATTGAAAGATAGAGAATCTCTGACGATTAATATCATAATAATATTTTGGTGGTAAAACTTCAATTTTTCTATAGACTAATTTTATTTAACAGTAATTAAAACTTCTTTTGTTTTGACTTTTTATTATGGAAAATTTTGAGTATACACATGAAAAGAGGAAAAACTATAATGAATCCTATATAAATATCACCCACTTATAACACTTACCAGTATTTTGCCAATTTTGTCTCAAGTGTTCCTCTTAAACTTGCTTTTATATAATGTTCTAAAGTCAATACCATACCAATAATTTCATCATGCCAACATTTATCACTATAATAAAACTAATAATTAAAAACTAATCTCAACTAACACTGAAATGTGTTCAAGCTACTGGGGTATTTTTTTGCCAAAATGACTTTATATTGAGTTGCAAAACTTACTTGGAAAGTCTGTACTTTAATGTGTACATAAATATCTGGATTACTTAGTAGCTACATAGCAGCTAAAATATAGTGTGAAGGACTGTATTAATGCACATACTAATTAAGATGTGTTTGAAAATTTGTTTATTTTCAAGATGCTATACTCCTAATATTTTTCAGATTATTTGAAAATAATAGAAATAAAATTTCAACAGATAAAAGTAATTCATACCTAAAAAATGTCTGACTGTCTAAAAATATCAAGTAAGAATTTCTGTCATTTATTCTATTGCTATTTTATTTATTATGCAATTAAAAAGCAAAATTAAACTTGAGTTTCAATGACTTTGAGAAAATCTTTTTTGAAAGTTACTGAATATATAAGAAAAGGTCACTGAAATTTTCATTATTAATTATATATGAGGTAACATGTTTATCCTCTTACCTATGACTTAAAGAAAGAAGAAAAAATCATAAAAATTATGGTTTATGGATTCACACCTGTAAAGTCTGTGCCCAAGGAGAAAGAAAAGCAAAAACAGGAAAACTGCTAATGCAAAAATTGACAGTCTGTATTTTTTAACCCCAAGTATTGTGTACAGCATTATGACCTTGAATGCTATGAGATACTTTTTTTTCTTCTTTCCTTTTTTTTGCATAACTCAGAAGTCACTGTTAATCTGTCATTGTGATGCTGCGGTTAGCGGAAAAAATGTTCAGATGAAAGATAGTAATTCATTTAGGAGGTTGAGTTTAACTTTTCTAAGGATACAGTGTCTTCCATTACTCAGAAACACAGTTTTTGGCATAGAGTGGAAGAGAAATACGTTCTTCAGGGAACTGGTAACTAATTGGAAAACTTTCTGCTCTGCACATTCTAAGGCATTGGATAGAATACCTCAGATGTCTCTTTTTGGTAAGTATCTTGCCAAAAGAAAGAGTCATTTTCTTTACACTTGTACTATCTTTGATGATGAAACTGATTAAGACATTTTATCAATAAACACAGCAAAATCAAGTCACTTTTCTCTATTTTCTTAGCTCCATGCCCATAGGTAACAAAACCACAACATAAAATCAAACAGCAACAAAAAGACCAAGCATGTTCTTTTAAAAGGATGTTCAGAAAAATTCTCCTTTAAATTCTATTTAATCTAATGACTACAACTTTCGTGAAGATTTCTGGCTCTTCATCATATTAGGCATGCATATGCATGTTTTTCCCATCAGTACAAAATCCCCACTGAGAGGCAGTTTCCACAATCTAGACTTGGGATAAAGGAAGGTAGCAAATGGGATAATTCGCTCCTGGAGTTAGCTCAGTTTTACAATATTACTTTGCTAATTACAGAAAGAAAAGGAAAAGACTCTATGTGAATATTAAAAATGGTTAACATTTTTAAGTGAGGAGTAGTGGATATTTCTGAGCCCTTAAAGCATAGGCATTTTGGGTTAATTTATGCAGTTTTTTAGAGCTCCCTGATGTTAGCAATTTACAGATGCAATACACACACACACACACACACACACACACACACACCCCCTTGAGGCCACAAAGCCAAACAATATATATATTATCTATTCCTTCTCTTGTTTGGAAAAACAAGTAGTTCCTCTTTATAGGGCTCCACTGCCATATACGAACAAGAATGTGTTATTATCCTTCTGGGCACTTCTGTTTTCCTTAAGTGACATAAGGATGGAAACATGGTCCTTCCTTGTTCTGGGTGTTGTGTATAGGATTTTATGACTAATTCAACCCTGGATACGAGGTATTCCTGCTTTTCTTTTTGTTGGTTATGTTGGTGTGAACCAATTATTCATTATCAAAAAATATTTGTGATGGTCAGTATCTCCCTCTCTGAAAATGTTTAGTTTTTGTCTATTTTTTTTATATTTGTATTTATATAGCTATTCTATTTCTCCATATCATCTTTTCCATTCTCTAAAAATCTGAATAAAAATACTGTAACATCTCATTCTATCTTCAATGCTTCTTAGAATCTGTTTCAACTTTTTGCTCTTCATGAAAATTTGTATTGAATTTTGTGTAACTTTTCATATCTATTTTTCAGTTTACTACTTCCCTTTAATCCTGTGTTTATGTACATATATATGTGTATCTGGTCCATTTCTATAGTTTAAATAAATTCTTCTTAATGGTAGTTATTTTAAAAAAGAAACACTTGCCATTTTTAATATAACTGAGTAATATTACTGATTTTTAAAATTGTATCTACTGCCTAATTATGGTTCTATTCATAGTTGTTGATGTAGTATGGTACACTGTCATGATGTTTGGAATTTGTTCTAAAAAGACTTTCAGTCTCTCCTCTGGAGAGACTGATGTCTTCTATGGAATGTGGAGGAATATGCACCCATTTTAGGCCGAAGAGAAGTATTTATGATAAGAGGCTTGAAAGGAAACACTGGATAATATGTGGGGAAAAGATGGATGTAACTTCTACCTTACCCTAATACTCTGATCCTTAGGTGGATATAGAGGAGTCCTTCATTCCTTTCCACTCTATGCAGAGAACTATTGAATTTACCACTTGGAGTGGAATTTGCTTTGTAAGTTGGTTTAGCAACAGGACTGACCTTGATCATATATTATCAGGTCAAACCGGGGCATATCAGGGGAATCTCCCCATTGCAAACATAGTGTCAGGAATATAAAATGATTTGCCTTCCTTCTTTATCCTCCCTTTTCCAATCTTGGAACACTTAATCTCAAAAGGGTGAGAGTGCAAAGGAGGCAAGATCAGTTTATATCTCTCTCCAAAGTCCAAGTTTCCCAAGTTATAGTAAGTCTACTGTGATGAGAGTGGGAGAATTTCTGATTTGGACATAATTCAGGATTTTAAATGTTCTAGACAGACTGTATTCCATTAATAACTAAGTAATTATTGTTCTTCGGCTATAGATAGTAGATAGATAGATAGATAGATAGATAGATAGATAGATAGATAGATAGATAAAGATAGATAAGATAGATTCATTAATAAGATAAAATAGCCAAAGGCTGGCTATTAAAACCAGAGGAGAGCTAAACTCTAATCCACTGAGGAAAATCCCATGCTGACTCTCCAAGAGTTTATCTTGTCAGATATCTACTGCTTTCCAAGCTGTTTGCCTCTCCATATATATTTTAAATTAAATTAAATTAAATTAAATTAAATTAAATTAAATTAAATTAAATAATTAAATTTTATGCCTGAAAACTTTTCATGTTTTTTTACTTTTGTACTTCTAAAAATGACCAAGACTAGCCTCATGAATGTCTATTTAGGATTAGAGAATTTTACTAACTTACCAGGGCTAATATATTTCTGAAAAAGTACATTTTTTCAATTTCTGTTAGTAAGATAAAGATCAAGTCCTGCTTTTAGTATTAAATATAGTCCATTTTTTCCTCATTTACCAAATAGAAAAATGTGGTGGAGATAGCAAAGTGAAGGGATGAAAAACCATCAACATTAAGTAGCATTTAGAGATTCAGGAACATAAGCAAGATATCCTAGGAGATAGAGAAAAGAACTTTTAATTGTGATTGTGAAATGAAAAGGCCTCGTGAAAAAATAGCGTTACAGCTTAGTTTTAAATAAGGAATGATTTTTAAATAAATCTTTTATTTTGGAGTAACAATAGATTGACATAAAAGTTGCCAAGATAATACAGTGGAGTAAATCAAGAAATATGAAGCGTATAGTGTTGGCTACTAAGTACATGAAGATGCTAAGGGAAGTCAAGAATTCTTTCATCAATTCTTTCAACAGATATCTATTGAGCACCTACCTTATGCTGGTCAACTTCATAGACCCTTGGTGACCATCAGTGAACAAGAGAGAGAAAGTATTTCTGACACCATGGAAATTATATTTTATCAATCAACATAATAGAAATGTACAGCATATTTGAAAGTAATAACCAGTACAGAAACAAAAAGCAAGAACAAGTAAATGGTGATAAGGTTAAAAGGTGTTTGGAGGAGAAGAATTTGTGTCAAGAAAGAAAAATGACTTTTTCAGGAGAATTTATTGCATTGGGGAGTAAGGTAATGAAAATGAAAAAAAAAGTTTAAAAAGGAAGTGCAGTCAAGAGAAAGGCTTCTTTTCAGTAAAATATGAGAAAGAATACGATGCTTTTGTGCAAATGGAAGTGATCAAGTGAAAAATTTAAAAAAAATTAAGATATAGGAAAGTGAGAAGGGGAAACCTTTGAATCAGTGAGAGGGCATCAATAAATGAATCCAGTGTTTCAGATTCAGTCAGCTAGGTGAATCATGGCCCCATTCACTGAGCTAAGATACACAAGAGGAAAAGCAAGTCTGGAAAGGAAGAATATAAAGTCAGTTTTACATGTGTCATAAGAGGGACATCCTTCAGGCAACATTTAAGTATCTCTATACTTTCATCTGGGTCAAGGATCCAAAAAGAGTTTAAAATATAACATTGTAACTATTTAAATTTTACAAATTAAACTAACAAACAATTAAATAACATATGTTTTATCATCCTTCCTTGACAACCATGCCTTCACAATAGAAAAATAGAAAGACTATGTTGTGAGCTTTGGTTATATAACCAAAAGCTAGCAAAATTGTGAAGCCAAAAGGATTTTTTCCAACTTCATCGAGGTATTATTGACTTACAGCATTGTGTATGTTTAAGGTGCACAGTGTGCTGATTTGACATACACATATGTTACAAAATTATTGCCATAATAAGGTTAGTTAGCATATTCCATCATCTCATATAGTTACCATTTGTGTGTGTGTGTGTGGTTAGAATATTTAAGATAACTCTAAAATATATAATACAGTGTTGTTAACTATAGTTGGCATGCCATACATTAGACTCTAAGAACTTATTTATTTTATAACTGGAAGTTTGTACCCTTTGACCATCTTCTTCCATTTTCCCCAACCCCCATCCTTTGACAATCACCAATCAACTCTGTTTCTATGGGCTTATTTTTTTTTAGATTCCATATATAAGTGGGATCATAAACTATTTGTCTTTCTGTGTCTGACTTATTTCACTTAGAATAATACCCTTAGGATCCATTCATGTCACAAATGGCAGGATTTCCTTCATTCATATGGCTGAATAATACTCCATTGTAAATATATATATTTCACATCTTCTTTATCTGTTCACTCATTGACAGTTAGGTTGTTTCTTTATCTTGACTATTGTAAACAAAGTTGCAGTCAACGTGGAAGTGCAGATACCTCTTTTGAGATTCTGTTTTCATTTCCTTTCAATATATACTCAGAAGTGGCATTGCTGGGTCATGTGGCAGTCTTATTTTTAACACTTTGAGGAATGTCTATACTGTTTTTCATAGTGGCTACACAAATTTACAATTTTACCAACAATGCATAAGGATTCCCTTTTCATCATATCCTCACCAATATTTGTGATCTCTTGTCTTTTTGATTATAACTATTCTAACAGGTGTAAGATGATATCTCAATTTGATTTTCATTTGCATTTTTCTGATGATTAGAGTGCTCGAGGAACCTTTTCACAACTTGTTCAACATTTGCATAACTTCTTTGGAAAAAAAATCTGTCTAGATCCTTTGCCCATTTTTAAATCTGGCTATTTGTTTTTGTTATTGAGTTATATGAGTTTCTTATATAGTTTGGAAATTAACCTCTTACCAGATATATATGGTTTGCAAATATTCTCTCCTATGCCATAGGTTGTCTTTTCATTTTGTTGATTATTTCTTTTGCTGCGCGGAAGCTTTTTAGTTTGACACAGTCCCGCTTGTTAATTTTTGCTTCTGTTGCTTGAGCTTTTAGTGTCATATCCATAAAAGCACTGCCAAGATCAATGTGAAGAAGCTTTTTCTTTTTGTTTTCTCTTAGGAGCTTTTCGGTTTCAGGTCTTATTTTTAGGTCTTTGACCCATTTTGAGTTAATTTCTGTAATTAATGTAATATAGTGCAATTTCCTTCTTTTGTGTGTGAATATCCAGTTTTACCAACACCATTTATTGATGAAACAATCCACTCTCCATTGGCTATTCTTGATTCCCTTTTCAAATGTTAGTTTACTGTATATACATGGATTTATTTCTGGGCTCTGAATTCTATTCTATTGGCTTATGTGCCTGTTTTAATGTCAGTACCATACCATTTTAACTGCTATAGTTTCATGTATACTTGCATGTGAAAACATCTGTTGAAATTTTAGATTCAGAAATGAACCATTCATTCTATATATCAGATTCAAACATTATGATGGGAACATATGAAATATCCTTGTTATAGAAATTTAGTTTCAATTTCATCTTATCATTGTCTATCACATAAATTGTGATTTTACAATCTTGAAGCAATATTTAGATGCATATAGTATCCCTTATATTTATCTTCTATAAATTTTAAATGCTATTCTAGCATGAATAAAATCAGCAGTGTATTGTGCAACTTATTTAAACACTTCTCAACTTAATCAAATACTTTACCAATTGATATATTACCCTGATCTATAATGATCAAAATGTTTTCAGCTGTAATTTAATTATTTAAAATTAAATTCTCCCTGAACAATGAAGCAGCCTCTCCAGTATTGGCAGTGGCACACCCTAATTTTCTTCACCACATTCTTAAGCAGCAACATTTGTTTCTAGGACTTATGGATATGCAGTTGTAGATTATTTAAAATTTATTTTCTCCCTCACCACCAATTTTGTTTCCTTGTTCTATTTTTTTTAATTTATTTTATTGTATGCAGCTCTTTGATTTGGAAAAAATATAATTTCTAAATATTGACAAAAATATTTAAAATTAAAACAGCTAAATTTGATCACTTATTTTAAGCTATTTCAACATTATCAGCATATACATATAATATGTATAAATATTTTATATTCATAGTTTAAATCTACATCACAGTTACTTAACTGTAGGTATTGTAAATCCAAAGCAAGTATATTTGAAATTCTTACATTTACCTCTACATATGAAGGGCACCTTTATTTTTCTTAATTTATCTAGCTTCTGTTTAAAGTAAACGTTATTGCATCAACAGTAATTAATCAGCATCCTCACTGAGTGTTTGAGAATGACTATAGGTTAAGATATAATGTGACCATAAAGATATTACAAATAAGGAAAAGTCCAGAAGATATCTTGTGTTATCTTTGAAAGGATGTAAAAATTATAATGGCTATTTGTTGATCTTATGTTTCATAGTGACAAATATAAGCCATTGCTGCCAATTAAAAAAAAAAAATTCTGGACTTTTAGCCAAAATTTGGCCACTGCTAAAAAACTCATTTTGTTCATGACTATCTAACAGCCCAAAGACAATCTTTTTAAGTCAATTAAATAACATTAAAATTCTAGTTCCTTATATGAAAAATATGAATGTAGTGTACTATATATTTATTGAATATAAAATTACCCACATTTCTAGTATTTATCATCCAATTGGCAAAAAAAGAATTGCTATCACTCTTCACATATACTAATCTATCTTGCTAACTAGCTAGCTAGGTGATATTAATTATTTAATATTTTAGAATCTTTCTCAGACATCATGTTTAATGATTGTAAGTGTCATGCAAATTGAATGCCCTGGAACCAAGATGTGAAACATATAAGAAAGCAATAAAATTGATACTTGCTGCTATTGGAAAACAATACTTTTTTAATGCAAGAATCATTGAATTCACACAGCCTGAGGAAAGATTTGAAAAAGTAAACAAAGCGTCTTTTCACTTCTGCCAATTCAATTCTCCCTGAACTCTGAAGCAGTCTCTCTCTCCAGTATTGGCAGTGGCACACCCTAATTTTCCTTACCACATTCTTAAGCAGGCAGCATTTGTTTCTAGGACCTAAAGGCAAGCAATATAAAGAAATGTTTTGTTCTCTTTACTCCTGACCCTGTAGTGTGTGTGTGTCTGTATATGTGTGTGTGTGTGAGAGAGAGAGAGAGAGAGAGAGAGAGATAGGTGGCCATCCTCATCTTGGGGCCCATGTCAGCAGATACTCTTGCCAGGGTCTAAGGGAAGTAATAAATGGAAGAGAGTGGACTGGAAATAAAAATAGCAGAAATTTAGCATAAGCAACTGAAACCACTGGAACTCATGTCATACATGAAGAGTGAGAGAAGAGTTCATTATTTAATTTTGAAGGGAAAAACACTAGATTTAGGTTGGAAATAAGAATCCAAAACTAATTATAAAGAACAACCAGAGAAGTGGAAGGAAAGAGCATCTGGGATCACAGACTATAGAACAGGAAAATTTCAATGAGCTAAACTAAATAAATGCTTCAGAAAGGTCTAATAAAATAAATTCTGGAAATAATTTCTATACTGGGGAAAACTCTCTTTTAATTGTCTACCTGATAAGATTTATATACCTTGTTCTTTGACAAAGGAATCTCAGTTTGAGAATGTAGGGAAAATTAGAATCCTGCTCTTCTCCATGGAATCAATCAATGACCATATAACTCAGCTTCAGTCAACAAGATATAAGAGAAAATTGTTTGGAAAGTTTTATTATTCTTAAATAAAGGAATAATATATAGACTTCATGTGACCCACTCTGGAGTTCAAGACTGATTTGGTACCTGGAACTGTGGCAGCCAGCATTTGGTCTGGAGGAACAAGTCAAGATATTGACAGAGTCTAGCTTTGACATTGTATTGCTTCACTTATAACAGCAGCAACCTGCCTCCAGACTCCTTGTTAAGTAGGAGTGAAGAGTGTAGAGAGGGAGTAAAAATGAAAAGAAAAAAATAAAAGAATAAAATAAATAACAATTAGTATAAGCTCCAATGAGTCATGCCGATAACTTATGCAGATAATGTTTTTTTTTAACAGATTAAAAACATCTTAAATATAACATGGATCAACAATTAGAACTGAAGAGATTAATAATCTTGGAGAAGTATAATTAGAAAACTGTGGCAGATTGAAAAATGAATTGGAAGATAGAATAAGAGAGAATGAAATTTAGACCTGTTTGATATCCTTTGCTTTGGAAATTTGGACAATATCTAGATGGATGCATGAGCTTGAAGGAAGTTATTACTTTTATTTGTTGGCTTATTATATACTTTTAAAATGACATTTTTAAAAATCAAACTTTGTAGTTTGGATTTAAATCCTGATTCTGCAACTTCCAGTTGAGCAAGTCACAAGTCACTTAATTTCACTAAGTATGTTTCTTAATCTTTTAAAAAGAGATTTTGATAAATTCAGTATTTTTTCTATTGAATTGACAGTAAAACCAGAAGCAGAATCAGTGCTAGTGAAAACATATTTTCAGGCTTTTTCAAATAAATTGCCCGGCTCTTAAATTTAATATTGCTCTTCTTGGACAATGACTAATATGATGATTATTGATTGGTACAAGTTTACTCTTGGTTAACTCTTGAAAAAAGCATGCATATTTGTTTCACAATGATAGATGATAGACAACTTTATAATGGATAAACAATGAATCATTGGGAGAAAGAGGTCACTAGAAATTTAAATATTTATAGATAATAAAATGGATCAAAACTTTATGATAGAACAATTGAGAACACATTTATTTCTCAACAGTCAATTATTTTAATGACTAATGTATTTTTCATAAGGAATATTATGATGAAGAAAAGATTCTTAAGTGAACAATTTTTAAAAATCTGGCTGATGTCAGTTTGTTTACTGTACTAGTCATATACAGATTCTTATCTGAAAACAAAATAAGAATTCAGATAATTACTAAGGATTGAACAGTGCCACATTAACTGATAGAAAATATGGTTTTCAATGAATATATGTATGTGTATGCATGACTGGGACATTGTGCAGTACACCAGAAATTGACACATTGCAACTGACTGTACTTCAATTAAAAATTTTTTTAAAGTTCTGTTTAGGAAAAGTTGACTTGTTAAATTCTTTTTAATTAAAGTGCATTGAAAAAAATAGTAGGTGTTCAACCAATATGCAATGGAAGATTGAATAAATGAGTCTCTATAATTAAAAGAAACAACTCATTTTATATTTTCAAATAAAGAGATAAAACTGTAGTTTAAAAAAGGAAAATATGGTTTTCAAAATTCAAGCAAGAATTACAGAGTGATTATTTCTAAACACACATAAACATATGCATTTTTAGTCATGGAGTATAATTTTGTATATTCCTGCAATGATTCTGACTTAATTAGGAAAGGGTTGAAAATATATTAAGAACATCCTTTGTGATGGGAAATATAAAAGACATTTAATACCCTAGTACAAACTCACAATAATCCTAAGAACAGTTCCATTTTATAGAAGAAGAAAATGAAATTCAGTGAGATATGATAATTATACAAAGCTTTAACATCTAATGAGTGATCACTACAAATCTATTTGCCTCTCTATCTTGCTGTTTCCAATAAAATTTAAATTTATTTTTATCATGTTACAGTTCATATAACATTTTATTAATAGTAGAATGCTTCCTTTTTGAAAAGAAAACATTTATCATTATAAAAATTCACATGTATATTAAGTAAGCAAAATAAATGCCTATTTTTATATACATCAGAGTATAATTTATAGCTTTTAAAGGTAGAAGATAAATTATGTTAATATGCAGAGTTCAGAAATCTGAAGATTCTTCTTTGAAAGGGATGCCCAGTATTTTCATATATTTCATCTACATCCACATTTTATCATCTTTATATTTTTTCATGACTATAATAGCTGAAACATTGACAAAGATCATTAATGAGGTATCTCCAAAGTTATTACAAGACGAAAATTTTGTTTTCTTTTTAAAGACAGAGAAAAATGTTTATACCAAACTATCTTTTCTGTTGACAATACATAAAGTCTGGGCTTAAATATAAATTAAACAAATGCATAAGAAAGCAAACAAAAACAGGTAGAAACTGGAGGGGTTATATCATTTAAAATGAGGAGAGAAAGCTAGATGGACTCCACACTTAACTATCATGTTATCTCAGAGTAGTCCCCAATTCACGTGGAACATAGGACACAGAGAATAGATGCAATGTCACTGGACTGAGAATTCAGAGGTTGGAATTAGAACTGAAAAAGCTGCTGTGAATCAAAGAGGAGATTCGAGGAAGCAGGAAGCCATTCAGAGCTGCAAATGTGTCAAACTCAATTCAAATAATACTAATTTTTAAACTATACATTTACAAAGTAAGACTCCAAGGAACACAGTAGAAATTATCACACTGAAAGCTCAAAATGCTTTCAATTTTAGTATCTTCCCAATGCTGGTGAGACAGAGTATGGATTTCATTTAATGACAATTTAGAGGGCTTTAACCTTGAACTTCTTATTGAAATTGGAGACAATCCAACTTTAAGAGTTAGAAACATGTCACAGAACTAAGAGTTGCACCCTAGGTACAAGGTGTAATTTCAAAAGGACCTACTTTTGAACAATGCCTAAAACAGAAACCTCACAGCATCAAGTTGATGTACTAGAAAATTAAGTCTGCCTGAACAAATTCAATATTTTTCAATCCAAATAACAGACTCCAAACTTCTAATTATACATCCTATGAATATACACATTTAAAAATACATGATTTCCAAAGAGTAGAAAATACAACCCATGATAAATAGAGAAAAACAATTAGTAGAAGTAGACCAAATAATGACATATATATTGAAATTAACAATAAAACTATACTTTAAAGTAATTATTAAAAATAGGTTTTAAATTTTTATGATCAAGATGAATATAATGGGTAAAGAGTTGGGAATTTCATGAGAAATACAGAAACTCTGCAAAAGAAATAAATGGAAACAAAACTGAAATACACACACACACACACACACACACACACACACACACACACGCAGAGTGCGCGGTAAATCACCAGTTTGAAACATGACAAAGAAGCCTCATGAAGCTCACGTGAGGCTCCAGCAAAGACCTCATCCTACAGTTCTGAGGTTCTGTCCTACAGGATTAGGTATATGTCTTAAGTAAAGGGATAAGATGCTGTCTTTTCCACAGTCAGGTAAATGTCAATGAAAAGTACCCGAATTGAATTTTAGAGGAATACTTAAGGCCAAAGTCTTTGCAACCCTATCAGATGACTAATCAGCTGCCGAATTACTGTCTGAGAGAGAGCGGAACATTAGACTGGTGGGAAAAGAAAAGAAGCTGTAAAAGCCAATATTGTCTAATTTGGCTATATGTTCATATGCAGAAATGAGAAGTGGATTATCTATTTAGTTATTTATAATATTTTTCTTTAATTTCTCTTTCACTTTCCACTACAATGTTGTGCAATGTATGTTGTATTATAGGTTTTCACTTTATAAATTATCTACAGTATAGTTTTGTCTGGATGGGATATTAACTGAATTAAATGACAAATAATCATCACTCAGGGTTGAAATGTTGATTGCAATTTCATTTCTTTGGAGAGAATTCCATTTTTTAGCCAGATTATGTTATTTGGAGGTTTAAATGTGAAAAATATTTGTGTACAGATGTTGTTAGCAAACACTTGGACTGTGGTAGACATGGTGGACAGTTTTTGTAGTATCTTCCATTCTCTCACTAATGTTCCTCCCTGTAATTTAAAGCCTGGACCAGTTCAAAACTACATTTTCAAGACTACATTAGAGTTAGGACTGTGGTGTGATTGAGGCTCAGATACAGATGCATCCACAAGATTTGGAAAGCAAACATGAGGCATGATTTTGTTTCAACTTCCCCGCAGTGTTCATATTTTGGGAGTTTCAGCATCAGAATTACTGGATGTCTCAATATTCAGACACTTGTTTCATGAGTGTTGAGAGGCAGAATCTGGGCTACCCAATGTGCTGATATCAGATCATAGCTAGTGATGCACAGTTCTGCATTAATAGCTTCCTTTTTTTGGTAATTTTCATATAGTCAGGAGCTCAGCTGAGTTAGGAGAGAGCAAGCTGAGCTATTATTAAGTGTCAGAGAAGCCAAATAAAATCACAAGCCAGAAATAAAAGAGTTAAGCCATTAATCACTTACTGTGATATATAACCAAGAATCTAAAACTGGAGAAAACGCTGACTCTCTCTGTTCCCCCATGGATTTGGGCACATGGATCGAGGGTCAGATGAATCAGCACACACATATTGGTCCTCTAGCTGTTGAGGGGCCCCAGAACAAAAGACTGTGGCAATTTTATAGACTCTGGGGTTTGTGTGATACAAGGAGGGAGGGTTAGGGGTCTAAAAATAGTGGGTTCTGAGCTGGAGTGAGATAAACTGACTTCAAGGTTTCTCTTTTCTGCCCCCATAAGGAGGACTCTGCAGAGGTGCCTGAAGATGACCTCGGCCCACAGCCTCATCTACAGAGACTGAGGAATAAGTTGCCTAGGCTAAGAATGTAAACAGGTGAAAGAACATGACTGCCGGGGTGGGGGGGGGCCCTGTGTATATCTGCAACTCTTCAGAGACTGATTGCACTGGCCCTGCACCAAGCCTGGTGTGGTGTGCAGCCTTCCATGAGGACTGTCAGCTGGACCCTTTGTCATTGCCTATGGTCAGGTCTGAAACATCACACACAGCCTTTTAAAGTAGGAACTGGCCACCTTTTTTTTTTTTTTCCACGGTTTAAGGTATTTTTATTAAAGTAAAAGTTTTATAATCCAAATTACATTTCCTTGCTCAGTTATCAACTTTGTTATTTAAAACAGAAGGGACATTCTGAGCTTCTTCACAGTAAATGATTACAAAATTAAAGAAAGAAGTGATTTAAATTTTTGTACTTTGCTGAAAATTCTTTTTCCCAGAATCTATAAAACATTAATTTGTTTTTATGTTTTACTGTTTTGTAGTTTTTTTGTTGTTTTTAAATCAATAATCTAGGACTAGCATTATGTTTGCAAGACCTGGCATTTGCTCAGTACCTAAGGTTCAACGTTTTCTTTCCTTTTTTAAAATTTATTTTGTATTTTGCAATGTTTCTTATTTAGTATTTGGTGTGGATATTATCCAGATGCTTTCTGACTGGAGGAGAAAGAGCAGCATCTTTATGAGAAAACACTGTGACATGGCTCTGAGAATCCCCCCCGAAAGTACAACTTGGAATAGGTTTCAAAGCCACACCAAAGACTACATCAGCTACTTCTATTATAGGCTATTATTTTTCTACTTGTAAGGATTAATATCTTTTCTACAAAAGGTCTCAATTTTTTTTCTTCCCAAATATTACCATAAAAACCTGGTTCCCCAAAAGAAAAAAAAATGTGAAAAGAAAGATAATCTTATAATTGACCTTGCATCCCACAGGACAAAAACAAATTAAGTCATTTGTACTTGAAGGTAAGTTATAGCTGGGAAAGAAGTTATGAAAGTTTCTCTGGATAGGCTGTTTTGCTTATTATAACCCTCCATGATCAGATTGCATTTAAGAGTCAAATTTGAGGGTGTCTGACTAATAAAGGACTTGTTCTACTCTCTCATAGTAAGACCGAGTGAAAGAGGAAACAGCAGATAAACTTGATAATAAAAATGGGACTAACTAACCACTATTATTGTGACTTTTAAAACGTATTTAGCGTCTCACTGCAGGGTGTATTAGTCTCAATATATTGGCTTACTTCATAAAAAGAAAGTCAAGATCCACTGTGGCTTTAATCTTACAATGAAGCAGCCTCTCCAGTGAAGGAGCAGCACCTCCATAAAAATACCTACGGAAAAGACTTCTCTGAGTGAACTTACCTCCTCTGTACTCATGCACCTCTCATCCCAAAGCCACATCTATGTCCTAAAATAGCTGTTCGTAAAATAACTGGCTTTATTTTCTTAAACTTTTAGTCCTATCCAAAGTTGGAGAACATATTTTCACCCACTTCAAAAGTAGTTTTCCATATGACAAGGTTGAGCTTATGAGGTAGCATAATAGATTTTTTAAAACTAGTATGATTTTAAGATATCATGGATCTCAAAATAACTTCTTCTGTCACAGATTTTCTTGCAACTTATATTACATATTGATTTATGGGGGTGAGTTTTAGAGCATGACTGGTTTTTCAAGAGGTATCTAAATAAAGTCAAACACTCATGTACTATTAGAATCTAACATACTTTTTTAACTGGTATATGGAGCGAGGCCATACCAGGCTCATCCAGATGAAGGAAAGCATTATGGAATGTGAAGTTGGTGCTAGCTGAGACATCAAAGTGAGAATTTTAGCAGATTAGATTCAGGAAGATCCTGACATACCAAGGCTCTCGTAAGCAACGCAGATTAAAAATTCTCCACCTAAAAAATATACTTCTTAAGGGAAATAATAAATTATATAATAACTCTGTCCCCACACTCTAAGAAAGTTAAATTTCAACAAAATATGAAGCTGTTTAGCTCAGTGATAGAGAAATGACTGAAGCACCAAGACCAATTCTAAATACAAAGGGATAAAAATCTACGCCTACTTTTAATCTAAAGATTCTGCTGTCAGATTCTGGTCATATTAGTAAAAGAATTTCAAGAAAGCAATAATTACTAAAACATATGACTTACTGTCAACATAGATTTGGCTGATAAAGTTATACAGATCTACAAAATGACCTTGTAAATGACCATAAGTACAGTATTTTTAAACGACTAAACGAAGGTCATGGAGGACACTACACATAAGGGAACTTCAGATAGGGTATCTCCAAGGACATATAGTTTGGCTAACCAAGCAGCTCATGTCACTACATAGATGGTTACCCTTTACTGTTCCCACAATGAGATGTACATTTTTCTGTTCTACCCATCTCCAAATGGTAATTTTTATTGCAGTTATTCCTCCTCCTATGTATTATTACATTCTTTATATATTCAGAATACATTACTTAGTCACAGAAGCACCATAAAGTGACATATCAGGAACTGGAAGAATAGTTTAATATTCTCCAGGAGGAATGTTGGGCTGTTTTCTCTTGGGAGGGGATGAATAGGTTTTATTTAGGTGAGAATGATGGCACAAATGGATATGAGATGGAGTAGAGATATGGATGTTGATTTATCAAAGAATGATCCACTTATCCTTAACACAAGCCATTCCCCTTTTATAGAAGCTATGGTGTTTAGGTAGAATTAACCTCAGGGGCTAGAGGTGATCATGTGAACATAACAGTTTCAAAAACGTTCTAAATTTTCTTTTATTAAAAAATATAATAAAGTGACCATAAATATGAAGTATGATGCTTTCTGTTACAGATAATGGAAAACTCACACCCAACTGGATTTAAAAAGCAAAGACACAGTGGGCGACATGTTTGAAAAAAAATCACATAAAGTGCAATAAGTTATGGCCTCTGAGCATGTTTGATCAGGACTTCAGAAGCCATTAGGACTGTGATTCTATCTCCCATCTGTGATTCTTCCATTTCCCATCCTCTAAAGTCTAGGCTCACTTTACTTTATATGAACAATGTTACACCTTCCTCTATACTTGGTGATGAGGTCAACATAAGATAATTGCAGAGGGGACCCTTGCTTGTCCAGTTATTCATCTCTGCTGTGAACTAAATGATAAAAAAAAAAAAAAATGTTCCCGGGTTTTGGGTTTTCTATGGGAAAACAGAGGATAACCACAGTTAGAGGTTTTAAAATTTGGTAAAAATTTCCAATTTTTTCATAATTTTACATCCCTGATTCCCAATTTACCTCTGACTTGATTAGAGAAGACAGACTGGTATTCTCTTCTATTTTTTTTCTTTCAAATAAGATACTGATTTCTCAGTATAATTTTGTTTTGCATTCTTACAACTTACTCAAAAGTGCACATAATATTAATTCCTTTTTCCATATGTTGTACTTTCTAAATTAATAGGATGGCAGGGAGAAAAATGGGGGAAGTCTCCATTTACTTCAAGGAGCAGTCTGTGTTTTTAATAACCTTTATACTACATGCAAATCATTTAACAAATGTACACTTCAATAGTCAATCAGTTAAAAAACATCTATTGAACACTTAGTGTGTTCCAAACTCTAGTCTATGCACTAAACATATAGTGTGCAATGTGACAGAGCATGTATCTATTCATAAAGGACATGGGAGTCTTTCTGTTAAATGTGTTATTAGAAACTCCATCAAATGTGTATTAGAAATATAATTTCATTTATCAAAAGAAATCAAGTGTGTCTTTATCAAACATCCTCTATTATACTCTCATAAAAGTGACTTGCTGGATATTTACTGCAATCACCACTTTACTTGTTAAGACTGGGCAAATAAACATAATTTGAATATTTGGAGATAAAAACTGAAGTATTTCGTCAGTAATTTCTCCTATTCCCAGTGAGTGAAAAGAAAGTTGAAATCATTCAGAAGGTATTATCATTGTTCTGTGTTCTAATGTTCTTTTGTTACCATGTTTGGCTATATTTATTCTTAGTAAATCAAAATAAGCGTATTAGATAATTAATTACAAAATATATTCATTTGAAGAGAATGAAAAAATTACTACTGTGATTTCAGTATATATATATGTATATATATATATATACACACACACACACAATACAGCTTTGGACATTACGTTTTAAACATATCCTTGGCAAATTAAAGTATTCCCAGAAAAACTGGTACTAGGACTTACAGATGATTATATTATGACTACGTGAATGTTTCTATTAATTTAATTTTGAACTATTCAAACTTTTTTCTATATTAATGTTGATAAGAAATTAGATTTGTTAAATAAAGTACATAGATAGTTGCCTATTGAAAGTTGTATTAATTCATAAATTACAAATATATGGATTTTAACTAAGAATCACAAAGATTCTTTATGTAATAATGAGAGAGAGAGTGAGAGGGAGGAGAAAGAGGAGGAGAAGAAGGAAGAGAAGGAAAAGAATATGGTGAAATCTGCAATCTCAAGCTTTAGGTTTGTTTTTTTTTTAAATTATTTAGTTAGCATCTACTAGATGTCTTTACTATATGGTAGACATTATTTCTGGTACTATAAACTGTGCCTATCACATTCCTAGAAAGAAACAAAATAGATGAGTAATTTTTAGAAGAGTTACATAGATTAAAAAAATATCAGGGTATAGGTTCCATAAGGGAAAGCTGAGTATCACTGAACTAGGAAGAGTGGGGACCTTAGGCAAACAGAGGAACAAATGAAGAGATTATGAATACTGGAAACAGAGTTGATTTATAGAAGCTGTCACCTTTGGTTGATAGATAAAGCTAACTGATGGTGTCTTCACAGGGTGTTGACCAAAGGAATAAATAACTGACCACAATCCTCCCCTCCTCTTCTTCACCACTGTCTGTACCCCACCCATCTAGAATCCCAAAGGCAAAGGACCCATTGACATATTCCATTCAAGTCAGGCTACCAGGTCAAAGAGCATGGCAGTAAAGGACAAAAAGGTGAATTTACCATATTCAATCCAAGGAGAAAACTGTGAAATAAACAGACATATGTAAAAACAAAAAATTCTTTTGGTAAACCCAGCGGAAGTAAGAGCAGTAATTTTCACTGTTCACAGTTATATCCACCAAACTTTTTGCACAGTAAATTTTAGAAACACAATGCACATTTTTTAATGAATGTGTGCAAGAATAAGGGAACAATGGCAGCTATTCTTAAATTATTTAAAAGCAGAATATGGAGCACTCTTGATCTACTTTGCTCGAGAGAATTAAAATTATGACTAAAGAATTATGCATAGAACGAGGCTAAACAAAAGAAATACATTTTTAAAAACTAGAAATTGTCTGCTGAATAATGAAATGCCTTATTAGTGCTGAGCTTTTTTGCCAATGAACTCATTCAAATAGACATATGGTCTTTTAGGAAGGCTAGACCAGAAAGAATACAGGAATGGAATAGGCTCTTGGACTGGCTGAACACTAATATCTCTAACACTTCTAAGATCCTTCCATTATGGGGCCCAAAGGAGACATTTATTTCAGACTTAGTATCAGGAGAGCTGTTCTACTCTTGAGGAACTGTTTGTTGTTAGCCCACAGGGACATTCTAACTCTTTGAATGGATCTTGCCTTTGACATTCAGGAATTTTACAATCAAATTTGTGGTCCATTTTTAGCAAATGTGTAGAATGTTTTACGACTGTTGTGTTTGCATATTAACACTACCTCTGGCTTTCCTAGTTCTCTTTTATGCACCATATAACTAATCTAGTTTTTAAAATCTTATTATTTTCTAACTTATATGACTTTTGGGAAAAAGTCAGAATATAAACAGAATCCATAATTTTGTTGCTTTAAATTTCCAAATAAAGCAAAGAGAAAAAAATAGGTAACTGACAAGTTATTTAAATTCTTTTTAAAAACACATGCACCAGGGATGTTTCTCCACATAAGTTTTACCCCATCCCTTCCTTCATCACTTGGCAGGTAGATTTTTGCGTTGCAGGAGATGGACTGACAGATGTGTATCCTATAAAAGCAAACCCCTAAAAGGGAAAATATTTAGCTAACTTCTCTTTTTAATAAAGTTTGAGATTATTAAAATATCTGATATTTGAGATAATCTCAACAGAGATTTGAGTATAGGACACATGCCAATGAATTCCTAAGAATAATTAACTCAAGTGAAAGGAATTTCTGAGATGGAGGACTAAGTTTAATGCCAGTGCCTCTATCATGGTGGTATGAAGTTTCAAATATGTAGATGCAATGGAAATGCTCTCCAAAAATCAGCAACTCTAGGACTAGGAACATTCACTGAACACTGGGTGTGAGTGTAAAATATATGCAAAATAACTGGGTGATCAAATATAAAATTTTATGTGTTGAGTACATTTAAGATAAATCATCCCTTGTTTTCCCCTCACTCCCCTCCCCACCTCCAAACATAGAAACAGACACCATGGGACTGTCACCATAAGGAGGGAAAAAAGAGCCAGTGCCACTTTTTAAAGGGAACCATATTTGGCTGCAACCACCAGTTTCCAATTATCTCTCTATGTGATGCTTGTAACTAGAATGGCCCTTTGAAAGTAATTGTAATTCAAAGGAATGTTTATATGTGTGTATCTGAGTTCCTAGTTGAAATAATAGGACATACTAGGAATATTTATACTGATCAGGATTTCAAGGAAGGAAAACAGTTGTCATTTGTATTGGCATTATTTGATCCTCACCATAATCAAGTGAAATAAAAACAACAAAACATTTTTATCTTATCAAAAAACAGGCTCAGCAGGTTTAGTGACCTAATGATGTTACATATGGGTATTAATTCAAGTCAGAGATGAGACTCAAACCCAAGATTTTGCCACAACAAATTTTCACATAAAAAAATTATTAGGACTTCCAAACAAGGCATTTTACACCAGTATAGGATGCTATGATACATTTAATATTATATTTAAAATAATGCCAAATAAGAGAGTCATACTTTCTCATTTCTAAATAAATGATACATTTCTATGAATAAAGAAATATGCAAAACTTAAATATTTCTCAAAATAATCTATGGCCAAAGTTAAAGAGGTAAAGCTATTGAATTGACATCAGTTATTTTTTTTTTTTGAAACTTACAGCTCCAATGGAAGTGACTGCTGAAAATGTGGAAACACCTATTCTTGTCTTTAATCCAAAATAATTCTGAAAAAAACTCTTGGGAATTTTACTTTGGAAAACAAAAATTGTTTTTCACATTCATACATTATTTCATTAATTTGCAGTGTGACTATCTTTGAAAATAATTTAGCATATTAATTTTCAGTTGAAATATCTACCAGCACATACTCTTTCTTTACACAGAGAATCAAAGGTTTGCATGTACTCAGCCATCACAATATCTGAATGTATATTCTAAATGGGAGAACATGAATAAAACTTTGAAAGTTACCCATTGTAAATATGAAAACTTTAGAATCACAGTCCATAAAACATAACAGAACTTTGAGAATATCAAAATGATTTCGCCAAAATTATAATACACTTGGCAACAAATACCTGGACAATTGTGGTCAGCATTTCCTTACTGTATGACTGTCTACAATGCTTCCATAAGCTCTTTCCATAATGGCAAAATTTATAGAAACTGTTTTAGAATAGAATAAAAATAATTCTCATATGTCTTATTGTAAATGCTTAGACACTTTTTTAAAAAACTCCCTTATACATATGAAATAGATAAAAGTAGTATTGTGGTTGATGCAGAAATGAGAGAACCATAACATTAACAATTTGTCAGTTTTGCCAGTCACCAAGAAACACAATTTGAAAACCAGTCATCTGACACAATGTTGGTGGTAAATGTACGTGTAGAGTTCAGCTGAATAGGGATAACTGGTTATAACTGCATTGAATCAGTAATATATTAAACCTGGGCTTACCACAATCTAATATAAATGAACTTCCAGCCTACTCCCCACTTCTTTCAAACAACAAATTGCTATTTGGAATTGCTGAAAGAATAAGGCCAAAAAAGTTACACATACATACACACACCTATAAACAGGCATAGACAATTCACTTGGACATATTCCTAGGGAAGAACTAATTAAAATGTCATCCACTGCTAAATGTAACACTGGAAACACTACCAACTTTCAGATTTATTGTTTGTGGATGTGGATATTTTCACAGCTACAAGATAGGTCAACATAGGAAGGAACGGGAAGGGGAATTAGGGACTGATTGGTTACGCTGAGTGCACACTCTAACTATGAACTGCTATTAGTCAAGAAATTTTAGTAAGACAATGTCCATCTCTTCATATGGAACATGAGCCACATGCTCTGTGGAGATCATCTCAAATTGTGTGTGACTGAACTTTAAGATCTATGTCCACTAGAGTTTTTCAAAATGAAGTAATTAAAATATTTTATTTAAAAAATTTTAAGGATAACTAAAAACAATTTTCCAAAGCTATTCTACAGAAATTTGCCAACGTACCCTCTAAAAATATTAGCGGTATTCCATTTGTTACATTTATTTTCTTTTTACTTTAAATATTAGAAATTGATGGGTTTGGTGGTAAGATGGTGACTGTGAGTCTGCAGCTCTGCAATTTGGTGTGGGGGAAACTCGGCCGGTATCCTCCTTGGCCAGGAAAGATTGTTAACCCACCCAAGGACTTAAAGAAGCTGCATGGAAAGAAACACTTCTTTGTAAAGTTTTTTTGGAACAGAAGATCATGCCTGGATCAAAGTGGAACAGCTAAAACCGTATCATGTGCATAAGGAGAAGATGATAAAGATCAACAAGGGGAAGAGATTCCAGCAAGCTGTGGATGCCATAGAAGAGTTCCTCAGAAGAGCCAAAGGGAAAGACCAGACATCATCCCACAATTCAGCTGATGACAAGAATTGGCGTAATTCCAGTGAGGAGAGAAGTAGGCCAGACTCAGGTGATGAGAAGCACAAGCTTAGCCTGTCTGAACGGAAGGTGAAGAAGAACGTGGGAGAAGGAAAGAAGCAAGTGTCTTCAGGCTCCTCAGAGAGAGGCTCCAAGTCGCCTCTAAAAAGAACCCAGGAGCACAGTCCCTGGAAGTGGGGTTGGCTCCCAAAGGATGAGAAGGATCTTACCATCCCCAAGTCTAGTACCGTGAAGGGGATGATGGCTGGACCCATGGCCGCATTTAAATGGCACCCAACCATTAGCAAGGCTGTAAAAGATGCAGTCCCTCATTTCCATCACTTCCTGCTCAGCAAAACCGAGAAGCCAACTGTCTGTTACCAGGCAATCACAAAGAAGTTGAAAATATGTGAAGAGGAGACTGGGCCCACCTCCATCCAGGCAGCAGACAGCACAGCCGTGAATGGCAGCATCACACCCACAGACAAAAAGTAGGACCTTTGATGAAAAGGCTTCTGTAGCTCTGGTTCTGCTGGGGCTGAGATGGGTGGGGTGACCTCAGGGGGGCTCGCTAAGGGTTGTGTCCCAGCCATTGCTGGGACTGAATGAAAAGAGGGGGGGATAGTTGTAATTCTTAATGATTTGCCTGGGAGTAATTTGACTTGCAGGAGACAGGAGCTGTCCTATAAATGTATGGTGTGATTGGCTTCATGCTCACTGGTGAGTCTTCAAGCAGGAGACACCTGAGTCAGTGGTTCTCAGACTTTGTTGTGCCTCAGAGTCACCTGTAAGTTTCCTCATAAAGCACAAGTTGCTGGACTCCACTCCTAGGGTTTCTTGGTCAGTGGGTCTGGGGTGAACAAATTTCCCGGATATGCTGCTGCTCCTAGTCAGGAGACCACACTTTAAGAACCACTGGTTTGTAGAACTATGATCAAAACCCTGACCTTGGCCCTGGTGGGGACAGGTGTGGGTAAGAGATGAAGAAAGTACATTGTCTTACCTTCCCCTCTTCTCCCTGCTGTTGCCTCCCCATCCTTCCTGTGCACCTACCTGCTGCCATCTGCCCCACCCAAGCAGATAGGGGAGCCTGGACTGTGGTCCCCATGCCTTAGCTTGCTTCCACACTCGCCTTTGCCTTGACTCTGACAGCCAGTTGTGTTGCACAGTCATGTTGATGGAAAGGGTTCCTAAAGAAGGAGCGTTCTCCTGAGCAACATAGCTAAGTCTGAATTTCCCATCTGTGTCTTCTGTACAGTTATTTCTCAGGCTAAAAACAGTATGTCTTTTACTTTGTACATAATTTTTTGTACTGTTGAAATCACTGGTTCTACCAGTTATATTTAGTGAACTTCCTTTGTAGAGTGAAGAAGATAAAGGCATGTCATGTGCTAATAAAAGAGAGGTAGGGGGAAGGTATAGCTCAGTGGTAGAGCATGTGCCCACCATGCACAAGGTCCTGGGTTCAGTCCCCAGTACCTCCATTAAAAATAAATAAATAAAAATCTAATTATCTCCTCCCCCCAAAAAATAAAGTTAAAAAAATTAAAAAAAAAAGAAATTGATATTCAAAACTAATTGCATTTTTATATTGACTAGGCTTCAATTTAATAAATTATCATTAAATTAAATAATTTATCATTATCATTCTTTATCCAAAAGTTTCTCTTTTTTGATATCAGTTTTCAGAAAGCTCACTCACTGATTAAGTCTCATCCAATTATTCTCACCTTGCATGAATATTCTTAGTATTGTTGTCCCTGAGGTAATTCATTTGAAGTTTCCAGCAACAAAAGGAGCAAACTGAGTTCAGCTACCTCATTTTTCATTGATGGAAAGAGAACTTTTTGTAAAAGATTTTAACCACATGGCTTAAAGCAAAAATGGGTTTTACATTATCTTCATGTAAATTGAAAAATTCTAAATATACAAATGCCCTTCCTGAAAAATTCCATTTAAATAACATTCACTTTAAGTACATTTCATTTCCCAAGCAAACATTGATTACTATTGCAATATCTTTTCAATCCAGTTAAATGTATAACAATTAGAAAAAGGACCATGCCCTATCAATCAAAGCATCTTTCAAGCTGCTGTTTCAGTCTGTGGTTCTTGTTTTAGCTTCTCAAATAAAGGAATAAAGTGCAACAGTGCATTTAATTGGAATTTAGATATCCTAGCATTCTGTCTCCTATCAGAATGGTTTGAATTCCTGACAAATGGTCTGTTGTATTAAAGTAGTCATCAATAAAGGAAGTGTGAGTTTAAGAAAAAGATACTGAGAGTGAAGAATTGCAAATTACTAAGTGACCTATTCACAGTTTGAGATCCCATGCCTTTCAAATGTTTGAAACCACTAGCCTTCTAAAAGGTATCATGTATCAATGAGAGACCAGTTTAGCAAGGTTATATTAGGAGTTGCTTGAATTTCTCATTGAACTAAAAGTCAAATATATATTTTCATTACAGCCAAAGAGGAGAAAAGTGTAAAGCTGTTCAAATAATGTCCAATGTGAATATTAGAGACTAATTTATTAAATTGAGAGCAGATCTTAATTTTTCAATTTATTAAAAGCAAATTGCTAAAATTCTGCCAGGATCTTGTAGTGAAAACAGAAGTAAGTTTCTTTTAGTCATGTGATACACACACAAAAACATAATTACTTCTATATTCGGACTTGTATAAGACAAGATGGACTGATATGTTTGGTAACTGGCATGAAAAACGTCGGAAGAATAAATCTAGCATGGCATAGCAAACATGAGGCAGACAATGGAATCCTGTGCAGGCTAACTCCATCAATGTGGTCTGGAAAATAAGGAATCTAAGGTCGCAAATTAGTTTGTCATTAGCACTACTCTAGAATCAGCAATCCCTAAATGTTGTTATAATCATATGGATATTTCACAACAAGAAGGAACTCAGACACAATTCCTAATCTGTTGTTAATTTTCTAAATTCTTAAGCAGTTTTTAGTAAGGAGATCTCTTCATGGACGATAGTATTCCCAGTTAGTGAATTGGGATGGGATAAGGTTCCAGCTCTAAGCCACTTTCCATCATATTTTTTAAGTTTCCTTGCACTGTTCTACTCTTAAGGCAAAGGAAGAAATTTACATGAGTAGGAACAGAGGAGGATGTTTATATTTTAGGCTTATATGACAATATGGTTGCATACAGAACTTCAACCCTGGATGACATAAGCATACACAGTTTCTGAATTTGTTATGTTCAAGGTCTAATTGGAAACAATGGATTCTTAAAGAGAATGGAAGAAATACGTATTTATTATATCAACAGATTAAAGCATATAAATTATAATTCTCTTAAAATACAGAAAAATAATTAAAAATAGTCCAGATTAATTATAGAAAAATTGTACAATAACTATTAAAGGATATCTTAATTTGATAAAATCTTAATATGGAAAGTATCATGAGTCATAACAAACAATATATTTAAAGTTAAAAGTAATACTGCTATCATGAGTTCTACTTAATATTGAATATTTGGCTGAAGGGTTAAGCCAAAGCAAAGCAACCATGAGTATACTACTAGTATACTACTAGCTACTTTAAAACTCTAAACAGGAGACACATTATAGAAGAAAAATACATGTATTCACAATCATAACAACGACTTTATAAAGTTTCCAGGGGTAGTTTTATAAGATTTGTAGTAGAATATAATAGAGAAAAGCAAGACTCTATTACTAAAGGACACAATGAGACATGTAAAAAGTTTATGAAATAATGCACTGGATATTGCACAGAAAATTCTCTGTTTCAATTAAGATTGGATTTGATGGCATAAGATATATATATATATATATATCTTATACACATACATACATATATATATCTAATACACATATATACATGTATATATACACACAACAGCATAGTAAATTCAGGGTATATTTTACTCATTCACCTTTTCAGACAGAATCTGTATGGATTGGTGAAATTGCTCTATGAAGATAACAATGTCCTAGGTTCCTCTGTCTTTTTCTTGTCTCAATCTTAGCATAAGCATATTGTGACAATAAACAGAATCCAATTAAAAACAGGTTGTTGGGCTGTAAATGTAAGTAAGAAATCTCAGTAACTTCAAATTTTTTGCATAATCAATTTGAAGAACAGTTTTGCCATCAACTGAGATGGATAGGATGCTGGGTAGTGGCAGGGTAGGTTAGGAGTTCATTTTGGCACATTTATTAGGCAAAGCTCAAGTAAGGATGTCTATATACAAGTCTGGAAATGTCTATATTAGAGATGAAAGGTCATGATTATATAGATGTTACTTAAAGTCATGGTACAGAGATTAATCTCCAAGAGAATAAATGCAGACAGAAAAGAGGGTCAAGGACCCAGTCCTGAGACAGTCCAAAAATATAAGTTTATGCAGAAGAGGAGAAAACAATACAGGTGTTTTAAAAGGAATATCTATTGAATTAGAAGGAAAACAAAGAGAATAAAGTGGCATGGAATAGAAGTGATAAGAATGAATTGAGGGCCTGAGTCTAATGTTCCTGGGAGATCAAGAAAAAAGTGAATATTGTTATTTGTCCATTGGTTTTCATAACACTGATTCGCTGGTAGTATAATGTGGTGAAGTTAGATTGATGTTGAGTTAGGCAGATATGGGGAAAGAACTGATACTAGAGGGATTACATAATTATTTTATTTTTCAAAGCAAGTTTCACTCAAGAGGAATCAAATAATTATAGCTGTAGCTGGGCAGATATGCCTTTATATATAGTCTTTAGTAAAAAGTAAATTCATGATGTAGCAGGGAATAAAAATGTTGTTTGATTGATGTCCTTATGCAAATGAAGAGGGTTAGAATCTAGGGTACACATTGGGGAAATTTAATTTTGATAAGCTCAGAAATAATTTCCAGGTTAACAGCTGGGAACAACATATGAAATAGATGTAGTAGTGTGAATCTCTGGATGGTTCAACACTGGTTGCAGATATTTATTCCAACTTCAACTTTCCTCCTGCCTTTCCGAAAGAAAAAAAAAAAATGAAGTAACTATGAGGAAGCAGTAGCACCTATAACAAGAAACCAGCATAATTCTAGAAACTTTTAGTGAAATTTCATTTACTAATCACCGGCCATCATTTATCTGACACTGAAAAATGTTTTGCTTTTTCTTTTTAGCAGAGTATATTATTGCACTGAAGAAAAATATGGGTTTTTGGTAAGAAATATTAGAGAAGAATGCAATTTGTATAGGTGTCAGTGTCTTTTATACTTAATGTGTATTTCAACATAATCTTTCATAGAATTTGACAACTAGAATTAAACTCATATTGATGAGAAAATTGCCCAGAACAAAACAAAACAAAACAAAAGCAAGAAAAGTTTGATAATAAGAAGACAATAAAAATGAGTTTTTAACATCCAGATAGTAATGCATTAGCAAGCAATAGCAATTAAATGAGAAATGGTTCAAAAATAGATACTTTTATTAATATGACAATAGAATACAAAAAGAAATTAAACTTATGATGTCACCACGACAGCTGTAACATTCTCTTCAGCTTGACTCAATTTAAGACAGGTTTCTTCTTGACCCTAGGCCCCTGAACTCCCTTTACTCAGAGCAGTTACATTTACAACTGTAAATTTTTTCTTTGCTCCTTTGAGTTGTAAATCTTCTCTCAGCCTTTTGAAAACTGTATAACCCACGAATGCTTTTCTCAAGGACGTGGGAGCTATCCCTTTGAAATGTAGTCATCAAGAAAGAGCCAGATCTCCCAGTTTCTGTGGTAGGGTAGAAGCCTGATTTCAATCAGCACCAATTAGCAAACACTTTGTCCTAATTACATTGACCAATCTCTCCTTAATATCCTCCAGTCCTTTTCCACTAGCTCACCCCAGTGCTTAAATCTCTCCTGCCTTTTGTTTCAGTGATGTTGGGTTCAGTTCCTTTCTCTACTGCAACAGTCTGATCTCTATTTTAATTGTCTTGAATAAAGTCTCCCTTGCCTGTTGAACTTGTACAGTACATTTTTTCCTTTGACAAATTAAACTGTATGTGATGGAAGTGGTATTACCAAGCCATAGGGAAATTATCTTTATTCATTAAATTGTACGAGAAGACTGGCTATCCGATTGGGGAAAATGATCTTATTTTATTTTATTTTATTTTATTTTATTTTATTTTATTTTATTTTTTATTAATAACATTTTTTATTGATTTATAATCATTTTACAATGTTATGTCATATTCCTGTGTTCAGCACAATTTTTCAGTCATACATGGACATATACACACTCATTATCACATTTTTTTCTCTGTGAGCTACCATAATATTTTGTGTATATTTCCCTGTGCTATACAGTGTAATCTCGTCTATCTATTCTACAGTTTTGAAATCCCAGTCTATCCCTTCCTACCCTCCGCCCCCCTGGCAACCACAAGTCTGTATTCTATGTCTATGAGTCTATTTCTGTCCTGTATTTACATTTTGGGTTTTTTTGTTTGTTTGTTGAAAATGATTTTATTTCACACTGCTTGCAAAATAAAATCAAAGTAAATTAAAACATAAAAGTTTAAAAATATAAATAAGGTTATTATAAAATATAGGATAATATGAACATTATTATATTCATGAAAATACCTTTGCATAGTTTGTTCTGTGATCTAGTAGAAGTACTAGGTGATAAAAAAGACAGACATTATCCCTGCTCTCATTGAAACATAAAAAAAAAATTGATCATCTAAGAAATTAACAAGTCAAATAATCAATACTTCTCTGTATCAAAATATATTATACAAAAAGAATCAATATAACTAAAAACCTAGGAGAAAATAAGTCCAATAAATATATAAAAATTCTACACAGAATGCATCAAATATTTCTACAAAACAAAAAGAAAAACATTCCCAAAGGAAGTTGGGCAAAATATATGAATTTGTGCTTTGTAGAAATGCATCTTGATTTCAAAGTATATATTTTAAAAAGTCTATGAGTTTTAACTGGAAAAACTAAAACCAAAAAAACCCAAGAAGCAAAGAAAAAAAATGTTCGTTAAAATAATCACAATCTGCATTACACTGAAAACTTTGAAAATATTTAAAAATAACGATAATATCCAATGTGAACAAAAATTACCAGAGTGACATTATGAATATAATTTAGCCTCAGCCACATAAAAACCTCATGATATGATGACATTTCTTAATACGTAACTCAAATGAGTGAACCAAGCTAAGCATTCATGCTACAAGAAGACACTGCAGCAGTTTGTGGGAGAGGGAAAAAAAAGAATAATTGGAAGTTGAAAAGTAAACTGCATAATGGAATGCAACATAGTAATGAAAAGATATACCAGAATATATGGGCTACAAAGGAGGGATTTGTTATAATGCTACAAAACAACAAACAGGACAAATTAAATCTCAGACACATATTTACAGTAAATTGCACAAAACACTATATTTTCATGGAGCTATAAAAGTTGAGAAATAGAGAGATAGAAATAGTTTGAAATCTAATACATAAAACTGATCATTTGAGCCTGGGAACCTGTTCAAGGAGGACTTTAGTTTTATTTTCAAAGTTGAATGTTTAAATTTATACTGGAAAATATAGTCTGGCATTGTTTGGGAAGTAAGATAACTGAATAAAATAACAAACAATTTTTAAAAGTGCCATAAATAATAATAATCTTTCAAAATAGGATATCATGGTAAAATTGCTGGCTTCAAAGTAGAAAGAAATGTAGTAGAAAAATTTAGTAGAAAATGTTTGAAGGTTCTCAGAGAAAAATGCATATTTTTAAATAATTCATATTCATATAAAATATTAATTCAAGAACTAGTCTAAAAGGCACTGAATTTAGGCGTATTCATCTTCATGCTTTTGAGGTATTTTGGTGTAGGGGTTCTTTAACCTCTTGGCTTTGAAATTCCTGATATTAATTATTGACCTCACTCTGTCATGCTATCAATGTGATCTAGAGAAAGGGAGAAACCATCTCCATGAGAAAATCAGAGAAATAAATCACTTCCACTTAATATGGCTGTCATGCTGTTTAAATGCTTTCAAGTATGTGAAAAGCTTAGAAAGATGCCTGAGACACAGTAGCAGTTCAGTATATGTTAGCTATTATTATTATGCTCCCCCAAAAAAGTCACATAGAAGAATAAAGAAGTTATGTACTGAAGGTATACTATAAACCAAATTCATTTTGATAAATCATACGGTTGTTATTTTTAAGTTTTAACTGAAAGGGAAAACAGGCATGGTTTGGAAAAAAATATATGAAATATTTGCTTTTCCTTTGCATATAACCTCAATATGCCAAAAATATTATCTCTGCCTCCTACGATTCACTGTCATATCCCCACACCGAACATCAGACACAATAAGCGTCAGTGACTGATGCTCACCAATGATGGGGGACATTATTTTATTAGTTGTTTTCTGGAATATTCCTTACTTCCCAAGTCCTCTAACTACAGAAGAAACAAACACAAAAAGAAGTGGTTCAAATCTCCTATTGAATGATTAGTGAACAACTAAATTAGTATTATTTTCAGTCAGCTAAATTAACAATAGTAAAATTCCTTATTATGACAATTAAAAAAACAAAACATGGTCCTTTTAATGCAGCCATAATTCATGTGAAAATGTCATAATATTATTCCAAAGAATCATGAAAACTTGGCTTTAAAAATAAATTTTATCATGACATTTTGATATTATCCATTATCCAAGATTTGGAATTCTGACTTAAATAAATTTCTATTCATCCAGAAAACTCACAATAACATAAAATAAATATTCTTACAGGCAATATATGATTTTAACTTAGATATATATATCTTATTATATATATCTTAACTATATCTCAAAATGATTTTATCTCAAAATGATTATAATTATAAACATATTTTAATTAAAAATAATATGTAGAAATTCAATAAAGAAGTAAATTATTGTTGAATATTACAATTTTTTCCACCACTGTCCAAAATAGTAAAATAAGACTGCAATGTTTTAACACAGCAAGTTATAAAGGATCCACTATTGAAAAACTACAGAAATATTTTCCCCAAAATATGAGTTGGGTACTCCCTTTGCAGTTACACGCTGAAAAGTGTTTGAATGGCAAGTTATTTTCTTTCAAAATATGCTCATTTTACATATAATTTAGTCATATTGTTTAAACTTTGCATAGCAAATTGCACTAGGTACATAATTCTCCCTTTTCATTGTTTATAAAATGTTTAAAATACATCCAATTGACTTTAGGTTCTCTACTAAAACTACAGCTCATTGTCTCAAATTCTTTCTTTAGTTGAATTTTATATAACAAGAGTCTCTGTAGCAATTTAGCACTTACAAAACAGAAAGACTTTGCATTTATAAGACACTGACAACCCACTGCTGGAAATTATGTTCCATCTGTCACTTCAACAAATTTCAAGTGTTTCTCTTTTTCAATATTCTAATGCTATGTAATTTAATTTAGGATGATTTCTTTAGATGGCTCTTGAGTTCTCAGTAACTATGGAAGCTGCTCTAGAAGTAAAACAACTTAGAATCATTTCCTTTTTCTTTCAAATGCTTTCATTAACTATAGCTTCCTTTTACCTTTTTGAAAAATATATTTTTTAATCATTTAAATGGAAATATATCAACAGATGGCCAATTCAATGTATTGAAAGAAATCTGATTTAGAAGCAGGCAACATGGTTTTGTCTACTGAAATAAAAACACACATCATAGATGTGAGTGTCATTTTATTTGAGGACTTCCTGAGGACTACAGCCCAGGAGACAGTCTCTCAGAGAGCTCTGAGGAACTGTTCTGAAGAGGTAGAGGGGAGGAGAGTAAATATGTGATTTTGGCAAAGGGGTACATGTACCCCAGCACAGATCTCAGTAGAAGGATGCTGTGAGTCACAAGGAACAGATGTAACAGTTAATGATTTTAGTGATGTTCTAAGTATGGAGAGATGCAAGAATCCAGATTCCTAAAAAATTTTGCCTGAAATATCTAAATATCTAAGGATCTGTTTCCCCAGAGCACAAAGTGCTTCATCCATATCTTCACCCTGAATTTCTTCCCAGGTGTACTATAGGTTAGTGACTGCATTGGCTATTGACTTGATTCTTGTAGAACTGGATGGTGGGCAAAATTCTTTATTTTATTAAAGTAAAGTTCAAGTACTGACTCTGTTGAATACCTTTTTATCTTTTGGAAATGTATATATCCTTATTTTTTTCTTCATTTGTATAATCAAGTTTGAAATGATTTAATTCTATATGTATCCAGTCATTGTTTATTGATTTCTAGCTTTGTACCATTAAGTATTCAGATTACTGCCAACATAGCATTGGGCAAAACAAAACGCTTGCTTTCAAAATCTTAAATCATTTGGTGGGGTAAGGGTAGAGACATACTTAACAAACAAAATCAAAAAGTAAATGAATATAATAGGTTAGAATCTATGCATTAGATAATGATACCTATTTTGAGAATAAAAAAAGATAAAATTACATAGGGAACATTGAGGGGAAGGGACTGACACATTTTTCTGTTAAGACAAATTATAAGAAAAATTAAATGTGAAACTCTTTTTACAAATTCTAAAGCAGCAAAGAAATATTGACATTTATAGATACGTAATTACATTATACATTACATACTTTAAAGAAAGATATTAATTAATAAATGCATAGGGACTTTCTTCTCAGATCATCTGGTTTAATTGCAGTTGGGAGCTGAGTGAATAAAAAGTAGCTTGTTTTCTTTTCTCTTTCCCTTGACATTGAGACTTGCAAAATATTATTTCTTCAGCTAAGGACATGGAACATATAACCACTTTTAGGCAAAGTTTTAGACTTTGAAGTAAATTATGAAAGGGTAGAAAACTGAACAAAACAAAAAGCTCAATTAAGAAAACGTTAAGTTCATAAGAAGCTGAGTATAGATGTTTGAGTAAATGAAGAGGAGAAAGTGCCATGGCTAAAGAGAACTAAGAGGCAGATAAACACATGATACACAGTGAAAAAGGACAGAGTACAATAAAGTTAGGAGACTTAGCACATCATTTAGTGTGTGTGTGTGAATATGCTTCTAATGCTTACATTATTCATGTAAACTAGAGATTTGCATCCATCAATTTTATCACCAGAAAAGAAGAAGGAGTATTTTCCTTACTGGGAGAATGGTTTCTTTCTTCATTATTGATATTCTTATGGACTCTAATGTTCTATATCTGATTAAAGTTCATATAACTTTGGAAAATTGTTTTCAGTTTGAGAAATATATATGAATTTCCAGAGCTAGAAATTTTGCTTCACATATAAATTAAACCTGATTTACATAAATTCGTTTCATAAGAGATTAGAATAATTAAGTTCTATACTAACTAAAACATTTCAATTTACATATTTTTTATTTTTATTTGTATCCCTTCCGTTATCCCCCAAATGCTATATATATATATATATATATAGCATTTGGGGGATATATATATATATATATATATATATATATATATATATATACTTTTTCTTCTCAGTTCCTTTTAAATAATTTGCAATAGTCCAGCATTGTATATTTTTTGCATCTAACTTATAGAGCACAGATCCATGTTTAAAGAGCCCAGAACTTATAAATGCATTTAGAAAGTTTAAAAAAGTGTAGTTTAATTTTTATTTCAAAATATTATGTAAAATCACTAAAATATTAAATCCCATGCTCCAAATGATCAGATAAATTGACTTCTCTTTGTTAAGCCAAGAAAATTTTCAATAGAAGACCATGGTACACTTCCTGTTTTGATTTCTAGACTAGAATAAGATTTTTGATCACTTGCAACTGGAAGAGAAATAAAGAAATTGAGTGTCTAGCAAAAGGAACACCATTTGCCATGACAAGCTTAGATAAGCTGTAACTTATCCCTTCAGGCTGAACATTTATGCCACATTTTTTTTAAGCAGAAAGGAATGAATATAATGGTTTCTGAATAGAAAACCAATAACAGATGTACTAAGGTTGTCAGTAAAACCAAACATATTTTTATCAAATTATCATTACATTTTTTTAAATGTTCAGTTACATTGTACATATATTATACATGTGTAAGAGAGAGAAGACAGCCAGAGAGAGACAGAGAAAGACAGGGATGGAGACAAAAAGAAAGAGAAAAAGAGAAACAGAGACAGAGAAGGCAGAGAATAGGAGAGGAGAGTGAGAATCACTGAGGTGTTATATTGTTTGAAACATACAAATTTATGAATCTATTAAGTTTTCTCTATTGCACTACAATTGTGGTTGGGACTAATAGTTTTCTCCATTACCTGTTTCCCTCCATCCTTTTTAGTAACATAACCCTTTATTTTGCTGGATATTTCTAAGTCTTTTACCAAGGAGATTAAAAAATAAACTTTATTTTATCATTTTATTCTTTCCAATCTCATTGAAATGTATAACTGGACTGTTATTACACTTATCATAACATTTACACACAAAATCATTCTGTTTATTATCAACAACTTGATGATAATCTCTCTTGGGTTAAATCATTGAAACCTTCAGTTTGCTATTATCAAAATTAAAGACCCTTGTGTGATCTATATAACTCAAATGGAAATATGCATGATTTGATGACATTATTAATGTTTTGACAAATGACCATATTGATTTTTCAATAAAACATAAAATTGGAAGAAAAATACAAACGATAACCATCTGTGGAATTAGAAAAACAGTCAGTATTAATGTACAATGAAGATCTCATGTTTATGAATTATCATACAAGGTGCCATTTTCATTAGAAATTAAATTTAGACACTAGATTTTAAAAGAAAATTTACTGTCACAAAATAATTAAGAAATAGTTTATTGAGATGTACCCATTCCCATATGTTAGGTTTCCTTTTTATTCTGCTTAATAGATAAGATGCTTGCTGTGAAGAGAGGCAAAGATTCCTCAGGTATGTGATGGAGCTAACCTCATCTAGGTGGTTTATGCTTCTCAAATAATTATTAATTCAGCATAAAAAATGGACATGAGCATAAGTAGAATGTCCATTAAAAGAGGTGTAATCATTGTAACATGAACATACTTTACAAAGATTTATTTTACAGTTAGTAAAGTCCAATATTAAGGGGTAGAATTTACAACAGGATGTCAGTCATCTTCACTGTAAGATTTGAGAATTTTGTCCTAGAATGATTTGCTGACATTTTTTGTCCACTTCCCAATTTTATACAGTCTAGGTCTTAATTTTTTTAACTGCAAAAAGCATGCACTTATTACTGTATGTGTACTAGATGATTTGGAGACTAACTTATTATTCCAGTATACTTTAGCAATTCAAAGTGTGAACTATAGATTCACCTGGGATTCAAATCCTGGCCCCATGTCTTACTAGCTGTGTTACCTTGGCAGGTTAGAAATACTTTCTTTCCCTCTTTTTCCTAATTTTCTGAATGAGTATGATAATAATACCTACCTCTTATGGTTGTAATGATAACTGTACAAACTCATCCATGTAATACACAGGGTAGTGTAGGACTTAACACTTAATAAATAGTAACTATTTTTTAAATCTTCTATTCATACCGAGGATGGTCCAAAAAGCAGTTTGAATCATATTCTGTTACTTCACTGAAATTACATCCTTGAAATTGGCAATAATTTTACATCTGTCTCTCTTATTTTATTCCCTTTCACTAAGATCACTTTAGTACCTTATTACATCATGTCTGGAATACCATTAGGTTTAACCATAGGAAGGTGCCAATATTTGAACATTTTTTCATCCTCTGAAACAACAGTTTAAAATGATTCACTGTATGACTAACCCTCTAATTCTTCACTTGGCCTTCAACTCTCTGCTTCTCTGTTCAATCTACCTATTGCACTGCTGTCAAATTGATATTCTTTAAGCGTAATTTTCCTCCTATCATTCTATCAGAGACCTCTTACAGGTGTCCAGGTATTCACTGATATTTTCAAAATTCTTTAAATGTGGAATAAGATTCCCTATAATTTTTCCTACGTTTAAATGTTCAAATGTATCCCAAACTATCATTATTACTGTAATTCATGTTCCTTTTGCTCTGGGCAACCCACTGGTACTGATACCCAGGTGTCCCTTTACTATTTCTGTTGACTGTTAGATTTTTAGGAGACTGATCTCAGGGACCAATTCAAAGGCGAACAATTTTTAAAAAGTGAAGTTGAGTTGACATTATCTCCTCTCATAAAATACCTTTCAGTCACTTTTGTGTTTTTCTTCCCCTCACTGACTTAACAACTAACTTCCCACTGAAAGCTGTGGAAAGAGATAATGTGGAGAACAAATATGCAGTGAGTATCTTTGCTTAACACTTAGGGATGGACACACTCCAAACTTTTTCTCCAAGGTTTCTTAAAATGTTGTCACCAAGAATACACTTGACTCTGTTTAGCCTTTTGTAGATTCCTGACTATCGTATAACATTAATAGATAACACAGATACTAAATCAATATAAATCATACATCAAATGCCTAATAGAACATATATTTGTCTCTGACATAAGGGTTCTAAAATTTTACTTGGTGAACTGATACATACAGAAGGAAATGAAGAATATTACCAACCATGACAGTTCCTAAACAGATCATAAGAGACAGAAGAACTGTCCAAGGCAGCCAGAATCAAACACCAGCTTCTTATATTAGTTTCCTTCTATTCTCCAACACTAATTCTATTACTATCACTGTCTTTCTATTTTTAGCCTTGATAATGCTCTCTATTCTCTGAATATGCCAATATTCTTTTTAATTTCAGATATTTTGCCTTTCACAGTCCTCTATTTCAAATCTCTTCCTATGACTTATACAAATCTTATCCTCTTTTAAGGCCAATAAAGAATAATTTATGTTGAAATCTTTGCTGAGTAAAGAAACACAGTATAAGATGAGGGACAAGGTTTTTTTTTTTTCCCCCAATTTTCCTGCAACAGTACTGGTTTGCATATGTGACCTGAGTATAATTATTAATTGCATCCCTTTTCACACTCAAACATTTCCTATTTGGAAAGATAAATTATAATGAGAATTACTAAAATAATATTGAAGTTGCATTAAAATTTGCTTCATGAAAGTTTGTATACATCTTAAATTCCTATGATCTCATTATTCTTGAGTACAGTAAAATGATATGATTTAAAAAAAAATAGTAAACAATTAACTTTTTACTTACACAGAAATGAATGTGTCTTTGAAACTATCAACTTTTGTTTTATAATTCCAGGTCATGAAGCTCACACTACATATCATTATAATTTATTAAAAATATTTCAAAAGCTCTTAACTAACTTATAGAAATAAATCCCTTCTGTGACTTTTTAGAATTTATTCCACTATAGGTCTAATGGGAGGGATATGACTTATAGAAAATATTAAGTAAAATAGTAAATGAAGACATATATTTAATAACTGTTTTATTTTTACTATGTATAACTAACCAATAATAAAGTAGATTGTAGGGGATCCAGAAATATTAGAAAACCAGTGCCAATTATGTTGTTATATTTTAAAAAAAAATCTAATAATCTAATAAGGAAAATACATTGTAGTTGACCAAACAAGTCAAGTACTTTGGGTGATAATCACTATATATGGTACACAACTAAAGTCAAAGAGCTCTTCAAACTCTGTGCAGAAACATTTGCTTTAGGAAATGAATCCTAGGTACATCTGCCTCCCAAATACCTGTTTTTCACCTTTCTGGAAATAGCATCAGTAAAATTACTTCGGAAAATAAGATTTCTCTCATGGACACGATCTTGCTATTGCAACAATGAACTGCTTACATTTGACTCAAGATAGGTCAATCATATGATTTCTTATTGAAATTTGAATTTTGAGTAATGACACAAAAACAGGAAGTGGATGGCTGTGTATGCTCTAAAGGAATTCTTCATTAGTGTTTGTTAATTAGACCGTACTGATGCCCTGGTTCTTGTCATTCCTGAAACAATGTTCTTCAAATTATACTTAAATTCTTTAAGATATTATATAGCTTCTCAAATTATCACTTTCTCATGTTAATAGAGTGCATTTCTCTTGCTTGTCATTAAGAATCTAAACTAATACAACATAAGGCAGAGATGTTTATGATCAGACAAACAGACTGATAGGTGACTTCACACATTGCCTTTATATTCTAAATAGTTAATTAGACAATTTAGGAGGGAGTTTAGCCAGGTTGTTTAATGTGGTAGTTAAGACCATGAGTTTAAGCCAGACTGTCTGATTTTGAATTATCATCATTTTACCAGCTGTGTGACCTGAAACTCACTCTCAGTGGCTCTGTTTCCTCATATTTCTAAGGAGGATAATCTTATTCAGTTTCTAGAGCTTTTGTGAGAAGTAAGTATGCTAATTGATTTGATGTTCTTTACAGAAGTCCTGAAAAATTGTATGAAGCCAGTAATCAATAACTGTTTTTCTTCTTTTTAAATCATTATACAGAATGGAAGCACATAATTGGTTGTTGAAGGTCTTTCTGTGACCTGTTTTAATAAGGTCAGGCTGATCTACTCATATATGGTGAATTTTAAGCCTTCAAGAAGTGAAGGCAATGATCCAGCCCTGGAGTTCTTCTTCATTCGTAACCTGAAGTATTCATGCTAATGAATAGTTACACATTATCAAATGTAAATAAAATTGTGATAAAATCTAGACAATATGAATAGGAATCATAATTTCCTCATAGATTACTTTAGGAAGAGCTTGACAATTTATGTAGTAGTATGGTCCATTTTTTTTTTGAGATTATAATTCTAAGGAATATTTCCATAAGTTTTATATGAGTATTGTGATTCTAGAAAGAATAGAAGTAAGAAAATAATATGTAACTACTAAGCTAATAAAGGGAGAGATTAATGAATAAAAATTAGTGAATAAAAAATGCTAGACTAATCTACAAGAAGAAAAAGTAAACAGAAAACAGAAGAGGTGAGATAAATAGTAAGATGATAAACTTAAAACTAAATACAATAGCAATTTCAGTGAGCACAAATAGACTAAATCTTCCAACTGAAAGAGAAAAGTTTTACACCAGAGGAAATAGAACAAATAAAAGCAAAAACTTTATGTTGCTCTTAAGAGACCCTAGATCCAGGCACCAATAAGACTAACATAAAACATGCCAGCCTCTGTACTATTCTATCATGGAGTTCAATTCTTACCTACCAAATTCAAATCACAACAGATACTTGAAAGAGATTTTTGGCTGCTCCTGCCCTTCATCCCATAATTGGTACCAACAAAGAATGACTTGTTACAGTTTTTCAAAAGCACTAGCCCTAGTCCTCTAATCCTAGCTCTTTTCCAAGAAACATACCTTACAGAAGACTTCCATTGTTAAAGATATTGGATATAAATCCACATTTAAATACCCTTCTTCATGAATTCTAAATTGATGCCTAATTTCTCCTCTGAGCCTATTATAACATCATTAATTAAGCCTCATGATAGCTGATGATAAATTTAATTATGTAGAAAAGTTTAAAAGCTGCCATTTTCTCATTTTAAGTCTTCCATCACATTATTAGGATTACTTTCAACATGTGGTTCTTTTTGCAGTAATTCTTTAAAAGCAGTTGTACTTTTTGTGATTGTCGGGTGTTTTTTAAAGACTATTCCTATACCCTAGTTAATATAATTAGGCACAAGAAAGCTGAAGTATCTCACAATATGCTTAGTCAGAATATATTTAAAATTCATAATATGCAGGTTAAAATATAAATAATAATATATTAATGAGTGTTATCAAGATTAAAGGCTATAACTAATAACTACAGAGCTCCGTAAAAAGGATGTTAAAGATCGTGTATAGATTAAAAGAATTCGTGGATTATTTAATGTAAGATCAAATAGATAAAAAGAGAAAGAAAATAGAATGAGAGTATATGCAGCTTTGTGAACATGGCCTTTCTTGCTCAGTGGCTCATTTTGCCATTAAGTGGATGTGTTATCAAATTTCAGGTTCACAACTTACTAGCTTTGTGATTTGAGAAAAGTTGTTTCCTTTTTTAAAAATTTTCTTCATCTATACATTTACAACAGTAATACATCACTTGCTTATGAAGAGTACATAAAATAATGTTTATAAGTCTCTGAACAGGATGCCTGTGCTGAAAAAGTTGGAGTTCTCTCTCCTTGTCCTCCTCCTGCTAATAGTACTGAAATTAGGTAGCTGATTTGGAGTATGGAATATTTGGAGTATGGATAATATCTTATTCTTTTGTAATTTTCAAGAAAAATACTGAGTCTGAAAATAAGTGAGTGATCAGGCACTAAATGTTTTACGAAAGAATGAAGAAATGAATACATTAATGACAGAATAAAGCATTCTTCTTGAAACAGAGATATAGTGATATGATTCAAAGTATAAAAACTCTATTTGTTACTTTCATTTAAAGGAGCAGATATAAAATTTATAGACAAATCTTTTGGACTGCATTAATTGTAAGCAGCTGAGTGCAGGTTAATTTTTATAATCCTACAAACTTCAAAAACCAAGAATATAAAGAAAAAATGGTAAAGTAGAAAAAGTTTGATTGCTTTCTATGAATTTGCTGCTATAAAACAGTCAAATAAATTCCCTTTATATCCAACATAACTTCAGCCCTTTTGTCAGTGCAATTTTACCAATTTAACCACAAATAAAACATTATCAATTAGGAATTCAATAAATGTTAATTAATTTACCATGAATATATCATCCTTTTTCTTTTCTTTGGTGTGACTAACATATTACAGTTGTAAAATTGTAAAGTTTCTTGACATAAGCTGCCTTTCAATAATTTTTTCTTGCTTCTCCCACAGATGTTAGTATTGCTGTTACATGCAAGGACAATTTTTTTTTTAAATTTCTAAAATATTAACAAATAAAATCTAAACATAAAATTGTAACAACCCATTTGAAGTTAATTTTATATACAACAATAAACTAAAAGTTCCCTTTAAAATGATTCTATTGCAGTTCCAGACTGTAGTTCAGGTCACTTTGTTCTTTGAGCCTTATCAGCCCACAGATATGATTGATCTGAAAGTATCTGAGCTATATAAGGTATCATGTGATACTTCTGGTAAACCCTAACAGGAATATAAGTTAAGAACTTGTATTAGTTACCTATTGTTGTGTAGAAAATTACCTCAAATATTTGTTCTTTAACCAACAAGCATTTATTATCTCATAGATTACATAGGTCAAGAATCTGGCCATGACAATTCTAGGTACCTATGTTTCAAGCTTCTCACAAGGCCCTAGACAGGGATGGAGTATCATCTGAAGGTTCAACTGGAAGGGCATCCAAGCTTATTTCCATGGCTATTGTCAACATCCAATTTTTTATGGCCTGTGAGACTGAGGACTTCAATTCCTAACTAGTTGTTAGCCAGAGACTGCCATTGCCACTTGGATCTCTGCATAGGGCAACCTCATCATGGTAGATAATTTCCACCCAGAACAAGTGAGAGAGACAGTGACAGCACACAAGATGGAAGCCAGAATCTCTTTGTAACCTAATCTCATATGTTACATCCCATAATCTTTTATGTAAACTTATAATAGTATATTATGTAATATAAATTTTATAGTCTGTCTCAAAATGAATTAATCTAATAGCAAATGATAATCTTATCTAACTTAATTTTATTTTCAACTCAAAACAACAAAAATTTATTCTAGCATGTCTAAAATTACGGAAAATGCTTATTGTTTTTATTTATTTTGTGAATAGATAAGACCATTAGGGCTCCATAAATATGATATCAACTTCATAAAACAGTCTTTGAATTGTAGATTTTCACTCAGTTCATAGCTCCTAAATATTAGTTGGTATAAAGAACATAAGCAAAAATAATTTATTTTTATATTTACAAAATAAATATTCTTTCAAGAATTTAAATAATTTATTATTTAAATCTTTTACAAATATATTATATTTCACTTTACATATTACAATATACTTGATTACTTTTATTAAACATATATTCCAGTTTGCATAAAACTCAGTGAGTAAGCAGTAATGCATCAATGTATATACACTCATATCTATGTATGTGCTTATGTCTGCCCTTTTCCAAAAAGGTAAAATAGTATGCAGAAATAAGGACAATTCTATTAAATAAAAGAATCAAAATAGATAGTGATGAAGAATGTGGGACAAAGAAACAAGTTAGAATTGAAAACACACAGTGGGGATATAAATAAGCTTGGATAAAAAGTATCTGGTAAAATCATATATTTTTTATATCAGCCCCAACAAGACATGAGAAATAGACTTTTCCTGGAATTGATTCTATCACTTTTATAAAGACAGTGCAGGAAAAATAACAGTAAATTTAAAAACAGAGAAATCAGTTGTAAAATTGACGGCCAATGGCAAAGATACAAGGAATTACAGTAAAAATATTTCCACCGATATCCAAAGTAAAAGCTTACTGATTTAACAATGAACTATTTAAATATATTGCCAATAATCATACTTCATATTTAAAGAAGCTTTGTGCGTTTCTTATGACATGAATCACTAAACAGGTGTCTCCCTGTCCTGGGAGATAATTCCCAGAAGAATTACTATAATCCTTCCCAGGGGGATTCTATATCCACACTATGAAATTTAAATGGATTCTCTAACCAGCAAACACCAAGCTCCATTCCCTTTACATTACCCCCTTGCCACATACACACATTTTTTTCCTTAAGTTCTAGTATTTTACATAAATGATGATTGCACACAGAATCTGTCAGATAAAGACTCTACTTCAGCAGGAGCACTAATGTAATACTCTGGAAATCCCTATTTCAACTATCTGAGGTCCTTTCCATGTCCTCATCCACAATGTTATTAACAAGAAGACTGAAGATAGTTACAATCCAACAGTAAACTCCTGTGAATTTACTGAGATAGGATCTGGGCCAAAATAATAATCAGTGTTTAATTAAGAGAAGACTCTATGTATAATAATCCTAGGATACTTTTTCTCAAATAGTAAAACTGTCAGAGTAAGAGGTCCAGCTACATTTCTCAAAAGAACAAACATAGCAAAAAGGATTTCAGAGTCAGTGGGGATGTGTGATGAAGTAGAAGGAGGGAAAGTAAGTTATCATCATAGTGTTGTGGCAGTAATTTGGATGAAGAAGGGGATGTTGTGTGTGTGTGTGTCTTTCAGCAGATGGCATTAAGTGGAAAAACTTGAGCATATGTGAAGAACCTAAAAAGATTACTAGTTATCATCATGCACTAGACAACTAAACTAATCATTGTTCAAGGATTCTGAAATCTGATGCCTTTCCTTTTGTTTTGTTTTGTTTTGTTTTGTTTTCAACACTATGCAGAGACCCAGGAATTGAGTTTTCATTTTTATGCAAGTTAGAATTTGGGGTCACAAACTAGGATTTGGGACATGCATAGAGATAGTTGCTATCCAATATCTTCCTTCTTCTTTCTTCCTGATGAATATCTACTATTGTGTTTATGGTGGGGATGTATTCATATGAAAATAAAAACCAGAAACTAAATTTCCTAGGCTGATTGAGATAGGTGTGGCCAAGTCTTACAGTTTTACCAGTGAAAAATCAGCACAAATCCTTTGGGTGTCCCCAGGTGTTTAGCTTTCCTGACAGGGTATTTACCTATCATCTCCTTGATTATTTATTCTTATTATTTGAAAAACAGATATGGACTTAAGAGATATGTCAGATTGTGAGGCAACTGGAGATAAAGATCTACAGTAAAGACAGGCATGGAAAGAAGGAAGAGGAGGAAGAAAAGGATGGAGAGAGGAAGGAGGGGAAGAAAGGAAGGAGCAGGCCAAGATAATAATGGCATCCTGGTACAGACTTCATAACTTACAATGGAGTTCTCATTATATGATCAAAATAAACCTTATTTCATTAGACCACTGCAGTTCCATTTGTTGCATGTAATCTTTAAATGTTACAGAACATCATTGTTTTACTAAGCAATCATCAGGCTAGAGGTGAGCTATGAATATGATTAACAAAGCTATCCATTGTAACAAAGATTTGCAAAGATACAGTATAAGAATTTCAAATGGGTATCATGGTGTCTCTTATTACACTGCTAAATACCACGTAGGCAATTCTGGATATATTGTTTAGCTCAGACATATTTAGGGAAACGTGTTGTTAGGGATTGGATGTTATAATTAAAATGTTAATTTATATAAAAACTAAATGTCTCAGATAACTTAAGTACAGTTCTCACTCAGCAATTTTTATAATATTCGTGCAGAAATACTTTTTTAGGAGTTCAAAGGTGGTCTCTAAAAAGGGAAAAGAGGTTAGCAACAAACATTTTGAAAAAAGTTTCAAAATCCTTTTCTACAAAAATAGCTGAGACTGTGTTATCTGAAATGGCTAGTCTGGGACTTGCAATAAGGTCACACTTGAAAATCTTATCACAGGTTAATTTCTATGAAAATCTGGAGTTTACTAATGAAATAGATCCAGGAACTTGAAAAAAAAACATTGAACATTATTGGTTAATACAAGGTACTGAAATTGTATATATTTATGTATCTGTATGTGTGTATGCATATATATTCAATTGGAGGCAAGGAGTTCTGGCTTCTGAGCGTGAATTTATCAGATATTGCAAGCAATTCACCAAAAGCCAAGCTTGTTTGAAGAGATTTAAAGTGTTTGGCTTGCTAGCACAATTTTATAATAATTAGGAAATATTTAAAGATTAATAAATCTCATACTGAAACGTCAAGTTTTCTACCTTCTATTAAGTAATTGGAAGATCTGATATACATTTCTGTATGACAACAATCAGCCAGATATGATTAGTGACTCACTCCTCAACACAGGACATGATATCACAATCACCCACAGTCACCAACACTCATACGTTATATGTGTATTTACTTGCAAATTCCTTCTTCACACTGTGATGCACACACTTCCATATAAGTGTTCATTACTTATATCACATATTGATTATGACATCTGTTTCAAGGCAGTGTTTACCTCATTGGACAGAACAGATAGCAGCATGACAGATTTCTATGTTAGAGTAACAAAAATGTATCTTCCTGAGAGAGGAAAATAGTCTCTTTCTACTGTTTTTTGTTTGTTTGCTTGTTTTTTTGTTTGTATATGTATATGCATATGTGTATGTGGTTCTAGACAGGAATCAATGTCACCGTAATCATCCACTAGAGTTTGGCAGAATAAGACTTGTGGAATCAGAATGTTTGAATATAGTATTTAAAGAGTGTAATTAAGAACTGGTGAGAATTTTGGATACATTTCAGAATGATTCCTTATATTCTTGATTATGCTTAATTTTATTAGAACTGAGTAGAAAAATAGTTGAGATGTTAGTTGCTTTTATAGAATTAGTCTGTTTCAGTTCATACTTGACCAGAGTGGACTAAGAGTAAGGAAACCACCATGGAGAGAAGAAAGAAAGGAAGAAAGAAAAAATACTGTATAGTACAGGGAAATATATTCAATTATCTTGTAGCAGCTCACAGCAAAAAAGAATATGAAAATGAATATATGTATATTCATGTATGACTGAAGAATTGTGCTGTACACTAGAAACTGATGCAATGTAAACTGACTACAATTCAATAAAAAAAGGAACAAATCTAAAAAAAAAAGAAAAAAGGCACCTAAAGGAATGGAATATTTTGATTGGAGTCATAGATATCTAAAGAAAAATTTGAGAAGTTTTAGGTAGGAAAAACTGTGTTAAACTCTGTATGCCACTTTATGAAAAATACAGAGAACAGGGTGGTTTATGACAGTATGTATTATAGACAGTTTTGTAAGCCAGTGGTGCCAATCTTGACTAGACCACCCAATATGCTTTTTCCTACTAGTAGCTCTCAAGAGTTTCAAAAGCATCTGACTTTTATAAGAGGTCAGGCAAGTAATACTACATGTCATAGTATACCCTTAATGTATAGACAGCTTTGTTTTTTAACAGCTTTATTGAGGTGTAAGTTACATATCATAAAATTTACCTATTTTAAATGATACAGTTGAGTAAGGTTTAGCAAATTCATACAGTTGGGTAATCATCAACAAAATCCAGTCTTAGAACACCTCCACTAACACACAAAATTTTCCCCCTGCCCATTCCCTGCTTCAGGAACCACTGGTCTGTTTTCTGTTCCTATAGTATCGTCTTTTCTAGACTTTTTAATATGATGCATTCCTATGTGGTAAGAAGTAGGTTATGAACTCTGTGATAAAATAAGTTAAACACTTTTTATGTCTCTTCTTCAGAATTTCTATCAAACTGATTATTTGACCAAGTGGGCTTACCAAAGCAATTCAGGAATTTCTAGATCATCAAACACAATATATTAAAGTAAGCTGAGTAAACATTGTTTTATTTAAAAATTTCAGTAGTCTGCTTACTAGGTCATTCAAATTCATTGTGCAGTATTTTAAAATATGTTTCTACATTATACCCTAACATAAGAAAAAATGACATATACCTAGAGATTTTAATAGTTATCAAGAAGCCCAGGAAATTTTTAAAATATTTTAAACAAGTCAAAGCTCAATGGAAAATATATATTAATTTGTAGACATTATTCCAAAGAAAATATAAATGTTATTAATAATAAAACTTACTTTTTATCTTTTTACAAAAATATTTTATTTTACTGGGAATTCTAAAATATTTTGCACAGTTAAAAACTAAGTGCTTAAATCTCATAATATTTTCAACTTTGGTATATGCATCAATTTAATCTATTCAGTAGATATGTGTTTATAGTGATGAGAAAACACTGATCAAGCCTATTAATTATCTTGCTTCTAGCAAATTATATCCACTAAACTGTAACACAGACTTTCTTTTTGATAAGTTTAGGTGCAATAAGATGTTAATAGGGCAAGGTGAATGAGATACTGCTTTGACAGGTAACTTGCTGTTGGGCAATTGAGTTTACCTAGTGATATTTCTTAGTGTTAAAAAGAGTATAAATGTTGTAGCCACATACTATTTTAAATTCATGTGTTGTGTTGAATGTAAAATAACAAATAGCACAGGGATTATAAACTGAAACAGAGCAGAATCTGAGAATTACAATTTAGTCTGTTTGATAATATAGCTTCAGGCTCAGGATGTGAAAGGCTAGTAACTGCACTTAATTAAAGGGATTCTAATTTCACCTGTTTCATGAATCTCTCCAGTTCTCCCAATTAGTGAATACATACATCCAAAGAAAGGGTAGATTGAGCATTTCACATGAAAATATCAAAAAGACTTCTATGCATTTATAAAAAAATTCCTGTTAATCTTAATAGATGAACATTTTGTAGAAGAAGATGTTTACCTGAGGCAATGGATCTATTATTATTAAACAGAGACACATAACAATAAGAATATTATTTTTATTTTGGAAGTATGAGAAAAAGATCATTGAGATGTTTTGATAATAAATATCACAGATATACTTTACATTATACTGTATTTCCTATTCAGCAAACATCAAAATTCTGCATGATTTGAGTCAAATACTTTATGTTAACTAAAATTTTCAGTTAACTGTGCAGGAAATATGGAAAATAAATGAAAATGAATGTTTATTTACAATGATATTTACATTTTTACATTACAGAGCCTTTAGGAAATGGCCAAAGCCAATTTCAAAATTCTAAAAAAAATCATCAAAAATAGTAAGATTGACAGAATAGTTATTAATTAAATTAAAATTACAAAACATTAATTAAAAATGTTTACTATTTCTAAAATTATTATTGTACTAATTTGAGAGTTTATATTAAAATAAGAATTGCTTAAGATTTAACATAATGATTTAGCAAATTCCAAGTGAGAGAATTAATAGTATATGAGTTATAATGTCAAGTGATATGTTAGTGAAAATGTATACAATTTAGCCAATGGATCATGTCATGAATGAATAGTGAATTGTAATACTAAACATAGTATGTAACTTATTTGAATCTACATCCCAATTCTTAGCAATTTGTTTTGCTACAAATCAAGTATTATGCAAATTTATTTGGTTTCTAGATTTTTATTTAACAAGGATATCTTTGTTAAAGATTTATTTAGTACTTCTAAATAAAATATATAGCTTTGGAAATATTCATCATAATGAAAGCTGCTAAGTTATATATTAAGAGCAAATACATCTTTTATAGGACATGAAAATCAGTGAACGATTTATTTTATACCACTTTTGAATGACTTCAAAAGAATGTAAATAAAATGAAATAAATTCCTAAGATAACCATATCTTCAAAAATCAGCATTTGGGTCTATTAAACTTATTTCTGGAACTCAACATCAACAATAAACAGCTTAGAGAAATATTGAAACTCAATCTCTTAAATAGTAAGTGGTACCAAGGATCCAGATCCTCATAGAGTTATGGAGAAGGGGAAGAGTCTGCTCTGGATCCCTAATTGGTCACCAAAACTATCAACTTAAAAGAAAAATGCACAACATGAGAACTGTGAGTTTAAGTGTTACTCAGGGTCTTACTGAGGAATACAGCCTGGGAGACAGCCACTTAGTAGCTCTGAGTAAACTACTTTGAAGAGGTAGGGGAGAAGCCTATATATATATATATATATATATATATATATATATATATATATATATATATAGGGGCTAGGAAATACATGTAGTCAAGCATACATCCCAGTAAATTAACTGCTAATCATACAGAACAAATATTTAAATTTAATATAATTTTAGTGCCTTCTATTCATGGGAAGATGCAAGAATCCAGGGTCACTGAAATTCTTCCTGAGATATACATCTTAACTAAGTAGGGGGCCCGCAGAAAGCCTCACCCCCTTTTTTTAACCATCTTCAATTTCCCTCAGGGTGCACTGTCATTTAACCCTTTGTATAACTGGATCAGGAGCAATAAACCTTTGTATAAGTGGATCATGAGCGACACTCTTTTTTCCTTTTTTTTTCTTAACAACCCCCTTCTCTTCACTATAAATGAAACAGAATAAAATTAGGTTGTAAGATACTTGTGAATAAACAAAGTTGTGCTTTAGGCTACTGCATTCATGACTCACTGTAAACAGTGATTCCATGGTAATGCAGAGACTAATTTCAAATTTTATTTGCAAGCAACTGGTTTCATTTTCCACTCCCTTCTAAAGCCCATGCTAGGTTTGTGGCACAAATCATATAATGCCCATGATAATTGTTTATGGCCGTTACCACATAATGCAAAGACTTTCTGCTCATCTCTAATGTCCCAACTCTAACCCTCTTCTGTTCTCATTTTTCACTTTTCACATTCAACCAATACCACTATGATGCAGTTCTCCATTGTTTGACACCTGATACATTACATAAGATCAATATTCTTATAGATCTTTGTAATATTCGTGGTTCCTACTTTCAAGACATATGTCAGATCATGTCTGCTGTCCTTCCCAGTTCAAATCCTTCAGAGTAAAGGCTACAAGGGCCTATATAACAGCACTAATACCTCATCTGCTCTCTTTTTCACACTTTCTCTTATTCAATCTGTTTTATTCTCATGTAATCTTGCTATTTTGAAGTTTCCAGACTTTTGCACTGGTTCTTCTTTTTTTTTTTTTTTCCTAGAATTAAAGTTTTGCCTGGAGAGTTCCATGATAAGCATCTTTACTGCCATTAGGCTTTTATTAAAGATCAATGAGATTTTCTTGACAATTCCTTTAAAAGTAATATGCTCTGTGCTACACATTACTCCCTATCCCAACTTTTGATTTATTTTTCTATTGTGCCACAAATTACCTTCCACATACTATGTGAGAGTCTCTTCTTCCTGTTTGTCAACTGTTTTCCATGTCTCCTCACTGCTCTTACTTGACAATGAACTCCAGGAAAAGAGAGTTTTATTGTGTATATGGGTGTGTGTTTCTTAATACTGTATTCCAGATGCTTTTATAGTGACTGCCAGACACAATGAATATCTGTTGACTGTGATGGATGTAAGTTAGACTTTTTTGAATAGCAATGGAGATTAATAGAAGACTGCAAATTCATTTCTTAACACACACACAAGCTAATAGGCCAAGTGAGAGCATCCCTCTAATACCTCAATACCTGAACATAAATAAGTAAAATAAATATATAAAACCTAAAGAAACGTGTAGAGGATACCCAGCAACACATGATGGATATGATTTATTCAACAGGATTTCTCAGTAACATCATTTACTTGTTGATTGATTGCTAAAGGGAGGCACCTTTGGACCTCCAATAACACATACTGAAGTCAACATTTAGACCAATTAAAATGTCAAGTTCTCACCATACAGAGATAACAATGGGATTTACGGAAAATTGTGTTTGACCAGAGTTCAAAATATAACTACAGAGTGACATTATAGCTGTCAGAAGTTGGTAACACAGGAGAGCAAAGTAGAAAATAATGAAATCAGAGAAAGAATCAAGGAATGGACAGTAATAGAAACATTTATAGAAAGTGGTAGATATTACTAAATTTATTTTATTGTGATATAAAGGATTAACTATTTGAAATATAATTATGAAGTAATTAGTGTGGGAATTGGTAAGTTAATGTGTATAAAAAAAGATATTAGGAATGACTCATGTTTATGAGTATTTAGGGTTAATGCATGGATGATAGTGACTTATACAAAGTAGGTTGTACTAAAGGAGACATAGATATTCCCAGAGAGATAATTTATTTGGGGTATATTGGGGTTTATGTCTGTGAGATAGATGAAGAAGCAAATTTGGATGATAACTGAGCAAAAGGGAGTAGATGATATTACCTGGAAAGTTTTTAGAGTTAGAAAAGAAGGCTGTAAGATAATCTTGACTGCTCTCCACAATTATGGGTTGGCTAGAGGAAATATAGATCTCAAAGAATTCTCAAAAGTAGCCAAGATTTTAGGAAGAAAATGTAACAAAAATGAGATCTCAAGGAACTCAAGGGAAAATTATATTCCATATAGAAGAGAATGATCAAGAGCATTTATTGCTGCTAAAGCAAAAATAAAGCAAAACAAAGCAAGCAGAGTAGAGACTGAAGGGTGATTAGATTTAGGAACATTTAGATCACTCATGACCTTGGTTAGATTGATTCAACCACTTGGACAAAACATACGTTAAAGACAAAAATATCCTTTAAAAATCTGATACTATGTACTTGCAAAATGTTAACTGATATTAGAGTTATAAAGGATTATTTGATAAATTTAACAATGTGGTGGACTACACTGAAAATAAAAAATATGTTTTAGCTCCTAATTGGAGTACCAGTTTGTGTTGTACAGCAGCTAAATGTAATATTCCTGAGTAAAACACAGTATTGTGCTTAATATTAAAAAGAATGATATATAATATTACATAATAACACAATGAATTTTTAGGTAATAGCTCAATCAGGAGTGACTCATTTTCCCAAAAGCGTTTTTGAAACAGCACCTCACTGAAGTAGTACATAAAGAATGCTGGTGATGTAGAGGATTACAAAAAGACGACATCAAAGCAGGCACATGATTAGTAAAACCATGAGGAAAAAGAAACAGCAAAACCTATACGCACTAGTAGGTAATATTTGTAATATGTATAGGATAAAGCCCAAATGCTTAGAAATAATTTGTTAAAAATCTATTGAGCTCTTTTAAAAGGAAGATTGTGTAAGACCTTATACAGAAGCTCAGAAGAATGTTCAGCATAAAGAGAGAGACTAACTCAATGGTAGGCAGTTAAAACCTATAAAAAGGCTGAAGTTCCAGTAGGCCTCTGAAGAATGCTCCATGGTAAAAGACAGCTCTGAGTATTCACTTGAAAACTGCTTAAGGATTCATGTCAGACTTTTCTATAAGGTAATGGTGGAAACACTATAGTCATGGTAATTTGTACCAAAATTCTGTTTACTGTGATTTAACCTTTTGTTAAAACTACTTTATAAACTAACTTGGAGAAAGCTAATAATAAAAGAATCCCAGGCCTAGGCAGAGACATTGGAGAAATGATATAAAGTAGGAGAAAGATGACACGATCTAGTGGGTTTTATAAGCTAGGTAGCCACAGATGAGCTAATGTGATAGGATCCTTTCATAGTAATGCATTAAAAACAAGAGTTTAATAATATGTTTTAATTATTTTGATTGTGGACTTTCATAGAAACCAGTAGAAGGATTGAGTTTGGCCTTCAGGTGATTAAGATGTAATTAAAATTGTCTGCTTGCACATAAGTGAGTGAACACTCATGATTATGTGGAAAAAAAGAAACTTAATTGACTTAAGTCTTGTGGTTGTCTCTATATTCTCATATGTCACACTGGAGGATTTGAGATAAATTTACCTAAATCCCTAACAGGTAGAACAGATACTTCTGTCCAAGATTCCTTGATACAGATTTGTAAAAGGGATTTAGAATTTCTAAGCATAAAACTATTGTATACTATTACTATTACAACATATATATGTATATTCAAAGATATTTAAATGGTGTGCCCTTCGAAGTGTATTTTATCTATAAATCTGCTTTATTATAATGCAATATCTTAATACACAATTCTTATTTAAAAATAAGCCCTTTATTAAATTTAAAAATAAAGAACCTTTTTGGCTTTTTGAATATATACGTATGTAAATGATTTAAATACCAATTGACAAATACAACCAAGACCGTAATATCTAAAGTTATCAAAATTCGATCAATGGCATTTCTTTCAAGATGATTTCATATCTAGTTATTCTATATTTTACATGAACATTAGTTGGAAATTAGACAAGTATTTAATCAAACCATTGTTAAAATACTATAATATATATATAGAAATGTTTTTCTGTTGCATCTCTGAGGGGCCTCTATTAATACGGCATTAGAAGAGAAACTAAAAGAATACAGCATCTTGAGGAAGCTTTGAAGCATCAGGCTACTCTAGATTCAGAAAATAGCACTGTGGAAAGTCCTGAAAATAGTGTGGGAAGATGGAACAAAAGAAAACCTAATGAGGAAGAAAGCTGAGAGTTAAAATAATTATAGAATAATAGAAGTACAGCAATTTATGTGGGAGTGCAGTTAAGGAGTCTATTAAGTCTGTGACCTTAACTCTCAGCTATTCTGAAATTAAATGAAAGAAAGTATTTTATTTTCCTTATTGGTAAAATGAATGGATTAGACCAGTCGACCTCAAAGCATTCTTGTAACTTGAATTTTTTATGCTTCCAGGAATTGAAGTTAGTGACTACTAATTATCACATAATAAAGGGAAATGGTAAATGATGACAAATATCAGAAACTACTTTGGCACTATTTCTGAGAAAAGTGCATATTCATCCCTCATGGTGCACTGAATAACATCAACTTCAAAAAAACCTTCAGAAGTTATGTGACTCAGACATGTAATTCATTATTTAATGTCTGGAAATATCATTCCACTTGTAAATGCCTCACTGCTCCCAATGAATTATACATATCTTAGGTAAGGATTGCGTTTTTCTTATAGCTTGGTTTGCTATCAAGAAATGTTTATTGATTAGTCAGTCACACACATATTTTTCTCATTAATCTGACTTTCTCCCTCCACAACAGATATAGATTATGGATATCTAGATATTGGCACAGATATTGAGAGAGAGAGTCTAACTAATGGCTAATGAAAAATAATGGCCTTATGTTGGAAATAGTGGGAGATAGTAATGCTACTATTTTAGGTAGTAAAGGCAAATCACATAATTTAAAGTTCAAAACACACTGCCAGATGGGCTTTTTATCCCCAATTAATCTGAGGGGCACGCTACTACTACTCCTGAAGTTTAATTGATTGATTCAAAGCCCATTTCATTCCCTCAGTAAAACAGGGAATTGTATTATTTCAAATCAAATTCATAATTATTGTGCAAACTTAAATAAATATGCTTTCACTGTATTTTTATTTTATGTGGGGCACCCTGCCTCAGGTCTCCTTAAGCATCCAACAAATATATGCATATACTCTATTTCACTATCAGAAATGCATCAAAACAGTTAAAATAAGTGAGTCACTATTGTCATTGAGCAAAGGTGTGAGTGAAAGGAGTACTGGGAGAATTTTTGCTGGAATTGGGATTGGATTTGGGAATATCAACTTGCTCTGCTGCTGTGGTTCTAGGAAGAAGAGCCTCTTATTGACAGGAGTGAATTTGAGGAGGAAAAGACAATTCCAATATTTGCTACTCTTGGCAAATGTTAATTCTGAAAGGATTTCACTTTTATGACAAGTTACATGTAGTTAAGAGTCAGGAAATAATATCTAATGTTAATGCCAATTTAAAACTTTCTTTCTTCATATCAGCAAATTAGGCTGTTTTGCTTTCATTTCATTTGTGTGTTCACTGGAATGGCAATTTTAATTTCCGTCAAGAACCTTTCCTTTCCATTCCTAACTTGGCTAACTATTTGGCACAAAATGCCTAGCTTTCAGCCTATCTTGGCTTTCTACATGCCTTCTTCACTAAGATTAATCATTTCTAGCTTTTTTATTTAAAGTGAGAAGCATACTACTCTTCCTTTTACTTGAACATCGAGAAGTCATTTTAGGGTTATTGGCCTTATTTCAATATTTTTGTGTTTCAGGGAATAGTGATGTCCAAGGAGAGGAAGAAAGACATGATAAGGGCCATTTGGTAGTGCTGTCAGAACATACACATTTATTGATTAAGTTTGCTATCTTACATGGGGGTGGTTCATGGCACCTCTGAAAATTACAATAGTAACATCAAAGATCACTGTTTACAGGTCATAACAAATATAATAATGATGAAAAAGTTTGAAACTCTGTAAGAATTACCAAAACATGGCACAAAGACATGATGTGAGCAAATATTATTGTTGGAAAAATGGTGTCCATAGAGTTGCTTGGCTCAGAGTTGCAACAAACCTTCACTTTGTAAAAAAACAATTTGTGAAGCATGACAAAGTGAAGCTCCAGAAAACATGATATGTGTGTACTTAATTTTATTATATTACATTTTTGTGTCTTTAAAACTTTCTAAACATTTGACATTTTCCTATTACTGTAACTTTTCCTATTATACAAATTATTAAAACATAGTAATGTGGGAGTGGAGGGGGGGAGAATTGGATGAAAGCAATCAAAAAGTACTACAAACTTGCAGTCATAGGATAAAAAAGCACTAGGGATGCAATGTACAACATGAAAGATATAATTAACACTGCTGTATGTTATATGTGAAAGTTGTTAAAAGAGTAAATCCTAGAATTCTCATCACACACACAAATCTATTTATTTAATTTTGTATCTATATGAGATGGAGTCCAGTCTGTCTAAAAGTGAATTGAGAGCTCATATTATTTTTGAGAATCCAAAGATTACATTAGGTGGACATTATGCAACAGTCAAATACAACTTCAAGGTCTAAGTACCTATGAAACCCACATAGGCCATAAGAAATTTTATCCCAATGCAGCATTATGTCATCTCTTCCATTTTTAGCTCCCTCAAATATGTCCCGATCACACACCCATCATATGGCAGACGGATGGAGAAAGAGAAAAACTACCAGGGAAGTTTAAAAGATTCAGTGTGCTTTCCTACCAACTTAAAGATAGTTGTTTTTTTATTTTTCTTTTCTGTTTTTTTCTTGTGAATTCTCCTTGTCCTATGATAGTTATCATTCAGTTTCAAAAAATAAAGTTATTTTGTAGAGATATCAGCGTCAAAGATATGAATTGGATTGTTTCTTTCCCCAGCAATTAAGATGCATATATTATACAGGGGGAAATACCAAATCATTCCATGATCTTAAAGTAGTGACCCTAATTAATGCTAGACTGAATCATCAAAGGCAGACAGTGGGCTTACACAGTGTCTCAATTTTTGTAAAATGGGGAAGAGAGAGAAAAATAGCAAACAGTTATCATCTGGACATTGACATATGGCTGCTTTTTTGGATTGCGAATGTTGGCACCAGGAAGTTTATGGTTTTATTAAGATAATTAGCCTCAATCATTCTTTCCCAAGATTTAAAAAGTGGTATATTTCTGTATTTTTATAATTAAAAAGAAAATAGCATTTTTCTATTTCAGGTTTGTATTTTAAAATAACAGTTACTTGCCTCTGATTAGCAAGAATTATTAGTTTTCACTTATCATTTTTTTGTATATTAATGAGGTAAAATTGTGTTTAACAGAAGAAACTAATGTAATCAATAGAAAAGGAGTTTTGCATTTCTAAAACAAGAAAACATTTTAAATTTATGCTTCTATAGGTTATTTCACTGTATTTGTAAAGATAGGTGACAGTATATGAATTGAGGAAGAGAATATTGGGTGATCTTGACATGTACTTTGAAGATGATGATACATCCATAATTTATAATTATAGACATCTTAAATTATAATTACATGTAAAAGACTTTTTTACTACAATTTTCTGAAAACCATTCTAAGCTTGAAAATGCACAATCATTTTCATTTTAAAGCCAGCTCTTTAAAGATTGTTCTAGAAATACAATTTACTTAAGTATTATTGAATGTAATTTATAAAAATATACAAATGATGAAATTAAGAGAATGAACAAAGACCCAATTTTGGAATTATAACCTCAGTAACTTAATAAAATTCAATTTATCCAATAATTAATGTAATGATAAGGGAATATCTTGAACTTAGGGGTTTTTTTGTGTTTTGTTTTGTGTTATTTTATTTTTAAGCCCTGTTTATTGGATTTTAAATCATCTGATATTAAAAGTTCCTCCGTCGAATAGTCCCCTAGACAAGAGGTTATCTGTTTCTAACAAAGGGGCCCTTTATACTGAGCCTAGTCAAGACATATGGGAAACCGAGCAAGACGGCAATATGGTATCACTCTATGTTAGTATTCCTTAAGCATTTGTTCACCTTTTATTCAATGGAAAAAGGATTTCATATTTAAATGATTTTCTACTTTTTACATTCAAAATATGAGATTCATTTTATGTATGCATATTAACTTCTGTTTTTTTCCCCCAGTGTCTTCCACCAAGCCTTTCTGTGATAGATTAAATAAGACCACATTTTTTTTTTGCAAGAAGTGGAGTCTATTTTTCAGTTGTTTGAATCTGAGTTGCTTGGAACATTAGAATGAGGCAAAAACGATCTGTGTGACTTCTAAGCTTCAGTTCACTTGCAGTTTCCATGCTCACTGTCTGGAACACAGTTACCCCAAGAAGAAGCCCAGCTAGCCTTCTTGAGGATGATGACCTTCATGCAGTGAGAAATCACATGGAAAGAGAAGCCCAGCCATCCCATCCATTCCAGCTCTCTCAGCTGACACCTTGGACATATGAATGAGGTCATCCAGGACCAGCTGACCCCAGCAGTTTGCCAACTGGATATAAAAGCACAAGTGAGTATAGCCAACTCCATGTGCAGCAGAAGTGAGCCATCCCAGATGAGCCCTGCCCAAGTTAACAATTTACAGAATGATGAGCAAATAGATAACTGTAATTTAAAGCCACTAAGTTTTGTATCTGCTATGTAAAAACAGCTGAGACACATCCCATTTGACATATGAGGCTAAAATTAAGCAGCCCAAACCTATTAATTCTCACATGAAATCAAGGGAATTGGAGTAAGGTAGGACTTGACCAAACATGACTAGAAACAGAATCACTCATTCTTTTTCACTGCTGACATCACCTAGCTCCTGACATGACAACTCTGATTCTTTGGATTTCAATTCCATGCATCTTACCTCTCCCAGGACAGCCAAGGAACTGGGCAATTCTCTCACTCACCAATGATTACTAACATGCCAGGACTCTGCTGGATGATGGTACACAACAGTGAACAAATACATACACTCTTGTCTTTACGGAACTTATCATGTAGTGGAGACTTCCTTGGACAGCTAATTATAAAGTTAATTATTTGATCACAAGTATGGTAAGTTCTGAAAAAGGAAGAGAGCAGAGGATTATCTATATATGTATCTACCAGGAGTCTGACCAGACTTGGGAAATCACGGAAGGCTTTTATGGGGAACTGATCTGCAAGGTAAGATCTTAGGAATAAGCAGAATTTATGTGAAAAAAAAAGGAGGGGAAATTGTGCACAAGGTCCTGAAACAGGAAAGGGAAGTGACACATCAAAGGAACAGAAAGCCAATGTGGCAGGATTGCAGAGAGCTAGGGAGCATATAGATGAGACAAAATTAAACTTTACACTGAGCACAAGCATTTCTTTTTGTAACTCTCTACAACTCTTTTTATAACAGTGTAACTCTGGCTTCAGGGCACATCTGAGGGCAGAAGTTAAGTTTTAAATTATATGAACAGTTTAGAACAGTTTTCATTGCTTATGAAATAGAATTAATATGAAATTGACAGCTTTTCTATGGAAATCCTGTGTTATCTTATGCAATCATTTCTGTTGTTTTATGATAATGCATTAATTAGTAGCCGCTGTTCCAGGATAAAGACAGAAATACAATTTTAGTTTTCCTTTTACAAGAAAATGCTAACAATATACACAACTAATACTGTATAATGTATGCTTATTAATTCATCATCCAAAATTTAATTCATTAAGTAAAATTATCAGTCATATTAATTACATAGGGAAGAATATTTACAGCTCAAAAAGTTTCTAAACGTGCAAAAGCTTTGGCATTTTCTTAATGTTTCTACACTGAATTGACCATTCTACTTCACTTTTAAAAACTGGGTTTTTTCCTTCCTCTTATCCATCTGTAAATGTAGTAAAATTGTAGTTGATTTTCTAGTGTATTTAATTCATGCTTTGAGATTTTGATAGTCTAGGAAAATCTATGTCCTTTCCTCTTCAAAGATTTGAACATAATCACATAAAGTACCTCTGTTAGATTGTGAATGTATTAGAATATTTTCAAATACAGAGATGCTAAGAAAGAAACCTGGAAATCAAAATGAGAATGTCTTTGATTCCTTCTTTACTATTTCAATAAAATATGTTATTTCTCCCTCATCTTTCTATTCTGCCTTCCCTTCCCTTCCCTTTCCTCCAATCTCTTTTCTCTCTTCTGGTTCCTCCTCCTCCTCTCCCTCCTTTTCCTCTTCTTCTTCCTTGTTTTCCTACTCCCCACCTCCTTCTTCTGTCCCCCTTCTTTTTCTTCCACTATGTCTTCTCTAAATCAATATAGATCAAAGTTTCTAAACTCTAGCACTAGTGAAATTTCGGGCTGTATAATTCTTCATTGTGGAGCTGCCCTATGCATTGTAAAATTTCTAGCAGCATTTCTGGCCTCTACTCACTAAATGCCAGGAACATGTCTCCTGCAATAACAATCAAAATTATCTTCAGAACTGCCATTGATATAGATGCTTAATTAGCTTTGGCTTTATTGAAAGATCTTGGTAGAATATTTTGCACTTCTATATGAATTTATTATTTTTAAGATGTTAACTAACTGCTAAATGCAAGGCAAGGTGCTAGATTCTTTGTGTGACAAACTGTTCCTTGGATGATCATCTGGTTTTAAAATTGTTAGAGTATATTGAAAGCTGTAGGAAAGATATAAGGATAGTATCATTTAAGAAATACAGAAATTTAAAACTGTGTTTAATTCAATCATACCTACTGAATAGAAGTTTAGACCTTTGTTCAGCTGCCCCTTGAACAATTTTAGTTGTATGTGTGACCAGCATCCCAGTCTTTAATGTATCAGAATTACAAATAACACTTTTTTCTTCTACATCCTTGTTTTTCTTCTTGTGTCAGTTAACTATTTCTAAACATCTGTTGCATTATAATCATTTCTTAAATTGGTTCTCTCTTTTGTTTTCCAAAACATATTGGTAGAAAATATATTTTTTTCTCTGTAGAGACTTTCATAATCTTCTTTGTGTTCAATCTTTGGTCTGCATTAACTATTTGACTAACTTGATTATTGCACTCGTCAATTTTCTGGAACACAGACAGAATAAAAGGTACTATTTTTTGACATAAAAAATAGCAAGAAGATAAGTATAGAGAGATACCAGCTAAGAATCTATATAATGTTGCAGGGGAAAAAAAGGAACTTTTCAGGAAGCAGAATTGAGACAGTGGGTAACAGTGACAGGGGAGGTCATTCATATGTCAAGTATAGAACAGTATGTGATACTCTGTACCAGAATTCAAGAAGGATTATGTTACTCATATATAACATGAAAATATTTTCAATCATAATTATGTGTAATAGAGATTTGTTCCTGCCCCTATATATTAAAAGGTTAATTTTTTATCTTTTCTAGGATAATATTTATCATTTGTAAGATCATTAGCCAGGATCCTAATTCTTTCTCTTTCTTAATTTCATAAAAAAACAAAAAGACAAAATCCTCATTAAATTTCTGCCTTTATATAATTTGATAGAATCCAACCAAAAGCAAAAAACAAACCAAAAAAATCCAAAATAAAACCTGGACAACAACACTGCTTTTAGTGACACAGCAACATATCTAGAAGGAACATTTGTGAAGGATAAAATAAAACCCTGCTAACATCAGTGAATTGAGAGGGTTACAAAGAGACCATTAAGGAGGGAAAAAAATAAAGCTTTTTGGTGATGTCTTTCCATAGCAGAAAAAAGCCCATAACAAGCAGAAAGCCAAAGCAGTAAAACTGGGAGGAATAAAAGGATGATCTATTGAAAGATATATAAGAGGACGACCCTAAAGGATTGAAGAAATAACTTTCTTTGAACTGGATTTATTGTTCAGAGCAAGAAAGGAACATAGAAATGTGTAATTCATATCTTCAAAAAGATTAAAAAGAATAGTTTCCTTGAGAAAATAGAACTAGCCTTCACATGCAAGGACACATCTATAATAAAAAACTATTAAATATTGTCTAAAAGCAAAGTTGCCAAATTAAATGTTGAGACATGTGCTCATTACAGAAGAATGTCATAAATCAAATCAAGCAGGACCATAAAACTGAAAGGAAGCACATATACAACCACAAACAAATAAACAAGGACACACACATCCCCTATTCATAAACATACATGCATGCATATACAAATGAATACACACACATACACAGGCCCTCACACACATAAACACACATATACAAAAATGCACACATGTATATGGACATATCAGATCCACAGGCACTCATCACATGCTCATGTGTATACATATGCACACACAAACACATTTCACACATACCACATGTGCATAAACAAATATATACATACAAACCACACACACCCCCCTACATGACCAAACAACACACAACCACACATGATCACATAATATACAGAAATACACACATAAAGTGAGATCGTAACACCAATATTTATAATAGTCTTTAAGAAACAAAAATCACCGCATTAAAGAAAACAGATATATATTTTTTCATTACACTTTTATTGAGATATAATTGACATACACCACTGTATAAGAAGTTTAAGGTGTACAGCATAATGATTGACTCACATGTGCCATGAAAAGATTACCACAATAAGTTTAGTGAAGATCCCCTATCTCATACAGATACAAAATAAAAGAAAAAGAAAGTTAATGTTTCCTCCTAATGAACACTCTTAGGATTTAAACTCTTTAGAACTTAAATAACATATATCAATGTTAGTTATATTTATCATGTTGTATGTTATATCCTTGGTACTTATTTATAACTGGAAGTTTGTACATTTTTACTACCTTCATCCAATTCCCCCTTCCTTCTTCTGCTTCTAACAACAAATTCAATCTTTACTTTCATGAGTTTCTTTCTTTCTTTCTTTTTGAAGTATAAGTGAGCTACAAAACTATGTTAGTTCCTGGTGCACAACATAGTGATTTGATATTTCTATACATTACAAAAGGATCACTAAGATAAGCCTAAACACCATAGTCACCACACAAAGAGATGATATTATTATTGACTATATTCATCACACAGCACATACTAGTGACTTATTTATTTTGTAACTGGAAGTTTGTACCTTTTAATCTCCCTCACTGTTTCACTGCTTACTCACCCACCTCCCCTCTGGCAACCACCTGTTTTTTCTTGGTATTTATGACTCTGTGTCAGTTTTGTTATGCTTGTTCATTTGTTTTGTTTTTTAGATTCCACATACAAGTGAAATCAGTTTTTATCTTTCTCTGTCTGACTTATTTCACTTAGCATAATATCCTCTAGGGTCAATCCATGTTGCTGCAAATGGCAAGACTTCATTCTTTTTATGACTGAGTAATGTTCCATTTTGTATATATTTATTATAATTACTATTATATATATCAGAAAAATAAAATAACAGACTCCTCAAAGATAAATTTAATAATCTCTGATAATTATCTCTAATCAAAATACATTAAAATTAAAAATGAAAACATAAATACAAAATTTGATTTTTAAAAACCAAACACTTGGAAGTAACCTAAAATTTTGCTACTAACATTTAGGAGAAAGAGATCATCAAATGCACATTTCTGGTTTAATTTTAAAAATTAAAGAGGTCTCATTAATGGAGTAGTTAACCCTTTAACAAGCTCAAATACATATGATTTTGTAATCATTTTTGTTTGAGATCTAAGACCATTTTCCTGAGGAGTATTTCTAGAATTTACTCCTGGAGATGACACACCAGGCCATATATCAGATGACTTTCCTACGTACCCACCCTTGACTACAGCTTAGTTTAGACTCCTCTTTCTGAAGACAGGCAGCGATGATATAACATAGATCATTTCTGATAATACTTATGATAATACTGCACAAAGCCAGCCCCCTTAAAACATTATCATACATAAATTAAAATACTTTGACTCTAATAGTCTGACCATTTGTTTTCCTGAATTAAATGCTCAGTCATTAGCCTGTAAGAAACAAATGCTTTATTCTTACAGTATCTGAAGAACTATGAAGTAAAATTTTTGACACAGTATGCATAATTTCCAAGGCTGCCTTACATCATTGCTCTCCTGAGAGCATGGTGAGGAGGGGATGTAATAGGAAGGGATGAGAGGATTGGGTGAGGAAAGATACATGATTGTCATTGATATGAGGAAACAGTCCTATTGCAAATCATTACTATACTCTGAGCCATATTTCCCATTATACTTTAGCAGCTATTAATACTTTTCTCCGGGTTACTTATCTCTGCATGCACATGGAAGAGTTTCTCAACTGTGTGTATGTGCTTGCTTGTGTATTTTATTGTGTATCTGATGATTCCATAACTTTTTTTTTTTCTGATTATTGTTTCTTCCAGCACTCCATTGTGGACACTTGTTTCCCCATACATTTTGAGATGTTTTATTGTGTGATCATGTGTGATCAAACTTTATCTGTGGCAATTCTTGGAAAAAAAGAAGTCCTCTAGAGAGAACTTTGTTTGATTTACTAGGTACCTGGCTTACTAACAACCAAGGAATGTTTTGTAATAACTCCTTTCCTCCAGGATTGGTGGATCTCTGGTTATTTTATATTTGGATAGCAAACTCACATGTGTGCAGCTGTAAGTTTTTTAAGTTTTGTTTTGTTTTCCCCTACTTTCCAACTACTTGCTGTTTGAGACAGGTGATTTCTTGTGGTATCTCCCTGTAGGTTCAGCTTTATTCTAGTTTATCTTTTAACTAAGGATTTAGGTTTTGGATTTCGCAGCTTTATGCTTTCATCTCTTGTCATTATCTCCACATGGGAAGGGCCCTGCATCCTGCAAATTGAAAATAACTGTAGATTTCAGAGATTTTCAGTTATCCACAAGACAACTGGCAGCTTCTGAGATGTTTACTTTTCTGGATTTCAAGTTCTGTATATTTGGTTTCAGTGTCACTCTTATTTATTTCTTGTTCAGTGATATAAAGAGTCATTTTCCTACATATTTCATATTTTGCCACAGAACAGTTATTTGGACTTTCTCATTCATTGTCTTCATGCAGTGGGCTATCCTTACTTTCTATATCTAGCATGGCTGGGATGTTTTCCAGATTCTTAGTCAAAAAAGTCCATAAATTAATTCAGAAAATGTCATGCCTCATTTTAAAAAAATTTAATAGTCTATTAAGATTCAACTGTTTTATTTTAATTCTTTGCATAGGGACCCATGAAGATCAAAACATCAGACTTTAATGTCTAATGATATCCTTTCAGCTCTTGCAACATATAGATTGAGTCAATTTTTTAAAAGACTTTACATATAAGTGCAAATTATGTTAGCTCAAACACAGGACAGAAGTAATTAAGTGCAGCCATACTGAGTGTGCTTTTGAGGACTCTTAAAGTCTACCCTCACTTTCATTCCATACTTTTACCATGGAGTATCTTTAGGGTTTTTATTCTTTTCCTACAGGAAACAGCAGAATTACTTAGAATAGTTGCAATTATGTTTATATGGTCAATTCTCTTCTCTTTAAAAATCTTTTGATTGCTTCAGCTGTATGTTTATATAAAGAGTTGGTTTATATATTTATATAATTGTCTTGCCTGGGACTCTCTCCTGATCTCAATAAATGGTTCCACCATATACTTGTTTACAAAACAAAAATGGGCAGCATTTTTTATGCATCAAATATCTGCAGCTATCTACAAGATCCAAAAATAAGCTTTGCTGATTTTATATTCCAAATATGTACTATTTTAGAAATTCTTATTTAATTGTTCTGGAGTGTGGCTCAAATACTTTTATTTTCATTTAAGTTACACAGAAGTATAACACTGATTTAGAACTCCTGGTATGGAAAACATTATTCACTCACAGTTTAAACGTCACCTTGTCTATTAATTCTAAATGTAATCCATTTTATTTAATTGATCCCCAACAGCCAACTGGATACCTTAGGAGAACTTTGAATAAAACAATTCCAAATACAACACATCAACTCCTCTCTCCCACCCCCCACATATTGCAAATTGTGTTTTCTACCTCTTATTGGTTGAACTAGAAGCTTACCAGTATACAAATTTCCATTATAAGGCAAAAAGAAACATGTCTCAGAGAGTTTAAATATCTTAGGCAGTGCCCATAGATAGTAAGTCAAAGGGCTAAAACTGACTTTCAAAGTCTATAGACTTCAAGATTAGGCTTTTCTTCCCAAGTCTAAGATAATCTGTGAAGTAACTGAAAGATGATGACTTTATTATGTATTTTTTTTTCCATGCAAATTCTTAGATTGTGGTTTAAGTGCCTATTTGTTTTAAAAGTTAAAGAGTCAACCAACTCCAGCAGATACAGTTCACTGACTATAGGATGAATGGGATATTTGAAGCTTTATCTAGTGCCCAAGTATTTAATTGAATAAATTAACTTTTTCCTGTTAAACTAATTTAGAGGTAAGCACTAGTATTTACTATAACTCAAACCAAGAAGTTAAGAGATAGATAGAGATTATTAGCTAGAGAGACAGAGACAGAGTGAAAGGAAGAGCAGATTAAATCAACTGGCAGTAAAACATTTTGCTGATGTACCAGTCCTCATCTAGATCTCCTTTCCAGACACCTGCCTCGCTACTCAGTAATTCAATGTTTTGAATGACGTTATCCAAATAATTTGTTGATATTTTAAAATTACTTAGAGTGATTCTGTTGCTGAAGTGTTTTTGTTTGTAATAGAGAAGAAATAATAGTGCGTGACCTATATGCCAGCATAGTGGTGATCCAATGGAAACATGCTGCTTTTATTTTTCTACATTAAATGAAAGAAAAGAGGGGGGGATATGAGTTACCTAAATAAATATGATAACTTCAAAACAATTATAGAACACTATGGGGGATTTAACTAATGAATTAGTAATTATTAGACCATAACATTTTAATTAAGGTTATAATTTGAAAACATGGTTGATTATTCACAGGGGTCTTTAAACTTTTTTCTTATTATAATTTAATTAATTAACCCAAAATAACATTTAAGATTCCTTTAGCAAATTAGACTAGTAATTTGAAGGAAAATAATATTATCAATGGGATCATGAGTCAACACAAAATACTATAAAAAGTACTAGTGTAGAATTCTATTAGAGTTGAAATATATTCTAATACTATGCACTAAATATGGAATATCATTCTGAAAAGTTTTGTTCTTAATCAAGTTAAAAATAATCAACTTCACAATATTTTTACTTTTCTACTTCTATTTAAACAAGTGTTTTCTCTCTTATTCTCTCCCACTTATTTTCATTGAATGCCTTTATGCTATTATTATCCATTTTGATTTGGAGAGTTCAGATTTTGGAAAAGCATGAAAGTTTTGGTTTGTTTGTTCACTAAATTCCAATTATTTTTAGAATGTTCTTCATTTGTTGGTATATCCATGGAGCACATGCAAATGTAAGTAAGCAAACAAACAATAAAAAAGCTAAGAGTTTAGAGTTCAATAAAAGTTGACTCCATATAAGATTTTTTTTTTCTGGTATATTAAAGTTCTGGGACAGGAATTTAGTTTGTACTGGGAGCTGGAAAGTTGAAACATGGCAGAGGATGAAGGAAGATGTTAGTTCAAATCATTTGAATCTCAACAGGCAGAATGTCCTCTTATCTACAATAAATGCAAGGGCCAGTAAAGCCAAGTCTTCATCATTTATTTTTCCCCTTGGCAAACTACTTCAGGACTATCATAGACATAAATTCATGGCTATGTAGACAAGACCTAGTTTACCTGTTAAACATAATTCTACTTTTGTTCACTTGCTTTAAACACAGATGACTGAAATATCAATCATGTTTTGCAAGTTAAAATAAATAGTACTTTCTCTGAAATTGTTCACTTTTGTTTAAAAACATTATACTTGCTTTATTTTTAAAATCCATTTATCACTTATTAGTTATATAATATTGTTTATAACTCAGACTCATTTCAAAATCCATTCAGAAGGAAAGAACTAAATACCAGCTGAAATCACATTTTGCAATATTTCACTTATAATAATTTTTTATTTCTCCACACTTGAAGAGGTTCAGATTAGAAACGACAACCCAATGCATATTAGAGTGGATTATTAACTGAAATCTGAAGAATATATAATGAATTTTGATTTCTTAATGGCTTTGTGTCTTCTTTTGAATAAATAATTTTAAAAGTGACTACAGGATAAAACATTAAGAATTAACCTCTACAATGACAGATAAATTGGCTACAAAGAAATGTGTGTGTACTACTATATGTGTTGTGTGTATTCAATTGTTTTGCATTTATACTCCATTTTCCATCTTCTTACCTTCTTGAGTGGAAGGACATGGCATACAAGTAGAAACTATTCAGTAAAAACCCACAAAGGTAAAAATCATTTTAGACATATTCATATAGCCCTCACAGCAATTAGGCTAGTGGGTAGATTAGTGTTCCCTATATTTTTCAAATCTGTACGGTCTATAAATAAAACAGCATTTAGAATGAGTATAAGCAATAATTGCACATATTTGTATAACATAAGTGGGCCTTATAGGGAGGTATTTTAAAATACTTCTTTTAAAGGTTAAATTTGTAGGTAAAATGACAGTGCTGAACATAGACCTAGTGAAGGTTACCCTTCTATGAAGTATATCCCAAATATCAAACAGAATCCCTCAAATTAGAATTTCATAGGGTTTAACAAGTGAACATCCACCCCAACACTCCACACACAGAGCAGTGCTATCAACAGTGAGTGAAGTTTTTTGTGAATTAAGACCAAGTTCAATTAAGGGGTCAGAGGCCCTCAGCCTAAGGATTGGGGCTCCTGGATTGACAGTGTATTTAACAAGAATCCAGCTACAGAAAGCATGAGTGGGCAGTTTATATGAAGTAGAATTGGGGAGGTGAAGGTCTGAAATAGAATTTTCAGTTTGCACTTTGAATAACAGAGAATTGGTGACATTCTCTAGTGCAGGATATACTTGAGTAGTCAATATTTATGAGGTATCATATGCTTGAGAAATTCAAACACAAGAAAGTTCTCAACAGTTAAGAGTGAAATAAAGGCATATAAGTTAATTGAAAATAGTAAACATGAGTATTAAATATGTATTAAGGGACCAACTAGGTTCTAATAACTGCTTTCTGAAACACTTTCTGGTTCTCAGCTGATAGAATTGTCTCCCTCTATATTCTTTCTATGCCCCAATAATGCATCATGTTAAGTTTGATTTTGAGATATGTATTTATCAGTCCATTCAATTAATAACTGCTGAGAAATTATTATGCATCAAGCACTATTCTAAGTTCTGGAGTGACAGCAGTGAAAAAAAAAGGTAAAAATTGCTTTCCTCATGGAGCTTATTTCTAGCGAGAGCTGTTAAGACAGAAAAATAAATCTGTGTATGAAATAGAGAAGGTCTTTGAGATGACTTCACCCATTTTGGGCACAGATGGGCTTATGTACATTCTGAAGGGAATGTTTCTGTGTGCTTATGCATGAGAGAAACCCATGAGTGTAACAACTGTATCACAAACTCTGTGAGCTTAGCTAGATTAAATTGTGTCTTTGATTCTATGGATTCATATAGATCTCTCTCCTCTACCTTGGGGAAATTTTCTCTGGCTTAACAATTAGGCTTAGAGCTGCAGTGAGGGGTACGCAACATTTAGGACAAGAAAAAAATTGAGCAAGAGTGCCCCTTTTAAGTTCAGAGGCTGTTCTTGCTTCTGGCTAACACTTGAAGAAATCCTTCTAGCACAAGGACTAGTACTGCTGAATAGAAACAAAACACAAATATATACATTTTTTTTCTCATATGCATTTAATACAGACTTTCTAAGACAGAAATTTTATTTACAACAAGCAATAAATTACTATATGGTTATGGATATTTATCAGATAAATTTACTTTGACATAGCTTATTTAGGATCCTGATTCAGTAGAAATTTGGAGGATGTTGGAAAGGTGGAAAAAAGTAGTCTTTGTCATTTGTCAAGTGTTTGTGTTTAGCAAGGGGAAAAATATTGACATGTCTTCATAGCTCAGGCCAAATTTACTTTGTATAAAACATGTATAGCACTGAAATATACTTATCCATGTATTTTTCTTGTTTGTTTATGAGCATTTAAAATTTTTTTCTTAACTTTAATTTAACCTGTAGATTAATCATTGGACAAATATGAAAAGAATATACCTCTTGAATACATATTATCTTTACCTTGCTTTTAGTTTCCAAAGTACTCATATCTTTTATATCATTTTTCCTTTAAAAAAACAGTAATATGTATGGGATAGGTATTATCATTCTTATTTGGAAGATGAAGAATTTAAGCTATGAAATTAAATAACTTTTTAAAGTTAAAAATTATTTAATGTAAGATTTTAGACTCAAATTCATTTTCCCAAACTAGATTTTTAATTAAAAATAAAGAATGCAAGCTCAGTAATAGATAGTATTGATTTAAAAATATATCATCTATACTTTAGAAAACACTTTAGTAAATATTTGACCTCTACATGTTTAAGGGTGATAAGCCAATTTATTATATTTTTCTTTTATTCTACCTTGTTGGTATATGAAAAAACAAAACAAAACAAAATTTTGCACAAGTTATTGCAGAAGAACTTAGCTGACATAACTTAGAACAAGCACATTAAGTTGTTCCCATCAGCACATCAATTTGATTTAACTGTCACTTTTACTCTGTTCCTTTGATGCTGTTTCTCTTTTTTATAACCACATTTTCTTTTATATCTTTTTAGCAAATTTCTCCAAAGATTCCTCTCTACTAGTTTCTCCATTCTTCACATTTTTTTTTTTCTGCCATAAACCCACTGTAATCAGCCATTTGTCTCTACTGACAATACTTTTGTCAAGGTCAACATCAACAATTACTTGGTAAGTCCAGTCATCCCTTGTCAGCAGTCTTTCATACAGCTGACTTCCCCGTCTCTCTGGCTGTTTGCTGCCAATACAGAATAGTTGAGTTTTTTCTGCACCACTGGCAGTCCTTCTTGTTCCTTACTGTTGTAGTTTTATCCTCTTCTTCCTGACTTGCACGGCCTGGAATGCCCCCAATCTCAGTCCTTTAACACTTCTTACTGTGTCTGTTCTCTATCTCCCCAAGATTTCAATCAGTATCAGTACACTATAGTCTACTTACATGATGATAGACTCAAATTTATATCATTTTTTCACTTAAACTTTAGACTTTGCCTATGTTAACCCTGATATATCTCAAAATGTGTATACAAAAAAAAAAAAAAAAACCCCAAAAAAACAAACACATTCTTTTCCTTCCCAAACCTGCCTTCCTCATGTATTTCCCTTTCAGTCAATAGTGACTGTATCTTTCCAATTGTACAGATTAAAAATATAGTGGCTGTTCTTGAATCCTTTCTCTCTCAAGTCACATGTACTATTTCAGGAAATTTTCCATTCTTCCACAAAAGTTATCCTGATCTGAACAACTTCTCACTATTTCTATGGCTACTGTCCTGAGTATTTCTGGACTAGATTCTGTTAAGTGCTTCCTAATTGATTTCCCTGTTTCCACCTTTAACCTTCTATCCTGTTGTAAATGTAACAGCCAGAATAATTCTAAAGCTAAATTCAGAAAATTTCACTTCTTTATTCATCCTGCAGTGGCTCTGCATTTCACTTAGAACCAAGAGTCTTAACAATGTCTTCCCTGTCTCCATCGCGTCTTGCCCTCCTCCTTTACCTTCCTGGTCTCACATTCTTTCACACTCTGAATTTTACTCTGGTTCATGACACCAGGCTTTTCTCTGCTCTTTTTACTTTCTATGCTTGCTCTTGTGTGGCTGTTTCCTCTTCCTGAAACTCTCTTCTTTCATAAATCATCCACCACCACGAAAGATGACCTAATTCCCAGAATATGTGAATTTTTTGTCTTACATGGTCAAGGTATCCTAAGTTTGTAGGTGGAACTGATGTTGCTAATTAGCTGAGATGGGTAGTTGGACTGGATCACTATAAGTTATAGTAGCTACTACAATCTATAGTAACAACTATAATCATTAGGTCCTTGTAAGTGAAAGAGGGAGGAAAAAGTCAGAGTTAGAGGAGAAGTGATGGAAGCAGAGGTCAGAGTAATGTATTTTCTGATTTCAAAGGAGCACAGGGGGGCTATGGTCCAAGAAATGTGGGCAGCCTTGAAGCTGGAAAAGGAAAACAGATGGGTTCTCTCCTAGAACCCCCAGAAAAGAATGCACATCTGCCAACACTGATTTAATCCAGTCAAGACCTACTGCAGACTTTTGATCTCTATAAAGGTAAGGTAAAATTGTGTTGTTTAAAACCATACATTTGTTGTAATTTGTTACAGCAGCAATAGGAAACTAATACAATAGCTTTTGCTCTTGATTATGTCAACTTTTTGATTAGAGAATATATATATATATATATATAAATTAAAATGGGAAATATTTATTTCTTTATCTTAGACAATATTCTTGCTCCAGTTTATTCCATTGTGTCATTTATCATGTATCTACCTATCTAACATTGCCAGCAGGACAACTTTCTAACTTTCCAAACTTAAGATAATTCTGTCTTTCTATCTAGATCTAGACAGATAAATTCAAAAGAAAATTCAGAGAACTTTACTCTATATGACTATTTTATTGAGTGAGAAACAAACTCATGAACAGGGAGATTTCAAGCCCAAAAGTGTATGAAGCTCAGAGGCATGGCATTGTGGGATGATAACTTTTAAAGTAGAAAAGAGGAAACTATTTAACTTTTACAATGATCAGTTATTGCAATGGGGATTTCCAGTAATCAGGAGATGGGTTAAAAGTGTTATATGGGTTAAAACTTATTTTTCCATTGTAAGTTATGCCATGAATAAACTGAAAGTTCTTACTGATATTACTAATGTATTAGAACAACTGTAAGCCACCTTAACATTCAGATATCAGCATTTTAACATTCGGAACAAAATGACTTTACTAAAATAGGTCAACAAGCAAACCTCTAATTTTTGTGGTAAAAATAGAATGTTTAGATTAGTCACCATTTGCTCCCACTCTCTCATATTGGTCCACAAGAAACATAAATGTCCCTCTCCTGACATTTAAAGAAAAGAGTACATCCTACTGAATACTTTCCCTTTACAATCAGCATTCCTCTACAGACTTCCTTCCTTTAGCAGATTAGTCAGCAGTGGTCTCCTGATGAGGAATTGCAGGTATTAGTTTTCTTTTATTTGAGCTCACCAGGAAAATAATACATTTGTGTAGCTGTTCTTAGGTACAGGTAGCTCACTGTGGGTGATCATAAAAAGGTACGTTATTATTATTTGATATAATAATTTGGCAAGCTGGGCTCATGAACTTTCTTGCAAGACAATTTTGATATCCATAAAAGGTGAAAAAAGTTCTTTCAGGAAACCAGGACACCATTTTATGCTTGAAAATAAAAGTTAGCATCTTGAAAAATTAAAATTAGATTATGTCTCTGTGCATGGGTGAATAATTTTGACAGATTAAAAAAAGACATATTGACTTTAAAATTTTATGCAACTAATACGCAGCATAAAAGAGAATAACCACATTGCTCTTCTCAATTTTGACTGTATTTTAGTTGTAGTAAAAGATGATTTTAAGCAGATGGTCTTTAGCATGCAGACTGATGCTGACAGGTGCATAATGTACATGCATTTTGAAAGAGTGGAATAGGAGAACCAAATATAAGTATTTGTATTTTAAAATTATTTTGATTTTATTGTTATTTCTCTGATCCATTTGTAATAATTTTGCATACATTTACCAAACAGCTTTTTGACATAAATTTTGTTCTTCTGAGTTTATCTAATCATCAAAGAATGTGTCCTCCACATTCTTTTATGCAAACATAAATTAAAATATGATAAACTTCTCATGGGCATTCACTCTCCTCCCCAGTGTTCTATAATTCGAGGGCTGGTGAAACACTGAGGTTCTGGATTTGCTTGGATGAAAAAGAGATGATGGGGTACATGGTGACTATGGTAGCTCTTGTACCAAAATGTCCCCTAATGAACAACATCTCCTAGTATTCACCTTCTTCTGTGGTCTCTTGCCACAGTGAAGTTGATCTGGCCTTGAGACTCACTGTAAACCACAGAGACTATACAGTGTCAACTTTGGGACTAAATCTTAAGGAGGCACTGGCAGGCAGCTTCTGCTTTCCTACTTTTATGAGCCTTGAGCTGCTCAATCCTGCATTGGAGCCAAGCAAATAAGTAAAATCTTCTTGGAGATCCCCTTCACCGTCTGATTACAACTGCATGAAAGACCCCAGGCAAAAACAACATAACTTCCCATTTGAGTTTAGATAATAATTCATTATTGTTTTAAGTCACTAGGTTTTGTGGTGGACTCAGCAACCAATAGCTAAAGCAGTGATCCATGAACAATGCCACACCACAGGAAGTCTAGTAATATCAACTTTGACTCATTTACATGGTTAATATCATATTGTCATATAAATAGTCCTATCACAGAGCCACTAATAATATCACATCCCTATCAGCGATAAAGAAACTGAAGTTTATGGATTTTTGGTAACATATATTAGATATGCTGAACCTACACTGCATTTTCAAGACACAGTTGAAGTCATTCACATATGCATAAAGCAGAAGAGATCATGTCACATTTCTGCTTAAAATTTCCTAATGGCTTTCCTTAACACTCAAAGTTAAATCCAAATCCTTCCCCTGGCTTGCAAGACTCTGGATGATCTGCTTCTCTGCAAGCACTGTGATTTCATTCCTAGTCTCTCCCTAGTCCCAACCCCTTTTCCATTACCATTTTTTTGGCACTAGTTTTCTGCCACTACTGGAAGAATACATTCCTGCTTTAAGGTTGTTGGCTCTTGCTGTTTCCTCTCTCAATAACAAATTAAATCTTAGTACTTAATAGGTGATAGACTCTGAACTTTAAGTTATTAATACATTAATACTCTAAGCAACCCACTAGATGTACTGCCCATTTGGAGAAACTGATGCAGAGAAACTTATGAACCTTGCCAAAACAACATAGCAAATGTAAGAATCAAAATTTGATCACAATCTGTCTGGTCAAGAGTATCAGTGCTTAAGTTATCATAGTGTGGCTGTCTAAAACACTCTTCTACCAGATATGTACATAGCTAGTTTCTCAACCTTCTTCAGGTCTTTGCTCAAATGTCCTTATTAGAGTGGTCTCTTCCCTAACTTTATATAAAATAGAATCTTGCCACCTTTGTACATATACCTTGCTTTATCTTTCTTCATGGCACCAACTGTCATTTGGTATATTACATATTTATTTGTTCATTGTCCATCTCTCCTCCCACTAGAAAGAAAAGAGCAGGAGATTTTTCTGTGCTAGTCACTTCTTCTGACTTCTAGTGCCAATAAAAGTGCCTGGCAAGTAATTACTACTGGATAATAGTTATCAAGTGGGAAAAAAAATGAATAGAAGAGCCAGGATTTGAATCCACTTTGCAGTCTAATCTAGTTTGGTGATACTCTACTCCTACATTTATCTTCTATTACTTCTGCAAATTATTAGTCAAATATTAATTTACATTTATATTTTTAGTTGCACACATTTATCTTTCGTGGCTCAGATTTGAAGACCATTGGTATAGAAAATTCTTGTTTCTATGTCTATATATCATGCTTTATGAGCAAATGAATCATTTCTTAACTATGTTTGATTCTCTTTAATGAACTCTGAATTAAACTGAATTTTAGTAAAGTAAATAGAATCACATTGCCAGGTAGGTCTAAATCCCAGTTCTAACATTATACACTTATAACATTAGCTAGTATCTCTACCATCAATTTCCTTATTGTAAAATGGGCATACTGGTATTAATGTCTGTATCATATGCCTGCATACCAGTCATGGTAGGTTATATCATGGTTCAGTGATTCACACACACACACACACACACACACGTTTTCCTTCTATTCTTAGAACAATGACTTTGGATCTAGCTCACCCTCTAGTGCCACGTTCTTCATATGCTAGCTTAAAATTCTGGCAGTTTCAATTTCATGGAACTTTCATAGTGACATATGGTTCATGGTGGCACAGAAGAGGGAGATGAAAAATAACAATACTCAGAGAAATAATAAAACCAAACACGGCAAATGTTAGAGATAAGTATACATCAGACCCAAGGAAAGAATTACTATAAAAGCAAAATAATACAGAATTACTTTTAAAAAATAAAAAACCTAACTTAAAAAAACTCACTACAATAGATAACTTATTGACTTAAATTAGAAAATAAAGAAGGCTAAAATTGAAAAATTTCTAAGTGAGAATGGGAAAACGTCTAAAATATCCAGGATCAAAATATTTTATTAGAAAATACTTCTTATTTAAAAATAGAGATGAATTTGGTGATTTTCTAGGAAAAAAATGCTGAAAATTAACATTAGAAGAAGCAGAAATCAAAATAGGAAAACTTCTATGCAAGTAATTGAGAAAGTTCTGTAAGCAACAGTCCCAGGTATTTTCACACATGAACTCTATTGAACTCTTAAGCAACACAAAATCAGAATGGTATTTGGTCTGGTTCAAAAGAAAAAGAGAGAAAATATATATTTTTTAGGTTTTCCCTAATTTATTTAATAAACTCAGCATAATTTTAGTAATTAAATCTAGACAAAAGGAGATACTACAAACAGATCTTAATAATGCATTTTTATGTGGTATTCAAAAACACTAACAGCTATTTTACAATGTTCAATTTCAAAATATACACTTTGTTGGACATATGTACATTTCCATTGGGTATATAATTAGCAGTGGAATTTCACAGTTATAGAATATGTATATCTTTTATAGAATGCATTATATCATTTTACAGGTTCTCCCAAAATATTTTCCAATAAAATTTATTGTATTTTCACACAGTGGGTTCCACAGTGAATTACTACATAGTGATGGCATTATACATGTGAGAACAGATAAATCACAAGAGCATGAAATGTCATACACACAGATACAAGAGAGAGGAGAGGTTATAGTATCATTTTTAATAATATAAGCATTATCAAAACCACTCTCTGCTATTAGACAACAGGATTGGTGGGGTGGCTATTGTCCAGAAGAGGCCAAAGGGGGACTTCTGAGGTACTAGTACTATAACAATATTCTGTTTCATGATCTGGGTGCAAGATATGTATTTTTTGTTTGTGAAAATTAATGAGCTATTTTCTTACATGTATAACTTCAATAAAAAGTTTAAAATGTAAATGCCTATACACATATACATATATTTGTATATAAATACATCAATTAGAAAGTTCAAAAAATTCTAATCAAGTTTTTGATTTGCTTTAGTAATGAATAAAATAGTTTGTATTTTAAAATATTTTATACTTACTAACATACATATTAAGTAAAAAAATAAATAAAATTAAAATCTTTATCAATGTCCAGTAAGTACTTTATAAAGTTAATATTTATTTCTGACTTTTAATAGGCTTAATTCTATTATCTGAACTCATATTAGCCAAATGTGCTTTAGAATTTAAAAATTGTTTTGAGGGGTAGGCTTTAGAAAAATCGTGCATACAGTCCACAGCAAGGTTCACAGTATCATGTATTAAAGAAACACAGTTATATTTCTACATTAAAATCCATGAATACTTATAAAAAGTAGGATATTTAAGCATTTTAAGCAAACAGCCTTAGGACAGTTCACAACTTGTCATGTTTTGAGTGCCAAATGAGTTATAATAAAACTTTTGTTTTTCAGAGCTTCCATAAATGAGTCAGAAGGAAAAATGAACAGAAAAAAAATGACCAAAATGCATAAAATTTAATTTCATCCTGTAAACACTCCTCATAGAAACCTCTCAGCAACTAGAAAGTATGGTACATTTATTTTAAAACATGATGTAACCCACTGAGATATATGGCAATATTAGTGCACAAAAATTAATTTCCTTATATTGTATAGAAGCTGAAAGGAAACAAATAAGAAAATACTCACTGGCATTGTTCAGCAATAATTATATAAAATAGAAGAGTTAATATAATGTAAAAATGAATGTAAGAAAGAAGTAAAATTTTCAAGATATTTTTTAAAGTTCAACTCAACGGAAGTAGAGGGTCATACTTTCTCATGGCAAAGTGAATCCATGTAGTATTGTGTAGTGTTAAGTTGAATTATACTTTTAAAAATATCTTATAGTAATTACAAGCAGAAAACTGTAATGCTTTTATTTTAAGAAGGTGATTGTCAGTTTGTTAGAAGTTTTGAGTTTTGTGAAGTGGAACTCTGAGAAAAATTGATTCAAAGTAGTCATGCCATCCAGTGGCTTTGAAGAATTAAGCAAGAGCACATGAAGCCTGACTAGAACTTTGAACATTAAATATCAAATATCAAAGAAAATAATTTAATTACCAATTGCTCTAACTTCTTAGAGCGAAGAGCCTTCAAAGAGAATATCTCGACAAGAATAAACAACTCCAGTGTTGAGATAAGGAGGGCAATCCAAGAGGTGAAATGTCTTTTGAAGAGCTTTCTTTCATGACAATAAAGTAGATATAAAAGTAGATATGAGTACATAACCAAAGAAGAATAAAAAAGAATGATATATGCACCTTTTTAAACAATGTCATAAGGACTCACTCAGAATAACTGATAATTTTCAGTACATAATAAGTACATTAAATGTCTATTAAGTAAAAATAAGGATGTCATTTAATATATTTTAAAGAAGTACATTATACTAAAGTACGCTAGACAATGTAAGCCGACTGAGCTATTTTACTTCTCTACTTCTACCAAGATAATAGATTTTTGATTGGCTAGTGTGTAAGAAACAGCCTAAATAAGTTACTGTTATAGCTGGAGAGAAAGTAGGGTGAAGAACAAAAGAGAAAGAGAAACACTATTTGTTTCAAGCATAAAGGCAGTTGTTTTTGGCAGAGCCTGCCAAAAGTTTCTGAAGGACTGATGCGAACAAATTACTTGCAGTATAAAGTTGCAGTTAATGCTGTCACTTTTGAAAACAAGTCATTTGGGATTATACCTTGCCTATGTCAGTTGCCCACTATATAACCATGTGTCTTCTCAAAAGTCTGTCAACTCTGAATTACTATTTCAAATAGTTTTTCAAATTCTTCATTAAGATTAAAATTATCAGGATTATTTTTATGGCATTCTATCTACTAAAAGTTATAAAAGTGATTACCACTTAAGCAAATTAAGAATTTTAATTATTTCTAAGCTACACTGCATCAGTTTCTCTTAAAGCAAAGAGAGTCAAGAAATCAAGTAAGATAATTGAAACTGTCACTTTGATTTCACAGCACAATTAGTTTTCATTTGTCTGTCAAGCAGTAAAAACACAAGCTAATAAACTTGCAGGAAAGGAAGGCTAATGAATTTCTTATTTATGTACCTGTGTATATGCTCATTATTGATTTTATTTTTTCAAAATAACTTTTAGCTATTAAAAGCATTAATGAACAAACAATATTCTTGACTTGCTACAGGTTATTCCTTTATTTTAGTTTTCTTGGGTTTAAAGACAATGGACAATTAATTATTCATAATTTCTCCCTGTGACTTGTACCAACTTCATGGTCTACATAATTCAATTCAAAACATTATTACAAGTTATATACAAGGATATCTCACCTAGAATCTCTAGAATACTCAAAAGAATCAAAAAGGAAGGGGAGGAATGTTAAATTCTCAAATACCTAATATCTAGGATATAAAACTGTGTTGATATTATTGTGCTTAAATCCAACATAAATATGTTTAGGTAATTAACTATGATAGGGGATATAATGATTTTGAAAATTGTAAGGGAAAGTAGAATAGAACCCAGTTTGTATATGAAAGTGGTGATTTAGTAAATATAAATGAAAAATTGACATTTCCGAGCATGAGATAATTTTTTTAAAAAAGAAAGAAGGATACAATCAAATTAGCCTCTGACCTGCAGAAACTGAGTAAAATTACTCCTTATATAACATTCTGAATTTTGAATATATATTTAAAGACTGTTAGATATGGCTTTTAATAAATGTCTCCTAAACCACATATTCTGGAGGAGGGGCATCTAGCTTAACCTATTTTATTAAATTTAATGACACAAACTGCTATTCATAGAAAATAAATCAAAGAAACTATAGTGTAAAGTAAATCTAAAGTCCTGTGAAGCACAAAATTAACTGTGTGTGTTATTGAACCTGCCGTTTTAATGCAAATATTAATCATTCAAATGTGTGAAAATCAGTGCTGTTCTCAGGGAGTGAGTCATCAATACAGCTTACACCTATTAGAAAACTGCCCTATCACATCATCCAGAGAGTATAAATGAAAAATTCATCTCATATTCTTACGTATTTCAAATCACAATCCCTGACTTAGTATTTTAATTTATATTGTATCTAACTCATTTGTTTTTGATAGAAATGTGGTTTTGTTTTCTATTTTCATTTTTTTTTCAATATTTAGACCCCGGGTTCTAAAGCAAAGTAAAATTGAAGAAAGTGAAGTTTACAAAATGATTTTGTAAAATTTCAATTTCAAATGTAAAGAAAACTTGCAAGTTTATCCCCAAATTTATACTCTTTATCCAGATTATCTAACTGTTAAATTTTGATGTTTCCTTTATCATTTTCTCTACATAAAGGCATGCACTTCAGAACTATGTAAATATTCTTCTTCTCATTAATCTTTAACCATAATTTTCACATCCATAGGTAACTAATGTGCAAATACATAATTATTAGTCATTTCAAAAAAAGTTGTTTTTAATATATTTCTTTCTTAGTCTTTTAATAATGGATATTCTACTATAATGGAGAGCTGTTCTTTCTCTCTTATGCATGAATACATATGTGCATGTCTATCGTCCATTTATTATTTTTTCCCACTTACTTATTATCTGAATGGACACAAGGGTTTCTTTTTTAATCAATGGGTTATAATCCTAAACTGCTACTATCTGTTTTGAAGTTCAGTTTGTCCTAGATTTGACTAAGTGGAGCTCCTTAAATCTAGCTCATGTGTCATTATGACAATATCCCATTATTTTTTGACAACTCCCTTACTTTCTGGCACAACAAGACGTGGCACCTGCAGCTTGTACTTTCTCTGCCTGAGATCTAAATTCATCCATCTCTCCAAGATATTTTGGTTATTTTTATTAAGGAATAGTATTTAGAAATCAAAGCTGTGTCATGGTGTGCTCAGTGCTATTAATACTAGTGGAAGTCATTTTTTCTAGGCCCTTTCAGCAAACAGTTATGAAATATATGTATACATACGCATAAACTATACAAAGACATACACATATGTTTATATGTGTGTGTATTAAAATATTGAATTTATACTGAAATTCCCATTTCCAGTACAGGATCTCAGCTTCTTTCTAGCCTTTCGAGATTCTATATCTGGGTCACTCTCCTCCTTCATTCAGAAAATTATTCCCTATCATCATCTTATAATATTTTGAAAGCTTTTTTAGAAATGGTAAACTAATGCCAGTGTGAAACACAATCTTACTGAGTAAAGTTTAAGATTATTTTTTATACTCCTTTATCTCTTTAGATTGAAGGTATATGCTTTTTTCCAATGAATAGCTTCTTGGTTTTCATATTCTATTAGTTTATATATGCATGTTACATATTTATATATAAACTTCCTTTTTCCATTTTTTCTTTTTTCTTTTTTTAAACAATCATATAGTAGAACATTGTGTGGATATAACTTTTTTCCCCCAATAACCTGCTACACATTAGAATTTAGTTATTTTTAATCTTTTGCAATTATAAAACATACTGTAGTGAATCACATGTTTATTTTAGTATTGTTAGAGCATAAGAGAAACATCTTAAGGGTAAATTCCCACAAAGGGGGATGGGAGTTTTATTTCAGTTACTGTCAAATATCATAAAGTACTATTTTGGATAATCATGACATGACATGTATAAATGACATTTACCCTACTGCAGATATCCTTTTGTTTCAGCCCAGTGCCTATTACTAAATCGAGAAAAAAAGTTATAAAACAAATCAAATCTAGGCACTGAACAAACTAAAATGATCTGGAAAAAAATAGATGCATTTCCCAAATATAACCATGAGGAAAAGAAGCTGAGCACAAAGAGTACACACTATATTATTATGTGTATCTAAAACATAAAAACAAGTAGACCTAATCTGCAGTGTTAAGACAGCTGACTGGCTGTTATCTTTGGGAGCTGACCATGACAGCAGGTAGAACAAGAGAGCCCTGAGATGCTGAATAATGTTCTGGATCAAGTCCGGAGTGCTTATGACATGACAGTGCCCAGTGGAGCAAATTTATTAAGCAAACAATGTATGAAGTACAAACTTTTATGTATAAAATAAGAAATTATTTAATAAAACATTTGAATGACAAACTATCTCTGTTTTACATTCATTTTTCTCCAAGTATAAATGGCAATAAAGTTTAAAAACATTCATAAATGTAAATGCAGCAAAAATTTTTAAATATATGTAAAAATTTAGAAAAAAATATGCACATTGTATAAAGATAATACTCTTGGTAACCTTAAGTTGCAATCAAAGTTTTATATTTTTCATAAATGTGGACACATTTGGGGCATTTTTTTTTAGGTTCAATACTTTAAAGATTTGTATTAGTCAGGATAATTAATGTTATATTCTTTAAGAGACAAACACTAAGATTTCAGTGGTATAACAAAACCAAAGTATACTTCTAATTAGAGAAAACTAGTTTAGACTTGGTGACTCTACAAAGCATCTTTATTCTATGCAGTAACTGTTCTTTCAGAACATTTCACAATTATGGTTCCACTGTGTCATGGCCACCAAATGCACCACAAGGGAAAGAAGATAAAGGCCAGACATACTGCCTCAACCTGTAAGTAACACACTTGCCAACTTTCAGCCACATGAATTCAGGTAGCTTTAAACTAACTACAGTAAATGTTGGGAAATGTAAAGCACTGAAATATTTGGTGAGCACTCAGTGTCTCTACAGTAACCTGGCAGTCTAGGTACTAAATATGTCTTTGTTCCCATTCCCCGCCGCCCACACAAATGATCCCTTCTGGGAAAAAAAAAAAAAAAAAGTCTACACTTACTGTGTCCAAGTAATTTGTTACATAGCTATAGTAACTAAACACCTAATATGCAATTTTAATTGAATGAAAATACAGAAATATTAGGGAGTCTTAAAACATTAGTAAAGCCAATTTTCAATTCAAAATTAGCTTCTAAACAAACGATGGTTGCACCTTTAATTCCTTTCCTTTTTTCCCCTTTATCCTAAATTACCTCCATTGTATTTCCCTTAATTAAAAAATAGATGAAGTGGATTAGACTTCATGGTCATGAGAGCTTTACCAGATATTCTGGAAAGCCCAATGAGTACTGAGAGCTAAATGGTATTACGTAGTCAAAGAAGGTATAATCTGTACCAACTTCAGAGTGGTAGTGGTTGGCAGTTTGCCAGTTCTTATCAATCGGTGCTTACAACTTCTTGATAGATCTCTTTTTGAACATAGTTCTACTATGTTCCTTAAGAAAGGCTGCAAAATGGATATAAAATAAAGTTCTGAAATATTATATATTTCAAAAACCAAGTGATTCCTCTGCTAAAATGATTGGCACCTACAGAAATGGAAACAGGTGCACTTCACATGTCTCCATTATGTCTACTGATACGATTTGACTGAAGTTCAGGATACCTAAGAGGACAATTCTAAAAATATTACATACAATTTTGGTTATGATATATTTTATGGTCTGGCTGAATATAGTTTTAGGTCTGGGTCATGTTCTGCTTCTTTAGTCTGATGATTCATCTATATTCCCAGATCCATTATCTTTTTAAATCATTCCACTCCCATTCTACTGATTCATTATTTTTTGAATTATTATTAGATGTGTTAGATATTCTCATTCTTTCTTATAACCTCCATTTGGCTGATTCCTAAAGATCTAACATTAACTTGAACAGTTCTTTCCTCCACTGTATCTAATCTATTGTTTAATCAAATCATTGAGTCATATTATCCATTATTTGTAGTTCATTTATACAACTTTGCTCCTTTTCTAATTTGCTTTTTTTGCTTCTTTCCAAATTCTACTTTTTCTTATTCTTCATGTTTTCTTTTTATTTCTTTCCTAAATCTTATTGCATATTAATAAAAATACTTTCAGATTTTTGTATATTTCCAGTTCTTTTGGCTTTTAATTACCTCTTAAGAGAATTGACTTTCTCTATTGCATGCATTTTTTTATAAAGATTTTATTTTGTTGAGAATATTTTGTTTAAAGATAATTGTTACTATTTAAAATTTATTATTTAGTGACTATATTTTAGCCATTAGTTAACATATTGATTCATTAAAGGGACAGAGCAAGTTTTACACATAATACAACTTTTTGGTTGTTACAATGAGACAGTAATGTTGGCTTATTAATTTATTTTATAGAATTATATGCTACTTAATTATAACTAATTCTTCAAGTTCAGATCAATTTCTACGTCCTTCATAAAGTTTTCACTCTACTTTTGGTATGATCTTTCTTTTTTGCTAGATTGTGCCAGAAACTACTGGAGCTGCAAGCGTCATTATTCTTATTTAAAGTGAAATGCAGTTTTTATTTTCTCAATAGCTCAAAGGGTCCAAACCAACCACCATTTATCTGTTCTTCTTGATTTGAAGAGTGATAACTAGAAATTAATCTAATCCCATGCTTTAGTAGATGGGTATGTGGAATCCAATGCTACTGACCTAGGAATTACCACACCCAAATCACAAGGGTGAAACAGCAGTAGAGAATTATAAAGAGAATTAGAATTTGGAATGTCTGAGAAGCCATCAACAAATGTCCACTAGAGCCCTCTAGATGGCAGTAACCAAAAGGGAGTTCTTCCACCACAGGTACTTCCGAGACTCTCTTGATTAAGAAAGTGTTGCTACATTGTAAACTGACTTCAATTAAAAAAAAAAAAAGTGTTACTTATATCACATGCTAAATAGGCCATTATCCAATTCATTTTCTTATATGTTTTTTCCCAGCTAGTTTCTAAGGTGTTTGAGGACAGCATTTCATTTTAAATATTCAAACATGTATCACATTTTCTGCATACTGCTGGACATACTATATTTACTTTTTTACTCTATAAGAATTTGATTAAATGGAAATTTTAAGACACTTTTGCAATCAGAATAGTCACAGAATAGTCAGATATAAAATACTTTGCTTCTACATTTTCTGTGTATATTTAGTTATAAGTGCATATGTTTAGATATCAATCATTTAAAAAAGATAAGTTATGAGAAATTCAGACTGGTTTAGTGTAAAATATTAATAACCAGTATCCATTTTGGTGGAAATTACAGTAATTAGACAATAAAATATTATGCAATATATTCATATGAGTACAATTTTACAATTGTAACAAAATAATATAATTGAGAGTTATTTTGATAAAATTAATATTATTTTCTATGGCAATCTTGGTTTCCAGCATAATTGTTATCAGTACAAATAATTATTGGTATGTTAACATTCTTAGTATTTAAAATATTCACAAAAGGTCATTAAATTTGCTTCAGATGTGAAGTTTTGTTCTTCTGTATTGGATAATTGAATGCAAAACCATATAAATGTGTTCACAATGTTGTAGACATATGCAACCAAGAATATTGACATACTCTTTTAAAATAACTGATGAATATTCAGATTTTTAAATTATTTTTAATGTAATATCATTTTGATAATTTTATCTTGTATTATCTTGTATTTGAATTTTATCTTGTAATATTATCTTATATAATGTTCCTAGTACTAAATTTTTTATTATTGATTTTAAAAAGGTCACAAACAAAATTTTCATATCCTTATTTCAAGGAGAACATATTTAAAATTAAACTATTTATAAAAGTCCCATGTACTATTTTTTGGCAACTCAGTATGAAACATGATTTTCTTCTGTTACACTGTCACATGTGAGAATTTAGTAACTTTGCATTTCTGATAGCAGGATGGTTTAAAGTGACTCTTAAGAAATATTTAACATCAAGACTGTTTATTTCCTATTGTTTCTTTAAACATTTACCTTAGAGTCTATTGAGTTTATTTTGTTTTTTATGTCAGAACAATCATAAGTTTTCTTACTACATTTTCTCAATTCATAATTACAGTGTGTATTAATGAGCATGCAACACAGGCTCTAAGCGTATGAAACACTTTAAACTGTATTCCAAGATCACATCAACAATATTTGATAAGCTTTTCTGCTATCTAGTAATTTTCATTTTAGAAAGAATTTGCAAAAATATTTATTTGTTAAAATTTTTTGTTCATTTAGATTTCTAACCCGTATTTTGCCTCAAACCAAGTAGGTATATTACAATAAAACAACACTAAAAATTAATCTGGTTTTGTTTTGTTTAGATAGCTGGCTACTTGACTACCAGCTCAGGTTTCAGTAATATTCCACTTTGACCCATATCATGTCATTTTGGCCTCTCATTTTTCATTTTGTTTCCTTGCTCAAGAGTGCTACAGGAACTTTAATTTTCCTGGCCTTCATCTCATAGGCCTCAATATGACATTAATATCAGAATAGGTAATACTAATCACAATCATGCCAATAAAAAAAATCACTGTCATATTTACTGGTCTCATAACCACTTTAGGCTCTTTGTGTGTGGACCGCCTACAGTGTCTGAAGAAACTATACAGAGATTAATACATGGAATAATTCCTAAGACCAATACACAGGATTATATAATAATAATATGTTACTGTAATGCATTTACTTAAGCAATAAAAATAATGCTTCTTCAAGTTAAACTGCATCTTTGCTGTTATTATTATTATTATTATTATTATTATTATTATTAGTCTCAGGCTACTCATATGGCTTTCCTTTAACCGTAAGGAGAAATTACACGGAAGGAAAATGGCAGCACAAAGAGAGCGGCCAGAAAAGCGCAACAGTGGGATCAGAAAAGAGGCAAGAAGCAGCAGAGAAATTAACAAGGAAGCAAGATAATGCCCATAATTAAGAGTGTGGGGAACTGTGGTTCAGGAGCATTAGAAAAGATGAAGAGATTTCTTCAATTTACACTGTAGAAAGTTGTAATGAATCTCCCGACTGCAAGGGCTAAAAGTTCCTACACACCTTCATCTCCAGGTTTATGTTCCCTGCATCTCTGGGATTAGCACTTGAATCTAACTGCTACTTTCAGTCATTTTTTAATTGTACAAGTTCTATCTCCTTCCTTAAAAGTGGCTGCAAGGTTTTGGAATATTAGATGAGAAATTCCAATATTAGCAGAATTTTCATTTGCTCAGTGAATGGTATCAAATAAGAGGAACAAAGGAAACTGAAATAGGAATCTAAGTTATTTACCAAAGACTATGGTTTATTACTGGCTTCTGTTTAATTCCTTTTTCAATTATGTTGATAGCAATGGAAATGAAAATATACCACATAAAGAGACAGATGTCTATAATAAAGACCAAATATACATCAAATGGCATATTCAAACACAATAACCAAAAAAATTTTTCTAATCACTAATTAATTAATGAACATTTCCATTATGAGACCATCTTTATTTGTATTACATAGCAAACTGCACTAAGAACAAAGTTCTAAAATGTACTTTAGAGGGTCTTGAATATCTAGCTAATTTAGGGAAAGAAAGCTGCCTGAAAAAGAAACCTAATCTTAGCAACCTTTTATCTCTTTTAGAACAGCTAAAAATAGAAATTATGCAGGTATCTAAGGAGCTTGCCCATCATTTTGACATTTATTCTTTTCTTAGACTCTTACATTGTTCTTTATTGAACCTAAATGCTGCTGATTATTTGTGAAAGACTTTCTCTCTGGAATTTTCCTGAAACTGTAATTTACTACTTGACTTTCAAAATCCATCATTGTTCTAAGAACATGGTAATTTGACTACACTTTGGCAGAGTAACATACTTACAACTTTTGTTAAAAGATATAGCTAAAATAGGCTCCTATAATATTTACTATGATCATACATGCAACTAAAATGATTTGAAAATTTTTGTGGCATTATATTTTCAAGATATTACAAATTTTATATGTATTTGAAATGAAAATCATCAGTGTATTATTAACAGCAACTGTTTGACAATAAAGTTTGTGTTAATATATAATTTATGACTGTGTATATATTATGTTAAATCTTAAAGCCAAATTAATATGAGCCTAATAAGTCATAATGCCTTCACTTTTTAACTGTTATCTAAAGATAGCTTGGATTTCTCTGCTTTATAGTCCAAGTTAAATTATTTAAACAAAACATTTCTTGCTTTATATTAACATGACTAAGGATTCTTCTTGTACTTTGGACAACAGCATAAGCGAATTTTTGTTCACCCACTATGCACAAAGCATTAAGCAAAAGCATACTTTTTAAAATTAATTGAACAGTTTCTATTCATTGCAAAAAGTACTTTCAGAAGCAAATAGAATTTTTACTATAAGTTATTTCAATACAAAAGTGATGTTACTCACTTTAAGTTACCATTTTGTTTTTATTGCCAATAATAAATTGGCAGTAGAAGGTTTAAAATAATTTAAACATAAGTAGGAAGATAATTCCTGAGACATATAAATTTTTTTTAAATCAACACATATGATTATCACAAGGAAACTACCAAATGAATTAAAATATTTGTATAATTTGTGCAAGCACTTTAATTATATAACAGTTCACAGATTCAATTTTATTGATATATAACATATATATGTTTTATATATATATATTTATTAGTCAGGTATATATAGCGAGATAAATGTATATTTCCACAGTTTGAAATTAAGGGTATGTAAATTTAAAAAAACTATAAATAATTACAATTCTTGTTTAAAATGATAAATTTCAACTTGATTTAAATGCTATTTTACAAAATGTTTTCACATAAAAATTCAGAGAATGTGAATGAAAATCCTATTTCTAAAGTTCAGGTTTGTTGCTTTTCTGTGGATACAGAGTCTCAGGCTACTGTCTGCAGTAGCTGGATCTCAGGCAACTCTTAAAGTAGACAGCCTCAGGCCACAGTAGCAGCAAGAGGGTTCAAAAATGCCAGATGCCTCTGAATGCAGGCTTGTTCTTCCTAACAATAAGCATGATCTAAGGAATCTGCTAGCACAGCCAAGGAACACAGAATGAAATAAAACAGACAAGATAGGGGAAGAAAACTAAATATAAATCAATTCAATTATTTTATAGCATACAATGAGGAGACTCCCACAAAAATGTAAGAAGAAAATAGCCTTGAAAGGTATTCATTGTTGAAAAGGACAATAAATATTACATATTCATTTTAAGAAAGTCTATTTCTGTGAAATAATACAGAAAAGTTAAGACTTTGAAAAAACACATTAAAACTAAAATTAGGGTAGAAATATTCAGTTAAACATGGCAGGCAGTTATATGTTTTATTGTCTTTGTCTCTTCAAACAAATAATAACAATAGAAAAAAGTCAACGAGAAGTGGAAAAATGTAATTCAAGAGCAAATTACCCAGAAAAGAAATAATAATTGATACAGTAGAATTCTAAAAAAAAAAAAAAGAAAGTGTATGTTGGAGTGGCAATAGACTTAATATAGTAGAGCATGTAGACTCAAAGGTCTGAAGCTACTGATAACATGGGATACATTTGCCTGTCACAGGATGAGATTTCTAGAAGCACACATGGAGCATGGATTAAGGTATTACATGTTGATTAGAGATTAAGGACCAACATCTGAAAAGAGGAAGGGAGAACATCTGATTCAGTGAAGAGAGAAGGTGAACCATGATGGAGGTCCAATAAAACTTTGTCCTGTCTCACAGGGAGTTCTAAATCATACATGGCCTGTTAGAGATTTTACTTGGTAGGTCAAAATGACATGATCTTTATTCCTTTGGGGGATCCCTTAATGGGTTGGGTTGAATGGGGAAGAGTGGTCTTTGTGAGAAATGGTTCTTGTGTTAGGACAACACTCCTTACTTAAGTCTCTCACATTTCTTCAAGTCTTATAAGCAAAGGGACTAACAGTCTTGATCTTTTCAAGGATGACTGCATAGCAAACAGCCTTGGAGGTTAAAGTGTTTTTTTTTTTTTTCTTTTTTTCTGGAGTCGACTGACTCAAAGGCAGAAATCAGATTTGTTTGCCATCTAGTATAATAAAGACAGTGTCTCCCTTCACGGCAAAGAGTGGGCAAGTTTGCTTGCAACGCCTTATAAAATATTGGGGCTTCTGCAGTTTAGGATTCTTTTTGCTATTTATTGTATAGCATCCATCTAGGCCACCATTCAGGAGCAAGAGATACCACTCTGAATAAAGTCTTTGTCTCTGATGTAGGAGTCTTGAGTAATCATCTACATTCATGAAACCATGATGGCCTAATATTAGCTTGAAAGTAGGGTAAAATTTGCAATCCATTACAGTTCTTGAGAGTTTTTTGTGATGAGGATGGGATGCTGGCAGAGCCACGGCTTCCGAAATTGAAAATGCAAAGACTCTCCACAGATCAGATAAGGGCATCATAAGAAGATCCACTGCGGTTTTATATCAAATGGTCTAACTCTTTTGGTGAGTGATGAGGCCTCACACTGAAAGGTAAGCATCCTATCTGTTAGTATAGGTTTAAAGGCTAAGTGAAAACAGGGAAAATTGAAATAAACTTCCCAATTCTTTTGGGTAAACACCCTGAAGTGGAACTGCTAGATCATGTGGTAGTTTTATTTTAATATTTTGAGGAACTATCATACCATATTCTCATCAACTGTGCTCTGTGATTTATCCAAAAGAATTGAAATCAGGATCTCAAAGTGATATTAGCACTCTCATGATCATTGCAGCACCATTCACAATAACCAAGATGTGGAAACATAAATGTCCATCAGCAGATGAATTGATAAAGAAACATGGCATATACATCCTACTTTCTTCACCGCTTAATCTACACAATTTAGTAAGGCAGATGGATGTTTCAATCTAACAATTCTTAGAAAAGATGATCTATTTGAGGCTGTCTCTTGTGTAAGACTGAGACAAAAGTAGTGGTGTATACAGACCAATTTTGAAAATTCAAGATCCATTTTAACTAATTCTTGGCATGACATTTCTCTCCCCTGAGAGCAAGTCCAGACCAGTCTAGTTGATATACTCATCACGTGGAACCTGACTCAAAGGGAGCCTAGGGAATTCAAACTTAATTGAAAATACTAACAAACTAAAACAATTGAAAAATCAATAGCACCAAAAAAGAAAACATAATAAATCAAGCAAATATGTACGAGATGCACATGCCAAATAATAAAAAAAATTGCTCACAGAAATCAAAGGCCTAAATAAATGGAAAAATATGCTGTGTGCAATTATAATCAAATTCAGTATTGGTAAGATGTTAATGTTCCCCAATTTTATCTGTGGATTCATTGCCATCCCAATTCAAATCCCAGAAAGCTTTTTTATAGATATTGACAATCTGATACAAAAATTTATATGGAAAGGGATTAAAATAGAAACTACTTTAAAATAAAAGACCAAAATGAGTGAACTTCCACTACCCAATTCCAAGACTCAATATAAACCTACAGTAATCAAGACTTACATATTAGTAAAAACACAGAAACACTGGTCAATGGAACAGATTATAGAATTTCAAAATAGATAAACACAAATATAAAGAACTGATTTTTCGCTAAGGTACAATAGCAAATCAATGGAAAAATTGTAGTCTTTTTGTCATTTTCATGCTGCTGGAAAAACCTGATGTCTATATCAAAATAATAAAATTCACATTATAGGTAACATCTGATATAAATATTAACTGAAATGGATTTTAAAACTAAATATAAATGGTATAGATATAAGATATTCATGAGGAAATATAATCAAAAACTTATGTCACCCTGGATTTGACAAAGACTTTTTAGGTATAACACCAAAACATGAACCATAAAAGAAAGTAATTAATACAGCAAACTGTATCAATAATGGTAAATTTTTCTCTGTGAAAGAAACTTTTAAGAGATGTAAAGATAAGTTACACATTAGGAGAATCATATTTGCAAATCACATCTGATAAAGAATTTGTGTCCAGAATATATAAAAGTCTCTTAAAGCTAAATAATCATAAAATAATTTTAAAATTTTCAAAATGGACAAAGATCTATACAGACATTTTATCCAAAAGTGCATGGATAGCACATATGTATATAAAAATGTCCAGCATTGTTAGTTATTAGGGAAGTGCAAAGCAAAACCAAATTCAGTTACCACTACATACTTACTAATTTGATAGAATAGTAATAAATCCTGTGGGTTCTGGTTTGAAACTACAGATATTACAGATATGAGTATGAACACCTAGATTCAGAAATATCAGATGCATATGTGTATATATTTATATAATTCTCATTGTTCAAAGGTGAAAAAACTTGAGCTACAAATAAATGATGATAGATAATGGTAGTTTTGATTATAACCCAAAGGACAAAATAGATAATAAATATGAATGAGTTCATACTAATATAAATAAATGTTTGAATAAATAAACAGGGAAAAAAGACAACTTCTCTATAGAAAAGTTTTAATTAATAAAAATAGAAGAAATGAGATTAAATATAAATAACCATTAGAATAGCCAATGATAATTTCTGCCAGCAACATAACAGATGAATTGTAAAATTTGTAAATAAGTTTTTATAAATGATATACTTTCACAGCTTAAATGTGATTCCTCCAAAATATCTGTTGAATACTAAAGAGGAAAATGGTGACTTTGTATTGAAGAACCTTGCATACATCACCTTAAACATGGAATCAAGGTTAGTACCAGTGGTCATGAGACGTATCAATATCATGTGTCTTCTGATACATGTGTTATAAAAGGTATAGTGACTGTGAGTTATTTTCCTCCAACCAAATCCATGGCCTTTATCACAATAAATATAAGACAAACCCAAACTGAGTGACATTTTACAAGGCATCTGACAATACTCAAATGTATCAAGGTTATGATAAATAACAGACTAAAGAACTACCGCTAATTGGGGATAAAAATCTTTACCAAAAAATGCAATATATGATCTGAGATAGGATCTATAATAGAGAAAAATTATTGGTTTAAACACTGGTGAAATCAAACTATGATCAGTAGTTTCTTAGTTTTGATAGTCTTACCATAGTTATATGAAATATTAATATCAGACAATATGAAGGGAATCAATCCATATCCGAATCAACTCAATCCATATTTATTATCTATTTCTTTATATCTCTCCATCTATCTGTCATCTATCTCTAAAACATCAGTATCAAAGACTGATTTAGATCCTAGTAAAAAAAAAAAAGCACAACCATTATTTTTCCATATGGCTACTCAAATAGGAAAATTATAATTTACAGTATTACTATATACATTTATATTCCTGAAAATTGTATTGACTGGGAGTTGGTTTTTCGTTTCTAGAGCGTTGTTTCTATTAAACTTGCATAATTCATTTTTGGCAAAACAACAATGAAAATATGTCTAATCATAGTTCCTATTTTCCCAGGTTCAGCTATCTTTTTTTAGATACCACACTATTTGTGCTTTACAGAGTCTGTAGATGTCCCTTATTTGTTTCAGAGCACTTCTTTCCAATTTCTCTGAATGGTTATGGGCAGTTTCCCTCGAGTAGGTTCTTCATAATAATTATCTATTCCTTCTACAGAGATAGTAACCACACATATATTCTAAAAAGTGCTGGATATTTTCTTACAAATTAAATTGAAACTTTATATATTGTTTGATTTGCTCTGGAGCCCTCCCTAATTTAATCCATCTTTCTTTCTGGTGTTCTCCCCAGTGTCTATGTCTTGGCTATTCTCATAAATTACAGATTATATATAGTCTTTTTTCCTAAGCAAAAATACTATATTCCAAAATTGGTAACAGAATGTCTATTGCAGAGTCCCATGAAAACCAATGCTGTCATTTAATACATTCTTGGAATCTATGGCTCAGAGTATTTACAAGCTGCTTATGCATTTTATACATTATATAGGGCTGTGTAAGTATAGAATTGAATATGTACTAGCTGCTTAATATATTAACATGGATTGAGCACTTAAGTAGTGATAGTCATGTAATACCAATCTTTATTTCCAAGCATACAGTAGATAGTGGGGTTGCCATTTGGTAGCTGAGTAAGAGCAGAGTCTGGGCATAGTCTTAAAGAAGTCTTAAAGAAAATTCAAATCCACAGAGTACTATATATGTGCTTTCCAACTAACTGATACTCTTTGTGACTTCACTACCAAGATTTCAGGAGACTATAATCTTGTAATAATTTTCAGACCTTATATTAGACTTTTTAGTGAATTTATATATAGGAAGTTTATTGAATGATTACTAAAATTAGTTTACTTGGAATAACAATGGTGAGTTAAAAGTATTCTTAGAAAACTGTTACGTTTGCTTTTTTTAGTAGGAAAGAATACATATCATGTGATCTGGAAGATATTTTTTGTTGTGAGTGTGTGTTTTACAGATTTATTGAGGTTATAATTGATATTTTTAAAACTGTGCATATTAAGGTATACAATTTGGTGAGTTTGGCCATGTACATATACTCATGAGGCCATCACCACAATCTAAGTAATAAATATATCCATCACCCCCAAAACTATCCTCCCTTAGATTTCTGTTTTTTTGTTTCTGTTTGTTTGCTTGGTTTGATTTTGTTTTGTGATAAGAATACATATCATGAGATTTACCTTTAATTTTTTTTTAAGATGCAACTTTTAAAAATAAGAATGTTGGGGGAGAGTATTGCTCAGTCGCAGAGTGCATGCTTAGCATTTGTGAGGTCCTGGGTTCAATCCCCAGTACCTTCACTAAAATAAATAAACAGGTAAACCTAATTATCTCTCCAAAGAAATAATACAACATTGTAAACCAATATATTTCAATTAAAATAATAAAAATAAGAATTGTGTATATTTAAGGTATACAAGTAATGATATTCATATATCTAGTGAAATGATTACTGTAATGAAGTGAATTAACATATCTTCCCATATACCTTCTTAGATTTTTTAGTGCACAAAGACTGTATTGTTAACTATTGATACTATGTTTTACAGAAGAATTTTATAATTGATTTATTTTGTGTAACCGTTACTTTACATCTATTGAACAACAACTCCCCATCTCCTCCTTCCCCTCATTCTCTGGAAACCACCATTCTTTTTTTCTGCATTGATGTTTCTCAGGTCAAAACTTAACTAAAGCTGCAGTAAGGGATCGTCTTCCACTGGGAAAAAAAAAATGTCTATCTCCCTCTTGGCCCAAATATAAGTGGCAAAATACTTGATTTGACATTTCCTATGTATTGTATTATATTTCTCAATTTCATCTACTGTGTGTATTATAGGAAAATCTAAATGGTCTGAAGAAATACATCGTATCATTGTGTCTGCTTTCCTCATTTGGCTGCTTCAAGAATTATGTAAACTAATCCATGTTGCATGCTTAAAAGAAGGTCTGGTATATATTATATATTCAATAGATATTATGTTCTGTTTACTTCTCAGTTATAACTATCATCATGATTTTTATTGACAGATTTAAAATTGAAGTAAGGGTTTTCTGACATAAATTCTTTGATTTAGTTCCATCAAGATGATTATTTATAATAGTATTATCATTGCTATTTTCCTGATAATCCACTTCTTTTTGTCTCTTCCTTTCATTTTCAAGTTTCTAAAGGAGAGAGAGAGAAAAAGAGAGACAGAGAGACCCAGAATATTTTATTAAATGTTGATCATTAAATAAGTGTAATATGTTTCAATTCCCATTTGCAGATTCTGACATGAGAATAATAAGAAACTGATTGGTAGGGGGAGCAAATACACGAGTTGAAACATATTATTAGAGATGTCTATTAAATATTCAACATGCAATTCTTGTCCAAGTTTGGATTCTAGGCACATATCAAAGCCACATAAAAGCATATAAATAAGATCACTTAGGAAGTTAGTATAGACAGAGAATAAAAGAATCACACAGATTGAGCTCTGACTTCCTCTAGTGTTTAAAGGCTTTAATGGGGAAGAAGACCTAGCAAATAGAACTGAGGCAAAGCAGCTAAAGGGTTAACATGGAGAGCAGGATTATCTGTTGCCCTAAAGCCAAGTGAAGAACATTTTTCAAGATGAAGAGAAAAATAAAAAGGGCTGAGAAATAGCCATTGAATTTGGAAAAATAGAAGCTGTAGATGACCTTAAAAAACATGATTCATTTATGTTTTAGAGTCAAAAGACTGACTATAATGGACTCGAGGGAGAAGGGGAAAAAGGGTTGTAAAAATTGATAGTATAGACAGTGTTAAAGATTGTAGGCAGTGAAATTGAATATACTCTTTAGTATATTTGTAAGTTCAGGTTATACAATTTGCCTATAAGCATAGCTGTTGCTATATATTTAATCATTTTGTTAATTAAAATTGTCAACTTGTAGAAAAATGAAAACATTCTTATCTAATATTTAATTGATAGCAGTCATTGTGATTAGTGCAATTATAGACTCAACTTTCATAAAGATGCTCCCAAAGAGTTTATTTACTATTAACCAGCATGGTTATCTATTATTAATCTAAGATCATTAATTTGGCATGCATATAGGGATTTATTATTGTCAACCAATACATAGAAAACACAGAACAAATGAGAAGATTCCATGGAATATATATATATATACACACACACATGTAATATATATATATATATATATATATATATATATATATATATATATATATATACACATATAGCATATATAATTCTATTTCTGTTCTTAAGTAGCAGATACAAGTTTTTCTAATAATTATTTCTATGTCAAAAGAAAAAGACAAAGCATAAAATAATCACCCAGAGAGCATCATTTACCTCAAGAAATATATGTATTGATACTTTAAATATTTCAATTGCATTGACTTTCTTTTCATGTGTATCAATGATCACACCATATTTTATACTGATTTTAATTGGATAATATATTTATTAGAGTATTTAAATGATTTATTGATTAACCGAAAGTGCTTTCTTAAAAAATTATACTACATCATAAGATCAGACACAGAAAATAAATCACCATATAGCTTAACTGTGTTTTTCCCACAGGGTTTTCTTTTTTGAGAAATTCTGAAAAGTACATTTCTCTTTTCTGACAGGGAATAGTATTATTTTATTGTAAAGGGGAAAAAGGCTTGCTTTGAGGAAGGCAAACATCTTGGAATTCTACTGTAAACATGCATGAATCACTGCCTTTTACCATCACAGCATCCCTTACTTTATGTAACAATGGTTGCTTAAATTGCTGTGGGTGCATTACAGGTCAGATACACCCCATCACAGTAAAAATATTTCATATTCAAGAACAAAAGTATGACAAAAAGAAGAATTAGTTCACAATGCATTAGAGGTTTATGTTGTTGCTTTTGAATCATTTTTTCTTTTTGTTGAAATTGTTATTGTGAAAGACTCATACCAAATCTTGAAATTTTAAGGTATCTGTCTTTCTTTAATGATTAGCTTCATCTTAAGGCACTTTTGTGAATAAGTTGTGAATAAGTTCTTTTCACAGAACAAAATGTGTTATGTTATAATATTTGAGAAAAAGTGAAGTGGAATTTCAAAATTCTATTTAAAATTTCCTAAAGATCAAAGGAAAAAAATATAGGAATTTTAACATTAAGTACTGGACAGAAAAGTACTGAAAAGAAAAAAAACTTAAATATAAAAATAGACATTGGTCGCCTTTTATTTACAAAGTCCTTAAGTAAGCTGTCCCTAAAACAGCATTATAGAGAACAGCATACTGTATCCTTAGCAATAAAAATTTATAATTTGATGATGCCTTAATCTGATTTCAGTCATGTGAGGAGAATATAAGAGTAAAATAATCAACTTTTGTATAGCAGAGTGTGATGTGAACTAAGAAGAATAAACAATATCACATAGCTGGAGGATTAGGTAAATTAAGGTGATGCTGGAAGAATATCTATACATCATAGAGATATAAAGAGAGAAATATTCAATCAAAAGAAACTGAATGAGGAAATAAATTTCAAGAAAGCCAAAGGCAAATAAAACAGGAGTGGTATTTTTTGGATGAAACACAAAATGTAAGCATTCTGGCAGAAAAAAATATACCATATTGGAAAGTTAAATTGGTCTCCCTCAGAAAACAATCACACAAACCCATCTGATGCTCAGATCGTTGCTACTTGGGGGGTGAGGATATAAATTATATCTTTTTATTTCTTCTTGCACAAAATATTAAAATATTTTCATCTCTGAATTCCCATACAAACTTAAAACAAATTCCAAGCGTATACTTAAAGTGCATATTCCTGCTAAAGTATTTTTCAAATTATAATTCTTTTTCTGCCTTTTACATATTGCTGATATTCGCATGTTCTATTAAACTGAATTTAGCAAGATAATATAGGTTTTTGAGGTAACTGAGGTATTAAGGAAAGATATATCTAAATGTGCATGCAATTGAAAAGGCAGTGATTATGCAGTAACAACTATTAAAATTTAGATGAAAATAGTAAAATTCAAGAAAACTATTGTTTAACACGTCTATCTCAAAAGTTAATCAAACAAAAATTTCCAAAACTGCAAAAAATGGAATGAGACTTTAAAAATTTCAATTAAGAAGGGACAAGATAAAGATATATTTAAAAGGAAAAATATGCAATCTAAGAACAGATTATCTCAAATGTTCATAAACTGTTGTACATGTGGGGAAAATATTTTTTCAGGAAAAAGGTATAAACTGCCAATGACACTATGAAGCTATGTACAAACAGCTTAGACAAAATATTAGGAGAACAAATCAAAAAATGTAAAAATATAGCATATGTGGATCGGTTTATTTTGCTAGAAAATCTTACTTTCCTTGCTATAAAATTCTGATAAGAGCCATGGTTTTTATTTTATAAATATTCACCCTTTACTGTTCTGTCATGACACTGTCTGAGCTTGCACAGTAAATGCACCAGAAAGCAATTTTTACATCAGTATGACCAGCAATAATGCAACTATACAAGTTAGAAACTACAGAGCATATGAATATTTATGGAGGTGAGATATTTCTCACCAGGGGTATTTCAGATGTGTGATATATTTTTCCTTTTTAACTATGAGAAATAGTGTCTTTCTTATTTTAACCACATGATCAAATATTCCACAATTTGGTCCTATAATTACAAAGCTGGTGATTAGTCACTTGGATCTCTATTTTACGTTATAGAAGCATCAGAAAAAAGTGATTTAAAAATAATTAAAATATCAAAATATATTTACATATATTTTCACCAGATATTAAAGAATACATTTTAATTTGTGTATTTATTATATTTGTCTAAAATTTCTATATATATATATATAGTTTAGTATGATTATAAATTTTTAAATTAAAAACACCTCACAAAAATCAAGAGAGAATAAAAGCAGAGACTGAAGGAAAGTGTTTAAAAAGGCATATAACATATTTAAAAGATTAATTTACAAGCAGTGGTATGCTGGTAAATGTTTAATAACCTTCTCTAGATGGAAAAATCAAACACTGATCTGGGGCATTTGCTATTTCCACGGTAAAAATACCCCAAACAAACCAAACTGCAAGCAACCAATACAAAATTAACTGGCTCACAGAGGCTCCAGATATTTAACAATGGTCTTTCACATGCAGTAGTATAAGACAGCTCTAACATACCTTTGGAATTTACATGTTTTTAAAAATAAAATTATACTAAATATTTATACTTCAGCACTGCAATCTCAGTGTACATTTAAAGTGTAATAAAGTTGGTCCATTCAAGTTCCTCCAAGACCAGGAAGTCCTCTGATTCTGCATATTCCCTACATTCTATAAAATGTTTTAAGATATTTTTAAAAACAGATAGCAGACATATAGTGTAACTAATTTTCATTGTTAGTTTAAAAATATGATTCACCATGAGATTATTCATAATTGCGTCATATATCTCTTCTAATTTTTTTCATATTTATGTGATTCTACTCATTAAAATTTTCACATGGGTTTGCTGGTCTGTGAAAACTGTGGCTTGATTAAATTATACTATTCAAATATAGTTAAGATCTAAATTTAGGGATTACACATGAATTCACTTACACTTGTAATTCCCTTTCCCAGTTTCTAAGATAATTGGCAGATAACCACAGAGGCAGTCAGAATATTCACCTTTTTATCACAAAGATAATAATGCCAACAGCAGTTTTAGAATCTCTTCATATCAAGTATTACATATGTTGAGCAAAAAGACTCTGTTGTCACTCCAGTATTATCTCATCAGTGCCCTTGAATTCCTCAGCAGGCATGCCATCTGCCATCAGACTTTGAGTCTTTACAATTTAAAGGTTCTAATGCAATGCAGATCTTGATCATCTTTTAGTTTAGGAGAAACCCTGTATCTGTTATCAGATAGGAAGCCAAGAATAGGATGCCTTTTGAGTAGACATTATATTCATCATAATACCAGTCTGCTAGTATCATAATACCTTTTTCAGACTTTTAAAATATTTTCAAATAATTTGCTTATTCAGTATGCAGGGTACTGTTAACTGCAAACAAGTAATGATCAATTAAATGCGTGAGGTAACCAAATTGTGGTAAAAGCTAAGACCTACATATAAATTAAGAATCAACTGATATTCAAATAAGATACGTATTTTTTTTCTAGGAGTGAAAAGATTCCCAAAACACATGTACTCTGTGTAGCAGACTCAAGAATCTGATTGACTATAAACCATCAACTCAGAAAATGCATATGCATTAAAAATTTTTACCTTACTTCACAAGAATTTTACTAAGACCCAGGATCTATCTATGAACATTAAATTAAAAACAACTGCACAGAGTTTACCACTATACTACAGATTTAGATTAAAATATTATTATCTACTTTCCCTATAATTAGGATGTATTGTCATTAGGGACAAATTAATAATTTTTACATAACATTTTGGTATGAAGACAATATGAGAAAATATTTTTTCAACTTTAAAAATTGATTTAATTTAAATTCTAATATTTTTTTAAAAATTCAATCTAATTTAGTTGATATGCTCTGAGAAAGTAATTGGTGAAGAAAAGCAGCTTAAGATAGGATGTGTTATACTGTGAAAATAACCATAAATTCCTATCCACATGTAACCATTTTCATGTAATTCTCCCTTTAACAGGAAAAATTTAGTTCCCCATTCCTAAAATCTGGTCTGGCATTGTGACTTTATTTTGGACATTAAAACATAGTGGAAGCAACATTTTACTAGATGAGCTTGGGCTATAGGAGGCCTTTCATGCCTTTGCTTTCCTCTTGTAACCTGGCTAGTCCACCATCTGAACAATAATAACAAAAGGTAATCTCCTGGAGGATGAGATACTGCAGTAAGCAGAGATGAATCATCTTAGCAGAACCATCATTGATAAGCCAGCCTCCAGATGGCCCAGCAGTGAGCCCAGCCAAGGTCAGTCATGCTTCAGAACGATCCAATTCATTCCAGCCCATCATCCAGCCTTAAAACCATGAATTAAATAAATGGTTGCTGTTCTAGATTTCGGAATTGTTTTTAACTTATTGAAAGCTAACTTTAAAGCCAAATAAAAGTAAAAACTGAAGTTTTCATTGAATCTCTTAGGAAAAAAACACATGCCCAAGCGAAATATGAGCCAGCAGGTAATTTCAATAACCACTAGCACATACTGTGTTTCTATCTCCCACACAAGTTACACCCCAATATTTTTTCCACTGGCATATTTCTTTTGGTCATATCCCTCTTTACTGCACATATCCAGGAGATATTATTTCCACAGATGCAATACTGCTCAAAACAGGGCAGGTGTCTGTATATGCTTTTTCATATAGAGATCTTGTGTACTCAGGAAGCGGAGGAAAAGAAAGGATTTTCAGTGTTTATATAAGGATTATATTTGTGAATAATCTTTGTGGATTGAATTTTAAGAAGGAAAGAAGGAAGGTAAAAAGGAAGAAGAGAGGGAAGGGAGGGAAGCCTTACTGAATCTCTCCTTCCAAACTCATCTCTTGTTGTTTTGGTAACTTTCGGTGGCAAATGGCCAGGCTGAATTTCCCAATTCCATCCCCAAATGACAGATTTGTATTTCTTTGATCTATTTATGCTGGTAAGAGGTTTATATATATTATCAATTATAGATTCTTCAAATATAAATTTAAACATTTAAATTAACTCGATAATCTCAAAAGATAATACAGCAAAGGGAAAATATATAGTCTGTGTTGTATAAATAAAGCATTTACTTCTTACATTCTGCATTTTTCACATCATGAGCTCCCCATGGATAATATGCAAGTCACTTAGTCTAAAACTTATCTGTAGTATTTTTAGAAAATAATTTTTATAATAAATGTGAAAATATAGAAACTGGTATTATACTATTTGGGAAAATATTGTTTAAAATAGTGACATGAATAAATATTTAAAATTATATAATGTAATAGCCTGGAATGCAATAAAGGAGGAGTAGAAGGCAGCCTGAAGTAAGAACAGAATGAAAAATGTAAGTAAACTGAAAGCCCCTTTGACCCACAGAGATTTGAGCATATACAAAATACAAGCAATATTATAGGTAATCTATAAGAAAATAATAGTGAGGAGTGCAGAGTAAAAGGAAAAAAAAAATGATTAAATTGGTGAAATGAAAGAATATATACCCACAGAAGAGAATGTTGGCTTGAATACTAAAAATGAACAAATTAGGCAGAAGTAGTAAGTAAAGATATAACAAAACAAAAGTGGTTTGTATTGAAGGAAGCTGTTTGCACATTATTTTCAAGGCAAATTAATGAAAATATATCAACACTTAGTCATATCCTAGAGGATACTGAGCCAACAATAAGGGAAAAGTGTTACTGTAGTGGTAGGCTGAGGTGGGCAGGTAGAACATGAAATAATTACTGGAAAAATATATGAAATAGCATCTTGGGCTTACAAGTTATAGAAAAGTTATAGAAAACTAGAACTATGGCAGACATGCATTTTTATGTACCTATTAACCAATTATTTCTTTTTTGTATTTTTTTTTCTTACTTTATAATATAGTTTGTACTAATCAGCTATACCAACTGTAAAATACTGATAAACAAGCTTGCCCTGGGTGTTGCCAGGGGAGTTTTTAATTTTAAATAGCTCATTACATACCATTAATTAGCCAATTGGTCCTTATCTTGACTAAGACTCAGAAGTGATATTTGAAGAATCACTAGAGATAAGCAGGACACTGTCCCAGTCCACCTGGAAATTAACCTGCCTTACAAAATCCATCTTGCTGACTCTGTTTCTAAATTTCTTGTTATTATTTTTTCTACAACCTTTGCACTATTTAGAGAACAAAATAAACAAAAGGACACACACTAATTATTTGTATCTTCCAATGAGGTGTAGCTATTTCTTTAAAGATATGCTTAACATTTACCATATAAATGTTCAAGATCAAGTGTTCTGATAATCATGCCCCAGACTGACTACTTTTACTTCCTTCAACTATAGAAATTTGAACTTTATGAAAAGTTGATTCAAAGTAAGAATTAAGTGATTGTTAACTAACTTTACTTCCTGGTTTGGCCAGTCAGCTTTCATTAGAAGAATATCCTGTGCAGATTTTTATTTAATCTCCCAACATATTTGATGACCAGAGAATTATACATTTTGTTAAATCAATCAAATTAATTGCATCAATTACAACATAAATATACACCAAATAGCAGTTACATTCTGAGTTGGACAAAAATCACTACAAAACACATTACATTTGAATCACATTAGTATTTTATTGGCCTTCCAAACTAGAGTGGCCCTTGCTTATTCAGATATTGTCCTGGACTGGGGAATAAATCAAGGGCAAAACTCAGTTAAATCTCTATCTCAAGTCTCTTGTGGGTGTAGCCACATGTGTGGCTATTTATGCTGCCTGATTGTAGTGAATGTATTTTTCTATGGGCCTCCTGCTAGCTGTGGTCTGACCAATTGACTATCAACTATTTGCATTGCAATTGCTTTTTAGACCAAGGACCACTTATCTACCTTTGATTTACCTTCTGTAAACCATGTAGACTATTTGGCATCTTCCAATAACTGATCATGAGAAGCGACCCCTTTGGCCATAGGATTTGGTAAATCCTGAGGGGTATCTAATGCTGGCACAAACAAAAATTAAGGCACCCATCAGCTCATATAGTCTCTGATACTCCAGTGGTCACCAACGTCATGTTTTTTGAACGCGTATTCAGTTAACAAGGGAAATTTGTGCATTCTCATTCTTTTGGGAATGGAATTTGTCATAACCCAAGACATGAAGGTTATTCCAGTTCACAATATGTTATATTCTTCCGGAATAGAGAAAGTTTCAATGAAAATTCAATGACAAGCCCTTTCAAATAGCATGTACCTTGAATCTGCATCAAATGACAGCAGTGGATGGTGATTGGCTGTCACGGGCCTTTCCCAGAGGCTCCAGTCAATGAAGTGTTTGTTACAGACATTTCTTGTAATTAGTTCTGGTTAATTAGTTCGTCAAAATTTCCCAATTGTCCCTCACCTCTGGGCAAATTGTTTTAAATTAGCTACTTGAATGGGTTTAAATAATTCTAAAGGCTCACCATTTTGCATGCTATATTGAACAGGATGAAGGACAGATTTACACTATTTTCCTTTTCCCAGTTGTTTAAAGGAATTCAGACCCCATTCAGACATGCCATGCATTTCAATAATACATTTTTTAATGAGGGTCAGGTAACATTTGTGTACCTTTCCCTCAAAATCCCCACTTTGAGAGATATTTTCACCTTTATCTGCAGTTGCACTACTACATCCTCCTAATTAAGTTAAATCAATCTCCTATTTGATTTAATTTAATTTGGTTATGTTGTCTTTTAATATTCATGAGCAGGTTTAGAAGTAATTTTTCTTTAGTTTAAACCTGCTTGGAATTCTTTGGCCTTCTTGATTTGTGTTTTTTAACAACTCTGAAATATATACACCCTTTTATTTATTTATTTTTTTGAATACCACCTCCTCCCAATGATCTATTTACTTCTCCAGCAATATGATTAGATATTTAAAATCCTCTTCCTCTAATCTCTAGATTAAAAACTGGAAGTGCTTGAGTGCTAGGCTTCATCTGGTATCCCACACAATACCACAACATCGTCTGTGCAATGCATTAACTGGAGGTTCAAAGGCAGAAGAGATCTGCAGATACCCCAGATCCAGTAAGTATTTACATCTCTGAACTTGCAATTCGTTTTGGTTATTCTTTTTTTTTGAGTGCAGAGGTAATTATGTTTGTTTGTTTGTTTGTTTGTTTGTTTGTTTATTCTTAGAGGAGGTACTGGGGTTTGAACCCAGGACCTCATGCATGTTAAGCATGTGCTCTAGTGCTTCAGCTATATCCTCCCCCCTGAACTTGCAATTCATTTTGGTTTTTCTTTGTTTCCAGTAAGTTCCCATATTTTTCTGCCATTTGGTCAAGAATTTCTAAAATATGTAATTATCTACTATTTCCTTTTGGAATATTTTTGTGACACTTCATGTACCACATGCTAAAATTTATGCAGCACTTAATATCATTCCTGGAAGAAACACTCTTCAGAATACAGTTTAGCAAGTGCCATTTAAAATTATGTGCATGTGCAATTAAATTTTAGGGCATTTTACAATAATGTACTTGTTTGAATTGTGAACACAGTCAAGTAGTAGAAAACGTGGTCAGATATGATCAGGAAACTCTGAAAACAATGTTATCATTTATTCAGGAATTTCAAAAATGTATTCCCTGCTTTATGGCATGTACTTCTTTGCATCTTTACAAATGGAAGTCAAAGTAAAACCTAAAGCCTACGACACTTCTTTTGGAAGGTCTTCCATGATCATCAAGAGAAAAATGAAACAAATTATGTCTTCTTTACAGCAATATTGTTTCTTGTACATATAGAAGTCATCCTACACTACATGTATAAATACTCTTTTTCCTTTTTTAAATTCTTAAGCACCACGCATGGTGCTTGGCACATGAATGTATATACTTTGCACCTCTCTAGTTATAAGCCTTAGAAGATATCACATTATGAAGTATAAGAAAAGTATAGGTCCTTAAAACTATCAAAATCATATTTGCTAATGATTTTTCCATTACATATTTGCTTAGTGGTGTGCTAAAATATTGAAGAATAATTGGTCCCATATATGAAATATATTATAAAGTAGTAAAACGGCAACAATTTTTACAATATTAATTAAATTTATAAATCCCCCATAAAAGAAAAGTTGTCCCACAACTTTTAGATATTGCTGATAAATTAACATGCAAAATGCTAATGCTCTGAAATCAAGCTATACAGAATATGTGCTATTCATTGGCTTTTAAAATCTACTCAGATCTTTATTATAAATGAGGAAATACAAAATTAATTTTGTTTTAGGATATGATTTATAGCAATATGTTATTTTTCTGGTGACTAACATACACACTTTTTACTAAACAAATTGAAGAAAGAAAACTGTAGATAAAATTGTCATTTAGATAAAGTGTGTGTAATGAGTTTTTGTGTGTACTAGAAAACTGTTTTATATATGCCTGTCATAATGCTGTGTTTGCAGTTCAGGAAATATATGGCTTAAACCAAATAACTGTGTCAGCAGTTGATTACCGATCAATATGTTCACAGCACTGTTGAGTGCTGAACTATCAGAGGAAAAATTTCTGTTTCTGAGACAAATAGCATTAATGACTCAAAAACTTGTTTTATTCAAGATCTGCTTCTGATATACTACTACTTTTGTATAAAACAGTGTAGCATATACCACATAATAAGTCTATTTTAAAATCACTGCTCATTCAAATAACTAATCATTTGTAAAAATTTATTTGATTGAACTGTTACATAAAATCCATTTAAATGTAGTTTTACATGACATCTTAAGTTACAATCATCCATCAAAGATGTAGTTTAGGATGTCATTTCTTAACAGCGTTACTTAAGATTTTATAATTTGTTAACAATTTTGAGGTTTTCAATGCCAATACAGTTGACCCTTTAACAAAGAGGGGGTTAATTTAGTATAATTATAGTCAACCCTTTGTATCTGTGGTTCCCCTGAATCCATGGATTCAAACCACGAATTGTATATTACCATAGTATTTACTATCGAAAAATATCTGTGTTTAAGTGGACCTAGGCAGTTCAAAAGCTCATTGTTCAAGGGTCAACTGTATACATAATATAGAAATTCAGTGAATTTACCAACTGGTGTAAACTGTTTCTTGTATTACATTGTATCCTTGTTGTTCAATTAGATGGGCTCCTTAAATTTTTCATGAAATGAGAACAAATTACTTTTGCAGTTTTACTCTATTGAAGTTTCATCTTAATGTTTTATGTGAATCATCATATCAATAAAACTCAAAATGCTAAATTAATTTTGGAATCATAATACATTTAAATAAATACTATCCACATTTTAATTTAAATGGCATGTACTATATTAGTAATTAAGTATTTCTTCATAAATCATTTACATCTGTGAGTATAGTTTCTTTTCCCTAATGATTTTACAGGAAAATTTCTCTTAGAACAATAGGTCTTTAATTACTGAAATTCTCTATGACTTTATATGGCTTCTTGATGATTTATAATAACCTTTTGAAATTAATAGATTATTCACTAAATCATTTGATTCTCAAAACACGTAAGAGACTTTGGAATCATTATCATAATTTTTATGAGTAGAGAAACTGGTCTGAGATGATCAATGACTTGTATAAGGCATGATAAAAGCAACAGAGACAAGATTTAAGATGTCTTCTAACTCCAAATCCTATGTATGCTCTTTTCACTAAATTTAAGTAACAAAAGTACTTGAATTTGCATTTTTGCCATAAAATGCTGCTAGAGTTAGCCTATATAAAATAAATTATACATAAATTAATGGCATGGACAACTTGAAACATTCATCTCTCATGCTTTTTTTTTTAAATTAGCATACAAAGACATAACTTTTGAGAAGGCAGTTGTGTTCAGGCATGGGGCAGGAAGCAGCGCAGTACCTGGTGTACTAAACTAAGAATATGCAGATTATGACCTTCTGAAAGAGGAGGCACAAGTACCCACACAGGGTTGACAGGTAGCTCCCTTAGCATCCAACTTCTCACTTTGGGGAAGTGAAACCACTGGGGTCATTTTAACTGAAGGCTCAGTTTCAATATATTCAACAAAGGAGGTAAAGTCACAAGATTTATTACTTACAGATTCCAGAAGGGGACAGCTGTCACAATAAGATGGAAGAAGGGCAGTCCTCTGACCCAGATCATCAGCGAGCAGGAGACAGAGAGCAGGGTTGCAAGCACCTATTGTAATAATAAAGTGGTTAGGGTTGAGGTCACTAACTTTTTGAGGATCAACTCTAAGTGGTTATTTTAAAAGGTGCCCCAAGAATAGCAAAGTGGGACCTTGCAGCAGGAATCCTAAGTTTACATTCTTACCTATATGTCCAAACTCTGGGTGTGAGCAGGGCTGTCATGCTTAGGCAGTAACTCAAAATAGCAAAATAGCTTTTTCCCCCCTCATCTCAACGGTGTATAGTAAGGATGTAAGGCTTATAAAGTATTAAAGAATGGGTGGGTTTGGTGGATGGGAAGTGTTCCTTTATCTCCAGTCCTCTGTATCTTCCATTATTTCTATCCTCTTTAGAACTGGCAAATTTCCACTGCTTTTATAGCATGTTTGAAACACTGAATTTTTTTCTCAAGGTTGTAATGGCTGAAATCTAGGACATTATCTACCTAGCTGAACCATATTACCATTCTCTTCTTAGAACCTTGTCATCTGCACTTGGGTGTGGCCATGTAAAGCAAGTAGTATCCAGGAACTTTGGGTCCTGGGTCCCAGAGAACTCTTTTTCCAAACCAGTAGAAACCTCTTTTAAGTTAACCATTGCTTTTTTAGATTTTTGAAAGCAAATATATCATTTCTGCATTCTTATGTTACTCTTCTATCACAGGTGGAATCTGGAAATGTTAATTAGGATTCACAGAGGCAATTTCTGCTTTTAGCCCTCCCACATACCTTCCCTGAGACAAGAAAACACAAAGACTAATAGTGCTGGGTTACTGGCAAGTGAGAATGGGGACTGGGTAGGAAATGGTTAAATATAAGAAGGAAAGAAAAGGAACACACTACCTCAAAGTGATTTCCAGTCATAATTTAAATGATAGAACCAATGTGTTTTAATAAATACAAGTAAATTTCTACTAAATGCATTTACTAATATTTTATTATTATTATAAAATGTGTTGGAAACGTACTCAGGTCTATGTATCTTTCTGATTCTAAGTTATATATGATATATGCCAAGATGTTTATATTATTAATGGATACATGTTGTCATGAAATATGTGATTTTCGCAATTTAATCACAAATGAATGAAATTTCCCCAACAATTTCTGTTTTTATCACCTCAGATCTGTTAAATATCCGTTCACAAATTAAAGTGTCCAAAGATATTAAAACTAAAGGTTGTGCTCTGTGAGGAATTTATTAAATGATGATAATAATTTTGTGAAAATACTCAGCCAATACCATTTATAAATTGGGGTACAAGGTATAATGTAAGTAATACATCTGGATACTTATATAGAAAATAACATACATTTTACAGTCCTTAACACATTAAAACATTCATGAGTAATATGTTTATGCTAAAAGTACAAAAGATGAAAAAACAAAGAAAACATATTGAACAGTAATTTTTTGCTCAAATACAGTGTTAAAACTATGATTATGTTTAATGAGAGCAGTGAATGATTACAGATGGTAATTTCTTCAGGCTAACTACTTTGTTGCTGAGGCTTATGTTATTTGTGAATATCTGACAGCCAGAGAGGTTTCACTCATAGCCTTTGAGAATTTATGAAAACCTAGCAGAAATGGAATATACATCCTTTGCTATAAGAAACAAAGGTCCACTTATACAACAAGTATGGCTGAGTAAGAGAAACCAAATCTACCTGGAAAATCCTAAAAATAATAATGTTTTATTATTATAAAAACTGACTGCTTTATTGTTTTGAGGTCGCTTCTTCCTCAGATTAAACAGCTCAAGTTCCCAACAAAATAAAAATTTTAAATGCGTGCTTAGAAAAAGTAAAAGCACACACTCATAGTACTACAAATTTCTGTGAAATTTCATATCATCAAAGAGAAAAAGATGCTCAAGATAGAAAAAGAGGTAACTTAAATAATAATAAACATGATACTAGCCTTGGGCTTCTCATAATAAATGCAGAGTCCTCAAGAATAATAAAGTAATGCCTTAAAATTCAGATAGACAATTATTTTAAATTCAAAATCCTGTTTTCCACCAAACTATCAGTCACATGTGAAAATGATTGCGAGCTTAGTGGAAAACAGATATTTTTGGACAATGCTTATGTTCCCGTTGGAATGTCACTTGAAGGGATGTTTAATTAGAATGTGGGAGTTAACTATGAAAGGTTAATGCACAGAATATAGAAAACAGAGGATCAAATCAGGTAGAGTAATGAAGGGCAGCCTTGATATAACAGCAGTGTTCTGGAATGAAAACAAAGAATCTAGGATGGAGGAGCATAGTAATGTACTTCTAGGAACACTATATTATAAATTTTTAAAGCATTGTTCTTGCAATATCAAGAAACATATTAAAGAGGACTGTACTTAATATATAAATACAGAAAAATATTATAAATTTACTTCAAAATAATTTTGAATCATAAGATAATGCTTAACAAAATGAATCACTGGACAGATGGTTCTCTTCAGTGTTAAAAGAGAAATAAGGTATTGGTTACTAGTTACACAAATAAGTGTCACTTTCAAACTGTGTTACAACATCATGTACTCTATACAAATACCTTGCCTACAAAATTAAGCAGTTGTTCTTCTTGTGCATTGAGCATGACAAATTTCATTAAGGTATACCGATTAGAAAGGAAGATAACACCAAGCAATCACACTTCTAGGTATTTACCTAACTGATTTAAAACACGTCATGCAAAAAAACTGCACAGAAATCTTTATAGCAGTTTCATTCATACTTAAAAAAAAAAACAGACACAACTAAGATATTTTTGAACAGGTGAATAGATAAACAAGCTAAGGCACAGCCATACAATTAAATATCATTGAACAACAGCAACAAAAAAATTCATTCTCAAGCCATTAAAAGGCATGCATAAATATTAAATTAGTATTGCTAAGTGAACGTAACCAGTCTGTGAAGGCTCCATATGTATGATACTGGTTATAGAACATTCTATAAAAGACAAAACTATATCAAAGATAAAAATGTCATTAGTTACCATGGGGTTGCGGGTTGTTACGGGCTGAATTGTGCACTTGAAAATTCATATATTGAATTTTCACAGTACCTCAGAATATAACTGTATTTGGAGATAGGGCCTTAAAAAGGTAAATAAGTTAACATAAAGTCTTTATAGTAGGCCCTAATCCAATTTGCCTGGTGTCCTTATAGGAAGAGGAGATAAGGACAAAGAGAAACCAGGAGTGTGCACGCTCAGAGAGATGACCATTTAAAGAGGCAGCAAGAGGATGCCATCTGCGAGTCAAGGGGAGAGGCCTCAGTGGAAAGCAACCCTGCTGGGACCTTGGTCTTAGACTTCCAACCTTCAGAGTTATGAGAAAATAAATTTCCTTTTTTTAAGCCATCCTAGGCATAGCATCTTTTTATGGCAGCCTTAGCAAACTAATTAAGGGGAAGTAGGACAACACTGATTTGTTGAGGCAGAGGAAATATTTTAGAGTGGTGAAACATATGATATTGCAATGGTGGATACAGGATATTATGCCTTGTCAGAACCCATAGATCTTTATAGCATAAAAGGGAAGCTTTATGTATGCAAATGTAAGAAATTTTTAAGGAGATCGTGGAATCCTAAGATGGAATGCAGGCTGTGACCTAACAGTCTAATTTGGGTTAATAATTATAACACTGTACATGAACACTGCAACTGAACAATTAATTAAATTGAAGGTCAATATTAGGACCAATGTTTCTTGTTATTAGAAGGGGGGCTTACAGAAAAGTAAGGACAGAACACTGGAATGCCCAAGTGGTAAGAAGAGTTGGAGACATCAGTATAAAGTTATTTTAGCTTAATATAGATACAGAGAATTATATGTGTATATATATAATTATTTGTGAATATGTGTACATTCACATATGTAGAGGTTTATTTATAGTTACATATAGAAACATTTATAGATATTTGTGTATATACATGTTAGTATACAATTTAAAAATTTCATTAAACAATGTGATCAAGTGATCATTAGTTTTGATTCAATCATATCATGTACAAGTTTCTAGATAAATATGAAGTGTTATGCCAATATACTTGTTTGAAATGAGAAGATACATATGATCAAGACATCCTTAACGGTCCTTTCAGTTTGACAAACTTTAGGCAAGTTTCTCCTGTCTTTAGGTCCCTGTCTTCTCTTTTATTGAAGTATTTGCTTTAGAAAAGTAGTAATTGTAAACCGTTTCTCTTCCCCTTTGAGATGTAAATATTTTTAAAGCCTCTTGGCAGTCTTAAAACCCAGGACTATCTTTCTCAAGGACTTGGGAAACATCTCTTTGAAATGCAATCATTAAGGATGGAAGCACCACTATGTCCAGTTTCTGTGGGAAGATAGAAGCCTAACTAACTAGTTAATCTCTTCTAAAAAAATATAATGGCTACCATTAAGTATAAAATTTATGTTATTTACCACATTCCACTTTCAAATAATTTATAAATGATAACCTTTTTATTTTACTATTACTTCATATATAGTTAAAATACCTCTCTATCCTCCTCTGCAATATTGCCAATCATTTTATTTTTCATGTATTTATAAATAACAATGCACATTTATTATTTTCACTTTAGGTAGCCAAGTATCTTTTAGCAATTAAATTTTTAAAAATTATGTTTACCTCCTTTATTATTATCTTCAGCACTCTTCATGTCTGGTAGACAGATGCAATTGTCTCATGCCAAACTTCTGTCTGAAATGTTTCCTTTAAATTTTCCTATGTCACTGATATGCTAGAATTGTATTCTCTCACATTTTACTTTTCTGACAATGTTTTTTGTCCATTTTTTTTTTTGTAGTATATTTTTGCTTCCGATAGAATTCTAGATAGACAGGATTTTTTCTTTTCGGCACTTCAAAGAAGTTATTTGTATGATTTCTACTTTGACTGTTTTCTGTTAGAAAATCTGCTTATATTTCTTCTTTATTTTCTGCCATCAGCTTTCTTTATTTTTGGCTGTCATATATTGAGATTTCAGAAGTTTGGCTATGATGTGTTTTCCTGTGGTGTGTTGGTATTATTATTAACAATAACTGAAATTAATAATAAATAATGATAATATATATTTAATCAGCTCACTTGGAATTCTCTGATATTCTATGATTTGAAATACTTTATTATTTTTTAATAGACAAACTCATAGTTAGAAAAAATGTGTAGAATATTAAATACATTCTGAATAACAGTAACTTAGTGAGAATAAGTCAATTTCAAATTGATTAACTGATACATTTATTCATACATTCATAACTTTATCAAGTGCTTATTATGTACATGCTACTCTGCTTATTGACATGATAAGTAGGAATGACTTGAAAAATGAATCAAAAATTTCACAGATACATGAATGAAGGAACAAAATAAATAGAACTAACTAGAGAAACTGAATATCAAAGAACTTACACTTTGCATTTATTTTGACTGTGTGTTTTACATATTTTAATTAAACTTCAACACTTTCGATATTCTTACCATTTGTGAAGCACAGGTCCTGGGGTTTTACCTGCATGAACTCTTAAAATATAAATAAATACTATTCTTTGAATATATATATATATATATACTCACACATATATGGATTAGAGTTTTAGGTGATGTGTCCTTTGTCAAAAAGGAAACATTGAACAAACCAAGACTTTAATCTAGGACATCTCTATCAAGAATCTGTGTTATAACCTTCAGGCTTTATCAATCTGTAGCATAACGAAGTGTTTTGATCAGTATTTTGAAGGAAGATTTGACATTCCTGTTTTGTTTCAGAGCTGCAAAATGCCAATCATTGTGTGAAAAAAATAACCATTTTTTGGATATATTTCAATTACATATAAAGACAGGATACACTAATAAAGGTTTTTTTTTTCACATGGTCAAATTACCCCAATTATGATAATTTTATTACAAACACAAAAGGCACGTTTATGCCAATGAAATTTGGTCAATTCGGGAAACAGCTACATCTACTTGAAAATGTCATATTTTTATATCTTGCATTTGTTAATAACAAAGTAATTCTGTATTGTATTTAAACAGCACATCTCCCATATATAACAAGATACACACCTTGTATTTAGCATTTTTTAAATGCATGTATTTCTATAAAATATTTTTGTAAATTTGCAGATTTATATCAATTTGAAATACTACCATACAAATAGATATTTCATGATTATTAGGTATCTACACTATATCAATTAAAATGATACAGTTAGATCTAATAATTTATAGTCTTTGTTTACTGACCTGAGAAAATGGGATAGAGAGTTGATGAGGCTTTTTCCCCCTAAATATTTTGTATTCAGTGTTATATCTGTTTAATATACTTTAATCTGTGGTAATTACCTAGTGCTCTGTAACAACTTATTCCCATATTTAGTGCTTTGACACAATTAACATTTGTTTTCTTGGTTTTCATGGAGCAGGACTTTAGAAAGATATCCTCTGTATAGCTCTACCTCAGTCTCTCTCAGAGGCTGCAATGACAGTATTGGCCAAGGTTAGAATCATTTAAAAGGTTAACAGGGGCTGGAAGTTTGAGCTTAAGTGTGATTCAATCTCATGCCTGGATAATTGGTTCCAGTGTTTGTGAAGAAGGCTCAGTTCTACCACACATTGGCTTCTCTACCAGCTGCTTGAGAATCCTCATAATACCATATCCTTCTTGCATTAGTCCTTAATCTGGAGCTGTCCAACTCCATTTCATACTGTCTCCACCCTTCCCCTTTTGGTCATAACATTGTTGATTTTCTTATAGAATATTCTGAAATTCAGATTTTTCTGGTTGTTTTTATTCATTTGGGGGAGATTCCAATGATCTGAAATTCCCATTCCATAACATCAATTAAAAAAAATAAGTTATTAGAGACAGTTATAAAGTGGGACATTCAGCCTTACTAAATGATAGAGCTGCAGGAAATGAACAGAACTTAAATAGGGAATAGGATACATTAGCATTCATTCAATGAGGTTTGGACAGGATTATCAGAAATAATTAAAAAATACCAGTTAATTATAAAAAATAACCTGAAAGTACTGAATTCAGTCATTAAAATTCGGTGATAGTCCAAATTTCAATAATGATACCTTAAATATTAAATTACTAAGAATGCTTCAAATGAAAAGAGATGTTTATATTTCCTTTTCAGATATTAGTTATACCTGGTGTACTATGAAGAACAAAATTTTAGTGTAGCTATACATGTATTTTCCAACTATTCTGATGCTTTTTAAAAACAATTTAAATGATAGCTTTTTTTCCATAAAAGGCCTGCTGTTATTGATATATATTTAATATGGGATAATTCCATTTCTATCCTGAAGTCAAAATGACTCAGCTTCCTGTCTATTGTATCAAAGTCTCATAGATTTAGATTAGAGACTACCACAGGCAGTTTGTGTATCCATCTCAGAATGTCTTGGCACTTGACAGATGATACATAGTTTCTGCCTTGCAAATGGGTATTACAACTCAATTTTATCCATGGGACTACTTAACTGGAAAGATTAAAATTATTATGTTATCAAAACTTAGTTACCCAAAGAGTCTTCATTAAAAGATTTTCTCTAGATTAAAGCACAATAAACTATCAAAATTCTGTCTGAGGATTTCCCTCTCTATTTTCCCCTAATTGCCAATTTCAAGATCACCTAAAAATGCTTTGTTCCAGGCCAAAATGTTTTTATGCTTCATTCTTAAAAGACTTTGTAAGAAACCATCTAGAAATAATTGGTCGATGTCATGGTATTGTTTACAGTATGATCTGACACATTTGACAATGTTTCTGCTTTGACATACACAGTAATAAGTAGTAAGTCTCCTTATTTATAAACAGTTTCTTATTTTGAACTTGAAGAGATAGAAAAAGAATGAAAAGTAAGAACATTCCTCCTTTTTTGGAAAAGGGAGAAATGAGGAGTGAAAATCCTCAAACACAAGTATTTTCAATTTTGAAAGTGATAAATGAAAATGAAAATGATAAATGATAAATGAAAAACAGGAGATTGTAAGTGATAGAACATTTATTCTACGTTCTCATTATATGAATAATGCCTTATTTGTATTTCAGACACAGCCGTGTATGACAATTTCCAGAACAGACTAATTTCTATTTGTAGTAGGAAATATAGATATATTTTAGCAGGTTTTAAAATACGATAATTGCATTGCAAAAAAAAAAAACACATGCAAAAAAATAATATTTGGCACTGGAAAGTGACATCTGGGATAATTACTGCAACTGGCTTCTAGGACAGTACTTGTCAGGGCTATCTGGCAACAATCTGTTAAACAATTTGACCAACAAAAACAAATTGGATACAAACAGTCCACGATCAGTGTAGAAACTAACTGGACAATGAAGTTGGCAGAAAGACATGACGTTACAGAATGGCAGTGCCTCTGAATTGGAAACAGCAGTGAGAAGAGCTGAAGAAGTCATAAGAAAGTCTAAAGAGATTTATATTTTAATAATTCAACCATTTGATCCATTTTTAAATATTCAAAGTTATATGAACACTCTCTTTAGGCAAGGGGGCTCAGGCTAAAATGTCAGAGTCTATCCAGGCAATTTTCTAAATCCCCCAGGCTCACTATCGGCCATCTGTGAGTATGCATTTACATCACTGTCACTGGGATTCTACTGCCCTATTATATACTAGGAAAACGCATGTTGCTCCTTTAAAACTCATCCAAAGGATTATCTCTATTATTCTGCATTTTTATAAACCACCTATTTTCTTTCATTAGATTTCTTACTATAACACCTTGACTTTTAAATGAACATTTATTTCTCCACGAATTTTGAAATACTTGAGGGTAGGGCTCTATCTTATTTACTATTGTTTGCCTAGTATCTGAAATATTATCAGCTGTACTACAGGCTCTCAATTTGGAATGGATACTTATTGTGCAAATAATCTTATTTACTCATCATTACTTTCTTTTGAGAGCATGGCATAAACCTTGAAACATGTATCGTATGAATGACTTCATAAAGTGGATTTTTAATCTATATGAATATGCACTGAGGATTCTGTTGATTTTAAATCTGGCTCTGTTGGCTATTCTTAAGTGTACTGCTTAGTATCCTCAATATCTCTCAATTCTGAGATTCTGCTCCCATTTTATGTTCAAATTTCTTTTACTTCTTAAACATCATCTAACCTTGTAGGGAGTTAAACAACCTTGAGAACATTCTCTTAAAAAGTTTCTCAAAACAATTTACAGCAATATTCCTGCATCTCCACCAAATAACTGTAACTCCTTTGAAGAAATGAGTTCAGCACCCTGTCCAATGATTAAGAAAACTCAGTGCTATTATGCATTGATTCATTCTCAGAAAGCCATGCTTTCCTTTAATCTTATATTAATGAATATACAAGGATCTGCTGACAAACTCTTTGGATTAGAGGCTTAGGAAAAATAAAAAGAAATAATCTCCAAGTCACAATTCCTTATGGGAAAAGTTCCTTTAGCCTTGATTTTAAAGACTCGTACCCATTCCCAAATTTCTCTTTCTATGGCTTCCCTGCTGCAAAGCTGACACACTAAAATGTAGTCACATCAAAAAATTATTTTCCAATTTCACATCTCCATTAGCTATGTGACTAAGCACATTACCTACCCCCTCTGTGCAACAGTTTTCTCAAATTTAGAACGAATGGTTTTGACATAAATGATATACATTATCCTTTTTCCAACTTTAAAATTTTATTTCTGAAGTTGAAAAAATATTTTTAAATATCCCTGAGTGACATTTAGCAGTAACTTGTCAAAATGAAATTGGATTATTGTAACCTGCTTAAAACAAATTTCCATCAGGAACTCCAACATCAATGCATATCCAAATGTATTATTCTGAGCCTGCATGAAATTGTACCTGGTTTCACTTAATAAGATTTATTGTAAATGAATGAAATATTATTCACTAAGATTTGATATGAACAGATCAAAATAGTGAAATCTCTACAATAAGGGATAAAATTAAATGTGAACAGAAATATAGTTCTAAATTTTACATTTATATTACTCTATTATAGATTTTTCCCCAATAGTTTTCCAATTTTTCCCTAATAGTTTATGGTATATGTATTGTATGGCACAGAGTGAGTTGCAAATAACTAGGAGTTTTAGAATTATTTTATTTTGTATTTATACTGCTCAAAAAGGCTCAACAAAATAACTGTCTTCTTATAGAGCACAATATAATTTAGATGTTCATTTCTACTTCTTTTGTATTTACTGTGATATGCTTTATTATCAATGATGAAATACCTTTTAAAAATGCAGGATTTTAGTTGTGACAGTTATATCACATAGCTGAGTGCTTCAAATGCATATGCTGGAAAATAGGGTAAAAGGGATATGATGTACTTATATATTAAAAAAATGCCTATCCATAGTTCATCAAGGCTTCTATAAAACAGAACAGAAATAAACAAAAGACTTTTTGCAAAATTATATACTAAATAAACCAAACCTCAGTAAATAAAATCTAGCATGAAATGGCACTAAGGAACTGAACCATAAAATTTAGTAGCCTAATCCACTCAATTCAATAATCATTTATTTACTACTTACTTTGTAAATACCATTGCATTATTACCAGAAATCTCCTCTGCACAGTATATTGAAAGTTCATTCAAAAAGAAACGTTAAGCTAATAGATGTCATATAATGCTCAAATATAATTGATATAAAACACTCTAATGAATATTGAATAACCAGTAATAATAATATCCATTGTGTACATGCATCAGGGTCTCACTATTCTAGATTTTTAAGTGTTCACTGAGGATAATTAGAATGAAGACAATTTGAAAATTACATTTAAGTCATACAACACAGAAATCAAGAGTAAAAGGAACTTGAAAATAAAATAATTTTCTAGTTGGACAATAACTGCTAAGAGACTGTAAAATGAAAAAAAAAAAAACAGATGTGGTGATACTGGAATTTCAAAGTGATGGTTTGGGTTCTTCTTAACAAGAGTTATTTTAGAAGCATATAGAGATCGATGTTTTATTAGTGTGAATTGAGGAGCAAATGGGAGCTTAGAAAGTGGAGCCGTCAGTTATATAAATAAAGCAAAACTAATCAGGATAATAAACATAATTATGGTGTATAAACTTAAAAAAAATCAGTAGACATGTTAAATTATTATAGTATTTTCCAGCAACTCCATGAAATATTTTCTAAATAATAATTGGCTATTTCTAATTGAACAGTTTTAGGTGAATGTAATTCATACCCTCATAATTCTGCAAAAGCTGAATCAGGTCTCATGAGTTACTGGGAACATATTACCCCAGAAATAAATAATAGTTTTCACTTATTTTCATTTAATTCTCTAATCTTATTAATTTTAACCAAGTTTCATCAGTCCTTTGCATGGATCTTCAAGACAAAAATTAAACTCTGCTTGAGATTTAGGTGTTACACTTCGGTCCAAAATTATCCAGGGGTCCTGGATGGTTTTCTTAAAGACTATTTTTTAGAGCAGCTTTAGATTCACAGTAACACTGAGGGGAAGATACAGAGATTTCTCATATTCTTCTATCCCCACATGTGCATAACATCCCCCATTATCAACATCCCCTATAAGAGTGGTACATTTGTTATAACTGATGAACCCTAAGCTAACACATTGTTATCATTTCAAGTCCATAGTTTGCATTACAGGTAACTCTTGGTGTTTTACATTCTATGGGGTTGGACAAATGTATAATGACATGTGCCCATCATTATAGTATTATACAGAGAATTTTCACTGCAGTAAAAATCCTCTGTGCTCTTCCTATTCATCCTTCCCTCAGTCCCAACATTTACTCTCTCCATTGCCTTTTTCAGAATGTCATGAATTTGGAATTATACAGCATATAGCTTTTTCAGATTGTCTTCTTTCACTTAGTAATATGCATTTAAGTTTCCTCCATGTCTTTACATGGCTTGACAGCTCATTTCTTTTTAGTGTGAATTCTACTGCTGGGATGTACGACAGTTTATTTACATGTTCACCTACTGAAGGGCATCTTGGTTGCAAGATCTTTATTTTCTACGTGTGTTTTGCTATGAATAAGTGGCATAACTTGTGTAACTAATAAAAAAATAAGTTTAACAAAGGTTTTGAATGCCTAATGGCATTGCATAGGATTTTAAATTTCCTGAATAGGAGACATAATGGCAAGGTGATAACTATTTTTCTATCTTTCTGGTCTCAGGCCTTTTTAGTAAAACATTTTTACTGTTTTGCTTTCTTTCCTTTAATTTATTTATTTTTTGGTAATACTCAAAATATGACTAGAAGATCAGATCTTATGATTAATGATAAAAAGACTATTCTATTCTGTGTCATGATCAAATTTAGAAAAAAGAACACAATACATATTTTACAAAAAATAAACAAATGATGCAGACAGGTACATATTCATTTCCAGTCTTAAATTCCTTATTCACTAATTTAAATTTTTAAAATATTTCTTGATAATTATATTTAATTTTCCTTTAATATATAAATAAAAATTAAGTGTCACATGCACACACACACACACACACACATACACACTGCAGATCCTGCCTGTATATTTGGAAGAAGATATTCTAAATGTTTAGCATTTCTCTGTTTCATGCACTTTCCATTCTTCTAGATAAGATATAATAATTTTACTTCTCAATAAATGCCCAAACACGACTCAATAAAGTGATATTTTATGTATTTTAAAACTAGTATAAGTGGAATTTATTTGCACAGAATCATTCCAATTATTTAATATATATGAAAATAAATCTTTTTCTCAGTGTAAAATGCTCCTGGAGAACAGAAAATGATATGCTAGAGAAATCTTCTATTACTCTATTTTAATGTGTATCACTTCAGGAATAACAGTTTCCCAATATGATTAAAGAAAAAATATCCAGTTTAAAAATGTTTTAATTTAGCATATTCAGTAAACAACTGCACAAATATAAATGTAATGATTATTAATGCCACTTAAATAGTAGTAACATAAATAATATATTATAGAATTGTATTTATTTGGTTAGTTTCTGAAACTACCTCTAGTTTAGGGAGTACAATTTCAGATTACCAATGAAAAAAATGCTAAATTGCTATGCTACATTAATTTTCTGAGACAGTAATACAAAAATATAAAAATGTAACTTTAAAATAGATATTATTTAAAAATAGGTCATAATAGTAAGATTACTAATTGTTTCAAAAAGAAACTTACACTTAAACAGCAAATCTGTAACAATCTGTGATTTGATGCAATGTCAAATACATTTATTTGAAATAAATATGCAAATCCATTAAGGAAATAACTTTCTCAGGCATACCATAATTCCTAAATTAATTCTGAGAAAGGTTTGAATGACAACTAGAAAGCTTTCTTTTTCCAGTTCTAAAGCTATTTCATAAAGCCTAAGAATAAGAAAGACAAATCCAATTGCTCTCTTAAAAATAAATGCCAGCAAATCAAATGACATGAATATTATTCTATATTTGCAAATATACTTATAGTTTGCATTTCTTTGAACATACATGTTACTATGACATTAATATGGTATAGCATTTGCATATTTTATAAAAATATGAATATTATCTTAGCATTACAGTGTAGTAAAATTAACATATTTGATTTCTGCTGTGTCTTAGAAATGCTTGAGGAGGTTACATGCATAGATTCATTTATTCATCACAACAATGCACTTTCCATTCTTATGTAGTGAATATTGTTATCTATGCCCCAAAATATGATGCAAATGAGGTACATAAAAATAGTACATCTTAAACGCAGAGTTATTAAGTTCTCCTTTTAGCAGTTTGAAACCTGGTTTACCACACACTGAAACCTGAACTCTGCAAACCTGACCCTATTAATTTCTCCCCCACAGTATTTGTTTCTGCTTCATTCTCTGAAGGCTGTTCTCCACTACAGATCAGAAAGATTTCAATATAATTCTTTATAATATATTATATCCTGCTGTTGAGAAGTCATGTTTATCTGAAGTTATATTTTAAAAGACTTTACTTCTGTTCAACAAATATTTTTTTTTCATCCACTCTGTGTTCCGGGTAGTACACTTGATATATAAATAGGACTAGTTCCTTCCTCCTAAGATATGACTGTCTGGTAGACAAGACAGACATTCAAAATATGATTTCAATATAGTATGTAAGATCAGTAAAAAAGAAATGACTGAAATAAGGTTATTGTAAAGAAAAACTAGGAATTTTTTCCTACCTAAGCTGAAGTAAACTCCTGAGGTTTGGGATTATTATTTCACCATAGTTCTTCCTAACCTGATAGCATAAATGCAGTACTTTTAAGAGTCTTATTCTCTACCAACTGAGCTAGACTGTCAGAGACAAAATCTTTTTTAAAATGTAATTCAGATATCAGCAAATATTTTTTATAAAGGGCCGGAAGATAAACATTTTAGGCTTTCTAGGAGAAATATGTTCCATGTCTCATGTTTCTTTTATTACCATTGTTAATAGACTTGATTTTTTAGAATTGTTTTAGATTTACAGAAAATTTGGGCAGATAGTACAAAGTTCTGATATGCCCTCTACACAACTGTCCTAATTATTAGCATTTTACATTAATATGGTATGTTTGTTATAAATAATGAACCAATATTGATACATTATTATTGACTAAAGCCCATAATTTGTTCACATTTTCTTAGTCTTTTCCTAATGTCCTTTTTCTGTCCCATGATCCCATCCAGAATATGATATCACATTCACCTGCCACATCTTATTCAGCTCCTCTTGTCTATGACAGTTTCTCACACTGTCCTTGTTTTTCATGATTTTGAAAGTTTTGAAGTATTTTGAAATATGTGCTCCAGTGGAATTTGTCTAATCTTTTTCTCACTATTAGACTAGGGATATAGGTTTGGGGATGGAAGATCACAAGAGGTAAGGTGCCATTTTCATCATGCCATTTCATAGGCCACACACTATCACCATGATTTATGGGTGTTGATGTTCACCTTGATCACCTAGCTGAGGTAGTGTTTGTAAGCTTCCTCTACTGTGTGGTTACTTTTTTCCTCATTTCCATACTGTACCCTTTAGAGGGAAGTCAGAGTGCACAGTTTACACTCTGCTCTGACTCTTATTTTTTAAATAATATTTTAAAATGTAAAAAGTATTCTTAGTTCATAGGTAATACATAAACAAGCAATAGATTGGGAGTCACCTGCAGACCATGGTTTGCTGACTCGATCGAGTTTGTTAATTATTTTTTTCTATTTATCCTGAACGACACGGACAGAATGTAAAAATGGTATGTGGTAAAATGTATTTCTACATTTTTTATTATTACTTCAATTACATTTAGGTTTAGAATGTATTTGAACTGATATTCTAACTTTTAAAATTTACAGTTTAATACATGCTTAATATGCTACAGGTATACAGTATAAAGCAGAAGTTATCAATTTATATATTTTCCAGATTGTTAAATAAATATACCACCAATATGTATTAAATGATCATTTTTATGGTAGAGACAGGGTTTGAAATCAACTCTTGGTCTACAAAAAAAATTGTATCCCATCTTTGATTTGACCCATATTATCTGCACATTGTAATGATTGGTTCAATAGTAAGATGGACATATGTTTATGAATAACATGTAAAATCTGAAAATCAGCATTATTTCATTTAAAGAGAGATAGTAAATGATCTCATAAACTGTGTACAATAAAGAAATATTTTTGCTAATATTTAGACATGTACCCCAAATGGAAAATAAATATAAGATTCCAAAAGTCAAAACTTGTAAGTCCTAAATATTCTTTCTTTAAAAATGTGTCAAATCCATGCATTTTTAGCTATCAGTTTTTCAGGGAGGTTTATCTCTTTTTCTATCTCTATCTCTATTTCTATCTTTGTATCTATCTATCTATCTAACTGTATTCATACTTGCAAATAAAATATACAGCATGATTTTGCAAGTCTCCAATTTATAGCCTCAGTTGAAACAAAGTTTTTTTTTTAAGATAAGGTTTATTTATTCAGGTGCTGTTTGAGGTTGTAAAAGAAAATTCAAAGTGCTATGCAATTTAAAAACTTCATGATGAAACAAACAGATAAGAATACTAACTAAGATATAACTTTTGAGACAAAATTACATAAACCTTGAATCCATGGTGAGCAAAAAAATGCAAAATTTCTATTTATATTTATGCTATATTTTTAACTCTTCTACTAGTTTCTGTAAATGTAAATATCCCTAATGATGCTATTTTTAAATGTTATCATTTAGAAATATTGACTCCAGATGTGCAATAGCTTTGCCTGTGAAATACAACTAAAATCTACTGGTATACATAATTAGTTACATTGCAAAACACCTCGTAAGTTGATATTATCAACACAGAATAACTTGGTGGCAAAGAGACCTTATAGTGATTGTCTGAAATTATCTTCAAACTTACAAACTCAAGCTCTCTGATCATTCTCAAGTCACCTATAACTTTACAGTGAAAGCAAAGCTATTTACCCATTTATGAACCCAAATTATAATAGTAAGTTTTTAAAAAAAAAAAAACTATTCTTCACTTAATTTTCTTATATAGATCTAGAAGAATCAGAACTGGTGAAGATTAGGAGATTGCCAAACTCTCTCAGATTTATGGACTACAAAATTTGATGGTGATATGAGGAGTCACAGACTGGGCACCAGCTACATTTATAGTTTTATATAATAGGTAATATATCAACCCAAGCCAAATAACTCCCATTTCTTAGAGTTCCCTAAACATAGTTCATTGACATAATCATCAAGATTCCCTTACCAATTCTGTAATCTGTAAAAATCTATTACAGGGATAACCATAATCATATGAAACAAAACAGACTTTAAAGATGTCTCTGAAGACAAAGAAGGTAACTATATAATGACAAAAGGGTCAATTCAACAGGAAGATACAACAATTATAAATTCATATGCTCCCAATATCAGAGCACCTAAATATATAAAGAAATATTAATAGAAGTGAAAGCAGAAATTCACAGCAATATAATTACAGTAGACTTAAACACCCCACTTACAATAACAAATAGATCACTGAGACAGAACATCAACAAAGAAACAGTTGACTTGAAAACATGCTCAACTTCACTAGTCATCAGGAAATGCAAATCATAACCACAATGAGATATCATTTCACATCTGTTAGAATGGCTATTATTAAAAAGACAAAAAATAAGTGTCAGCAAGGCTATGGAGAAACAGAAACTCTAGTACACTCTTGGTTAGAATCTAAATTCGTATAATTATGGAAAACTATGGACGTTTCTCAGAAAATTAAAAATAGAACTACATTGTGATCTAGCAATCCCACTTCTGGGTACCTATCCATCCTAAGTGTTATCACACACACACAAAGAGGTAATTCTGTGAAATGATACGTTAAATACATTAAATGTGGTGATTATTTCACAATGCGTTGTATACCTTAAATACACGTAAATTTCATCAGTTATACCTCAATAAAGCTAGAGAAAAGAGTAAGAAAGTTAAATTATAGAGGATCAAGTTTAAGAAAAGATGGCTCTTTGAAAAGACTAACAATAAAAAGACCAAATTCAGGAAATATGGAATACTGTCCAAAAAAAAAAAAAAAAAAAAAGACTTACATTGAGTGTGCTAAGTGCCAGAACCAATTCCAATTATTTTACCTTTATCAATTCAATTTAATGCTCATTTCAACTCTATGTCATGATGGTTACTACTTCTGTCTATCTAATTTTCAGGCACATGGTGGAAATGCAATGTCTCTAACCATGTTTATAGTTAGGTGTGGCAATGGTACTTGCTTTTTCCAATTAAACATGAGCACAAATTGCATTTGTTAATTTTAGGCAATGGCTTTCAGGACCATTACATAATACACCTTATTTCTTTCTTACTACACAGGGATTATGCAAGTGTGCATCAGAAAAAATAATTTAAAACTTGAATAATAGAAAGTAAGGTTAAAAAATGGGAGGCATGTCTTTTCAATGATAATATGAAAGCAGAGGCAACTCAAGGGCTGTCTAAGAGAGTATATTAATTTTTAAAGAGGTTTTGTATTTAAAAGACAGTTTCAAGCCTGTATAAATTGTGCCACCAAGACTTAAAATTACCTTTGAGGAACTGATTATATACCGGGGAGAAACAAGTAGAAAAAGCTACATGATCCCCAATGAAAGCATGTTTTCCAATACCACCCACTTCAGATATGACCAAAAAAATTACCTTGCCAAGTTTCTGAATGTGCACAAAATACTGGTGCTCTTTCTCTAGACTAATAAACTTTGAATATTGCAGGGAAAAATAAAAATGTATAGAAAATGATCAGAAGTCCTAGGGAGGAGAACTGTTTTTATAGCTGTGTGTGTATGTGTTAGAGGAGTAGTGGTTTTGACCTTGGTCAATAGCTGGATTGTCACACTGAGTGTGTGTGTTTGTATGTATGTTTAAAATATGGAGAATATTGGCCTTCTGCCCTGACTTTTCCCATGCCATTGCATTTGGATAATCGCTGCTTGTTCACACACCAGTGATAACTCGTACCACTACTGCAGGTATTTCAATGATAATAAATGGACAGAAGACACAAAATGGTGAGGAGTTGAGAAAAACAGGTAAAGACTGATGATAATGGGCTTAATATCAATTTGGATTTTCAAATAAGTGAAAATATGTAGTTTTAAATTTGACTTCTCATTTAAAATTTTCATTCATAAGCTTGAGAAAATCACACTTGTTATATTATTAATGAAAATAAGATTAAAAAATTGAGATACTGAAACTCAATGTTCTTTTCTCAGTTATTTAATCACATATATAATTGTTTTGCTATGTAAGATTTTTCTCCTGTTCCTGAGCCAACATAACACTATTTTAAATAAAGTGGTAATGCATTTAATTAATTGTGATGTAAATATTCACTTCTCATTTTCCTTTACAGAAATGTTTTTAACTATTTGCAATGATTTATTCTTCCAAGTGAACTTTAGGAACAGTCACATGTTAAATATTCCTTTAGTATTTGACAAGAAATATTAAATTTATAATTTTTTATAAAACTCTTACATAAATAATCACAATTTTGCCATAGTGGTAAAACCTTAAAGGAAAATTAGATGATGTGAGAGTGATGTAAGAGACTATTTGGAATTTCATCTGGAGGATAATATTTAAACTGATACCTAAGGATGAATAACTTGCAGAAATACTGATTTTTGTATTTTCACTTTGTAAATGGGTACTTTAGTGAATCTTATTTCTAAATGTAATAGCTTTTCAATTGATTTATCTAAGGTTTAAAGGTAGACTATTATGTCAATTATGATAATAGAAATTTTCATCTCTTTCAATATGAGTTAGTAAAACTACCAGGAAATAATTAAATCATGTCAGTAATAGTGGGCATTAACCTTTTACTCTTGCCTGTAACTGGACTAAGTCAGGTCATCTCTCATTTGTGTGCTGTATCTCCAATTACTATTTTTAATGCAAAGACTATATTCTGACTCCACATCATATGTAAGTTCATTAGTTTAAATAAGATTTTGTGTAAGAGATATTTGAATAAACATTTGGATTTAGGATGGTATAAATGCAATAATAACTGTGTGTTTATTATGTGAAGAAAAGTTATTAATTTTCTTGCTGTTATATCCATACTGGTAAGTTAAACATGTTACTCAAAATGTATTAAATACTTCTGAAACAAGTCTTTTTCCTACTGTATACTGCGCACAAAAGTCTAACAATTAAATGGATGCAAGCTGACCATGATAAATGTGCACCCTCTCCTCTATCTGTACAAAGCTCATCTTTAAATATTCGCAAGAGGTGTATTTTGTACTATATTTTTAACTTTACTGACATAATTTTTATCTCATGTGGGGTTCTTATTTAAAATTCATAATTCAGAATATTAACACTTTCTGTATTAGAAAATATATAGATCTATTAAAGAAAGTGGCAAGTACAGAACACTTATGTTATTGTGAATAATGTGAGATTGAGTATTATTTGTGATCCATTGTACACATTAATCATTTGTAAATCTAGTCTCATAGTTTCAGAACTGGGCTTCGCAATACCACATAATTTATAGCAAATCATACTCATAATATTCTGTAACTATTATTAATCACATTCACCTAGTCAACATTCCTTTTGTTACCAATCTCCCCAATAATTATTTATCCACATTGACTTCATTTTAGACACCTGGGAAATGTACATAGATTGTGTCTGAATTATTTCATGGATGGTAGAATGCAATAGACAAAATTCTCTGATTACTTTTCTAATTCAAATCATTGCAAAATATTAAGAATTATAATTAGGTGTCTCTGCTTTTGATATTAAAGCAAACAGAATTTCTCATACTAATGTGAGATAAGAGTGACTTACTCTGAACCTGTGATCCATTTTGACTTTCTATACCAGCAGTGAAATTGCAAGACAATAAATATGTCAAGGGAAAATTGTGACAAACTTAAATTGCTTTAAAAATAATGCACTCTTTCAACAAAAAAATCTATGGTCACTAATGGTGCTTTTTTTTTATTATGCACATTAAATAACATTTTATAACAGTATAGTCCTTGAATCACTGATGAAAAGAATGATGCACTAATTTCTCTGACTTCTTCAGGTAGAATATTTCTGAAATATTGATTTTTTTATTGGCTACATCTTTTCAACTTAAACATTATTCATCTTGTTTACGAAGTTTATATCATCGTCAAATACGTTATTTTCAGTTTTTCCATGAATTATTTTTCTAATATTAATGAAAAAGATATATCTTAAATCTATTTTGCACTTGTTCATAAATATTATGTATGATATGCTTTGTCTCTTAGAGACAATTCTTGACCAGTGGAGGATAAGAGCCAAATTTATGCAGTGGACACTTCTGGAACGCATTCATGTAGCTCCAGAGAGGTTCTTTTGCAAGTTTGAGTCCTGGTAACTAAGAGCAGTATCTATTCTAGTACCTTACCTTTGGATTGCCTGACTCTACAGGCCTGTTTCATTCTGCCCAGTCTCCCATTTCTGATACATGTGATTGCTTCTCTAAATAAATTATCTGAACCTAAGTTTTGTTTTGGATGGAACCCTACCAAGACACACAGAGAAAAAAACAAAACAAAATAAGGTAAAAAATCCTATATGAGTTTTTTGTAGCCAAAAAAATGCAATGGGGTACTATTTTAAAAAATATATGCCTAGCCTTTTCTTTCTTATAAACTACTATGATATTAATCTGGACTATAGTAGTGTTGAAATCTAGCAATGTAGCAGAGATATATATATATTCTTTATATATATATATGGAAAAAGAATAAATGGCAACTTGCATTCATAGATGAAAGAAGAAACAACTTAAAGAAGGAAGAAAGTCAAGGAGGGAGGAAGGAAGGAAGGAAGGAAAAAAGATGATGAGGGAGTGTGCGTGTGTGTGTGTGTGTGTGTGTAAAGAGAGACAGAAACAGACAAAGAGATAGAACAGTGATAAATAGAATTCAGTTTCAGATTATTAGGACCTGCTGAAACGGTAGGATCAATAAGTATACCAATATATTATCAAAAAAAGAATAAAACTGAAAAAGGTGTATCTCACAAATAACTGTAACATGAACAGTTTCATTCTTTAGAAAGCAGTTTATCAATATGTTACAATAATTGTAAAAAGTACAACTACTGCAATTATTTTAATATGAATGATTATTAAAAATGAATATGATAATATGAATCATGCAGTGTTTCCTGTGTAGCGATTTTCAGCAATTTCCTATACATAATGCTCAACAATTTATACCAACTCATCATCTCCAAAAAAGTATATTATTTATGCAAATTATTATATCTCTGATTTGTGGAATGTTAAATACCTATATAATTATAGGTATATAATTATATAATAGGTATATAATTATAACTAACTTTTTATTAACATGGCAACATGAAAAGATATATGACAAAAAATATGAAAAGACTGCAGAGAAAATACAGAGACACTTTTACTTCTGTTAAGATAACAGATTTTTATTCAGGTGACTTTCTCAATACTACTCAAACTTTTAGAGTGGTATTTTATATTTATATTACACTATTTCCAATAAAATATAAATATTACATAAAGTTAATGGTTTTTAAGGCTAACAGATACAACTCTCATTTATCAGATCTGTTACCTCATCCTGATATTTAGTTTACATTTTAAAATTAGTTCATAATTCCAATTAGTTCACAATTCCTGCTAAATCTTGTATGATTGCCTCAGATTTCAGTACCAGTATCCGCACATTATTATCCATGTACATGTTGCTAACTAAAAATTGTCAGTTGCCGTCTGCCTTTAAAAGGATGAAGTCACTATCCTCTGTAGTCACTGACCTCCAACACACCCTGAAGGGAGCTCAGGGTGGAGATCAGGAATGAGGTTGTGCTCTGGGGAAAACTGACAGAGTAGGCCTTCAGATAGTTAGGTATTTTTAGGAGACCATTTAATGAGCCCAATTTCTTGGATCTTCTCATATCTCAAAAAACATTAAAATCACTCATGGAGACATCTGTTCCATATAATTAACAGCAACCTTCTTGTGACTAGCAGTACCTTTCTACCAAAATGTGTCTTTGACTGCACATATCTCCCCTCATCAAAATCACAGATTTTCTGACTTCCACCCCTACCTCTTCAGAGTAGTTCCTCAGAACTTTCTGAGAGGCTGTCTCCCAGGCTATAGTCCTCACTTGGCCCTAAATAAAATTTAACTTACATCTCTCACGTTGTGCAAATTTTTTTCAATTGACAACATTTTAGAAGAAAGCACTGATTTCAGAACATAATAGAACATGAGCATGGATCACTGATCTTTTCAGTCAATCAAGTATGTATTATTACAGATAATCGAGATTATGCTATGGAAGAACTCTCCCCAAACTCTCAGTGGATTGAGTGTTCATTTCTAGCCCAAACTGCACGTCCCTTATAGGAACTATGGGCCATGGTAAAGAGAGTCCTTTATTCCATAAAGTCACCAAGAAACTCAGATAGATGACACCAACCTCCCAATATATGACCTCAGAATACACTTTGTCAGTGGCACACAACCACTTTGCCTCATATTTTATTGGTCAGATTTGTCACATGACAATTCTGCATTCACATGCAAAAAGACTGGTTAATGTAGAGTGTCAAATAGATTATTTGTTGAATGTTAATTTCTTTCTTCATGTTCTGTTGCCAAATACCACTTTGTTCCGGTTTTCACACATTTAATTTTTCTTTTAACATATAATAATAATCAATCATCCCCAAAGGAAATAATCTAAAAATTCATTCATTCACTGTATCTAGCTCAAATTTCAGAATGTCTGTGTGCTGTGTAGTAATTTCAATAACAGGTCTAGTTGTGGCTCTTAATCTGAAAAAAACTACAAACTAAAGGACAAATTACCTTCACTCCACAAACTCCCAAGAGTCAATGGTGAAATAAGATCTGGATATCTGCACTAAATTCTTCTTATCAGAATGGGAGGAATGAAAGACTCACAACAATCATAGGACTGTAGCATTTCTGAAATCCTGCTAAATAGGCATTGTGAAAAGGCCCCAAAAAAGTAAAAACCTTAGTAACAAAATGGCTTCTCTGATGTTAAGGCTGTTTGCTGCTGTTTGTTGATTCATTCTGACACATCTTGTTCTCTTTCTGCTTACTTGCTCGACTGCTTTGCTAAAATAGTCCCCAATTTCACTATACATTCTTTTACCCAGAATAGCTTATTCTTTAACCTAGAAGCTGTCTTTTAGAAAGAAGGTCACAAGTTAATAACCTCAGAAGAATGAGCAGACCCTAAGGAGATTTCCATGACGCCAGATGAACTTGCCAAGATTAAAAAGAATACAACACCACAAATTTCCCTGATTGTTATCATTCTTCTGTTCCATCTAATTTTTCTATAAAACCCCAAGACCCCAACCCTAAGATGGGTTCACAGTCTCTAAGGCATTAGCCTGCTACAGTTCTCCTCTGCTTGGCAAAGCAATAAAGCTGATCTTTTCTTATACTCTCCAAAACTCTGCCTCTGAGTCTTAATTCGTTTTTCAGGGCACAGAGGCCCCTTTTTCAGCAACAGCCCTACAATAAATAGTCTTGGTGAATATTCATTAATTACACCCCAATTCTGCTCTATAGGATTTGTTCCTTGGTGCATTGTTTTCTATGGTCCTGGCTCTGTACTCAGGGAGATGCTTCTTTTTCCTTATTATTTTTGGCATCTCTTGAGGGAATGTGCCTTATCTTAGACTTGTTCAACTTTTTAAACTCATGGCCAATTAAGGAATTTAGGGGAAGGGGCAAAAATCTTAGGTAGCACAGTAATTTTTACTACTGTTAATCCAGGTCTGTACTTACTTTAGAAATGTAACTCTCTCAAAACAGTAAAATTTTTACCTATTTGATAGTAGCCCATTGCATTTTTTAGCAAATATTCACACCCATAGTTCTCATTAAGATATAATTTTCATATGTGATATATATTTCACATATTTTATATTTCATATCTGAATATATATGTATATACTCACAAGTTAAAATCTTGGGCTTCTGGGAAAAGTTATAACCCAATTTTTCTAAATCAGTTCATTTGATTTTGAGGTTTACCTGTCCTCTATATCCTTAATCTGATCTTTGCCCTTGAGGCACTTGAATCCTCTGAGAATTTCTGAAGTAAGTGGGAAAGCTGAACTCTTATTTTTATCTTTACCAAAATGCTGAGTTTTGATGGGGTGTTACCTCTCAAAACCTTTATCAATTATCTCCTACTGTTTGAGCCTCATAGCACCAAGGTCCAAAGTTCCAGAATGTTTTTACTTCCTTTCATTTCTGCTTTTCAGCAAATTCTTTCCTTATCACTTTCTGGTAATACCTGATAAAATTTAGTCAATAACAACTGAAAACACTAATATACTTTTTTTGACCTCTTCCCCTAGAGCTACAAAAGAATTGGAGGTGCACTCAGCCTCACAGGATTTTTCAGAGACATCAAGTATTATCAAATAGTCTGCTATTGCTTAAAAGAGACATCTATCAAGCCTCTACTAATTGTTTCCTCCACTCCCAACTGATAAGCTTGTCAAATGTTTCAGATTTGTTAAGATGGCACTCTACTCCCAAAATCAATGTCTGCACTAATCAGAAAGTTCCAGATCATGCTGCAGTATCAAAGAAACCCAAAATATTAGTGGTTTAAAATTAATACACATTTTGCTTAGTCTCCATGTCCAACTCAGATCAGTAGCTGAGCTGTGTTCTATACAGTTACCCAGAGTCCAAGGCTATATGAGGCTCTACTAAGTTATACTATCATCATGCCACTCCTGAAAGCATCAGCTACAGAGAAAGAGACTCAGAAGGTCACACACTGATTTTTTCATGTTTTACTGGTCACTACTTGTTAGCATCAGAGACAGCCTTACCATTCCTCTCAGACTAAATATTAGACTGGCTTCTTCTTGCCCCCAGGCCCCTGACCTCTCAAAAAGAGAGCATTTATTTCAGAAAACCTGTAATTGTAAATTATTTCTCTGCCTTTTTGAGATGTAAATCTTTTTAAAAAGCCTCTTATAACCCAGGACTGGGAGCCATTCCTTTGAAATGTAATCCTCAAAGACAATAATGACTATATCTCTGTATCTCTTTGCCTTTGTGTTGACTCGGGAAGGGGTGAGCAAAAGACTAATTTAGGTAACAGACTTTCTCCAAATTTTAAAATTGCCTCTTTATCCTGACAGAAGGAGGAAGTTTACTTTTCCTTTGGGTCAAGCCAATTAGTAAACACAGATGACCTAAGATCCCTCCCCTGCCTGTCCCCTCTTAAAAAACTCTCCAAGCCTTTTATTCTATGGAGTTGAGCTTGGATTGAGTTTTGGATTTTCTCCCTGTTAAAGTGTGAAGGGAAAACCGGGCTGGTCTGACAAGATAACTCACAGGTCTAGGAATGTGAAGGAGAGGCTGGGCTTGGCTAACAAGTCTAAGTATTGGAATACTGATCTGAGTTCTGCTAGACTAACTTGTAAATCTAGGTTAATTAGTGTTGGTTTGCTGTTCATGTTTTTTGCTAGCCAGCTGGGTTTTCAAAGATACATATCTGGCTTTGGAATGTTGGTTTGCTGCATCCCCGCCTCCACTTTTGTGATGATAATGCTGCTAAAGCTGTTCCATGCCTATTGGCCTAATACCCCAAGCTTGTACTTTACCCTATAAAACCTCATGTGCACATCTTGAAGGTGCTCAGAGCTTCGGAGCAGAAGCCCCTCTGAGCCCGCCGGTGTAATACATCTGAGTACTCCAACTCTCTGAGTGGTGCTAACAAGCACCACTTGACTGGCCTGTCGTTTCCGTAACAAAAGAGCCTTGAATAAAGTCTTCCTTACCTGTTTAACTTTGTCTAGGGAAATTTTTGCATTGACAATGGGAAAAACAAAGTGTAAGAAGGATGGAAAAAAATAGAACAAAGGAAATATTCAACAGTATTGGTGAACAGCAATATCTCTTCTACAGTTTCCAGAGGCAACAAATCTGTACCTTCCAATTTTTAAGAATACATAATCATTTCCAGATCTGAAATTCAAGAAATTAATAGCAAAAAAAATATATCTCTTGGAAGGTAAATTTACAGATACTTCACTTATGGGGGCTGAACCCAGTAAATGAATAGCAATCTCAAAAAATAAATAACAAATCTACACACAGCACAAACATCAAGCCATTTAAATGAGCCTTTGGAATGAATTAAATGTCCTTTCCCCAAATTTTGTGCCTCTTCATTTCACATTACCACATCAGTTTCCTCTGCATGTATCTTCAGTTACTTCAACATCTCCAGAAAGCTTTTTAAACCTCTGGCTACTTAGACTCCATGAAGGTGTTAACTGAAATAAATCCGCAGACTAAAAGTTAAGAGTTATGTTTTATTTGGCGGGAGGACTCGAGTCGGGATGACAACCTCTCAGATGGCTCTGAGGGACTGCTCCCAAGAGGTAGGGGAGGAGCTAGGATATATAGGAGCTTTACAACAAAGACCAGGTAGTTGGAACAATAAAAGATTACTTGTTATCTAAAGAAAGCCAGGCATCTCAAGTTAAAGAATTTAGTGCTTTTCTATGTATGGGAGGAAGCAAACATTTGGGCTCACTGAATTCATTCCTTTGACAAGCACCTAGCTATCTAGGGCCAGTATCCTGTCCTTTCTTATTCTGAGTCTGCTCAGAGGGCACCACTGTGAGTGGCTGCAGAGGCTGGGCTTCAGGCCTGTCCCCACTGGGGGGTGGCGGCAGCCTCTGATGACTTGGTTTCAGCATTCTTTGTTTACTGATATGGTTGCAGTATTTTCACTCATGTTGCAGTATTTTCATCCACAAAGGGCTCAAGTTTATTTTTCTAATATGTATTCCATTTTAAACAGTCTCAGCATACCAACAGTTTGGGTCCAGAGCCAAGCCAAACATGGTTAAACAGTAAATTTCACTAGTTACTTACATAAATTAAATTCTAAAGCTAGATTGTCATCAAAGTATATCTGATTCAGCAACTCAGTGATGCTCTGTATTTTGTAACATCATTATCCTAAGGCTTTTTCTCCTTCACAGGAGGGCTGAAATCATCCTGTATCCTTGTTCAACCAGTGCAATGAAGAGGCAAAAGGGTGATTACTGTATTATTCCAAAAATATAGTGTGATACAATACAATTAAAAAAAAAAACTTTTCATCCTAGAAACTTTCTCTTATCTCCACATAATTCAATCATTGCTCATTTGTTTAATAGACTTGACTCTTGAGACAATATTTTGTTAAATAAATTAGGGCTTTACCACTGCTTTGCTTGGAAATCTTTCCCTAAAATACTTTAGTACTTCACTAATTTCTGAAAGAAGGAGAATGAATGTTGCTCTACCTGATAATTATTATTTATTCAATTTCCAATAATTAATTAAAATTTCAGCCATTCTAACACTTATACATCACATACATTTTCTTTCTCATCTCCAACTCCAATTCTTCAACAACCCTTTTCTTTCATACCCAAGGCATCTATAACTTTGCTTTGGCACACCCATTTACTCACGCATTCAACACATGCCAAACTGTCTCTTCTGGAAGAGATACCCTAACTCTGTGTTCCAGCTACCTTTATAAAATTGTACTTATCCATAACTTAAACTGTACACTAGTAGAAAAAAATAGAACAAACTTAGTTTACTTGTTTCAATTCACAGATTGCAAAGTAATTTGTTAAAAAAGTAAAAAAATCAGGGCATAGTTTTAGAATTCTATAAATCCTATGTTGTTTAAAACATTTATTGCTAAGTTTTTTAATGTTCTTTTGTGAAATGAATCGTTATCTTCATAAATTTACCATTACCAACCTAATGCAGTCTTTGTTAATGTTAATGTTAATCCCTTCTTCATGAACGCAGTAATGTTAATGCAGTAAATGCAGTAAATGTTAATCCCTTCTTCATGAAAAATTTACTATATGTGTTTTTTGTTTGTTTGTTTGTTTGTTTTGGTTTTTGTGAGAACCTACTAATGAAATAGTAGAAAACTAACAAGATGGCTACTGAGTTGTTCAGGCCAGTAATTCTAGCTAAACTGATATTTTGACTAACACAGTCCCCTCCCTGTGCGTTCTTTTCTTAGAATAACTTATTCTTTTACTCTAGAGGTCTTGAAAGAAGGCTATGAGTTGATAACCTCAACAAAATGGGCAGACCCTCCTAAATTCTGCCTTAACAACGTAAGTTCTTGACAAGATGAAAGCAATGTAGCCTCTTTTTACACCCTGATTTTTGTCACCCTCTTGTTTCCATTTTTCTATAAAACCCCATGAGCTTTAGCCCAAGACAGCCTCACAGTCTTTAAGGCATTAGCCTGCAGTGACTCCTTTTGCCTGGCAAAGCAATAAAGCTGTTCTTTTCTAATTCTCCCAAAATTCTGCCTCTGACTCTAAATTCAGCTATTAGGGTAGAGAGGGCGTTTTTGTTTGTTTGTTTGTTTGTTTGTTTTTGGCAACACTAATAGTAAAGTCCATCATTTTTATTTGCATACAGTGTCTTTATTTTACTGATATTCTTTTTAAGATTAGCAGAAAAGAATTGATAATAATAGGTTGACATATATATTTTTTCTCTTAGACATTTGAAGATAATCTTCCACTGATTCCTCGTTTGCACAGGTGCTGTTGAGATCTGCTGTGACCTACTATTCTTTCCATTCCAAGTTATCTCTTCTCTTTTCTGTTTGTTGTTGAGAATTCTACTTTGTTTCTGGTGCTATCAAATATAGTATTTCTATGCTTGAATTTAGTAATATTTGTCTTTTTAGATAAGGTGGAAAATTCTTAGTCATTATTTCCTCTAAGTTACTTATTCTTAGTGTGACTATATTTCCTTGCTTTCATATGTGCGTGATACCACATCTGATCTAGCATATCTCCTAGTTTTTTTTTTTGACAAAGTATATTATTAATAATAATTAAAAAAATAAAACATGTTAATTTGTTGGACTTCTGATTTGTTTTTCTAGATTCTATCAATGTCTAATTTGGTATTTTTGAGATACATAAATAGTGAACACATTTCTCACACAGTTAAAAAGTTAAATTTGAAAGAATAATACCACTAGCTAGTCTCTCTTTTTTACACCTTTTCATGATGCAAAGAAACTAGAATCTCCCTTTCAAAAAGTGTATATCAGGTTGTTCTCTGGCAAAAGCAGTATTACTTGGACAGAGAAGATATAGAACTCACTAGTTATTTTTTGTAATTGAAATATAGTTGACATACAATATTATGTTAGTTTCAGGTTTACTACATAATGATTTGACATTTGTATACATTATGAAATGATTACCACAGTAAATCCAGTAACCATCTGTCCCCATACAAACTTATTAAATACTATTGATCTTATTTCTTATCCTGCATATTACTTCCCTATGACTTATTTTATAACTAGAGATTGGTACCTCTTAATTCTCTTCACTTATTTCGCTCACTCTCCCATCCCCTCCCTTCTGGCAACCATTTGTTTTTTCTCAGCATCTATGACTTTACCTTCATTTTGTTTTGTTTTGCCTGTTTTGATTTTTAGATTCCTCATATAAGTGAGATCATGTGACATTTTGTTTAGTATAATACCCTCTTGATTCATCCATATTGTCACAAATGTCAAGATTTCCTTTTTTCTTTTTTTGGCTGAGTAATAATCTTGTGTGTGTGTTTGTGTGTATAAATGTGTGTGTGTGTGTGTGTGTATATTTATATGTATGTGTGTGTGTGTGTGTATGTATATATATATATATATATATTTCTAGTATAGTTTGAAATCAAGGAGTGTGCTACCTCCAGCTTTGTTCTTCTTTCTCAAGATTTATTTTGCTATTCAGGGTCTTTAGAATTTTATTTTTCTTTTAATGCGGTGTCTTTGTCTGATTTTGTTATAAGGGTGATGTTGGCCTCGTAGAGTGAGCTCAGAAGGGTCCCTGCCTCTCCAGTTATCTGAAATAGTTTAAGAAGGATAGATGTTAACTCTTCTTTAAAGGTTTGGTAGAATTCAACTGTGAAACTGATCCTAGACTTTAGTTTGTTAGGTTTTTGTTTTGTTTGTTTTTTTTTTAGATCACCAATCCACTTTCATTATTGGTAACTGGCCTGTTCATATTTTCTATTTCTTCCTGATTCAGTCCTGGGAGATAGTACATTTCTAGGACATCATGTATTTCTTCCAGGCTTTCTATTCCATTGTACATAATCATTCTTAGTAATCTCTTATGATCCTTTGTGTTTCTGTGGTGTCATTTGTAACTTCTCCTCTTTCATTTCTGATTTATTTGGGCCCTCTTTTTTATTTTTCTTGATGAGTCTGGCTAAAGGTCTATAGATTTTATTTATTTTTTCAAAGAACCAGTTCTTAGTTTCATTGATTTTTTTCTATTATTTTTTAGTCTCTATTTTACTTATTTCTGCTCTGCTCTTCATTACTTCATTTCTTCTATTACTTTGGGGTTTTGTTTGCTCTTTGTCTTGTTCCTTTAGGTATAAGGTTAAATTGTTTATTTGAGATTTTTCTTGTTTACTAAGGCAGGCTTGTATACTGTAAATTTCCCTCTTAGACTTGCTTTTGCTGCATCCCAGCGATTTTGGATCATTGTGTTTCCAATTTCACTTATCTCGGGTTTTTAAATTTTTTTCTTTGAATTCTTCAATGACCCATTGGTTATTTAGTAGCATACTGTTTAGTTTCCTGTGTTTGTGTTTTTTCCAGTTTTTCTTGTACTTGATTTCTAGTCTCATACAACTATAGTTGGAGACAATGCTTGATATGATTTTAATCTTCTTAAATTTATTGGCACTTGTTTCATGTTCCAGTATGTGCTGTATCCTGGAGAACATTCTATGTGCACTTGAAAAGAATATGTATTCTGCTGCTTTTGCATGGAATGTTCTATAGATATCTACTAAGTGTATCTGGTAGACTGTGTTCTTTAAGGCCAAGGTCTCCTTACTGATTTTATATCTGAATGTTCTGTCCATTGCTGTAGGTTGAGTGTTAAAGTCTCCTACTATTATCATGTTACTATCAATTTCCCCCTTCAGTGTATGATATAAATTAAACATCTTTACACTTTTTACTCAGTAAATGTGATTTTCCATTGTTTCATGACACTTTTCTTTTGCAATAAACACTTTTTGCAGATGCAATCTCAAATAAATGAAACACATTTTAATGAAAAGGCAAGCACTACATATTCATTTCATTTAAAAAAGTTCATTCTGAATTGCTGACTTCTATAAAATTATCTGTTAACTTTCACTATTTACCAATGGAACACAATAATAACTATAGAACACACAAATGTCATGAGGCATCTTCAACATCTTCTTCAAATCTTGAGGTTATTTCAGGAATATAATGCCCCCAACACATAACACAGAAAACTTTAGAGTATATATTTAAATATCACTCTGTGAATTATGACTTCATTTAGATCAGAAGACTGTCGCTTAAACAAGGTTTTGCAATGTAGTTCTTATCCATGGGAGAGTTTCTGAATTTTCTTTGAAATCACTGTTTATTTGCTTCTCTATACTGTTTATTCTACTGTTAATGCTTCTAATATGCATCTTTGACATTTGGGCTGCTTTTCAAACATTGTTTGATCAGGCAGCCCTATGACTATTCCTTGTGTAGTCATTCTTATCACTCTGCTATCTTCTAGTAATGATGCTGTTGATGTTTGTGATAAAATATTAACTACTAAATATTAAATCGTAGTTCTCAGTAGGCCTTATTTTTAGTACTTTTATGATTATGACATTTATTCCTAAAAGTTATTATTTAATTATACATCCATTAGAATTATTGTAAAGTTTCATGAGATGTGTTGTATAGTTGCTTCTTCTCAAATTGGGTTCTTTCTAATACAGAGCTTAGAACATGATAACACTTGGTAAACATTTATTAAATGAATGGATGGATAAATAAATTAATAAACCTTATGTTTGATGGACAAATGCTTTATTTGATAGGTCTACCAATATTACTGAAAGAAATAAAATTCAAGTTATTTTTGAGCTGTTCATTTTCTTATTGATATAATCTAGCCTAGAACAATTTCTGTCCTTGAAGTTTTAACTTTTAAAGTTTAGTGTTTATTTTGTTTTGTTACCATTGTTTCTTTGCCTGAGTTTTGCATATTTTCTCCCACTATGAGACATGAAATACATAATAAGTTCATGGCAAAAAATATTCAGGATAAAGAAATAGATGAGAAAAATCATTTTTCCTCACACATACATTTTTCCTAATTATGTTACTCTTGTATAATGACTGTATTTGTTATATTTTAAAATGGATTTTTGAATTAATTGCTTGTTTAGAGTCAAATTTTGTCTCTAATAACACTATCCATGTGTGCCTTGGCTAATCACTCAACTTCTTTATCTCAGATTTCTTGGTCTGTGAAATAAAGTTCACAATAATATTTAACTCAGCTATGAGGATCAGTTTAATAAATATTGATAAAATCTATAAATAATTATTACTATAAGTGTTTAATAAAAACAATGAAATATTGCTATTCTTTCAGCTTTTGTGCTTTAATTAAAACAAAAATTTTATTGAGCTGTAAAAATTATTTTCTTACACATCTTTTCAGCTCATAGATGTATGAAAAATGTCTGTATGTTTCCATCCCCAAATTATACTTTTATAATTTTTTGGATATTTATAAGAAATTGTTGCTTTCTCTTAGAACTCCATTCTCAAAATATGAAAATGTACTGTTTTAGATACCCTTAGTTCTTCACGATGTTTCAAATTTTTTCTATATTTAGGGCCAATTTTTCTGTTGATAATGTTTCTACCTACAGAAAAGGAAGTATTTTATATTAATTAAAAGAATCCCACACCACATTCTTTGCCTAAAACTTGTTGATTTCATTTCTATGTAGTAGAGAGGCTATATCTAAGGTCTGAGTTTTTATTTTAGTAAAAGCATACCTTGTGTTATTGCACTTCACTTTATTGCATTTTGCAGATTTGGGTTTTACAAATTGGGAGTTTGTGGCAACCCTATGTGGAGCAAGTCTATTGACAACATTTTTCCAAATACATTTGCTCACTTCCTGGTTCTGTGTCACATTTTAGCAGTTCTCACAGTATTTCAAATATTTTCATTATTATTATATTTGTTATGGTGATCTACGATCAGTGATCTTTGATGTTACAGTTGTAGCTATTCTGAGGCTCATGCAAGATGACAAACTTAATAAATGTTTTATGTGTTCTGACCACTCCACCGACCTGCTGTTACTGCATCTCGGTTCCTCTCCCTGGGCTACCCTATTCCCTGAGACACAACAGTATTGAAATCAGGCCAATTAATAACCCTACAATGACCTCTAAGTGTTCAAGTGAAAGAAAGTCTCACGTCTTTCACTTTAAAACAAAAGCTGGAAATGATTAAGCTCACTGAAAAAGACATGTTGAAAGTCAAGACAGGCTGAAAGCTAGGCCTCTCTCACCAAACAGTCAAGTTGTGAATGCAAAGAAAAATTTCTTGAAGGAAATTAGAAGTGCTACTCCAGTGAACACAGGAATGATAAGAAAGTGAAACAGCCTTGTTGCGGATATAGAGAAAGTTTTTGTGTGTCTGGATAAAAGATCAAACCAGCCACAACATTCCTTAAGCCAAAGCCCAATCCAGAACAAATTTCTAACTCTTTTCAATTCTATGAAGGCTGAGAGAGGTGAGGAAGCTACAGAAGAAAAGTCTGAAGCTAGTAGAGGATGGATCATGAAGTTTAAGGAAAGAAGCCATCTCCATAACATAAAGTGCAAGGTGAAGCAGCAAATGCTGATGTAGAAGTTGCAGCAAGTTATCCAGAAGACCTAGCTAAGATCATTAATGATTGTGGCTACACTAAACAACAGATTTTCAATGTAGACTGAACAACTTTATCTTGGAAGAAGATGCCATCTAAAACTCTGATAGCTACAGGAGAGAAGTCGATGCCTGGCTTCAAAAAGCAGGTTGACTCTCTTGGTAGGGGCTAATGCAGTTGGGGATTTTAACTTGAAGCCAATGCTCTTTTACCATTCCTAAACTCCTAGAGCCCTTAAGAATTATGCTCAATCTACTCTCCTGGGTTTATCAGTGGAAACACAAGGCCTGGATGACAACACATCTGTTTACAACATGGTTTCCTGAATATATTTAGCCCACTATTGAGACTTATTGCTCAGAAGAAAAGAGTCCTTTCAGATTATTAATGTTCACTGACAATGCACTGGTCACCCAAGAACTCTGATGGAGATGTACAGTAAGATTAATGCTTTTTCATGCCTGCTAACACAACATCCATTCTGCAGTCCATGGATCAAGGAGTATTTTGATTTTCAAATTTTATTTAAGAAGTACATTTCACAAGGTTATAGCTGCTATAGACAGGGATTCCTCTAATGAATCTGGATGAAGTCAATTGAAAGCTTTTTGGAAAGGATTCACCAGTTTTAGATGCCATTAAGAACATTCGTGATTCATGGGAAGAGGTCAAAATACCAATATTAACAGGAATTTGGAAAAAGTTGATTCCAGGCCTTGTGGATGACTTGGCGGAGGTTGAACACTTCAGTGGAGGAAGTGACTGCAGGTGTGGTGAAAACAGCAAGAGACTTAGAATTAGAAGTGGAGCATAAAGATGTGACTGAATTGCTGCAATATCATGGTAAAACTGTCACAGATGAGGAGTGGGTTCTTACAGATGCGCAAAGACTATGGTTTCTTGAGATGGAATCAACTACTGAAGATGCTGTGAAGGTTGCAGAAATTACAACAAAAGATTTAGAATATTACGTAAATATTGTTGCTAAAAATATATACGTTACATAAAAATTTAGTTACTAAAGCTGGGGCAGGGTCTGAGAGGACTGACTCCAATTTTGAAAGAAATTCTACTGTGTGTAAAATGCTATCAACAGCATTGCATGCTACAGAGAAATTGTTTGTGAAAGGAAAAGTCAATCAATGTGGCAAGCTTCATTGTTCTTATTTTAAAAAACTGCCAGAGTCACCCCAACTTTTGGCAACCACTAGATCAGTCAGCAGCCATCAACACTGAAGCAAGACTCTCCAGCAGCAAAAGATAATGACTCACTGAAGCCTCAGATGATGGTTAGCATTTTTTAGCAATAAAGCATTTTAAAATTAAGGTATGTACACTATTTTCTTAGACATAATGTTACTGCACAGTTAATAGACTACAGTATAGTGTAAACATAACTTTTACATGAACTGGGAAACCAAAAAATAAAAATGTGTGTGACACTCTTTATTGTGCTATTTGCTTTACTGCAGTGATCTGGAACTGAACCCATGACATCTCTGAGGAATGCCTGTACACTAAAATTGCTTAACCCTTGGAAAAGAGGAAAATATAGATAAAGAAAAAAAGTATTATCAAGAAGTCAGTCTGATACTAAAGAAGAGTCAGTTTGATATGAAAAAAGAATTGACCACAGACACTGAATCAGAAAATGAAGTATTTACATTTCCTCACCATTAAGAAATATAGATTTTCATTAAATATACTTTCCATACTTGACTAATTAAACTTTTTTTTTGGTATAAGCTGAAACTCAGTTAATGGTTGTAAGTATTTCTAGGTTTTAGATACAGTACTTTTACTTTAAGCAAAACAGTTTTTTAAAATCGATAGGTTTATTTTAACATCTTTTTATTATCACTTCAATAAATTCTGAAATAAGGTCCTAAAATTCAACTATTTACATCGACTTAGAATTGAAGTAACGTATACTTAAATATTGTTTGCCCAATAAATGCCTTAGATAAAAAATCCAGTCAATTGCAAATTGGTTTATTACTGGGAATATGCAACTCTCCTTAGAGTTCTATATCGTTTGGCCATTTGAAGGTAATTACAAAACTGCTTTCTGCCATATGAATTGTAGCCTAATTAAACTAGCCTCTAGGCAGCCACAGTGGTGATGCTAGATAAGCAACATTTTCTCAAATTCCCCCAATACTACTATGTTCCTCTCAACTTTGCTGATTTCATGTGTTTCCTGCCAACTTTAACTTTTTCATATTTTAATATAACTCAATGCTGGAATAAAATCTTTCAGAGAAGACATTCAGCAAGTTCTCTTTTGAAAAGGGTAAAAGAATGAAATTGGTGAAAACAACCATCAGGAATAAAGTCCTGAATCCATACAGTTTATGAACATGGAGTAAAATCATAATTAATCACTTTCTCTGGCTTACTCAAATATAAATTAAGGAGAAGGTAAATATTTCTAAACTCAAAGAAATGCAGGTCTGAATATCAAAATGTAGATCCTGATGAAAATTATTAGAAATAATACTTTAGATATTTTGAAGATTGGTTTTTAAAATGTAAATTAGTATTTACTTAAATTAGACTATTGTCACAATAAGTATATGAAAAACTGTGGAGTCAATAAGGAATAATTTTAAATAACTTGTATATTTTCAGGGATTCATCATGGTTAGTGTGCAATAAAGGTTATGGATTCATGTTAGTCCATGAATAATTGGTTCATACAACACTTTGTATATCTTAGGAATATATAATAGTTCTACAAGTTTAGGTTTACATCATAGATATATTTTAGCTTAATTTTTAATTATGAAAGCTTCTAAAAAGTTAAACATAAAGACTAATGACATACTAAGAGTCATGTCCTTCCATTCAGATTTTATAGACTATATATTGCCATAATTCATTAAGACATTTTTACTGAAATGAAATATTGACAGTTTTGAGCATACTTTGTTCTTCTTTCTTTCCACTGAGAACATCATTTTTCTGTATTTGCTCTGTGTTTTTGTTCAAAATGTAATTTGTAAAAACACATTTATGTGTACATGCACACACACACACATACACACTCATATTATATGTATTAAAACATTGGGAAAAATAAAACATGAAACTCAAAAAGGAAAGTAGCCTCTGGAAAGGAAAATGAGATTGTTGAATGCTCACTTTCTAATATCAATAAAACAACCTGTCAACATCGTTAGCATTAACCAAAATTTTAGACTTGCTTGAAGTAAAAAGTTGTTTATTTGTGGTTTTTAGGACTGCAGCCTGGGAGTCACCAATCTATGAAGCACTTGAATTGTCTTCTGCCTTACTACAAAATGTGGGAGACTTAAAAAGACAAAAATTGCAAGGTTTCAGTTAGTTACATGACTTGTTTATCAATAATCATAATTGGGACTGGCAAGATAAAGATGTTTGTTAAGTAAGGATTGGTTGGGTTTGGAAATGATTGCAGAGTTACAAGGGGAGATCTTGAGACCTGGCAGGTGTTGTTCTGAACACGGTTGGTGGTGTACTTGGGTCTGGTACAGTTCAAAGAAAGTACAAGTTCTCAGTGGTGTGGAGACGTATCTGAGACCAGATCCTCAAAGGCTGGTTGACTCCATTGTTGTATGCTTGAACTGTTATTACTCTATTATAATTTCAGTTTTTCATTATTAGCTTACACTGTCACTTAATAGGTGTTTCTTTTTCTACTCATCTCCTGTTGCCAATGGAATCATATTGCTATTGCTGCCATGCAAATGACCTGAAATTTCCAAGTTGCTTTCAATATTTATTGTCTTTTATGTTTTTAGTTTCATCAATATGTTTTTATGTGGATTTATTCATCTTTTTATGATATTGCTCAAGATACAATGATTAATCAAGTTTTTAATCTAATATTTACTTAAGGCTTCCTATGGGTCAGTGCTACTCTAAGTGAAAAAGCATTCTGAACAAACATACAATCCCTGAACCTCACCATGCACATAATCTAGAAGGGATAGCAAAGAATAAACCCATATACATAAAATCTGAAATCTTAAGTGTTTCTGTTAATTTTAGAAAACTCTAAAAGATTATTTCTTAGAATGTTTATCATTCTAGCATTATCTAGGTTTTTCTTCTTCTGGATATCTTATCAATTTATTTTGATTCTTTTTATTCTATTATTCACATCTTCACTCTATTTTTCATATTTGTTTTCCTGCTCCATGAAGCCTACTCTGTTTTTCTCCCTTTTCTTTCCTTTTTCTGAAAACTATTGTATTTGGGTAAGGGAGATTACACAAATATTTATTACTCAAAATGTGTGAAGTCTGCAGTACATACTACCGCAACCTCTTTCTGGAAAAGAAAAAATGTCTATATTTCTAAGACTATCATACTATCTTTGAATCCCAAGTGAACATCAGTGGGACTGGAAAAACACCCATTAATGAAGTTATTTAATTAAATGGCAATGTATAAGGATGCTTGGCTAGTATACGGTATGGCATTGAAAATATCTGAATTTTAACTACCTTCTAACTGAAGAATGGTGCTAATAGAGAGCAACTAGTTATATGTTGCTACTTAAATTTAAATATTAACTAATTAAATGAAATAAAACCATATATTTACATTCTCAGTCATACTGGTCCTTTCAAATGCTCAATAGCCACATATAACAAGTGGTGATCATACTACTGGGCACCTCAGATATTGGACTTTTCCATCATTGCAGAATGGTTTATTGGATAGTGTTTCTCTAGAGGATGTGACGTTTCAACATTATGTTATATATGTCCTCAAGATTAGACTGACATAGATGAAGTTCATAATTCTCAGTATACTGGTATATCTTAAATTATCCCTAAACTACATAAGACTGATTGAATTAATATGTCTTGGCATTTGGATCTTAAAAAATAATCCATAAATAAGCATGGAATAGTCTAATAGATAATCCTAGCTAAACCATAGAATGCATTCAACAATCAGTCATTTGGCTCAATACTAGAAATGGGATAAAATGACTACGTTTAGAATAAGGGGGCAGATTTATAAAATATCAACTTGATAATGTTTTACAAATGTTGAAATAAAATCTGTACTGTCATAGCCCACAGTAGGATATGATCAATTCTTTCCTGGTGGAGAGGAGATGACATATAATGTTGTCTAGAGTAGAATCTGAAAAATGTAGTAGCTATTTGCTAGTTCTATTTTGAGGAACAGGGAAGGAGGGAAGAAGTGCATTCAGGGGAAAGGAATAAGCATGAACAAAGCCCAAGGGTACATAAAGAATAACAAGTATTCAGAACTGGAAATATTTGAGTTTGGCAATTCAAAGTGAGTGCCAGGCATAAGTAAGTAGAGGCTGGAGAAAGAGACAAAAACACACTCATGGAGAGCTTTGGATTTCTATACAGCCCACATTAATTACTAATAAATAACTACTAAAAAACACTGCAGTTACTCCTGCAGGAACATGTATGTACTATTTTAATGAATAGTAGTTCATATACTCTGCCTTTTGATGTTACTTTCTATGTGTCTTTTAGAACTCTGGGTAAAGGAACCATATAACATTTTTATCTTCTGTTATATATTAACATAAAAAAGAGGTATTACGGTGAAGTCTATAACGATATAAAACTAAGTAAAAGTCAGTTTTTAAGGACCATTAACCACTTCTCTTTAAAGTGGCCTCTAGGAGTTAAAGATCCTATATTTGAAAATGACCTGACATTATCAAATATGCCCTTCACCTTTTTTCAGTCTTATTTTAACCTCATGCCTCACGATTCTATTTTAAACAATGTTATATATTTAAATTTATAATCACCCCCACTGTGAAAAAGATCAATTTCTTTCCAGAACATTCTCAAGTATAAATCTCATCTTCAAAGGAAATACTTTATTGCTGGATTTCATTCATTTATACTGTTGGAAGTTATCCAAGATGTTAAGGACCAATCTAATAAATTGGTTTTCACAAAATTCATGGAACTATTATTCTCATTTATTTGACATCAAAAAGTATCTTTCTTTGTTAATCATTAGGAGATTAATTACAGCCATGGTCAGCAAATCTGCAGCATGAAAATGAGGTAATTTAGTATTCAAATAATAAAAAATATACATACCCTTTGCTGAGCTGTGTAGAATTTATTACATTGCAAAGTGGTTTGGATATTTTAATTGAAATAACTGTAATTGCTTTCTACAGTTCTATTTATAAGCTAACATTTAGGACAGGGGAATATTATAAAATACTCTCTTTGTAAACACAGGTGATTCAGAGATATGGACACATTTTAGATACAGGTATATGTCAACTAAAACACATTTAAAATTAGATATACATTTGAAGTTCTCTATCATGTTGTATAAATAATTAATATATAAACATATGGAAATTTCCCATTTCATAAGAAGCCTAGAAATTTGATGTTCAAGGTGATACCACATTTTACAATATGCAGTGGCTACTTTTCTGCATTAAAAATTACATTTCCTAAATGTTCGTTCTTAAAACATAAAATTGTTCAATTTTTAATCATGATAGGCCCTTGACACTTTTGAAGTAATATAAGGGAAAAAATTTCTCATTTAAAGATGAAAAATGTAAAGTCTGAATTTTGTAAACCAATTCTGGAGAGACTAGAGACAATCAGACAACTTTTGCATGCACGCCACCCCTTCCAAGACCTTTCTTGGGTCACTGAGGCTTATGGACATCTCTGCAAGCTCCCAAGCTTCCTCTTTATTTTTTCCCTATCTCATGTGCTCACAACCTTGACCTTCTTAGGGTACTTTCTAACAGCTTACTTATAATGACAATGCCTAACATATATGTATCAGAACTTTTTACTTATTAACTCATTTTATCCTTGCCACAAACTCCAAAATGAGAATACTATTATTATTTTCATTTTTGCAGTAATACAACTGAAAAACAAAGTTAACTAATTTTCCTATAGTCATAGAGCCTGTAAGGAAAGCCAGGTAATGACTATATATCATTGGGTTTTAATCACTTTCAATTCTCTCCTTTTACAAGCCGGAAGCCCTAGAATGAGGTGATTTTCTCACATTCCATAACCTATACAATGTATGTTAAGCCAAACGGGACAGTTGAGACATCTTGACTCTTAAGCAGAAGTGCATTTATTTGAGTAACAGTGTGGAGGAAAATAAAGCAGTGTCTATTCCCTTTTTCTAGGCAAGGATACACATTTAGATATTCATTAGATAAATGCAACAGCAGAAGATGGAACAAGTATGGCAAATGGGGTTGGTGGACAGGTCTTAGCCAACCTATAAGCTTCCTCACAACTTTTGTAAATCCTTTCAAACAGTGAATTTGCTAAATACAGATTCAACAAAAGTCTCCTAGCATCCCCAAGGCACACACTCACACTTCAAAGCAGATAGCTGCTCCTAATTTCCTTTTATAGACAAATTCTGGAGCTACTATTGTGTGGATGACAACAGATATGTAGGTATTAGCTTAACTGGAGAAAAAAAAAGTGGGGAGGGAGGGGAAGGGTAGGGAGAGGAAGGAGAGGAAAAAGAAAAGGAAGAGGAAGAAAAGGAAAAGAAAAAAAGAAAAGAATTGCTTCAGCTATATTCATCAATTTCAAGTTGCTGGTCTGGAGTGAGAAAAGAGTAGAAACTCATTTCACTGTATAATGTGGTCATTGAATAAATAACTGTTAAGATTCAGCCACTGAAGATACACACAAGTGTCAGATTTTTGTAGTTGTCTCCTGATCCAATATCATCTTTAGGTTCACATGCTTCATTAAAAACAGGCATAATTCATTCAGTTCTCTATCACTTTGTGTTTTGAAAGTTAAATTATGGAAATATTTCAACAGACAGACCGTCCTGACTTACCATGCTTTGATTTTATGATGATGCAAAAGCAATACATACTCAGTAAAAATCATTCTTCGAATCTGGAAGTTTGAACTTTTCCAAGGCTAGTGATATACATGGTAAGATATGTCCTCATGATGCTGGACAGCAGCTCCAGTAAACCATGCAATCATAAAGGTAAAAAAAAAAATACACTTACAACCATTCTGTACCCATAGAGAATTTTTCACTTTCAATACAATACTCAGTAAATTACATGAGATATTCAACACTTTATTATAAAGCAACATTTTGTGTTAGATGATTTTGCAGAACTGTAAGCTAATGTAAGTGTTCTGAGTACATTTAAGGTAGGCTAGTCTAAGCTATGATGTTCCATAAGGCAGATGTATTAAATACATTTTCAAATTATAATATTTTCAACTTATAACTTATGATGGGTTTATAAGGACATAACCCCATTGAAAGCCAAGGAAGATTTGTATACAAAAATAGAAGGAAGGGTGAATGACCCATCACTTAGCTTTAACAGTCATCATTACATGGCTAATGCTGTTTCAGTATATCCCCTTAATCCTGAGTGATTTCAGACCAATCCAAGACAACATATCTCTTCCGTAAACATTTCATTATTTGTTTCTAAAAGATAAGAGCTTTTTAAAAAGCAAAGACATCATTATCATATCAAAATTAATTATCTCTTTATCTCAGGAAATGTCCAGTCAACATTTGCATTTATCCAATTCTCAAAAATGTTCTATAGTTTGGTTGATTGGATTTTGCCATTTACTTGAATGGGAATCCAAATAAGATCCATACAGTGCAATTTGTTAAAAAGCATCTAAAGTCTCTTTCAATATTTAGGTTCTACCTTTCTCCATTTTCCTCTTTCCTGTGATGTTTGTTATTGCTGCTGTTAAAGAAATTAGATTCTTTGTCATGTTGAGTTTGTCATGGTCTAAATTTTGCTGATTATAACCTTGTGATGCTTTTTCACAAATTCTTCATCCTTTTTGTACTTGAAAATAGGTTGAAAGTTAGATCAAAGGCTTACTCAGATTCCATTTTAATTTGGTATGAGAGGGATAATATTGTGTACTTCCAGTAGGAGGTACATGGGTGAGTATTACTCTTTTTTTCTGTATCAACCATTGATGATCATTGTCTGGAGCCATTAAATTGTTAGAAGTTGAAAATATTTATATTCTAATTCTGTCCTTAATTTTCTCACACTATCAAGGATTTGTCTATAAAAGCAACTTCAATTCATTAACTATTTGGTTAAAGGATTAAAATATTGAATAAAAGGCACAAGAAATGATTGATTATTTATCTTGTAATATTTTCCAAAATTTCTTTCATTCTCCAAAGATGAAGAGAACCATTAGAGCCTTTTGATACACACTAAGAACTGGTGGATTTAAAAACATTTAATATATATTTAATTCAAAGCAAAGATTATTCTTGTTGATGCTTAAATTGTTTCAGATTGGCTAGTGAGTGGTTTTTTAAGTTGTGAGAGGTTTCTTGTCATGTAATCAAGTGGAGAAGTATCTAAGACAAGTAGTATTTGATAACCAACTTGTTTTCTTTAATGTCAAGATATTCCAGAATTACCAAGTACAATTCTACCCTACGCCCAGAATCAGCTATTTCTCCAGGATGGGTTGGCTATTTATAGTGGGAAATAGTAATTAAATTAGAGTTTAAATAAAAAAGAACTTAAGTTCAAAGTCCCAAACATTTGATTCAAGGTATGGTCTGACAACCAGTAACTTTCTTTGACTGGATAAAGATGCTCTACCCTAGTTTCTAAAGGGCTGAGTTATCTAGATTTCAAAAGGTAAACTTCCAATTTTTCAAGTTTTCCAGTTGTCAAATTATATCATTTGCATTCTTAGATTTGTCAACTTTTAAAAAAAGAAACCTAAGTCATTTCTTAGGAAAAGAGCAGTACCCTGAGAATTGCAATGAGAGCATAAGCGGGAGTCAGATAAATCAGACCAGTCCCATGCCCCAGGTCTCCCTAACTCTCTCTCCCCAGCAGATGCAGCATCTCTGCACCCCCTGAACGATAAGGCAATATTAGCCTTGCTTCATGACCCTGTGGCATTCATTGTAGAGGAGTCTCAAGCCCTTCACTCTCACAGCCCCCTAAACCTGTAATTAGACTCATAACCCAGTATATTCTGTAGCAGTGAAATTCCACATGAAATTTTGCATGATTTTACAAATTTTGGATGATGTTTGGTGTTTGGTGTCTGATGGTGTTAGGCCATGAAAGCTGGAATATCATTTTATATCAAGTGGATACAGTCGTTAGCTTTTACAGTTGGATGCATTTGCTCTTGCAGCCAGGAGACATGCTTGTTTGATCATTTGATGGTCTGATACTGGAAATCTCAAAGTTCTTCTATAATAAATTAAGCTAAGATGCTAGGAATTTCTTGGTATGATGTTGAGAAAGAAAAGAAAGGAAGAAAGAAAGGAAGAAAGGAAGAAAGGAAGAAAGAAAGAAAGGAAGAAAGAAAGAAAGAAAGAAAGAAAGAAAGAAAGAAAGAAAGAAAGAAAGAAAGAAAGAAAGAAAGGAGGAAAGGAAAGAAAAAGAAAGAAAGAAAGAAAAAAAGAAAGAAAGAAAGAAAAGAAAGAAAGAAAGAGGAAGGAAGGGAGGGAGGGAGGAAGGAAGGAAGGAAGAAAGAAACAAAGAAAAAGAAAGGGAGGGAGAAAGGGAGAAAAGAAAACAACTCAGAACAATAACAACCAAAAAAAAAAAGGAATAATGGAATGTATTTATTAAATTCATTCTTTCACCAAGCTCTGACTTTTACTTCAGACACTCCCATGACACTGAGGAGAGTGTGAATCTCTGAAATACTGTTATGTTTTGTTTAGACTAAAGGTAAATGAGCAACATTGTAGTTAAAATATTCTTGTGGCTACTGTGCTTGCGAATCTCTGAAACACTATGTTATGTTTTGTTAAGACTAAAGGTAAATGAACAACATTATAGTTAAAATATTCTTGGGCTACTGTGCTTTGGTGCTCAGCCTCTATATTTCCATTTCCTTTGTTACTTTGCCTGACTTGCAGAGAATTGAAGGCTAAAATCTGCTTTGTTTTGTTTTGTTTTTCCTCATAAGACTCTACTGGAGCTGTTTCCGGATTTGTGTTTTGTCAAAGATATGCACTCCAGCCAGATTTGAAGGTAGAACTGACACAGAGGCAGTGTATTCTTTATCTTGGAAGATAGCTTGCACTTAAAAGAAAAGAAAAGAAAAGAAAAGAAAAGAAAAGAAAAGAAAAAAACAGGTATCCAGCTAAGAGGCAAAATTTAAAGGAGGTCTTGCAACTATAGTCTGGAAAACCAGAGTCTGGCAAAACAATCTCTGCCTTCAGATCCTCTTTTTCCTCCAGTTATGGAGTTGCAGTGTCTATGGAGTTACATTCTCTAAGGCCACCTAGTAGATGATGAAAGTTATTTGTGACTTCTGGTCCCAGAATTTGTAACTCAAGGACTTTCTTCTGCTGTCCTTTGACAACTACTCCTGGTTACTGCACCTTAGTGAAAGCATTTCACCTCATTGAAGGGGTAAATTGTAATTTTCTGATATGACTTTCTCACACTGCAATCAGTTCATTCTGAACCAAAAGTACATAATGAAAGTAGGAGAAGAGTTATTTGTGAAATGGAAATGTCACATCCAATCAATGGGCAAGTTTAACTTCTGAGAAAAAATAAGCAGCACACTGAAAACCTGAGCAGCAGCTCACTTACTGCATACAGAACTGATTCCACTCCATGTTTTTAAAAAACACTGTTCCACTGGGGTGATATCAACAAGATTGCTTTATCTGATAAGAAAGCACAATTCTGTGATGGAACTTATAAAATGGGCAAATTCAAAAGAGTATAGGAGCAATTCCCCATGACTACAGGAAATTGTTGGCAGCCCAAGACATCAGCATTATACATATAGTTAATAGATTAAGCTCCAGTCTTTTGTCAAAGAATATGTCATTCTGAGATCTACTGAAATATACTTGTCTTGGGATCCAACTGCCAATGTTACTGGTTCAGATAAATAGATCCTTTGTTTCCTAGAAGGCTGAACTATTCAAGAGATATCCATATGAAGAGCCAATTACAATTGGAACAAATGCAATAAGTGTGCGTCCTCAAGAAGAGGGACTATCTAAAGGAAAGAAACTTGAAAAATAATATTGATCAGTATTTACATTAGCTCTCTGGATCCACATTTGAATTCACTAGGAAAATAAAAACACTATGAAGGAATTTAGTGCTAAGTGAGGAATTTATGCAGTATCTAATACCTCAGCTACCTAATGCTCACAAAGCAGAAGCTATTTGTGGGCCTCTGCAAGGACACATGTTTTACGAGATATCAACATACAATTTTTGGACAAGGACCAGCTTGCATTTCTAAGATAGCTTCAATAAAACTGCCACCTTTGAACAGGGGTTTATGATGTACTGTATTTGTAATATGTATTTTGTCAGGATGTGAAGTTACAGTGCTTCTTGCAGAAGCAGGCAACACCTGCATACAGTTAAAACCCTAGATGACCATATATATGTTTTTCTTAAATACTGTGATTCCCTGATATTATAGACAATCAGAATCTTTTTGCAGCAGCAGCTATCCAGGAATGGACTCTGCAGCATAGCATTAATTAGTTGTTTAATGCCTCCCATCACCCTGTGGCAACACAGACTGATGGCTTTCTAATAATAACCTTACAGGCTAGCTGGTATAGTCTTTACACACTACTAGTGTTTACACTCTGAACATTACTATAAACTGTAAAGGCCCCTATGAGTTGACCAGGTGTTTTGTTTTGTTTTGTTTTATAGGATAGTAGGGAGAACCAATGGGAATAGTTCTGATATATTTCCATATACCTAGAATTTCCATATTTTAGCTCTGGGCACTCATCTCTATTTTCTGCTCCCAAAGTGACCCCAATGAATGCCCCAGGAGGTTCACATTGCTTACAATGAAGACAACTAGATGAATACAAACATTAGTTAAGCCTTTTTGTTTTTCAGGATGATACCTCCCTACTACCTTCTCCCACTGGAGGAGCAACTCTAACATTAGCTATAATTGGAATGCTTATACATTTTGTTGGATGTCTACTCTGAAAGTGGAGAGTATTGCCCCAGTTCTTAACCCTTTTATCAGTGGGTTCCATGTGCCGTGAAGCCACCCTTATCCATTTCCAGACGCACTCTTTGTGAACACAGTGACTCAATCCTGTCTTTCATTAGAGTGTATTGCTCTTAGAAAGAGATACAGTTTGGCTAATCCCCATCAGCAATAACAAAATTCAGCTGGTCAAGAATGAACAGGTCTCACTCACAAAAGAAGGAAGTTTACAGAAGGAGAAGGTGTTTACAGTGAAAAACTATCTTTCTTACTTCATATTATAAGTAAAGGCAGACAGCCTTGAACAGCCTCCTATATATACCAGTCAGTACAGTCAACTCACAATATAATTTTCTTGAAATGTTATGATCAGCATAACATGACTCCAAAAGATATCTTCTTGTGAAGCCACCCCAGATAATGCTTTAAGAATCCTTTCTTTCTGAAATTAACCGAAGTCCTGTTTGCCTTCTTGGTGCTATTCCTGATAGTCATACAAATTGTGCCAAACTCTTATCTTTTCTAAAAGACTCTTATTTTCTCGTGTTAGCTGCCAGTGGATTGGGCTGAAGACTATTAACAATTGCTGAAGATTTCATTTCAAGTCCAGTTAATCACTCCTCCTGAAGAGGAAAAGATAAAACTTTTGTCTCAGATGGCCATGGGATTTCCACTCCCCACCCCATCTTACTTAAGAACTTTAAATATTCCAGCTGTTATCAGTAACATCAACATATAATTTCCCTAGCTGAGTTTCAATAAGTCTCCTTAAGGTCATTTCCTGAGATTAGTGGTCTCTTATTTTTTCTGTAGTAATTCTCTTCATAGTGTAATCATCTCACCTTCTATAGTAAACTACCCTATTGAATAACTATGAAGGCTAAAGGAATCCTATGCACTCTAGGGTTACTTCACTTAGACATTCTTAATCTAATGATTACCATTTTGTTTTGCTTACAGTGTGGATAACTGTGTCCTTTATATAATATGCACTAAAACCTAAAGAACACAGTACTTTTAATATGTAAGGATTGTGGGGAGAACTTCAAAGACACAATTCTGGAACTGGTTATCTACCAAATTGGTAGAATGGTAGTCTACTGAAGGGAAGGGCTAGCAAACTAAGTGATATAATGGGAATGAGAAATATAGGGAAAGTGAGGATAACTCACTGATTCTACCTTAAAGGGAGAAAATGTCAGCACTGGTTTGAAATTATCTAACTGAAATTGACAGCCAAATAAGTTGTTGAGCCACCACTATTGAGTGCCTCCCTTAAGCATTCATAAAAAAAACTTTACATGCTGAGAGCCAGGGTTCCCTCATTTCTACAAGATAAAATTTGAAATGCAGTTTTCTTTTCCTTATTTTTTATCCACTACCTAAATATACTTCTGCAATTTTCTGTTGAGAATTTACACTCAGGGGTGAAAGTATGTTCAATTTAAGTTCTCCCTTCAGCGAAAATGGCTTAAATGATATTTCTTCCCACATGCTGCAATAATCTTTATGGCAGATAAATGGGAACTTCAATGTCTGAGCAAACGCAGTAAGCCAGGCATTTTGCATGTTAACTTGTATAATTCTTCTGAAAAACTCTATGAGCTGAACATCATTTTCATCTCAATTTTACACTTGAAGAAACTAACACTTACATATAGGTTAAATAACTTGCTCAGGATTGAAACACCCAAGGAGAATTTTAGAGTGGAACTGACTTGTTGGCTAAGCTTCATTTAATGCCTCCTTCATCCTCCCAGCCAGTTTTAGCATTCATTCATCTCAACAGCTCCTGCAACTTCATGGACTACCACTCTAAGTTTCACTCCATGGCTGCCCTATTAGTACATCTTTTTTTCTCAATCCAGTGAATTTTAAACAGAGTGGTATGACACACCAGTGTACCAATGTAAATAAAGTGCAACATGGAATTTCTGTTTCTGGCCAAGATGGAGTAATACAATTGACCCCCCCATATGAAGCAATGAAAAAGAGCAAAGTAAATGCAATACAGGTATTCCTACTTTTTGAAAATTCGCTTTACACCACTCCACTTTTATAAAAGACTTTCCTCAGTACCTGTTTAGGCTAACCAAAATTTAAAGACAATTTTCACTTTTACAAAAAAAGATTAATTCCTCTTTGTTTTACACCGTTTTGCCTTATAAAAGCTTTTATAGACACACTCTTCTTTAAAATGAGGCAGGGGGACAGGACCTGCAATGGTTTTCTATACACTGTATAAGGAAAAACAAAGGATAGTTTATTTCCCCCACGAGAGATGGGAAGCAAGCAAGTTGAGCCCTATGAATGCCCTAGTTTACTGTGTTGAGAGAGTTGCAAGACTGCGGAACAAGGAGAAAGAAACCCAATAATACTGATAGATCCAGAGTTGGGAGAATAGAGATCAGAGTCTGGGGGAAAATAAGGTAGACAGGATTCCTAGGACAGAGTGCCAAATAGGAAAAAGAAGCAGAGAGAGAGAAATCTAGAGATTTTAGAGAATTCTCCACAAGTATTCAGCAGAATAATGAATGATACACACATGAGAAAAAATTATCCAACACTGGGGAAACAACACTCAAAAAGATAAGAGTGTCTAACACATCTACAGCATGGGGAATAATTCATGTTCCCATCAGTCATATTAAAAAACCTCATTATTTATGAATAATTGAGTAAGAGTCTTCAGAAGTATCTTTCCTCAAGAGTGGAAATAATTAACACTACACTAAACACAGCTTTGGTCTCTCCCTAACAAATACTAATATCAAGACCCAAAAGTGATGTTATTGTCTGCCTGTAACTGGTCTGAATACCAGAACAAAGCTTGGAAATATTTATATGAATAAAAAATATACATGACCCAAACATGTAAAATTCACAATGTCTTGCTTTTGATTAAAACATACCAAAGATGCAAAAAATAAGAATTGTATAACCCAAGGATGAGAGACATCAATCAATCAAAACTGATCTAGGAGTAACAGAGACGTTAACAGGCAAAGATATTTAAAAAAAAGCTTTTACAAGTATATGCCATGTGTTTGTTAGTAGAGACATACATGAAATAAAAGAAGGACCTAAATCAAACTTTGAAAGATGTTAAAAAATAATTAGAGAAGATAATTTAGGTGATTAAAGCAAATTTTATTTGACACTCATTAAGTGGACAGTCTCCATTCAGACAACCGCAAAATGGGGGAAAAGGCAAGAAGCTTTTATAGGATAAAGAATAAAGCACATGGAAGAGACAAATATAAAATATTTGATTGGGTGAGGCCACATAACAACCTTGTTTAGGGTGAGAAGGCCCAGAGTTAGTTTGGTGTTTGGTGATTTGCTGGATGAATATACTGTATTTCTGGTCAACTGGAACATTTACAAGGGATGTAAACATTATCTAAGTTTTGGTTTGCTGAAGTGGCACCTTGGGCAGGAGCAGCTCCATCTTGAGTCTAGAAATTTATTTCAATAGAGATGAGAAGCAAAATGAATAAAATGAAAAGTACACCAAATGGGGTTAAGAACAGAACAGATATTTTGGAGGAAAACATTAGTGAACTTGAAAACATCACGATAAAAATGTTTAAATTAAAAAAGTAAGAAAATAGAAAATTAAAAAGAACATATTGAGATGTGGGACAAAGCATGTGTAATTAGTTTCTGAAGGAAAGAACAGAGTACAAATACACTGAAAAAATGGAGCCTGAAAAATTTCCATATTTGAAATAGCCATCGAAGAGTGCAATGACCCCAAGCACAGGATCCATAAAGAAAACTACAAAAAGGCACAGTGTAATCAAATTGTCTAAAAACAGTGATAAAGATAAAATCTTAATAGAACCCATGCAAAAGAACATGTTACACGTGAAGGAATAAAGGTACAACATATAGAAATTTCTGTTTAGTAATAATGCATGTGAGAAGAAAGTGGAACATCATCATAAAGTACAAAAAAAATTCCAACCCAGAATTATATTGATAGACTATATCTCTAAAAACAAAAAGGTAATAGACTTTTTTTTTTTTGAGATATATGAAAGCGGAAAGAATTCATCTTCAGCAGACCTGAATTACAAAAACTATAAAAGTAAGTCCTTCAGGCAGCAGAAATCATGAATCTATATGAATAAACAAAGAACACTGCAATTGTCAGCTGTGTGGACACTTATGTAAGTATGTTTTCCCTTTATTAAATCTATTTGCAAGACAATAAACTTTAAACAAAACTAAGAAGAAAAAAAAACCTAACTATAAGATAAAGGCCCAGAAGGGGAAAAATTAAAGTAGGTTATTGTAAAGTCTTAATCCACTATGTGACATGATATAATATCACAGTAGATTGTGATAAGTCAAAGACGTATTCAGTACACCTGAATGCAAACACTCAAATAGCAAAAAGCTGTAGTAATAAAACTCCTCCAAGATGAAATAACAAAAATACACTAAGTTAATAAAAGTAACCAGTAAAGGAAGAGAAACAAAAGAACAGATAGAAAAATAAGAAAATAAATAGAACCATAACAGAAATAAACATAACTGCATCAATCAAATGTAAGCAGTATAAACACCCAGTTAGAAAGCGGAGGTTTCCGTGTATGACAGAAGCATTATGCTGTACACCAGAAATTGACACATTATGAACTGACTGTACTTTAATAAAATATATATATACATATATATATATAAAAGGAAAGCAGAGATATCCAAATTGGATTTTTAAAAAAAGTGATCCAACTATATGATGCCTAAAAAAAAGAGGACTTTATTAAAGACACAAATTGTTTATAAATAAAAGGATGGAGAAAGATACGTAAGGCTAATTAAAAGATGAATGGGGTGCCAGTATTAAAGTCAGAAAAAATTGATTTAAGGGGAAAAAATTCTTCTGGGATAAATAAGTCAACTTACCAAAAAGGTATAACAACAGCACATACACCTACATTCTCCATATATTTGAGCAGTACTACATATCATGATAAAGGTAAAGGCAATCCCATTTACTCATGTTGCTTTGCTAATCAATATCAAACTTGTTGAATAGTTATTGAAAATAAAATACTTTATTTATTTGGAGTCTGCTTTGCTTCCTTCATAATCATTACATTAAAAGTCCTAACACATTCATTTTGCAGCAGATCAAGCAAAATAATAATCAAATAAGGTTACAAGATATTTAACTATTTTTCTTATTTACAATTGTTCATAGTGTATTGGCTTTCACCCAGACTAGCTCATAGAGTTGAAATAAATTGGATTATATCTTTACTAAGAATTACATATTTTTAACATATTCTAACAGTTAAAGCTTGAAATATCAGCTAATGTGTTGTCTAACTCTTGTATTATTTCTAAACATCAATTTTTATTTGCTAAATTTAATTATATTTAAAGTAAGTCTGTTTTTTATAAATTTTCCAGATGAATTTTTATGTTCTGTTACCTATAAAACTGTGTATTTACTTGATGTAGATGCATAATCATCTCATTTAAATTGTGTCTACTCTGAACAAATGTGATAATCCAAATTAACTTGTTTCACCATTTCAACGCCTATTTAAATTTGTCAAGTTGCACATACTCCACTAATTCAGAGACACACTTTGTCAATTTGATTGCCTATCTTCTTGGTACAGCTGCTTGTTTTCATAATCCAGTTGCATATTAGGGTATTTGAGTCTGTAGTTACATGGCCAATCTTGTTTATTTGCTGATGACGCTCTGCTTTAATAATTGAAGCCATTAGTATGAAAATGTGTGTTTTGCAAACACTATGATTCGTTGACCAAACTGTGTGTTGGTACACTAATTAATATAATCTATTTTAAAGTGTTCTAGTGAAAAAGTGATGCTATAATATAAAACATCAGTATTATGGCCTATTTTGTGATATAAATATATGAACCAAAGGAAAATAAGTATTTTCAATATATGTTGAGATACATTCTTCACTGAAACAGAAATTTTTAGTCAAGGCAATCATTTCCTAGATATTTATTTTTATATCTAAGAATTTGGTGCAAAAGATTGTCTGGAGTAGCACTCTAAGGATACTGTGATTCCATGACATTTTAAAAGACATATTTTCTTTTTATTCTTTCTGCCCTGCCATGCTTAGCATATTGGCCTGCCTTCATGCTTGTAACTCCATGATCTTACGTGGTGTAACTACTGCTCTTCCAGGCATTGTAACCTCATTCGAGGCAGAGTGAAGGAAGTAGGAAGTGGGTAGCATCTGTATTAGAGAAACAAGGTTTACCTGCAAAAACTTAGCTTTCATTTTTGGCAAGAACAATCCCACATACTTGCCACTAATTGCCATGGAGGCTGGAGAACATGTGAATTTTCTTTTAATAATTTTATGTTTTGAGAACAAGTTTAGCTTTACAGAAAACTTTAGAAGATTATACAGTGAGTTTTCATATACCTACTCAACCAGTTTCCCCTAAAATTAACATCTTACATTAGTATGGTGAATTAACAAATCAGTATTAAAACTGATATTTATTAGAAACTAAATCTATAACTTAGTCAGATTATTTAGTTCTACTTAATGTCTTTTTCTATGCTAGGACACCATTTTAAATTTGGTTGTCATCTTCTCCTATAGCATATTATAATTAAATCCCTCCTTGCCTAGAAAGCCTCTCCTTAATTAATTGAACTACTTATGCTACCTCCTGCCATCTACCTTATTTCCCACTATAACATCCACGTTTTATTTCCTTTCTAGCCCATTTAAAATCTCTGATCCTTACATTTTTGTTAGTTATAACTTAATTTCAAGAGAAGATGTTGCAATGAAATCAGAAACCATGGAGAGTACTCTATTAGCTTTTAAATGCTTCAACCATGCCTGCCAATTTTGCAGCTTTGGCTTCCAAGATTCCCATTAGATGGGATCCATTAGTCCTTTCACTTGAAGATTTCTTTATAGTGACAGACGCTCCAATGGATTTTAATTGTTTGAATTGTACCTATTTAGATTTTTTCATTTGATGGTCAAAATAGTCCAAACCTCTTGTCTTAATGTATTTTCCCAAGTTCCCCATCTAGTATGTTGTGGACTTACCTAGAATCTTTGAGAGTCCTCTAACAGCTGCCCCCACATTGCAGACTCCCTTTATAACTACCTCAGAACCTTTCTGGAAACAATACTTGTATCTATATTTCTCTGTATGTGTGTGTGTATATGTGTATATATATATAAATATATATATATATACTTTTAAAATAAAGTTTGTTTGAATCGGAGAGTTGCATGCAAGGAAGCAGAACTAAAATCTGAGAATGACTTACCCAAGGCCCTCAGTAAGGACTAGAGGATGGGTGAATTCAAAGGGTTCCATGGACACAGCCTGTGTGTCTCATCTTGCAAGCCATTAGTATTCACCTTTAGATCCCATTTCTTATCTCCAGAAACTGTTAAAAACAAATAAAGAAAACAATTTACATGATACAGTCAAATTTTATTTAACACCTTATGAAGTGAACAGTCTCCTTTTGAAGAAATGCAAAATGGGGTGAAAGGAAGGAAGCTTTTATTAGATTAAAAAAAAAAGAAAGAACATGGAAGAGACAAATAGAAAATATCTGGTTGGATGGAGCCACATAGTCAATCTTAGTTGGGTGAGAAAGCCCAGAGTTGGCTTGGAATTGGGTGATTAGGTAACTGGAAATACTGTGTTTCTGGCTAAGGGAGCATTTATAGTTACATGAAAGTTATCCAAATTTCGATTTGCTGATATGGATGGCATTCATGGCAGGAGCAGTTCCATCTTGGGTCTAGAACAAAGGCAACAAAGGCAAAGAAATTAAATAAAAATTTTTAGTGTTGGTAGCTCACAGCAAAAAAAAATCTATGACAATGAATATATGTATGTTCATGTATAACTGAAAAATTGTGCTCTACACTGGAATTTGACACAACACTGTAAAATGACTATAACTCAATAAAGAATGTAAAAAAAAAAATTTCAGTGTTGGAGTCAGAAAATAAAAATATCAGTATTTGTAGGCAATGAAATTGTGTGCCTAGGGAAATCAAAAGAATCTCAAACTACTCTAGCAGAGAAAAAAAATCTTTAATACATTCTCACAATAGGATAAAAAATATATAACATAGACTGAAATAATGAAAGATATATAAGATACCTATCTAAACTTTCTAAACATTAAAAGAAATTGAAAAAGAAAACTAATTAATAAAGGGATACTTCATAGTCATGTGTTAGAAGTCTCATTATCATAAATATATAAATTCTCCCCAAACTGATCTATATTTCAATGCAATTCTAGTAAAAATCCAGGAGCTGAATTTTGGAAAAATTAACACAATGATACTACAATTGATATAAAAATACAAAATAACAAGAAGAACCAAAAAATAGCTACATCAACATGATTGGAGAAATTATACTTTGATATACAGAGATATATTATTAAGTCAAAGTAATTTGTTGAGTCTATTTTTGGTGCAAAGATAGGCACATAGAATAATGGGTAGCTCAGAGAGTTGAAAAATATACCTGACCATATATGGTCAATTGATTTTTCTCAAAGGTGACACTGAAGTTCAGTAGGAAAAGGAATCTTTCCAAGGAATCAGCAAACATTTTTCATGAGGTGCCAAATAGTAAACATTTTAGGCTTTGCAGACCATGCAGTCTCTATTACAACTACTGAATCTCATCTGAAAGTATCAAAAGACAAGATGTCTACAGAAGGGCACAGCTGTACTTCAAAAAAACTGTATTAATGAACATTGAAATTGAGTCATACAATTTTCATGTCACAAAATATGTTTTTACTTTTTCCAACCACTTAAAAATGTAAAAATTTTCTTAGCTCACAGGTCACCCCAAAATAGATTTGGCTTGTTGACCATGTTTTCATTAATTTGTGCATAGTCAATTAAATATTGACATGACAAAGTAATGTATCATTACCCCTACTTGACACCATACACAAAAAATCAATTTCAGTAGACATGAAACATAAATGCATACAGAGTCTCTAATTTAACACAGTACTATATTTTTAGTTACTTGAGGTAAGGAAATCTCTTTTTACAAACCACAATCTCAGCACTAAGAATATCATTCTTACAGAATTGGTGATTATTTTCAGTTCTTTTCAATGAAATGACCTAAGGGTTTTCTTTTTTTTTTCTTTCTTCTACTTTTTTTTAAGACACATAGTTTAGTTAACATAAAGTTTATTGTATCACTTCAATGATATTGATGACTAGAGTCTTTTACTTAACCCTATCAATCAAGGTAACAAAAGTTTAATAATTAAAATGCCTTATGAAAGTCTCAGTGTGCATACAGGCTGTTTGTATATTTATTTCTCCTGGGTAATAATACACAAAAATAATCAAGGTCAGGGAAGTGGGCACAGGATGAACAAAGTGCTATGCCTAATTGGTTTATTTTCCAGATTCATAATGGTAAAGCTAAAAGGTCAAGTGTGTTTTGCAGGAAATAATTCAAGGCATAACTGACTGGGAGAATCGATGGCATGAATGCCTACACAAGTATCATGCAACCCACCTCTCCTTTTGTATATTGAATGGAACAATAGTAAAGAAGCTGTATATTCTGGGAAGTCACCTTATGACTTCAGCTAAAGTGCTTGTAGTCAAAACTCAGGTGGGTTATCCTACAGAAAGCAACTTGAGATCCTGAAATCCAGGCAGCTGAACCAAAAGAAATTAATGGATTAGAGTCAACATTTATCCTAGTAAAATGGCAAATAACAGTCTAAAGGCCTGTGCAGAAACGGTTTGTAAGGATAATGAGTATTTTGTTGGCTTAGCTTTATGTTTATGTATTATAGTTACATTTATATATTATGTTTATATATCATATCAAGCTTCATGTTTATGAGTCTGCAAAAAACTGCCTGAAATAAGTAAGGGCAAAATAGCATCTTTGAAATCAGAACCCAAAAGATGGCATAAAATATAGTTGAACTGCATTATTAGCAGAATCCACATTTACAAACCTGCCCACTTGTTAAAATTTCCTGGGTACCCCAAAATCGGTTCTTATTGCACTTTCACAATCATTCATGGACATGCCCAGTATTGAAACATTAGAGTCACGTGTCCCTAGCTGAGGTGGAACGAGGTAGTACTCTGCCTTTTGTTTCAGCTCTCATACCGTACACAAGTGTCCCTTCTGTGGTCTATTTAATACATTTTATATTTTTGTCCTTTTTTTTTTTCATGATTTCACTGTTTAAAATGGCCTCCAAGAATGATGCTGAAGTGCTGTCTAGTGTTCCTAAGAAGGCTGTGATGTGTCTTACAGAGAAAATACCTAAGATAAGCTTTGTTCAGATATGAGTTATAGAGATGTTGGAAGTTAGTTCAATGTTAATGAATAACAATATGTATTAAATAAGGTGTCTGTAAACAGAAACACACATAAAACCAGGTTGTGTATTGATCAGTTGATAAAATGCTGTGACTAGAGGCTCACAGGAACTTGCCCATGTATTTCCTGTAGGAGAATTGCTTCAGTATTCACTAAGTTATAGTGCTATTACAGATGATAACTTACTGTCAAAAATTAGAATTGACTGTAGTTGCCCTACTCACAACAGCTTATATCATTCCTACTATAGTAATCTATAAATATTTCATTTTTTTTCTATGGGTAGATTTTTAACTACAGGCATACCTCAGAGATATTGCAGGTTTGGTTCTAGACCACCACATGAATTGTTTTGGTTTTCCAGTGCATATAAAATTATGTTTACACTATACTGTAATCTACTAAGTGTGCAACAGTATTATGTCTAGAAAACCAATGTACATACCTTAATTTAAAAATAATGCTGTTGGAAAATTGGGGGTGATAGGCTTGCTCAACTTAGGGCTGTCACAAACTTCCAACTTTAAAAAAAACACAATATCTGAATAAAGCACAATACAGTGAGGTATGCCTGTACTTAATCTATGATTTTGCTACAATTCATTAACATTTTTTGTTACAACCAATACAATTAATTTACTGATTATTACTGTTGGGCTGTTTTCTGAATTTTATAAAATAATTAGAATTATATTTTCCCCTAAGTTTTATATTAAATGTCTCAGTCATATTAGAGTTTAATTAGGAAAGAAACTTAAAATTGAGCAGGTAATCCATCCTAATAGGATAACTTAATATTTATTTTTAAACTCCAGCAAATTGACACTAGAGACAAAATTCAATAACATTCTAATTCTTTCATTTAAAAAATATTATTATTAAATATAATTATCATAAAGAACCTGAAATTACACTTGTCAAATGGATAACAGAATAGGCCTCAGAGAATTTATGCCTTAACCACAGTCACAGCACGAGCACAAAGAGATAAAAGACCCCTGATTTCAGACCTCATGATTTTTTTTTCTCTTTCTAAATAGAATAAGCTTTATTTTTCTCCTACTTTATAAGGTATTTGGACAACAAACTAATTATAATAATAGTTGCAATATACAGCATTTACTGCAGGCACTAATTTTAAGTCTCCAATATTAACAAATATTATGTTCTTAAAACACTATCATTAGGTACATTTCCAAGAGAAGTTAAATATCTCATCCTGAGTCACAGGGCTTGTAAGCGGCAGAACCAGAGAGCGAACAGGACTCCTTTGTCCACATCCTTCCTCACCAGGCTTCCTGCAAATAATTTTTGGTTATTTGTTTTTCCTTTACCACCCATAAATTTAACATTGATGTTTTACTATCAACCGTATTTTATTGTGCCTCTGCACACTTTTGAAGTGAAAACATTACATATATTTTTCCTCATTTTTACTGTTAAATAAATTAACAGTTTGAAAAAGAGTTTATTTTCTTTCCTTCTTTTTTTTTTTTCTTTTAAGCCTTACAGAAACGACCTTTATTGACAGTCACAGGCCACTAGGGCGAGTCTGAGGTGAAGGAGGGCCCGGCGCCTGCCCGGCTTGCCTGGCCTGGGCGCCTGCGCAGAGACAGCCCCGGTGAGGGGACTCGGTTGGTTGGCAAACTGGCTTCCAGGGCAGGGAGAGACTGAAGAAAGCAGCAGACACTCCAGGCTAACAGGTGGCAGTTTAAAGATGCAAAGGAACTTACTCAGGAGGCATGTTGTCTTCATCACTGCAAGACGAGTAGCTCTCTGCCCCTGCTCGCCAGCGTCCTAATAGTTTATAAGGAGGCTTTAACCGGGTTCAGTCACGGATACTTTCCGGATGGTCTCAGAAACACACTGCTCTCTCAGGACAGCGACCCTGAAAGGCCCTGGCTATGGGCATGGTGGGCCTTCCAAGGACAAGGAGAACGGTGAGGAGCCTGCCCTTGCCCGTCCCGTTCTGTGGTGAGCCAGCAGTCAGGCCCCTCCATGACCTCCTCCTCCAACCTCCTGGAGCTGAGACTGGCAGCAGACCTTCCCGAGCCCGGGGCATTGTGGGACTTCGGAGAGGCGGGAGCGGAGCTGACGCGAGCCCGCCCTCCCCACAGCGCGCGGGAGCGCGGCGCCAGGGTCCTTATCCGCTTGTGGGAGCCCCGAGGCGCGCTTCCAGTCACCCAAGGCCGCTGGAGGTTCCCAGCTGCCTCTCTCTGCACCCGAGACAGTGAGAGAAGGCAGATGCTGCCACGAGAAACAAGGACGCCTTGAAGAAGGACTTGCTGGGGGTGGAGGAGGCGGTGAGACGGCCCGGTCCGCTGTCAGGTGTGTGCTGTCAGGTGTGTGCAGCGGCTTCGTCAGGTTCTCGCTCTCCTGTGAGGATGCCGAGCGGTTCGCGAGCTCTCCAGGCACTTGAGGTAGGCAGCTTCCTTCATGAACCTCTTTCAGACACATTTCGGATAAAGACACAAATCTGCACAACTGGGGAATTTGTTAATAGCTTACCAAAGAAAATAATATGTGTTGTAAAAACCGCAAAGGGGTCAAGACACTGGGGTTGGAATTCCAATGTGAAGACTTGGTGCTACCAAACTTAAAATTCGTACTTTGATGATATCCTCCATGAACGGAGGATAGTAGGTATCTACCTCAAACATTTGTAGTGAGGGAAAAACATCATAAAAATTTTTGGCCCATAAAGAATTCTGAAATAAAAACTAGTATTTCTTATACTTCTAAAATTTTGTTTTCTTCAGATAGGTTGACTTAATTCCAGAGATTCAGGCACAAAGAGAACCATGCATTTTAAAAGCTCCTGTTATTCTGTGAGTGTCATTCAACACTTCAAATATTTGTGCTGTTTCTTTTCTCTGTCCTCTATAGTAATTGAACTGCACTGGACTATGTTAAAAAGGAATTTACATTTGTTTGTAGTAACTTACAAGCATAAGATAATACTCTGTGTTTGCTAAATTATTCTGAATAACACCTCAAGAATACATTTCCCCATTTCGTGTTTTGTGCTTTTATAAGTAAATAAAAAGCAAGAAAAAAATGAAACATTGCTTTTGTTTAGTACATAGGAATAATCGAAACAAACAAGCCCATTTAATCAGTTTTTACATGGAAGACTGTAGTGCATAAAAATAAAAATCAAACATGGCTATTTACCCATTGTTATAAGGAGATGTATACTATAATTTTATTAAATGTAAATGTGCAAGTAAATTACAAATACTATTATGTGTTATGCTTCTGAGCGTCCAGGCTGAAATCAATGGAAACATTATGAAAATGTAAGTTAATTAAGATTATAAATTACCTCGCTGCAAAATTGAGATTTTTTTAAAACTATAATTACTACCTCAAGTGTTTCTTTTCCTTTTATCTTGAAAGAGAATTTACCTTTTATAGTAAGCAAAAATGAGGAAAAAATATCCTTTACTGGAGGGGAATAAACAAGAAATTGGGTGTATGTGTGTGTGTGTGTGTATAAATGAGAGATATAGAAAGAAGGGAAAAGTGAGAGACAGAAAGATACAAAGAGTTGGGGATGAACATATGAAGGAATTTTAACTTCTAGGCTATGGTGAAATGCATTGCATTTAATGTCTATGTCATCTTATCAAATGGTTAAATGCTGGAGTAAATATGCTGAAAATCCCTTATATTATCAGAAATGTTGGCTAAAATCAAATGGAATTCCTCTTTAAAATGTTATATAAGTGTACATACATACAGTAAATTGCATGTGTCATATGTAGATACAAACTTGCTTTTCACCTTCTAAGTGATTAAACAGAATATTTCTAGACCAGAGGCCCCTCATGTACAACTAGTTGCTCTCTAAAATTTCTTTGCCAGAGGTAAGCACTACCTTGACTTTTTAACATATATGCTAGTTTTGCTTGATTTGGAAATCATACAGTTTATATGATTTTTTTTGTGAAGCTTTTTTCATTCAATATTGCTTATGAGACTCATACATTACTGTTGCTGAACGTCCATCATTTACATTGTTTCATAGTATTCCTTTGAATTAATAAACTACAATAATTTTTGTGTTTCATAAATGGTGGGCATTTGGATTTGTTCCAGTTTGGGACAATTACATGTATTTGATATGTATGTGTATGCAACTCTGTTAGCTATACACCCAGAGGTGGATGTGCTTGTTACTGTGTACGTGTATATTGAGCTTTAGTAGATACGAAAAAAAAAATTTTTGATGACTGTTCAACATTGTTTGCTCCCAAAAGCAGTGTATGAGAGTTCTAGTTGGCTAATTTCTTTGGCAGCATTTGGTATTCTCAGGCTTTTATATTTTAGCCATGCTAAGATGTGTTGGTTACTGTTTTACATTTGTTTATTTGGCATTTCTGTGATGAGCAATGTGGTTGATCATCTTTGCATCAATGGGGTTATTGCTTATTTGTATACCTTCCTTTTGGATTGCCTGTTTAAATCTTTTGAATATTTGCATAATGGGTTGGGTGATTTTCTTATTCATTTGTGAATTCTTTATATATCCTGGATATGAACAACATAAACCTTGTTGGTTATATGTATCTTAAATATCTTTTTCCATTCTGTGGCTTGTTTTCCAGTTCAGATTTTATTCTGATAAGCTGAATTTCCCATTGTGAATTAAATCCAACTGGTCAGTCTTTTTTTTTTTTTTTTTTTTAAGAATTATTGGTTTGTTGCCCTGTTATAAAAGCTTTTTCTAAGGTAAAAAAAAAAGAAAGAAAGAAAGATATACTTATTTATTATCATCTAGAAAATTTGTTATATGTATTTTTTGTATTTAGTAATACACTACAGCTGGAGTTAATATTTCTGAATGGTGTTAGGCAGAATTTCTTTTACTTTGTAGGTATGGATATACAATTAATCCAGTGTCTTTAGAGATTCTCTTTTTATATCAAATACTTTATAAAATCTTGAAATAAATTTAGTATGGTAGACTGAATAATACCCCCTGCCAAACAGTATCCATGCTGTAATCCCTGGAAGCTGTGAATATTAATTAATATATGGGGAAAAGGGACTGCACAGCTGATTAAATTAAGAACCCCAAGAGAGGGAGAATATCCCCGATAATCTGGGTAGGTATCAAACACAATCATATGTAACTTTATAAAAGAAAAGCAGGAGGAAATTCAACACAATCAAAAGAATGGAAAGAATGTGACCACAGAGACAGGGATTAGAGTGATGTGACAATAAGCAAAGGAATGCCAGCAGCCACCAGGGCAGAAAGATTATTACCCTAGAGCCTCAGGAGGGACTGTGGCCCTGATGACACACACTGTGGCCCTGATGACAGGACAGTGATACAGATTTTGGATTTTTGGCCTCAGGAACTGTGAGACACAATGAATTTCTGTTATAGTGAACCCACCAAATTTGTGATAATTTGTGCACCTCCCATTGGAAATTAATATAGTAAGCAATTTCTATCATTTTTTCCCTAATATTTAAGATTATCTTGGGAGATTTAAAGTATGTGACTACTTTATTATAATTTTGGGATGTGTTTGCCTAAATGACTCTCCAGAAGCCATACCTCATAGACCCTGTGTTCTGTTTATTCCAGAAAATCCTTAGCCAGCAACATTGCTAAGGGTGTTTCAAAGACATGATTTCCTCTTTCTAGCAAATCTCATTAATCTGTTAACTCAGAGGAGGTCCAGTTGGCAAGGTGATTTAGTCCAATTACCTATCCTTTGTTTTTTCCCTAGCATCACCACCTCATTAAAAAATTTATAATTTAAATAATAGATTGTAGGCCAGAAAGTTTAAATCTCCTTTCTCCATCTTCAATTATATGTTTTTAAAACAATTTTTATGAATCACTGTTGATTTTGTTAAACAATTTTTCTGCATATCTTAAGCCAATAAGTTTTCCTTCTCTTGTGGTTAATTACACTTATTTTCAAATATTAAATAACCTTGCACTCTTCAAAAAATATTATATATGCTTGTGAAGGATTTTTCTCTCTATATATATTTGTTTAAGATTTTAATGAGTGAAATTGCCACAACTTTATTTCAGATTTTTATTTTGTCTATAATCTTGTTTTTAATTATAATCAGGTCTTACTTTATAAATCTTTGCAATGACCAGCATTTGTCCTTTTTGATTATTTCTATCTTATGTTTGGTTTTAATTCTATGAATTTCTGCTTTCATGTTTAATATCCTAAGTCTTTGTTTTGCCTATAATATGAAAATGACTTACTGATACATACCCTGGAGGGTTTGGAATTCTTGCTTATATGTACCATAAAAGACATAAAGACTATTTCATCTGCTTTAATTATAACTATTATTATTTTTAAAATTTTGGTAAGAACTTTTAATATAAGATCTTATCTTCTACCAAAATTTTAAGTTCACTATAGAGTACAGTTATCTGTAGGTATGATATATAGCAGGTCTCTAGAACTTACTCATCTCATGTAACTAAAACCTTATATCCATTGAATAGCAACTTCTCATTCTGTTTCCCTTGACCCCAAGCCTCTAGTAACCACCATTCTAATCTGTTTCTATGAAATTTGACTCTTATTACATACCTCATATAAGTGAAACTATGCAGTATTTGGCTTATTTCATTTAGCATAATGTCACCAAGTTTCATCCATGTTGTCACATATGTCAAGATTTTTTAAGGCTGACTAATATTTCATTCTAAGTGTATACCATATTTTCTTTATTTTTAATTCATCAATGGACATCTGGATTGTTCCCATATCTTGTGAATAATGGTTCAGTGAACAGAGGAGTGCTAGGAACATCTTGAGATCCTGATTTCAGTTTTGTTTTTGTTTTTTTCTTTTTGTATAAAAACCTGAAAGTGAGATCACTGTTTATAATAGCCATTCTTAAAGAAAATATTAAAGTAACCTCTAACAAAAATAGATAACTAAATTATGGTATATTCATGCAATGGAATAGAATACATCAGTTAAAAAAACTATGAAATACAATGTCTGTACTAATATAGATACCTATTAAAACATAATCTTGGATAAAAAGATCAAGTTGCAAAATAATATGTGAAGTAACTATATTATTTGTCTTTTGCTGCTTTAACAAATTACCACAAACTTACTGAATTAAAACAACACAAATTAATCACCTCACAGTTCTGGTTAGAAGTCCCACACGGTTCTCACTGTGTTAAAATCAAGGGTTTGGCAGGGCTCCATTCCTTTCTGGACATTCCAAAGGAGAATCTGTACTATACTGTTGCTTTTACAGCTTCTGGAGACTGCCAGCATTTCATGGCTTATTGTTCTCTTTCTCCATCTTCATAGGCAGGGACGTAAATCTCACTTTTCTCCCATCACATGTTCACTGTAGCAGGGGAAGGACTGCTTCTAGGACTCATGTAATTAAATTGGGCCCATCATCATGTTCCAGGTTAATCTGTCCATCTCAGGCCAAGGTTGTAACCTTAATCACATCTGCGAAGTCCCTTTTTTCAGTTTCCAAGGATTAGGGTTTGGACACCTTTACGTGCCATATTGCCATCTACTGCAATTGGATATTATTCATGTAAAGTCCCAAGACAGGTACAGCTTAATAATATATGTGTTAAGGAAGCATTAATATGTAGAAAAGGTATAATAAAAAAATTAAATAAATAATAAGCACAGTATTCAGAATAGTAGTTACCCTTGAGTGGGAGAGTGATAGCTATGCAGTTCAGAAGGAAAACACAGAGATGGAGGTTCAATAGCATTGTTGTAATTCTATTTCTTAAGCTGTGTGAATAGTACATAGTTGTTTGTTTCATGAATCTATGCACTTGATATATACCTTATTGGAATATACAAATATGCATACAAATGAATATAATAAATATTTTATAATAACATGAATTACAAAATTGATAATAGAAACCACTGATTTGATTGTTGCTAAGATATTTAGAAAAAAATATTTCTCTGGGAGCAGTTATAAAAACTAATCCAAACCAAAATTTTTTTTAAAAAATCAATAATACATTTGCTTAAACTTGTCTTAGAATTACACAAGGTTGTAAAGTGTTAATTAATGGGACGAAAGTCAGAAGTTGTAAATATACACATGCAAATCCAGCATTTGGGGACAGTTTACAACTGGGACATTTATCAATTACAGAAGCACCATTAACATTAAGCCAAAGAAATAAAAATAAATTCTTTTGTATACAATAATAAGACAACAACAACAAAAATAATGAAGGCAAAGAGAAAAACCTTTAAAACTGATAAAGAAGAAAAATTTACTTTCAAAGATAACTGATGACTAACATCATAAAAAAAATACAAGCCAGAAGTCTATGGAATACCCTTTTCAATACTGATTTGAAATAACTGTAAATTTAGAATTACATACCTAGTGAAAATACTCTAGCAATAAAATTACAATAAAGATATATTTACACAATAATGACTTAGACAGCAATAATTATTTCTATTTGAGCAATCATGCTTCATTGTTATACCTAAGATGCAATGTGCATAGATGAAAGTGTTCTATTTTGCAGTTAAAAAAAAACTTTTGCAGTTTAAAGAAAAAAACTGTCTCTTAAGTGTATCATTTTTTATTGTGGTTAACATCTCTGCTTATTAACTTCCCTCTATAAAATAAAAATTAATATAGATATAGATAAAGATGAGTGAGTGAACTGCTTACCATGTACCTCAAAACTTAATGGCTTAAAATAATACAAATCTATTATCTCTCATAATTCTGTGGATCGGCTGGATGGTTATTTTGGTCTTAGCTTGACTTACTCATGTATCTGTACTGAGCTGCAGATTGGTAAAAGGCTCTCCTGAATTTAGCTGGGGCCTCTTTGGCAATAGCCAGGCTGATCTAGCTGATCTAAGGTTGTTTGGCCAGGAAAATTTGGTTCTCCATGCAATCTCACATCCTCCTTCAGCATAGACCAAAATTGGTTCTACCGAAGGGGTATCCACTTGGAAAAGTTAGGGAAAATGTGCCAGGCCTCTTGAAGTCTATGCTCAAGTCAGACACAATGGCATTTCCATCACATCCTTTGGGCAGAGCAAGTCATGAAGCTCACTCAGATTCAGAGAGAGTGAAATTGATTCTCTCATGTGATGGTACAAAAAGTAATATTACCTTGCAAATGGTTGAGCACAAGGAATGGGGAATTGAGGAAATTTTTACAATTAGTATATCAGAAATGATTCTTACTTCATGGCATTGTTGAAGAAGTAAAATGAAAGGGACTCTTACAATATGGGTGATCTATATGCTAGATTCTGGTCCAAGTGGCTTTATTATTTTGTTTTTGCTTTAAGGGCACTTTATTATATGATACAAATAGTAGGCGCATAGCTTTGAAGGTCTATTTAAATTAAGGCAGTCACTTTCCTATATACCCACAGTAAACAAGGGGACTTTGATTTTAAAAACACAATACTATTTACATTAGCACCTCCCCAAATGAAATACTTAGCCTTAAATCAAATCACTATATGTTGCATCACCATAGTAGGCTTCCTTGCCTTCTGATTTTCCCTAGGTTCAACACGTAGAAAGCCTTAACAGGAAATTAAAAGACAGATAGAAAACACAGGTTAAATATGTATTCTCCTTCTTGCTCCCTGCATTGCCATCATTCTAGCAATGACGGTTTTCTACAGTTTCAGTTGATGTCAGATGGTCACTTTTCCTTGGAGCCACAAAGTCTGTTATCACCATTTTCTTCCTCTTCCCTTCAGGACTATGGGTCCAACGACTTCTTACTGTAACCAGTAACTGAGTGTTTCATCAAACCTTTGTTATTATTTAAACCTGTACACGGATCTTTCAATTCTGCTTTCATTGAAGTCTCAAGTAAATGCTTTAGATTGATCATTTTGTGTGTCTGGAAGTTCTAATTGACACCCATTATAAAGCAGTTATTTGTGCAGCCATGTTGACATATTAGAAACTTAGAAATCATATAATTTTAACCTGAATATTTTTCTTAAATGTAAGACTAAGGGTTATTTTAAATGTAAAGACTAAATGTGATTCACTTACCTTGTATGTGTCTATGTGTTTATTCTTTTGTTCTTTTGGGCTGCTTTAATTAAGAAAGAAACACAAAATGTTGGAGTGTTTTTACTCCTGGAAAAAACTGAAAATATTTTAATTTTTGAAAGTGAAAATGTAGGTGTAATTCTTTAGAAAACTAGAATAGAAATCAGAAATGTCACAGCTATGAGGACAATATGAATTGTTTTTATACGCGTTAAGTAGTGCCAAAAGGCTAAAACCTGTTAAATTACAATTATTTAATTTAACTCTAAATAACTGAAGTTTTTCATAGTATTCTTTACCCTGCCCACTGTAAATGACTAAAACTGAGCTGCTATTTAAAATTTGTGAGAAATTCAGATAAAACCTGAACATTTTGACCTTTAATAAGGTAATGGAAGAAAACTGATTTTATGAAGAATTAAATGAAAATTGCTTTAGTAAAAGAATTAGCATTAAAAGGAACATAGGACATTTGCAGTTGATAAAAGCAGGCTATTTCTTTTCTTGCCTCATGAAGTAAACTCGTAGCATCATTAATTCTTCAAGTAGATAAATCTTTTTTCAATATAATAGCTATAATATTATAATAGAAATAATAGAGATGTATTTCAGCATACAATGAAAAATAGGTTTCAAAAATCAAAATAATTTGAATAAAGTTTTCAGTGCCAATAAAGATAATGGACAACTAAGAAGATAGTAAGTATAAACTTTTGAAAATTCAGATTTTCCACATCAGTACTGTAAAGTCTACTTCCTCCTCCCCTCCCACTAGACATGTAAATATTATTTTATTGCAATTAGAGCATATTGATAACTTAGAGATGAAATACTGTACAATTAATATTAAGCAACTTAGCAAAATAAATCTATAATTTTAGAAAAGGCCTCCAAACCCAAGCTTCTATACACTGTTCTGTGACACAGGGGCTAGGATACTGCTCAAGATGACTTCCTCTGAGGTGATATCAATAGGGAGATGAGGGAGAAACTAGATATAAGCAGATGAGAGAGAAGACTTGATTCTTGTTTTGCTTATTTTTCCTGCCATCTCTTCTCCAGAAACATCTCTTTACCTCAGCAGCAGCAGCTGAATTCAGCCATAACATATTTAAAATAATATAAAATTGGTAAATAATATATTATTAAACAGGATCTGATACCAAACAAGAAAAGCCTTTAAACATGATAAGGTGGAATTTACTCAAGTAGTGCAAGGTTGTTTTAATATTAGTAAATCCGTTGCTGTTATAGATTATAATAGTAGATCTAAAGAGAGACATTTTCAAAACCACAATAAGATAACATTTTACACTCATTAGGATAAAAAAAACAAAAGCAAAAACAAAATGATAAAAACAGAAATTAAAGAAAATAAGTGTTGGCATGGTTGTTGAAATACTGGAATCTTTGCCATTGTTAGAGAGAATGTAAAATGCTGTAGCAATGCTGTGGAAAATAGTGTGGCAATTTCTCAAAAAAAATTGCAGTAGAATTGCATTGTGATCCAGTAATTCTACTTCTGTTTAGCTGCGCCAAAGAAGTAAAATCAGGAACTTGAACAGATATCTATACACATGTGTTCATAACAGCTAAAAGTTGGAAGATATCCAAGTGTCCATCAATGGATAAATGACATTTAAACAATGTGATATACACATATAATAGGATATTATTCAGTCTTAGAAAAGGAAGGAAATTCAAACATATGTTACAAAATGGATGAACTTTGGAGATTTTATACTAGGTAAAATTAGTCTTTTGCAAGAGGACAAATATTGTATGATTCCACCTATACACTTATATGAGGTATATAAAGCAGTTAAATTCATAGAAAGAGGAAGTATAATGATGGTTGTTGGACTGGAAGGATAAGGGGAATGCAATGTTAGTGTTTAGTAGGTACAGAGTTTCAACCTGGGGAAGATGAAAAATTTCTGGAGATGGATGATCGTGATGGTTTCACAATAATGTGAATGCTCTTAACACGACTGAATGTACATTTAAAAATGAAAAAAATTATGTAATGTGTGTTTTACTACAATAAAAATGATCAAAATAGAGGAGACAACTTATCATTTTTTTCAAGATACAGAAAAAAAGACTCCAAGAAAATACAATAAACATTGTTGATAGTATAATTTAGGGAATAGAAATTAAAGGATTATTCCTTAATGGGATAAAACATATTCCTAAAGCCTGAATCTTGATTTTAGTTGAAACACAGGTGATCTCTCCACTAAGATTAGGAATAAGACAAGGATATCCATTACTTCTACTACTATAAACATTGTACTGGGGAGGTAATCAATGCAATTAGACAAGAGAAGTCAGAGATTTTAGAATAAGAAAACAAAAGAGGTAATACTCCCTATTTTCAGATTATATGATAACATAATTGAAACAGAAAGCCAATCATATATCTGACTCAAGTAATAAACAATTTGATAAGGTAGAGTGGTGTTTTCTAAGTAACATGTTTCTACAGGTCCTGAAAACAATGGCTAACTCTAGAACTAGAAGAGGGAAATTTTAAGACGTTCTTGGAATATTTTGTTGTACCATAAAGTTTTCCAAGTATAAAAGTTACATGTCAGAGGTCAGTGGAAACAGCTTGAAGGTACTTATACAGGCCAAACATGGAATAATAAAATCATCAATAATGATACTGTAATGTACCCATTAAATAAAATAGGTATCTCTGAGTCTATCATGATGTAAACAAATTGAGTAATAAAATGATAAATTAATAGGAAATGAAGTCTTTTTATATAGTGATATGTATAAATGTTATCTAGAGATATGTATATGTTGAGGGATATTACATTAATGATATAATAATGTGGAAGAAATTATGAAGTTAGTGAAACAACTTGTCAACTGTAACAGAAATATTTGACTTAGCATCAATGGATATTAAAATTAGCCAGTGCAAGTTTAATGAGAAACAGAGTATTTGTTTCATAGTATCTCTGCACAGTTTATTGTTTAATTATAGAATGAAAAATTGTAACTTTATAATGGAAAAAACCATCCAGACAACATCTTAAGCAAGTGGTCAAAGTTAACTTTACCCGTAATGGAAATAGCTGGTATTAATGATGTGCTGGCATTATGCACACAGAAGGGCACACTGCCACTTCAGTGTATTTTTGTTAAAAAAGCATAGCTTGAATCTTATTATGAGGAAGATACAAACTAACCTAAATTTGACATTTTACCCAATAAATATCCTAAGCTCTTTAAAAGTACAGGGTCATGAAAGACAAAGAAAGATTGAAAAATCGTTTCAAATTGACAGGGAAAAAAGTGAGATGGCCAATAAATATAACATCATTACGATCTGGACAGTGGGCCAGAATGATGGAGTGTAGACTTATTGGGACAATTTGAAATTTGAATGTCGACTCTGTTTAAATAATAATACTATATCAATACTCAGTGTGATAGCTTAAACTCGACTGTGGTTATTTACATATTCTTAAATGTACTTTAAGGCGTTAATGGTAAAATCAAATGGAATTACATGTGAAAAGTTGGTTAACCTACATAAAATGTATACAGAAGATTTCAGAAATATTGTTGCAAATAGCTTGTGGCTCTACTTTATTATTCATGTTAATATTTTAATTTTATTTTTCAATTTTTTTGGCCTTTTTCTTAATGACTTATTTCCTCGTGGTTTGGCTGGATCAACTGACATAAATAGGACAGTACTAAAGAGTAAATTTAGGATTGAAATAACACTGCATGACTGAGCCACATATAATTTTGAAATGCAACACTGACATTTATAGGTTAAAAAAGAAAAAAAAGAGAACAGCATATATAATGACTGAATTCAAAATTAATAGCTTGATGCAACATAATTTTCCTTGGGACAATTAAACATTTTGCTGTATGTTCAATAAGTTTTCAGGAACATCTCAAGCACTTCATGACTAACTAAATATGTATTCAGTATTCTATTTAGAGATACTGATATAGTACTCTAATGGAAAAGAGAAAAAGTTGAAATTTATCAATGATAAAAATACATAATTGTGAAACCACAGTAGTAATAAATATTAAAGTAAAGCTATTGCTTTGTATATTAATGGATCCCAGAAAACATTCTCCAGAAGAGAACAGCAGGAGTATGTCTAATCTCAAGAAATTAAACTTTCATTACTTCTCTAAATCATGGAAAATAATTACATATTTTAAAAAAATCCTAATGAAATACTGTAGAAGCAAATTAATTTTGTGAAGTCAAGTTCTTAATTACAGAAAAACACAATGTATTATTGATGGGAGTTTCAGTAGGCTGTGTTATTAACATTAGTATCCTATGTAGCTTTTACCTTAATAGAGACAGAATGAGAGGTTTCTCTTTTGAGGACTTGAAATAGTTACTTTAAATCTCCAATTTTCTTCTCAAACAAGTGGGATTAAGAAGATTAATGTACAGCTCAGTACCTGCTGTATGCACATTCTGGATTTTACATATTCATTTTCACCTTTCCTAGTACTTGCCATCATTGTATTTTATTCAGTTTCTAGTCCATAGAATAAATTTGAATGGTAATATAAACTTTAAAATAGAATTAAACATTCTAGTGTAGATAGTTGGTCTAGATATGTTAGCCTTACTAATACATCATATTTTTAAAATTAGATTGGACTAGGGTTGGTACTAAAATATTCATGTATCAGATTCATATATCTTTTCTCATCAGGATGTTCAGATGTATCAATCTAAAAGTATGTGAAGTTAAAAACAACAACAGTAGCAAAAAAAAAAAAAAAGCAAGTACTCTTAAATCTGGTCATTTAATATCAGTAAGTTCTATTATATTTATGTTTCTAGATGAGATGAAACTCCAAGTAGATAATTTATAATATTATCCCCTGATCTATTTTCTAAAATATTTATTTAAGGCTTTCAATGACTCACTGAATTGTTCTTTATTTATTTTTTATTCTATGTCATGTAGGCTTGATAAAAATTCAAGAAGTGTTGAAGATGTAACATTACTTTATCTTAAAGCTATCTTTGAAACAAAACTGTGTTAGTAAGTATAATGACTAAAAATTAATATTTATTCATATAGAAATAAGAAACTAAATATTAGCTCTAGTGAAGAAATGAAAATATGCCCAGAAGTTCAACAGATCCAAATAGTAAACACTGATACAGCCAGCTGAAATGTTAGGAAATCATATTTCAACCAGGGCAGTGCTACAGCTATGAGGTGTCATAAAAATCTCTGTTTTTGGGTGACTACTGCTTTTTTTTCCCTCACTGAGAATATTTGTTCTCTAAACTCATAGACCGTCAGGAACTTTGCTATTTGAAATGATATCAGTAAGATTTAATTCTGTGCTTAGGATCTAAGTCACTCTGACATAGAGAAGCACTTTAATTTACAACTCAGATGCTGAGCTTCGTATAAAGTGTTTCTGGACATTGAGGTAAACATTTACCTTAACTTTGTAGTTTCCAAGTAAAAAAGTTCTTAGATTCACTTTATAATCCAAGTCAGATGTTGAATTCTTCACAGAAAGGCCTGTTTGATTTAAATTTCATCTTAACTGTACCCTTCCATCAGAACCTGTTTATAATCATATTTTCTCTTATGTTTTGTAAGATAGTCCTTGGTTTCTTTGGATTGCAGTTTCCCTCATTGAAATGCATCAATACACTTTATTTCTTTAGGCTACAAGTTTGTTCTTGGTGGTCTTAGACTGACAGTGTTAGGACAGAAGTAAATTATTATTAATAAAAATAAATGGGAAAAAGATCTTTGGTAGTTTCTAATATGATGAACTTTAAGTAAAAGTCATAAAAAGGAAAGAGAAACAGACAAATAAGAATGCATAGCACTAGTTACTTAGAACATTGAAATATTTTTAAAAATTAAATGAGAAACTATATTTTTGACAAGTAAGTGGTGTAACAATTAAAATACAGACCAAGAAGTAAGAAATGATATGAATAGGAGATGAAGACATAAGATAAACCAATGTAAAATGTTAGAATCTGTCAAACTTCTAAAAAAAATAAGTTGATATGTTTTGATTAATATTTAATATATTTTTGTCAATTAAGAGTAACATATAGTACATGTACATATGCTATAAATTATATATACATATCAAACTTTTTGTCTCTTCTAGTTTTATATTATGTGTTTATTTCATTTTAGAGCTGAATGATAGTAAAAGAAGCTTCCCACAGCACATCTTTGTTAGCAGTTTCAAAAGTACTCCTGACTTTTGCATGTTCACCTGATAAAATAGGCAACATATGAAAAATATTGCCCCCCAAAATGACAACTCTGAAAGCAGCAGTAATTGTAGATCTCTCTCTCTTCTGTATCACCAATTCATGGTATTTGATAGTTGCTCTTCAATAAAGCATGTTGTATGCCTTGTGTTTTTTTGTTTCATGATTCCAGTGAGTGAAAGTACCCCAGACTGATGATTTACATATTTTGATTTGGTATGGCAGAATCAAAATTTATATGAAGAACATAGAAAATAGTGTTCAGAGATCTTGTGTTGGTAAATGTGTGAGTCTATACAGGTCATATTGAGGGTTGGAGAAGAAATACTGATTTCTCTATCAATGGGCTTAACAAAGAGGAAGGTATATCTCTACCATGTATTTGTATATGTGGTTTATGCAGTTATACAGGCTAAGTCCCACGATCTGCTATCTGCAAGTTTCAGACTCGGGAAAAATGGTGGTGTAATTCCAGTTTGAGTCCAAAGTCCTGAGTACCAGGAGAGCAAATGGTATAAATCCCAGTCTAAGGGCAGAGGAAGACCTATATCCCAGCTCAAGCAGGAAGGCAGGAAGAAAAGTGTCTATTTCTTCCTTCCTTCATCTTTTGTTCTATTCAGCCCCTCAAGGATTGAATGATTCCCACCTACACTAGGGAGGCCATCTACTTTACTGAGTCCATTGATTCAAATGCTAATTTTACATGAAACAATCTCACAGACAGACCTGGAAATAGTTTAATCTGGATATTCTGTTCCTTAGTCAAGTTGACACATAAAATTACTCATCACATAGCCATATATTCTTTTTCTATGCAGTTGAGAGTAAAGCAAACTTTATTAATAGGCAGCTGACCTGGAGTTGCCTTTTTGGTGAGATCAACTGAATACTGAATGCTAATTGTGTCATTATCATGGACCAAACAACTGAAGATCAGTGGAAATGGAAATGTTTTGTAGTAGGTAAGGTAGAAGAGATGAAGTAAGTATAGTAGAGAATTGGGACAGAATAGAATGGAACAATATGCATCCCACAGAATGCCAGCTTAGAATTCATGAGGCTTAGAATTCCTTCCAGTTCTTTGACATACATAGGGCACTGGATCTCATTACTGACTAAAGGAGAATTGGGAAGAATGAGAGTACTACTCTGACCAGGTTTTCTTTGAATTAAGCAGAACAAAGAAAATCAAAACAGCTGATTTAATTAACATTAATTGGCACACTAACCTATGTAAAAAAAAGTGACTTAAATTAGAAGGTGGTTGGGTTGTTGAAAAATAATATTTTGTACATATATAATTGCATATATAAAACACTATATGAGCTGTAAATTTTCACTAAACTTTTGTTAACAAATATGTTCTTCTAATTGTTTATTGACTCTTTTATATTAAACTATTAAATTTAGGTAGAATTTATACTGCCATTAGGTATAATCTATGGATCTGAATGTATTTTTTCCAGTTATCTGTATTACTATTGCTATTGAAAAATCAGTATATTTCTCACTTACTGTATATTTTTTTCTAATTATTAAATTGCTTATTCTGTCTCCTTTATTTTCTCTATGGTGTTTTTCTCATGCAAAAAATTCAACATTAAAAACTATATATTTATCATTCATTTTCATACTAGGTATTGTATACCCCATGTCACTCATTTTTCCTGGATTTAATTTTATATATGAAATACACAACTATTTTTCAAATTACTTCCAACAATTTAATTAGGATTATGAACAGAATTATAATAAACTTATAAATTGAATCCAGGGAGATGGAGTCTTTATAATGTTAGATCTTGTTCCCAGTGGCATATGTTTATTTTTACAAAACTACCTTTTCTCTTTCTCATACATTTCTCCACATCCTTTTATTGAAAAAGTTCTATATCAAAAGTTTTATAGCAGACATCATGCTAGGCTCTGGGCATACAATGTTGAGTAGACATAGTTCAGGCTCAGAGGTGATTACACTCTAGTGAAAAAGGATAAATAAGTGCACTATTTGCTAAGTGGAGTATAGAGACTGAGCTGATGTGAAGAAAAAAAATAAAGTTTTACAAGCATGTATTACAAAGATCATTTCCTAGACTGGTGAATGAGGAGCAGACTCCATGAGAAATTGATGATTTAGCTAAGACTTAAAGAAAGATTAAAAATTGATTAGATGAAGAAGGAGGGACAGGTGTTTCTAAGCAGTATGTGATGACTCTAAGAATGATGTAATTAAGAAACAGAAAAAGGTCAGTATAAGTCAGCTGGTTCATAGTTACTTTATAGAAGTAGGCAGGGCATATATCATGAAAGATTTTGTGCCATGGTGAATTGGAGTTGACTGTCAGCTAAGTATAAGAGTGATCTCTTCATATTTGCATTTTGATATCATTATTTGAGCTGTAGTGCAAGGAGCAGATCAGAAAAAAATAGAGATGATGCAGAAAGAAGAACTTATGAATTGTTACAGTTGTCCAGGTAAGATGCAGTGGTAACTTGGATTAATCATACTTATAGCTTCTTATTGTGTTACTTTTTAATATGCTGGGTATTTTGTTGCAGAAGATCATATTCTCTACTATGGCACTTTTTCACATCAATATTTTCATATTTTAACATTCTCTTCAGTTTGAATTTTTCTTATAATGAGAAGTAGTTTTTGGCAACATTAATAAGCATGTGTAAAGTTTTTTAAAATAATCTTTGAAAATTTAGAACAATATCTGATATATAGAAAAGTTGTGAAGTTAGTACAGAGTTCTTATGTCCCTCACACTGAGTTTCCTCTTAGTATATTTGTCACATTGCATGCACCCATATCGATACATAAGTTAATTACATTTTATTTTTACAATGTCATTGCACTACTTCCAATATCATATGCTCTCAATTGATTGCCCTTTTTTTCCTCCAAGATTCTTATCCTTCTTTCCTTGGCATCTCACTTTCTGTGTCATACTATTGCTGTCACCAATGATTTCAGATTTAACACATATATCATCTCAGGTTCAAAGATCATATTCTCTGTACTTTGAACCCACATTTCCTCTCTATTACTGACTCTCATCATTGTTTCAGTTCACTGGGGCCTACTATGTATTGATCCAACTCTTATTATATGTCACTTCCGAGCTCACATTTCCGAGCCAATATTCGCACCTTTCTTCTCATTTTCCTTTTAGCTTCTGTGATCATTCAGTGACATTGCTCCTCTCCTCCTTTATCCATTCACTTACAAATCCTCCAATACTGGTTAATTCAATTCTGTATTCTTTTGGCCTTATCATTTCTGTAGGTGACTATGGGGAGAAAACAATGATCACAAAAGACATCCAACCCTCTTGAGTGCACACATGTGCACACACACACATTCACACATACACACAAACACAGTGACTGAGTCCACTTCCAGTATGTTACTACTAAAAACAAGTAAACCTGTCAGTAACATAATTATGCATATCCTTGACTGTGCCTCTGCCACTATCACATAATGTAATTTATAGAGATTCTATTTTTAATTTTTGAATAGCTCCTTCTTCCTTTCCTTTCTCAGACTTGTCCTGCTTCCTTTTTCCCCATTTCTCTAAGAAAACTGAAGCAACGAGGTGAGGCCATTCTCCAACTTTTACTGCCGTATCTCCTTCCCAGCATTAGAGCACGTGTCCGTTGTCACTCCCATTTCTATGAATAAACTTCCCCTAATCCTACCTAGATCCAGACACTTATTGGATTTCATCACTTCTCCCATATTTGAGGATGTCAGCCTACTAATGGTTACCTTTCTCTTCCACATTTTCAGTTTACCCCTTTATTCTGATTTTCCTTTGCTGCTCCCCTCTGTGACACTGATCAATGATTCATTTATTTCACTCTGTGTTTACATACTTCTTTCATGTCCTTAACCAATCTTCTGGAATATCATATATAAACTCATGATTCCCCAGATTTTTGAATATATTTAATTAAAGTGTGACATTTATATTCCCTGGATGCTGAATGCACATAGTTGGGTAAGGTTTTATGAAATTATCATACCCATGTAACAAGCACACAGTGGAATATTATTGGAATTCCAGAAGCCCCTTTTTGCCCCTTCTAGGCACTAGTTCCCTGTAACTGGCATCCTGACACTTAACAGAAGAGGAGCTTTGTCTGTTTTTAAAATGCACATTTATTTATTTTTATATATATATATATATATACCATAAATTGAGAAATCTAGGTTCTTTTATTAAATATTATTTTTCTAGATTCATCCCTGTTGTTCCCTTGAGTTGTCATTTTTTCACTCCCATAGGAGCATATTATTTCACTATATAAATATATAACAATTTATTTGCTAATTTACAGCTGAAGGCCATTTGCTTTATTCCCAGTTTAGGCGATAGCCTAAATAATACTGCAGAAACGTTGTTTTAATACCTAATATTGGTAAACACTTATTTTTATTATTTTCTTACTCTTTTATTCTTGATATATTTGAACTTAATATGCTGTTCTAATTTCTTGATATGGATTCTAAAATAATTGGTTTTCAGCTGTTTATAATATTTATTGCATTTTTATAGAGCCATGAATTATTAAAAGTGATTTTTTCAAAACTGAGGTTTTTCTTATTTTTCAGCTTAACTTTACTGCTGTGAGAGAATGTCTTACACATTATTTCAATTTTTGGAATTTTATTTAGTCTGTATTACACATTTAATGAGTTTCATGTGCACTTCAAAAGAGTTTAATCATTTTGCAATTGTTGAGTACTACATTGTTTGGACTTTACATGGCTTGCTATACTTTTCTTGAACTATAAGACAATGATAGAGGTGTGGTAAAGTCCCACAATGATTGTTGATCTCCCTAACTCTCTATATCTACTTTTATTTCTGGAAATATTTACTTTTAATGTTTTCTGTTTACTGTTAATGCTAAGTTGTGTAATTAGGTATGAGCAAATTAAAATACAGTTTTCTTAGTGAACTAATTTTTTTACTTTTATATTTAACTTATCATTTTCCATAGCAGTGCTTCTTAGCTAACATATTTTGTCTGACATTAGTATGACTTTGCATTTAATTAGCAACTCCACAGATATCTAATATTTCAGACTTAACATGTGTAAAATCACATCTTGCTCTCCCTCTAGAGACTCATTCATTCTGCAGTTTTTGCCATCTTAGTTAATAGCAACTCCATTTTTTTCCATTCCTCAAATCAAATTGTTAGAGTGTCATTTCTCTTTTTTTCTTTTTTTCTGAAAATTCCAATAGTTTTACATTCAGAATATAAGTAGAATGTGATGATTCCTTGCCACCTCCACAATTACCACCTTGTGTGAATCACTGTACATAGTCTGTTATCTGGATTAGATCAATAGTAACCTAACTCATCTCCCAGCTACAGCTTTTGTGCCCCTAGAGTCTATTTTCAAAAAAATAACCAAAGTCCTTGTGTTAAAAGTAAGACTAATAATGTAACTTCCCAACTCTCTTAGAGTAAATGTCAAAATTCTTACTTTCTAGCTTTATTTTTCTTCAAAGTTTTCAATACCAAATAAGACAGTAACATTGCATGTGTATGTGCTTGTGTGTGTGTGTGCACACACGCGCCTGTGTTTATTGACCTCCTCACTTTCTCTCTAAAACACAAACTCCGTGAAACATGAAGAGAGAGTATACTGTGTTTTATTACCTGCTCTTTTACCAGTGCAGAGAAGAAGACCTGGCACATATTAGGCACTCAAAAATATTTATTGAGTGAATGAATGATGACCTCTACTTTCTGTTCAAGGAGAAACATGTAGTTCCTTCCTCTAGCAGGACTTGGCAACTTTAGAACATAAATTAATCTGTAACTATTCTCTACTTTAAGTTACCCACAATAATTTGGCAATTTAAATCTTGAAAAAAATGCACTTAATTATTTGTTTAGGGACCAACACTAGTAATACAGTGTTCCCTATGTAATTCACTTCTGCATCTTTTAAAATAATGAAAGCCATAAAGATAAGTGCATTAAATGTAAAGAGAAAGCTCTCTTAGTAAAGCTCTATTCTGGCAAAACAAGCAAAAAAAATAAATTTACTAGTAAGAGCAGTTATTTGAAGTTTTATATTAATGATACACATATTTAAAATGTGAATAATCAATTCTTGAAATTATTTTTCAAAATGAATTCAGTGTATAAGTGAGTTAATTGAAGTTTTAAACTCTGGAACAACAAAATGAACTGCTGTTTACTGAACTATAGATAATCAGGAAGCATCTTTAATGGTGAGATTAAAAATAAAATCAAGGGAAAGCAATTATACTTAGAATACAACATACTTGGAAATATTGAGTCTGCAAATGTGCTCTGATAAAAAATATTGTAAAGTACTGCTTCAGTCAGAGGATTAGCAATCAAAGAAAGGTTATCTGCATTATTTTATTTTTGTTTCTTTTAATGGAAATATTTTCCTAAAATAACTTGTTTTATTTTTGATCTTCTTGAAGATTACACAGCCAGCAAAATTCATAAGGCAAATAACATATTATTATTCATAAATTTATCCTTTTGCCAAATATTTATTGATTTCACAGTACGTCTGAATCACTGGAGATGCTAATGTATTAAAGGTGAGTTATATTTTATATGGATTCATTCATGAATCCTTTGAACTATCTAATGCTGTTAAAATGAAAACTACTGAGAAAAAAACTGTTTAGTATCAAAATTAGAAACATGTAAATATTTTAATTCAATGAGAGATTGATAATCAAGGATTTCTTGAATTTGTAGATTGAAAAAAAAGATTTTTAAAAAGTTAGTAAAGTTTTAACTAGATCTTTAAGAATGTATAATATCTTATCATAAAATTTAGCAATATTCTCCTCATTTAGAAAAAGAAATGTAGAGGTATGGGAGGGCTTACCATATTTGTAAAATGACAAAAAGTACAGTGTGTTTGTTTCCCAAAATGAATGGTCCCAGACATAGAAGATTAGAGAAATCAGGATATTTTATAGTTTGAATTTTTATTCCACATGCATACTGTATTAGTTTTGAGAAAGTGACCATGCAGACATGATTGTATTAAAAGGTAATATGTTTCTGTTTTTAGTAAACATAATCTTTCATATTATTTAATATCTCTGCAAAACATCAACAATACTTAGAGAGTAGATGCTCCTAATGCTACTTTCAGTGAAAGTGTAGCCTTCAAAATGTGCAAGCTGCCTTAAGGTTGCTGAGTCTAATATATGCATCCAGAAAAGTTATCCATCATGCTCACCTGTGTTCTCCATGAGCTCAAATGACTGCATGAAGATGATTTCTTAAGCACCTTTATAGAAAGAAGACTGAATAAACACTGTGAAAAGGATAAAACATATCTACTCCCAAGACAATACAGAGACTATGCTATAAGGTATATTCCAGAAACAGTTCAACATTTAAGTTTGAGAAATACAAAAATGGAAATTAAAAATATGTATAATCAAAGAAAGCCATCTCAAATTAGCTTGAATTTGAAACCTTGAAAAATGTGTTCACTTAGTAAAATTTAAATTCACAAGTTTTAAACTCTCAACAATTAGCATAAAGTTTTTGAAATTTAAAATAGGATTTTTGTCTATATGTATTATCGCACAGATAACATTACATCTCTGTATTAATATTTGTCAAATACCTTTGGATTAGAATAGTCTAAATTGAATGACTTGCAAGACAAAAAAAAAATTAATTGGAAATATTGTTAAGGACCCGGGGAATGGTTTGACTTCAAAATGTACTGTGCATGAGACCAGTAACGTGGAATATGGTCATTTGTATGTCTTGTTAATTTTTGTTCTCTAAAAATTGGGCATGTGGAAGACAAAAACATTTGAATTTGTGAAAAAACTAAACTATTTTTGTAAAAGAAACATCAAGCTACATTTACTGAAAGGATCTAAATTCCGTAAGAAAATCTCCACAGAGGAGCTTACAAAGACAGATAGATAATTAAGTTTAAATTTATAGCCCTCACTAAAAAAAGAGAGAGCGATTGCAAAATTTACTTCCTTTGGAAATTGGCTTTTTGGATTTGAACCTTTAACAAAATTTCAAGTTAAGCTTTAATTTCTTCCTGAATAAATACACTTACAAATCTCTTTGATAGTTTCAAAGGATTTATGCTGATACTCGGGACTTCTTTGTATTCAACTCTCATTACTGAACTAACTTTATACCAAGTTGATGTCATCATATGCCTTCTGGTACAAGTGGATTATGCAGTTGAACATGTTTTGGTTGGACTACTGAGTAGTGAATGAATTGTCAGTCTTCAGAGCCAAGTAGTCTTAATGAAATTATCTAATTTGTGACCTTGTTTTTTTTTTTTTTTTTTTTTGGTCTCAGATGTAAAAATTCACACTGCAAATGAGGGATCCCAAGACAATACATCAAGGAGCAACAGAAGATAGGGGAAGTAGAGAACCATAAAGTGCAGATTTCCTTTTTGGGGCATATAATCATACTCCTGGTATCTCTTTTCATGTGGAAGATGCCCCAGACATTTAATACTCTTGGCATTGATCTACCTCCTCCAATTTTTCTTTCTAGAAAATACATAGTGTCTTTATTTATTGAAAAATTGGGGGAGAATAAACTAGGCAAGATTGGTTATTCTTTCTTATTTCCCCCTCCTTGACAACAGTCTCTTGCACAGAAACAGGACCAGCAGATACTTAGTTTCTCTTTGCCATGGCCTGTGTTTCACAACAGTAGATCCCCTTGAGGAACAGTGGTTTGCAAGTTGTGTTTCATTGGCTATATTTGAGTGGATTTGCCTACTAGGTGCTGATATTTAGGTCTTGGCACCCCACTGGCATTCAAATATAAACCACAGTTGAGTAATGTGATACTGCAGGCTCTACCTGATAACTTTGGTCTTATTCCTCTACTAGTTCAGACTTCAGGAGAAGAAGGGGGATGATGCTATGCTGGATTTACACACACACACACACACACACACACACCCAGGCAAATCTGTTTAATCTATTAAACCTATTCATTAAGTGTTTAGATTATAATAGTTTTTCAATGCTATGTGTTTACAATTTAAATGCGTATTTTTATATTTCTAGTAAAATAATATATTAACATAATATAAAATATTAAATTCTATGTTTAGACTTCATAATAATAATAAATCAACAGTTCTTTACTACAGTAGTCTCCATTTCCAATTCAAACACCCCAGAGGCCATCGCTCTCAAATCCTCTTGCTATTCCTTTTGATATTGTTAAAATAGCATTTGATTTTATTGAGATTATGTTAATTTATTGATTATTTTTGTTATCATTTGAAATTCTAATGTGGAAGGTGAAGACTGTGCTCTTTCACCCTCACACCTAAACATATCTACTTATACTCTTCCCATCCTCCTGTTAGTTATAGCCACATATTTGGTTTAATAATCAATGATAAGACAATTTTGATGATTTAAAAGCTATTTAAAAGCTATAATAGCTCAATAAATTATAATTGGATTTTAAATTTTATTCAATGATGCAGCTAATTTTTTTGTGATCATTTATTTTATACCCATAGGTTTCAATATCATTCAACTTCTAAACCATTTCAAAGTCATGCATTATTCTATCCCTTTTTACTTGGTAGTATCACTCTTTCAGACTTTCATATCTCTAACCTTATCTACATATGGTTTCCTGGAGCCGCACATTGTTAACAATGGTTTCTATTGCCTTGATCCTGAGACTTCATGTTACTCCATTCCCTTTACTGTAGCCAATTTCTAAAGTGTCACATATTCTTTTGTGGATAGTGTGTTGGAATACATTCCTTAGCAATTTACTTTAAAACATTTCATGAGAAGGATAAGTATAATGAGACTTTGGGTGTATGAAATTGTGTCATCTCTTTCTTCACTGTTAAATAGGAAGTTATGCTAGAAATAATGTGAGCATCTTATTTCATTGACTTCTAACTTCATATGTGACTGTTGAGAAATATGACTTTTTTTTCATCTCTGCATTTTATGGTACTTGTTCTTTCTCTTTCCCTCTTGATTTCTCATCACTTATTAAGGAACTTCTCTTCTTTATATGCCTGCTAAAACATTGTAATGGTGTATGCTATAAAGGATATTTTTTTACAGTCATTGACTTTGGAATTTAACTGGCCTTTCAAATCTAGAGTTTTATTTCTCTTTGTTTGAAAATTTAGTTTAGTTTCTTGAATTTTTTTCCTCAACTCCCTTTTTCTCATTAAATAATTGGCTATTAGACATACCCTGACCTCCTTCTTTATACGTACAATTGACTTTTGAACAATACAGTTTTGAACTGTGAAGGTACAGTTGTACACAGAGTTTTTTTTCAATAAAAATGCCTATATTTTCATGTTTTCATTTTACAGATCTTAAGATTAAGTGTGGGGAAAATTTTGTGTTCGATTAGAGATCACAATAATTGTGAAATCAAAAGAACTAGGGTTTCAGTCTTGATTCTATCCAGACTGTTTCAGCTTCCTGCCTTTGAGTGAGTCACTTAACATTTTTGAGGCAGAGTTAGCAGTACTCAAGATTTTTGACTGCACCGGGGTTAGACTGGTGCGTTGTCGAGTGTCAACTGTATATTCTCATTTCACTGTTTATTTCTCTTTTAGTTCTACTTTCAGGGAGACCTAGTTAGCCTTGCATTTTAACACTCTGATTATAAAAAACCAATTAGCAAACAAAAGCCACCATCACTCTGATAGCATAAATACTAAAATAATGATATCTATGCTATCAAGATTGGAAAACAATTATGATAAAAGAATTTCCAAATGATGTTTTCAGACACATTGATCTATTTTGTGGACTTTTGCATAAGTTATATTGTTAATGTGACCTTTTTTTTTTGCTTCTAGTAAATGAGATTATTTTTCAAACTTATTATTTTTTTCTGAATTTCCCTCCATATTTCATATTCCCTTATACTATTTTAATCTATATTTTTACACTGAAAACTTTTGCCAAATATTTTATGATCTTTGACTGCTTATATTTAACAGTGAGTCACCTAAAATCTGATAGGCATTTCTGTGCAAAAGCAGGGCTTACCAACTGATGACCTGACATAGTCGTGTGACTAGAGAACAAGTCATTCTCTTGGCAGAACCACAGAAGTCAATATCATTAGGTCTTTCCCTGAAACATTCCTCATTTTTAGTAAAATATCTCTCGGGTCTTATGCCTTTCTTTGAATTTCTGTTTTAAACTCTGTTTGTTCTACACTTACATGACAGTTGAAAGATTTTGCTTTATTGTGGGTTAATTACATTCAGAATTTCCTAAAATATTCATCTGTAAATGAATCCAAGCTGTCTTAAAATATTTCATTACACTTCTTAGCTAATTTAGATTGCACTATTATATTATACTGCCAACAGTCTGGCTTCATCTGGTTTACTTGTAATCCTTTTCGAGTTTTTGTTTGTTTTTGAATAATATATTTTAATCTTAGAATTTGGAAAACCTACTACAAAAGGATTAAGGTAGTCAGAACAACATTACAAAGTAGACAATAATTAAATTCCAACTTTATATCAAATAAATATCTTTCACAATCATTCACTATTCACTTGGTTAGGGGCAGGCATGTGTAATTGTTTGTTTAGACAACACTTTCTTAAATATTTAGGCAGAAAAATTCTTAGATTATCTCCTAAGTATATACTTGGTAGTGCTGATTAGATTTTATAAACTAAAATGAAACTAAATCTCACTCTGTTTTACTTGTATTTACAGTAGATGACATGGGCCACTTAGCTCTTAATTTCAGTCGGGTAGACACAATTGTCAATAGAATGCAAATACCTATGCAATAAAAATTTCAAAGATTGAAATCACATCTGTGAAGTGATTTCAGGAATCCACCAGGCTAAAACACACTAGTTGAAAGCGCTTTTTGTATTTCATACCAAATAGTCACAGTTAAAACTTTATAAACCTCATATTAAAATTTTAAAAATGTTTAGGTTTAAAGTGATATTTTCATTACTGTAAAATAATTAAAACTATGGTGAGCTAGAATGTATTGTTATGTAATTTAATTGGCATTAAACAAAATATTAGATACATTAGCCCTCAAAAAACTGATAGTCTTCTTGAACAATACTTGGTGTAAAAAAAATCAGTGACATTTCCCATTTTCTGTTGTCACTAACAGCATGCTAAACTAGTTTACTATATAGTTTTTAAGTGACAGAAAGAAATAGTGCTTCCAGCATCATAAAAACTTACCCTTCCTTAGAAGAAACTTTGCTTTTAACTTTGTTACTTTCAGTACCCATGGACTAAAGACTATGAATATCAACAAAGCAATTTAACCTACTTTATTAGGTCTCCAAGACAAGAAACAGTCTCAAAGTCTACATCCTGACTATATCTCTAATTCCAGCTTTTTATATTTTCTCTTTCATATTAAAAGTCTCCATCTTCAGCAATGTTACCACATCAGTTAAACTCTCTGGATTCAATTGGATTTTCTCTGTTAAATTTGGGATGAAAATAACCTATAAGTCAACTTCGAATTTAAAATACTTTCTGACACTATAAAAATTTCATCAGTTTGTGTAAACTAGGTATCTGTGGGGTAAGAGAGATTTGTGTAAATGAGATACAAAAATGAACAAAAACATTTATTACTTTGAAGGATTATAATATGTGATTTACTGAACTCAGCATCTATTTATTATTCATAATGAAAGAAAATAATAGTCCAAAAAAGGAGAGAAAATGAAAAAAAATCCTTTCGGAAAGGTGGAACAAAAGATGGCTGCAGAGCCTTGGTTAGTTTTAAGAATGAGAAGGAATGTTCTTCCTAAGATGCTGTACATTTTTTATCTCAGATATTTTCCTTTACCCTTTTTTCCTAGTCCTAAAAGTGAGATGGATTATCAATAATTTCTCTGCAGTTCAAAATAACATAATTCTGTGCTCTTTACATTATTCAAATGTTCAATCAGAGTTCCATGAATTTTTTATAAGACACTTGAATCCACAGGAAGTTGATATGTGATTATGTTAATACTGAATTGTTAGTAATAATGAAAGTTAATGTACGGGGTATAGTTAAGGGGAAGAGGGAATTCCCAACTTGTGAAGAATCATCCCAGCCATCTGTGTCTTTGTTTTCTCAATGTAAATGGATGCTCTAATAGTGTAAGAGGAAATGTATAGAAATGTATTATTTGTGGCAAAGATAGTGGAGATTTATCAGGAGAATCTTCAAGATTTATCACAAACTGATGGTCAACAAGAGAAAAAAAATTCTCTAGAGAGCTTTGCCATATTAGGACTATGATTCTCTTGTTAAACTTCTGTTTTGAGAATTATAATATAAATTTTTTATCATAGTGACTTTAAATAACTTTGACAACACATGCATGTTTAATTTAGCTAAACATATTTGAGTATTTTAATCATTTCATCTTTGTATCATAATATTAGAAAAATGATATGGCCATATTCTATAATCTGTTGTAAAATGTGCCTCTTTAAATCTTAGTGGCTGTTTTTAAGCAGCAGAATTATGTATGTCAAGCATGATTACTTTAGAGCCATCTAAACCTAAAGTGCTACAGTCAAGTAGTTAATAATTGTTAGTTTCATGTTGTTAGAAATACTAACCATAAATGTTCCCTATCACTTCTGCAGACTGTTAGAATATATTATTGAAAATAAAACATATTTTGTTATTAAAAGCCTTATAACATTAAAATCTACCCAATAAAGTGCTAAAGTTATTCTAACTTTAAACAGATACTGTCAACCCTTAAAAATAATTACCACTGCAAGCTTTTTAAAGAATCTTGATGTTACAGTCCAACAAGAATAAAGGTCAGAATTCCAATACAATTAAGGATCAAAATTAAGACATACTACTCACCTTTGGGTGGGATGAATCTGAAATAATAATGATATGTCTGTGTGGAGCTGTTATATAAGCAGTTGGGGACAAATTCACATAATGTGAGTTAAAAACTAGGTGATTCATGTGGATTTAGGAGTTGAGAGTTTAAAACATGATATTATTATTATCATTATTATTATTATTTTATAGTTGATAGAAGATGACTAGTCATGGATGAGCCTAATGAATTCCTATAGAGGGGGTGGTAAGGGTCAATCCAATCAGCAAGAAAAGAAAAAAGTATGTCAGGTAAGAGAGATAAAAACTAATTAAGTTAATGGGGAATTCCTAGAAAATTTAAGAATGCTGTTTTAGAAAAAAATATATTTAGCATCTAATTCACTTTTCAGTATATTATGGTAAGAGTAAATATCTGTTAAAGGAATAATAGCATGAAATAGAGCTATGACTTATAAAAACAACACCATGTATTGTGCTGGCACCTATTTTATTGTTACATCATAGCAACTCTAGATTTAACTTCCCCTTTACTCAGGACTGATACTAAGTTTCATTAGATGCTATTTTGTGGGAAATGTTGATTTGTATCAAAAATCATCATATTTATATAACTATATATTTATATAATATTATGTATGTGCATTTATGTGTGATTGAGTCAAATAAGTATTATCTTCACTTTGTCAACTGGTTTTTAAATTACTTTTATTCAATTAAATATATTTATATGTATACAGATGTTTCATAATTCTCATCTTTGTTAGATGTCTCTGTTATTTGTATACTAGTTTGGAAGAAAAAATGATTTTAAAGCTCTCCTTTTCTCTGTGCTGTAGAATAGTTTTGACCATATCCAAACCATCAGTTCTTAAATATGCCTAAGATTTAACTTTACATTTGAACTTGGCACTTTTCATGGTGTCGCACAATGAAAATGATTAATTCAGTTTCTCAATTTTTCTCTGTTAATTCCTTTGCTAAGATTTTTTTCTAGTTGATTTTCAGTTTAAAGTAAGGTTTTATATGAAAATCACCTGGAATTCAAATTGACTTCTATGGAGTAACCATCATCTCAGCATCTTTATAGATCTGCTTTCTCTTCTCATCTTGCAGTGGGTAAAGCTGCTCAGCTCTTAACCAAGGCACACCCATATATATATGTGTATATATATATATGTATGTGTGTGTGTGTGTATATATATATATATATATATATATATATATATATATATATACACACACAAACGTACATATGTATATATAACTGAGACGCATCTTCAATATATAAATGCATATGTACTAAATCAGCTATAATTTAAAGTAAATATATGCTGATATTGTCTTTTTTAGAATATCTAGTACTGAGAAACTGAGAAATAAGAGAATTCTAATTTGTATTTTCATTTGGCTAAGTGTGTAATTTATGTTGAAAGAGAAAAAATATAATTGCTGTTGAATTTAAATCAATATTCATTGAACTTCTACTAACTCAATATATGTAATACTTCAGGAAGTTTATATAGATTATCTTTAATCCTTACTATAATTTTACAAGGCAGTTATTATTATTTCTTTTCTTTTGCAGCTGTAAGCTTGGGGGCCCTTGATATTAAGTAATCTGCTCAAAATCTTTCACTGAACAAATATTTATTAGGCATACAATGGATGCCTGGTTTCAAAGGTGTTTATGCTGAAATCTTAAGTTAATCCACTAATTTTCAAATCAGTGATAATTCACTGAATTTGTTTATCTAAAGTACACCACCTCTCACCCAGTATCCTTATTTATGCTAGGAATTGTAGAGATAAAAAGAATGACTCTTTGGCCCACAAGAAACTCGTATGAGATAAAAAGAAATATAATACAAAAATTAGATGATATTTTAAAGATTTTTAAAATATCTTTTTTAAAGCAATGAAAAATCACCCACCTTTTGAAAAAGATTATTAAATATATGACATATATCCTCCTTATATTTTGCTATCAGAAATTTTGATGCATGCACCTTATCAAAATTAAGTCACTCAGTGTATCAGCTGCCACCTCTTTTCTCTTAAATATTTGTGATATTATTATTCATAACAAACATTTGACAGTTTCTTCCACATGTAGCCAGAATTGTTCAATCAATATTCTAGTAACTATAATTTATTTAGTTTTCCTAATATTCTGTTATCATTAAATATCCTGGACACACCTAATGTGTATTGCAGAATTGCCTTATTATTTCCTTAATTATGCAATAATATACTTGAAATACAGTATTATAAAATAACACAGCTCTTCTTGAGCTTCTGGTCATGTTATTGTCTTGACCTCATAGTTGGGTATATGAATATGCTTTTTGGTAAATCACGGCACTGCACACTTGTGGTCATGTACTTCTTTACATATTCAATTAATTTTGTTAAAGAGTTTGTTTAAACGGGTTTGACATTTTGTGATTATTTAAATGCTGTTGACAGCTGGGAATTGCAATACCTTATGATGACTTGTTCTTCCATTTTGGTTTTCTCTTTTTGTTTATATGGTTGTTTGTTATCAATGTATTATTTCTACCCCATTTGCAAACTATCTTCTCATTATGTAAATGTCCTTTAATTCATAAATACATTTTTATATATTTCACTATTATAACAATAAGACTGTTCAGTAAACTACAACTTTTATATGCCTCTGCAACAGATTTATATATGTGTATTTCTTGTTCAAGGATCTGAAGGAGGGAACACATTCTTCTAAGGGGGGGTCAATTGATCTTGGCCCAGTTTGACTGATCTTAATCCCAATCTGTGGGTCGTTTTTTATCTATTCTTCCTGTATTTACATGCTAGGACATGCTACTCTCCAGGTTTGTCCTTCTTATTCAGGACCATAGAAAGTAGACATCAAGCCAAATTACATATTCACATTTGAAAACTCTCTCTGCTTGACATATGCTACAATTCCACTTATCAAAGCAAGACACATGGGCAATCTCAGTATCAATTTTGAGGAAAAATGTACCCCACCAAGGGCCAAGTTTTTGGTAAGGCTAGTGAGGAAAACTTATGCAGCTGAAAGGTGTGAACTGAACTTTGTTTAGAATTTTGGTATTTTAAAATCATGAAGCTTTTCACATTGAATTTGTTTGGTTTTCAAAAATTGTATTAAAATATCACTTACTTTATTATTGAAATTTGGTTCCCTGTTTGTACATATTGTGCCTGAAGAGAATGAGGAGTGAGGCACCCACCTTACCCTCAACACTGCCCTGATTCAAATTACTTTAATGAGCCATACTTTAAAGGCACTTGACAAAGCATTAGGATTATGTACAACAATATAATAAAATGTGTACAATAATAATATGGTATATTTGCAATAACCAAATGTGTAGTTAAGGTAATTTAAAATAATCAGAAGGGTTCATCAGGAGACTAGAGGAAGTGTTGATTTATGAGCTTTTTGAGTGTCTACAAGTGATTTCTAAATTTCTGGCACTAAAGATCTTTGTCCAAAAAGTAGTTACACAGATACATGTTTTATAAATATTTTTAACTGTTATAAACATTTAAAATCACACACGCACATGCAAATAATCAGTGTTTACAAAAAGTAAATGAATGACTGTGGCTGATTGTGATGCCCATAATTGCGTGGGTTCATCAGCAAATTGATAGCATCTTCCCAACATAATTCATGTCTCTGAGAGCAATTCCAAATCCTTGTTAATAACAAATATTTTTACCTCAGATGCTTTGTAACTGTGATCTTCTTGAACAAATCTTAAGTTATATGTATCCTGAGTAATGTTTTCACTACGTATGTCAGAAAGAAAAGAAAGCAGTAGCCCTACTATTTAACTTTATTGAAAACCTAAAAGGAACTATGGAAGAGAAAATGCTCTTTACAGCATTTGAACTGGGTTTTTCTTTCAGCAGGAATGATCTGGGTCCTATTGAGGTTACAAGACCTGAATGGTTTAGGACTGCACTACCACATGTATTAAATATATATCTAAGAAGATCTTCCAAATTTCTGGCTTTACACAGAAGACAACTTCACTCACATTTGTGATATATATGCTATGGGAAACTATTTCCAAAGTATACTTGTGTTCTGATTTTTAAAAAATTCTCTTCTTCAGGTGCCTTGAGCATGTGATTAATGCACCTATTCTGTAATAAAAAAAAAAAAAAACTGCCTGGGATACTTGGTGAATACTTGGTGTCATGAATTTAGGGTGGCCAAGCCAATTTAGAGGACAGAAAGCATTGTGGAAGCCTAAAAGTTTTAAGTCCCTATAACATGAAATTAAAGGTAAGTTCAAACCATCTCAGAAATCTAAAGTTTGAGTATGTTGTACTTTTCTATTTAGATTACCCACAAGTAATGATTCAGGAAGGAAATGTGCATGTGTTTTTACCCTGTCTGCTGTGCTAATGCTTTAGAAGCAGAGGGGTAGTGTGGCAGCATCCAGGCAGACCATTTCCCAGTGGGTTCCAGAAGCAGAGGAGGACAGGCAAACTTGAAAGCATATTTCACAGGGTGTAGGCAGAAGTGAGGGGCACTCTCTGAGGATGGAATACCTTCAGTGATGCTGGTATCTTCAAGAGAAGGGGAATAAAGCTAAAAGAGAGCCCAAGAATAGTCTGGATTACAGGTTGAATCATGGAATAATGTAAATTAATTTCCTTAATATTTTCTTCTTATCGACCGCCTGAGTATTATATGTTTTATTCTACTTCATTATATTTTAGACGTTTTATTGAGTAATATTTATTTATCCGTAAGTAAATAGATTCTTTGTATTTGTTTCCAGTCAACATATTTATTCTTCCATAACCTCAAGTTCTACTTGAATGCTGTAAAAACTCTCTCCATATATTAACTGAAAACATGAATGCCTATGTAGTGAGATAGGGGCTTCTGAGGAATGAAGTGGGAAATGGTGTTAATTTTGTTGTTGTTCTTTCTCTTTTTGGCAAAACTCTTATGCTGTCTAAAATATGATGCTGTGTAGAATGCTGTTATTCTGGTTGCTTCTATCTTATGATAGAGTTAAAGAATCCTGTTGCTTTGGGAAGAATCACATCATTTCAGGTTATCCTCTTCTTTCTTTTGTCACAAGGTTTCTCTGCATCTCTGCCCTGTATGTTTCTCTGTATATTTTCTTGGTGAGGTGCCTATCGAAAGAAGACATTTCAGAGAGGAATGCCATTAGCATTATTACCGAGACCCTGCTCAGTCTAGTACCAACTCACAGGACTTCAAGGTGTGACTTCCCTTGAAGGCTACACAACTTTGGTAGCTAACAACTCTATTTACAGTATGATTGGTTGCCTATCACACTCTCTTGTATGTGGAAAGAATCATAGGAATGAGAATCTCCTAAAAATCTCTTTAAGTGAACTTCAACGAATTCCATAGTTCCTCAAAAATATTAATTTGTGTAAACCACTAGGCCTCAATTTCTGGTTTTTAGACTATCTTTTCTGTGTCAAATCACTGGGGCCCAAGATTTATAAAGGAATGTGTGGTTTAGGAAGAACTCTTTCAATAGTTTCAAAGAAAATCCACTATTATGTTCTTTTCAGCTTTGTGTTACACTCTTCAAATACTTGCTCACTTACCATCTTCTTAACAATGCTGATCATGACCCCCCTTATAAAACATAATAACCTTATTCCTCCCAATCTCCCTTACCTTATTGTAATTTTCCTATTTTTTTCTGTTAGAACTTATTATTTCCCAGTATTTATATGATTTTATTACTTAAAAATTTTTAAAAAGTGTCTATTGACCTCTGCTAGAATGTAAGATGGTAGATGTTTTTATTGGTTTTGCTCTCTGATATATACCATCCTCCTTGGACTGGATCTGGCCTCTAGCACATGATCAGAAGTATTTTTTGAATGAGTTAAAATCATCTATCTCTTCCTGGATTTGTATTATTTTTCATTTGTATAGTGGCTAACTCTATTCATTTTTGGACAATATAATATTGAAACATCAAAAGTTGACCTCATTAAACCAGAAATATGTCATCAGATATGTCCCAAACATGTTATTTTTCACTCTATGTCTTCCACCCAAATTAAAGAACTCTGTAAACAGAACTTTCTTAAAAATAAATTCATTGTTATGAATTTTAATATATTTAAACTTGTGTTCTGTAAAAAGAACAAACCATCATGGGTTTGATTATAATTTGCTTTATGACTAGCATAGAATTGCTACCCTGAGACTCTTTTTTTCTTGTGTCTAGCCTTTTCTTGATCAATAGGCTTCCCCTTAGAGAGATCATTAGAACACAAGTTGACATTCATTAGTATTTAGAAGATGAACAATGTAATGCATTTTCTTTTTGTTCAACAATCTGGTATTATTTACTTCAATATGCAGACTATATTACAGCAACAAATAAATCCATGACTACAATTTCCTAAGTTTTAGATTTAACAATGCAAAAATGGCTCTATTGGGCTTAACTCTATATTAAAATGATTTGATAGTTTAGCTACAGCATCATATTATGAAAAAATAAATATAACTTATCCAGTTCTGAGTTTTGAGATTATACTGACTTCCTTGTTAAAGTGACATCATTTGACCTAACAATAGGTATATTAGTGATCCATGTTTCATTTGTGTAATAATTCACTGTTGTTGTAATAATTCATATTTAATTTTAGTAAGCAATTTCTTAATCATTTAAAAATATTACCTAGGCTTGATGCAGGAAAATAATAAAAGTACATTGTGTCAAAACTACCTTCCTGAGAAAGTCAACAGATAATTCCATTTGACATGTTGAATTCTTTTTAAAGATGAGTAATTACCCACATAAATTTACAAGAGTTCTTAAGTTTCAACACACGTTGGCTGCAAGCAGCACAAAGAAACACTGAACAAAATATCAAAGTTTTTAATATGTTAGTTATGTCTTAAATAAAGTTAGTTTTGAATATTTCAAATGTTTTGACTTAAACAATTAATTTTTTCATTAGTAAAAAAAATTAAAATGTTGGACTTTCTAAAGTAAATAGTTTTTTGAGGAGTATATAGTCCCATGAGTTTGTACACATAAATATGTTACTGTAAACACCACACAAACAGGATACAGAATAATTCCAGCACTGCAAAGAATACTGCCAGGCTGTTCCTTTGTATTTAAACCTTTCTTCCACTCTTATTCTATGGCAACTAGTCTATCCTTACCCCCTCTAGTTTTTGATTTTCCAGAATGTTATAGATATGGGATCAGCCAGTAATCAATCTTTTGAAACTGGGTTCTTCCACTTAGCATAATCCATTGAAATTCATTCATGTTGTTGCATTAAACATTATTTCATTTTTCTTTGTTGCTGAGTAGTATTTCATTGTGTGAATACTTCATTGTTGATTTATGTATTTACTAACTGAAAAGTTATTTTTTTTCAGAGGAATTATAAGTAATGCCCTTACACATATTTGTCTATAGGTTTTTGTTTGAATATCAGTTTTTATTTGTTGGGACATAATGTTAGTATGTGTTTAGTTTTTGTTTTTAAGAAACTATTGAACTCTTTCCCGTGTGGCTTTACAATTAACACCCTCAGCAACAGTGTCTGAGTGATCCCATTACTCCCTGGACTAGTCAATACTTGGTTTTCTCAGTATTTTTTTTTATTTTATTTTAGCTATTTGAATGATGTTTAATGATCTCATACCATAGTTCTGCTTTTCATTTTCCTGTGGATATATGCCCATGAGTGGGATTGCTGAATCATATGTTAAGTCTATTTTTAGTTTTTTGAGGGATCTCCGTACTGTTTTCCATAATGGCTACACCAAACTACATCTCACCAACAATGTAGGAGGGTTCCCTTTTCTCCGTACCCTCTCCAGCATTTATCGTTTGTGGACTTCTGAATGATGGCCATTCTGACTGATGTGAGGTGATACCTCATTGTAGTTTTAATTTGCATTTCTCTGATAATTAGTGATATTGAGCATCTTTTCATGTGCCTATTGGCCATTTGTATGTCCTTATTGGAGAATTGCTTGTTTAGGTCTTCTGCCCATTTTTGGATTGGGTTGTTTGTTTTTTTCTTATTAAGTTGTATGAGCTGTTTATATATTCTGGAAATTAAGCCCTTGTCAGTCTCATCTTTCACAAATGTTTTCTCCCATTCCATAGGTTTTCTTTTTGTTTCGCTATGGTTTCCTTTGCTGTACGAAAGTGAATATGCTTCTTTCTATTCCTCATTTACTCAGTATTTTTACCATCAAAGGATATTAAATGTGTCAATATATTTTCTCCATCTATTAATATGATCAGGTTTCTTTTTCTTAAGATGGCATTTTATATCATGAAATGCATTGATTTTTCAGAGTTGTAATACCTTTGCATTTGAGAGATAGGTTATACTTGGCTTTGATGCATTATTATATATTACAGGGTTCATTTGCTGATACATTGTTGAGGATTTTTGCAACTGTATTTGTATTGGATATTAGTTTTATTTTTGTGTTATTTTGTCTTATTTCAGAATAAACTTAAAGATGAACTCATTGAAGTGAGTTGGAAAGTTTTTATCTTTTCGCACTTTTTGGAGAGATTGTGAAAAATCGGTGTTATTTCATTCTTACAGATGCTTAGTATAAATCATTAGTGAAAGCATCTAAGCCTAAAGTTTTTCTTTTTAAAGACTTGAAACTATTGATTATTTTAATTTATAGAGGAACATTAAGAATATATATTTCTTTTTCAATGAATTTTGGTAATGTGTATTTTTCAGGGAATTTTTCCATTTCATCTAAATTGTTGAATTCAGGAGAATAAAGTTGTTTTTATAGTTTCCTTGTCATTTCAATGTCTAAAGAATGAACAATGATGTCCCAGATTTCATTCTTGAGGTTGATAATTTGAATTTCCTCTCTGTTTCCTTTGTCAGTTAGTCTAAAATATAAAACTATGTGTAAAAATATTTTTAAAACATGATAGAAATTTGTTAATATTTTGTTAAAACAATAAATATAAAATCACTTAATAAAACTTTAATCATAGAACTGATACAAAATGCCAATAAATATTTTCTAAAACCTTATTAAATATTTAGAAATATAAAATTTAAATTGAAAATTTTAACCTATACATTTAAAATATATTTTTAAATCCCATTTTTTTACAACAAGGACCTACTGTATAGCACAGGGAACTATATTGAATATCTTTTTATAACATATAATGGAGAAGAATCTGAAAAAATTACATGTATCTATAAATAACTGAATCACTTTGCTGTACCCCTGAAACTAACACAATATTATAAATCAACTATATTTCAATAAATAAGTAAATAAGTACATTCATACATTAAAAACACAAATCCAGAAAAAATCCCATTGCTTTTGAAATCATCTTGAAAATATGTATAAATGTGCAGATTAATTAACCCTATATTTCTACTTTTTGTAATCAGCTGTAAAAAAAGTCTCCAATTCCTAGCCTCCAGAACAGTGAAACAATGGATTTCTCTCTGTTTAAGCCACTCAGTTTATGGTACCTTGTTAAGACAGACCTAGCAAACCAATACCATATTTATGTATGGATTCTTAAATTATACTTTTAAAACAAGCTTTTTCTAAGTGTACTTCAGGGAACACAGTTTTCTTTTACAGTTTCAAAAATGAAAGTAATGTAGATTGATTTGATGTTTTATTAAGTAATTCTAGGAAGCAACAGCATCCTGGTTAATATTTAATTGATAGTGGAGAATTTATTTTCTTGGGAGAAAATTTCCTCAAAGTGTTGGCATATTCATGTAAATAAAGCATGGACCACTACATTATTCACTTTAAGCAGACTGTTTTTAATGATATTATGAAATATTGACATTTAAATAAGTTATTTGTTATTTATTTCCTCTAATTAAGGTTCCTTTGTAATGTACTAATTTTGCTGCATCACTAAAATTGCCTGCATTATTATGATCTCTTATTAAATGGCCAGAAGCTTTAAAACACTACTGCTTCTGCATACCTTTGAGGAAGGCATGAAACTTTTATATCAGATTTGTTGTTTTGTTGTTATTAGAAAACGTTATCAGGCCTCTAGTTTTGCTTGCTTGTTTTCTACGTGTTTGTTCTCAGTTTTGTGTTTGGCTTTTTTCCTGAACTTGTTTCAGATGTGTGCTTCTGTCTCTAGAATTCTGATTCACAAAATTCAACACCAGTTTCTTCTCTCTGCTTCAAATTTTGTATTAGACCTCTGGACAGTACACTTTAGTTATGTCTCTTCATACTGTCCATAACAGAAAAGATACTCTTGTCAAATAAGTTCTCAATTATTCTCCGATTTTATTTTCTATATAGATAATGTATAGGAAGTCAAACAACTAAAAGATAATGACTGTTTTGTAAGGAATAACTACTTTACTTAAAGTTTGTTTTTTGTTTGTTTGTTTTTCTGATGATCAGTCTGGTACAGACACAGAATAATAAATAGCAAAGAGAGATGTATAAAGTGAAAGAGATTTATTATATTCTTGGGTCCTAAAAGTAGGAGGTACTGCATGCCTGGAGAACCAGACAGAATGTACCAAAAAACTTATAGTTTCTCAAGATAAATTCACAGAGAGAGAGCCCAACAAGTATTAGGCAGCAGCCTCCAGAGGGTCAAGTGTGGAGTGGCTTTATAGCATGTGGGAAGCACACTTGGTTAATTTGAATACACCCTCAAGGAAGGCAGTACCTTGGGGGAAAATGGAGATGTTATCAATTCAATGAATGGATTTAAGTCATGTAAGGAGAGGGGCATTTGGACACACAAAGACATAGACCTACACAGAGAGATGTCCATATGAAAAATGTGACAGAAATTGATCCAACTACAGGCCAAAGATGGCCAGCACCGCCAGAAGCTAAGAAAAGGAAGGACCAACAAAGTGCTCCATCCCTGGGGTCCTTACTAGAAGCTGTCCAGAGCCAGTGTGCAGAATTTTCCTGGACCTAAATGAAGAGGAAGCGTTTGGATCATGCCTCCAGCAGAGAAGACCATTCTTCCAAGGGAGAAGTTCCTCCTTAGCACTATGGAGGGATTTAGAAATCAGCATCCATTGGCTGAAAATTTCCAGAGTGAGTCTTCTGCCCAGGAGAATCCATTCACATCTCCCACATTGGAGTCCTTGTCAGATTTTCTTCTCAGTGCCTGTGACTCCTTGCCTGGCCCCATGGTAATGGTGGGTTCCCCTAAGCCATGGGCAGCATGAAGCGTGGAGGAAAAAAAAATGTGAGAGCAAGCCAGGCTGAGAGAAGCAAGTCTGCAACTACTCAACGAACCTTCTAAAGACCTCAGTGGTGTTATTTTTGCAGCTGCCTTTCTTTTGGTTTTAAAAGTAAAGTGTAGTGTTTTATTCATAAAATTAAAAAAAAAGATGGGAGAAAAGAGTCAAGAAAAAGTATTTGAGCTTGATAGTTAAGAACAATTTATACTCCAAAGAATTAGTGAAAAGTTTTAAATGACTCTGAATTTAGTTAATTCAGTAAGTAGAAAGGGGTGCTACTAGATATAATGTCAAGTTACGCAAATTTTCTTTGTTATATAAGAACCAATATTAAATGAGATTCATAGCAGTGAATAAAAAATAAAATAAAACAGAAATGGGGACAGGGGTGCAGACATGGAGGAGTGCTATATAGTGAGTAAAGTCAAGAAGCATGGACACTGATTGCAAAAAGATCTTATTAATGTAGAGGTGAAAGTGTTCAAACAATGAAATGTTGATATTGCTTTATGCCCATATGGTGTTGAACATAGGGATTATAGATACCTTTGGAAATTTGTTTCTTGTGTGTTTCGATTGGTTTTGTTATGGGGGGGACAAAATAACTGTAGGCATAGTACAATCCTATAAATGGATGGCTCTGATTGAACAAACAAAAGTTTCTGAATATTGTAGCCAACCTCTGTTGAAGAGAATATTTTAAGACCCCAAAAATATGCTCATTAACACTGGAAATTTTGCTAGACAATTGAGATCTAATCCTTGACTAGTTTAACTTCTACTTTCTTATTCATAAGAATAGAGATAGTGATAAGAGTAGAAGATTGAACCTACCAATGTCTGAAAATGTAAATTTGTGTACAGGCACCCACATTTATAAACACATTTCAAAATTTAAAAGTTGAGTTAAGTTCTATTGTATTCACAATGCTAAGATCTCTGTACATAAATGGCTCACATTAGTTTGAAAGGCAGAAATGTAAATTTAAAAAAAATCTTGAGATAAACATATTGACAAAAGTATGTTCAATGTTCTATTATAATTCAGGAGGGACCAAACTTTTTGTGGGGTTAATTAGGGAAATTTTTACCATGGTAGGGGAAAATGATCTGAACATATATCTGCTTGCTTTCAATTTGTCTGTTCTTCTGGATTCTATAAATGAAGATGCTATGACTCTTCTGTCGATCATGGTATACTCAGTGCATATACAGGCCTGCCATAATGGCTGTGAAGCCAATATCTATGGTATAGATGGATGACTCATCTAAAAGAAATCAATAGAATTTTGGAATGAGGTTTCCTATAACTTCTACTTAAAAAATTAAGTGTCTATCAGCAATTTCTGATGCCAAGATTAAGTTCAAGTTTTCATCACTATGCTCCATGGTTATACAATTAAGTCTTCTTCATATTACTTCTCTGTCTTATCCCCTGGAAAATAGCTGTTTTTATTGTCTTTTGAATAAAATCAAAAACACTTAGGGTGATAATCCATTATAGCTACTGCATTATACCTTTCCTAATGTATTTCATACTGTATTTTCCCTAAATCCCTTAATTCTAAACAGTCTTTCTCATTTTCCCTATACAAAGCCATAGATATTTATTTCTCTCTAACATTTTTCAATTTTTTTACATTTTTGGGAAAGACTGTGTTTCGTTTTTTCACTCACCAAAATATTTCCTGTCTGTCAAGACCTGATTAAGGACTTGCTTCTAAAATAAAACTTCCTCAGTGCTGTAGCATCGACTTCAATTCTTACAACTTCTGTAGCACTTGTAGTTTATACCACTTACTTTATCCTATACTGGATAATTATTTCTCTCTTTACATTAATGGAGTGCATCCTCTATTAAAACATTGTCAACAGAAGTAATTTTCTATATATCATAGTAACTCAGTATATTTAATAAATGTGATGATACTGACCTGCTCAGTGCCATATCATAAATGATATAAACTTCAGGGAGTCAGAGAAACAAATGAATCTTAAAGTATTATTCTACACATCAGTAGAGTCAACAAAAAAATCAATGTATACACCTCTTGTTCTATTGAATTGTGTACTCTATTTTATTAATTAGTGTATTTTATGTATATATATATATATATATATATATATATATATATATATTATATATGTTCACAAATAGAAGTGGCTAAAAGAGTACTCAAAATTTTCCATCACTATTAGTTAAATTATACTTAAGATTTCTCACCCATAAAGGCTTCAGATTTAAAAATTAATAGCTCTCATATGATAATAAGTCCTATTTTTCAAAACTTCATTATGTTTTTAAAATATAATTTTAAACAGAAGTTAGTTCACAATAATTCATTTTTGTTGAGTGTATAGACATACATGTTTTTGAATATATTTATATGATGTTATTAATGGAATTTTCTTCTGTGTAAAATCAAGTAACTCTGGATAATATGTTTCTAAATTACTTTAAAAAGATCCAAAGATGGTATCACATACTAACTTAAATTTTAGTAAATCTACATTTTTGTCTTTTTGTTGTATTATTTTCTGAATTACCACTTTATCATTCAGTTTGAACAGAAAATAAATAAAATATTTTAAGGAAAAGAAATAGGTTTTATTTTGTATGTGAATTATGTTCTGTTGGTAATGAATTTTTTCTAGGTTTTGACTGATTTTTCTGTTTTAAATTTAAGTACATGACCCTTTTGATTTGCATAACGTGTGTGTGTGGTTTAATTAAAGTGTTTTTGTTTGTTTGTTTGTTTGTGTTTTGGGTTTTATTTTGTTTTGTTGCCTTTGAATGCCCAGTTGCTCTAGCACTATTTGTTGAAAAGGCTATCCTTTCTCAATTAAAATACTTCTGCGAATTTGTCAAAAAAAACCTTGCAGCCTGGTTTTGTGGATCTATTTCTAAAATCTCTGTTCTGTTCTGTATTCAATATGTCCATCCTGCCTTTACCATACTCTTGATTACTATAGTTTTAGTAAGCTTTAATATTGAAAAGAGTGATGTCCCTACTTCCTTCTTTCTTTCAAGATTACTTTAGCCATTCTAGAAATTGTGACTTTCCATACAAGTTTTAGAATAAACTAGTATATTTCTATAAAAAAAGAGAAACTTTTTAATGAGGGTTTTAACAGAAATGCATCAAACCTACAGATCAATTTAGGGAGAAATGTCAATTAGCTGCTTTGATGGATTGTGTTGTCTAATCTCTGTATCCATGGTGATTTTCTCTCTTAGTTCCATCAGTTATTGAGAAGGGATTTAAAAGCCCTCACCTCTGACAGTGGATTTATCTATTTCTCCATATATCTCCATCTATTTTTGCTTAATGTATATTTGTTTGGTGTATAGACTTACAGGATTGTTATGTCTTCCTGGTAAATCGATCTCATTAGGTTAATGTCCCTTTTGTCTGTAGTAATTTTCTTTGCTCTGAATTCTCTTCTATCTAACATTTGTATCCACTCCTGCTTTGTGTAATTTTTTTTTTTAAATTTAAGTTTGCATGATAGGTCTTTTTATTTCTCTTTTTTTTACTTTCAATCTAACTGTCATCGGATTTGAAGTTTGTTTTTTGTTTTTTAAACAGCAGATAGTTGGGCCATTTTAAAAAATTCATATTACCAATCTCTGCCTTTCAGTTGGTGTATTATAAACATTTACATTTAAAGTGAATATTGTCATGTTAGAACTTAAATCTGCCATTTTATACATGGTCTTCTGTTGTTCCTCCTCTTATCTTTCTCTTTTCTTATCTCCTTCTAGTTTACTTGAATGTTAATTTAGGATTCCATCTTGATATGCTTTAGTGTTTTTGAGTGTTTATCTTTCTATAATTGTCTTAGTGGTTGAGAGTATTTAAAGTTTGAAACCCCCTGAAAGCCGCCAATGCAAGATTGTCTTCATTGCTTATGGATAAAAACAATGAAGACTTCTGCTTGTTTTATCTTGTTACACAACGTAAGGGAGGTACCTGAAAAATTTTGGCCCTGTTTATGATTGTTTGCTTTTGCTTTTTAAAAAAATTTTATGCTCTATCCTTTATTTAAGACTTATAAATATATATTCATAAACAACATAATTAAGCCAAACCTTAACACTGTATTTTAAGAGATGATTATTTATTTATTTGTTTGTTTTTTCCATTGGTGCCATAAGGAAAGTGATAGTGGAAACCTTTGACAAAAGCTATAGTTGATGAGAGGTCACTCAAGCAAAGTGACAACATATAAGAGAAAATATCACATAAATGACATAAATGATAGATCAAAGGTCAGTGTAAAGTTAAAGGATCAAAAAAGAAAATCTAGGCAATGGAAATGTTATCTACAACTGAAAATAACTGAAGATTAACCTGAGGCTCCCAAAGCAACTGAGTTAGACTTGGTGATCTAGTGGGTAGATAGGAGGACTGTAAAGCCAAAAGATGATTGGGAGGATATCCTTCAATGGAATAACTCCTTCCTATAGATAATCAGTCAAAAAGAATTACACAGTTTCATTGGGAGAGATTGTATTGTTGACCCTTTGTGGAGCAGCTATTGAAATGGATTTTACACATGGTACGTTAATGACCTCCTTCTTTTGCATCAGCCACTATGCATAAAAAAAGTATGTTCAGTGTTACTTAGGGAGCTTACATAGCTGATGCTTCCAAAGAAATGTGGCTAGATACACAAACTCTCAATATGCCGATCTGAATAAAAGCAGAGGTGCATAACACATATCCTGAAAAGGAGAATTGTCATATTTCAGCCATAATTTTTAAATAGAATCCTGATTCTGAGGTTACTGAATGTTAAGAGTGCAGGCAACTTTGTATTGGTCATATAATGATACTAAGTTTATTCTAGTACCTTCAACTCAAGTTATGACTAGTGATATAATAAAAAAAAAAAGAGCTCCAACTGTTAAGACTCCCTATGTGACTGATGTTGTAGAAACTGGATAATGTGAATTAATCTGTCGTGGTCCTTCTCTCTCAACTTCCTCAGAGTGGGATGAATAATTAGAAAAAAATAGTATTTTTCAAAATAAAAATATAGATAAAAATGGTGAAAAAGTTGGGGAGAATTAAAGTGGTTGCGAGAATTGAGATATTTTTTAAAAATTGCATTAAAATATACAAAATAAATGGAGTAGCTACAAAGTCAATGAACACCATGTGAAAAACAGCCAATTAATGTCAGGCTCTCACTTTGAAATCAACCAACCAGAGGTGAATGCACTCCAGTGAACATGCTTTTAAGACTGAGCCATCAAAAATTTCATAGCTATTCAATTTATTTCCTTGATTTTATGCCATTTTTCATGTCTCATCAACTCCTCAAACAACAGGTGTGCTCAATTTATCTTTGCTCTGTGAAATGCAAATATATATATACATATATATATATATATGTACATACCAAAGATAAAGGATAGCACCAAAGATAAAAGATTTTTGACCCTGAGTAACCAGAGAGCCAGGTTCTAGGCCCAACCCTCAAGAGGGTACCCAAGGACATATGTATCAGAATGAGTAAAATGCCCTGGGATGATGATGAGGATGAAAGTTAACCAGATTGCTGGACAATGTCACACCTGTTTGTCATACCTGACTATATGATCAAGAAAAAATTACTAAAAGCAGATATACACTGCCTATTGACAAAATCTGGACCAGCTCATCGCTGGCAGGCAGATTACATTGGCCTTTAACATAGTTTCAGATGACTACTGATAAGTCTTGACCATGACAGCTACTCATTCTGGATTTGAATTGGCATATTTATTAAAATTGGAATGGACAATTTAAATACCCGATTACTAAACTGTGTAATAAGAGACTGAAATAATTAAATAAATACATACTAAAATTTAATATGTGTGTTGTTGAACTGTTTTGGAGAAATGGGGCATTTTCCTTTCTTTTTCTTGTCTTGCCTTTTTTTTTTTTCTGCCTGTTCATGTAGTACCAGGATGTGCGTTGCATTTATGAGTTCTGGCAGAAGAATCAATTTCTAAATATGATACCATGACAGTATATGTAAGTATTACTCCTGAATTCATGGGGAATAGTGAGATAGGCTGTTTCTTCTGCTCATCTCTCTAAGCTGGTATTAATACTTCTGTTAGAAGGAAGTTGCTGCTGCTTTGCTGCTTGATGGATGAGGCAGTCATAAGCTAATATTTATCCAGTTTTGCTCCATCTAAACCATGTGACTGGGAAAGGACACAGAGAGAAGCATTGACCAGATTTATGTTCCTCTTAGCTTGATGTGTCAGTCCTCTGACTGAAACTCTGGGAAGTAGGTTTAGGTCTGAGCAAAAATGTATGATGATTGGAGGTAAGGGGAGCAAGTGCTGTTAGAAAAGAAGCCAGTAAGTGAATAATGCTGAAAATAAAAGCTAATTGAATTTTGGTAACCAGTGAAAGACCAAAAGCAAGAGATTTGATATTATCACTTAACTATATTTACAGATGCCCATAAGGGTGAAGCTACTTGCTTCTCTTCATATTCTTGACAACACTGTTATCTCTTCTCTTTTTGATAATAGCCATTCTAAAAATATGAAGTAATATCTTGCTGTGGGTTTGATTTATATTTCCCAGATAATTAATGACGTTGAGCACATTTTCATATGCCTGTTGACTGTTTGTCTCTTTGGGAAAAAAATGTTCAGTTCCTCTGCTCAACTTTTAATCAGATTGTTTGCTTTTCTGCTACTGAGTTTTATGGGTAATGTGTATATTTTTGTTATCAACCCCTTATCAGAGATATATGTGATTTGCATATATTTTCTCACATTCCATAGATTGACATTTCATTTTGATTTTTTCTTTTGCTGTGCAGAATATATGTAGTCTGATATAGTCCCACTTACTAATTTTTGTTTTTGTTGCTTGTGCCTTTAGTGTCATATCCAAAAAGTGTTGTCAAGACCAATGTCAAGGAGATTTCCCTTATGTTTTCTTCTAGCAGTGTTATGTCTTGTTTTTAGATTTTAGTTTTATGTTTAAGTCTTTAATCCATTTAAAGTTAATTTTGTTAGTGGTGTAAGATAGTTAGTTATTGAATTTCATTCTTCTGCATGTGATTATATAGCTTTCCCAACACCATTTATTGAAGAAACTATCCTTTCCCTATTAAACATTCTTGGTTCTCTTGTTAAATTAATCGTGTATCTGGTGATTTATTTCTGTGCTCTTCATTCTGTTCATTGTTCTTTGAGTCTGTTTGTATGCTAGTACTATATTGTTTTACTATAGATTTGTAATAAAATTTGAAATTAAGAAGTGTGATGCTTACAGCGTCGTTTATCTTTTTCAGGATTGCTTTTGCTACTTGAGGTCATTTGTGATTGCATACAAATTTTGGGATCCAGAATTTAATTTTTATCATTCATATGTAACTCATTGAGTTTTACTAAATATATATGTATACCTAATCAATTTTGAATATTTAGTAATATTTATAATATATATTTTATATAAGTGCATCAAGAATATGTAACTGTATTCTCCTACTTGCTTTTGTCATTCAGCTTTCTCCAAGATTCATTTCAATTAGTGCATTCTTCCTCTTATATACAGTTCATATGCATGAATGTAGCTGAAACTATTTATCCGTCTGCCATTTGTTAGATATTTAAGTTTTCTGGTTTCTTTGCTCTTATTTATAAGTATTGTTGCTGTAAATATTCTTTCTTTTCCTCCAGAGAACACAGCTAGAAGTAAGATATACCACATTTTTCTCAACTTGCTTTCCATAATGTTTTTACCAATTCAAAATATTATGTAAGCAATTGTGTGTTTCTGCATCCTGTTCTTCAGACTGTTGGTAATTTTTGCCAATTGAATGGGTGTGTAAACGTATGTCACTATGATCTTAATTTGCATTTTCCCAAATTTTTCCTACTAAGTATTTCTCATTATAGTCATTGCCCAGTTTGGTTTTATTAACTCTTCATTATCTGTTCATGTCCTCTGACCATTTTTCCATTCAGGTATTGAATCTTTCTTTGTTAATATACAATCAGACTGATGCATCTTCTTGAGACTAATCCTTTGCTTTTAATATGCATGATAAATATAATCCCCAGCTTTGATCATTTTTTAAAATTCCAGTTTTCCATTGTTCTTTAATGCGCAAAAATATGTTTAAATGCTAAATTTAGCTATTAGTGATAAACTATTCCTTATCTCAGTGTAATTTGATTTTCTTATAATTAGGGAATAAATACAAACATATGAAAGTAAAAGTAAAAAATACAGAATTTCTTGCTGTATTTCTAACATTTTCTTCCCAAAATTTGAACACTGAAGAATAACTTGCAAACTAACGTATGAAATTAACCCTTTATTTTCACATATTTATATCTATGGAATATATTATATGTATATACATTAAGTTCAACTCATCCATAAATAAGAATGAGGATAGCTCTCATTAAAGTGATTTACTCCTTCTGATATCCATTTCAAACAAAGTTTATAAGACAGATTCAGCTGATGGCATTAAGATACAAATGAAATAACCAAAGATCAAGAAGATAAACCAAAGATCAAGAAGATATGAATGTGGATAGAATTTCTGAAATCACTGTAAATCAGAAGGTGATTAGACTTAACTATTTATGCATATACACACATGACATATGCATATAAATACGTGTGCATACCTGAACATATATACACATATATACATATATTCATATATATTTTGCATAGATAGATAAAATCCCATACATATTGTGGGATTCAATTAGTTGAAATGTTCTCTAAGGTAATTTTCTGTGTTTATTACTCAATTTTTATTTTATATAACACATTACAACAATTAAATGAAATATTCAAATAGCTAAAGACAAAAAATTAACTGCCTTTTTCCTTTTTAATAAGTTAGGTGATCAGGGAGATAAGTTCACATTCTCAAGACATTGACATATAGAGAAATATGTTATTCTTATATTCACTGATGAAGCTTTCAGGAGTTAATTCTCATAGAAATTTAGAGGTGATCTGTAACATTAAATATTATGTCTACACAGCATCAAGATATACTTAAAAGTGGATATTGTTTTTATTAAATTCATGAATAAAATAAAACTTCTTTGAATGGAACAAAATGAGAAAAATGAGGGAGTAAATAAAATATGCATTATTGTATTACCACATCATAAATATATCTAGTGATGTTCAGGTTTTAAAGTTGGTCTATATTCTATAGCACTTCTGGGTTTAATTATTTTTTACTATCTTAAGAATATGTAATTTGTTACTATTGAAATTATTATTCCTTATTATATGGTAATATACATAATTAGGAAGAACCAAACAATTTGGGTTGATGAAGAAATTCCCTTCACTGCAAAGCCTGCTCTGTCTGTGCTTGTGTGTGTACATTTATGTTTATGCTTATAAGTTGACCTAATGTGATATATGGGATCTTTATGTGACACAGTGATATAAGGACAGTGATACTTTTGAAAGTCATGTATTTTGCTATCTTGAAACTACCTATTCATTAAGGGTATCAGTGCCTTTTTGTGTAGCATTAATTCCCAAGCTTCAAACTTTGTAGGTTAAAGTAGTTTCCGGTAAAAATATTTTAGGTCATAAGAAGTTTATTTTATCATCACGTTTCTGTTGTCCAGTTTGGTCATCAGAATTGATTTATTCATGATATTAGATTAATTTCAGATTTCTAAGTGGCTAACTTGGAGAAAATGTTTAACTTTATGTTTCAACAATGTATTACATGGTCTAAAGACAATTTAAAGAGGAATTTCAAAATATTTTGAGTTATAGCTGATAGCAAGTCAAAATGCATATCTTTCCAAATTAACAACTTCACGTCTACTAACAGTCAAGTTTTGTCATGACTAATGTCCACAATTTTGATTTTACTAACAGGACAGTTCTCATTTTAAGATTTGGCAATGTCATAGCAGATCACTGCTTGAACTTCTCTGCAATGCCAAGGAAGTAGATTGGAGTATGATTTCCCAGGTTTTCATCATTTATGTGCTCCACTGACTAGAGGGGATGGCTAGTTGAAAAAGCAGGCTAGGATTCAGTTGCATAGACAGTAATAACAACTAGCTACTCCATTTTGTTACCTCATCTATTCTCTGCTTTTCAGATCTACTACAGATCTCTCAGGTGGAATACTGGACAGAGCTCTCTCTGCTATTCTCTAAACATAAATAACAGATCAGTTTTATTTAGTACAATGTACAGAAGCTTCTATAAGAAAGTGAAGTCCTAAACCAGAATGTTTGACATGAGATGTCTCTTTTCATCTCATGTTTGACATGAGATGTCTCTTTTCTTCTCATGTTTGACGTGAGATGTCTCTTTTCATGTATGATGCTTATGCATTAGAAATATTCACAAATTTTCCCAACAACAATACACTGACTTTGGCATGGCTCAGTATCTCTTAAAGGTGATCCCTTTTACATAGAAGTATTTCAGCTTTTGTAAAAAAAATGTGGAGATAGGTTGACCTTTTAAAATTAACATTTTTTAACCTTATAATAAAAAGGACTATAATTCAAACTTTCATTTAGAGTTCAAGGAAATATCTCAGCAAAAATGTACTTTCTCCTCACTCTTATTTTTCCTCCAGATACATCTGTTGTAGCTTGAACTGCATCCGCGCAAAAGACATAGTGAGACTTAAACCCTCAATACCTCACAATGTGAACTTATTTGAAAATAGGGTTATTGCAGATGTAATTAGTTAAGGTGTCCTACCAGAAGTGGGAGTATTTAATTCAATATGATTGTTTCTTATAAGAAGAGAGATATTTGGTCCCAGATACAGAGAAAGGGAAGACAGCCATGTGAAGATAGAGGTAGACATGGAGTTTATACTGCTCAAGCCAGGGCACTCAGAAGCTAGAAGAGGCAAGGAGAGATCCCCTCGCCCAGAGATTTTTGGAGGGTGCTTGGCTCTGATAACACCTTGATTTCAAACTTCTAGACTCCAGAACTGTGATGACAAGAACTTTTTGTTGTTTTAAGCTATCCAGTTTGTGGTACTTTGTTATGATAACTTTCAGAAACTGATGTAACAACTCAACTCTGTTAACAGTTACTCTATGGAGAAAAAGAAAGTTTTCTTTATCTCTATGCTATGTGGATCAACGTGTATGTTTCCTTCGAAGTAGAAAAGTTGTCCTATCAGGATGAGTAAAGGGAGAAATGTTAATCATAGAAGAATGCACCCTAAAAAAAGATACCCTCTTTTGTAGTCTATTTCAAATGATTACATGTATATTTTCTTGGCTTTCAATGTGATATAAATGCTTCTGAGGTTGCATATGGCTATTAGAGCAATGACAATAATTGCTATAATTAAAGTCTGCCAGAACATATGCAGGCAGCATTCTAAACCTTTATACTGATTGCAAAATGAGTTTGTAGAAAGTATTTTAGATTCTTCAGTTGCATGAATTTTTTAAAATATTTTTTTCCTTTTTTGGGGAGGTGGTAATTAGGTATGAATGTATGTATGTATGTATGTATGTATGTATGTATGTATTTATGTATGTATGTATATTTTAGTGGAGGTACTGAGGGTTGAACCCAGGACCTTATGCATGCTGAGCATGCAGTCTGTCACTGAGCTGTCCCATCTCCTCTTACTTGCATGGATTTTTCGTGTATAAAGATAAGTAACTCTTTGACTGTTGCTGTCTTAGTCATGGTCTTATTCAGCTATACATCATGTCACCATCACTGTTGATGGAAAGGTGTTAGAATCTTTTTTATCAAATCCCAGATACATCACACTAACACATCTCCTGTCTTTCTCCATGCTACCAATCTTTCAGAAGCCTCTAACTATCTTGCTATGAATCAAGACTAATACCCAAGAGGAGTTCTTCTCCCACATCAACTGTCAGGAAGGATAATGGTTGACAGATCAGTAGTGAAAATGTTCTCTGTATATCTTTGAAAATAGATGAAACCATCCATGGTTTACTCCATGTTTGATGCTGTGTCCATCTGTCTGAAAAAGGCCAATTGCCTTGATAAATAAATATTGTCTACCCATTTAAAAAATTCACAGGCAAATACATGTAAGAAATACAACTTGTGTCAAAAGACAGTGCTTCATTTACTGTTTAACCATGTGACAGCAAATAGCTTAACTATTATTTCAGGCTAAATGACATAATTAATTTGCCTCATATAGTAAGACAAAGCAGCTTTAAGTCAAGATTGCAACTAGATTTTTTTAGTGTATTTGTTAGTATTATTTGAATCAAGTAAGGGTGAAATATAAATTCCCTTTCTTTCTGTACAATGGACACTTAAATTACTCTCATCAAAGTATGATGTACTTTGGCATGAAAGTATCATTTATTACATACTTGAACCATATTTATTTAAAAATATTTTCTTACATTTTTATCTTTTCATTGCTTGTTCTACATTAGTCTTTTAAATAGTGGTATAGTTGAACATTAAGCTTTAGTATAGTAAGCATTCATTGGTCTTGATTTCTGATTTATAAATGCTTAATTTTCACTCTGTTCTGTCTTCCAGAACAATGTTTAATCTAACTTTTTTTTTTGGAGGTTGAAAATGCATATGTAGCAATCACATAGTTTCACACTTTCTAGCAGAAAGAGCAAGTGACACACTGATTATACTAAATATACAGATTTATTTCCTATGCTAGTTAGCATGAAAACTCTTTAAAGTGGAATCAATGATAAGAACACTTTATTGTTAATTGGGAGAATTTTTTCATGTCTCTTGAACCACTGTAGTAGTGAAAGTGAATTTTTAAAATTCAAGAATTAATTCTTATGCTACTATCACCTCAGTTTTTACTTTTTTTTCTTAGATGAATATTAATAGGAAAGAAATTGGCTTTTAAAGTCTTTAGTCCATAGGCATAGTCTCTATCTTAATGAAACAATAAAAATAAGTATATATATATACATATATATATATATAAATGAAATTAAGTGTTAGCAAATATACATTTAGGAAAAATAAATCTGAAGATTCTTAACTCATTATTGTAGTATAATGCAAGTGATCAGACAGGAAAATTGAAAGATAGAAAAAAAAAGCAGTTTGGATTTTAACATTGACATTTTTAATGTTTATATACTGTGTATTGGCTATAATCTTTAAATGGAGACAGTTATTTGTGATGGAACCCACAATCTTGCTGTGTGAATACCTAAGCCATGGTCAGTGCTTATGTGGTTATGTGATTAACAACCACAGACTAATTGTTAGAAGATAAATCTGTAAACTTCTGGAAAATTCACTTGCATTCAAGAGTTAGTTTGTAGTTTGTTGTTGTTGTTTTGTTTGTTTGTTTGTTTGTTTTTTGGCTTTGAGTAAGTACAGAATAAGATTAAAAAAAAAAAATCAGAGTGGCTAAGTACCACAAACGTCCAGTACTTGATTTTAAAATCTAGCCCTATACAACAATTGGAAAATTAGCTCTTTCATGGAACCCCAGTCTGGAGACCTTGTTGTGGAGAATGTCTTTTCACTCACCAAAGCCTAACAAACTGCTAACCTGAAAGGCTGTCATTTTGAGTATGATTTTCAAACTGCTAACCTGAAAGGCTGTCATTTTGAGTATGACTTTCATTGGGACTCATTGCCTCCCTTTTGCTGGTAATCTAGCCTAAGTATTGTTCTGTTCAGAATCATGCTTGGGATGGTCAAGACCAGGAATCCTGTGCTCTTTTGAAACAGCTACACATTGGTCCCTTACTTTTTTTATATCAGTGACTGATTGGTAAATGTTAGAATCACAGTAATTCATTGTTTATATAAAAATAAATCTTTCCATCCTGGTTATAACAGAAGCTTCAGTCTTCTAGTTTAGTTATCTCTAAATGTATCTTCTCTAGAAGGTTTAGACAAGTCATACTGTAGTGTAGCTCTCTGTAAAGTTGTTATCACAACCTTTCTCTTATGTCTCCCAGTTCTTGTAAGAACTAAATGTAGGTATTAGGTAAGAATTAAATTCTGGTTCTGATGGTATATGTAGAGTATAAAGCACAACTTAAATGCATAACTGAAATAAGGTTTTTTACAATTTCCTTCATGTCTAGATTTTGGAATCTGCTGTTTTGCAGAACAGATGACTCATGGAGCTCTATGCAAGGGAAATTTCTGCCCTAAATGTAAGAGATTTTGCTTTATTTTTCCTTGTTCCTATTTCTAGAAAGAATGGGTAAATATTTTTTAAAAAGAGAGAGAAGCAAGAATCTGAACTGTGCATGTGTATGTTTCAATCTCCAATATCAGATTGTTACTCTGATTGTTTTAGTGGTGGTGGTTGCAGCAGGGAGGAGTACAGATAAAGTAAGAGTGGGTGATTTCTTCCCCTAATTTTTTAAAGTGCCTAAGAACCTGTTTTATAGATCAAGCTAGAAATACTGAGAATAAAAAACAATGAAACTTTCTACTGTACACTTGATGTTGCAAAAGAATGAAATGTACATTTACAAAATGGAAATAAATAATTCTAAAATAAAAATAATAAATACAATGAAATTGATAATTAGGAAAATGCCTACTTTATTTCAGGAAATATGTAATGATCTATATTAGAAAAGTGTTTTTGAAGTTCCTGAAAACCTGAAATTCAAAGATAGAACTTTAATAATGTGTTGACGTTATAATTATATACTTGGAAAACTAAAAAGAAACAAATGCAAATTATATGCATCATTTTTAAATAAAAAGTCACTTCGTAAGCTAACCATAAAAAATAAGAACATACTATATACAAATTATAGTAATTAAAATAGAAATTCTGCTTTCAATGGCAACAAAATATATTGCCTACCAAGTGATATATCCAATAAGTGGATTGTAGAAAAAAATGTAGAAACTAAGATAAAAACATAAACCCATTGACCTTAAAGACTATATAATTATGGACAGGAACATTTGGATTAATGGAAAGTCATACCATGTTAATGGATAGAATGACTCCATAATATCAATTATTCTTAATTCATTTCATGAATTAACTGATCTCAATCAAAATAACACTTTAGAGAGTAGGTGATACTGACCAATCTTACTTATAAATAACATTTTACAGTGTGGGTTTTCTGGAAATATATGAAAGTGAAAATAAGAATATTCAGGAAAGGAATAAAAGAAATAGAATTATGTACAAAGTGGCATTTTCTTCAAATATAAGTCACATGAAAGAGAATCATAGAGGATCCTAGTGGCTAGGCATCTATAACGATATCCTTCCATCTTTACTGAGAAATGTATTTGATCTAAACAAAACCAGTGCTTTGTGGTAATAACTCACAGGTATAATATCCATTTTCTTATTATTAAAATCCAGTAGAACATTAAAGATATCAAAGGTTAAGAATCATAACCCATTATGTATATAGTATTCAGAGAAATTAATATACAGAAAGCTGCAGAATTCTTTGAAATCACATAAAATTTAAGGTTTGTGTGTATCCAACCCTGTCAGCTGAGCCAAGATTTTCCTGAAGGATTTCCTTAATCTTTATGTCCGTAGTATTGATGGACTGAAAAGGGCTCAGCTGGGTTTTATGCTGAGTTGGCTTCAAATGAAATGTGCTCCTGAAGCTCTACAGTTGAGTGGCCCTATGAGGCAGTGATGTTTTCTAGTTTTCTAGCCAAAGAAAATAAGAACATTATTTAAGTACATTAAGAAGGAATATCTTGAGTGATGTGTCAGTTTGCCTTGAAATTCAATATTCTGGAGAATCAGAGACGATATACACAATAAAAGTCACGGAGCAATGAATTGTATTATAAGGGATTGTTTTCTAGGGCACTTGGTGGTGGTACACAAAAGTGCGCTGGCTCCTATGTAATTTTATGTGTTCTTACTATGTGATTAATATTTGTGTAAATAACCTGACTGAACGAAAATAAGAATCCCCCCCTACTTAGGGAGGGAATGTTATGATAAACAAATTACTCTGTTGCTTAGGTACATAAGTATGTATGTGTGCACTCGAGGGGAAAGAATAGGCACTAAATAGGCAGCTCCTCATAAATATTTTGGCTTAATGAGGTGACTATTCAATACAAATCATAAATATGTATTTAGCAATTCTCTCTTTCACACCCCTTTGTCTGGCTTTTTTAAAGTAAAACTTTACTGTCAGTCATGAAAAGACACAGGAAACTTATTTTTCTATTTATCAGCTATAAGGTCTTTAATACCAGGGGACAACTAGATAAGGAAATAAGAAAGATGTCAGAATAAAGTAAAAGGAAGAGTGGCTTTATTGGCAGCAAGGAAATCCAATTATTTACTTATTTCCAACTATAAATGTAAATTAACCTTGAAGTAGCATGTTTTAATATTGTATGCTTATTCTTAAATTACAACTTGACTGCTGTGTTTCATTTATATCATTTGTATTTTTTTTACTTCTATTTCTTTACTCAGTAGCAAAGACTAAGATGGAAATTTTAAATAACTTTTTCCCCAGGAATCTCAGAGAAATTTCAGCAAGCGTTGAATGAACAGAAATGGCATGATAGAACAGAAATAGTTCTTTGACTGTCAGCAGATATTTAAATAACATGAATGCCATCTAGTTATAATGGATTCCTTTAGAATTGATGATACTTAGAGAACAAAGGGAATCAGCCCAGAGTCACTTACTGTAAAGCAATGTAGAGTGTAATAGTTGACATGAAAATGACTCTTCAAACTTCAGCATAATAAACCCCTGGGCAAAAACTTTCAGAGTGACTTCCAGAAATGCAGAGCCAACTGCTTTTCCATAAAGTAACTACATTTATGATCACCTGGAATGACTAAAGTACCAAATGTTAAAATTCCTGCTGTGACTGTCCTTACTATTGAAAGCCAGAGAAATGGAAAAATAAAAAAAAAAAAGAGGCAGAAAAATGACAATCACATTTAAATATACCCAGTATTTTTGTTTTAATCTACCTTACAGTATATGTCTTTTCAATGAGTCAGTCATCTCTATTTATTTAGTTACTGACTTAATAAACAATAAATGTTTACTGAGCACATTTCATTGGCTGCTAGCCTCTATACAAGTTACAGGCATTACAAAGATAAATATATTCCTGCTTCTGGAAGTCTTCAGTCCGAGGGAGATATGACTATTTAAATCAATCAATACTCGTGACATAATGGCAGATATAAGAGACAAGTGACCTGTGAAATCACAGAAGAATCACCTAGTATATCTAGAATGACAAGGTAAGATGTCACAGAGGAGGGAACATTTGATCTGGGTCTTGAAGAAAAAAGTGATAGAACTTTCTTTGTAGAACTAGTAATAACATAACACAAGCTGTAATTCATTACCTGATTTCCTATTCTTTCAAACAACATATTGTGTTTGACCTGTGATGATAACTTGTGTGCATATTTTACTGATACCATTTAATTTGTGAAATATATAAAAGCTATATTCTTTCAATTAATCTATCCACTAAAGCCAATGTACTTGTTTAGTTAACATATAAAATTGTCATGAATTTAACCAGAGATTACCCATATGTAGAGAAAAAAATTGATGTTAAGTATTAGACTGCCAGCTTACCCACAAAAGAGCGATTTAATTGATCTTTAAAACTAATATTAAGCTTCAATGGTAGGCTAAAAAATAGCTGCAAAGCATGCCTATATCTTGATCTCTGGACTCTGTGATTATGTTACCTTATGAGGCAAAAGAGGCTTTGCAGATGGAGTTAAGGATTTTTGAGATGGGGAAATTTTCCTGGAATACTGGTGTGAGCCTAAAGTAATCATATTGGTCCTTATACAAGGGAAGTGGCTGAGTCAGAGTGAGGGAATGTTGTGGCACAATAAAGCAGAGAGAACAGTGTCATAACCAGAGCAAAGGAAAGGAGAAGCCCACGTGAGAGTAACATGGGACCACAAGTCGAGGAATTCCGATTTTTTTTGAAGCTGGAAAAGGCAAAGAGATAGATCTTAGAGCTTCCAGAAGGAACTCAGGCCTGAGGATAAATTAATCTTAGCCCATGTAACCTATTTCTGTTTCTGACCTCCAGAGCTCTGTGATAAGAAATTTGCGTTGTTTTTAAGCCACCAAATGTATGGAATTTTTTATAGCATCAATAGGAACTTGAATACAGAGAATAAAATAATTTACTTTACTAAAATGTCATGTATGATTTTACTCCAACTAGAAATTATATAGTTTGCTCTGACTAGAATTATACAGAAAGCAAAAATCTGGATCCTCCAGATATTTTAACAAAAAAACAAAAACAAAAAACACTATTATTCTGGAAATTTGACTAAGTTTTTAATTTTCCAGTGGGCATTACATGTTAGTTGCATGCACTTTCTTGAAAATACTTTAAAGAAAACCTTTGCAAGAATCTGAAATTCTTAGAGCTAGTCATCCTCATTATAGTTATATCTACCAAACTGCAAGGAGTTAAACAATTTTGTTTGTATTATTTTAGAATTTGGAGTCATTCTGATATAAAGGAAATACATGTTGATCATAGAATCTATGCAAAAAATAAAAATCAACGACATTAATAAGGTTTCACTTAAAAACAATCACTGCCTGTATTTTCTACCCTATATGAATATATATTTTGAATAATTCTATATATAATATTTTGGGCCTTGCAGTTATTACTAAATAATAATTCTTAATCATATTTCATTACATATTAAAACGGAAATTTACTGAGAGGAGGGGAATAAAAGTTACCTCGATTCTTAGTCACCCAAAAATAAATGAATCTTTAATGGCAGATGGAAACATGATATGAACAAAAGATTTTATTTGTGAAGTAAAAAGGCAGTACAATATAGTACACTCCCGAAAAGTGAGGATAGGCCAATCCAAGAGAGGAAAAATGGCGCAGCTCGTTTGTTTTTCCTGTTCTTATATCCTGGCTTAGGGGGAATTTTTGTGATTGATTGGTTTATTGATTGACAGCTTAATGTTCTTTGAGTGCTCAAGCTCAGGTACCTTGGGTTCAGGCATGCCCATGTCTTTTATGCATGTTTTTGCCTATGATGCACACAGAGAAACCTATGGGAGCAGTCTCAAACTGCAAAGTTAATTACGTTATAATGAGCATTGTGTCAAAGTAAGCAGGGTCCTTCTCTCCACTGTGCAGCTGCAGAGTTCGAATCTAGCCGGCTTCTTTGCTGGCTCTCACTTAGAGAAAGTGTTTTTGGAGCCCCTAATCCTGAGCACAGGCTTACTGTTATTTTCTGAATTGCTCCCTCCTGACTCCTCTCCCCTTGCCTAGTGTTCATTTCTACCAAACTGCCTAACAAAACTGTTACCAAATGCATAGTAATCCACAAATTTCAAGTATGTCATAATTTAATCAATTCACCATAGATGAACACTTAGACTTTATTTTTTTCTATTAAAAAAACACTGTGATAACATAACTGTACATAATAATACCTATGCTCAATGATAGCTATCTTGAAAATTTCTGAAGGTGGAATTACTGAATTGAATTGTATACAGAATTATAAATTAGGGGATGCACTTAGTAAATTTTTTTCTCAAGAAGCTTTAAAATTAGTATGTCATTCTCAGGAATTCATTAGAATGTTTATTTAATCACAATCTTTGCAAAATTTAGCATAATATACTTTTTTCTTTACAAATTCAGGGGGAAAATGGTATCAAGTTGTTTTAATCTGTATTCATTGAATTAATTATATGGAACATTTTTAAATTGCTTTTTGTTCCTTTATAATTCCTTCCTTCTTATTTCAGAAAATAAATGCCTATATTTAGTTCTACTTATTTATACTCTATTTTTGTTGAATTAATTAATCCATATTTTAAAAAAATAATTTGGGTAGATGTCTAAATTATTTTGACAAAAATGTTAAACACTTTTTTCAGCATACTGCTGAGATTCTATAATCTTTTTTCTTGATTTTCCTCTCCATTCTTCTTTGATACCACACCAGTTTAAGAATTCCAATCTTACTATCAATTTTGTTATCTCTAATATAAATACTCTGAGGATCCCAATTTTAATTTTAAAATGTTAAATAATTTCTTAACTATCATCAACCATTTGTGAAAGAATAAATATGCTAAAAGAAGGCATTAAACTCAGAAATATTGTTTAATATTTACTGAATAAAGAAAATGTTGAAACCAAAATTAATCCCTCTCTGAGGGCAAGCACCCTCAGGTAACAGGCATGATTGACAATTAGTTCAGGAACTGTGTGTTCTCAGCTTATTAAACTCATTTGCTTAGCAGTTTCACTTATAACTTTAGAAACAATTTTCTGGTGACTATAATTAGCTACATTCAGATTATATTTCATCTCCATCCCACTGTCAGATTTTTTAAGGCTGTGTTACCTGAGCATAAGAGGTCTTATCATTAGTACTTCATCAAGGACACACAATTTCAGATTATGATCAATTTTCACTATCTAGCTTAGATAAAAATAATATTATTTTTGTATTTTGTATTTTTTATGTCCTTATGTCTAAGATGCCACCAGTGTAAGGCATATGCTGCACACTATATACAGTGTTCTGCAACTTTTTCACTCTATAAGCTTGTGTGATTTATAAATGTTTATATCAATAATTCTATTATCTATTTCACACCTGTATGATTATACCTCAGAATGTTTATTGATTCAACATCTCAAGGATATTTTGAATGCCTTTAGTATTTTGTCACTACAATCAACACTTCAGTGGATTTTCATGTTGTGACTCTGACATCATTTCTCTAGGTTCAGAACTAAGGGCCATGTTGCTCAAAGTATATGAAGAGCTTCAGTTTTACACAATATAGAAAAATTCCACCACAAATTGCTTTACTCATTTACATTCACACCAGCGGTGTATATGAGTTTCCATTGTTCCAGTGTCATGCAAGGCTGATCCCATATGCACAAGGCCTTGGGAGAAATTTATCAATGTCATATAGCAACATGGATTTATTTTGAATTTAAAAAATATAAAACCATAGCTAGCAGGAGAATAGAAGGATTAGACCTTTATTCATTGTTCCCACGGGGAAGTGTCCCAGGTTAAGCCTAGGACAGTTTATGGGGCACATGATGTGCGTTACAGACACTTTATTCCATTCCATTTAATCCACTGAATGTGTGACACAAAGGGTCACAAAGATTATGTGGGTGATAGAAAGTCTAATTTCAGTAAATGTTGTCTTGGAATATCAGTTTCAGATCACCTGAGTGCCTTGGGGTCAGTAGACTTTGAATAAAAGGCAAACATTGTAGTACACATGAGGAGAGAAAAATTTCAGTAGAAAGACTAAGAGTGATCACCATATACTTAATACAGAAGATAAAGGTATTGAAACTTTTTAAATAACATTTGTTTCTTTCTATTTCTAATACAGTTTATGCTTCCAGAGTGAAAATTTTGATTTCAGATTTCTTTGTAAAAATCCTTTTTAAAAACATTTTTCATATACACTGTTATGAATGAACTTCATATAGGAATTATGTAATAGGATAACTTCTTATATTCCCCAAATACTAGTTCAATATGTACTATATGCCGGTTACTATGCTATATACTAACTTTATAATTATAGATATAATTTTATTTTTCCCACAAGAAGTTTACAATCTAGTAAAGATGACAGTTGTGTGTGTGTGTGTGTGTTGAAAGGGAGAAGAGACAGAATAAAGATATTGAGGGATAAGGGGATAGTGAAGGCAAAAACAGAAGTGTTTGAGGGTTTGAATGAGGTAGGAATGCAGTTTTGGTGGATTATTGTGTTGAAATTTTTTTTAAGTGGACTGGAAAGGATGTTGGAGAGAGAGAGCTTGGGACAGACTATGAAGAGTTTGTAGATCATTAAGAATTGATGATTAATTTTAACATTAGTGGAAAACCATTAATGGGAAAACATTTTTAAAAATTTTGAAAGAAAGTAAGCAAACTCATTTATGTTTTAGAAAATTAATGATGACATGGTATTGAGAAATTATTGGTGAAAACTAAAGCTGTCACTTCATTCATTTGATTGATTATTTTTTGCTGTGTACCTACCATGTGCCAGATAATGATCTAAACATTTGAAAATTATCCATGAAACAAACAAACAAAAATCCCTGCCCTTAATGGACCTTATCTTCTACTGGGGGAAATAAACAATAAACATAATGACTAATTTAGTTATACATTATGTTAAGAGATATGTAACATGAAACAAAGGAAAAGAGAAATGTAAAGGGGACCCAGGAGTGCTGGATAGATTAGGGTAGTAGAGACATTGTTGAAACAGTGATGATGGAACAGAAACTTAAAAAGATAGGAGATACTAAGCCATGGGTATAGCTCTATACAGAGCTAATCACCTAGCAAAGACCCATAACAGAAGCAGATATACTAGGAGGCTAATAAAGCTTAGGTTTCAGGATCCCACATTTACGTAGGCCCTCTCAAAGTCCCTATAGCTACTTTTTGACTTAAAATTTTGTATATTTTTTCTTTAAAATGTAGCCTACATTGTTTAAGCTTCAGAACTCACTTCTGAATTGACCCATGGATTTAAAGTTAAGTCTTTTGTGTTCTTGGAACAGAAAGTGAATATATTGCTTTATACTTTGCACAGTATCAGCTCTGTACTCTGGGAATTATCCGACAGTAAACATATTACTTGAATAATTGTAATTTTGATTATGTTTGTAATACACACAACCTTCTTGCTCAGATATAAAGACAGTATAACAGCTATTCTCTCTCCTGTGTAACAAATAGCTTGCCTTCCCCTTCAACTGGAATTGCTGCTACGTTTCCACTATTTCTGTCAGGGTCAACTGGGAAATCATTTGTCTTTGTAGTGATCTGTGAAATCTTAGTAATAATCTCTATGTTCTCTGCCCTTATATTATTTTTTCTCCACAAATAATTCATGGTCTATACATATTCTTCTATATTCATTAATTCTTCATATTTTATTCCTACAATTGTATATAATTAATTAATGTGGATTCTCTTTTGGATTGTTAGCACCACAGAATGACTATTGAAAAAAAGTGCCCAAGCACCTCTAATCGAGTAGAATTGGTAACTCACAGATTAAGTGTCTGTGAGGATAGATTCTATTGCCAGCACAGTGACACCCTGCTTTGGCAAAGCACACATTCCGTCAAGTTCCCCAACTGTTTTGTGATGGTGCTCTCCTCACTTTGTAAGGGGTTATCTCTACTCCCATCTGCCAAGTTTGCATTCTACAACACTTTATTTTGGATAATCCCATGTGTTACTTTAAGGATTTATTTTGCCGATTCAGGTCCTAAACTAGCAGAGTCCTATTTTACTTTGATAATTAGATTTTCATTACTCTCTAAACTAGGATAACCAGTCCCTTTTTTTAGTTTTCAGGGTCTGCTGCTTGAAAATACTTGGTTGCAACAATGCAATTCTAGGAAATGGAAGCCATTTAAAACTATTTTAAGTCCTCTATATGCTTAACACATTCAGTTTAATGTTGACAGAATCATTCTGAATAGATCGAACAGTGGACTCTAGATTGATCTCCAAGAATGATTCCTGGAACAAAACTATTGAACTGGCCCAGTCATAGAGCTGCTGCTTGTTTTACAAAGTGTTAGGTGCGAAAATAGGTTACATTTGAATTTCTTGATTCAAGAACACACTACAAGTGCTGACATCCAAGAATCAGGAAACTTATGTTTGCTGTGGCTACAACTGCCTTCCAGTAGTCACAAATCTAATGTCTAGTCAGCAGAATGCTGATGCAGAAAACTCAGTGTCCAAAACTTCACTTTTCAGAACCAAACCAGGATGACAGGAAGATAACTTCTTTGTTTCTACCCTCCAAATTTTGAACAATTGCATTTAATTACAGATCTATTAATGCATGAATTGCATGAATTAATTTTCATTTAAAATCATGATTGCAAAAAAGACCTGCAAATATCATGTTAGTTGTTTAGGCTCTGATTTAGAGAAGGCACACTAGAGTAAGACTGAAGTAGCAGATGCTGACCACCAGTATACCATTTCCACTTCAACATCAGTTAAATTAAAAAGACCAGTGGAAAGGGATAGACTGGGATTTCAAAATTGTAGAATAGATAAACAAGATCATACTGTATAGCACAGGGAAATATATACAAGATCTTATGGTAGCTCATGGAGAAAAAACTGACAATGAATATATATCTGTTCATGTATAACTGAAAAATTGTGCTCTACACTGGAATTTGATACAACATTGTAAAATGATTATAAATCAATAAAAAATGTTAAAAAAAAAAAAAAGGCCAGTGAAATGTAAGGCAGGGAAGATGGGGAAAAAAAGGAATTTCTGTTTTCTACATTTCAGAACATCAAGGTCAAAGAGTAAATCCAAATGTCTTCTGTAGCAGTGATAGTTGGGACTGAGGCAATGGTAATAGGAATATTCATATACAATGCTATATGCCACATAAATTTTATTTATAAACAGTAAAGTTTAACTGCAATGAAACAAGTCAAGCCAAGAGAAGATTTCTTATTAGCAGTTCTGTAGACAAAGAGACAGCAAAGTGATTCCTTACTATTCTGACGTAAAATGATATGGAAGCTGTACCATTCAGCATCTATTTCCACTTGTTTATATACTGAAGACTTCATCAGATTAATTTATATTACCTGAGAATGCTTATGGCTATTATATTAGAATTAGTTTCAATCAGACACACTCATAGTTGTACTAAAAGGAAATGAAAATCCTTATATACAAACATGCAATATTCAGTTTTGTGCGCCTCAAAAAGCAATTATGGAGGAAGGGGAATTCAGAATTGGTGTCTGTTTACTAATTATGTGTATGAATATAGTAGTGATGTCAGCTTCTTGGGCTTAGCTTATACTGATTCAGGGACCCCAGCACTACGTCATCTATTATTCAGCTTAATATTCTGAGTGTCGTGTGAGTTAGAGATTCCTAATAAGCTATTTCTCTGTAATGCAACAAAGCATTCGAGAACATGCCCTCTACTATTTTCAATAAGATTTTAAGAATTAAGCTCTCTTTATTAAATCTTTTTTCGAATTAAAATAGAAATCATTGTTTTCCTAAGAGAGAAACCAGAATCAGCAATCCTCAGTGATGTTCATTTAATTAATTCATTCATTAATTTAAAATGTGTGTCATTTATTTGTTTGAAGCTGTGGAATGCAAATAAAAGATTTACATCTCTGAGAAAATCCATAATTTTAAAAACATAAATTTTTGTTAATCCTCTAAGTTGTATTATATTCTATTAATGTTCTCTAGAACTAGTGTTTTGGAAACACACTATGAGAAAGGCAACATTAGGCAGTTTATTTTATGGAAAAAACACTTATGGGACTCATAAACATCCGGCAGAATAAATCATGTGTTCCTTTCATTAAAACTTTTGAAATTGAATTTTATGGTCACACAGATGAGAGTTATTAGAATATTAAAATACCACCACCTGATTTAAATTCATACTTTGCCGCAGGCTCCTCCTATTAAATCTTTATTGGTTTCTAACTATTAAGAAATAGGGATAGAGTTAATAACTGACTTGAGGAAACAATATGTTCACACAAAATGAATAAAATATTAATAAATTTAAATTAAAAACAACATGAAAATTTAGATCTTAGAGCTATAGCTCTCAATTCCACTGAGAACAACAAATTAAGTCATTCTAGGAAATCCAATGTCCCATTATGTAAGAATATTTTAAAATATTTTTTCATAGCCAATAGGAGTCCTCCTCAAGGTCCAATAACGTATTCATCTTCTAAATATTGCTTTGGAAAACTAGATAATGTGAGGTGTTGTTTAGGACTATTTTATCAAGTATTTCGTATGATACCAAACATTTACAGTGCCAAATATATATATATATATATATATATATATATATATATATATATATACACACACACACACACATTTTTACTTCTATAGCTTTATTTCATTAAAAACCATAACATTATAGTTTTATTTGTGCAAATTTTAGTATTTCAAAGGAAAATGCAATACAAATGAAGAAATAACTTATTTCAAAATTAGTATTTTATTATTAATGAAACATTTTTATATAATTATCTCCTGTGGTGGATTAAGAATGGCTGCAAATTAGTTCACATGTCTGTCATCAAAATATGAACCTTGCACTTTGAAATCTGGGTGGTCATGGTACTTCTTTGACCAATGGAATATGGCAGAAGTGATGCTGTGACAATTTTCTATCCCAAGTCTTAGAACTGGCAGCTTTTATTTCCTGTCTGTTGTGACACCTACTAACTTGTCAGCCATATTAGTAATCCATACTGCAGTATATCTTCCAGGCCCTATGTTTCATTTACCTATATCAAATCACCATTGTACTTTCCTCAAACTGCATACACAGAATGCTACCTCACACTTACTTGTACTTATATTTATTTTTTAACATTTCTTCTTTGTCAATGTAATTAGTATTACTAGAAATTGAATAGAAAGCATATTTTAATTTGTGAATACTTCCCAAGTACCATGAGTTTTATGTATTTTTTTATAGAAAATTTCAGTGTCACATAAACATTTATATGTAGATATATTTATTGCTTCTTGCATTTTTATTATTTTATTTATTTTGAAGCCCTGGATCTTCTCACATTTTTTGTAATATTATTATACAACAGTAGGAAATTAATGGGTTTAGGATCCTAAAGCACATATGAAAAGAGAGGAAAAACCAGTTAGCAACGTGGTAGTAGATTAAAGCTCAAAATACTTAATCATAGTGCAGATAATAAGCAAGAGAAAGACCAGAAAAGAAATATTGAAGATTTATGGAGTAATGTTAATCCATGACTTTCAGGGGGTATTATAATCACCTTCCTAATATGGCTCAGGCTATGCAGTTATGCAGATAACGGATAAAAAGCACACACAAAATGTCAAAGACAGTAGGAAAAACAAGTAGGTTAGAAGGAGAGGGTAAAAGCAAGCTAACTTGAGATGTAGAGCCTGATGAATTCTCTAGAGTACAGGAGGGTAGTCTCTGGTCATGTTTGATGGGATGCTCTCTGGTAAGTCTAATGTAATCTTGTTAACATTAGTGTGCTCTTTGGGACTGAGAGAAGACTTGAATAATACTAACTCTGCTTATCTGGGATGAGCCAAGCTTTTGTTAATTCTGAAGCCAATTTTACTTAGGATTCCTTTCTTAACAAGAACAATACTGAAATTTTGAATGCAAAATGAGATATAGATTACTCTCCTGGCAGTGAAATATACTTGCGAAGATACTTTCTTCTGTATCAAAGAGAATGAGATGGGAGAACGTGACCATTTACATGATATTGAGAGAGTTCCTGTGAAATTGATCATTATTCTGTATGTCTGTCAGATTGTCTTAGAACTTATTTCTTTACTAGAGAACATTATTTGTATATATTTTCTCCAGAGTCTTCTAAACTTTGTGTATATTCATCGTGACTGAATTTTTATGGTTAGTGTATTTTTTAGGTTTTACACTACTTTCAAGTATAAAATACAGTACTCTGTCAATTAACACAAAGAATTTAAGACAGCAGAACGTATTCCTAAAAATTAATGGGACTGACTGTGCAACTAGAGAAATTGGCTAGTCTGAGAACTAGAAGCAACAAATGATCTTTTTTCATTTTAATCAAAGGGACAAAACTCCCTGAGTTCCCAAGAGAATTATAGCCATATCATAGTAGAAATTATGATTCCAGAGAAAGAATAATGTGGAGGAAGTGTGTAGGGATTTACATACTGTGAAAATAATCATATTTCTCTTCAAGAATGTAATGAAATTGTATTCCTTGCACACTATGCATGTTTTGTGTAGTAGTTAATTTTTTTGAGTCAAGCTACAAACTTAATATCACCGTTTCCAGTGTATTAACAACATAAAATTCCTTAAGGCGTGTTCTTATATTTATGTTTTAAATTCTAGCTATGGAGCTACCTGCTTCAAAGTTATTAAACAAATTTTAATAGTCATTGATTGTTTCCATTAAACTAATGAAATGACAGCACATATTTTATCTATTTTATTCTCATGCCTAATGTAATTAAATTAATATCAGTGGTAGGTTATAGGAGAAGCATCAATTGATGATCAGAAAGTTTAATTCTTAAGATAACTGGAAATAGATGGGATCAAATATACAGTAAAATGATAGAAGAAAACAATACATATATGATATGGTTGAGCCTTTTTCCTTTCTTTGGTGGGGATTGGTAACCATCTAGAGTCTGTCTAATACCTGTGACCATATGCACAAATGTACTTTATGTATATACTTTTGGGCTGCCTATGTCTCATCCCAAGTCAGAGAAGGAAATTTCACCAACAGTTCAACTCTGAATATTTTTCTGTAATTATTTTTTTATTGAAGTATAATCAGTTTACAATGTTGTGTCAATTTCTGATATACAGCATGTTTCAGTCATACATGTACATATATATATTCCTTTTTATATTCTTTTCATTATAGGTTACTATAAGAAATTGAATATAGTTCTCTGTGCTATATAGTATAAACTTTTTTGTTTATTTTATATATAGTTAGTATCTACAACTCTGCAGTTACTTACACGGATAAATGTAATAAGTTCCCCACCTTTGCTTTTAATTTGTTGACTAGTAAATTTTTTCTACTTACTTACTTGAGAAACATCCTTGTTTCTAAGTATATTTTGAGCAGAAATATTCTCCAGTTATTATATTTAAAATTTTTTCTTATACTAAACTCCATTTTATCTCAAGATACTTCTTGAAATTTCCAGGGTGCTGATAGTAATCTTTTTTCCTCTGTTGAATTTCTGTAAAATAACTATATGAAAAATACATTTTTTTTTGTTATGAGTAATAACAACAAAATTTAGGAATAAGATCCTGCACTGGGGAAAAATATACAGTATATGTTATTATAGCTTCTTAAAGAGTTTTTGAATCTATTTCCCTAAAATATTATGGAGTGATTAAATTATTTACCTCAAAAAGGTGTAATACCCTCTATGCTTTATTTTTCCTGTAATTTAATTTCAAGCCTAAAATCAAAATAAACACAGTCTTTTCCCAAATGGTAGTGTATCAGTTTTCTTTTTTTTAAATTGTATCAGTTTTTGTGAAACAAATTGGCAGCTTAGTTTTAGCTGAGTTTTGCTGTTTCATTAATTCTTACACTGGACTTCATATATGGAAGTGAATACCTGTGTACAAGTTCCAGCCTTGTGCCTCACTATAACTAAGTCTCTGTGTTATGCAGTCCTGTTTTACACAATGCCTGGATTTCCTGCTCGTTCTAACAATAAGTGTATTTTCTATTGTTTTAGCATTAGTATGCTGGTTGCTAGTGTTGGAAACTAATTATTATCGCCTCTTCAACTTCCCCTCCTTAAAATCTCACTCTTATGTAGGATTAATGACATTTTCTTTTTAAACCAACCAGTACCTCAAGGCTAACAACCCTCCAATGTTTACTCTGTTTACCTGCTATCATATTTCCCAACAACTGACATGCCTCTGTGTAGTTTGTTTGATGCACAGATTACATACCCCTATTTATTCAGCCTCATGACATAATATTCTAAAAATCAAATGATATCCAAGAGTGGAAATAATCAAACTACTAAATATTCTAATGCTTTCTAAAAATCAAGTAATGGAAAACATCCATTTAACATATACATTATATTCCATATATATGAAAATAACTGGGATTTAATAATGAGATTTATTTACAAAATTGTATTGTGTTTCTTGAAGCATGAGTAGCTAATGAGATTTGTATAAGCTTTCTGTTAAGTAAGCACATTAAGAACAATTAGATGAACAGATTCCACTCAAAATGCCTTCTAATATAAACTGGGGATTTTTCTCTTTTTCATTCAATTGCTGCTCTTAACTTTCAGCCAAAGATGTTACCTTCTTTTAGCAATAATAATTTGACCTGGATTATGCAGACTATTTTAAATCTTTTTTGTTTTTTTAACATAACACAAAGTATTTTTCTGGAGAGAAAGTTTCTTGTTCATTGAATCTATGATCTTATTTTTTCTCATTAACAAGGTGACTGTTCTACTTTCAGTATTTTTTACTGTAATAGTACTTGATCATGAAATTTATTTTAATTTATCCAATAAAATAAAGCATTTTTTCTTGTGATAAGATATGAGTTCTACCATCTTAACAGTTTTTTAAGTGCACAATTCAGAATCGTTAACTATAGGCACTATGTCGTGCCGCAGATCTCTGGAATGTATCTATCTTATATAAGTGAAACTTTGTATCCCTACAACTTATTATCTATATTATATAATACCAACAAGACATAGGGCTCCACTCATTGTTCCTTTGTCATTAATCCTTAAAGAACAGTAAAGCTCTGCTTCCTGAAAAAAGTTCAAGATGCTCTACATGGAATAACTCAAACCTATGGTGATATTCACACACTGACTTTAAATAAAGACCAAGACAATTTGTATATGTGGCAATTTGTCTAGGGTCTGAGATTTTTGTGCTCTATACTATTTAGTCATCTTCATAAATAAAGACAGAAGTCACAGGACTTCTGGATCATAAACAAAGTACTTCATGACTCACTGTGTACAGAAGCTTTATCATTATATCAGTTTCCCTGGGTCCCGAGTCCCTGGGCCAAGGCTGGGGTTGAGGAGTCCAGAATGGCCAAGGTCATGCTGTTGGTTTGCATCACAGTTGAGGAATCTCAAACTAAGCATTCCAATTCTTTTATAAAGAGCTACAAACAAACCTGCCTAACATTCATAACAGAGGAAGGGATTGTCTTTATTATACTGGATGGTAAATAATTCTTCCCTTTGCTCCAGTGGAAACGCTATTTATACATTTCATGGATATTTATGGTACAAACATTCTTGTAAAAGATAGAAAGATAGTCTGGAACAAAATGGTGGTTAATGCCTTGCTTGCATAACATGAAGAAACCTAAGAGACCCAAGGAGAACTGTCTCCCGACTGTATGCCTATTTTCCATGCTTCTACTAAGAGCATATATTATGTTGTACTGTGACTGTTCACGTGTCTGTCTTCCTAATACCAATGGTAGTGTATTATTTTATTGATTTTGAACCTTGAGCATCTAGAACAGAGTTTTTTTTAAGTAATCAATTAATAAATTAAATTGGGGAGTAAAATTAAATTGTGGGGTAAGAATATAGTAATTTTAGAATTCTAGTGGTAGACTAGCCTGACTTCTTTTGCCTCAAGCCAGTTCTGTTCTGATAGAAAATACAAAAGAATTTAGCTTGTTACACTGAAAATTGTGAACATGAGCAAACTTGGATTTAGAAACAGTAAAAGGTCATGTAGTCCTGAGAGCATGTAAGAGTTGTACATCCTGTGGCTTTTTTAGTTCTGAAGAAAGTGGTTTCTTGTGAAAGGAACTGGTAGCTAGTTGAGTGCACTGCACTCTAATGACAGGGAGAGATCATCAATTCATTTCCTGCGTCTCAAGAACCAGAAGGAGCCTACAAGTACTACAGATACCGCATTGTCTCAGCTCAGGGAACAGAGCTCTTCAGTCTGACCTTAACCTATCTTTTCAGGCTTTTCTTCCACTACTCTCCTCTATCTAATCACCAAATTGAACTAAATGCATTAGAAATGTAATATGCTACTTATATGACCTGACTCAGGATTCTCTCATCACTCAACAAACCAGCTCTTCTGTTTCCAACAGTCTAAATACTCCAAAAGGCTTTAGAAGGGGTAATTTTTCTTCATTATAACTTCTTTAGAATTGGTATATGAGCCTCTCTTATGGAATACACCATTCCTGTCTTGAATTATTAATATTTATCTGCTTGTCATATCCTTATATTATAATTATGTTGCATATAGTAGTAAAAAAATCCATGGTGAAAACTCCAGTAAAGCTATGTCCCACTTTGGTGTATATTTTTCTTCCTTCCACCTACAATAACAATAGGCATAAGTGGTCTACTACAGGTTAATATAAAGAATCTTCAATCCCCATGAATCCTATATTTAAAAAAATGAATATATAGAAAAACATACCAGATTGTGGAAAGCTAAAATGAAGAACACTATAAACGTAAATACTATTAATTTAGCTAAATTATTCTATAACCTTCTGTGAATCCATTTAAAGGCAACCATTTTTTTCTCTCAGCATTTTATCTAGGAAAAACAAATTCAGTAAATTTATAAAATAATGATCATTTAAGAAGTACCAGATATTTGTGTAAACAATGAAAGGCTATGGATTAACCCTTCCAGATATTTGACTATATTTTTAGAAGTACAATCATTTTAATAATTTCTAGTGTTAGTAAATTATTCAGCAGACTAATTAATAGAATCCAGTATATGAATATATGCTACATATCATGTAATATGCAACTGTATATGAAATACTTGTAGATTATAAAGGCAGATTTCAGGTCAATTAATATTGTAGATTGTTGAGTTAATATTTGAAACTAATAAAATATAATATTCAATTAAAATGGACTGGGCAAATAAAATTTGGGGATATCCAAAGCACGCTGAAATATATTCAACCCAGTATTTGACAAAAAATCTAAAAAGTGAACAATATAAAGAGCCATTGACATTATAAGGAAAACATACAAACATACATAGTGCTATAAAACTGGTACAATTTCTGAAGAGACATTTAGAATTATCAAGATGCAATAAACATATGTGTCATGTTTTAATTTGCAACTCTACCTCCACAAATTTATTTTATAGATTGATAGGTACTTTTGGAAATTGCTGGAAATTTACAGATTTAAAATTTGCATGTGTATGAACAATTTAACTGTTCATCATCAATAGAGAACTAGTTAACTGCATAAAATTAATACTTTTTTTTAGCAATTTCTGAATGCTTAGGTGTTTTTCCAAGCTCGTTATTATTATTGCTATTTCATTTATTTTCACAACAACCATTCTTATACATTTTAGTAGTGTTCCAAATAAATTATAGTTTAGAAAACCGATACACTAAGAGAATAAATAGCTTGCCCAAGAACCGAGGTAAGAAATAGTGAAACTGGTAAGAAAACCCCTGCAGTCAGAGGCCTGAATTCCTGCTCCCTTTGATTATGTTTTACTACCCCTTGTGGTACACAAAAACAATATATAGTATTATCATTAAACATAATCAGGCAGATTTCTGATTTAATCATACATATACCCATACACAGAAACATACATACATATATAACCTGCCAATACTATGTATGTATATATGAATATATATATAAAACACACTAACCTTTGTTTAAAGTGGTATGTGTATGTGTACTTTCTGTAGAAGGATACACAATTAATTACATAGTTTGTAACTCTGAAGAGGAAGCTGAGATGACTGAGCACAGAGGAGAATGACCAAGAAAAATATTATTGTAGCATACGTTTTTTTAGTGTATTTATTTTTAACTAAGTGGTTATATTAAATTTTCCTGAAAATGCAAATACTATAAATATGAAATAAGAAAGCCAACTCAAAGAACAGAATTTTAGTAAAACAGTCTCCATCTTGATGGTAATTATGATTGATATTTTGGGCATAATGTGGGAGTTTAACTGATTATTTGTATTTAGGCTTTCTTTAAATGTTTCTTTGTTTAAGCTGCATTTTGTTAAATTATTACCAATAAAGGAAAATATGCTGAGTAATGAAACATATACTCATCAGGGTTATGCATATGTGCATCAATAAGAGAAGGTTGGTCCTCCTCAAGTATAGTAGAATCAATTTACTGGATGCCTATGATATCAGAAATGGAGAAAATACTTTAACTACCTCATGTAAGAGGTATCATGCAGCATTTGTTTTTCTGTGTCTGGCTTATTTCACAAAGTATAATGTCTCCCAAGGTCATCCAAGGGATTGCAAAAGGCAATATTTCCTTCTTTTTTAAGGCCTAATAATAGTTCTTTGTATATATATGACATTTTCTTTATCTAAAATTTTTACTTTATATAAAACAAACTCATAGCAGCAGATAGAAAAGTAACTGCAAGCGGCTAGAGGAGAAGGACATTGGGTGGTATTAGTCAAAGAGTGAAGTTTTAGTATTGAAAAAGTGCTAGAGATCTGCTGTACAGCACAGAGGCTATAGTTAATAGTACTGTATTACATACTTAAAAATTCACTAAGAAATATTCTTATCAATAATAATAATAATGATGATAACAATTTAGCAATAAAGAGGGCAAGAAGAAACTTTTGGAGGTGATGGTTATGTTTATGGCATTGATTGTGGTGATGGTTTCCCAAAAGTATACTTATCTGTAAACTCATCAAGTTGTATATATTAAATATGTACAGCTTCTGTATGTTAGTCACACCTCAATAAATAGACTTTTTAAGTGGAAAAAACATAAAGGGTTTAATATGTAAATATGAATTTCAAGAAGACTTAGAAATCAGGACTTTGGTTTCAGGGCAGTTGTACATTCTGGACCTAAGCCAAACAGGAGAGGAGCCACCCAGCAGGTGTCTCTCTGACTGTGATACTGTATATCAGGAAGAAGCATTCAGATCTGTGACTGAACAACTGCTATTATAGCCATATTCTTGGGAATCGACTACTACAGCCATGACATCCAAGGAACAACAAGAATATATTTTATCTAATGTCTTATGCCTCAACTCTAGGTTACCTCTTCTACATTCCCTGTCCTGGTGTGCTGGGAAGAAAGCCAAGATATATTGCTGTGAGTTAATAAGCATAAGAGTTATCCATGCTTTTAGTGACATTGGTTTCATGTTCACTAATCCAGTATAAATACCTAATTGAGCTTCCAACATTCACAAGATTCTTACTTTGGTTCCACATGGAAGTGCTCATAACCTCTGCTGTGACTCCTCCCTAACAAGTTAGAGAATGTGCAAAATATATCTGACCAAGGTTGGAATCAGGGCTGCATCAATTAAGTTATGGCTTAAAGAGAATGCTAAAATTTATGAGTAAACTAGAATCACAAAAATAGCCCTGCTTTTTTTTTTTTTTTTTTTAATTAGGGGCCTAAAACTCAAATGCGGATGACAAACAAGGCAAGTAGCATACATTAATTCAGCAGACAGTTCTCCATCTAAAGGAGGCTGGTACTCTTCTGTTTCAGCCAAATGTAGCCAGAAGAAATGCAGGTCCAGAGCTGCAAAATTGATTTTTGTTTATTACTTGCTTTCTTTTACTTTTTGAGATACTTGAACTTGAGTCTCACCAATCTCAAAAATGTTAGCAGCAATCCTATATTCTCACCTGTCTACTAGAACCCTTATAAAACTTCAGCGAACACATACATTACCTGAGAATTTTGTTAAAATGCAGACTCTGATTCAGTAGATATGGAGTGGTACTTATGATTCTGTATTTCTAACAAGTTCCAACATGATAGTAATGTTGCTGGTCCATGGATTACATTTCGAGTAGCAAGGTACTGATTCATCTAGAATTAATAAAGCTAAGTATTAATCTTCTAGTTTTAAGATGTAAGCTGATAAATGACTAAAGAGATGTCTATTTGTTTAAAGATACACAGCAGAAAGGAGAATATTTCCCAGTAACTTGGCCAAGTACGTTTAATCTTATCAAATATCTATTTATGAAACTCTGCAATTATAACAATTTATTTAATTTCTGATATATCAATATCATTTTATGGTAAAAATTCAAATTTAAATTTATATATGTATATTTGGGAAACACATTTATATTGTTCAACACATGACCTAATAATAATAATAAATATTGATTTAAGTAAACCATAAAACCCTAAGTAATGTGTTAAATTGAAGTCTGTTTCAGAATCACTAATTACACAAGTAATTGTCGATGAGAGAGAGCTATTGTTTCTAGTGCTCAGATACTTTATTTCCCAAGAGAGTAATTTGTAGGATAGTTGAGCATGGAAGTCAGCAATGAAACCATGATCACTAAAATTCCTTGTTGCAAATAAAAATGGCTTGTGAGCACAGCACATTCTTTTTACACTTAACTTGCATACGTACTCTAGAGGCTCTGATACAATGTAATTTGGGAGTCTCAGCTGTCCCATTTAGGATGTCCACTGTTCAATTTTGTAAATCAATGAGTTTTCCTAAATTGTGATTGCAATACTGTGGGTTATCATATGACTACAAAATGATCATTTCTACATTTTTCACTTCTAAAATAAACTACTGGCTTCTCTTTTTATGATTCTTAACCCTCCCCTTACTGATTGTACAATTGCCCACATGATTAGGCAAAGTTCGGAAAGAAATGTTTTTGCCTGAGTGACTACCATTTAATTATACTTTAATTGAACATTCCTTTCCTAGAAGTCACATTCATTGCTAAATTCTCTGTTATACTTCTCTCTCTCAAGAAATTAACACTGAAGTACAAGCAGATAATGATTATATGGAGTCCTAACAACACTTGCTTAGATATAAGGTTTCTTTGAAGACTGGAAAGTTTTCAAGACCCACAGGATTAAATCTTAATGCCTGCCATCATTTTAGGTGCAATGCCTAAAATGAGGTGAGGTTATCAGGAAAAATAATTCATGAAAGTGAGGATACATACTTAGGATCAGAAAGTGTTTGCCTTGAGAAATCTGCCACAGTAATTCTGTGTGTGTGCCATGTGTAGCAGTGCCAACTCATTTCATTTATGTTGTTACATAAAAATAGTTAGATTTTAAAAATAAATGCAATATGTTTATTTTTATAGTTTAATATATTACATACTATATATTATATGTATATATCTCAATTGTAAGGTAAGACATCACATAGTAACAATGATAACATAGTAACAATGATAACAGATGACATATAGTGCAAAGTATATGTATCATATAATTTTACAAAAGTGACAAGTCAAATTAATGTCTTTAATTGCTGCGTGGTGAAAGTTTTTGAGGTATTTATGAGAAATAAAATTAAAAATATAAATACAGATGAAACTTTAAAAATAGCTAACATTTATTGTGTAAGTTACAGATTGTATTGCTTAAATGTGACTTTAGAGAAGTCACACAATATTATATATCTGTGTTTTAATCTGAAAGTGATGATAATAGGAGTCATCATTCCTTTGAATTGTTTTAAGAATTGAGTAGGTAATACATAAAAGAACCTTGAACCATGTGTCATGTATTATTATTATTCTGTAACATGTCTCAAATTAAGTGCTTTGCTTTCTTTGTGATTGAGATCATATGTATTATACATAATATATAATGTATTTATGTATATAATATATGTTTATATATAAATATTATTTATTTATATGCAATATTATATGTAATGTTTATATTTTGTATTTATCTTTTGCTTTACAGAAGAGGACATTGCATATCTGTTAAATATCTTGCTGAGGGACCCACAACAAATAACTGATAGAGATACTATTGTCGTCATTATTACATATCAATAGTTATTACTATGATTATTGCTGTTAGATTTCTTATATATTAGCTTATTCAGCATTCATTTAGCAACTATCGAGTGCTTATTATGGGGTAAGTACTACTAATCTTAGTGCTTGAAATACATCAGTGAACTGAACCATCATGTTGCTTATATACCAGAAAGAGAAGACAGATACCTAGTAGTCAATGTAATATATTGATGAAATACATTGACTGTTCATGTATTAGTTATATGGTGGTGCTAGATTTTTTCTGAATGTCACTCTGGATCCACCTTTCATGCTTCTCCACCATGGTCTCTATACCGTACAGGTGGCAGACCTGTATGAACTAACTCCACTCTCCCCTTCAACTTTCTGGCTTCTGATTAGATTTAGCAGATGGGGAGCTCCTGTTCAAAGTAGGGAGGGACGTTGAATGGATAATGGAGTTTATTGCTCCAGATCCTCCCTCTGGGTCTAGCTCTCTAGCGCAAGCTGTGTCCCTTGACACAAGGACACTACTTCTACCAATGCAGTTCTCTGTACATGACTCTTGCCATTTTCTGTAACCACTCTCTTGCCCTGCCCTTCTGGACCTACCCACCATAACAGTGTATTTTCATACCATACTTTATAATTCCACCCATTTCAAATACCTTTGTAAACAGTATTTGTGTGAAATCCCTCTCTAATAATATAATCCAATATATGATGTTTTTCAGGTTTGGTGTCTTGACTTACACTAAAAATAAGAGGTGATAAGTGCTATAGGGGAAAAAAAAATGGAAAAGGTAGAGAAAGGTAAAGCTAATGTAGTGTGCTGGAGCCAGGTTGCAAATTTAAATAAAGTAGTTGAACTAAGTCTCATTGATAAGGTGGTTTATAAGAACAAATATGAGAAAGATTACAGAGTTAGCTCTTTGGTTATTTTATGAAAGACTATTTCAGACAGAGTAAACAGTGAAAGGGCCCTGATTTAAAAGTTTAATTTAGCAAACAAGGAAGCCAGTGGTGTTTGGAGGAAGAAAATAAAGTGAAAAGTGGAAGGCTATGAAGTCAAGAGGTGACAGAAAGTCAGATTATTTACAACTATGTATGCCATTTTTACAATTTGGTTTTCACTCTGGAAAGAATTAGAGATGTGTAGGGTTTTTGCCACTGAGTAGTATGAATTTATATAATTTAAAGGATCACTCTGAATTATTTGTTATGAGCCTATGGTAGGTTCATAAAAATATTAAGGTGAGATCGTGGTGACTCACTGAGAGGCTAAGTAGCTCAACTAATATCTTAAGTTAAATATATATTTAAAATATAGCCAATTGTATTTCCTGATAAGTTATATATGAATGAGAATTTATACAAATAAAAGATCATTTCATTAATATCCTGTGAAATCTCAAGTTTTTACTCACTCTCAATAATATTTCACTTATTTCAACATACAGCAATGTTAAAAATAAAGCCATATAGTGGAAGTTGACTCATGACAGTAATCCGATGCTAAACTGAATCTCTACTGCATAAAGCAGTGCCAGACATATAGGAGAAATATATGTTGACAGTCATGTAAAAATATTTCCTTTAACCTGTAAACAGACAAAGCCTGTGATTCACCATACATTGTATGGCATATGGCTTTGGTAATATCATTATTGACATTTCTGTGTTAACAAAAATTGATTGTTCTGCATTTGGATTTAGCAAGATATTTGTCCACATTTTTCAGTGTTGATCCAGTTGAGGATAACAAAGAAAATAAAAAGGATGATGTTGATCAGATCTAAGAGTAAATGTGGCCAGTACTGGTATCTTGTATGTTATAAATTGGTGGGAAAAATGGTGCCTCAATAATGTTTCATTTGTTTCAATCATCAGAGAGGTATTATGTATATAACATACACACACACACACACGCACACACACCAATATTTGCCACACATGCAGATATATGACACATTCCTTAACAATCTTTAATATTTTATCATTTTACTTATAATTAGTGATTTAAAGTAAACAAATACATTTTAATATAACATTTGGAATAATAAGTTGACTTTCAATAATATAATATATATTTAAAGCATATACATAAATATAAACATTTACTTTATAGAATACAAAATGTAATGATAAATAAAATTTCCTAAGAAATAAGTGAAAATATTGCTGAGAAATAAGTGTAAATTAAAATATAATTTACTTATTTTAGGGACTAAATCTAAATATCAAAAAGAGTGTAAAATTTAAGTACGTGTTATATCAAGAGTATATACAATAGTGCTGTTATGATTTTTTTCATTTTGCTCTTAAAATTAACTTATGTTTAAATGTTCCATATTTTTTCTTCTTATGCTATTCACAGTCTTTTTTTCAATAATTTAATTTCAAACTCTCCTTGCATATTTTTTAAAAGGTAGTGAAAAATATTTAATGCCAGTAAAATTATAGCCCCTTTATATGTAATAATATTGACATACAGTTGTATATATAGAGAGATGATATAGATAGACAGATTAGATAAAGATGTAGATATAGATACAGATATAGATATATCTGAGGTACCAGATAAAATTTAGATAGATAGTGAAATTATTATTTTAATACTTATTGATCTTTTGCAATTGGTGTTCTTTATACATTTTATAGTTAATAAAATATCACATAGGTAAAAGAATGTTAAAATCAGTACTGCAGCTAGTGGTGTTCTGCTGTGTGATAAAAACAACTGAAGATGTGACAGTGAAACTACTTTAAAACTCTCTATTGATTTCTGTATATACTTATTCTGAACATACTGGATAGCTTTCAAATAGTTCTGATTTGAAATGAAAATTTTGAAATATGTATTTCATCTATTGATAAATGACAACTAAAATAGTTTTTGATCTTTATGAATAATCAGTAGGGAAACAGTAGCCTTGATAATGATAATATACACAATGTGATTACATATTTCTTGTAAGCAGTAACCTTGTCTCTTTTTATATTTGGCTTTCTCAGTGATTTGCATAGTGATTAGCTAGTAAATGTCTTTAAAATTAAATCTAAATGAATTGAATTAATTCAACAAAGATTTATGAATGCTTACTTCATGCCATAAACTTTGCCAGATATTGGACATACGACTATTTAAAAAGACATATTTTTTATTTAAGGCAACTTAATTGGGAGAAGAAGGCATATACATATAATAATAGTAGAACAAGATAACAGTATTTTAAATCTATGCTTTCAGTGTGCAGTTTGCTGCATTCAGGAAAGAAGAAGGAAATTCATGAAGCAAGCAAAATGTAGAAGGACTTTTCAGAATGACTAGTTTAATAAAGGTGTGCCTGCTTTAAACCTAAGAGTATTATGTTTTTTAAGATTTGTTAGGCAGAGGCAAAGTGAGCAGGAACAGGCGAGATCTTAGAATCTTAGAGAATCTTACCCTGAGTAGTCTAGCTTTAAAGCACAAGCTTTGTTATTAGATATACCAGAGCTTTCATCTAGATCTCTCATTTGCCATCTTTAGGAATTTGCTTCAGTTCTTCATTGCTAAATTGAAGATACACCTTAGTTCATTGTGATTTAGAGCAACTAAATTTGCTGTTAAGTATAAATGGCTTTATAAAGTGTCTTACTCAGAGAAAACATGAAATTTGTTTATTTAATTTTAGTAATTTCAGCATAGTATTTTTCTTATCATTTTTATGGTCTTATGCTCATAACTTTGGACTTTTTCTCATAGAAAATGTGAAGAAAGTTTTATGTAGGGATGGGGCAAGTTAGGTATGTTTTAAGTGTGAAGGATGCTTAATGGGAAAAGAAATAGGAAATAGGAAAGTACTTTCAGAGATACCCAAGTGGAAATGGAAGACTATTTTATAAAACTAGATAAATGTTTACAATAAGTACATATTCTTGAATTTAAGATTAAAAAAATTGATGTATAGATCATTCAAACAAATTATTCATAATTAGAATATGATTTCAGTAAGAAGCTACAAACTATGAAATTATTATTACTTGCTTGTTTTATTCTCCTTTTATGTCAAATGCATAGCCACATTAAGTCTCTGAGGCTTATCTGTAAAAGCCAAACAGGAAAACCAATTATTCAGTTGATTAGCAACCCTTTACCTCATCTTCAGAAATATCTCATCTCTTAATAGTTTTTTCCAGTACCCAAGTAATCTTTGTTCTAAAAAATAATTTTGCATTTGCCTCTGTGCCCACTGTAGCCAGACATACTTGGCTAATTAATTTGGCTCTGAAGGCTTCACTTTGAGTAACTAAACTGCAACATAAATTGAAAGTTGCTACCTGAACTTTACGGACCCTATGAGAGAGATAATAGAGACAGACGGACATATAGACAGACAGACATGTAGACAGACAAATAAACAGATGGATTTGTACACGGATAAAAATAATAAATGTAAAAGTCAAAGTATTTATGTATTATTTTATATATATGTATGGATGTGCTTTCTTTTTAATAAGGTTTTATTGTATTTAGTTGGTTAGACAGATATCTAAAAAATCACTGGATTTAATGGATGAATGGATGGCTAGAAGGATGAAAAATAGTTAGATGTTTATATTTTCTTTAAGATTTTTACATGGAAAAAACACTCAACTTTTTAACTATAAATCAGATTCCTCAGCAGAGTGCTTCATCACACAATAATTTTTAAGCTTTTGTTGATATATTAATATTTGTCATTTATAGTAATGTTTTCATTTTATTTCAGTGTTTAAAAGTAAAAGGGACATGCCATAAATACTGAAGTAACTGATTTTTTTAGTTTTTTTTCTCTTTTAAAATTTACTATTCCATTGGGCATATTCAAATCAAACATTATAATTATCTAAAGTCGTATATTTATATTTTATATTTATATTTTATATCTGCTTTAAATAAAAATTTTACCCACACTTTTAAATCATGAACATGTATTAACATCATTAAATATTCTACTATTATAAGGTTATTTATGTGTGCAGATTATCTCATCATATGGATACACATGGTGTTAATAGATAACAAATATCTATTATTTATTGTGATCTCTAGGAATGTACACTCAGTCTGTGATAGAATCTCTAACATTTATATATTTGTCATTGGAACAAACACACGTTTGGTGCATACTGTATAGTAAACCTTGTGTTAATTGCTTCCAAGGATAAAAAGTAATGTAAAATATGGTACTTATCAGGAAGGATAAAACACACATACACAGAAAAAAGACTGAGAGTGTATTTAAGTATAATATAATGAAGCAAGTATCAGAATCCATTATTTTTTCACTCAAATATATTGAATTTATATTGAATATATATTTTCTTCACTATAAGTCTTTATTCATAAATAAACATTTTCAATGTGTACTATTGAATCTGATCTATTCTATTAATTCTGTTTGAAACAATGTATTTAACCCCATAAATGTGAATTTCTATTGCTAGTTACTTCTAAAGCATATCTCATATGCAAGTTTTATTTATATAGCAACAATTATTAGTATGTTTTTAACTCGACAATAAAAATATTTTAAAATACACGTTCAACAATTAGAGGCACACATATGTAAAGTTAATAATTTATTAATCATGTAATAACCTAAAACTTATTTATAATAACAAAATCACCTTTTAAATTATATACATGTATTAGTTAATTCATCTCTTTCTTGGTATATTCCTTAAGTTATAGTAACTAATGTTACAGAAACAAGTTATTCTTTAAAATAATATCAGAGGGGATATTGTTAGTTATATTTTTACAGGTTTTCATCTCAGTGTGAAGAAAAATTACTCTATTATGGCAGGAAATCATAATATACTAGCTATCTTACAAGGAAAATTACAAATTTGTGTTTGTTTTCTAACATCAAATAAGAAATATAACAAGAATAAATAGGAAAATGAACAGGATGGTTATATCCAAGTCATGGCTGTCAGAAATTCCAATTTTACTTCTAATCTATCCAGTGCTGTGTGAAGAGAGCTAATGTTCAATCCTAATCATAATAGTGACAGCCATCAAGACTTGAAAGAGCTGTACACATAAGAGATAAAGGGTAAATCAATCGTCATACAGTTTCAGTTCTCAAATACTCTTGGGTAAGACAACAAATCATATTCATGTTTTGTCTTCATTTTTGTTTTTCTTCTGTTTTCCTGCTGAAGTTAGAAACAGTCTGTAATTATCAAATACTTTGAAATTTTATTAACATGAATGAAATTTTCATTTTTACATTGATTTAGGGCATGTCAAAGGTTTCCATTCACATAATTATACAATTAAAAACTCATTTATTTTTATGATAATATAATTAGTATTTGCATATTTACAATATTTATTACTTTGTAAACCATAATGGTTGCATTTATTATTAAATGTGTTTCCAGGCACTGTTTAGAAATGATTATAGATAAAATGCATTTTATTTTTAATTTATACACTGTCCATAATTCATGAAATAATTCTTCAAATTAATTGAGATACATGGCATTTTCTGCAACAGCACTGCTTTCAAATCAGCAGTTATAGTTCTTTGAAATAATAATGAATGCTATTAATTAAAAAATTCCAAAAATGAAATCTAAAAATGTCCAGAAAAATTAACTTACACTGAAGTATGTATTTTATTAGGAAATTGTTTTAAGATCACTGAGTAATAAATAGATACTCCAACTAAGATACTGAGGAAAGCTTATTTCCTCCTAACAGATTTACAAAATAATGCCCAAACTCAGCCATGGTTTGGAAATCCAAACACTCTCATACAGTCTTTACTGTGAGTATGTAGATTGGTACAAATATTTAATTGCAATAGAGATAATTTGGAAAAAAAATGTACCTACACCTTAAGACTATTTCTGAGTTTAATATAAGTACTTTTTCAAAATAGATGGAAAGATAAATATACAAGATGTTTACTACAGATTGTAGGGATCATCTTGAAAGTATTAAGTGCAAAACAATTAAATAACACATATTTATTGAATTCTTTTTTTTTTTTTGGCCTATTTTGCATGGACAATATAATAGTGCATAAACAGATTCTGTAATTATGGAACATTATTTGAGAGATAAAGTAAAAACATCAGTAATGTTGGGAATGTTATGAATATTATTTTAAAAAGCAGATGGTATTCTAGAAGTTATGTCTTGGGTATCTAATCTAACCTAGAAGGGCTTCTTGTAGAAATGGTTGATCTGAGATCTGCAGTGAGCAAGAATTTATCAGATGAATTGACCTAAGACAGAAGAACCTCTGTATATACTAATTGCTTAAAGAAGACTATATGATGAATATACTAAGCGTTAAAGGAATACTAAGCTGAAGCAAAAATGTCCAAAGACAATGGCAGAGTAGCTAATATAAAGGTAAAGAAGGATAAAGAGCAGATAATTAAAATAGATTATCTGTGGATGTAGTGATAGGTCAAATATAAGGAGTATAGATACAAGGCAGTACATGGTTTCAGATTTTTGACTTGAATAACTTGAAAGGTAATGTTATTTATAATATAAGAACAGTGAAAAAGCAGGTTGTTTTGGATGTTATGAAGATTAATTTTGACCTCAGTTTAGTGTTGTCGATTTGATGTGCCTAAGAGGAGTAAAAGTGAAAGTATCTTTTAGACACTTGCATTTTTCTGAAACTTGGGAGGAGTGACCATGGATATAATATTTATTTTGGGAATCATCAGTATAATTAAAAGCATTTGAATGGTTGAAGTCAACCAGGAAGCGTGAAGATAAGAGCACCTGAAATGTAACACTGGTGCTTTCCCTCATTTAAAGCTTGGTAGAAGAGGAAGAAGTTGGGTGGAGAGTGAGGAGGAGCAGCCAGTGAATAAAAAGGGAATCCAAGAGGTGGTGTTTTTAGAAAGGCAGGGGTAAGATTCTTTCAAGTAGGACAAGTTTGTTTAGCAGTATCAAAATTTCCTCCAAAAAAAGTCGAGATTAAAAATTAGAACCCAGAATGAGTGACATAGCAAGACATTAGTAAAAGACATAGAGGTAGTTTAAATATGCAGTATGCTCACAGGCTGTAAGTGACTTCAGTGAGGTTTGAGTGGTAGATAAAGAAATGTAGATAGAAATATACACAGTTCTTTTGATGTATATTGAAACAGAGAAAAAGAATACATAAAAGTGTTGGTAAGGTATGATGGTATTTGAGAAGGGTTTAGTTTGTACATAAAGCTACTGAAAGAGACTGGATAGGAAAGAACAAGTAGAGTTGATGGTTGGAAATACAGAACAAAAGAAAAAAATACAATATAAGATTGTGAGTGAAAGCGATAAGAATATGTAGAAAGTGGAGTACCTCTCCAGTACCTCTCCAGTATAAAAGAATTGAAAAAGTACATGATGGAGTGAAGTGAGAGGCATCTGTTAGATTAAACAGGGGGGTCTGTCAATCCAATGTTTTCTACTCCATTGTGTAGTAAGAGGCAATTTCCTCTGTTGAGAATAAGGAAAAAGATAAGAGTTGCCAAGTTTTGCAGAGACTGGGATTTCAAAACCTATTGTAGAAAGATGAGTAGTTTCGGAAAGTGTTGCTGTGATCCAGGGCATTGTTCAGTGACTATTAATCATCAGTGTCTCTGAATTCATGATGGAATCAGTTCATATACACATTGCTCAAAATCCTGCATGGTTAGAGAAGGCAAATAGTTTTATAAAGGTTTCTGGTTTGCACAGATACATGTTCTAAGTGTAAAAGAATACATCAAGTATTAGGATGCTGTGACAAGTGATAAAATCACACATATCTGGAATCTAAGCTAAGAAGAAAGAGATGAAAAACGCAGGGATGTGACAAATAAAAGCACTTAAGGAGTGATAATTCTCTCTTTTCTGTGTAAAATGACTAAGAAAAGCAATGCACTCTTTCTAATGACAAAGACAGCCTAGGAAAATAGGGATTCTCTATTATAGTGTGTATGCATCAGTTCTCAGAAATCTCTTGGTAGATGTTGGATTACATATCTTTCAAATAATTCAGTAGTGACCTACAAGTTAAAGGTTACTTGTGAAGACGAGCCTGTTAGTGGACCTCATTCATTATTGATTGATGGCTTCTAATAAACATGATAAATTTAAAAATTTTGTGGGATAATGTTGGGTAACCCCATTTGTGGGATAATGCTAAGTTGGTTAATTTTTTTGGAGTCCAAGTATAAAAGTAAAATTGTTTTTCTTAACATGTTTAAGGACCAACAGGACTGAGATAAATAGATTAATGAGTTAGTGAGTCTCATTAATTAGCGATATTGGTGGGAAGGAAAATAATGCTTTGAATCTGGAAATCTGAATCAACACTCAGAATTGGCACATGTACCTGGAGTAGGCAGCTCTGACTATTATTGTCTTATGTTTTAGAGAGGCAGGTTCAAGAAATCATGAATCTTTTCATAGAAAGACTTATGCTGACTTTAAAAAGAATGAATTAGAAGAATATGTACGGACATGGAATAAAGTGAAATGCACTGACATCAAATTATTAACTAGAAAGGAATAGATGAATAACAGTATATATTATATGATATAACTTTAAGAAAAATATAATATTAACAGAGGCAAAAAGCAAGATGGAATCAAGTTGAGATATGTAGGAATTAATAAGTAACCATTCTCCTCACTCAAGTTCAGAACTAGTTGAAGGATGGACAAATTATTTAGACATTTGGGTAATTAAATGCCTGCCTTACCAGTGATAAACTGATCTTTGGTTTGCCACTTTGTTTTAAAAGGGAGATCTGGGGAAAGAGATAGGCATAGGGCTGATAGTTCAGCAGGAAAAAAAATTAAATCAAAATGTGCAATACAAAGAAAAATTATAATTCTTATATTAGTAATGACCTCTTTTCATCATAATATGCAATTACAAAAAGTGGAAAAAGTCCTAAAGTGAGAGAAAATGTTTGCATCATATAAACAATAGAGATTTAATTAAAATGTTTAAGTAATTCCTACAAATCAATACAATGTAAAATAAATCTAAAACAATTTGTTTCTAGTCACTGCAAATAAACAATTATTTTGTTTGAATCTTAAAATGCTCCTTAATCAGTGGTTATTAGGTATTTTATGCATCCACATCTTTCAAATATGAAGCTTAATTGTGAAGGAAAAGCTGGGCTGGTCTAACAAGATAACTCACAAGTCTAGGAATGTGAAGGAGAGGCTGGGCTGGTCTAACAAGGTAATTCACAAATCTAAGTATTGGAATACTGATCTGAGTTCTGCTAGACTAACTTGTAAATCTAGGTTAATTAGTGTTGGTTTGCTGTTTATGTGTTTTTGCTAGCCAGCTGGGTTTTCAAAGATACATATCTGGCTTTGGAATGTTGGTTTGCTGCCTCCCCGCCTCCACTTTTGTGATGATAATGCTGCTAAAGCTGTTCCATGCCTATTGGCCAAATATCCCAAGCTTGTACTTTACCCTATAAAACCTCATGTGCACATCTTGAAGGTGCTCAGAGCTTTGGAGCAGAAGCCCCTCTGAGCCCGCCGGTGTAATACATCTGAGTACTCCAACCCTCCGAGTGGTGCTTGTTTCTTGACTGGTCTGTTGTTTCCATAACATAATAAGACATTTTCATACATCAAAACTAAATAAAGCTTTTCATCAGCAGACTCTCACTGAAGCAACTGTTAAAGGATGTAGTCCTTTGGGAAGTACTTTGGGAAGTCTGAGCTAGAGAAAGCATTATATTTCATAATTTCAAGAAATATAAAAGTGTTTTTCTTGAGTGTTACTCAGTATGTTTTGATAAATGAATAAATAATTTTTTTATTTATTTCTGAGTTTCAAATTTCAGTTTGGTTATATCTAAAATGAAGGAGCTAAAGTAGAACCCAGCCTATTAAACAACGCAAAGTTCCTCCAAAGCAGATCAATAAAACTTAGGTTCTTGTTTTTTAAGGATTAAGCATAGTACATATTGTATTTGTATACTGTGAACGAAAATACTGCAACCATATCAGTAAACAAAGAATGATGAAACCAAGTCATCAGCGGCTGCCACCACCCCCCAGTGAGGACAGGCCTGCAGCCCAGCCTCTGCAGCCACTCACAATGGTGCCCTCTGAGCGGACTCAGAATAAGAAAGGACAGGATACTGGCCCTAGATAGCTAGGTGCTTGTCAAAGGAATGAATTCAGTGAGCCCAAATGTTTGCTTCCTCCCATACATAGAAAAGCACTAAATTATTTAATTGAGATGCCTCGCTTTCTTTAGATAACAAGCAATCTTTTATTGTTCCAACTACCTCCTCTCCTACGTCTTGGGAGCAGTCCCTCAGAGCAATCTGAGAGGCTGTCATCCTGGCTGGAGTCCTCCCGCCAAATAAAACATAACTCTTAACTTTTAGGCTGCACATTTATTTCAGTTGACAATACTATATATAAACTCATATATAATTAATTACATCTGTTTGCATATATGTATATATGTGTATATATATATTATATATATATATATATATGTATATAACGTTTGAAGTTTAGAAAGGACAAAAGTACAACAGTATTAAAACTTTTCAAGAGAGTATTTCTTTAGTCTAATCATAGAGTTCCATGAGTCTTTGGGGTAGTTTATGCATGGAATGTTACTGTGAGATAGAACCTATTAATAATAGGAATGAAATATATTATAGTATCTGGAAAATACTATACTATTTATAATAAATAGAAAATCTAATGTAATGAGTACAGATTTAAATAATCACTAAGTCTTGGGTTCTTTAAATATTGCAAGTCTACAAACAATCTGTACAACAGATTATTAACCACACTTAAAATTATTTATTCCTTTTCTATTATTGGATGTATATTCCAGAGTCTGACATTTTGAAGCATTTCTTCGTTGACCATTATTTTCATTTGCAAGTGAAAAGACACATTTATCATTGGCTTGAAGAAAATAATGGGAATATTTTTGGCCCATGTAACTGAAATCATAAAATTACATAGAATCAACTTTACGAATTGCTTGTTCTATACTCTCATGTGCTTATATTGGAACTGGCTGGGCAGACTGCATTTTCAGATTGACTCGCATTACAGGAATATAAAATGAATCTGAGGAATTCCTACTTGTTTCAAGCCAAAAGAAAGAGAGCTCCATTTTCAATTTAATTTCAACAGAAATCTTGGAATCTGGCCACATGATCTGGCTTGAAAAATGTGCCAACACAGTGGAGCTTATTAATAAGGCAAACCTGAGATATTTTCTTTACAATATAGTCAGCTAGCCTCTTAGAGATAAATGGCTTTCATCTACAGTTTCTAAACTTATTTAAAACAGAAAATTCACACTATTTGAAGAATGTTACTTATAATTTAGGAATAATAATACCTTTCCCCATGTCTTAAATTCCTCACTAAAGGATACTCATGATTGTCAATATTCTGCAAGATAAGGCTACTACTACATTCTCTGGTGTAATTTTTTGCTTTCCTTCTAATTGGCCTTCCACAGCTTGTCTGAAACTCAGTGATCCAATTATGCTGATCATCATTTTATTGAGATCTTATCTTCAGAGACATTGCACAAACTTGACTCATTGCCTAAAGTATTTTTTCTGGCATGAACTACAGTCTTCATGATCTCCTATCTATCTTTTTAGCAGTAGCTAAGACATGTTACAGGATTTTTTTTCCAGAGATTCCAGTCCACATGGTCACATTTCAACATGTCATTTCCATTAGCCTTTGGAATAATGGCTGCTCTATAGATTCTAAGCTCCACGGGTGCTAGGAATGTAGTCTGTTGTGGTCATTTCTGCATCAGCAGCTACTGAAAGCCTAGCATATATTAAGTTTTCTTAAAGAAGGAGAAATAAAAGCAGGGAGAAATAGAAAAATATATAACAACAGGGAGTAAGGAAAGGAAGAGGGGAAGGATGGGAAGTAAAAAGAAGTGTAGGGAAGGAAAGGAAAATGAAAGGAAAAAAAGAGGATGGAAGGGGAGGAGTAGGTGGAAGGGATGAGGCAAATCATGAAAAATGTGTCCCTCAAATATATATCACCCTTAAATCTATTTGATAACTAATCTATGCTGTTTAAATCTCTTTCCTTCTGTTTTTTAAGTGAAATATAACCAACATATAATATTGTATTAGTTTCAGGTATACAGCCTAGTGACTGTATATGTTGTGAAATGACCACAATGAGTCTAGTTAACATCCATCACAGTACATAGTTACATAATTAATTTTTTTATCTTATGATGGTAATTTATAAGATTTACTGTCTGAGCAACTTCCAAATATGCTGTACCGTATCAGTAACTAAAGTCATCCCACTGCACATTGTATCCCCAAGACTGATTTTGTAACTGGAAGTTTGTACCTTTTGATAACCTCCACCCGTTTTGCCCACCCCTCATTCCCTGTCACTGGCAATTGCCAATCCATTCTGTATATCCATGAGCTCATGATTTATGTTTTTTAGTTGTTGTTTTTGTTGTTTTTAAATTTCATATATAAGTGAAATCATACAGTATTTATCTTTCTCTGTTTGACTTATTTCACTTAGTATCATAACACCCTGAAAGTCCATCCATGTTGTTGCAGATGGAAAGATTTCATTATTTTTTATGGCACAGAATATTCCGTTTTATATATATGCCACAGCTTTTATATACACTCATCTGATAATGGGCACTAGGATTGCTCCCATTTCTTGGCTAGTGTAAATAATGCTGGAGTGAATATGAGTGTGTATGTATCTGAACTAGTGTTTTTGTTTTCTTTGGATAAATACCCAGAAGTGAAATCACTGGATCATATGGTAGTTGTATTTTTGACTCTCTTGTTTTGTGTACATAACTTAGACCTCTTATTCTTTACTTCTTTTCTTGAAGGCAGGATTCTCTTTCCAAGGTTACTCTTTTTTGTTGAAAACCTTGCTGTTACTCTTTTCTTTCAATTTTTAATCACTAAAACAGTAAAATTAATGTCTTATATTGTTCCTTCCCCTATTTGCAGTCTTGCAATGTCCTTCTGATTTTGGAAAATCCAAGTCATTTTTTGTTAATACCTTAAAGGATGAACTTCATTTTCTATATGAATCTATATTTGTCCCTTGAGATAAAATAGCCATTTTGTTAATTGTGCACATTCACTCTTCCTGCTGTCTTCTCATAGCTTAATAACTAAATATCTGTTATATTTATTTATTTTAACTAGATTTGACAAAATTATTAATTAGTTGATATCAAGGATTTACTCACTTCCTTTACTAATGATTTCATCACCAGAGCCAGAAATACTGACTTGTATGAAGTGATTTTTTCAATTAATATCTAGTAAACTGTTTTTAAAGTCTGTCATTTTATGTAGATAATTTTGTCATGGAGACATAAGAAAAATCAAAGATACTTGGAATTTTGGTGGTGGTTATTCAAGGTAGAAATTCTGTTGTGCTTTAGATGCTTAAATTAATCCATCTTCACTCTCCCTCGCCCCCAACCAGAGCAATTAATGTTTTAATCTACTAAAAGCACCCTTCCTCCTTTCTAAGTTGCTTTACATCTTTACAGTATTATTAGATCAAGACTGATATCTGTAAGTTATTTTTGCCTAAATCAAATACAGGCATAACTTGTTTTATTGCACTTAATTTATTGCACTTCTCAGATATTGTGTTTTTTAACAAATTGAAGGTTTGTGGCAACCCTGCATTGAGCAAGTCTGTCTGTGCCATTTTTTTTCCATAATGGTTGCTCACTTTTTGTCGCATTTTGGCAATTCTCTCAGTATTTCAAACTTTTTCTTTATTATGTGCTATCATTTTAATACTACTAATGCAAAAAGATCATGACTCACTGAAGGCTCAGATGATGGTTAACATCTGTTAGCGATAAAGTATTTTTAAATTAAGGTATGTACATTTTTTAGATGTAAATCTATTGTACACTTAATAGACTACAGTATAGTAGAAACATAACTTTTATGGGCACTGGGAAATCAAAAATGTGTGTGACTCCCTTTATGATGATATTCACTTTATTGCAGTGGTCTAGAACTGAACCTGCCATATCTCTGAGGTATGCCTGTACTGCAGTTTCCACTTCATAGGTCTTTCGGTATTTGCTTATTAATCTCTATTTTTGTTTTGGTAAATAAAATCATTTGTCATGAAAATGAAGCATTTGAATTATCTGTTCATTCATTTTTGACAAAATACTTTTTTGAGCAGTCAATTTGTCAGGAACATACCAGGAAATGAACAGATTAAAATGAAAATATAGACTTATTCCTAGAAATAATGACCTTAGAGTCCAGCAGAGAAACAGAATGTTGATTATGTAAGTTCAATTAAGTATTTTAAGTGTATAGCATGAAAATGGTTCTTTAGCCCTTTGAAGCCATCTATAAATTTTTAAAAATTAACATTTTAATTTACATAGAGCAATTATATATAATAACCTTTATAATTTACTTCAACTCAGGAAGATAATGATAACTTATTATTTCCAGGAAGTCAGTGTTTACTCAAAGGGAGATTTTCTGAAACCTAGGAAATATATTTTGTTGCCATATAAATGACAACAAAGTTCCACTTTCATGAAATCCATTGACTACATATTCTCCATGTGATAGAAGTGGAGAGAACCTGTTAAGATTTCTGGTACAGTTACAATAACATGACATGTATTGAGAAAAACTTCATATGACTTGAGTGTATTGAAAAATGTGAAATAGTGTTTATTCAAATTATTCACTGCCATCAGATAGTTGTTGAGGTTGCTGAATATTTTAGATACTTCACCATAGCTGGTAAGGTTCTCTAGGTTCACAGTGAAAGGAAGAAATTTGGATATGTGCAATAATTTGTTAAAATATGGACTAGGTGAATAAATTTGAAACTCTAGAATTATTTATGGTAGAATTCCCAGGGTACATTACATGTCAAATCATTTGGCCAATTTACTCACTTAACTATTAGCCCCATCGCCATTCCCTGCCTTAGGATTGGGCTGTAAACTCATGAGTTGGCCTTGGTGGAAGACCTCTGGGAAGTGTTTTCTGGTTTTTGTTTGTTGTATTTTTTTTGCTATTGGTGGTGACTTTTTTAATCTATTAACTACAGAAATAATCCATCTCCATACTCATCAATTGGTATGTTTGTATGTGAAGGATAACAGTGCTTCAGCCACCATTACACCAATCAGAAGATCAAGCTGACAATATCTTGTAATAACCTTTAATGGTAAAAAATATGAAAATGAATATATGTATGTATATGCATGACTGCAACAGTGTGCTGTACACCAGAGATTGACACATTGTAACTAACTGTGCTTCAATAAAAATTAAAATAACATTAGGATAAGTAAATAAATAAAGAAAGAAAAGAAAAAAATAAACAAAAAAGATCAAGCTGACAATGGTTAACACAGGGTTCTTGATAATATTACTGATGTACTGCTTAACATAGGATTCCATTTTTGTGAGTGATATGCTTTATAAGTATTTAAACTAGTTTAAATACACACACACACACACACATACACTCTCACACACAGATGTGTATATATTTTTTATATTTTCTGTTGGTTGCTGTCAAATGCATCCTAAATGGCATGCTTATTAAATAACATGTTAAAGGTAATTCTCAGAAACACAGTCTCTGAAGTTAATCCATTTGAGGTCAGTCTTCCCCACCATTTCAAGCTGTGGGACTAATTATCAAGTTGTCAGTCTCTCTGCACCTAAGATATATTACCTGAACAATGAAACTTGTCATGAAGATTAAATAAGACAATTAATGTAAGGCCTTCAAAGATTGCCCAGAATATTGTAGGCAGAGGATGCATGTTAATTAATGACAACATTGCTGCAGTTGAGTACTCTATGACTCAGGCATTTGATAATCTGAGAGCCTATCTACAAGGATTACCTAAAGTTTTCCCCCAGCATGAATTCTTATAAGCATTTAAAATATATCAAATACAATTTCTTAGGCTTTGTTTTTAAGATAATACTAAACTGCACATATTTACTGACATTTTTATGTTTCTGTATCTTATCATTGGACTTGGTAGAATTTTATCTAAAGGAATTAAAGCAAAATTCCTGGGAAAATTGTTTTTTAAGCACTTTAATTCACTAATAAAAATAAATGGTTGATTCTAGAACTGAGGCAAGGGAGGTAGAAGATGAAATTAGAACATCTTGCGGTGCTACAAAAATAGGAAATGATCTAAAATATATTTGAAAGACAAAGTAGACAGTTTAAAGGAGCACCTAGTGGCCAAATCCAGAGTAATCTGAGGGGAAAAAACACATATAATAGTATAGTGCAATGCATGAAGTAAAATAAATATCAGTGAATCCATGCGGATGTAAATAAATAGTTGAGTAAATAAATAGGGGAGAAGGAAGAGCTGTTTTCTGCAGTAGAATTCTAACAAATGTAGAAGTAATAGTAGAAATATAAGTCGACCTTAGTCAAACACAATAATAACAATTGTTGTAAGCAAGATTCATCAATAAATACAAACATAGTAAGCAAAACTAGAATGATAAATTGGATATCTGAATAATCTCAAGGTATTTCTTACAAGATAATTACTAATTACAAAAGAAAAAAAGTAACTTTATAGTGAAGTAACATGACAGACAGTACCTTAAATTAGGTGATAAAAGTTAGCATCACCAATAGAATGGCATTGATAAAGTACATACTTCCAGATGTGATACACGTAGAAAAGCACATTACATCAGTCATTGTATTTATTTCCTAAGTCTGCCATATTAAAGTGCCACAAATTAGGTGGTTTAAAACAACAGAAATTTATTATCTCACAGTTATGTAGACCAGAAGTCTGAAATTTAGGTGTGAGCAGAGCCATTTTATCCTGAAACCTGTAGGCAAGAATGTTTCTTGCCTTTTCCTAGCATCTGATGGTGACCTTCAAACCTTTGGCTTGTAAGTGCTTCATTCCAGCCTCTGCTTTCATCATCAAATAACATTCTCTCTATGAATCCGTATCTTCCTATGGCCTTCTTCACCTCTTATAAGGACAGAACTCTGATAATTAACTAAAGGCTTACCAATATATGAGGGTACTTGTTCAAGAGAAATGACTGAATATCAGAACAAATAGTGAAGTGTGTCATGTTTTAACTTGTATTATTCCCATCCTCCTTACTCAGTTCTACAATAGGTTTGAAAACGATCAGCTTCATTACTAAGGTAGCCATAAAAACTTGAAACCCAACAGTGGCAAAATGGGTTTGAAAGTCCCTCAAAACTCTAATCCTGGAGAATTGCCATGTTTAACCTGGCTGGCCAATATTTGGAAATTCTAACTCACAAAGCTTATAGGTATTAACTGATAGCTCACTCAGTGTGAGCAGCAATATCCCTGCAGCACTTTTTGTAACCAATTGGAAGAAATTAATTAGCATTGCACTTGTGTGAGATAGGAATAACAACTGGAGAAAACAAGAGGCTGGACAAAAAACTTAAAAGAGAAAGCAGAAAAATTAGATGCCCATAAGGTGCTCTGAAAACATCCAACGTATTCCTGCAAATTTAGAAGTCTGTGCTTATTTATGAGCAGGGCTCTGAACATTCCCTGTAAATATCTAAGAAAGCACTTATCTCTCATCTCAGCTGATGATGAGGCTCTGCACAAGTAGAAGGTAAAGACTAAGGCAGGTTGTAAATTGTCATGGTGTGCACAAGGAACTCCTTGGTTGAGACTGGGAGACTTCTTATTTTAAGGAACTAACAATATCTCTATCTGACCTTCAGATTACAGTTAAGTTAATGAAGCAGAGGCTTCACTGGCCAAATACTACAAATGATACACATTTTAGTGAATTAGTTTAGTTTAGAAAAGTCAACAAACGAACAACAGCAGTGTCAAAAACTACAAACAATGACAACACACCCTGAGCAAAATATCTGATTACCATACTTGTCACATTATATTATTTAAAATGTCCAGTTTATTTATCTATTTTTAAATTTTGTTTATTGAAGTATTATTGATTTACAATGTTGTGTTAGTTTCTGGTGTACAAAATAGTGATTCAGTTATATATATATATTCTTTTTCATTATATATTATTACAATATCTTGAATATAGTTATCTGTGCTATACAGGAGGACCTTGTTGTTTATATATAGTAGTTTGATATCTGCAAATCTCATACTCCTAATTTATCCCTCCCCCCACCCCTTTCCCCTTTGATAACCATAAGTTTGTTTTCTATGTCTGTAAGTCTGTTTCTGTTCTTTAAGTAAGTTCACTTGTGACATTTTTTTAGATTCCACATATAAGCGATCTCATATGATATTTGTCTTTCTCTATCTGACTTCACTTAGTATGGTAATCTCTAGGTCCATTCACGTTGCTGCAAATGGCATTATTTCTAAAATTTCCAGTTTGAAAACAAAAAAAGCAAACAACAAACATGCAGACCTGCAAAGATAAAGGAAGGAATGCCTTATATACAGGGAAAAAAGTTGTCAATAAACACTGTCTCTGAAGGATCCCACATGATAGGTTTACTAGAAAAAGACTTAAAAGAACCAAATATAATTCTAGAGTTGAAAAGTACAATAACTGAAATTTAAAATTCACTAGAGGTTACTTAGCTGCAGATTTGTGCTAGCAGAAGAATTTATTAGCAAATTTGAAAATAGATCAATTGAAAATATACAGTCAGAGGAAGAGTAAGGAAAAAAAGGAAGAAAAATAAATAGAGCCTCTGAGATCTGTGGAACACCACCAGCCATACGAAAAAGCACATAATATGATTCTCAGAAAGTGAGACGAGAGATAAAGAGTCAGAAGAAATATTTGAAGAATTAATGATTTAAAACTTCCCCGGTTTTAGTAAGAACATTAATTTATATACCCAAGGAGCTTAACAAAATGAAGTATGATACATGTAAAGAGATACACCTATATAACTCATAATCGAACTCTTGAGAGACAAAGATAGATTTCGAAAAGCAACAATAGAGAAATTACTCAGCATGTACAGTGAGTCATAAGTGAGATTATTAACTTATTTCATTTAAGAAATCAGAGATGCCACAATACAGTGAGGTGACATTCAAAATGCTGGGAAAAAAAAAAAAGATTATCAACCTATATCCAGTGTTTATAATAGAGCTGGGGTAAGGGTATCCTCATATAGAAGAATATATTTGGACCCAACTTTGTATCATATACAAAAATAATCAAAATTGGGACATATGCCTAAATGCAGAAACTAAAACTATAAAACTCTTTGAAGAAAACATAGGAGTAAAGCTTTGTGACATTGGCTTGGGCAATTGATTGTCTTAGATTTAACAACAGAAGTACAAGCAGAAAAGAAAAGTTTGATGTCATCAAAATTAATAATATTTATTATCCAAAGGATACTTTTAAGAAAATAAAGGCAACCCATGTAATGGGAAAATAAACATTTATCAGTTATATAATATCAGATATATTTATATTATTATGTTATAATACTATGTCAGAAATAATATTTATGATATCAGATGTATTTATCAAGTATGTATCATATATCTTATAAAGAACTAGTAACCAGTATGTATCAAGAATTCTTACAACTCAAAATCAGAAGATGAAGTACCAAATTTTTTAAATGGTCAAAGATTTGAATAGACATTTCTCCAAAGAAATATGCAAGTGCCCAAGTAGCACTGGAAAAGATAATCAACATCATTCATTATTAGTAAAATGAAAAATCAAATCGCATATAAGATACCATTCACACTAGGATGACTAAAATTAAAAAAAAAAAGAGACAAATAAAAGTTTTTTCAAGAATGTAGAAAATTGATACCATTGTGTCTTGGTAATATGATTGTAAAATGTTGCAGCCACTTTGAAAACAGTTGGCATTGTCTTACAATGTTGAACATAAATTTACAATGTGACCCAACATTCCACTGCCAGGTATATAAACAAGAGAATTTAAAATGTATGTCTGAAAAATAACTTGTACACTATGTGCATAACAGCATTATTCATAATACAGGTGTACCTTTTTTAATAGTGCCCCACTTTGCTACACTTTGCAAATACTGCATTTTTTTTTTTTTTACAAATTGAAGGTTTGTGTGGTAATCCTGTGTTGAGCGAGTGTATGGGTACCCTTTTTCCAACAGTATTCAATCACTTCCTGTCTCTGTGTCATGTTTAGGTAGTTCTTGAAATATTTCAAACTTAGTCATTGTTATTATATTTGTTATGGAGATCCGTGATCAGTGACATTTAATATTACTATTGTAATTGATTTTTTTGTTTTGCACTTTTTAATTAAGGTGTATATATATATATATATATATGTATATATATATATTTAGACATATAAATGTATATATATATTTAGACATATATATGTATATATTTAGACATAATGCTATTGCACACTCAAAATACTGTAGTATAGTGGGAATTTATGGTATATTTATACAATGGAATACTACTCAACCATAAAAAGAATAAAATGATGTCATTTACAGGCACATGGATGCACCTGGAGATTGTCATTCTAAGTGAAGTAAACCAGAAAGAGAATGAAAAATACCATATGATATCACTGATATGTGGAATCTAAAAAAAAAAAAAGATGCAAATGAACTTATTTATAAAACAAAAGCAGACTCACAGACATAGAAAATAAATGTGTAGTCACCAGGGGAAAAGGGGATGATGAGAAGGGATACATTGCGAGTTCAAGATTTGCAGATACTAACTACTACATATAAAATAGATACACAACAAGTTTCTTCTGTATAGCACAGGGAACTGTATTCAAGATCTTGTAGTAACCTATAAAAAAAAGAATATGAAAACGAAACAAAAGACTATAGTTAGTGTTAGCATGACTATTCTATGCACTGGGAAACCAAAAAATGTGTGACTATTGTGATGTTTGCTTTATTGTGGTGGTCTGGAACTGAACCTGTGATGTCTCTGAGGTATGACTGTATCTAGCAGAAACAGTCCAAATACTCACCAATAGATGGATGGATAATCAAATTGTGTATATCAATACATGGAAAAGTGTTCAGCAATAAAGGAGAAGGAAGTACTGATAAATGTTACAACATGGACAAATTTTGAAAGCATTATAAGAAAAATAAATCAGTTATAAAGAAACACACATACTGAATATAAACTTATATGAAATTTATCTAAAAATTATATTAAGTGCCAAGAACAGGCATATCTGTATTTAAACAGAAAGCAGATTGGTAGTTGCCAGGGACTAGAGGCTGAGAGAAATAGGGATTGACTACAAAAGTTACAAAACTTCTTTGTGGAGTCATAGAAATGTTCTGAAATGAGAGAGTAGGGATGGTTGTACAACTCTAACAGTAAAATAAAACTAACTGAATCATAAACTTTAAAATTGAATTTTATGGCATGTGAATTATATTTCAATAGATCTATGTAAATAAGAAAACTTATGAATGCCATAATGTATTATCATAACAGAAATATATCAATAAAGACTTTATAGAAAAATAATTAACATTAAGTTACTTAAATTTATTCATATTCTTATATAACTGTGCATTTGTATATATATTTATATTTTGAAAATTTATATTCAATGAATAAGGGTCATTTTATTTTATATATTTTTTTACAGAAAGTTTTTTTTTCTTCCAGAGACTATTGTTTATTATAAAATTGTATTAGTTATATACATGACTA